>NW_026577890.1:0-1339349 GCF_029407905.1 Bubalus kerabau | reverse complement strand
CTTCCGTTGCGCCAGACCCAGCGGAGTCCCGAGGGGCCCCGCCACCTCCACAGGATCCCTCGCCTCTCAGAGGCACCCTGGCAAGTTCCCTAAGGTCCCCGGCAGAAGGCGAGGGAAACGAGGGTTTCCCGCCGCCCCCCGAGAAAGACCTCGAGAGTCCTTCTTCAACGCGTCTCGAGGCCCTAGTCCCCTCCCGTGACTCGAGAGCCAGGACGCGCTCCCCCTCGCCACGCGCATGGAGACCTGACTTCCCTGGCTCCCCACCAGAGGCTCTCTGAGATCCTCGTCGTGCCTCGGGAGAAAACCCCCACGGGCGCCGCAGCTCGAAGAAACCCCTGAGACGCCCCTGTCCTTGTGAACCGAGGGCCTTCTTTTCCTGCATGGCCTGGAGAGCAATCCCGGGTCCTCTCTCCAAACGGAAGAGGAGGCTGGACTCCCTTGAGGCCGCTCAGGGGGCTCCAAGATACCCGCGTCGCGACTCGAGAGGAGAGCGGAGTCCTTGGCTTCCCCTCGAGACGAGGCCTGACTCCCCGGGGGAGCCTGGAGTGCAACCCCGAGATCCCTGCCTTCCCTGGAGAGGAATATTAGGTCCCGGACACACGCTTAGGTGAGGTCTCTTCGGCCCTGCAGTGACTGGTGCGCAACCCCCAGCTTTCCATCGCAACCCGAGGGGAAGATTGGGCTTCCCAGGGCCAACCCAAGGGGAAGGCTGAGATCCCCATCGTAACTCGAGAATCCCGCCGCAACTCGAGAAAAACCACGTGGTTCCCACCTCTTGGCAAGATGAGGCCCTTGCCCGCGACGCCGTCTCAAGGGAAGTCCCCTGTTCCCCCCTGAAAGGCGAAACGGTCCCTGACAGCCTTCCTGCGACCCCCAAAAGTCCCCCGACACGTCGGGTTCCCCCGAGGGGAACACCGAGGGTCCCGGCACCGCTTCCTCTGAGCCCCTTCTCCTCTCCTGATCGCGACAGGAGAGGCGATTCCCCTGCGTGGTCTGGAAGGGGTTCCCGGCCTTCCCGGCGCACCTCAGGAGGAGGCCGGTCTCACGAGGAAATTCGAGACGAGCCACGTGGGTGGTGCCATATGCCGAATGCCCCCGGTTCCCCGGTCAGCCCTTGAGAAGGACCCGAGGCCCGGACACCTCTTCGAAGGCAACCCTGTGGGTGAAGGCACAACACGAAGGGGCACTGCCACCCCCGTGCATCGTCCGCAAAGACCCGCGGGTTCCACACAGAGCTCGACGAGGGGCCTGAGACCCCCTGAGCAACTCGAGAGGCCAGCGGGGTTCCCTTCCTCAGACAAGACGAGGCCTGACTCTCCTGTCCCAACTCTGCAGGGACCCTGCGGTCGGAGTCCGAAACGGAGAGGAAGCCTGAGGTTCCTGCCTCCCCTCGAGGTGAGGCCCTCTTCCGTTGCGCCAGACCCAGCGGAGTCCCGAGGGGCCCCGCCACCTCCACAGGATCCCTCGCCTCTCTGAGGCACCCTGGGAAGTTCCCTAAGGTCCCCGGCAGAAGGCGAGGGACACGAGGGTTTCCCGCCGCCCCCCGAGAAAGACCTCGAGAGTCCTTCTTCAACGCGTCTCGAGGCCCTAGTCCCCTCCCGTGACTCGAGAGCCAGGACGCGCTCCCCCTCGCCACGCGCATAGAGACCTGACTTCCCTGGCGCCGCACGAGAGGCTCCCTGAGATCCTCGTCGTGCCTCGGGAGTAAACCCCCACGTGCCGGGAGCCGGCGAGAGACATTCCACTCGTGACAAAGGTCATGAGGAAGGGGGTCGGCATACGCAAAGGCGGGATCGAGCCTCGGGAGTGCCCCCGGATATTCTCGAGCATCTACCCCCCAATAACCAGAGTCTGCCTAATTTATTGCTTTGTGCTCTCGCCTCTGACTTTACTGAGGGCTGTCCCCCACCACCATCTCACTCTCTCTGTCAAAGAGTTAACTTACAGCTCCAATTAATAAAGTTCCTGGGCAATTAGGAGTGTTTAAATCCAAACCCCTCAGATGGCTCTCTAACTCGCCTGACAAGTTTACCCGGACACCTACAGCTATGCATACGATTGTTTACAGTCTCCCAGCCTCCAGAGGCACGGGAAGCTTAAGGTATTCAAATAGCTTAGAGCCTCTCAGAGAATTAGAAACTGTCAGAATAAAACTAGTAAAAGATTTCATTGATGAGCCAATGTTTGTTGCCAAGTTTTCACATCCCTTGAATTGTATCCTTGAATGTGCATTAATTAATATAGTTGGTATGTAGAAAAAATAAGTAGTGGCCTTGGTGTTAGTAACTTTAGACCCTTAAGGTAGTAAATTCTTTCCTTTGTAAACCCATTACACATCCACCCTATAGGAACGTAATCTTATCTTCGGAGGATGGCGCCAAACCTTAAAATAATTACTCTTAGAGAAAATAAGTCTTTGTTGATAAGTCCTTGTCAAGAGTCATAAAATGTTCATAGGCCTCTGGCCAGAAGATGATGTAAATCACCTAAACCATTTGTATACGATAAATCTGCAGGAAAGAAACCCTGGTTTTTGATAAGCATCAAAGACTGCTGATTTTGCATCCCCTATTGTCCTCTATGTGTAACTTAGGGTATAAAAGCCCCTGTTGAAAATAAAGCTATGGGCCTTGCTCACCAACGCTTGGTCTCCCCATGTCATTCTTCCCTTTAACTTCTAGCTGAGTGTCCATCAGGAGCGTGGATGTCCTCTGCGACCATTTATTTGCCTGGGCTTCTAAGACCCACTCGAGAAGGTGTCTAAGGTGGGGCACCTTCCGCTATTCGAGAGGGCGCCTGCGGCCTCCGTGGTCAGAGCTAACCTGGTGTCACGGGTTATATTGATTTTCCGCGTAAACCAAGCCACTCAGCTTCTTTTCTCCACTGAATTTTCCTACTGAGCTATCCTCATTCTATTCCTCTTTATTATATCTAATTAACATTTGAATAGGTCGCCTAGCCGTCTCTCCTTCGAAGACCCTGGATCAGCCGTGGCTGGACCCCGGCAGGTGGCGCCCGAAACAGGTTTTTCGAAGGTAAGCTCCCCAAAGCATTTAGGGTCATCAGCCCTTTTGCTCCCCCGTTCTCGGAACAACTGGGTCATCAGCTCTCTTGTTCCCCCACGGAGCAGTTTGGGTCATCAGCTCTACTGCTCCCCCCTCGGAACAGTTTGGGTCACCAGCCTTCTGTTCCCCCCCCGGGACAATCTGGGTCATCAGCCCTAATGTCCTTCCAGTGTTCGGGACGGCTAGGACCCCACTCAAGGGTGCCGCGGACCCCCCTGTAGGACAGACAGGGCGAGAGGAGTGGGAAGTGTTGAAAGTGTTAAAGTGTTAGACTTAGAGAGAGAAAACAGTTTCTGAAGTTAAAAGGCCAAAGAAAAGCCTGATCTTTTGATAGCTAAAAGCAAAATCTTTTACTATACTTAATTTTCTGACATGGGTAACACTGAATCAAATGAAAGACAGCTCTTTATAGGAGTAATCTTACAGTTATTAAATAAAAGAGGAATCAAAGTTAAAAAATCTGCCATTCAATCATTTTTTTCATTTGTACAAGAGCACTGTCCCTGGTTCCCAGACGAAGGCTCTGTTAACTTAGATGTCTGGGAAAAAGTAGGAAAACAGCTAAAAACTTACCATGCCGAACATGGCTCAGAAAATGTCCCTAATGACGCTTTTTCCTTATGGAACATCATTAGAGATGTCTTAGACCCTGCCCCCGATTCAGAAAAAGTACATCTTAAAGGGGATAGTGAAGAAAATGCTGTGGCTAAACCTGCCCCTGAATCTAAAAAAGTAACCTTTAAAGAGGAAAATGAGGTCGAAACTGTAGTTAAACCTCAGGAAAATGAAAAAAATGAAGACCCACCTGACTATCGGCAACTAAGAAAAATGTTAGCAGCCATGACTACTCAGGAACAACTTAAAGTTAGGGATGAGAAACAAGATCAGCCTTCCCCAAAAGAAAAAGAGAATTTAGGCGAGATAATAGCTAAATATCACTCTGATGGAGATCGGCATCTCTTAAACAATGATGCCCCAAAAGGCCTAAGAGAAACTTCCCCTGTCAGACCACCCGTTCCTAGGAGCTTGAGGGAAACATCCCTTATCAGACAGTCTGTAAGATTTAGTCACCAAACAGTTAAAAGATCTCCAGAACAGGAGAAGAGAAATACGGGACGCTCCCATCCCCCCATGCCTCCTCCTCCATGTGGGGGTAAAGGGCCTCCGCTAGGAGTTTCCCGGAAAGGGGTTTTCTCTAGTCCCGAGGATAAATTTGATCCTCACCTTGAGGCTTCTTTTTTAGTCCCCTCTGCAGTTTAGATAGGGTAAAGAGGGTACAAAATAAATAAAAATATTCTCAAAAAAAAAATGGGTTTCTCTGCATCTAAGAATAGACAAATGTTTATTGGCTCTGTGTATTATGATTAGACATGTCCTGGACCTCCGTCATGAGGCTGTTAAATAGCCTATGAGAGAGGCTATAGCGGTGGATGGTGGTGAGTCTCCACTTTCTGCACAGATCATAATTTCTGCTATTGGAAAAAAAAAAAAAGAGGGAGAAAGTGCTTTACCTCCCAAGGAAGGAGAGGGCTTACAGGACGCTGCGGCTGAGCGCCCTGGCGAGCTCCCTCCCCCTCTGCGCAAACCTTTAAAAAACTTATCCACCACTTTCTGATTTAAGGCGATTGCCACCGCCTCCGTTTGTGCCTCCCAGGACCCAGGAGTTCCCCACTTTGCCCCCAAAGCCTCTCAAAGAGTTGCCTAAGCCTGAGGAAGATAAAAAGTTTTTTAAACAAAGGAGCTTTTAGTACACAATATGCAGAGCGTGCTCCTTGGAGAAAACCCCCTCAGGGGGGGTCTCACCCAGGCTAGGAGAAAAGGCAAGAGGATTGAGCAACAATATTAACCCCTGACGTGCCGCTTACTTCAATTCCAACGGGAGTGGCTGGCCCCCTACCCGAGGACTTTGGAAGATTTGTCCTGGGGCGTAGCTCGCTTTCTTTTCAAATAAAAAAAAAAAAAAAGAAAGAAAGAAAAAAAGAAATTTCGGTGGTGCATGGTGTAGTAGATTCTGATTATATTGAGAAATTAAAGTCTTGATCTCACTGTCTACCAAAACTGTATAAATTAATAAAGGTTAAAGAGTAACATAGCTTTTGCTTTTACCTTATTATCAGAAAAGAAAAAACTTGACTTCTCAAGATAAGAGCCACAAAACATTTGAATCTAGTGATCTAGCCTTTTGGGTGCAGGAAATTACAGCTCCAAGGCCTTTAAAAGATCTTTTAATTCAAGGGAATAAAATGTCAAGACTGAGTTACAAGCAGTTATTTAGGCCTTTCAACATTTAGGAGACCACACCTTTAATCTTTTGACTGACTCCTGATATATTGTAGGGTTGTTTCCTCATATTGAAACTGCTAATATTCCAAAAAATAAAACTACTATCTTCTCCTTGTTATCTGATTTACAGAAAGATTAAACACAGAGATAAAAAATATTTTGTGGGACATAGAGCCCATTCCAGCTTGCCCGGCCCTTTACATGAAGGAAATGCTTTGGCAGATGCATTGACTAAAGTAATTGTTTTAAACTTAAATAAAAAGATTGATAAGGCCAAAAATTCTCACAAAATTCACCATCAAAATGCAGCTGGTTCAAGGTATAAATTTCATATCTCTAGGTAAACAGCTAGACAAATAGTTATGTCCAAATTGTAATTAATCACTTAAACGTAAACACACAGGGGCAGACTACAATGATGAGACACTAGATGCCTGAATTACAGGCTACGACTCGGCCCCTGGTCAAGTAAAAAGACCTCCATACTGGAGAGTGAAAAAGGCCAGATGTGTTGCTAACTTGTGGGAGAGGGTATGCTTGTATATTTCTACAGAATGCAGATTCTTCGATTTGGATCTCAGACAAATTCGTCATGTCACGTTCCCCAAAGACCAGGTTCGCGGCGCGCACTCGCTCGCTCCCCCTCCCCCAGCCAGCTCTCGCCTCCGCGCCGCCAGCAGCGCCCAGTACCCTTCTCGCTGCACCCTGCGACCTAGAGCAAAGAAGTCTGTGCGGTGAGTGAGGGCCAGAGAGGAAAGCGCGCCCGCGGAATGCAGTCCAGACCAGCGCACTCCCGCCGGCGAGAGGGGAACGCTGAGAGCCCAAGCCGCGGCGGCTAGCCAAAGGCCGCGAGCCCCGCCCCTCCGCCCGCCGTAAGCGCCGAGGCCCACAGCTTGCCGCTCGCGTTCTGCCTCCTGATGCTGGGGACACTGCTCCCCGGGGCCGACGCCTGCAGCTGCTTCCTGGCTCATCTTGTTTAAACCCTCAATATAATGTTTGCTCCTTTGTGGTAGTGGTGTTGTGAACAATGTGTGCTTTCATCTTGTTTGACCCCCCAATATAATGTTTGTTCTTTTGTTGTGTTGAAACGCCCACCCTATCTCATGATACCTGTGTCTGTGCATTCTTATTGGTATGATAATTACGGTTTGGCTGTATCACAACAACTGCAGGATTTAATGCGAACACGACGGTTTGTGGGCTTACTTATCTTGGGAATAGCAGCTTTGATAAGTGCAATCACTTCTGTTACTGTGACAGCAATATCATTGACTCAACAAGTACATACTGCTCAATATGTTGATTCTATGTCCAAAAATGTTTCTTTAGCATTGGCAACACAGGAAGCTATAGACAGGAAATTAGAAATGAGGGTAGACGCCCTAGAGGAAGCAGTAATACATATTGGGACTGAATTGCAGGCTTTAAAGGTGAAAATGGCATTGTCCTGTCATGCTGACTATCGGTGGATATGTGTAACACCCCTGAAAGTAAATGAGACAGATTTTGAATGGGAAAAGATTAAAAACCATATTTCAGGTATCTGGAACAGCTCTGACATTGGTCTAGACTTAGGGAAACTTCACAATCAAATAGCAACTATGGAACACTCCCGATTAGATTTTACTGCCGCTGGAACAGCAAATGATTTCTTCCATACTTTCTTTAACTACATTTCAGGAAAAAAATATGCTGTCTACCTTCCTTAGCTATGTTACTGTGGCTGTTTTAATTCTGCTTCTCATATTCATTCTTCCTTGTATTGTCAGGATTCTTCGGCAGAGCATTCAGAGGCTCGCGACTGAGCTACATCTGGCTGTTTTAAGAAATAAAAAAGGGGGAGATGCCGGGAGCCGGCGAGAGACATTCCACTCGTGACAAAGGTCATGAGGAAGGGGGCTCGGCATACGCAAAGGCGGGATCGAGCCTCGGGAGTGCCCCCGGATATTCTCGAGCATCTACCCCCCAAAAACCAGAGTCTGCCTACTTTATTGCTTTGTGCTCTCGCCTCTGACTTTACTGGGGGCTGTCCCCCACCACCATCTCACTCTCTCTGTCAAAGAGTTAACTTACAGCTCCAATTAATAAAGTTCCTGGGCAATTAGGAGTGTTTAAATCCAAACCCCTCAGATGGCTCTCTAACTCGCCTGACAAGTTTACCCAGACACCTACAGCTATGCATACGATTGTTTACAGTCTCCCAGCCTCCAGAGGCACGGGAAGCTTAAGATATTCAAATAGCTTAGAGCCTCTCAGAGAATTAGAAACTGTCAGAATAAAACTAGTAAAAGATTTCATTGATGAGCCAATGTTTGTTGCCAAGTTTTCACATCCCTTGAATTGTATCCTTGAATGTGCATTAATTAATATAGTTGGTATGTAGAAAAAATAAGTAGTGGCCTTGGTGTTAGTAACTTTAGACCCTTAAGGTAGTAAATTCTTTCCTTTGTAAACCCATTACACATCCACCCTATAGGAACGTAATCTTATCTTCGGAGGATGGCGCCAAACCTTAAAATAATTACTCTTAGAGAAAATAAGTCTTTGTTGATAAGTCCTTGTCAAGAGTCATAAAATGTTAATAGGCCTCTGGCCAGAAGATGATGTAAATCACCTAAACCATTTGTATACGATAAATCTGCAGGAAAGAAACCCTGGTTTTTGATAAGCATCAAAGACTGCTGATTTTGCATCCCTTATTGTCCTCTATGTGTAACTTAGGGTATAAAAGCCCCTGTTGAAAATAAAGCTATGGGCCTTGCTCACCAACGCTTAGTCTCCCCATGTCATTCTTCCCTTTAACTTCTAGCTGAGTGTCCATCAGGAGCGTGGATGTCCTCTGCGACCATTTATTTGCCTGGGCTTCTAAGACCCACTCGAGAAGGTGTCTAAGGTGGGGCACCTTCCGCTATTCGAGAGGGCGCCTGCGGCCTCCGTGGTCAGAGCTAAAATGGTGTCACGGGTTATACTGATTTTCCGCGTAAACCAAGCCACTCAGCTTCTTTTCTCCACTGAATTTTCCTACTGAGCTATCATCATTCTATTCCTCTTTATTATATCTAATTAACATTTGAATAGGTCGCCTAGCCGTCTCTCCTTCGAAGACCCTGGATCAGCCGGGGCTGGACCCCGGCACCCACGGGCGCCGGAGCTCAAGGAAACCCCTGAGACTCCCCCGTCCTCGCGAGCTGAGGGCCTTCTTTTCCTGCATGGCCTGGAGAGCAATCCCGGGTCCTCTCTCCAAACGGAAGAGGAGGCTGGACTCCCTTGAGGCCGCTCAGGGGGCTCCAAGAGACCCGCGTCGCGACTCGAGAGGAGAGCGGAGTCCTTGGCTTCCCCTCGAGACGAGGCCTGACTCCCCGGGGGAGCCTGGAATGCAACCCCGAGATCCCTGCCTTCCCTGGAGAGGAATATTAGGTCCCGGACACACGCCTAGGTGAGGTCTCTTCGGCCCTGCAGTGACTCGAGCGCAACCCCCAGCTTTCCCTCGCAACCCGAGGGGAAGATTGGGCTTCCCAGGGCCAACCCAAGGGGAAGGCTGAGATCCCCGTCGTAACTCGAGAATCCCGCCGCAACTCGAGAAAAACCACGTGGTTCCCACCTTTTGGCAAGATGAGGCCCTTGCCCGCCACGGCGTCTCAAGGGAAGTCCCCTGTTCCGCCCTGAAGGGCGAAACGGTCCCTGACAGCCTTCCTGCGACCCCCAAAAGTCCCCCGACACGCCGGGTTCCCTCGAGGGGAACACCGAGGGTCCCAGCACCGCTTCCTCTGAGCCCCTTCTCCCCTCCTGATCGCGACAGGAGAGGCGATTCCCCTGCGTGGTCTGGAAGGGGTTCCCGGCCTTCCCGGCGCACCTCAGGATGAGGCCGGTCTCACGAGGAAATTCGAGACGAGCCACGTGGGTGGTGCCACATGCCGAACGCCCCCGGTTCCCCGGTCCGCCCTTGAGAAGGACCCGAGGCCCGGACCCCTCTTCGAAGGCAACCCTGTGGGTGAAGGCACAACACGAAGGGGCACTGCCACCCCCGTGCATCGTCCGCAAAGACCCGCGGATTCCACACACAGCTCGACGAGGGGCCTGAGACCCCCTGAACAACTCGAGAGGCAAGCGGGGTTCTCTTCCTCAGGCAAAACGAGGCCTGACTCTCCTTTCCCAACTCTGCAGGGACCCTGCGGTCGGAGTCCGAAACGGAGAGGCAGCCTGGGGTTCCTGCCTCCCCTCGAGGTGAGGCCCTCTTCCGTTTTGCCAGACCCAGCGGAGTCCCGAGAGGCCCCGCCAACTCCACAGGATCCCTCGCCTCTCAGAGGCACCCTGGGAAGTTCCCTAAGGTCCCCGGCAGAAGGCGAGGGAAACGAGGGTTTCCCGCCGCCCCCCGAAAAAGACCTCGAGGGTCCTTCTTCAACGCGTCTCGAGGCCCTAGTCCCCTCCCATGACTCGAGAGCCATGACTCGATCCCCATCGCCACCGCATGGAGACCTGACTTCCCTGGCGCCACACGAGAGGCTCCCTGAGATCCTCGTCGTGCCTCGGGAGAAAACCCCCACGGGCGCCGCAGCTCGAGGAAACCCCTGAGACGCCCCTGTCCTCGCGAGCTGAGGGCCTTCTTTTCCTGCATGGCCTGCAGAGCAATCCCGTGTCCTGTCTCCAAACTGAAAAGGAGGCTGGACTCCCTTGAGGCCGCTCAGGGGGCTCCCAGAGACCCGCGTCGCGACTCGAGAGGAGAGCGGAGTCCTTGGCTTCCCCTCGAGACGAGGCCTGACTCCCCAGGGGAGCCTGGAATGCAACCCCGAGATCCTTGCCTTCCCTGGAGAGGAATATTAGGTCCCGGACACACGCCTAGGTGAGGTCTCTTGGGCCCTGCAGTGACTCGAGCGCAACCCCCAACTTTCCCTCTCACTCGAGGGGAAGATTGGGCTTCCCAGGGCCAACCCAAGGGGGAGCCTGAGATCCCCGTCGTAACTCGAGAATCCCGCGGCAACTCGAGGAAAACCACGTGGTTCCTACGTCTTTGCAAGATGAGCCTCTTGCCCGCTATGGCGTCTCAAGGGAGTCCCAGTTTCTGTCCTGAAGTGCCAAACAGTACCTGACACCTTTCATGCGACCCCCAGAATTTCCCCGACACACCGTGTTCCCTCGAGGGAAACACCGAGGGTCCCGAAACCACTTCATCTGAGCCCCTTCTCCCCTCCTGATGGCGACAGGAGTGTCGATTCCCCTGCGTGGTCTGGAAGGGATTCCCGGCCTTCCCGGCGCATCTCAGGATGAGGCCGTCCGCACAAGGAAATTCGAGATGAGCCACGGGGGTGGTGCCACATGCCGATCGACCTCGATTTCCCGGTCCACTCTTGAGAAGAACCCGTTGCACGGACACCTCTTCGAAGGCAACCCTGTGGGTGATGGCACAACACGAAGGGGCACTGACACTCCCATGCATCGTCCAGAAACACCCGTGGGTTCCACACACAGCTCGAAGAGGGGCCTGAGACCCCCTGAGCAACTCGAGAGGCAAGCGGAGTTCCCTTCCTCAGACAAGACGAGGCCTAACTCTCCGCTCCCAACTCTGCAGGGACCCTGAGGTCGGAGGGTCGGAGTCAGAAACAGAGAGGAAGCCTGTGGTTACTGCCTCCCCTCGAGATAAGGCCCTCTTCCATTGCGACAACGCCAGCGGAGTCCCGAGAGGCCCCTCCCATCTCCACAGTATCCCTGACTTCTCATAGGCATTCTGAGAAGCTCCTTGAGGCCACCGGCAAAAGTCGAGGGAAATAAGAGTTTCCTGCCACAACCGAAGAAAGACCTCGAGAGTCCTTCTTCAATGCGTCTTGAGGTCAGATTCCCCTACCATAGCTCGAGAGCAATAATGCGCTCCCCCTCGCCACGCACATGGAGACCTGACTTCCCTGGCACCACACGAGAGGCTCCCTGAGCTCCCCGTCCTACCTCGTGTGAAACCCCACACTGGCGCCGCAGCTCGAGAAAACCCACAAGATCCCTCCGTCATCGCGAGATGAGGGCCATCTTTTCCTGCATGGCCTGGAGAGCAGTCCCAAGTCCTCTCTCCAAACTTCACAGGAGGCTTGACTCCCTTTAGGCCACAAAGTGGGCTCCAAGAGGTGCCCGTCGCGACTCGAAAGGAGAGCGGAGTCCTTGGCTTCCCTTCGACATGAGGCCTGACTCCCTGGGTGAGTCTGGAATGCAAACCTGAGATCCCTGTGGCCCTTGGAGAGGAACATTAGGTCCTGGACACAAGCCTAGATGAGGTCTCCTTTGCCCTGCAGTGACTCGAGCGCAACCCCCAGCTCTCCCTCGCAACTCGAATGGATGATTGGACTTCCCTGGCCCAACACAAGAGGAAGCCTGAAATCCCCGTCATAACTCGAGAATCCCGCCGCAACTCGAGAAAAACCACGTGGCTCCCCCGTCATCGCAAGATGAGGCCCTTGGCCGCTACAGCGTATCAAGAGAAGTCCCACGTTCCATCCTGAAGTACAAAACGGTACTTGGCACCCTTGATGCGACCCCCAAAGTTCCCTGACATACCGGTCTCACTCGAGGGAAACACCAAAGTTCACGGCACCACTTCCTGTGAGCCCCTTCACCCCTCCTGATCGCGACAGAAGGGTCGATTCCCATGTTTTGTCTGCAAGGGGTTCCCGACGTTCCCCGCGAACCTCCGGATGAGGCCGGTCTCATGAGGAAATTCGAAAAGTAGCCTCATGGTTGGTGCCATATGCTGAAAGATCCCGAATTCCCGGTCCACTCTAGATAAGAACCTGACGCCCGGACATCTCTTCGAAGGCAACCCTGTGGATGAAGGCACAACACGAAGGGACACTGACATCCCCATGCATCGTCTGGAAAAACCCGCAGATTCCACTCACAGCTCCAAATGTGGACTGTCACCTCGTGAACAACTCGAGAGGCAAGTGAAGTTGCATTCCTTCACACAAGACGAGGCCTTACTCTCCTGTCCCAACTCTTCAGGGACCCTGCAATTGGAGTCAGAAATGGAGAGGAACCCTGAGGTTCCTGCCTCAACTAGAGAAGAGGCCCTCTTCCATTGAACCAAACTCAGTGGTGTCCTGAGAGGCCCCTCCCAACACCACAGTATCCCTGAATTCTCAGAGGCTCCGTGAGAAGCTACCTGAGGTCACTGGCACAAGTCGAGGGAACCCAGAGTTTCCTGAAGTAACCCGAGAAAGACTTGGAGAGTCCTTTTTCAACGTCTCTTGATGCCCGATTCCCCTACCATGACTCCAGAGCAAGGACGCGCTCCCCTCGCCACAATCAGGAAAACTGACTTCCCTAGTACCACACTAGAGGCTCCCTGAGTACCCCATCGTACCTCGTGAGAAAACCCACACTGGCGCCGCAGTTTGAGAAAAACCACAAGATGCCCCCGTCAAGGAGAGATGGGGGCCTTCTTTTCCTGCCTGACCTGGAGAGCAATTCCTGGTCCTCTCTCCAAACTTCACAGGAGAATTGACTCCCTTTAGGCCACTCAGTTGGGTCCAAGAAATACCCGGTGCGACTCGAGAGGAGAGCGGAGTCCTTTGCTTCCCTGGAGACGAGGCCTGACTCCCCGGGTGAGTTTGGAATGCAACCCCGAGATCCCTGTCGCCCCTGGAGTGGAACATTTTGTCCTAGACACAAGCCTAGATGAGGTCTATTTTGCCCTACAGTGATCGAGAGCAACCTCCATCTCTCCCTCACAATTTGAATGGAAGATTGGTCTTCCCACGGTCAACACAAGAGGAAGTCTGAATTTCCCATCGTAATTCGAGAATTCAGCCTCAAGTCTTAAAAACCATGTGGTTCCCCCTTCATCCCAATATGAGGCCCTTGCCAGCTAGAGTCTCAAGAGAAGTCCCACGTTCCATCTTAAAGTTCGAAATGCTACTTGGCACCCTTGATGCGACCCCAAAGTTCCCCAACATACCGGTCTCACTCCAGGGGAACACCGAAGTTCCCGGTGTCTCCAGGTAAGTCCCTTGTTCCGCCCTGAAGGGCGTCACGGTACTTGACACCCTTGATGCGACCGCAAAAGTTCCCCGACACGCTGGGTTCCCTCGAGGGGAACACCAAGGGTCCCGGCACCACTTCATCTGAGCCCCTTCTCCCCTCCTGATCGCGACAGGAGAGTCGATTCCCCTGCTTTGTCTGGAAGGGGTTCCCGGCCTTCCTGGCGCACCTCAGGATGAGGCCGGTCTCAGGAGGAAATTCGAGACTAGCCACGTGTGAGGTGCCACGTGCCGAACGACCCCGATTTTCCGGTCCGCTCTTGATAAGAACCCGATGCCCGGACACCTCTTCGAAGGCAACCCTGTGGGTGAAGGCACAACACGAAGGGGCACTGACAACCCCGTGCATCATCCGGAAAAACCCGAAGGGTCTACACACAGCTCGACAAGGGGCCTGAGACTCCCGGAACAACTCGAGAGGTAACCAGAATTCCATTCCTCAGACAAGACGAGGCATGACTCTCCTGTCCCAAAACTGCAGGGACCGTGCAGTCAGAGTCCGAAACCGAGAGGAAGCCTGAGGTTCCTGCCTCCCCTCGAGATGAGGCCCTCTTCCATTGCGCCGAACCCAGCAGAGTCCCGAGAGGCCCTGCCAACTCCACAGCATCCCTCACCTCTCAGAGGCACCGTGGGAAGTTCCCAAAGGTCCGCTGCAGAAGTCGAGGGAAACGAGGGTTTCCCGCCGCAACCCAAGAAAGACCTTGAGAGTCCTTCTTCAACGCCTCTTGAGGACCTAGCCGCTTCCCATGACTCGAGAGTGATGACCAGCTCCCCCTCGCCATGCGCATGGAGACCTGACTTCCCTGGCGCCGCACGAGAGGCTCCCTGAGGTCCTCGTCGTGCCTCGTGAGAAAACCCCCATGGGCGCAGCAGCCTGAGGAAACCCATGAGACGCCCCCATCATCGCGAGATGAGGGCCTTCTTTTCCTGCCTGGCCTGGAGAGCAATCCCGAGTCCTCTCTCCAAACTGAAGAGGAGGCTCGACACCCTTGAGTCCACTCAGTGGGCTCCAAGAGATCCGTGTCGCGACTTGAGAGGAAAGCGGAGTCCTTTGCTTCCCCTCCAGGCGAGTCCTGACTCCCCGGGGGAGTCTGGAATGGAAACCCTGGATCCCTGTCTTCCCTTGAGAGGAATATTAGGTCCTGGACACACGTCTCGATGAGGTCTCTTTGGCCCTGTAGTGACTCGAGCAGAACCCCCAGCTTTCCATCGCAACTCGAATTGAAGATTGGGCTTCCCAGGGCCAACCCAAGAGAGACCTGAAATTCCTGTCGTTTTCGAGAATCCCGATGCAACTCAAGAAAAACGACGTGGTTCCAACGTCTTCACAGGATGAGGTCCTTGCCCGCTACAGCGTCTCCAGGGAAGTCCCATGTTCCGTCCTGAAGTGGGAAACGGTACTTGGCTCCCTTGATGCGACACCTAAAGTTCCCTGAAACGCCGGGTTCCCTCGAGTGGAACACCGAGGGTCCCGGCACCACTTCATCTGAGCCCCATCTCCCCTCCTGATCGCGACAGGAGAATCGATTCCCCTACTTTGTGTGGAAGGGGTTCCCGGCCTTCCTGGCGCACCTCAGGATGATGCTGGTCTCATGAGGAAATTCGAGATGAGCCACGTGGTTGGTGCCACATGCCGAATGACCCCGATTTCCCGGTCCGCTCTTGAAATGAACCCGATGCCCGGACACCTCTTTGAAGGCAACCCTGTGGGGGAAGGCACAAAACGAAGGGGCACTGACACCCCCATGCATCTTCTGGAAACACCCGCAGGTTCCACACACAGCTTGTCAAGGGCCCTGAGACCCCCTGAACGACTCGAGAGGCAAGCAGAGTTCCGTTACTCAGACAAGACGAGGCCTGACTCTCCTGTCCCAACTCTGCAGGGACCCTGCGGTCGGAGTCAGAAATGGAGAGGAAGCCTGAGGTTCCTGCCTCCAATCGAGATGAGGCCCTCTTTCATTTCGTCAAACCTAGTGGAGTCCCGAGAGGCCCCTCTAACTCCTCAGTATCCCTCACCTCTCAGAGGCACCTGGGAAGTTCCCTAAGGTCCCCTGTAGAGGTCGAGGGAAACGAGTGTTTCCCGCCCCAACCCAAGAAAGACCTTGAGAGTCCTTAAATGCCTCTTGAGGCCCTAGTCCCTCCCATGACTCGAGAGCAATGACGCGATCTGCCTGGCCACACGCATGGAGTCAGGCTTCTCTGGCGCTGCACAAGAGGCTCCCTGAACTCCCCATCATATCTCTTGAGAAACCCCACACTGGCGCCGCAGCTCGAGAAAACCCATGAGACGCCCCCATCATCTCGAGAGGAGGGCCATCTTTAACTGCATGGTATGCAGATCAAGCGTGAACCTTCTGTCGAAGCTACACAGGACTCTTGACTCCCTTTAGGCCACTCATTGGGCTCCAAGAGTTACGTGTCGCAACTCGAGAGGATAGTGGAGTCCTTTGCTTCCACTCGAGACGAGGCGTGACCCACCGGGTGAGACTGGAATGCGACCCCGATATCCCTGTCGCCCCTGGAGAGGAACATTACGTCCTGGACCCAAGCCTAGATGAGGACTCTTTGCCCTGAAGTGACTCGAGAGCAACCCTCAGCTCTCTCTGACAAGTTGAATGGAAGATTGGACTTCCTGGGCCAACACAAGGGGAAGGCTGAGATCCCCGTCGTAACTCGAGAATCCCGCCGCAACTCGAGAAAAACCACGTTGTTCCCACCTTTTGGCAAGATGAGGCTCTTGCCCTCGACGGCGTCTCAAGGGAAGTCCCCTGTTCCGCCCTGAAGGGTGAAACGGTCCCTGACAGCCTACCTGCGACCACCAAAAGTTCCCCAACACGCCGTGTTCCCTCGAGGGGAACACCGAGTGTCCCAGTACTGCTTCATCTGAGACCATTCTCCCCTCCGGAACGCGACAGGAGAGTCGATTCCCCTGCGTGGTCTGGAAGGGGTTCACGGCCTTCCCGGCGCACCTCAGGATGAGGCTGTGCTCACGAGGAAATTCGAGACCAGCCACGTGGGTGGTGACACATGCCGAACGCCCCCGATCCCTGGTGCGCTCTTGAGAATGACCCGAGACCCAGACCCCTCTTCGAAGGCAACCCTGTGGGTGAAGGCACAACACGAAGGGGCACTGCCACCCCCGTGCATCGTCCGCAAAGACCCGCGGGTTCTACAAACAGCTCGACGAGGGGCCTGAGACCCCCTGAGCAACTCGAGAGGCCAGCGGGGTTCCCTTCCTCAGACAAGACGAGGCCTGACTCTCCTGTCCCAACTCTGCAGGGACCCTGCGGTCGGAGTCCGAAACGGAGAGGAAGCCTGAGGTTCCTGCCTCCCCTCGAGGTGAGGCCCTCTTCCGTTGCGCCAGACCCAGTGGAGTCCCGAGGGGCCCCGCCACCTCCACAGGATCCCTCGCCTCTCAGAGGCACCCTGGGAAGTTCCCTAAGGTCCCCGGCAGAAGGCGAGGGAAACGAGGGTTTCCCGCCACCCCCCGAGAAAGACCTCGAGAGTCCTTCAACGCGACTCGAGGCCCTAGTCCCCTCCCGTGACTCGAGAGCAATGAAGCGCTTCCCCTCGCCACGCGCATGGAGACCTGACTTCCCTGGCACCACACGAGAGGCTCCCTGAGATCCTCGTCGTGCCTCGGGAGAAAACCCCCACGGGCGCTGCAGCTCGAGGAAACCCCTGATACTCCCCCAACCTCGCGAGCTGAGGGCCTTCTTTTCGTGCATGGCCTGGAGAGAAATCCCGGGTCCTCTCTCCAAACGGAAGAGGAGGCTGGACTCCCTTGAGGCCGCTCAGGGGGCTCCAAGAGACCCGCGTCGCGACTCGAGAGGAGAGCGGAGTCCTTGGCTTCCCCTCGAGACGAGGCCTGACTCCCCGGGGGAGCCTGGAATGCAACCCCGAGATCCCTGCCTTCCTTGGAGAGGAATATTAGGTCCCGGACACACGCCAAGGTGAGGTCTCTTCAGCCCTGCAGTGATTCGAGCGCAACCCACAGCTTTCCCTCGCAACTCGAGGGGAAGATTGGGCTTCCCAGGGCCAACCCAAGGGGAAGGCTGAGATCCCCGTCGTAACTCGAGAATCCCGCCGCAACTCGAGAATAACCACGTGGTTCCCACCTCTTGGCAAGATGAGGCCCTTGCCCGCCACGGCGTCTCAAGGGAAGTCCCCTGTTCTGCCCTGAAGGGCGAAATGGTCCCTGACAGCCTTGCTGCGACCCCCAAAAGTTCCCCGACACGCCGGGTTCCCCGAGGGGAACACCGAGGGTCCCGGCACCGCTTCCTCTGAGCCCCTTCTCCCCTCCTGATCGCGACAGGAGAGGCGATTCCCCTGCGTGGTGTGGAAGCGGTTCCCGGCCTTCCCGGCGCACCTCAGGATGAGGCCGGTCTCACGAGGAAATTTGAGATGAGCCACGTGGGTGGGGCCACATGCCGAACGCCCCCGATTCCCCGGTCCGCTCTTGAGAAGGACCCGAGGCCCGGACCCCTCTTCGAAGGCAACCCTGTGGGTGAAGGCACAACACGAAGGGGCCCTGCCACCACCGTGCATCGTCCGCAAAGACCCGCGGGTTCCACACACAGCTCGACGAGGGGCCTGAGACCCCCTGAGCAACTCGAGAGGCCAGCGGGGTTCCCTTTCTCAGACAAGACGAGGCCTGACTCTCCTGTCCCAACTCTGCAGGGACCCTGCGGTCGGAGTCCGAAACGGAGAGGAAGCCTGAGGTTCCTGCCTCCCCTCGAGGTGAGGCCCTCTTCCGTTGCGCCAGACCCAGCGGAGTCCCGAGGGGCCCCGCCACCTCCACAGGATCCCTCGCCTCTCAGAGGCACCCTGGGAAGTTCCCTAAGGTCCCCGGCAGAAGGCGAGGGACACGAGGGTTTCCCGCCGCCCCCCGAGAAAGACCTCGAGAGTCCTTCTTCAACGCGTCTCGAGGCCCTAGTCCCCTCCCGTGACTGAGAGCCAGGACGCGCTCCCCCTCGCCACGCGCATGGAGACCTGACTTCCCTGGCGCCGCACGAGAGGCTCCCTGAGATCCTCGTCGTGCCTCGGGAGAAAACCCCCACGGGCGCCGCAGCTCGAGGAAACCCCTGAGACGCCCCCGTCCTCGCGAGCTGAGGGCCTTCTTTTCCTGCATGGCCTGGAGAGCAATCCCGGGTCCTCTCTCCAAACGGAAGAGGAGGCTGGACTCCCTTGAGGCCGCTCAGGGGGCTCCCAGAGACCCGCGTCGCGACTCGAGAGGAGAGCGGAGTCCTTGGCTTCCCCTCGAGACGAGGCCTGACTCCCCGGGGGAGCCTGGAATGCAACCCCGAGATCCCTGCCTTCCCTGGAGAGGAGTATTAGGTCCCGGACACACGCCTAGGTGAGGTGTCTTCGGCCCTGCAGTGACTCGAGCGCAACCCCCAGCTTTCCCTCGCAACCCGAGGGGAAGATTGGGCTTCCCAGGGCCAACCCAAGAGGAAGGCCGAGATCCCCGTCGTAACTCGAGAATCCCGCCGCAACTCGAGAAAAACCACGTGGTTCCCACCTCTTGGCAAGATGAGGCCCTTGCCCTCGACGGCGTCTCAAGGGAAGTCCCCTGTTCCGCCCTGAAGGGTGAAACGGTCCCTGACAGCCTACCTGCGACCACCAAAAGTTCCCCAACTCGCCGTGTTCCCTCGAGGGGAACACCGAGTGTCCCGGCACTGCTTCATCTGAGACCATTCTCCCCTCCGGAACGCGACAGGAGAGTCGATTCCCCTGCGTGGTCTGGAAGGGGTTCACGGCCTTCCCGGCGCACCTCAGGATGAGGCTGTGCTCACGAGGAAATTCGAGACCAGCCACGTGGGTGGTGACACATGCCGAACGCCCCCGATTCCCCGGTCCGCTCTTGAGAATGACCCGAGACACAGACCCCTCTTCGAAGGCAACCCTGTGGGGGAAGGCACAACACGAAGGGGCACTGCCACCACCGTGCATCGTCCGCAAAGACCCGCGGGTTCCACACACAGCTCGACGAGGGGCCTGAGACCCCCTGAGCAACTCGAGAGGCCAGCGGGGTTCCCTTTCTCAGACAAGACGAGGCCTGACTCTCCTGTCCCAACTCTGCAGGGACCCTGCGGTCGGAGTCCGAAACGGAGAGGAAGCCTGAGGTTCCTGCCTCCCCTCGAGGTGAGGCCCTCTTCCGTTGCGCCAGACCCAGCGGAGTCCCGAGGGGCCCCGCCACCTCCACAGGATCCCTCGCCTCTCAGAGGCACCCTGGGAAGTTCCCTAAGGTCCCCGGCAGAAGGCGAGGGACACGAGGGTTTCCCGCCGCCCCCCGAGAAAGACCTCGAGAGTCCTTCTTCAACGCGTCTCGAGGCCCTAGTCCCCTCCCGTGACTCGAGAGCCAGGACGCGCTCCCCCTCGCCACGCGCATGGAGACCTGACTTCCCTGGCGCCGCACGAGAGGCTCCCTGAGATCCTCGTCGTGCCTCGGGAGAAAACCCCACGGGCGCCGCAGCTCGAGGAAACCCCTGAGACGCCCCCGTCCTCGCGAGCTGAGGGCCTTCTTTTCCCGCATGGCCTGGAGAGCAATCCCGGGTCCTCTCTCCAAACGGAAGAGGAGGCTGGACTCCCTTGAGGCCGCTCAGGGGGCTCCAAGAGATCTGCGTCACGGCTCGAGAAGAGAGCGCAGTCCTTTGCTTCCCCTCGAGGCGAGGCCTGACTCCCCGGGGGAGTCTGGAGTGCAATCCCGAGATCCTTGTCTTCCCTTGAGAGGACTATTAGGTCCTGGACACACGCCTAGATGAGGTCTCTTTGGCCTTGCAGTGATTCGAGCACAACATCCAGCTTTCCCTCGCAACTCGAAGGGAAGTTTGGGCTTCCCAGGTCCAACACAAGAGGAATCCTGAAATCCCCGTCGTAACTCGAGAATCCCGCCGCAACTCGAGAAAAACCACGTGGTTCCATCTTCTTCGCATCATGAGGCCCTTGCCCGCCACAGAGTCTCTAAAGAAGTCCCACGTTCCTACTGAAGTGTAAAACGGTACTTGGCACCCATGATGGCACCCCCAAAGTTCCCCAACATACAGGCTTCACTCGAGGGTAACACCCATGTTCCCCGCACCACATCATTTGAGCCCCTTCCCCCCTCCTGATTGCAAGAGGAGTGTCGATTCTCCTGCTTTGTGTGGGAGGGGTTACCGATCTTCCCAACGCACATCAGGATGAGGCCGGTCTCAAGAGGCAATTGGAGATGTAGCCTCGTGGGTGGTGCCACATGCGGAAAGACCCCATTTCCAGGTCAGCTATTAATAAGCACCCGATGCCCGTACACTTCTTCGAATGCATCCCGTAGGATGAATGCACAACAAGGAGGGACCCTGAACACCCATGCATCTTTTGGAAAATTCTGCAGGTTCCACATACAGCTCGACAAGTGACCTGTTACCTCGTGAACAACTCGAGAGGCAAGCTAAGTTTCATTTCTCCACAGAATACGAGGCCTGACTCTCCTGTCCCAACTCTGCAGGAATCCTGAGATCGGAGTCTGAAATGGAGAGGAACCCTGAGGTTCCTTCCTCAACACGAGATGAGGCCCTCTTGTATTATACCACACCCAGTGGAGTCCCGAGAGGCCCCTCCCAACTCCACAGTATCAGTGTCTTCTCAGAGGCACCCTGAGCAACTCCCTGAGGTCACCGGCACAAGTCGAGGGAACACAGGGTATCCTGCCGCAACCCGAGAAAAACATCAAGAGTTCGTCTTCTACGCGTCTTGAGGACGGATTCCCCTACCATGACTCGAGAGCAATGACACGCTCCCCCTCGCCATGCGCATGGACACCTGACTTCCCTGGCGCCACATGAGAGGCTCCCTGAGCTCCCCGTCATACCTCGTGAGAAACCCCACACTGGCGCCGCAGCTCGGGAAAACCCACCGTCATCGCGAGATGGGGGCCTTCTTTTCCTGCCTGACCTGGAGAGCAATTCCTGGTCCTCTCTCCAAACTTCACAGGAGTATTGACTCCCTTTAGGCCACTCAGTTGGGTCCAAGAAATACCCGGTGCGACTCGAGAGGAGAGCGGAGTCCTTTGCTTCCCTGGAGACGAGGCCTGACTCCCCGGGTGAGTTTGGAATGCAACCCCGAGATCCCTGTCGCCCCTGGAGTGGAACATTATGTCCTAGACACAAGCCTAGATGAGGTCTATTTTGCCCTACAGTGACTCGAGAGCAACCTCCATCTCTCCCTCACAATTTGAATGGAAGATTGGTCTTCCCACGGTCAACACAAGAGGAAGTCTGAATTTCCCATCGTAATTCGAGAATTCAGCCTCAAGTCTTAAAAACCATGTGGTTCCCCCTTCATCGCAATATGAGGCCCTTGCCAGCTAGAGTCTCAAGAGAAGTCCCACGTTCCATCTTAAAGTTCGAAATGCTACTTGGCACCCTTGATGCGACCCCAAAGTTCCCCAACATACCGGTCTCACTCCAGGGGAACACCGAAGTTCCGGTGTCTCCAGGGAAGTCCCATGTTCCGTCCTTAAGTGCGAAACGGTACTTGACACCCTTGATGCGACCGCAAAAGTTCCCCGACACGCAGGGTTCCCTCGAGGGGAACACCGAGGGTCCCGGCACCACTTCATCTGAGCCCCTTCTCCCCTCCTGATCGCGACAGGAGAGTCGATTCCCCTGCGTGGTCTGGAAGGGGTTCCCGGCCTTCCTGGCGCACCTCAGGATGAGGCCGGTCTCAGGAGGAAATTCGAGACTAGCCACGTGTGAGGTGCCACGTGCCGAACGACCCCGATTTCCAGTCCGCTCTTGATAAGAACCCGATGCCCGGACACCTCTTCGAAGGCAACCCTGTGGGTGAAGGCACAACACGAAGGGGCACTGACACCCCCGCCCATCATCCGGAAAAACCCGCAGGGTCTACACACAGCTCGACAAGGGGCCTGAGACTCCCAGAACAACTCGAGAGGCAACCAGAATTCCATTCCTCAGACAAGACGAGGCATGACTCTCCTGTCCCAACACTGCAGGGACCGTGCAGTCGGAGTCCGAAACGGAGAGGAAGCCTGAGGTTCCTGCCTCCCCTCGAGATGAGGCCCTCTTCCATTGCGCCGAACCCAGCAGAGTCCCGAGAGGCCCTGCCAACTACACAGCATCCCTCACCTCTCAGAGGCACCGTGGGAAGTTCCCTAAGGTCCCCTGCAGAAGTCGTGGGAAACGAGGGTTTCCCGCCGCAACCCGAGAAAGACCTCGAGAGTCCTTCTTCAACGCCTCTTGAGGACCTAGCCGCTTCCCATGACTCGAGAGTGATGACCAGCTCCCCCTCGCCATGCGCATGGAGACCTGACTTCCCTGGCGCCGCACGAGAGGCTCCCTGAGGTCCTCGTCGTGCCTCGTGAGAAAACCCCCATGGGTGCAGCAGCCTGAGGAAACCCATGAGACGCCCCCATCATCGCGAGATGAGGGCCTTCTTTTCCTGCCTGGCCTGGAGAGCAATCCCGAGTCCTCTCTCCAAACTAAAGAGGAGGCTCGACACCCTTGAGTCCACTCAGTGGGCTCCAAGAGATCCGTGTCGCGACTTGAGAGGAAAGCGGAGTCCTTTGCTTCCCCTCCAGGCGAGTCCTGACTCCCCGGGGGAGTCTGGAATGGAAACCCGGGATCCCTGTCTTCCCTTGAGAGGAATATTAGGTCCTGGACACATGCCTCGATGAGGTCTCTTTGGCCCTGTAGTGACTCGAGCAGAACCCCCAGCTTTCCATCGCAACTCGAAGTGAAGATTGGGCTTCCCAGGGCCAACCCAAGAGGAAGCCTGAAATTCCTGTCGTTTTCGAGAATCCCGATGCAACTCGAGAAAAACGACGTGGTTCCAACGTCTTCACAGGATGAGGCCCTTGCCCGCTACAGCGTCTCCAGGGAAGTCCCATGTTCCGTTCTGAAGTGGGAAACGGTACTTGGCTCCCTTGATGCGACCCCTAAAGTTCCCTGAAACGCCGGGTTCCCTCGAGTGGAACACCGAGGGTCCCGGCACCACTTCATCTGAGCCCCATCTCCCCTCCTGATCGCGACAGGAGAATCCATTCCCCTACTTTGTGTGGAAGGGGTTCCCGGCCTTCCCGGCGCACCTCAGGATGATGCTGGTCTCACGAGGAAATTCGAGATGAGCCACGTGGGTGGTGCCACATGCCGAATGACCCCGATTTCCCGGTCCGCTCTTGAAATGAACCCGATGCCCGGACACCTCTTTGAAGGCAACCCTGTGGGGGAAGGCACAAAACGAAGGGGCACTGACACCCCCATGCATCTTCTGGAAACACCCGCAGGTTCCACACACAGCTTGTCAAGGGCCCTGAGACCCCCTGAATGACTCGAGAGGCAAGCAGAGTTCCGTTACTCAGACAAGACGAGGCCTGACTCTCCTGTCCCAACTCTGCAGGGACCCTGCGGTCGGAGTCAGAAATGGAGAGGAAGCCTGAGGTTCCTGCCTCCAATCGAGATGAGGCCCTCTTTCATTTCGTCAAACCTAGTGGAGTCCCGAGAGGCCCCTCTAACTCCTCAGTATCCCTCACCTCTCAGAGGCACCTGGGAAGTTCCCTAAGGTCCCCTGTAGAGGTCGAGGGAAACGAGTGTTTCCCGCCCCAACCCAAGAAAGACCTTGAGAGTCCTTCTTAAATGCCTCTTGAGGCCCTAGTCCCTCCCATGACTCGAGAGCAATGACGCGATCTGCCTGGCCACACGCATGGAGTCAGGCTTCTCTGCCACAGCACGAGAGACTCCCTGAACTCCCCATCATATTTCGTGAGAAACCCCACACTGGCGCCGCAGCTCGAGAAAACCCATGAGACGCCCCCGTCATCACGAGAGGAGGGCCATCTTTAACTGCATGGTATGCAGATCAAGCGTGAACCTTCTGTCCAAGCTACACGGGACGCTTGACTCCCTTTAGGCCACTCATTGGGCTCCAAGAGTTACGCGTCCCGACTCGAGAGGATAGTGGAGTCCTTTGCTTCTTCTCGAGACGAGGCGTGACCCACCGGGTGAGACTGGAATGCGACCCCGATATCCCTGTCGCCCCTGGAGAGGAACATTACGTCCTGGACCCAAGCCTAGATGAGGACTCTTTGCCCTGAAGTGACTCGAGAGCAACCCCCAGCTCTCTCTGACAAGTTGAATGGAAGATTGGACTTCCTGGGCCAACACAAGAGGAAGCCTGAATTCCCCGTTGTTACTCAAGAATCCCGCCTCAACTCGAGAAAAACCACGTGTTTCCCTCGTCATCGCAATATGAGGCCCTTGCCCGCTAGAGCATCTCCAGAGAATTCCCACGTTCCGTCTTGAAGTGCGAAACTGTACTTGGCACCCTTGATGCGACCTCAAAAGTGCCGTGACATACCGGTCTCACCCGAGGGGACCACCGAGGTTCCCGGCACCACTTCATCTGAGCCCCTTCTCCCCTTCTGATCGCGAGCGGTGGGTCGATTCCCCTGCTTTGTCTGCAAGGGGTTCCCGACCTTCCCGGCGCACCTCAGGATGAGGCCGGTCTCCCGAGGAAATTCGAGACGTAGCCTCGTGGGTGGTACCACATGCTGAAAGACCCCAATTTTCCGGTACGCTCTTGAAAAGAACCCGATGCCCGGACACCTCTTTGAAGGCAACCCTGTGGATGAAGGCACAACACGAAGGGGCACTGACACCCCCGTGCATCGTCCGGAAAAACCGGCAGGTTCCACACTCAGCTCAACAAGTGGCCTGTCACTCCGTGAACAACTCGAAAGGCAAGGGGAAATCCATTCCTCCACAGAAGACGAGGCGTGACTCTCTTCTCCATACTCTGCAGGTACCCTGCGACCCGAGTCAGAAATGGAGAGGACCCCTGAGGTTCCTGCCTCCATTCGAGATGAGGCCCTCTTCGATTGCACCAAACCCAGTTGAGTAACGAAGGGCCCCTCCCAAATCCACAGTGTCCCTGACTTCTCAGAGGCACCCTTAGAAGTTGCCTGAGGTCACCGACACAAATCAAGGGAACCCAGGGTTCCCTGCCGCAACCTGAGAAAGACCTCGAGAGTCCTTCTTCAATGCGTCTTGAGGCCCAATTCGCCTACTATGACTCGAGAGCAATCATGCACTCCCCTTCACCACACGCACGGAGACCTGACGTCCCTAGCACCACACGAGAGGCTCTCTGAGCTCCCCGTTGTACCTCGTGAGAAATCTGATACTGGCGCCGCAGCTGGAGAAAACCCACGAGATGCCCCCGTCATCGCGAGATGAGGGCCTTTTTTCCTGCATGGCCAGGAAAACAATCCCGAGTCATCTCTCCAAACTCCATAGGAGGCTTCACTCCCTTTACGCCACGCAGTGGGCTCCAAGAGATACCCGTCGCGACTCGACAGGAGAGCGGAGTCCTTTTTTTCCCCTCAAGACGAGGCCTGATTCTCTGGGTGAGTCGAGAATGCAACCCTGAGATCCCTGTTGGCCCAGTAGTGGAACACTAGGTCCTGGACACAAGCGTAGATGAGGTCTATTTTGCCCTGCAGTGACTGGAGAGCAATCCCCAGTTCTAACTTGCAACTCGAATGGAATACTGGATTTTCCTGGTGCCACACAAGAGGCTCCCTGAGATCCCCGTGGTACTTCATGAGACACCCCACACTGGCGCCGCAGCTCGAGAAAACCCACGAGACGCCACCGTCATCTCGAGATGAGGGCCTTCTTTTCCTGCATGGCCTGGAGTCCAATCCCGAGTCCTCTCTCCAAACTCCACAGGAGGCTTGACTCCCTTTAGTACACACAGTGGGCTCCAAGAGATACCCATCGCGACTCGAGACGAGAGCGGAATTCTTTGCTTACCCTCGAGGTGAGAACTGACTCCCCGGATGAGTCTGGAATGCAAACCCGAGATCCCTGTCGCCCCTGGAGAGCAACGTTAGATCCTGGACACAAGCCTAGATTAGGTCTCTTTTGCCCTGCAGTGACTCTAGCGCAATCCCCAGCTCCCCCTCGCAACCCGAATGGAAGATTGGATTTCAAGGCCAACAAGAGGAAGCCTAAATTCCCGGTCATAACTCGAGAATCCCGCCGCAACTCGAGCAAAACCACGTGGTTCTCCCGTCATCGCAAGATGAGGCCCTTGCCCGCTACAGCGTTTCAAAAGACGTCCCAGGTTCCGTCTTGAAATGCGAAACGGTACTTGGCACCCTTGATGCGACCCCAAAAGTCCCCCAACACGCCGGTCTCACTCAAGGGGAACACCGAGGTTCCCGGCACCACTTCATTTAAGCCCCTTCTGCCCTCCTGATCGTGACCGGTGGGTCGATTCCCCTGCTTTGTCTGCAAGGGGGCCCGACCTTCCCTGCACAACTCAGGATGAGGCCGGTCTCATGGGGAAATTCGATACGTAGCTTTGTGGGTGGTGCCACTTGGTGAAAGACTCCAATTTCCCGGTCCACTCTTGATAAGAATGCGATGCTCGGACACCTCTTGGAAGGCAGCCTTGAGTATGAAGGTACAACACGAAGGGGCACTAACACACCTGTGCATCATCCGGAAAAACGGGCAGGTTACACACACAGCTCAACAAGTGGCCTGTCACCTCGAGAACAACTCGAGAGGCAAGAGGAGTCCCATCCTCCAGAAAAGACGAGGCCTGACTCTCCTGTACCAACATGCAGGGACCTTGCGATCTGAGTCAGAAATGGAGAGGAACACTGAGGTTCCTGCTTCAACTCGAGATGAGTCCCTCTTACATTCCACCAAATGCAGAGGAGTCTCGAGAGGCCCCTCCAAACTGCACAGTATCCCTGACTTCTCAGAGGCACTCTGAGAAGCTCCCTGAAGTCGCAGGCACAAGTCAAGGGAACCCTGGGTTTTATGCAGTGACCCGAGAAAGAACTCGAGAGTCCTTCTTCAACCCGTCTTGAGGCCCGATTACCCTACTATGACTCGAGAGCAATGACGAGCTCCCCCTAGCCATCTCATGGGGACCTGACTTCCCTGGCGCCACACGAGAGGCTCCCTGAGCTCCCTCTCGTACCTCGTCAGAAACCCGGCACTAGCGCGGCAGTCTAGAAAACCCACGAGACGCCGCCATCATCGCGAGATGAGGGCCTTCTTTTCCTGCATGGCCTGGAGAGGAATCCCGAGTCCTCTATCCAAACACCACAGGAGGCTTGACTCCCTTTATGGCACACAGTGGGCTCCAAGAGATACCCATCGCGACTCAAAAGGACAGCGGAGTTCTTTGCTTCCCCTCGAGACGAGGCCTGATTCCCCGGGTGAGTCTGGTATGCAACCCCAAGATCCCTGTCGCCCCTAGGGACGAACATTAAGTCCTGGAAACAAGCCTAGATGAGGTCTATTTTGCCCTGCAGTGACTCGAGAGCAATCCCCAGCTCTCCCTTTAAACTCGAATGGAAGATAGGACTTCCCTGGCCCAACACATGAGGAAGACTGTATTCCCCGTCGAAACTCGAGAATCCCGCCACAACTCGAGAAACGCCACGTGGTTCCCCCGTCATCCCAAGATGAGGCCCTTGCCCCCTACAGCGTCTCAAGAGAAGTCCCACGTTCCGTTGTGAAGTGCGAAACGGTATTGGCACCCTTGATGCGACCTCAAAAGTTCCTCGACACACCAGTCTGACTCGAGAACACCGAGGTTCCCGGCACCACTACATCTGGGCCCCTTCTCACCTCCTGATCGCGACAGGAGGGTCGATTCCCCTTTTTTGTCTTGAAGGGGTTCCCGCCTTTCCCGGTGCATCTCAGGATGAGGCCGGTCTCACGAGGATATTCGAGACATAGCCACGTGGATGGTGACACATGCCGAAAGACCCCGATTTCCTGGTCCGCTCTTGATAAGATCCTGATGCCCGGACACCTCTTTGAAGATAACCCTTTTGATGAAGGCACAACACTTAGGGGCACTCACACCCCTGGGTATCATCCGGAGAAACCCGCAGGTACCACACACAGCTCGGAAGTGACCTGTCACCCCGTGAACAACTGGAGAGGCAAGCAGAGTTCCGTTCCTCCACACAAGACGAGGCCTGACTCTCCTGTTCGAACTCTGCAGCGAACCTGCGATCCGAGTCAGATCTGGCCCAGGGGAAGTCAGGAGAGGAAACATGAGTTTCCTGCCTCCACTCGAGATGAGGCCCTCTTCCATTGCACCGAACCCAGTGGAGTCCCGAGAGACCCCTCCCAACTGCACAGTATCCCTGACTTCTCAGAGGCACCTTTAGACCTTCCTGAGATCACCAGCACAAGTCGAGGGAACCAAGGGTTTCCTGCCCCAACCCGTAAAAGACCTCGAGAGTCCTTCTTCAATGCGTCTTGAGGTGCGATTCCCCTACCATGACTCGAGAGCAATGACGCGCTCCCCCAGCCACGCGCATAGAAACATGACTTCCCTGGCGCCACAGAAGAGGCTCCCTGAGCTCCCCATTATACCTCGTGAGCAACACCACACTGGAGCCGCAGCTCGAGAATACCCACGAGACGCCCCAGTCCTCACGAGATGAGGGCCTTCCTTTGCTGTATGGCCTGGAGAGCAATCCTGAGTCCTCTCTCCAAACTCCACAGGAGGCTTGACTCATTTTAGGCCACACAGTGAGCTCCAAGA
The DNA here is from genome assembly GCF_029407905.1 of Bubalus kerabau. Lineage (NCBI taxonomy): Eukaryota > Metazoa > Chordata > Mammalia > Artiodactyla > Bovidae > Bubalus > Bubalus kerabau. The sequence goes on along the minus strand of NW_026577890.1, from coordinate 1,310,401 downwards.
TATACCCGTCGCGACTTGACAGGAGAGCGGTGTCCTTGGCTTCCCCTCGAGACGAGGCCTGACTCCCCGGGTGAGTCGAGAATGCAATGCTGAGATCGCTTTCGCCCCAGCAGAGGAACATTAGGTCCTGGACACAAGCCTAGATGAGGTCTATTTGGCCCTGCAGTGTCTCGAGAGCAATCCCCAGTTCTAACTCACAATTCGAATGAAAACTGGACTTCCCTGGGCCAGTTGAAGAGGAAGCCTGAATTCCGCGTTGTAACTCGAGAATCCCACCCCAACTCAAGAGAAACCACGTGGTTCCCCCGTCATCGAAAGATGAGGCCCTTGCCCGCTACAGCGTCTCAAGAGAAGTCCCACGTTCCGTATTGAAGAGCGAAAAGTTACTTGGAACCCTTGATGCGACCCCAAAAGTTCCCCGACATACCAGTCTCACTTGAGGAGAACACCGAGGTTCCCGGCACCACTTCATCTGAGACTCTTCTCCCCTCTTGATCGCGACAGGAGGTTCGATTCCCCTGCTTTGTCTGGAAGGCGTTCCCGACCTTCCTGGCGCACATCAAGATGAGGCCAGTCTCACGAGGAAATTCGAGACATAGCCTCGTGGGTGGTGCGACATGCCAAAAGACCCCGATTCCCTGGTCCGCTCTTGATAAGAACCCGATGGCAGAACCCAACTCGAAGGCAATCCTGTGGATCAAGGCACAACACGAAGGGGCAGTGACACCCCAGTGCATCGTCCAGAAAAACCCGCAAGTTCCACATACAAATCGACAAGTGGCCTGTCACCCCATGAACAACGCGAGAGTCAAGCGGAGTTCCATTCCTCCACACAAGACGAGGCCTGACTCTCCTGTCCCAACTCTGCAGGGACTCTGCGATCCGAGTCAGATCCGGCGCATTCGAAGCCAGGAGAGGAACCCTGTGGTTCCTGCCTCAACTTGTCATGAGGCCCTCTTCCATTGCACCAAACCCAGTGGAGTTCCGAGAGGCCCCTCCCAACTCCACAGTGACCCTGACTTCTCAGAGGCACGCTGAGAAGCTTCCTGAGGTCACTGGCACAAGTCGATGGAACCCAGGGTTTCCTGCTGCAACCCAAGAAAGACCTCGAGAGTCCTTCTTTAACACGTTTTCAGGCCCAATTCCCCTACCATGACTCGAGAACAATGACGGGCTCCCTCTCACCACGTGCATAGAGACCTGACTGCCCTGGCACCACATGAGAGGCTCACTGAGCTCCCAGTCTTACTTCCTGAGAAACCCCACACTAGCGCCACAGCTCGAGAAAACCTACGAGACGCCCCAGTCATCGGGAGACGAGGGCCTTCATTTCCTGCATTGCCTGGAGAGCAATCCCGTGTCCTCCCTCCAAACACCAGAGGAGGTTTGACTCCCTTTAAGCCACTCAGTGGGCTCCAAGACATATCCGTCCGACTCAAGAGGAGACCAGAGTCCTTTGCTTCCCCTCGAGACGAGGCCTGACTCCAGGGTGAGTCTGGAATGCAACCCCGAGATTCCTGTCGCCCCTTGACATGAACATTAGGTCCTGCACACAAGCCTTGGTGGGGTCTCTTTTGCCTTCAGTGACTAGAGCGCACCTCCAGCTCTTCCTCGAATCTCGAATGGAAGATAAGACTTTTGTGGGCCAACACAAGAGGAAGCATGAATTCCCTGTGGTAACTCAAATATCCCACCGCAACTCGAGAAAAACCAAGTGGTTCCCCAGTCATTCCAAGATGAGGCCCTTGCCCGCTGGAGCACCCCAAGAGAAGTCCCACGTTCCAATTTGAAGAGCGAAACGGTACTTGGAACGCGTTATGTGACCCCAAAAGTTACCCGACATACCTGTCTCACTTGAGGGAAACACCGAGGTTCCCAGCAGCACTTCATCTGAGCCACTTCTCTCCTCCTGATCGCCACAGGAGGGTCGATTCCTCTGCTTTGTCTGGAAGGGTTTCATGACCTTCGCGGCAAACCTCAGGATGAGGCCGGTTTCATGAGGAAATTCGAGACTAGCCACGTGGGTGTTGCCAAATGATGAACGACCTCGATTTCCCAGGCCGCTCTTCATAAGAACACGATGCCCGGACACCTCTTCGAAGGCAACCCTGTGGATGAAGACACAAAACGAAGGGTCACTGACACCCCCATGCATCGTCTGGAAAAACCTGCAGATTTCACACACAGTTTGACAAGGGGCCTGAAACCCCATGAACAACTCGAGAGGCAAGCGGAGTTCCATTCCTCAGAAAACACATAGCCTGACTCTCCTGTCCCAACTCTGCAGGGACACTACGATCAGAGTCAGAATTGGAGAGGAAGCCTGAGGTTCCTGCCTCCACTCGAGATGAGGCCCTCTTCCATTGCGACAAACCCAGTGGAGTCCCGAGAGGCCCCGCCAACTCCACAGCGTCCCTCACCTCTCAGAGGCACCCTGGGAAGTTCCCTCAGGTCCCCGGCAGAAGTCGGGAGAAAAGAGGGTTTCCCGCTGCAACCCGAGAAAGACATCGAGAGTCCTTCTTCAACGCGTCTTGAGGCCCTAGTCCCCTACCATGACTCGAGAACAATGACGCGCTCCTTCTCTCCACGTGCATGGAGACATGACTGCCCTGGAGCCGCACGAGAGGCTCCCTGAGATCCTCGTCGTGCCTCGGGAGGAAACCCCCACGGGTGCCGCAGCTCGAGGAAACCCCTGAGATGCCCCCGTCCTCGCGAGGTGAGGGCCTTCTTTTCCTGCCTGGCCTGGAGAGCAATCACGAGTCCTCTCTCAAAAGTGAAGAGGAGGCTGGACTCCCTTGAGGCCACTCAGGGGGCACCAAGATACACGTGCCGCGACTCCGGAGGACAGCGGAGTCCTTTGCTTCCCCTCGAGGCGAGGCCTGACTGCCCGGGGGAGCATGGGATGCAACCCCGAGATCCTTGTCTTCCTTGGAGAGGAGCATTAGGTCCTGGACACACGCCTAGATGAGGTCTCTTTGGCCCTGCAATGACTCGAACCCAACCCCCAGCTTTCCCTCGCCACTAGAATAGAAGATTGGGCTACCCAGGGCCGACAAAAGAGGAAGCCTGAAATCCCCCGTCGTAACACGAGAATCCCGCCGCAACTCGAGAAAAACCACATGGTTCCCACCTCTTCGCAAGATGAGGCCCTTGCCCGTGACGGCGTCTGAAGGGAAGTCCCCTGTTCCGCCCTGAAGGGCGAAACGGTCCCTGACAGCCTTCATGCGACCCCCAAAAGTTCCCCGACACGCCGGGTTCCCTAGAGGGGAAAACCGAGGGTCCCGGCACTGCTTCATCTGAGCCCCTTCTCCCCTCCTGATCGCGACAGGAGAGGCGATTTTTCTGCGTGGTCTGGAAGGGGTTCCAGGGCTTCCCGGCGCACCTCAGGATGAGGCCGGTCTCACGAGGAAATTCGAGACGAGCCACGTGGGTGGGGCCACATGCCGAACGCCCCCGATTCCCCGGTCCGCTCTTGAAAAGGACCCGAGGCCCGGACACCTCTTCAAAGGCAACCCTGTGGGTGAAGGCACAACACGAAGGGGCACTGCCACCCCCGTGCATCGTCCGCAAAGACCCGCGGGTTCCACACACAGCTCGACGAGGGGCCTGAGACCCCCTGAGCAACTCGAGAGGCCAGCGGGGTTCCCTTCCTCAGACAAGACGAGGCCTGACTCTCCTGTCCCAACTCTGCAGGGACCCTGCGGTCGGAGTCCGAAACGGAGAGGAAGCCTGAGGTTCCTGCCTCCCCTCGAGGTGAGGCCCTCTTCAGTTGCGCCAGACCCAGCGGAGTCCCGAGGGGCCCCGCCACCTCCACAGGATCCCTCGCCTCTCAGAGGCACCCTGGGAAGTTCCCTAAGGTCCCCGGCAGAAGGCGAGGGACACGAGGGTTTCCCGCCGCCCCCCGAGAAAGACCTCGAGAGTCCTTCTTCAACGCGTCTCGAGGCCCTAGTCCCCTCCCATGACTCGAGAGCCAGGACGCGCTCCCCCTCGCCACGCGCATGGAGACCTGACTTCCCTGGCGCAGTCCAAGAGGCTCCCTGAGATCCTCATCGTGCCTCGGGAGAAAACCCCCACGGGCGCCGCAGCTCGAGGAAACCCCTGAGACGCCCCCGTCCTCGCGAGCTGAGGGCCTTCTCTTCCTGCATGGCCTGGAGAGCAATCCCGGGTCCTCTCTCCAAACGGAAGAGGACCTGGACTCCCTTGAGGCCGCTCAGGGGGCTCCAAGAGACCCGCGTCGCGACTCGAGAGGAGAGCGGAGTCCTTGGCTTCCCCTCGAGACGAGGCCTGACTCCCCGGGGGAGCCTGGAATGCAACCCCGAGATCCCTGCCTTCCCTGGAGAGGAATATTAAGTCCCGGACACACGCCTAGGTGAGGTCTCTTCGGCCCTGCAGTGACTCGAGCGCAACCCCCAGCTTTCCCTCGCAACCCGAGGGGAAGATTGGGCTTCCCAGGGCCAACCCAAGGGGAAGGCTGAGATCCCCGTTGTAACTCGAGAATCCCGCCGCAACTCGAGAAAAACCACGTGGTTCCCACCTATTGGCAAGATGAGGCCCTTGCCCGCCACGGCGTCTCAAGGGAAGTCCCCTGTTCCGCCCTGAAGGACGAAACGGTCCCTGACAGCCTTCCTGCGACCTCCAAAAGTCCCCCGACACGCCGGGTTCCCCAGAGGGGAACACCGAGGGTCCCAGCACCGCTTCCTCTGAGCCCCTTCTCCCCTCCTGATCGCGACAGGAGAGGCGATTCCCCTGCGTGGTCTGGAAGGGGTTCCCGGCCTTCCCGGCGCACCTCAGGATGAGGCCGGTCTCACGAGGAAATTCGAGACGAGCCACGTGGGTGGGGCCACATGCCGAACGCCCCCGATTCCCCGGTCCGCCCTTGAGAAGGACCCGAGGCCCGGACCCCTCTTCGAAGGCAACCCTGTGGGGGAAGGCACAACACGAAGGGGCACTGCCACCCCCGTGCATCGTCCGCAAAGACCCGCGCGTTCCACACACAGCTCGACGAGGGGCCTGAGACCCCCTGAGCAACTCGAGAGGCCAGCGGGGTTCCCTTCCTCAGACAAGACGAGGCCTGACTCTCCTGTCCCAACTCTGCAGGGACCCTGCGGTCGGAGTCCGAAACGGAGAGGAAGCCTGAGGTTCCTGCCTCCCCTCGAGGTGAGGCCCTCTTCCGTTGCGCCAGACCCAGCGGAGTCCCGAGGGGCCCCGCCACCTCCACAGGATCCCTCGCCTCTCAGAGGCACCCTGGGAAGTTCCCTAAGGTCCCCGGCAGAAGGCGAGGGACACGAGGGTTTCCCGCCGCCCCCCGACAAAGACCTCGAGAGTCCTTCTTCAACGCGTCTCGAGGCCCTAGTCCCCTCCCGTGACTCGAGAGCCAGGACGCGCTCCCCCTCGCCACGCGCATGGAGACCTGACTTCCCTGGCGCCGCACGAGAGGCTCCCTGAGATCCTCGTCGTGCCTCAGGAGAAAACCCCCACGGGCGCCGCAGCTCGAGGAAACCCCTGAGACGCCCCCGTCCTCGCGAGCTGAGGGCCTTCTCTTCCTGCATGGCCTGGAGAGCAATCCCGGGTCCTCTCTCCAAACGGAAGAGGACCTGGACTCCCTTGAGGCCGCTCAGGGGGCTCCAAGAGACCCGCGTCGCGACTCGAGAGGAGAGCGGAGTCCTTGGCTTCCCCTCGAGACGAGGCCTGACTCCCCGGGGGAGCCTGGAATGCAACCCCGAGATCCCTGCCTTCCCTGGAGAGGAATATTAAGTCCCGGACACACGCCTAGGTGAGGTCTCTTCGGCCCTGCAGTGACTCGAGCGCAACCCCCAGCTTTCCCTCGCAACCCGAGGGGAAGATTGGGCTTCCCAGGGCCAACCCAAGGGGAAGGCTGAGATCCCCGTTGTAACTCGAGAATCCCGCCGCAACTCGAGAAAAACCACGTGGTTCCCACCTATTGGCAAGATGAGGCCCTTGCCCGCCACGGCGTCTCAAGGGAAGTCCCCTGTTCCGCCCTGAAGGACGAAACGGTCCCTGACAGCCTTCCTGCGACCTCCAAAAGTCCCCCGACACGCCGGGTTCCCCAGAGGGGAACACCGAGGGTCCCAGCACCGCTTCCTCTGAGCCCCTTCTCCCCTCCTGATCGCGACAGGAGAGGCGATTCCCCTGCGTGGTCTGGAAGGGGTTCCCGGCCTTCCCGGCGCACCTCAGGATGAGGCCGGTCTCACGAGGAAATTCGAGACGAGCCACGTGGGTGGGGCCACATGCCGAACGCCCCCGATTCCCCGGTCCGCCCTTGAGAAGGACCCGAGGCCCGGACCCCTCTTCGAAGGCAACCCTGTGGGGGAAGGCACAACACGAAGGGGCACTGCCACCCCCGTGCATCGTCCGCAAAGATCCGCGGGTTCCACACACAGCTCGACGAGGGGCCTGAGACCATCTGAGCAACTCGAGAGGCCAGCGGGGTTCCCTTCCTCAGACAAGACGAGGCCTGACTCTCCTGTCCCAACTCTGCAGGGACCCTGCGGTCGGAGTCCGAAACGGAGAGGAAGCCTGAGGTTCCTGCCTCCCCTCGAGGTGAGGCCCTCTTCCGTTGCGCCAGACCCAGCGGAGTCCCGAGGGACCCCGCCACATCCACAGGATCCCTCGCCTCTCAGAGGCACCCTGGGAAGTTCCCTAAGGTCCCTGGCAGAAGGCGAGGGACACGAGGGTTTCCCGCCGCCCCCTGAGAAAGACCTCGAGAGTCCTTCTTCAACGCGTCTCGAGGCCCTAGTCCCCTCCCGTGACTCGAGAGCCAGGACGCGCTCCCCCTCGCCATGCGCATGGAGACCTGACTTCCCTGGCGCCGCACGAGAGGCTCCCTGAGATCCTCGTCGTGCCTCGGGAGAAAACCCCCACGGGCGCCGCAGCTCGAGGAAACCCCTGAGACGCCCCCGTCCTCGCGAGCTGAGGGCCTTCTTTTCCTGCATGGCCTGGAGAGCAATCCCGGGTCCTCTCTCCAAACGGAAGAGGAGGCTGGACTCCCTTGAGGACGAACAGGGGGCTCCAAGAGACCCGCGTCGCGACTCGAGAGGAGAGCGGAGTCCTTGGCTTCCCCTCGAGACGAGGCCTGACTCCCCGGGGGAGCCTGGAATGCAACCCCGAGATCCCTGCCTTCCCTGGAGAGGAAGAGTAGGTCCCGGACACACGCCTAGGTGAGGTCTCTTCGGCCCTGCAGTGACTCGAGCGCAACCCCCATCTTTCCCTCGCAACCCGAGGGGAAGATTGGGCTTCCCAGGGCCAACCCCAGGGGAAGGCTGAGATCCCCGTCGTACCTCGAGAATCCCTCCGCAACTCGAGAAAAACCACGTGGTTCCCACCTCTTGGCAAGAGGAGGCCCTTGCCCGCCACGGCGTCTCAAGGGAAGTCCCCTGTTCTGCCCTGAAGGGCGAAACGGTCCCTGACAGCCTTCCTGCGACCCCCAAAAGTCCCCCGACACGCCGGTTTCCCCAGAGGGGAACACCGAGGGTCCCGGCACCGCTTCCTCTGAGCCCCTTCTCCCCTCCTCATCGCGACAGGAGAGGCGATTCCCCTGCGTGGTCTGGAAGGGGTTCACGGCCTTCCCGGCGCACCTCAGGATGAGGCCGGTCTCACGAGGAAATTCGAGACGAGCCACGTGGGTGGGGCCACATGCCGAACGCCCCCGATTCCCCGGTCCGCCCTTGAGAAGGACCCGAGGCCCGGACCCCTCTTCGAAGGCAACCCTGTGGGTGAAGGCACAACACGAAGGGGCACTGCCACCCCCGTGGATCGTCCGCAAAGATCCGCGGGTTCCACACACAGCTCGACGAGGGGCCTGAGACCCCCTGAGCAACTCGAGAGGCCAGCGGGGTTCCCTTCCTCAGACAAGACGAGGCCTGACGCTCCTGTCCCAACTCTGCAGGGACCCTGCGGTCGGAGTCCGAAACGCAGAGGAAGCCTGAGGTTCCTGCCTCCCCTCGAGGTGAGGCCCTCTTCCGTTGCGCCAGACCCAGTGGAGTCCCGAGGGGCCCCGCCACCTCCACAGGATCCCTCGCCTCTCAGAGGCACCCTGGCAAGTTCCCTAAGGTCCCCGGCAGAAGGCGAGGGACACGAGGGTTTCCCGCCGCCCCCCGAGAAAGACCTCGAGAGTCCTTCTTCAACGCGTCTCGAGGCCGTAGTCCCCTCCCGTGACTCGAGAGCCAGGACGCGCTCCCCCTCGCCACGCGCATGGAGACCTGACTTCCCTGGCGCCGCACGAGAGGCTCCCTGAGATCCTCGTCGTGCGTCGGGAGAAAACCCCCACGGGCGCCGCAGCTCGAGGAAACCCCTGAGACGCCCCCGTCCTCGCGAGCTGAGGGCCTTCTTTTCCTGCATGGCCTGGAGAGCAATCCCGGGTCCTCTCTCCAAACGGAAGAGGAGGCTGGACTCCCTTGAGGCCGCTCAGGGGGCTCCAAGAGACCCGCGTCGCGACTCGAGAGGAGAGCGGAGTCCTTGGCTTCCCCTCGAGACGAGGCCTGACTCCCCGGGGGAGCCTGGAATGCAACCCCGAGATCCCTGCCTTCCCTGGAGAGGAATATTAGGTCCCGGACACACGCCTAGGTGAGGTCTCTTCGGCCCTGCAGTGACTCGAGCGCAACCCCCAGCTTTCCCTCGCAACCCGAGGGGAAGATTGGGCTTCCCAGGGCCAACCCAAGGGGAAGGCTGAGATCCCCGTCGTAACTCGAGAATCCCGCCGCAACTCGAGAAAAACCACGTGGTTCCCACCTCTTGGCAAGAGGAGGCCCTTGCCCGCCACGGCGTCTCAAGGGAAGTCCCTGTTCCGCCCTGAAGGGCAAAACGGTCCCTGACAGCCTTCCTGCGACTCCCAAAAGTCCCCCGACACGCCGGGTTCCCCAGAGGGGACCACCGAGAGTCCCGGCACCGCTTCCTCTGAGCCCCTTCTCCCCTCCTGATCGCGACAGGAGAGGCGATTCCCCTGCGTGGTCTGGAAGGGGTTCCCGGCCTTCCCGGCGCACCTCAGGATGAGGCCGGTCTCACGAGGAAATTCGAGACGAGCCACGTGGGTGGGGCCACATGCCGAACGCCCCCGATTCCCCGGTCCGCCCTTGAGAAGGACCCGAGGCCCGGACCCCTCTTCGAAGGCAACCCTGTGGGTGAAGGCACAACACGAAGGGGCACTGCCACCCCCGTGCATCGTCCGCAAAGACCCGCGGGTTCCACACACAGCTCGACGAGGGGCCTGAGACCCCCTGAGCAACTCGAGAGCCCAGCGGGGTTCCCTTCCTCAGACAAGACGAGGCCTGACTCTCCTGTCCCAACTCTGCAGGGACCCTGCGGTCGGAGTCCGAAACGGAGAGGAAGCCTGAGGTTCCTGCCTCCCCTCGAGGTGAGGCCCTCTTCCGTTGCGCCAGACCCAGCGGAGTCCCGAGGGGCCCCGCCACCTCCACAGGATCCCTCGCCTCTCAGAGGCACCCTGGGAAGTTCCCTAAGGTCCCCGGCAGAAGGCGAGGGACACGAGGGTTTCCCGCCGCCCCCCGACAAAGACCTCGAGAGTCCTTCTTCAACGCGTCTCGAGGCCCTAGTCCCCTCCCTTGACTCGAGAGCCAGGACGCGCTCCCCCTCGCCACGCGCATGGAGACCTGACTTCCCTGGCGCCGCACGAGAGGCTCCCTGAGATCCTCGTCGTGCCTCGGGGGAAAACCCCCACGGGCGCCGCAGCTCGAGGAAACCCCTGAGACGCCCCCGTCCTCGCGAGCTGAGGGCCTTCTTTTCCTGCATGGCCTGGAGAGCAATCCCGGGTCCTCTCTCCAAACGGAAGAGGAGGCTGGACCCCCTTGAGGCCGCTCAGGGGGCTCCAAGAGACCCGCGTCGCGACTCGAGAGGAGAGCGGAGTCCTTGGCTTCCCCTCGAGACGAGGCCTGACTCCCGGGGGAGCCTGGAATGCAACCCCGAGATCCCTGCCTTCCCTGGAGAGGAATATTAGGTCCCGGACACACGCCTAGGTGAGGTCTCTTCGGCCCTGCAGTGACTCGAGCGCAACCCCCAGCTTTCCCTCGCAACCCGAGGGGAAGATTGGGCTTCCCAGGGCCAACCCAAGGGGAAGGCTGAGATCCCCGTCGTAACTCGAGAATCCCGCCGCAACTCGAGAAAAACCACGTGGTTCCCACCTCTTGGCAAGATGAGGCCCTTGCCCGCCACGGCGTCTCAAGGGAAGTCCCCTGTTCCGCCCTGAAGGGCGAAACGGTCCCTGACAGCCTTCCTGCGAACCCCAAAAGTCCCCCGACACGCCGGGGTCCCCCGAGGGGAACACCGAGGGTCCCGGCACCGCTTCCTCTGAGCTCCTTCTCCCCTCCTGATCGCGACAGGAGAGGCGATTCCCCTGTGTGGTCTGGAAGGGGTTTCCGGCCTTTCTGGCGCACCTCAGGAGGAGGCCAGTCTCACGAGAACATTTGAAATGAGCCACGTGGGTGGTGCCACACGCCGAACGACCCCGATACCCCGGTCCTCTCTTGAGAAGAACCCGATGACGTACAACTCTTCGAAGGCAACCCTGTGGGTGAAGGCACACACCTAAGCGGCATTGACATCCCCGTGCAGTGTCCGGAAAGACCCGCGGGGTCCACACACAGCTGGACGAGGGCCAGTGGCCCCCTGATCAACTCGAGAGGCAAGAGGGGTTCCCTTCCTCAGACAAGACGAGGCCTAACTCTCCTGTCCCAACTCTGCAGGGACCCTGCAGTCGGAGTCCGAAACGGAGAGGAAGCCTGAGGTTCCTGCCTCAACTAGAGAAGAGGCCCTCTTCCATTGAACCAAACTCAGTGGTGTCCCGAGAGGCCCCTCCCAACACCACAGTATCCCTGAATTCTCAGAGGCTCCGTGAGAAGCTACCTGAGGTCACTGGCACAAGTCAAGGGAACCCAGAGTTTCCTGAAGTAACCCGAGAAAGACTTGGAGAGTCCTTTTTCAACGTCTCTTGATGCCCGATTCCCCTACCATGACTCCAGAGCAAGGACGTGCTCCCCTCGCCACAAGCAGGAAAACTGACTTCCCTAGTACCACACAAGAGGCTCCCTGAGTACCCCATCGTACCTCGTGAGAAAACCCACACTGGCGCCGCAGTTTGAGAAAAACCACAAGATGCCCCCGTCAAGGAGAGATGGGGGCCTTCTTTTCCTGCCTGACCTGGAGAGCAATTCCTGGTCCTCTCTCCAAACTTCACAGGAGTATTGACTCCCTTTAGGCCACTCAGTTGGGTCCAAGAAATACCCGGTGAGACTCGAGAGGAGAGCGGAGTCCTTTGCTTCCCTTCGACATTAGCCTGACTCCCTGGGTGAGTCTGGAATGCAAACCTGAGATCCCTGTGGCCCTTGGAGAGGAACATTAGGTCCTGGACACAAGCCTAGATGAGGTCTCCTTTGCCCTGCAGTGACTCGAGCGCAACCCCCAGCTCTCCCTTGCAACTCGAATGGATGATTGGACTTCCCTGGCCCAACACAAGAGGAAGCCTGAAATCCCCGTCGTAACTCGAGAATCCCGCCGCAACTCGAGAAAAACCACGTGGCTCCCCCGTCATCGCAAGATGAGGCCCTTGGCCGCTACAGCGTATCAAGAGAAGTCCCACGTTCCATCCTGAAGTACAAAACGGTACTTGGCACCCTTGATGCGACCCCCAAAGTTCCCTGACATACCGGTCTCACTCGAGGGAAACACCAAAGTTCACGGCACCACTTCCTGTGAGCCCCTTCACCCCTCCTGATCGCGACAGAAGGGTCGATTCCCATGTTTTGTCTGCAAGGGGTTCCCGACGTTCCCCGCGAACCTCCGGATGAGGCCGGTCTCATGAGGAAATTCGAAAAGTAGCCTCATGGTTGGTGCCATATGCTGAAAGATCCCGAATTCCCGGTCCACTCTAGATAAGAACCTGACGCCCGGACATCTCTTCGAAGGCAACCCTGTGGATGAAGGCACAACACGAAGGGACACTGACATCCCCATGCATCGTCTGGAAAAACCCGCAGATTCCACTCACAGCTCCAAATGTGGACTGTCACCTCGTGAACAACTCGAGAGGCAAGTGAAGTTGCATTCCTTCACACAAGACGAGGCCTTACTCTCCTGTCCCAACTCTTCAGGGACCCTGCAATTGGAGTCAGAAATGGAGAGGAACCCTGAGGTTCCTGCCTCAACTAGAGAAGAGGCCCTCTTCCATTGAACCAAACTCAGTGGTGTCCCGAGAGGCCCCTCCCAACACCACAGTATCCCTGAATTCTCAGAGGCTCCGTGAGAAGCTACCTGAGGTCACTGGCACAAGTCGAGGGAACCCAGAGTTTCCTGAAGTAACCCGAGAAAGACTTGGAGAGTCCTTTTTCAACGTCTCTTGATGCCCGATTCCCCTACCATGACTCCAGAGCAAGGACGTGCTCCCCTCGCCACAAGCAGGAAAACTGACTTCCCTAGTACCACACAAGAGGCTCCCTGAGTACCCCATCGTACCTCGTGAGAAAACCCACACTGGCGCCGCAGTTTGAGAAAAACCACAAGATGCCCCCGTCAAGGAGAGATGGGGGCCTTCTTTTCCTGCCTGACCTGGAGAGCAATTCCTGGTCCTCTCTCCAAACTTCACAGGAGTATTGACTCCCTTTAGGCCACTCAGTTGGGTCCAAGAAATACCCGGTGCGACTCGAGAGGAGAGCGGAGTCCTTTGCTTCCCTGGAGACGAGGCCTGACTCCCCGGGTGAGTTTGGAATGCAACCCCGAGATCCATGTCGCCCCTGGAGTGGAACATTATGTCCTAGACACAAGCCTAGATGAGGTCTATTTTGCCCTACAGTGACTCGAGCAACCTCCATCTCTCCCTCACAATTTGAATGGAAGATTGGTCTTCCCACGGTCAACACAAGAGGAAGTCTGAATTTCCCATCGTAATTCGAGAATTCAGCCTCAAGTCTTAAAAACCATGTGGTTCCCCCTTCATTGCAATATGAGGCCCTTGCCAGCTAGAGTCTCAAGAGAAGTCCCACGTTCCATCTTAAAGTTCGAAATGCTACTTGGCACACTTGATGTGACCCCAAAGTTCCCCAACATACCGGTCTCACTCCAGGGGAACACCGAAGTTCCCGGTGTCTCCAGGGAAGTCCCATGTTCAGCCCTGAAGGGCGACACGGTACTTGACACCCTTGATGCGACCGCAAAAGTTCCCCAACACGCTGGGTTCCCTCGAGGGGAACACCGAGGGTCCCGGCACCACTTCATCTGAGCCCCTTCTCCCCTCCTGATCACGACAGGAGAGTCGATTCCCCTGCGTGGTCTGGAAGGGGTTCCCGGCCTTCCCGGCGCACCTCAGGATGAGGCCGGTCTCAGGAGGAAATTCGAGAGTAGCCACATGTGAGGTGCCACGTGCCGAACGACTCCGATTTTCCGGTCCGCTCTTGATAAGAACCCGATGCCCGGACACCTCTTCGAAGGCAACCCTGTGGGTGAAGGCACAACACGAAGGGGCACTGACACCCCCGTGCATCATCCGGAAAAACCCGCAGGGTCTACACACAGCTCGACAAGGGGCCTGAGACTCCCGGAACAACTCGAGAGGCAACCAGAATTCCATTCCTCAGACAAGACGAGGCATGACTCTCCTGTCCCAACACTGCAGGGACCGTGCAGTCGGAGTCCGAATCCGAGAGGAAGCCTGAGGTTCCTGCCTCCCCTCGAGATGAGGCCCTCTTCCATTGCGCCGAACCCAGCAGAGTCCCGAGAGGCCCTGCCAACTACACAGCATCCCTCACCTCTCAGAGGCACCGTGGGAAGTTCCCTAAGGTCCCCTGCAGAAGTCGAGGGAAACGAGGGTTTCCCGCCGCAACCCGAGAAAGACCTCGAGAGTCCTTCTTCAACGCCTCTTGAGGACCTAGCCATTTCCCATGACTCGAGAGTGATGACCAGCTCCCCCTCACCATGCGCATGGAGACCTGACTTGCCTGGCGCCGCACGAGAGGCTCCCTGAGGTCCTCATCGTGCCTCGTGAGAAAACCCCCATGGGCGCAGCAGCCTGAGGAAACCCATGAGACGCCCCCGTCATCGCGAGATGAGGGCCTTCTTTTCTTGCCTGGCCTGGAGAGCAATCCCGAGTCCTCTCTCCAAACTGAAGAGGAGGCTCGACACCCTTGAGTCCACTCAGTGGGCTCCAAGAGATCCGTGTCGCGACTTGAGAGGAAAGCGGAGTCTTTGCTTCCCCTCCAGGCGAGTCCTGACCCCCCGGGGGAGTCTGGAATGGAAACCCGTGATCCCTGTCTTCCCTTGAGAGGAATATTAGGTCCTGGACACACGCCTCGATGAGGTCTCTTTGGCCCTGTAGTGACTCGAGCAGAACCCCCAGCTTTCCATCGCAACTCGAATTGAAGATTGGGCTTCCCAGGGCCAACCCAAGAGGAAGCCTGAAATTCCTGTCGTTTTTGAGAATCCCAATGCAACTCGAGAAAAACGACGTGGTTCCAACGTCTTCACAGGATGAGGCCCTTGCCCGCTACAGCGTCTCCAGGGAAGTCCCATGTTCCGTCCTGAAGTGGGAAACGGTACTTGGCTCCCTTGATGCGACCCCTAAAGTTCCCTGAAACGCCGGGTTCCCTCGAGTGGAACACCGAGGGTCCCGGCACCACTTCATCTGAGCCCCATCTCCCCTCCTGATCGCGACAGGAGAATCGATTCCCCTACTTTGTGTGGAAGGTGTTCCCGGCCTTCCCGGCGCACCTCAGGATGATGCTGGTCTCACGAGGAAATTCGAGATGAGCCACGTGGGTGGTGCCACATGCTGAATGACCCCGATTTCCCGGTCCGCTCTTGAAATGAACCCGATGCCCGGACACCTCTTTGAAGGAAACCCTGTGGTGGAAGGCACTAAACGAAGGGGCACTGACACCCCCATGCATCTTCTGGAAACACCCGCAGGTTCCACACACAGCTTGTCAAGGGCCCTGAGACCCCCTGAACGACTCAAGGGGCAAGCAGAGTTCCGTTACTCAGACAAGACGAGGCCTGACTCTCCTGTCCCAACTCTGCAGGGACCCTGCGGTCGGAGTCAGAAATGGAGAGGAAGCCTGAGGTTCCTGCCTCCAATCGAGATGAGGCCCTCTTTCATTTCGTCAAACCTAGTGGAGTCCCGAGAGGCCCCTCTAACTCCTCAGTATCCCTCACCTCTCAGAGGCACCTGGGAAGTTCCCTAAGGTCCCCTGTAGAGGTCGATGGAAACGAGTGTTTCCCGCCCCAACCCAAGAAAGACCTTGAGAGTCCTTCTTAAATGCCTCTTGAGGCCCTAGTCCCTCCCATGACTCGAGAGCAATGACGCGATCTGCCTGGCCACACGCATGGAGTCAGGCTTCTCTGGCGCCGCACGAGAGGCTCCCTGAACTCCCCATCATATCTCGTGAGAAACCCCACACTGGCGCCGCAGCTCGAGAAAACCCATGAGACGCCCCCGTCATCACGAGAGGAGGGCCATCTTTAACTGCATGGTATGCAGATCAAGCGTGAACCTTCTGTCCAAGCTACACAGGACGCTTGACTCCCTTTAGGCCACTCATTGGGCTCCAAGAGTTACGCGTCCCGACTCGAGAGGATAGTGGAGTCCTTTGCTTCCTTCCACTCGAGACGAGGTGTGACCCACCGGGTGAGACTGGAATGCGACCCCGATATCCCTGTCGCCCCTGGAGAGGAACATTACTTCCTGGACCCAAGCCTAGATGAGGACTCTTTGCCCTGAAGTGACTCGAGAGCAACCCCCAGCTCTCTCTGACAAGTTGAATGGAAGATTGGACTTCCTGGGCCAACACAAGAGGAAGCCTGAATTCCCCGTTGTAACTCGAGAATCCCGCCTCAACTCGAGAAAAACCACGTGTTTCCCTCGTCATCGCAATATGAGGCCCTTGACCGCTACAGCATCTCCAGAGAATTCCCACGTTCCATCTTGAAGTGCGAAACTGTACTTGGCACCCTTGATGCGACCTCAAAAGTGCCGTGACATACCGGTCTCACTCGAGGGGACCACCGAGGTTCCCGGCACCACTTCATCTGAGCCCCTTCTCCCCTTCTGATCGCGAGCGGTGGGTCGATTCCCCTGCTTTGTCTGCAAGGGGTTCCCGACCTTCCCGGCGCACCTCAGGATGAGGCCGGTCTCCCTAGGAAATTCGAGACGTAGCCTCGTGGGTGGTACCACATGCTGAAAGACCCCAATTTTCCCGTACGCTCTTGAAAAGAACCCGATGCCCGGAAACCTCTTTGAAGGCAACCCTGTGGATGAAGGCACAACACGAAGGGGCACTGACACCCCCGTGCATCGTCCGGAAAAACCTGCAGGTTCCACACTCAGCTCAACAAGTGGCCTGTCACTCCGTGAACAACTCGAAAGGCAAGGTGAAATCCATTCCTCCACGGAAGACGAGGCGTGACTCTCTTCTCCATACTCTGCAGGTACCCTGCGACCCGAGTCAGATATGGAGAGGACCCCTGAGGTTCCTGCCTCCATTCGAGATGAGGCCCTCTTCGATTGCACCAAACCCAGTTGAGTAACGAAAGGCCCCTCCCAAATCCACAGTGTCCCTGACTTCTCAGAGGCACCCTTAGAAGTTGCCTGAGGTCACCGACACAAATCAAGGGAACCCAGGGTTCCCTGCCGCAACCCGAGAAAGACCTCAAGAGTCCTTCTTCAATGTGTCTTGAGGCCCGATTCGCCTACTATGACTCGAGAGCAATCACGCACTCCCCTTCACCACACGCACGGAGACCTGACGTCCCTAGCACCACACGAGAGGCTCTCTGAGCTCCCCGTTGTACCTCGTGAGAAATCTGATACTGGCGCCGCAGCTGGAGAAAACCCACGAGATGCCCCCATCATCGCGAGATGAGGGCCTTTTTTCCTGCATGGCCAGGAAAACAATCCCGAGTCATCTCCAAACTCCATAGGAGGCTTCACTCCCTTTACGCCACGCAGTGGGCTCCAAGAGATACCCGTCGCGACTCGACAGGAGAGCGGAGTCCTTTTTTGCCCCTCAAGACGAGGCCTGACTCTCCGGGTGAGTCGAGAATGCAACCCTGAGATCCCTGTTGGCCCAGTAGTGGAACACTAGGTCCTGGACACAAGCGTAGATGAGGTCTATTTTGCCCTGCAGTGACTGGAGAGCAATCCCCAGTTCTAACTTGCAACTCGAATGGAATACTGGATTTTCCTGGCGCCATACAAGAGGCTCCCTGAGATCCCCGTGGTACTTCATGAGACACCCCACACTGGCGCCGCAGGTCGAGAAAACCCACGAGACGCCACCGTCATCTCGAGATGAGGGCCTTCTTTTCCTGCATGGCCTGGAGTCCAATCCCGAGTCCTCTCTCCAAACTCCACAGGAGGCTTGACTCCCTTTAGTACACACAGTGGGCTCCAAGAGATACCCATCGCGACTCGAGATGAGAGCGGAATTCTTTACTTACCCTCGAGGTGAGAACTGACTCCCCGGATGAGTCTGGAATGCAAACCCGAGATCCCTGTCGCCCCTGGAGAGCAACGTTAGATCCTGGACACAAGCCTAGATTAGGTCTCTTTTGCCCTGCAGTGACTCTAGCGCAATCCCCAGCTCCCTCTCGCAACCCGAATGGAAGATTGGATTTCAAGGCCAACAAGAGGAAGCCTAAATTCCCGGTCATAACTCGAGAATCCCGCCGCAACTCGAGCAAAACCACGTGGTTCTCCCGTCATCGCAAGATGAGGCCCTTGCCCGCTACAGCGTTTCAAAAGATGTCCCAGGTTCCGTCTTGAAATGCGAAACGGTACTTGGCACCCTTGATGCGACCCCAAAAGTCCCCCAACACGCCGGTCTCACTCAAGGGGAACACCGAGGTTCCCGGCACCACTTCATTTAAGCCCCTTCTCCCCTCCTGATCGTGACCCGTGGGTCGATTCCCCTGCTTTGTCTGCAAGGGGGCCCGACCTTCCCTGCACAACTCAGGATGAGGCCGGTCTCATGGGGAAATTCGATACGTAGCTTTGTGGGTGGTGCCACTTGCTGAAAGACTCCAATTTCCCGGTCTGCTCTTGATAAGAATCCGATGCTCGGACACCTCTTGGAAGCAGCCTTGAGTATGAAGGTACAACACGAAGGGGCACTAACACACCTGTGCATCATCCGGAAAAACGGGCAGGTTACACACACAGCTCGACAAGTGGCCTGTCACCTCGAGAACAACTCGAGAGGCAAGAGGAGTCCCATCCTCCAGAAAAGACGAGGCCTGACTCTCCTGTACCAACATGCAGGGACCTTGCGATCTGAGTCAGAAATGGAGAGGAACACTGAGATTCCTGCTTCAACTCGAGATGAGTCCCTCTTACATTCCACCAAATGCAGAGGAGTCTCGAGAGGCCCCTCCAAACTGCACAGTATCCCTGACTTCTCAGAGGCACTCTGAGAAGCTCCCTGAGGTCGCAGGCACAAGTCAAGGGAACCCTGGGTTTTATGCAGTGACCCGAGAAAGACCTCGAGAGTCCTTCTTCAACCCGTCTTGAGGCCCGATTACCCTACCATGACTCGAGAGCAATGACGAGCTCCCCCTAGCCATCTCATGGGGACCTGACTTCCCTGGCGCCACACGAGAGGCTCCCTGAGCTCCCTCTCGTACCTCGTCAGAAACCTGGCACTAGCGCAGCAGTATAGAAAACCCACGAGACGCCGCCATCATCGCGAGATGAGGGCCTTCTTTTCCTGCATGGCCTGGAGAGGAATCCCGAGTCCTCTATCCAAACAGCACAGGAGGCTTGACTCCCTTTAGGGCACACAGTGGGCTCCAAGAGATACCCATCGCGACTCAAAAGGACAGGGGAGTTCTTTGCTTCCCTTCGAGACGAGGCCTGATTCCCCGGGTGAGTCTGGTATGCAACCCCAAGATCCCTGTCTCCCCTAGGGACGAGCATTAAGTCCTGGACACAAGCCTAGATGAGGTCTATTTTGCCCTGCAGTGACTCGAGAGCAATCCCCAGCTCTCCCTTTAAACTCGAATGGAAGATAGGACTTCCCTGGCCCAACACATGAGGAAGACTGTATTCCCCGTCGAAACTCGAGAATCCCGCCACAACTCGAGAAACGCAACGTGGTTCCCCCGTCATCCCAAGATGAGGCCCTTGCCCCCTACAGCGTCTCAAGAGAAGTCCCACGTTCCGTCTTGAAGTGCGAAACGGTATTGGCACCCTTGATGCGCCCTCAAATGTTCCTCGACACACCAGTCTGACTCGAGGAGAACACCGAGGTTCCCGGCACCACTACATCTGGGCCCCTTCTCCCCTCCTGATCGCGACAGGAGGGTCGATTCCCCTGTTTTGTCTTGAAGGGGTTCCCGCCTTTCCCGGTGCATCTCAGGATGAGGCCGGTCTCACGAGGATATTCGAGACATAGCCACGTGGATGGTGACACATGCCGAAAGACCCCGATTTCCCGGTCCGCTCTTGATAAGATCCTGATTCCCGGACACCTCTTTGAAGATAACCCTTTTGATGAAGGCACAACACTTAGGGGCACTGACACCCCCGGGTATCGTCCGGAGAAACCCGCAGGTACCACACACAGCTCGAGAAGTGACCTGTCACCCCGTGAACAACTGGAGAGGCAAGCAGAGTTCCATTCCTCCACACAAGACGAGGCCTGACTCTCCTGTTCGAACTCTGCAGCGAAACTGCGATCCGAGTCAGATCTGGCCCAGGGGAAGTCAGGAGAGGAAACATGAGTTTCCTGCCTCCACTCGAGATGAGGCCCTCTTCCTTTGCACCAAACCCAGTGGAGTCCCGAGAGACCCCTCCCAACTGCACAGTATCCCTGACTTCTCAGAGGCACCCTTAGACCTTCCTGAGATCACCGGCACAAGTCGAGGGAACCAAGGGTTTCCTGCCCCAACCGGTAAAAGACCTCGAGAGTCCTTCTTCAACGCGTCTTGAGGTGCGATTCCCCTACCATGACTCGAGAGCAATGACGCACTCCCCCTAGCCACGCGCATAGAAACTTGACTTCCCTGGCGCCACAGGAGAGGCTCCCTGAACTCCCCATTATACCTCGTGAGCAACACCACACTGGAGCCGCAGCTCGAGAATACCCACGAGACGCCCCAGTCCTCACGAGATGAGGGCCTTCTTTTGCTGTATGGCCTGGAGAGCAATCCTGAGTCCTCTCTCCAAACTCCACAGGAGGCTTGACTCATTTTAGGCCACACAGTGAGCTCCAAGATATACCCGTCGCGACTTGACAGGAGAGCGGTGTCCTTGGCTTCCCCTCGAGACGAGGCCTGACTCCCCGGGTGAGTCGAGAATGCAATGCTGAGATCGATTTCGCCCCAGCAGAGGAACATTAGGTCCTGGACACAAGCCTAGATGAGGTCTATTTGGCCCTGCAGTGTCTCGAGAGCAATCCCCATTCTAACTCACAATTCGAATGAAAACTGGACTTCCCTGGGCCAGTTGAAGAGGAAGCCTGAATTCCCGGTTGTAACTCGAGAATCCCGCCCCAACTCAAGAAAAACCACGTGGTTCCCCCGTCATCGAAAGATGAGGCCCTTGCTCGCTACAGCGTCTCAAGAGAAGTCCCACGTTCCGTATTGAAGAGCGAAAAGTTACTTGGAACCCTTGATGCGACCCCAAAAGTTCCCCGACATACCAGTCTCACTTGAGGAGAACACCGAGGTTCCCGGCACCACTTCATCTGAGACTCTTCTCCCCTCTTGATCGCGACAGGAGGTTCGATTCCCCTGCTTTGTCTGGAAGGCGTTCCCGACCTTCCTGGTGCACATCAAGATGAGGCCAGTCTCACGACGAAATTCGAGACATAGCGTCGTGGGTGGTGCGGAATGCCAAAAGACCCCGATTCCCTGGTCCGCTCTTGATAAGAACCCGATGGCAGAACCCAACTCGAAGGCAATCCTGTGGAACAAGGCACAACACGAAGGGGCAGTGACACCCCAGTGCATCGTCCAGAAAAACCCGCAAGTTCCACATACAAATCGACAAGTGGCCTGTCACCCCATGAACAACGCGAGAGTCAAGCGGAGTTCCATTCCTCCACACAAGACGAGGCCTGACTCTCCTGTCCCAACTCTGCAGGGACTCTGCGATCCGAGTCAGATCCGGCGCATTCGAAGCCAGGAGAGGAACCCTGTGGTTCCTGCCTCAACTTGTCATGAGGCCCTCTTCCATTGCACCAAACCCAGTGGAGTTCCGAGAGGCCCCTCCCAACTCCACAGTGACCCTGACTTCTCAGAGGCACGCTGAGAAGCTTCCTGAGGTCACTGGCACAAGTCGATGGAACCCAGGGTTTCCCGCCGCCCCCCGAGAAAGACCTCGAGAGTCCTTCTTCGACGCGTCTCCAGGCCCTAGTCCCCTCCCGTGACTCGAGAGCCATGACGCGCTCCCCCTCGCCATGCGCATGGAGATCTGACTTCCCTGGCGCCGCACGGGAGGCTCCCTGAGATCCTCGTCGTGCCTCGGGAGAAAACCCCCACGGGCGCCGCAGCTCGAGGAAACCCCTGAGACGCCCCCGTCCTCGCGAGCTGAGGGCCTTCTGTTCCTGCATGGCCTGGAGAGCAATCCCGGGTCCTCTCTCCAAACGGAAGAGGAGTCTGGACTCCCTTGAGGCTGCTCAGGGGGCTCCAAGAGATCCGGGTCGCGACTCAAGGGGAGAGCGGAGTCCTTGGCTTCCCCTCGAGACGAGCCCTGACTCCCCGGCGTAACCTGGAACGCAACCCCGAGATCCCTGCCATCCCTGGAGAGGAATATTAGGTCCCGGACACACGCCTAGATGAGGTGTCTTGGGCCCTGCAGTGACTCGAGCGCAACCCCCAGCTTTCCCTCGCAACTCGAGGGGAAGATTGGGCTTCGCAGGGCCAACCCAAGAGGAAGCCTGAGATCCCCGTCGTAACTCAAGAATCCGCCGCAACTCGAGAAAAAACACGTGGTTCCCACGTCTTCGCAAGATGACGCCCTTGCCCGCGACGGCGTGTGAAGGGAAGTCCCCTGTTCCGCCCTGAAGGGTGAATCGGTCCCTGACAGCCTTCATGCGACCCCCAAAAGTTCCTCGACACGCCGGGTTCCCTCGAGGGTAACACCGAGGGTTCTGGCCCCACTTCATCTGAGCCCCTTCTCCCCTCCTGATGGCGACAGGAGAGTCGATCCCCCTGCGTTGTCTGGAAGGCTCCCCGGCCTTCCCGGCATACCTCAGGATGTAGCCGGCCTCACTAGGAAATTTGAGACTAGCCCCGTGGGTGGTCCCACATGCCGAAAGACCCCGATTTCCCTGTCCGCTCTTGAAAAGAACCCGAGGCCCGGACACCTCTTCGAAGGCAACCCAGTGGGTGAAGGCACAACACGAAGGGGCACTGTCACCGTCGTGCATCGTCCGGAAACACCCGCAGGTTCCACACACAGCTGAACAAGGGGCCTGAGACACCCTGAACACCTCGACAGGCAAGCGGAGTTCCCTTCCTCAGACAAGACGATTCCTGACTCTCCTGTCCCAACTCTGCAGGGACCCTGCGGTCGGAGTCCGAAACGGAGAGGAAGCCTGAGGTTCCTGCCTTCCCTGGAGATGAGGCCCTCTTCCATTGCGCCAAACCCAGCGTAGTCCTGAGAGGCCCCTCCAACTCCACAGCATCCCTCATCTGTCAGAAGCACACTGGGAAGTTCCCTAAGGTCACCGGTAAACTTTTATTGCACAAGGTCCACATGAAAAGGCCCACGCAGCAGGACAGCCACAGATTCTGTCTGCCATTAAAGGGCAGTAAGGTGCCCTCCCCCCTTCTTTGCTGCCTCGGTGGCCACCAGGGTGCAATTCGCGTACCCTTCCCTTTCCCATCCTAGCAGGTGCTCCAGGGCCCGCTGGCCTACAAAGTGCCAGAAGCAGGGCTGGGCCAGCCGGCCAGAATTCAGGGTTCTGTCCCTTGGACTTCCAGCGGACACTAGGCTGCTTGGGAAAACCGCGCAGACTATGAGGATTTTCAGCAGAGGGGTGGAGTGGTAAAGGCCTTGACCCCAAAGATGAGGCCTTCCTGCGACCGCCAGGTTGGGGAGCTCTGAGACTGTGCCAACACAGGGCGGAATACATGGTTCCCTGCTCCAGGCAGTCCCTGTTCCCTTACCTGTGTTCCGCACCCCTCCGCTGTGGCCGATGGATGCCGATCCTTGGGGATCCAGGAGTTCACGAAATGGGCATTCCCAGCCGCAAGGGCGACCCCCAACAGCACATCTGGAAAGCCCTCCCCCACCCCCGCCAGGAGCCGACCCCCGCTGCGAACGGACCCCCACCCCGCCCCGCGCCGCCAGGTTTTGCCCCGGCCCTGCTGGGCTCCCGGCGGGTTCCCAGCCACATTGGCGACCCCCGGGAGCACAACAGGGACCGACCCCCCACCCACAGCGAGCGGAATCTCGACCTGTGCAGCCCAGGTTTACCCCACCCTGGCTGCGCTCCCGGCGTGTTTCCAGCCGCAGTGGCCATCTCCGAGAGCACAACTGGGAAGCCCTCCCCTACCCCCGCCAGGAGCCGACACCCGCCCTGTGCCGCCCGGGTTCGCCCCGCCCCTGCCGCGCTCCAGGGGCGCTGCCCACCTTCACCAGCGGCTCTCGGTGAGCCCCGTCCCCACGCCCGGTTCCAGGAGAGGCTCTCGGACCTCGCTGCTGCTGCCAGGTCAAACATGAGGACAATACATACACCCCACAGAGACAATCCAAGCTGTCTATGATTTAGGGATAAAACGAGGACTACAGAAAGGCAAGATGACCTGACCTAGGAGGGCCATGATATTCTATAGAACCAGACAAAGTTGGTTACCAAGGAAACTTTTTTCCTTTGAACCCGGAAAGCTGGTTCTTTGCATATGCAATGACCAACAATTAGCTTGTTACCCAAGCCTGCCTTACTGCCACCCCCATCCCCCCACTCCCCAGAAGACTGGCTCAAAGAAATATTTTAAATCTCAGGTGGAAACCTGGAAGATGTCTTGTCTGTCTGTTTGGATTAAGGTATGTGTCAGTGTGAGCCTTGTGTTTTTTGATAATATTGCTCAAGTTCTGTGTTCTGATTTCAATGGTCTCAAGACAAGGCAGCCCTTCCAAATCAAACTGCTGGAAATACAAGAAAACATTGACCTAAATGAATGTCAGAGTCCCGTGAACTGGGAACTAGTCAATATTAAATATCTAGTATTTTTGGTTTTGCTCCTCCATTATAGACATGTCTAAGAGTCAACAACATTAAGCACAACATGTTCATAGTGCCTAGGTTTCTTTTGAGGTAAAAATTGCTCTATTGTTATATCTGTCACAAGCTTGTCAGCAAGAAACTACCTGGAAACGACAACAACAAAAGTAAAAAATGTAAATGTGATATGAGCTTTTAGACAAACTCTTTACAATAATTATACTCTAAAATATCTGCCTCTCATAGTCTTGATTGAAGGCAGAGGAGAAGGGGATGACAGAGGATACGATGGTTGTATGGCATCACTGACTCGATGGACATGAGTTTGAGCAAGCCCCTGGAGTTGGTGACGGACACGGAAGCCTAGCGTCCTTCAGGCCACGGGGTCCCAAAGAGTCAGACACGACTGAGCAACTGAACTGAACTGAACTAACAAACGTTTCTCCAGGTGTTTTGGTTACCCGAGTTTCTATCCTTGTGACGACAGTGTATTGAATAGCTAGGTCATTTCCAAATAAATGAAAGTTCTGAAACATTCACGACTTGAAAGGACCTCCCTTTTACACAGAAACAAAAGAGATTTTTGACTCTCCATGAATAGTGTCTGGCACCATCCTGACATGTTACATGTAAGAAAGCAATTGTTTTGTTTTGTTTTGTTCTGTTCTTGGGGGTGGGGGGAGGGGGGCGGGCTATAGCCAATGCCAGTATAAAAGTCAGTTCTTGGTTGCTGAAGGGAAATGTATGACTTGTTATATCAAGAAAGTATGTGGAATGCAATGGCACTTGAGGAAGGAAAACGAAGTAGTTCTGTCTTACAGGTGGCAGTTTCAGGATGGGAGAAGCAAAGGAATGGGTACAGAATGGGATAAGGAGGTTGTAGGGAAAGTGGACCCCCAGAAAAGAGTTCTGTGCCTAGCACAAGTTTTCTTGAGATGTCGAACTGCCTTTGCTAATGGAGTTTAAGTTTCTTTACCTCTTAAGTGATCTCTTCTAGGTTGACCTAGAACAGAAATCT
The DNA here is from genome assembly GCF_029407905.1 of Bubalus kerabau. Lineage (NCBI taxonomy): Eukaryota > Metazoa > Chordata > Mammalia > Artiodactyla > Bovidae > Bubalus > Bubalus kerabau. The sequence goes on along the minus strand of NW_026577890.1, from coordinate 1,285,201 downwards.
TTGGTTAGCTTTGGCTAAGTGGAGAAGTAGTGTTTCACGGTGACATATGTGATCCTTCCTGACTGTTTGCAGCCCTTTTGATATCGATGCCTTGCTTCTGCTGCTGCTGCCGCCGCCGCTGCTGCTAAGTCGTTTCAGTCGTGTCCGACTCTGTGCGACCCCATAGACGGCAGCCCACCAGGCCCCGCAGTCCCTGGGGTTCTCTAGGCAAGAACACTGGAGTGGGTTGCCATTTCCTCCTCCCATGCATGAAAGTGAAAAGTGAACGTGAAGTCGCTCAGTGGTGTCCGACTCTTAACCACCCCATGGACTGCAGCCTACCAGGCTCCTCCATCCATGGGATTTTCCACGCAAGAGTACTGGAGTGGGGTGCCATTGCCTTCTCCCATATCTATGCACAAGCCTGCCTAAATCATTGACTTCTAGCTAGCTTTGGGATGCCAATGACCATCCACCCTTACCAGGCAACAGAGAAGAGAAAAACACTTACCACAGGAGGTCCTGGTAAGGAACAAGGAACTAACAAGCTCCCGCCAACCAGGATTCTGCAGAGGTCAACAAGAGGTCAGTAAGAGATGGAAGACTGCAGTCCAGAGATCCTAGCAACTTCCATCTTGCAGCAGAGACCCAGCATAGTCATAACGAATTCAATGTTGCAAAAAATAAGTAAACAAATAAAGGACAGAAGTTCTTTGAACACATGACTGAGATTAGGGGTGAGGCAGTACATGTATGGTGCCCGGAAAATCTTAAAGTATGAGAAAGGAAAGAAATTAAAGACAATTATCAAGCTGTCCAAACTGATAAAAACGAAAGATTACACGGTTTTTTCTGTATATATTAGCAGATAATAATCTGAAAAATTAATTAAAAAAAATTCCCTTTCAATAATGTCAACATGAATACAACACTTTGCCATGGATGTAACGAGGATGACAAGACTGGCACACTGGAACTTATACACCCTGGCTGAAAACTATCCTGAATACATGGACAGGTATTCCATAACAATGGAAAGACTTAAGATGGCAATACCATGGAATGCATCTTCAATCTGAAATGAAGATTTGATATGATTTGATCGCTCAGAGCTTTTGTGTCATCAATTGTTATTAAAGTATAAATGAGATAGAGAAAGCTGCTGACTTAGACTTGAGGCGGGGTGTACGCCCTGCTGGTCTCTAGCCAGATATTTTACAGGCACTAGCAGTCAGCTAAGAAAGGAAAGGCACTGTCTCAGGGAATGGCACCAGGCCCCTCCCCCACGACATGCCTTGAGGTCACATTGGCAGCAGGTGAGTCATCCTGGGCCAAAAACTGATTGACATGAATCTTGAAGAAAGGCAGTATTCCAGGCAAATATATCATTTCCTTAACATAGATTAGGAGAACAAGGTACGAGGAAAACATACAGTTTTGTTCAAGTCGCTTCTGAGCCTATTGGGGGAACCGACCTGAAGCCAGAGTCCAGCGGATATACATAGGATATTTACATCGCTTAAGACAAACATTTCCTCAGGAACAAATGCATTGCTTAGCTCAAGGTTTGTCTGCGAAATTCTTACACATCAGGAGATGGCTCCGAGCTGGGTTTCTACACACAAGAACATGAATGCAGAGGACAAGACTGCACAGCCCATCTGCCCCCCTTCCCCACAGCCAGCAGCATTTCCAAGTGACCTCCTAAGGCCTTCCCCAAAATACAGGGGCACCTCTGGGTTTCCTGTTTCAAGCTCTTCGAACACTTTTCTTAAAAAAAAATAATCCTGCACACTTCTTGATAGAATGCCACAGTGCAAGGAAAACAGGCCTTCAATACTTAAACCTCCCTGTGCCAAACACATGGGGCTTGGTTTTGTTTTGTTTTGTTTTTTAATTACACCACCACATAATTTAAACTTTTTACAATTTCTAATTATTCAGTACCAAAACACCAAACTTTTATTGCACAAGGTCCCCATGAAAAGGCCCACGCATCAGGACAGCCACAGATTCTGCCATGAAAGGGCAGCAAGGTGCCCTCCCCACTTCTTTGCTGCCTGGGCGGCCACCAGGGTTTGAAATCCATGCACCCTACTAAGTTTCTAGGGTGCAATTCGTGGACCCTTCCCTTTCCCAACCCAGCAGGTGCTCAAGGGCCCGCTGGCTTACAAAGTGCCAGAAGCAGCGCTGGGCCAGCCGGCAAGAATTCAGTGTTCTGTCCCTTGGACTTCCAGCGGACACTAGGCTGCTTGGAAGAACCGCGCAGACTCTGAGATTTTTCAGCAGAGGGGTGGAGCGGTAAAGGCCTTGACCCCAAAGGCAAGGCCTTTCTGCGACCGCCAGTTTGGGGAGCTCCGAGAATGTGCCAACAGACGGCGGAATACTTGGTTCCCTGCTCCACGCAGTCCCAGTTCCCTTACCTGTGGTCCGCAGCCCTCCGCTGCACCCATGGGATGGCGATCCTTAGGGACCCAGGAGCGGACGAAATGGGAGTTCCCAGCCGCAGTTGCAACCCCCGAGAGCGCAACTGGGAACCCCTCCCCATCCCCCCCATGAGCCGACCCCCGCCCCGCGCCGCCAGGGTTAGCCCCGCCCCTGCCGCGCTCCCGGCGCGTTTTCAGCCTCAGTGTCCACCTCCGAGAGCACAACTGGGAAGCCCGCCCCCACCCCCGCCAGAAGCCGACTCCCGCCCCACGCCGCCCGCGTTTGCCCCGCCCCTGCACGGTCCAGGTACCTTCCCAGCTTCTAGCGTTCACGCCCGGGTAGGAGCAGGATGTAGGAGTATGGGAGATGTGTCTGGAGCCTGACAGCCTCAGCTCCGCTCTGGCCTGCCCTTTGGACCTAGGAGCCAGGCCAACTTGCAGAGGGCTTAGGGCCCCATTGTATGCAAACTACCAAGGCCTACCGCAAGGAGAGCTCTGTCCGAGGGAAGGGAAGCGCCCCAGGCTGCGTTCCCAAGCTGTTGCTTGGCAATGCAGACTCAGCGGTAAACGGAGGGAATCAGGGTCCTAGTGCCCCTGTCTTGGGGAGGAAGCTCCACAGCCAGAGTGTTCCTCCCTTTGTGCCCAGAAAGCGCCTGCCAGACTGGGCTTCCCCGGAGCTCTGTTGCAGAGCAGAGACGTGTGGATGTGTTTTGGGGCCTTGACATGTGCGTTTGGGCTCCCTAGCACAGCCCCAACGTGGGGGAACCAGCCCCTGAGCAGAGAGCTCCAGGCAGTGCTCTGTGCTCTGGATTGGAAGCCCACTCCCAGCACGCGGGAGAATAGAGTCAGGCCGCCGTCGGGTGCTTGCAAGCCTGTATTGGGAAGGACCGAATGAGCTTCCACTCCGGCGGAGCTCCAGATCTGCACCCAGGCGCGATATCGCAGAGCCCCGGCCTAGAGGCTGCTCTGCCTGGGCGAGCCTCGCCAAGCCCTTCCCAGCTTCTAGCTTTCGCGCAGGGGAAGGAACAGACTGCGGAAGTGGGGGAGACGTGACTGGCGGGCGCCTTACTGGCCTCAGCTCCGCTCTTCCTTTCCCTTTGCACCTATGATCCATGCCTCCTTGCAGAGGGCTTAGGGACCGAAGGAGAGCTCTGTCAGAGGGAAGGGAAGCGCCCCAGGCTGCATTCCCAAGCTGTTGTTTAGCCGCCCAGACTCAGCGCTGCACAGGGGTAATCAGGCTCTCTGTGGCCGCAGCTTCACACACAGGTGTGTCTCCGTAGGAATCAAGAAAGATCCTGACAGAGTGAGGTTCATTAGAGCTATACTAAAGAGCAAAGGCTTGTCCATGTGGTCTTGCCTTCCCCTGTGCCTTTGGGTCTCCAGGCTCGGCCCCAGCTCCGTGGAAACAACCCCTGAGAAAATATCTTCAAGATCCACTTTTCCCAGTGTCTGGGAACCGGGGTTCGTAGGAGGAGAGAAAAGCACGCCTCCATCGGGAACGAAAAGGCAGTCCACCTGCCTGTGTTTTGAAGCCTCTATTTGGAAGGAATGGGTTAGCTTCTCCTAAAGGAGACCTCCAGATCTGCTCAGAAGTCGGTAATTCCAGAGGCAGGGTACTGGTTCCTGACTGCCCTTTGCTAGCCTTGCAAAGATATTCCTAGATTCTAGAGTTATTTTCCATGAAGGAGCAGGCTTCGGGAATGTGTCAGACGGGACTGGCTCCTTATTGACCTCAGCTCAGCTATTGCCTTTCCATTCAAACTAGGGCAAGGCCCTACTTTATGAAGGGTAAGGGTCTTCTTCTTTGCAAACTGCCAAGGGCTACAGCAATGAGACCTCTGTCAAGGTGAGGGAAGCCTAAGAGGATGGATTCTCAAGCAGGTGCTTTGCCACAAAGCATCAGCACGCCACGAAGAGAATCAAGCTCCCTGTGCACCAATGTTGGGAGTGTAGCTTCACACACAGAGTTGTCTCTATAGGAGCCAAGAATGTTCCTGAGAGATTAGGTTCACTAAACCTCTCCTACAGAGCATAGACCTGTCAATGTGGTTTTGCCTTCCCCTGTGAGTTGGGTCCTCGAGGTCCGCCACACCTCTGGGGAAACTGTCCCTGAGAAAAGATCTCCAGGAACCGCTTCGCCGAGGCTGGGAAATGCTGTTCACAGGAAGTAAGGCAAGCGAATCTCCTGCAGAGTAAAAGAGGCCTTACAGTCCCTGGAGGAGCAGGCTGCCAGAGTGTGTGAAACCTAACTGTTGCCTTACTGGCCTCAGCTCCGCCATTGCCTGTTCATCCGAGCTAGCACCCAGGCCTACTTGGAAAAGCGTTTGGGTGCAGATTTCTACAAAGTGCCAAGGGCTACAGCAGTGAGAATTCTCTCGGTGGTAAGGGAGAGCATTTTATGGATTCTCAAGCTGTTTTCTGAACGACAGCGTCAAAATGAACAGAGAGAATCAGGCTCTCTGTGCCCCTATGTTAGGTACGCAGCTTCACACACAGAGGTGTCTCTGTAGGAGCCAAGAATGCTCCTGAGAGATGAGGTTCACTAGAGGTCTGCTACAGAGCATAGACCTGTCCATGTGGTCTTGCCTTCCCCTGTGCCTTTGGGCCCCGGGCTCGGCCCCAGCTCCGTGGAAAGAACCCCTGAGAAAATATCTTCAAGACCCGCTTTTCCCAGAGGCTGGGAACTGGGGTTCATAGGAGGAGAGAAAAGCAAGCCTCCTTCGGGCACGAAAGGCTGCCAACCTGCCTGTGTTTTGAAGCCTCTATTTGGAAGGAATGGGTTAGCTTCTCCTAAAGGAGACCTCCAGATCTGCTCAGAAGTCGGTAATTCCAGAGGCAGGGTGCTGGTTCCTGACTGCCCTTTGCCAGCCTTGCAGAGACATTCCAAGATTCTAGAGTTATATTCCATGAAGGAGCAGGGTTCGGGAATGTGTCAGAGGGGACTGGCTCCTTATTGGCCTCAGCTCAGCTATTGCCTTTCCATTCAAACTAGGACAAGGGCCTACTTTATGAAGTGTAAGGGTCTTCTTCTTTGAAACTGCCAAGGGCTACAGCAATGAGACCTCTGTCAAGGTGAGGGAAGCCTAAGAGGACGGATTCTCAAGCAGGTGCTTTGCTACAAAGCATCAGCACCCCACGGAGAGAACCAAGATCCCTGTTCCCCAATGTTGGGAGTGTAGCTTCACACACAGATTTGTCTCTATAGGAGCCAAGAATGTTCCTGAGAGATTAGGTTCACTAAACCTCTCCTACAGAGTATAGACCTGTCCATGTGGTTTTTCCTTTCCCTGTGAGTTGGGTCCCCGAGGTCCACCACACCTCCGGGGAAACTGTCCCTGAGAAAAGATCTCCAGGAACCGCTTCACTGAGGCTGGGAAACGCTGTTCACAGGAAGTAAGGCAAGCGAATCTCCTGCAGAGAAAAAGAGACCTTACTGTCCCTGGAGGAGCAGGCTGCCAGAGTGTGTGAAACCTGACTGTTGCCTTACTGGCCTCAGTTCCACCATTGCCTGTTCCTCCGAACTAGGACCCAGGCCTATTTGGAGAAGCGTTTGGCTGCGGATTTCTACAAAGTGCCAAGGGCTACAGCAGCGAGAATTCTCTCAGCGGTAATGGAGAGCATTTTATGGATTCTCAAGCTGTTTTCTGAACGACTGCGTCAAAATGAACTGAGAGAATCAGGCTCTCTGTGCCCCTATGTTAGGTACGCAGCTTCACACACAGAAGTGTCTCTATAGGAGCCAAGAATGTTCCTGAGAGATGAGGTTCACTAGAAGTCTGCTACAGAGCATAGACCTGTCCATATGGTTTTGCCTTGCCCTGTGAGTTGGGTCCCCGAGGTCCGCCCCAGCTCAGGGGAAGGAGCCCCTGAGAAAAGATCTCCAGGGACCACTATTCCCCCAGGCTGGCAAACGCAGTTCACAGGAGGTAACGCAAGCGAGCCTCCTGCAAGGCACAACAGGTCTTAGTGTCCCTGGACGATCAGGCTGCCAGAGTGTGTGAGACCTGACTGGTGCCTTACTGGCCTCAGCTCTGCCATTGCATGTTCCTCCGATCTAGGACCCAGGCCTACTAGGAGAAGGGTTTGGGTATGGATTTCTAAATACTGCCAAGGGGTATAGCAATGAGAACTGTGTCACGGGTAAGGAAGAGCATTGTATGGATTTTCAAGCTGTTGTTTGAACGACAGCTTCAAAGCTGCACAGAGAGAATCAGACTCTGTGTCTCCATGTTCGGTACACAGCTTCACAGACAGGGGTGTCTCCATAGGAAACAAGAATATTCCTGACAGAGTGAGGTTCACTAGAGCTCTCCTAGAGAGCAAAGACTTGTCCATGTGGTTTTTCTTCCCCTGTGCGTTTGGGGCTCCAGGCTCGGCCCCAGCTCCGTGGAAACAACCCCTGAGAAAAGATCTTCAAGATCCGCTTTTCCCAGAGGCTGGGATGTGGGGTTCATAGGAGGCGGGAAAAGCAGGCCTCCTTCAGAGAGCAAGAGGCAGCCAAGCGGCCTGCGTTTTGAAGCCTCTACTTGGAAGAATGGGTTAGCTTCCCCTAAGGGAGACCTCCAGATCTGTTCAGAAGTCGGTAATTCCAGAGGCAGTGTGCAGGGTCCTGACTGCCCTTTGCCAACCTTGCAAAGACATTCCTAGATTCTACAGTTATCTTCCTGAAGAAGCAGGCTTTGGGAATATGTCGGACTTGACTGGCGCCTTATTGGCCTCAGCTCAGCTATTGCCTTTCCATTCAAAGTAGGACAAAGGCCTACTTTATGAAGGGTAAGGGTCTTCTTCTTTCCAAACTGCCGAGGGCTACAGCAATGAGACCTCCGTAAATGCGAGGGAAGCATAAGCGGATGGATTATCAGGAAGGTTCTTTGCCACCAAGCATCAGCACCCCACGGAGAGAATCAGGCTCCCTTTGCCCCTATGTGGGGTGTGTAGATTCACACACAGTGGTGTCTCTACAGGAGCCAAGAATGTTCCTGAGAGATGAGGCTCACAAGAGCTATCCTACAGAGTGCTCACCTGTACATGTGGTTTCACCTTCCCCTGTGAGTTGGGTCCCCGAGGTCCGCCCCAGCTCCGAGAAAACAGCCTCTGAGAAAAGATCTCCAGGAACCGCTTTTCGCCCAGGCTGGGAAAAGCTGTTCACAGGAAGTAAGGCAAGTGAGCCTCCTGCAGAGAAAAAGAAGCCTTACTGTCCCTGGAGGAGCAGGCTGCCAGAGTGTGTGAAAACTGACTGGTGCCATAATGGTCTTAGCTCCGCCATTGCTTGTTCCTCCGAACTGGGACTCAGGCCTACTTGGAGAAGGGTTTAGCTGCAGATTTCTACAAACTGCCAAGGGCTACTGCAATGAGAACTCTCTCAGAGGTAAGGGCGAGAATTGTATGGATTCTCAAGCTGTTTTCTGAACGACAGCATTAAACCTGCACAGAGAGAATCAGGCTCTCTGCCGCCATGTTGGGTACGCAGTTTCACACACAGAGGTGTCCGCATAGGAGCCAAGAACGTTCGTCAAAGACTGAGGTTCACTAGAGCTCTCTTAGAGAGCAAAGACTTGTTCATGTGGTTTTGCCTTCCCCTGTATGTGTGGGTCTCTGGGCATAACCCCAGCTCCGTGGAAACAACCCCTGAGCAAAGATCTCCAAGATCTGCTTTTCCCCCATGCTGGAAACCAGGGATCATAGGAGGCAGGAAAAGCAAGCCTCCTTCAGGCAAGAAGAGGCAGCCAACCGGCCTGTGTTTGGAAGCCTCTATTTGCAAGGAATGGGTTAGCTTCTCCAGAAGGAGACCTCCAGATCTGCTCAGAAGATAGATATTCCAGAGGCAGGGTCGAGGTTCCTGACTGCCCTTTGCCAGCCTTGCAAAGACATTCCTAGATTCTAGCAATATTTTCCATGAAGGAGCAGGCATCGGGAATATGTCACAGTTGACGGGGGCCTCACTGGCCTCAGCTCAGCTATTGCCTTTCCTTTCAAACTAGGATCAGGGCCTACTTGGTGAAGGGTAAGGGTCTGCTTCTTTCCAAACTGCCAAGAGACACAGCAATGAGACCTCTGTCAAGGCGAGGGAAGCGTAAGCGGATGGATTCTCAAACAGGTGCTTTGCCACAAAGCATCAGCACCCCATGGAGAGAATCAGGCTCCCTGTGCCCCTATGTTCGGTGTGTAGCTTTACACACAGAGGTGTCTCTGTACGAGCCAAGACTGTTCCTAAGAGATGAGACACACTAACGTCTCCTACAGAGCATAGACCTGTCCATGTGGTTTTTCCTTCCCCTGTGAGATGGGTCCCCGAGGTCCACCCCAGCTCTGGGGATAGAGCCCCTGAGAAAAGATCTCCAGGAACCGCTGTTTGCCCAGGCTGGGAAACGCAGTTCACAGGAGGCCAGGCAAGCGAGCCTCCCACAGGGAAAAATAGGCCTTACTGTCCCTGGAGGAGCACGCTGCCAGAGTGTGTGACACCTGACTGGTGCCTTACTGACCTCAGCTCCGCCACTGCATGGCCATCCAAACCAGGACCCAGGCCTACTTGGAGAAGGGTTTGGGTGCGGATTTGTAAAAACTGCCAAGGGTTACAGCAATGAGAAGTCTCTCAGAGGTAAGGGAGAGCATTGTATGGATTCTTAAGCTGTTGTTTGAACGACAGCTTCAAAGCTGCAAAGAGAGAATCAGGCCCTGTGTGCCCCCTTGTTGGGTACGCAGCTCCACACACAGAGGTATCCCCGTGGAATCCAAGACTTTCCTCACATACTGAGGTTAACTAGAGTTCTCCTACAGAGCAAAGACTTGTCCATGTGGTTTTGCCTTCCTCTGTGCGTGTGGGTCTCCGGGCTCGGCTCCAACTCCGTTGAAATAGCCCCTGAAAAAAGATCTCCAAGAACCACTTTTCCCCCAGGCGGGAAGCGGAGTTCACAGGAAGCGGAACAAGCAAGCCTCCTTCGGGCAAGTAGATGCAGCCAACTAGCCTGTGTTTGGAAGCCTCTATTTGGAAGGAATGGTTAGCTTCTCCAAAAGAAGACCTCCAGATCTGCTCAGAAGATGGAAATTCCAGAGGCAGGGTCGAGGTTCCTGACTGTCCTTTACCAGCCTTGCAAAGACATTTCTAGATTCTAGCGTTATTTTCCATGAAGGAGCAGGCTTCAGGAATATGTCAGACTTGACTGGCGCCTTACTGGCCTCAGCTCAGCTATCGCCTTTCCGTTCAAACTAGGACAAGGGCCTACTTGGTGAAGGGTAAGGGTCTGCTTCTTTCCAAACTGCCAAAGGCTACAGCAAAGAGACCTCTGTCAAAGAGAGGGAAGTGGAAGCGGATGGATTCTCAAACAGGTGCTTTGCCACAAAGCATCTGTACCCCACGGAGAGAATCAGGCTGCATTTGCCCCTATGTTGGGTGTGTAGCTTCAAACACAGAGGTGTTTCTATAGGAGCCCAGAATGTTCCTGGGAGATGAGGTTCACTAGAGCTCTGCTACAGAGCATAGACCTGTCCATATGGTTTTGCCTTCCCCTGTGAGTTGGGTTCCCGATGTTCGCCCCAGCTCCGAGGAAGAAACCCCTGAGAAAACACCTCCAGGAACTGCTTTTCGTCCAGACTGGGAAATGCAGTTCACAGAAGGCAAGGCAAGCGAGCCTCCTGCAGAGAAAAAGAGGCCTTACTGCCCCTGGAGGAGCAGGCTGCAAGAGTGTGTGAGACCTGACTGGTGCCTTACTGGCCTCAGCTCCGCCATTGCATGTTCCTCTGAAATAGGACCCAGGCCTACTAGGAGAAGGGTTTGGGTGCGGATTTCTAAAAAACTGCCAAGGGCTACAGCAATGAGAACTCTCTCAGAGATAAGGGAGAGAATTGTATGGATTCTCAAGCTGTTTTCTGAACGACAGCGTTAAACCTTCACAGAGGGAATCAGGCTCTCTGACCCCATAAGTTGTCCCTGTAGGAACCAAGAACGTTCGTCAAAGACTGAGGTTCACTAGAGCTCTCTTAGAGAGCAAAGACTTGTTCATGTAGTTTTGCTTTCCTCTGTATGTGTGGGTCTCCGGGCATAACCTCAGCTCCGTGGAAACAACCCCTGAGCAAAGATCTCCAAGATCTGCTTTTCCCCCATGCTGGGAACCAGGGATCATAGGAGGCAGGAAAAGCAAGCCTCCTTCGGGCAAGAAGAGGCAGCCAACTAGCCTGTGTTTGGAAGCCTCTATTTGCAAGGAATGGGTTAGCTTCTCCAGAAGGAGACCTCCAGATCTGCTCAGAAGATAGATATTCCAGAGGCAGGGTCGAGGTTCCTGACTGCCCTTTGCCAGCCTTGCAAAGACATTCCTAGATTCTAGCGCTATTTTCCATGAAGGAGCAGGCATCGGGAATATGTCAGAGTTGACGGGTGCCTTACTGGCCTCAGCTCAGCTATTGCCTTTCCTTTCAAACTAGGATCAGGGCCTACTTAGTAAAGGGTAAGGGTCTGCTTCTTTCCAAACTGCCAAGGGACACAGCAATGAGACCTCTGTCAAGGCGAGGGAAGCGTAAGCGGATAGATTCTCAAACAGGTGCTTTGCCACAAAGCATCAGCACCCCACGGAGAGAATCAGGCTCCCTGTGCCCCTATGTTCGGTGTGTAGCTTTACACACAGAGGTGTCTCTGTACGAGCCAAGAATGTTCCTAAGACTTGAGATTCACTAAGGTCTCCTACAGAGCATAGACTTGTCCGTGTAGTTTTGCCTTCCCCTGTGAGTTTGGTCCCCGAGGTCCACCCCAGCTCCGGGGAAACAACTCCTTAGAAAAGATCTCCAGGAACCGCTTTTCGCCCAGGCTGGGAAACGCAGTTCACAGGAGGCAAGGCAAGCGAGACTCCTGCAGGGAAAAAGAGGCCTTACTGTCCCTGGAGGAGCAGGCTACCAGAATGTGTGACACCTGACTGGTGCCTTACTGACCTCAGCTCCGCCATTGCATGGCCATCCAAACCAGGACCCAGGCCTACTTGGAGAAGGGTTTGGGTGCGGATTTCTAAAAACTGCCAAGGGCTACAGCAATGAGAACTCTCTCAGAGGTAAGGGAGAGCATTGTATGGATTCTCAAGCTGTTGTTTGAATGACAGCTTCAAAGCTGCAAAGAGAGAATCAGTCTCTCTGTGCCCCCTTGTTGGGTACGCAGCTTCACACACAGGGGTGTCTCCATAGGAGTCAAGAACGTTCCTGACAGAGTAAGTTTCACTTAGAGGTCTCCTGGAGAACAAAGACTTGTCCATGTGGTTTTCCTTCCCCTGTGCAATTGGGTCTCTGGTCTCGGCCCCAGCTCCATGGAAAAAACCCCTGAGAAAAGATCTTCAATATCCGCTTTTCCCAGAGCCTGGGAAGCTGGGTTCATAGGAGGCAGGAAAAGCAAGCCTCCTTCGGGCACGAAGAGGCAGCCGACCGGCCTGTTTTTGGAAGTCTCAATATGGAAGGAATGAGTTAGATTCTCCTAAAGGAGACCTCCAGATCTGCTTAGAAATCGGTAATTCCAGAGGCAGGGTGCAGGCTCCTGACTGCCCTTTGCCAGCCTTGCAGAGACATTCCTAGATTCCAGCGTTATTTTCCATGAAGGAGCAGGCTTCGGGAATATGTCAGACTTGACTGGCGCCTTATTGGCCTCAGCTCAGCTCTTGCCTTTCCTTTCAAACTAGGACAAGGGCCCACTTTATGAAAGGTAAGGGTCCTCTTCTTTCCAAACTTCCAAGGGCTACAGCAATGAGACCTCTGTCAAGGCGAGGGAAGCGTAAGCTGATAGATTCTCAAGCAGGTGCTTTGCCACAAAGCATCAGCACCCCATGGAAAGAATCTGGCTCCCTTTGCCCCTACGTTGTGTGTGTAGCTACACACACAGAGGTGTCTCGATAGGAGCCAAAAATGTTCCTGAGAGAGGAGGTTCACTGTTGGGGGCCAGAGTGAGGCACTCCGCCCATGGCAAAGGTCATGAGGAAGGAGGCTCGACATACGCAAAGGCGGGATCGAGCCTCAGGAGTCCCCCTGGAAATCCTCGAGCATCTACCCCCATAACCAGAGCCTGCCTACCTTACTACTTTGTGCTCTCACCTACACCTCTGACTTTACGGGGGGCTGTCCCCCACCACCTCTTTCGGAGAAGGAGTTAACCTAGAGCTCCAGTTGATAAAAACCCCTGGGTGTGACAAGAGTGTTTTAACCTACAAACTCCTCTGAAGGTTCTCTAGCCTGCCTGACAGGCTTGTCCGGCCACATGTGATTGCTCACAGCCTCCCAACCATGAGAGGCACGAGATGCTTTAAACCTTCTAAAAACAGGTTCCTTAGAAAAGTTAGAAAATTATTAGTATAAGTATAATGGGCTGATTAGAAATCATATTGGTGAAGGGTTTTTCATTTGTTGAGCTGATGTTTACTGCTAAGTCTCCACATCCCCTGCCCTTATACACATTAATGAATATATAGAAGAAATAAGTATTAACCTTTGATATAAATCACGTTAGACCTTAGGCTAAGTAAATTCTTTCCTTAACTAAAACCCACTACACCCTCACCCTATAGGAATGTAATTTTATTTGGGTGGCGTCTGTTTTAAGAATAATCACCCCTGGAGAAATAAGTGTCCTGGTTGACTGACCGCTGTCACAAGGAGAGGGTCGTAAATTGTCAGCAGGCCCCCCGGCCAGAAGATGATGTAACACCCCTAAGACCTCTGTATACTTTTGTATGAAGCACCTGACTTTGATAAAAGTCAGGACTGCTGACCCCACGTGACTTTTGCATAACATCTCAGTGTATAAAAGTAGACCATGGAAAATAAAGAATTGGGATGAGTTTCTCGAAATACTGGTCTCCCCATGTCTCTCTCTCTCTCTCTCACTCTGGTTGAGTCTCCATCTGGAGCGCGGAACCCACCAAGCTTACTAATTTTGCCTGGGCTTCTAAGATCCGACCGGGGAGGCCTCAGTGTCTCCTCTCCTTCGGGAGAACGGAAGGACGCCTGCGGCCTACGTAAGTGGTGCAAGCTTCTTGTCTTGAAGTTTTATTGGTCCCCCGCGTAAACCAAGCTACTCAGCCTCTTTTCTCCACTGAATTTTCCTACTGAGCTATCCTCATTTTATTACTCTTTATATCCTTAATTAACGTTTAATTAAGCAGTTGTTCCCTGACCCTCGCCTACGCCGTCTCTGCTTCGAATACCCTGGATCAGCTGGGGCTGGACCCCGGCAGTTCACTAGAGATCTCCTACAGAGCATAGACCTGTCCATTTGGTTTTGCCTTCCCCTGTGAGTTGGGTCCCCGAGGTCCGCCCCAACTCCGGGGAAACAGCCCCTGAGAAAAGATCTCCAGGAACTGCTTTCCACCCAGGCTGGGAAACGCTGTTCACAGGAAGTAAGGCAAGCGAGCCTCCTGAAGGGAAATAGAGGCCTTACTGTCCCTGGAGGAGCAGGCTGCCAGAGTGTGTGACACCTGACTGGTGCCTTACTGGCCTCAGCTCCGCTATTGCATGTTCATCTGAACTTGAACCCAGGCCTACTTGGAGAAGTGTTTGTGTGCCGATTTCCAGAAACTGCGAAGGGCTACAGCAATGATAACTCTCTCAGTGGTAAGGGAGAGCATTGTGTGAATTCTCAATTTGTTATTTGAACGACAGCGTCAAAGCTGCACAGAGAGAATCAGGTCTCTGTGTCTCTATGTTGGCTATGCAGCTTCCCACACAGAGATGTCCCCGTTGGAGCCAAGAACATTCCCCATAGAGTGAGGTTCACTAGAGCACTCCTAGAGAGCAAAGACTTATCCATGCGGTTTTCCCTTCCCCTGTGCGTGTGGGTCTCCGGGATCGGCCCCTGCTCCGTGGAAACAGCCTCTGAGAAAAGATCTCCAAGAACCTCTTATCCCCCAGGCTGGGAAGCGGAGTTCGCAGGAGGTGGGATAAGCAAGCTTCCTTCGGCAAGAAGAGACAGCCAACCGGCCTGTGTTTGGAAGCCTATATTTGCAAGGAATGGGTTAGTTTCCCCTGACCGAGACCGCCAGATGTGCTGAGAAGATAGAAATTCCAGAGGCAGGGTCGAGGTTCCTGACTGCCCTTTGCCAGCCTTGCAAAGACATTCCCAGATTCTAACGTTATTTTCCATGAAGGAGCAGGCATCGGGAATATGTCAGACTTGACTGGCGCCTTACTGGCCTCAGCTCAGCTACTGCCTTTCCATTCAAACAAGGACAAGGGCCTACTTGGTGAAGGGTAAGGGTCAGCTTCTTTCCAAACTGCCAAGGACTACAGCAATGAGACCTCTGTCAAGGTGAGGGAAGCCTATGCGGACGGATTCTTAGCAGGTGCTTTGCCACAAAGCATCAGCACCCACGGAGAGAATCAGACTCCCTTTGCCACTATGTTGGGTGTGTAGCTTCATGCACAGAGGTGTCTCTGTAGAAGCCAAGAATGTTCCTGAGAGATGAGGTTCACTAGAGCTCTCCTACAGAGCATAGACCTGTCCATGTGGTTTTGTCTTCCCCTGTGAGTTGGGCCCCCGAAGTCCGACCCAGCTCCAGGGAAACAGCCCCTGAGAAAAAATCTCCAGGAACAGCTTTGCGCCCAGGCTGGGAAATGCAGTTCACAGGAGGCAAGGCAAGCGAGCCTCCCGCAGGGAAAAAGAGGCCTTACTGCTCCTGGACGATCAGGCTGCAAGAGTGTGTGAGACCTCACTTGTGCCTTACTGGCCTCAGCTCCGCCGTTGCCTGTTGTTCCGAGCTAGGACCCAGGCCTACTTGGAGAAGGGTTAGGGTGCGGATTTCTACAAACTGTCAAGGACGACAGCAATGAGAAATCTCTTAGCAGTAAGGGAGAGCATTGTATGGATTCTCAAGCTGTTGTTTGAATGACAGCTTCAAAGCTACACAGAGAGAATCAGGCTCTCTGTTCCCCTATTTTGGCTGTGCAGCTTCACACACAGAATTTGACTCTGTTGGAGCCAGAAATATTCCTGAAAGACTTAGGCTCACCAAAGCTGTCCTCCAGAGCAAAGACATTGGATGTGGTTTTGCCTTCCCTTGCCAGTATGGGTCCCCTAGCTTGGCCCCAGCTCCGGGGATACAGCCTCTGAAAAAAATCTTGCAAGAAGCGATTTTTCCTCCAGGCTGTTAAGCGGAATTCGCAGTTTGCAAGTTAAGGAAGCCTGCTTCGTGGAAGAGCAAGCAGCCAACTGGCCCTGTGTTAGGAAGCCTGTATTTGAAAGGAATAAGTTAGCTTCTACAGCGGGAGAACCTCAGATCTGCTCAGGGGGCTGAAATACTAGAGTCAGGGTCGAGGTTCTCCCTTGTCCTTTGCGCACCTTGCAAAGACATTCCTAGCTTCTAGCGTTAGTGTCCCTGTAGTAGCAGGCTGCAGGAGCGTGTGATAAATGACTGCCGCGTTCGTGTCCTCAGCTCCGCTATTGACTTTCTATTCGAACTAGAACCCAGGCCTACTTTGAGAGGGGTTAGGGTCCAGTGTTTCCAAACTGCCAAGGGCTACGGCAATGCGAGCTCTGTCAGAGGTAAGAAAAGAGCAATTGGTTGGATTCTTCAGCTGCTGCGTGGCTGCACAGCTTCCGCGCTGCATGGAGAGCATGAGGCTCCTTGTGGCCCTATTTTGGGTACGCAGCAACATGCACACAGAATGTCTGTGTTCACTTATGTACAGGCTTATGTACACTAGAGCTCTCCTACAGAGCAAAGACCACTCAGTGGGCTCCAAGAGATACCTGTCGCGGCTCGAGAAGAGAGTGGAGTCCTTTGCTTCCCCTCGAGATGAGGCCTGACTCCCCGGGTGAGTATGGAATGCAACCCCAAATCCCTGTCGCCTATGGAGAGGAACATTAAGTCCTGGATACAAGCCTAGATGAGGTCTAGTTTGCCCTTCAGTGAATGGAGCCCAATCCACAGCTCTCCCTGGCAACTCGAATGGAAGATTAGACTTCCTGGGCCAACACAAGAGGAAGCCTGAATTCCCCGTCGTAACTCGAGAATCCCACCGAAACTCGAGAAAATCCACGTGCTTCCCTCGTCATCGCAAGATGAGGCCCTTTGTCCGCTACAGCATCTCAAGAGAAGTCCCACGTTCCATCCTGAAGTGCGAAACGGTACTTGGCACCCTTGATGCGACCCCAAAAGTTCCGCGACATACCAGACTCACTCAAGGGGAACACCGAGGTTCCCGGCACCACTTCATCTGACCCCTTCTCCTCTCCTGATTGCGACAGGAGGGTCTACTCCCCTTCTCTGTCTGCAAGGGGTTCCCGACCTTCCGGGCGCACCTCAGGATGAGGCCGGTCTCATGAGGAAGTTCGAGACGTAGCCTCGTGGGTGGTGCCACATGCCGAAAGACCCCAATTTCACGGTCCACTCTTGAAAAGAACCCGATGCCAGCACACCTCTTTGAAGGAAAACCTGTGGATGAAGGCACAACACGAAGGGGCACTGACACCCGCGTGCATCGTCCAGAAAAACCCGCAGGTCCCACAGACATTTCGACAAGTGGCCTGTCACCCTGTAAACAACTCGAAAGGCAAACGAAGGTCCATTCCTCAACAGAAGACTAGGTGTGACTCTCTTGTCCCTACTCTGCAGGGACCATGGGATCCGAGTCAGAAACGGAGAGGAAGCCTGAGGTTCCTGCGTCCACTCGAGATGAGGCCCTCTTCCATTGCACCACACCCAGTGGAGTCCCGAGAGGCCCCTACCAACTCCACAGTATCCCTGAGTTCTCAGAGGCACAATGAGAAGCTCCCTGAGGTCACAGGCACAAGTCGAGGGAACCCTGGGTTTTCTGCCATGACTCGAGAAAGACCTCGAGAGTGCTTCAAAATGTGTTGAGTCGCGATTCCCCTACCATGACTCGAGAGCCATGACACGCGCCCCCTCTTCACGCGCATGGAGACCTGACTAACTTGGCACTGCACGAGAGGCTCCCTGAGATCCTCATCGTACCTCGTGAGGAAACCCACACTGCCGCGGCAGCTCGAGGAAACACATGAGACACCCCGGTCATCGCGAGATGAGGGCCTTATATTCCTGCATGGCCTGGAGACCAATCACGAGTCCTCTCTCCAAACTGAAGAGCAGGCTGGACTCCGTTGAGGCCGCTCAGGGGGCTCCAACAGATCCTTGTCACGACTCGAGAGGAGAGCGGAGTCCTTGGCTTCCCCTCGAGACGAGGTCTGACTCCCCGGGGGAGCCTGGAATGCAACCCCGAGATGTCTGCTTTCCCTGGAGAGGAATAGTAGGTCCCGGACACACGCCTAGGTGAG
Organism: Bubalus kerabau; assembly: GCF_029407905.1. Lineage (NCBI taxonomy): Eukaryota > Metazoa > Chordata > Mammalia > Artiodactyla > Bovidae > Bubalus > Bubalus kerabau. Next base: position 1,267,543 of record NW_026577890.1, on the reverse strand, counting down.
GTCTCTTCGGCCCTGCAGTGACTCGAGCGCAACCCCCAGATTTCCCTTGCAACTCGAGGGGAAGATTGGGCTTCCCAGGGCCAACCCAAGAGGAAGGCTGAGATCCCCATTGTAACTCGAGAATCCCGCCGCAACTCGAGAAAAACCACGTGGTTCCCAACTCTTGGCAAGATGAGACCCCTGCCCGCGACGGCGTCTCAAGGGAAGTCCCCTCTTCCGCCCTGAAGGGCGGAAAGGATTCTGTCCGCCTTCATGCGACCCCCAAAAGTTCCCCGACACGCCGGGTTCCCTCGAGGGGAACACCGAGGGTCCCGGCACCGCTTCCTCTGAGCCCCTTCTCCCCTCCTGATCGCGACAGGAGAGTCGATTCCCCTGCGTGGACTGGAAGGGGTTCCCGGCCTTCCCGGCGCACCTAAGGATGAGGCCGGTCACACGAGGAAATTGGAGACGAGCCACGTGGGTAGTGCCACATGCCCAACGCCCCCGATTCCCCGGTCCGCTCTTGAGAAGGACCCGAGGCCCGGACCCCTCTTCGAAGGCAACCCTGTGGATGAAGGCACAACACGAAGGGGTACTGCCAACCCCGTGCACCGTCCGCAAAGACCCGCGGGTTCCACACACAGCTCGACGAGGGGCCTGAGACCCCCTGAGCAACTCGAGAGGCAAGCGGGGTTCCCTTCTTCAGACAAGACGAGGCCTGACTCTCCTGTCCCAACTCTGCAGGGACCCTGCGGACGGAGTCCAAAACGGAGAGGAAGCCTGAGGTTCCTGCCTCCCCTCGAGCTGAGGCCCTCTTCCGTTGCGCCAGACCCAGCGGAGTCCCGAGGGTCACCGCCAACTCCACAGGATCCCTCGCCTCTCAGAGGCACCCTGGGAAGTTCCCTAAGGTTCCCGGCAGAAGGCGAGGGAAACGAGGGTTTCCCGCCGCCCTCCGACAAAGACTTCGAGAGTCCTTCTTCAACGCGTCTCGAGGCCCTAGTCCCCTCCCGCGACTCGAGAGCCATGACGCGCTCGCCCTCGCCACGCGCATGGAGAGCTGACTTCCCTGGCGCTGCACGAGAGGCTCCCTGAGATTCTCATCGTGCCTCGGGAGAAAACCCCCAGGGGCCCCGCAGCTCGAGGAAACCCCTGAGACGGCCCCGTACTCGCGATCTGAGGGCCTTCTTTTCCTGCATGGCCTGGAGAGCAATCCCGTGTCCTCTCTCCAAACGGAAGAGGAGTCTGGTCAATTGAGGCCGCTCAGGGGGCTCCAAGAGACCCACGTCGCGACTCGAGAGGAGAGCGGAATTCTTGGCTTTCCCTCGAGACGAGGCCTGACTCCCCGGGGGATCCTGGAATGCAACCCCGAGATCCCTGCCTTCCCTGGAGAGGAATATTAGGTCCCGGACACACGCCTACGTGAGGTTTCTTGGGCCCTGCAGTGACTCGAGCGCAACCCCCAGCTTTCCCTCGCAACTCGAGGCGAAGATTGGCCTTCCCAGGGCCAACCCAAGAGGAAGCCTGAGATCCCCGTCGTAACTCGAGATTCCCGCTGCAACTCGAGAAAAACCACGGGGTTCCCACCTCTTGGCAAGATGAGGCCCTTGCCCGCCACGGCGTCTCAAGGGAAGTCCCCTCTTCCGCCCTGAAGGGCGAAACGGTCGCTGACAGCCTTCCTGCGACCCCCAAGTTCACCGACACGCCGGGTTCCCTCGAGGGGAACACCGAGGGTCCTGGCACCACTTCATCTGAGCCCCTTCTCCTCTCCGGATCTCGACAGGAGAGGCGATTCCCCTGCGTGGTCTGGAAGGGGTTCCCGGCCTTCCAGGCGCACCTCAGGATGAGGCTGGCCTCACGAGGAAATTCGAGACGAGCCACGTGGGTGGTGCCACATGCAGAATGCCCCTGATTCCCGGGTCCGCTCTTGAGAAGGACCCGAGGCCCGGACCCCTCTTCGAAGGCAACCCTGTGGGTGAAGGCACAACACGAAGGGGCACTGCCACCCCCGTGCTGCGTCCGCAAAGGCCCGCGGGTTCCACACACAGCTCGACGAGGGGCCTGAGACCCCCTGAGCAACTCGAGAGGCCAGCGGGGTTCCCTTCCTCAGACAAGACGAGGCCTGACTCTCCTGTCCCAACTCTGCAGGGACCCTGCGGTCGGAGTCCGAAACGGAGAGGAAGCCTGAGGTTCCTGCCTCCCCTCGAGGTGAGGCCCTCTTCCGTTGCGCCAGACCCAGCGGAGTCCCGAGGGACCCCGCCACCTCCACAGGATCCCTCGCCTCTCAGAGGCACCCTGGGAAGTTCCCTAAGGTCCCCGGCAGAAGGCGAGGGAAACGAGGGTTTCCCGCCGCCCCCCGACAAAGACCTCGAGAGTCCTTCTTCAATGCGTCTCGAGGCCCTAGTCCCCTCCCGTGACTCGAGAGCCAGGACGCGCTCCCCCTCGCCACGCGCATGGAGACCTGACTTCCCTGGCGCCGCACGAGAGGCTCCCTGAGATCCTCGTCGTGCCTCGGGAGAAAACCCCCACGGGCGCCGCAGCTCGAGGAAACCCCTGAGACGCCCCCGTCCTCGCGAGCTGAGGGCCTTCTTTTCCTGCATGGCCTGGAGAGCAATCCCGGGTCCTCTCTCAAAACGGAAGAGGAGGCTGGACTCCATTGAGGCCGCTCAGAGGGTACCAAGAGACCCGCGTCGCGTCTCGAGAGGAGAGCGGAGTCCTTGGCTTCCCCTCGAGACGAGGCCTGACTCCCCGGGGGAGCCTGGAATGCAACCCCGAGATCCCTGCCTTCCCTGGAGAGGAATATTAGGTCCCGGACACACGCCTAGGTGAGGTCTCTTCGGCCCTGCAGTGACCCGAGCGCAACCCCCAGCTTTCCCTCGCAATTCGAGGGGAAGATTGGGCTTCCCAGGGCCAACCCAAGAGGAAGCCTGAGATCCCCGTCATAACTCGAGAATCCCGCCGCAACTCGAGAAAAACCACGTGGTTCCCACCTCTTGGCAAGATGAGGCCCTTGCCCGCCACGGCGTCTCAAGGGAAGTCCCCTGTTCCGCCCTGAAGGGCGAAACGGTCCCTGACAGCCTTCCTGCGACCCTCAAAAGTTCCCCGACACGCCGGGTTCCCTCGAGGGGAACACCGAGGGTCCCGGCACCACTTCATCTTAGCCCCTTCTCCCCTCCTGATCGCGACAGGAGAGTCGATTCCCCTGCGTGGTCCGGAAGGGGTTCCCAGCCTTCCCGGCGCACCTCAGGATGAGGCCGGTCTCACGAGGAAATTCGAGACGAGCCACGTGGGTGGTGCCACATGCCGAACGCCCCCGATTCCCCGGTCCGCTCTTAATAAGAACACGATGCCCGGGCACCTCTTCGAAAGCAAACCTGTGGATGAATGCACAACACGAAGGAGTACTGACATCCCCATGCATAGTACGGAAAAACACGCAGATTCCAAACACAGATCGACAAGTGTCCTGTCATCCCTTGAAGAACTAGAGCGGCATGCGGAGTTCCGTTCCTCCAAACAAGAGAAGGCCTGACTCTCCTTTCCCAACTCTGCAGGGACCGTGCGATCGGAGTCAGGAATGTAGATGAAACCTGACGTTCCTGCATCAACTCGAAATGAGGCCCTCTTCCATTGCGCCATACCCAGTGGAGTCCCGAGAGGCCCCTCCCAACTCCACAGTATCCCTGACTTCTCAGAGGCACCCTCAGAAGCTCTCTGCGGTCACTGGCACAAGTCGAGTGAACCCAGGGTTTCCTGCTGCATTCTGAGAAAGACCTCGAGAGTCCTTCTTTACCGCGTCTTGAGGCCCGATACCCTACCATGACTGGAGAGCAATGACGCATTTCCCTCGCCACGCCCATTGAAAGCTAACTTCCCTGGCGCCACACGAGAGGCTCCCTGCGCTCCCCGTCCTACCTCATGAAAACCCCACACTGGCACCTCCGCTCGAGAAAACACATGAGACGCCCCCGTCATCGTAAGATGAGGGCCTTCTTTTCCTACATGACCTAGAGAGCAATCCCGAGTCCACTCTCCAAACTCCACTGGAGGCCTGTCTCCCTTTAGGCCACTCAGTAGCCTCCAAGAGATACACGTCGCTACTCTAGTGGAGAGCGGAGTCCGTTGCTTCCCCTCGAGCTGAGGCCTGACTACTTGGATGAGTCTGGAATGGGATCCCGAGATCCGTGTCGCCCCTGTAGAGGAAAGCTCGGTCCTGAACACAAGCCTAAATGAGGTCTTTTTTGTCCTGCATTGACTCAAGTGCAATCCCCAGCTCTCCCTCGCAACTCGAATGGAAGATTGGACTTCCCTGGGCCAACACAAGAGGAAACCTGTATTCCCCGTTGTAACTCAAGAATCCTGCCGCAACTCGAGAAAAAACACGTGGGTCCCCCGTCAGCGCTAGATGAGGCCCTTGCCCACTACAGCGTCTCAAGAGAAGACCCAGGTTCCGTCTTGAAGTGTGAAACGGTACTTGGCACCCTTGATGCAACCCGAAAAGTTACCCAACTTACCAGTTTCACTCAAGGGGAGCACCGAGGTTCCCGGCACAACTTCATCTGAGCCCTTTCTCTCCTCCTGATCCCGAAAGGAGGGTCGATTCCCCTGCTTTGTCTGGAAAGGGTTCCCGGACTTTCCTGCGCGCCTCAGGATGAGGCCGATCTCACGAGGAAATTCGAGATGTAGCTCGTGGGTGGTGCAACATGCTGAAAGACCCCGATTTCCCGGTCCGCACTTGAGGAGAACCCGATGCCCGGACACCTCTTCGAAGGCAACCCTGTGGATGAAGGCACAACAGGAAGGAGCACTGACACCCCCGTGCATCTCCGAAAAACCCACAGGTTCCACACACATCACGAAAAGTGGTGTCATCATTGAACAACTTGAGATGTAAGCGGAGTTCCATTCCTCCGCAGAACACGAGACCTGACACTCCTGAGCAAACTCAGCAGGGACCCTGCAATCTGAGTCAGATCCGGCTCCAGGAAGTCAGGAGCAGAACCCTGAGGTTCCTGCCTCAACTCGAGATGAGGCTCTCTTCCATTGCACCAAACCCAGAGGAGTCCCGAGAGGCCTCTCCCAAATCCATAGTATCCCTGATTTCTCAGAGGCACCCTGAGAAGCTCCCTGAGGTCACCGGCACAAGTCAAGGGAACCCAGGGTTTCCTGCCGCAACCCTAGAAAGACATCGAGAGTCCTTTTTCAACCCATCATGAGGCCCGATTCCTCTACCCTGACTGGAGAGCAATGACGTGCTCCCCCTTGCACCGCCCATGGAGACCTGACTTCCCTGTTGCCACACGAGAGGCTACCTGAACTCCCCGTCGTACCTCGTGAGAAACCCCACACTGGCGCCACAGCTCGAGAAAACCCACGAGACGCCCCCGTCATCTCAAGATGTGGGCCTTCTTTTCCTGCATGGCCTGGAGAGCAATCCCGAGTCCTCTCTCCAAACTGAAGAGGAGGGTTGACTCCCTTTAGACCACTCAGTGGGCTCCAAGAGATATGCGTCGCAACTCGAGAGGAGAGCCGAGTCCTTTGCTTCCCCTCGAGACGAGGCCTAACTCCCCGGGTGAGTCTGTAATGCAAACCCGAGATCCCTGTCGCCCTTGGAGAGGATCATTGGGTCCTGAACACAAGGCTAGCTGAGGTCGCTTTTGCCCTGCAGTAACTCGAGAGCACTCCCCAGCTTTCCCTCGCAACCCGAATGGAAGATGGACCTCCCTGGGCCAACACAAGAGGAAGCCTGAATTCCCAGTAGTAATTCGAGAATTCCGCCTCAACTCGAGAAAAACCACGTGATTCCCCCGTCATTGCAAGATGAGGCCCTTGCCTGCTCCAGCGTCTCAAGAGTAGTCCCACGTTCTGTCTTGAAGTGCGAAATGATATTTGGCACCCTTAATGCTACCCCAAAAGTTCCCCGACATATGGGTCGCACTCGAGGGGAACACCGAGGTTCCTGGCACCACTTCATCTGAGCCCCTTCTCCCCTCCTGATCGCGAAAGGAGGGTCGATTCCCCTGCTTTGTCTGCAAGGGGTTCCCGACCTTCTCCGCGCACCTCAGATGAGGCTGTCTCATGAGGAAATTCGAGATGTAGCCTCGATGGTGGTGCCACATGCCGAAAGACCGCGATTTCCCGATCCGCTCTTGATAAGAACGCGATGCCCAGACACCTATAAGAAGATAGTGTGGATGAAGGCACAACACGAAGGGGCACTGACAACCCCGTGCATCGTCCAGAAAAGACCGCAGGTTACTCTTACAGCTCAACAAGTGCCTGTCACCCAGTGAACAACTCGAGAGGCAAGCGGAGGTCCATTCCTGCACACAAGACGAGGCCTGACTCACCTCTCCCAACTCTGAAGTGACCCTGCGATTGGAGTCCGAAATGGAGAGGAACCCTGAGGTTCCTGACTCCACTCGAGATGAGGCCCTCTTCCATTACACCAAAAATAGTGGAGGCCCGAGAGGCCCCTCCCAAATCCACAGTATCCCGACTTCTCAGAGGCACCCTTAGAAGCTCCCTGAGGTCACCGGCACAAGTCGAGGGAACACAGGGTTTCCTGACGCAACCCGAGAAAGACCTCGAAAATCCTCCTTCAACGCGTCTTGAATCCCGATTCCCCTACCATGACTCAAGAGCAATGACGCGTTCCCCCTCGCCACTCGCATGGAGACTTGACTTCCCTGGCACCACACGAGAGGCTCCCTGAGCTCCCCGTCATACCTCGTGAGAAATCCCACACTGGCTCCCCAGCTCGAGAAAACCCACGAGACACCTCCGTCATCGCGAGATGAAGGCCTTCTTTTCCTGCATGGCCTGGAGAGCATCTCGAGGCCTCTCTTCAAACTCCACAGGAGGCCTGACTCCCTTTAGGCCACTCTGTGGGCTCAAGAGATACCCGTTGGGACTCAAGAGGAGAGTGGAATTCTTTGCTTCCCCTATATATCAGGCCTAACTCCTCAGGTGAGTCTGGAATGCAACCCCGAGATCCCTGTCGCCCCTGGAGAGGAACATTAGGTCCTAGACACAAGCATAGATGAGGTCTCATTTGCCCTGAAGTGACTCGAGAGCAATCCCCTGCTCTCCCTCGCACCTCGAATGGAAGAATGGACTTCCCTGGGACAACACAAGAGGAAGCCTGAATTCCCCGTCATAATTCGAAAATCCCGCCGCAACTCGAGAAAAACCACGTGGTTCCCCCGTCATCGCAAGATGAGGCCCTTGCCAGCTACAGCGTCTCAGGAGAAGCCCCACGTTCCATCTTGAAGTTTAAAACGATAATTGGCAACCTTGATGTTACCACAAAAGTTCCCCGACACCCTGGTCTCACTCGAGAGGAACACCAAGGTTCGGTGCACCGCTTGTTCTGAGCCCCTTATCCCCTCCTGATCACGACGGGAGGGTCGATTACCCTGCTTTGTCTGGAAGGGGTTCCGGACCTTCCCGGCGCACCTCAGGATGAGGCCGGTCTCACGAGGAAATTCAAGACGTAGCCTTGTGGTTGGTGCCACACACCGAAAGACCCCGATTTCCGTGTCTGCTCTTGATAAGAACCCAATGCTAGGACACCTCTTCGAAGGCAATCCTGTGGACGAAGGCACAAAACGAAGGGGTCTGACACCCTCCTGCATCGTTGGAAAAGCCCGCAAGTTCCACATACAGATCGACAAGTGGCCTGTCACCCCATGAACAACTCGAGAGGCAAGAGGAGTTCAATTCCTCCACACAAGACGAGGCCTGACTCTCCTGTCCCAACTCTGCATGGACACTGAGATCCGATTCAGAAATGGAGAGGAACACTGAGGTTCCTGCCTCAACTCGAGATAAGGCCCTCTTCTACTGCACCAAACCCAGTGGAGTTCGGAGCGGCCCCTCCCAACTGCACAGTATCCCTGACTTCTCAGAGGCACCCTGAGAAGCTCCCTGAGGTCATGGGCATAAGTCGAGGGAACCCAGGGTTTCCTGCCATAACCTGAGAAAAACCTCGAGAGTCCTTCTTCACGCGTCTTGATGCCCGATTCCCCGACCATGACTGGAGAAAAATGACGCGCTCCCCCTCGCCACGCGCATGAAGATCTGACTTCCCCGGCACCACATGAGAGGCTCCCTGAGCTCCCCATCGTACCTCGTGAGAAACCCCACACTGGCGCCGCAGCTCGAGAAAACCCACGAGACGCCCCTGTCATGGTGAAATGAGGGCCTTCTTTCCTGCATGACCTGAAGAGCAATCCCCAATCCTCTCTCCAAACTCCAAAGGAGGCTTGACTCCCTTTAGGTCACTCAGTGGGCTCCAAGAGATACTCGTCGATACTCAGGAGGAGAGCAGTGTCCTTTGATTCCCCTCGAGATGAGGCCTGACTACGAGGGTGAGTCTGGAATGCAACCCTGGATCCCTGTCGCCCCTGGAGAGGAACCTTAGGTCCTGGACAAAAGCCTAGAGGAGGTCTCTTTGGCCTTGCAGTGACTCAAGCGCAACCCCTAGCTTTCCCTTGCAACTCGAACAGAAGATTGGCCTTTCTGGGCCAACACAAGAGGAAGCCTGAATTTCCAGTCGTAATGCGAGAAACCCGCCGCAAATCGAGAAAAATCATGTGGTTCCCCGTATTGCAAGATGAGGCCCTTGCCCCCTACAGCATCTCAAGAGAAGTCTCACATTCCGTCTTGAAGTGCAAAACAGTACTTGGCACCCTTGATGCGACCCCAAAAGTTCCCCTATATACCGATCTCACTAGAGGGGACACTGAAGTTCCCGGCACCACTTCATCTGAGGCCTTTCTCCTCTCCTGATCGCGACAGGAGGGTCGATTCCCATGCTTTGTCTGCAAGGGGTTCCCGACGTTCCCCGTGAACCTCCGGATGAGGCCGGTCTCATGAGGAAATTCGAAAAGTAGCCTCATGGTTGGTGCCATATGCTGAAAGATCCCGAATTCCCGGTCCACTCTAGATAAGAACCTGACGCCCGGACATCTCTTCGAAGGCAACCCTGTGGATGAAGGCACAACACGAAGGGACACTGACATCCCCATGCATCGTCTAGAAAAACCCGCCGATTCCACTCACAGCTCCAAATGTGGACTGTCACCCCGTGAACAACTCGAGAGGCAAGTGAAGTTGCATTCCTTCACACAAGACGAGGCCTTACTCTCCTGGCCCAACTCTTCAGGTACCCTGCGATCGGAGTCAGAAATGGAGAGGAACCCTGAGGTTCCTGCCTCAACTAGAGAAGAGGCCCTCTTCCATTGAACCAAACTCAGTGGTGTCCCGAGAGGCCCCTCCCAACACCACAGTATCCCTGAATTCTCAGAGGCTCCCTGAGAAGCTACCTGAGGTCACTGGCACAAGTCGAGGGAACCCAGAGTTTCCTGAAGTAACCCGAGAAAGACTTGGAGAGTCCTTTTTCAACGTCTCTTGATGCCCGATTCCCCTACCATGTCTCCAGAGCAAGGACGCGCTCCCCTCGCCACAAGCACGAAAATTGACTTCCCTAGTACCACACAAGAGGCTCCCTGAGTACCCCATCGTACCTCGTGAGAAAACCCACAGTGGCGCCGCAGTTCGAGAAAAACCACAAGATGCCCCCATCAAGGAGAGATGCGGGCCTTCTTTTCCTGCCTGACCTGGAGAGCAATCCCTGGTCCTCTCTCCAAACTTCACAGGAGGATTGACTCCCTTTAGGCCACTCAGTTGGGTCCAAGAAATACCCGGTGCGACTCGAGAGGAGAGCGGAGTCCTTTGCTTCCCTGGAGACGAGGCCTGACTCCCCGGGTGAGTTTGGAATGCAACCCCGAGATCCCTGTCGCCCCTGGAGTGGAACATTATGTCCTAGACACAAGCCTAGATGAGGTCTATTTTGCCTTACAGTGACTCGAGAGCAACCTCCATCTCTCCCTCACAATTTGAATGGAAGATTGGTCTTCCCAAGGTCAACACAAGAGGAAGTCTGAATTTCCCATCGTAATTCGAGAATTCAGCCTCAAGTCTTAAAAACCATGTGGTTCCCCCTTCATCGCAATATGAGGCCCTTGCCAGCTAGAGTCTCAAGAGAAGTCCCACGTTCCATCTTAAAGTTCGAAATGCTACTTGGCACCCTTGATGCGACCCAAAAGTTCCCCAACATACCGGTCTCACTTCAGGGGAACACGGAAGTTCCCGGAGTCTCCAGGGAAGTCCCATGTTCCGTCCTTAAGTGCGAAACGGTAATTGACACCCTTGATGCGACCGCAAAAGTTCGCCGACACGCTGGGTTCCCTCGAGGGGAACACCGAGGGTCCCGGCACCACTTCATCTGAGCCCCTTCTCCCCTCCTGATCGCGACAGGAGAGTCGATTCCCCTGCTTTCTCTGGAAGGGGTTCCCGGCCTTCCTGGTGCACCTCAGGATGAGGCCGGTCTCAGGAGGAAATTCGAGACTAGCCATGTGTGAGGTGCCACGTGCCGAACAACCCCGATTTTCCGGTCCGCTCTTGATAAGAACCCGATGCCCGGACACCTCTTCGAAGGAAACCCTGTGAGTGAAGGCACAACACGAAGGGGCACTGACACCCCCGTGCATCATCCGGAAAAACCCGCAGGGTCTACTCACAGCTCGACAAGGGGCCTGAGACTCCTGGAACAACTCGAGAGGCAACCAGAATTCCATTCCTCAGACAAGACGAGGCATGACTCTCCTGTCCCAACACTGCAGGGACCGTGCAGTCGGAGTCAGAATCGGAGAGGAAGCCTGAGGTTCCTGCCTCCCCTCGAGATGAGGCCCTCTTCCATTGCGACGAACCCAGCAGAGTCCCGAGAGGCCCCGCCAACTCCACAGCATCCCTCACCTCTCAGAGGCACCCTGAGAAGTTCCCTATAGTCCCCTGCAGAAGTCGAGGGAAACGAGGGATTCCCGCCGTCACCCGAGAAAGACCTCGAGAGTCCTTCTTCAACGCGTCTTGAGGCCCTAGTCGCATCCCATGACTCGAGAGTGATGACCAGCTCCCCCTCGCCATGCGCATGGAGACATGAGTTCCCTGGTGCCGCATGAGAGGCTCCCTGAGGTCCTCGTCATGCCTCGTGAGAAAACCCCCACGGGCGCTGCAGCCTGAGGAAACCCATGAGACGCCCCCGTCCTCACGAGCTGAGGGCCTTCTTTTCCTGCCTGGCCTGGAGAGCAATCCCGAGTCCTCTCTCCAAACTGAAGAGGAGGCTCGACACACTTGAGTCCACTCATTGGGCTCCAAGAGATCCGTGTCGCGACTTGAGAGGAAAGCGGAGTCCTCTGCTTCCCCTCGAGGCGAGGCCTGACTCCCCGGGGGAGTCTGGAATGCAAACCCGAGATCCCTGTCTTCCCTTGAGAGGAATATTAGGTCCTGGACACACGCCTCGATGAGGTCTCTTTGGCCCTGTAGTGACTCGAGCAGAACCCCCAGCTTTCCCTCGCAACTCCAGGGGAAGATTGGGCTTCCCAGGGCCAACCCAAGAGGAAGCCTGAAATCCCCGTCGTTTTCGAGAATCCAGACGCAACTCGAGAAAAACGACGTGGTTCCAACGTCTTCACAGGATGAGGCCCTTGCCCGCTACAGCGTCTCCAGGGAAGTCCCATGTTCCGTCCTGAAGTGGGAAACGGTACTTGGCTCCCTTGATGCGACCCCTAAAGTTCCCTGAAACGCCGGGTTCCCTCGAGTGGAACACCTAGAGTCCCGGCCCCACTTCATCTGAGCCCCATCTCCCCTCCTGATCGCGACAGGAGATTCGATTCCCGTGCTTTGTGTGGAAGGTGTTCCCGGCCTTCCCGGCGCACCTCAGGATGATGCTGGTCTCACGAGGAAATTCGAGATGAGCCACGTGTGTGGTGCCACATGCCGAACGACCCCGATTTCCCGGTCCGCTCTTGAAATGAACCCGATACCCGGACACCTCTTTGAAGGCAACCCTGTGGGGGAAGACACAAAATGAAGGGGCAATGACACCCCCGTGCATCTTCTGGAAACACCCGCAGGTTCCACACACAGCTCGACAAGGGGCCTGAGACCCACTGAACGACTCGAGAGGCAAGCAGAGTTCCATTACTCAGACAAGATGAGGCCTGACTCTCCTGTCCCAACCCTGCAGGGACCCTGCGGTCGGAGTCAGAAATGGAGAGGAAGCCTGAGGTTCCTGCCTCCAATCGAGATGAGGCCCTCTTTCATTTCGTCAAACCTAGTGGAGTCCCGAGAGGCCCCTCTAACTCCTCAGTATCCCTCACCTCTCAGAGGCACCTGGGAAGTTCCCTAAGGTCCCCGGTAGAGGTCGAGGGAAACGAGTGTTTCCCACCCCAACCCAAGAAAGACCTCGAGAGTCCTTCTTAAATGCGTCTTGAGGCCCTAGTCCCTCCCATGACTCCAGAGCAATGACGCGATCTGCCTGGCCACACGCATGGAGGCCTGACTTCTCTGGCGCTTCACGAGAGGCTCCCTGATCTCCCCATCATATCTCTTGAGAAACCCCACACTGGCGCCACAGCTCGAGAAAACCCATGAGACACTCCCCGTCATCACGAGAGGAGGGCCATCTTTAACTGCATGGTATGCAGATCAAGCGTGAACCTTCTGTCCAAGCTACACAGGACGCTTGACTCCCTTTAGGCCACTCATTGGGCTCCAAGAGTTACATGTCGCGACTCGAGAGGATAGTGGAGTCCTTTGCTTCCACTCGAGACGAGGCATGACCCACCGGGTGAGACTGGAATGCGACCCCGATATCCCTGTTGCCCCTGGAGAGCAATACTACGTCCTGGACCCAAGCAAGATGAGGACTCTTTGCCCTGAAGTGACTCGAGAGCAACCCACAGCTCTCTCTGACAAGTTGAATGGAAGATTGGACTTGCTGGGCCAACACAAGAGGAAGCCTGAATCCCCGTCGTAACTCGAGAATCCGCCACATCTCGAGAAAAACCACGTGTTTCGCTCGTCATTGCAATATGAGGCCCTTGCCCGCTAGAGCATCTCCAGAGAATTCCCACGTTCCGTCTTGAAGTGCGAAACTGTACTTGGCACCCTTGATGCGACCCTCAAAAGTGCCGTGACATACCGGTCTCACTCGAGGGGACCACCGAAGTTCCGGCACCACTTCATCTGAGCCCCTTCTCCCTTCTGATCGGCGACCGGTAGGTCGATTCCCGTGCTTTGTCTGCAAGGGTTTCCCTACCTTCCCGGCGAACCTCAGGATGAGGCCGGTCTCCTGAGGAAATTCCGAGATGTAGCCTCGTGGGGGTACCACATGCTGAAAGACCCCAATTTTCTGGTACGCTCTTGAAAAGAACCCGATGCCCGGACACCTCTTTGAGGCAACCCTGTGGATGAAGGCACAACACGAAGGGGCACTGACACCCCTCTGCATCATCCGGAAAAACCCACAGGTTCCACACACAGCTCAACAAGAGGCCTGTCACTCCATGAACAACTCGCAAGGAAAGCGGAGATCCATTCCTCCACAGAAGACGAGGCGTGACTCTCTTGTCCATACTCTGCAGGTACTCTGCGACCCGAGTCAGAAATGGAGAGGACCCCTGAGGTTCCTGCCTGCATACGAGATGAGGCCCTCTTCAATTGCACCAAACCCAGTTGAGTAATGAAAGGCCCCTCCCAAATCCACAGTGTCCCTGACTTCTCAGAGGCACCCTGAGAAGTTGCCTGAGGTCACCGACACAAGTCGAGGGAACCCAGGGTTCCCTGCCGCAACCCGAGAAAGACCTCGAGAGCCCTTCTTCAATGCGTCTTGAGGCCCGATTCGCCTACTATGACTCGAGAGCAATCACGCACTCCCCTTCACCACACGCACGGAGACCTGACGTCCCTAGCACCACACGAGAGGCTCTCTGAGCTCCCCGTTGTACCTCGTGAGAAATCTGATACTGGCGCCACAGCTGGAGAAAACCCACGAGACGCCCCCGTCATCGCAAGATGAGGGCCTTTTTTCCTGCATGGCCAGGAAAACAATCCCGAGTCATCTCTCCAAACTCCATAGGAGGCTTCACTCCCTTTACGCCACGCAGTGGGCTCCAAGAGATACCCGTCGCGACTTGACAGGAGAGCGGAGTCCTTTTTTTCCCCTCAAGACGAGGCCTGACTCTCCGGGTGAGTCGAGAATGCAACCCTGAGGTCCCTGTCGGCCCAGTAGTGGAACAATAGGTCCTGGACACAAGCGTAGATGATGTCTATTTTGCCCTGCAGTGACTGGAGAGCAATCCCCAGTTCTAACTCGCAACTCGAATGGAATACTGGATTTTCCTGGCGTCACACAAGAGGCTCCCTAAGATCCCCGTGGTACTTCATGAGACACCCCACACTGGCGCCGCAGCTCGAGAAAACCCACGAGACGCCACCGTCATCTCGAGATGAGGGCCTTCTTTTCCTGCATGGCCTGGAGTCCAATCCCGAGTCCTCTCTCCAAACTCCACAGGAGGCTTGACTCCCTTTAGTACACACAGTGGGCTCCAAGAGATACCCATCGCGACTCGAGACGAGAGCGGAATTCTTTGCTTACCCTCGAGGTGAGAACTGACTCCCCGGATGAGTCTGGAATGCAAACCCGAGATCCCTGTCGCCCCTGGAGAGCAACATTAGATCCTGGACACAAGCCTAGATTAGGTCTCTTTTGCCCTGCAGTGACTCTAGCGCAATCCCCAGCTCCCCCTCGCAACCTGAATGGAAGATTGGATTTCAAGGCCAACAAGAGGAAGCCTAAATTCCCGGTCATAACTCGAGAATCCCGCCGCATCTTGAGCAAAACCACGTGGTTCTCCCGTCATCGCAAGATGAGGCCCTTGCCCGCTACAGCGTTTCAAAAGATGTCCCAGGTTCCGTCTTGAAATGCGAAACGGTACTTGGCACCCTTGATGCGACCCCAAAAGTCCCCCAACACGCCGGTCTCACTCAAGGGGAACACCGAGGTTCGCGGCACCACTTCATTTAAGCCCCTTTTCCCCTCCTGATCGTGACCGGTGGGTCGATTCACCTGCTTTGTCTGCAAGGGGGCCCGACCTTCCCTGCACAACTCAGGATGAGGCCGGTCTCATGGGGAAATTCGATACGTAGCTTTGTGGGTGATGCCGCTTGCTGAAAGACTCCAATTTCCCGGTCCGCTCTTGATAAGAATCCGATGCTCGGACACCTCTTGGAAGGCAGCCTTGAGTATGAAGGTACAACACGAAGGGGCACTAACACACCTGTGCATCATCCGGAAAAACGGGCAGGTTACACACACAGCTCGACAAGTGGCCTGTCACCTCGAGAAGAACTCGAGAGGCAAGAGGAGTCCCATCCTCCAGAAAAGACGAGGCCTGACTCTCCTGTACCAACATGCAGGGACCTTGCGATCTGAGTCAGAAATGGAGAGGAACACTGAGGTTCCTGCTTCAACTCGAGATGAGTCCCTCTTACATTCCACCAAATGCAGAGGAGTCTCGAGAGGCCCCTCCAAACTGCACAGTATCCCTGACTTCTCAGAGGCACTCTGAGAAGCTCCCTGAGGTCGCAGGCACAAGTCAAGGGAACCCTGGGTTTTATGCAGTGACCCGAGAAAGACCTCGAGAGTCCTTCTTCAACCCGTCTTGAGGCCCGATTACCCTACCATGACTTGAGAGCAATGACGATCTCCCCTTAGCCATCTCATGGGGACCTGACTTCCCTGGCGCCACACGAGAGGCTCCCTGAGCTCCCTCTCGTACCTCGTCAGAAACCCGGCACTAGCGCGGCAGTCTAGAAAACCCACGAGACGCCGCCGTCATCGCGAGATGAGGGCCTTCTTTTCCTGCATGGCCTGGAGAGGAATCCCGAGTCCTCTATCCAAACACCACAGGAGGCTTGACTCCCTTTATGGCACACAGTGGGCTCCAAGAGATACCCATCGCGACCCAAAAGGACAGCAGAGTTCTTTGCTTCCCCTTGAGATGAGGCCTGATTCCCCGGGTGAGTCTGGTATGCAAGCCCGAGATCCCTGTCGCCCCTAGGGACAAACATTAAGTCCTGGACACAAGCCTAGATGAGGTCTATTTTGCCCTGCAGTGACTCGAGGGCAATCCCCAGCTCTCCCTTGAAACTCGAATGGAAGATAGGACTTCCCTGGGCCAACACATGAGGAAGACTGTATTCCCAGTCAAAGCTCGAGAATCCCGCCACAACTCGAGAAACGCCACGTGGTTCCCCCGTCATCGCAAGATGAGGCCCTTGCCCCCTACAGCGTCTCAAGAGAAGTCCCACGTTCCGTCTTGAAGTGCGAAACGGTATTGGCACCCTTGATGCGACCTCAAAAGTTCCTCGCCACACCAGTCTGACTCAAGGTGAACACCGAGGTTCCCAGCACCACTACATCTGGGCCCCTTCTCCCCTCCTGATCGCGACAGGAGGGTCGATTCCCCTGTTTTGTCTTGAAGGGGTTCCCGCCTTTCCCGGTGCATCTCAGGATGAGGCCGGTCTCACAAGGATATTCGAGACATAGCCTCGTGGATGGTGACACATGCCGAAAGACCCCGATTTCCCGGTCCGCTCTTGATAAG
This sequence comes from Bubalus kerabau, assembly GCF_029407905.1. NCBI lineage: Eukaryota > Metazoa > Chordata > Mammalia > Artiodactyla > Bovidae > Bubalus > Bubalus kerabau. The sequence continues at coordinate 1,251,053 of NW_026577890.1, read as the reverse complement.
ATCCCAATGCCCGGACACCTCTTTGAAGATAACCCTTTTGATGAAGGCACAACACGAAGGGGCACTGACACCCCCGGGTATCGTCTGCAGAAACCCGCAGGTACCACACACAGCTCGAGAAGTGACCTGTCACCCCGTGAACAACTGGAGAGGCAAGCGGAGTTCCATTCCTCCACACAAGACGAGGCCTGACTCTCCTGTTCGAACTCTGCAGCGAAACTGCGATCCGAGTCAGATCTGGCCAGGAGAAGTCAGGAGAGGAAACATGAGTTTCCTGCCTCCACTCGAGATGAGGCCCTCTTCCATTGCACCAAACCCAGTGGAGTCCCGAGAGGCCCCTCCCAACTGCATAGTATCCCTGACTTCTCAGAGGCACCCTTAGACCTTCCTGAGATCACCGGCACAAGTCGAGGGAACCAAGGGTTTCCTGCCCCAACCCGTAAAAGACCTCGAGAGTCTTTCTTCAACGCGTCTTGAGGCGCGATTCCCCTACCATGACTCGAGAGCAATGACGCGCTCCCCCTAGCCACGCGCATAGAAACCTGACTTCCCTGGCGCCACAGGAGAGGCTCCCTGAGCTCCCCATTATACCTCGTGAGCAACACCACACTGGAGCCGCAGCTCGAGAATACCCACGAGACACCCCAGTCCTCACGAGATTAGGGCCTTCTTTTGATGTATGGCCTGGAGAGCAATCCTGAGTCCTCTCTCCAAACTCCACAGGAGGCTTGACTCATTTTAGGCCACACAGTGAGCTCCAAGATATACCCGTCGCAACTTCACAGGAGAGCAGTATCCTTGGCTTCCCCTCGAGACGAGAACTGATTCCCCGGCTGAGTCGAGAATGCAATGCCGAGATAGCTGTCGCCCCAGCAGAGGAACATTAGGTCCTGGACACAAGCCTAGATGAGCTCTATTTGGCCCTGCAGTGTCTCGAGAGCAATCCCCAGTTCTAACTCGCAATTCGAATGAAAACTGGACTTCCCTGGGCCAGTTGAAGAGGAAGCCTGAATTCCCCGTCGTCACTCGACAATCCCACCGCAACTCGAGAAAAAAAACGTGGTTCCAACGTCTTCGCAAGATGAGGCCCTTGCCCACTACGGCGTCTCAAGGGAAGTCCATTGTTCCGCCCTGAAGTGCGAAACGGTACCTGACACCCTTCGTGAGAACCCCAAAAGTTCCCTGACACCCCGGGTTCCCTCGAAGGGAACACCGAGAGTCCCGGCACCGCTTCATCTGAGCCCCTTCTCCCCTCCTGATCACGACAGGAGAGTCGATTCCCCTGCGTGGTCCGGAAGGGGTTCCCGGCTCTCCCGGCGCACCTCAGGATGAGGCCGGTCTCATGAGGAAATTCGAGACGAGCCACGTGGGTGGTGCCACATGCCGAACGCCCCCAATTCCCCGGTCCGCTCTTGAGAAGGACCCGAGGCCCGGACCCCTCTTCAAAGGCAACCCTGTGGGTGAAGGCACAACACGAAGGGGCACTGACACCGCCGTGCATCGTCCGCAAAGACCCGCGGGTTCCACACACAGCTCGACGAGGGGCCTGAGTCCCCCTGAACAACTCGAGAGGCCAGCGGGGTTTCCTTCCTCAGACAAGACGAGGCCTGACTCTCCTGTCCCAACTCTGCAGGGACCCTGCGGTCGGAGTCCGAAACGGAGAGGAAGCCTGAGGTTCCTGCCTCCCCTCGAGGTGAGGCCCTCTTCCGTTGCGCCAGACCCAGCGGAGTCCCGAGAGGCCCCGACAGCTCCACAGGATCCCTCACCTCTCAGAGGCACCCTGGGAAGTTCCCTAAGGTCCCCGGCAGAAGGCGAGCGAAATGAGGGTTTCCTGCCGCCACCCGAGAAAGACCTCGAGAGTCCTTCTTCAACGCGTCTCGAGGCCCTAGTCCCCTCCCGTGACTCGAGAGCCATAACGTGCTCCCCCTCGCCACGCGCATGGAGACCTGACTTCCCTGGCGCCGCACGAGAGGCTCCCTGAGATCCTCGTCGTGCCTCGGGAGAAAACCCCCACGGGTGCCGCAGCTCGAGGAATCCCCTGAGACGCCCCCGTCCTCGCGAGCTGAGGGCCTTCTGTTCCTGCATGGCCTGCAGAGCAATCCCGGGTCCTCTCTCCAAACGGAAGAGGAGGCTTGACTCCCTTGAGTCCGCTCAGGGGGCTCCAAGAGATCCGGGTCGCGATTCAAGGGGAGAGCGGAGTCCTTGGCTTCCCCTCGAGACGAGCCCTGACTCCCCGGGGTAACCTGGAATGCAACCCCGAGATCCCTGCCTTCCCTGGAGAGGAATATTAGGTCCCGGACACACGCCTAGGTGCGGTCTCTTCGGCCCTGCAGTGACTCGAGCGTAACCCCCAGCTTTCCCTCGCAACTCGAGGGGAAGATTGGGCTTCGCAGGGCCAACCCAAGAGGAAGCCTGAGATCCCCGTCGTAACTCAAGAATCCGCCGCAACTCGAGAAAAACCACGTGGTTCCCACGTCTTCGCAAGATGACGCCCTTGCCCGCGACGGCGTATGAAGGGAAGTCCCCTGTTCCGCCCTGAAGGGCGAAACGGTCCCTGACAGCCTTCATGCGACCCCCAAAAGTTCCTCGACACGCCGGGTTCCCTCGAGGGTAACACCGAGGGTTCTGGCCCCACTTCATCTGAGCCCCTTCTCCCCTCCTGATGGCGACAGGAGAGTCGATCCCCCTGCGTTGTCTGGAAGGCTCCCCGGCCTTCCCGGCATACCTCAGGATGTAGCCGGCCTCACTACGAAATTTGAGACTAGCCCCGTGGGTGGTCCCACATGCCGAAAGACCCCGATTTCCCTGTCTGCTCTTGAAAAGAACCCGAGGCCCGGACACCTCTTCGAAGGCAACCCAGTGGGTGAAGGCACAACACGAAGGGGCACTGTCACCGTCGTGCATCTTCCGGAAACACCCGCAGGTTCCACACACAGCTGAACAAGGGGCCTGAGACACCCTGAACACCTCGACAGGCAAGCGGAGTTCCCTTCCTCAGACAAGAGGATTCCTGACTCTCCTGTCCCAACTCTGCAGGGACCCTGCGGTCGGAGTCCGAAACGGAGAGGAAGCCTGAGGTTCCTGCCTTCCCTGGAGATGAGGCCCTCTTCCATTGCGCCAAACCCAGCGTAGTCCTGAGAGGCCCCTCCAACTCCACAGCATCCCTCATCTGTCAGAAGCACACTGGGAAGTTCCCTAAGGTCACCGGTAAACTTTTATTGCACAAGGTCCACATGAAAAGGCCCATGCAGCAGGACAGCCACAGATTCTGTCTGCCATTAAAGGGCAGTAAGGTGCCCTCCCCCCTTCTTTGCTGCCTCGGTGGCCACCAGGGTGCAATTCGCGTACCCTTCCCTTTCCCATCCTAGCAGGTGCTCCAGGGCCCGCTGGCCTACAAAGTGCCAGAAGCAGGGCTGGGCCAGCCGGCCAGAATTCAGGGTTCTGTCCCTTGGACTTCCAGCGGACACTAGGCTGCTTGGGAAAACCGCGCAGACTATGAGGTTTTTCAGCAGAGGGGTGGAGTGGTAAAGGCCTTGACCCCAAAGACGAGGCCTTCCTGCGACCGCCAGGTTGGGGAGCTCTGAGACTGTGCCAACACAGGGCGGAATACATGGTTCCCTGCTCCAGGCAGTCCCCGTTCCCTAACCTGTGTTCCACACCCCTCCGCTGTGGCCGATGGATGCCGATCCTTGGGGATCCAGGAGTTCACGAAATGGGCATTCCCAGCCGCAAGGGCGACCCCCAACAGCACATCTGGAAAGCCCTCCCCCACCCCCGCCAGGAGCCGACCCCCGCTGCGAACGGACCCCCACCCCGCCCCGCGCCGCCAGGTTTTGCCCCGGCCCTGCTGGGCTCCCGGCGGGTTCCCAGCCACATTGGCGACCCCCGGGAGCACAACAGGGACCGACCCCCCACCCACAGCGAGCGGAATCTCGACCTGTGCAGCCCAGGTTTACCCCACCCTGGCTGCGCTCCCGGCGTGTTTCCAGCCGCAGTGGCCATCTCCGAGAGCACAACTGGGAAGCCCTCCCCTACCCCCGCCAGGAGCCGACACCCGCCCTGTGCCGCCCGGGTTCGCCCCGCCCCTGCCGCGCTCCAGGGGCGCTGCCCACCTTCACCAGCGGCTCTCGGTGAGCCCCGTCCCCACGCCCGGTTCCAGGAGAGGCTCTCGGACCTCGCTGCTGCTGCCAGGTCAAACATGAGGACAATACATACACCCCACAGAGACAATCCAAGCTGTCTATGATTTAGGGATAAAACGAGGACTACAGAAAGGCAAGATGACCTGACCTAGGAGGGCCATGATATTCTATAGAACCAGACAAAGTTGGTTACCAAGGAAACTTTTTTCCTTGGAACCCGGAAAGCTGGTTCTTTGCATATGCAATGACCAACAATTAGCTTGTTACCCAAGCCTGCCTTACTGCCACCCCCATCCCCCCACTCCCCAGAAGACTGGCTCAAAGAAATATTTTAAATCTCAGGCGGAAACCTGGAAGATGTCTTGTCTGTCTGTTTGGATTAAGGTATGTGTCAGTGTGAGCCTTGTGTTTTTTGATAATATTGCTCAAGTTCTGTGTTCTGATTTCAATGGTCTCAAGACAAGGCAGCCCTTCCAAATCAAACTGCTGGAAATACAAGAAAACATTGACCTAAATGAATGTCAGAGTCCCGTGAACTGGGAACTAGTCAATATTAAATATCTAGTATTTTTGGTTTTGCTCCTCCATTATAGACATGTCTAAGAGTCAACAACATTAAGCACAACATGTTCATAGTGCCTAGGTTTCTTTTGAGGTAAAAATTGCTCTATTGTTATATCTGTCACAAGCTTGTCAGCAAGAAACTACCTGGAAACGACAACAACAAAAGTAAAAAATGTAAATGTGATATGAGCTTTTAGACAAACTCTTTACAATAATTATACTCTAAAATATCTGCCTCTCATAGTCTTGATTGAAGGCAGAGGAGAAGGGGATGACAGAGGATACGATGGTTGTATGGCATCACTGACTCGATGGACATGAGTTTGAGCAAGCCCCTGGAGTTGGTGACGGACACGGAAGCCTAGCGTCCTTCAGGCCACGGGGTCCCAAAGAGTCAGACACGACTGAGCAACTGAACTGAACTGAACTAACAAACGTTTCTCCAGGTGTTTTGGTTACCCGAGTTTCTATCCTTGTGACGACAGTGTATTGAATAGCTAGGTCATTTCCAAATAAATGAAAGTTCTGAAACATTCACGACTTGAAAGGACCTCCCTTTTACACAGAAACAAAAGAGATTTTTGACTCTCCATGAATAGTGTCTGGCACCATCCTGACATGTTACATGTAAGAAAGCAATTGTTTTGTTTTGTTTTGTTCTGTTCTTGGGGGTGGGGGGAGGGGGGCGGGCTATAGCCAATGCCAGTATAAAAGTCAGTTCTTGGTTGCTGAAGGGAAATGTATGACTTGTTATATCAAGAAAGTATGTGGAATGCAATGGCACTTGAGGAAGGAAAACGAAGTAGTTCTGTCTTACAGGTGGCAGTTTCAGGATGGGAGAAGCAAAGGAATGGGTACAGAATGGGATAAGGAGGTTGTAGGGAAAGTGGACCCCCAGAAAAGAGTTCTGTGCCTAGCACAAGTTTTCTTGAGATGTCGAACTGCCTTTGCTAATGGAGTTTAAGTTTCTTTACCTCTTAAGTGATCTCTTCTAGGTTGACCTAGAACAGAAATCTTTGGTTAGCTTTGGCTAAGTGGAGAAGTAGTGTTTCACGGTGACATATGTGATCCTTCCTGACTGTTTGCAGCCCTTTTGATATCGATGCCTTGCTTCTGGTGCTGCTGCCGCCGCCGCTGCTGCTAAGTCGTTTCAGTCGTGTCCGATTCTGTGCGACCCCATAGACGGCAGCCCACCAGGCCCCGCAGTCCCTGGGGTTCTCTAGTCAAGAACAATGGAGTGGGTTGCCATTTCCTCCTCCCATGCATGAAAGTGAAAAGTGAACGTGAAGTCGCTCAGTGGTGTCCGACTCTTAACCACCCCATGGACTGCAGCCTACCAGGCTCCTCCATCCATGGGATTTTCCACGCAAGAGTACTGGAGTGGGGTGCCATTGCCTTCTCCCATATCTATGCACAAGCCTGCCTAAATCATTGACTTCCAGCTAGCTTTGGGATGCCAATGACCATCCACCCTTACCAGGCAACAGAGAAGAGAAAAACACTTACCACAGGAGGTCCTGGTAAGGAACAAGGAACTAACAAGCTCCCGCCAACCAGGATTCTGCAGAGGTCAACAAGAGGTCAGTAAGAGATGGAAGACTGCAGTCCAGAGGTCCTAGCAACTTCCATCTTGCAGCAGAGACCCAGCGTAGTCAAAACGAATTCAATGTTGCAAAAAATAAGTAAACAAATAAAGGACAGAAGTCCTTTGAACACATGACTGAGATTAGGGGTGAGGCAGTACATGTACAGTGCCCGGAAAATCTTAAAGTATGAGAAAGGAAAGAATTTAAAGACAACTATCAAGCTGTCCGAACTGATAAAAACGAAAGATTACACAGTTTTTTCTGTATATATTAGCAGATAATAATCTGAAAAGGAATTTAAAAAAATTCCCTTTCAATAATGTCAACATGAATACAACACTTTGCCATGGATGTAACGAGGATGACAAGACTGGCACACTGGAAATTATACACCCTGGCTGAAAACTATCCTGAATACATGGACAGATATTCCATAACAATGGAAAGACTTAAGATGGCAATACCATGGAATGCATCTTCAATCTGAAATGAAGATTTGATATGATTTGATCGCTCAGAGCTTTTGTGTCATCAATTGTTATTAAAGTATAAATGAGATAGAGAAAGCTGCTGACTTAGACTTGAGGCGGGGTGTACGCCCTGCTGGGCTCCAGCCAGATATTCTACAGGCACTAGCAGTCAGCTAAGGAAAGAAAGGCACTGTCTCAGGGAATGGCACCAGGCCCCTCCCCCACGACATGCCTTGAGGTCACATTGGCAGCAGGTGAGTCATCCTGGGCCAAAAACTGATTGACATGAATCTTGAAGAAAGGCAGTATTCCAGGCAAATATATCATTTCCTTAACATAGATTAGGAGAACAAGGTACGAGGAAAACATACTGTTTTGTTCAAGTCGCTTCTGAGCCTATTGGGGGAACCGACCTGAAGCCAGAGTCCAGCAGATATACATAGGATATTTACATCGCTTAAGACAAACATTTCCTCAGGAACAAATGCATTGCTTAGCTCAAGGTTTGTCTGCGAAATTCTTACACATCAGGAGATGGCTCCGAGCTGGGTTTCTACACACAAGAACATGAATGCAAAGGACAAGCCTGCACAGCCCATCTGCCCCCCTCCCCCACAGCCAGCAGCATTTCCAAGTGACCTCCTAAGGCCTTCCCCAAAATACAGGGGCACCTCTGGGTTTCCTGTTTCAAGCTCTTCGAACACTTTTCTTAAAAAAAAAAAAATCCTGCACACTTCTTGATAGAATGCCACAGTGCAAGGAAAACAGGCCTTCAATACTTAAACCTCCCTGTGCCAAACACTTGGGGCTTGGTTTTGTTTTGTTTTGTTTTTTAATTACACCACCACATAATTTAAACTTTTTACAATTTCTAATTATTCAGTACCAAAACACCAAACTTTTATTGCACAAGGTCCCCATGAAAAGGCCCACGCATCAGAACAGCCACAGATTCTGCCATGAAAGGGCAGCAAGGTGCCCTCCCCACTTCTTTGCTGCCTGGGCGGTCACCAGGGTTTGAAATCCATGCACCCTACTAACTTTCTAGGGTGCAATTCGCGGACCCTTCCCTTTCCCATCCTAGCAGGTGCTCCAGGGCCCGCTGGCCTACAAAGTGCCAGAAGCAGGGCTGGGCCAGCCGGCCAGAGTTCAGGGTTCTGTCCCTTGGACTTCCAGGGGACACTAGGCTGCTTGGGAAAACCGTGCAGACTGAGATTTTTCAGCAAAGGGGTGGATCGGTAAAGGCCTTGACACCAAGGGCGAGGCCTTTCTGCAACCGCCAGGTTGGGGAGCTCCGAGAATGTGCCAACAGAGGGCGGAATACGTGGTTCCCTGCTCCAAGCAGTCCCAGTTCTCTGACCTGTGGCCCGTAGCCCTCCGCTGCACCCACTAGATGTGGATCCTTGGGGACACATTAGCATAGGAAATGGGCGTTCCTAGCCGCAGTGGCGACCCCGGAGAGCACAACTGGGACCGAACCCCCACCCACAGCCATCTAAATCTCGACCTGCGCAGCCCAGGTTTACCCCGCCCCTGCCGCACTCCCAGCGCATTTCCAGCTGCAGTGGGGACCCCCGAGAGCACAACTGTTACCACCCCCCACCCCCTCCTGACCGGAACCCCGACCCGCGCCGCCTGGGATCGCCCCGCCCCTGGCGCGCTCCCGGCGCATTGCCCACTTCCACCAGGGGCTCCCGGTGAGCCCTGTCCCCACGCCCGGTTCCAGGAGAGGCTCTCGGACCTCGCTACTGCCGCCAGGTCAAACACGAGGACAATACATCCACCCCACAGAGACAATCCAAGCTGTCTATGATTTAGGGTTCAAACGAGGACTACAGAAAGGAAAGATGTCCTGACCTAGGAGGGCCATGAGAGTCTATAGATCCAAACAAAATTGGGTACCAAGGAAGCTTTTTTCCTTGGAACCCGGAAAGCTGGTTCTTTGCATATGCAATGACCAACAATTAGCTTGTTACCCAAGCCTGCCTCGCTGCCACCCCCACTCCCCCCCCCCCCACTTCCCAGGAAAACGGCTCAAAGAAATATTTTAAATCTCAGGCGGAAAACTGGAAGATGTCTTGTCTGTCTGTCTGGATTAAGGTATATGTCAGTGTGAGCCTTGTGTTTTTTGATAATATTGCTCAAGTTCTGAGTTCTGATTTCAATGGTCTCAAGACAAGGCAGCCCTTCCAAATCAAACTGCTGGAAATACAAGAAAACATTGACCTAAATGAATGTCAGAGTCCCGTGAACTGGGAACTAGTCAATATTAAATATCTAGTATTTTTGGTTTTGCTCCTCCACTATAGACATGTCTAAGAGTCAACAATATTAAGCACAACATGTACATAGTGCCTAGGTTTCTTTTGAGGTAAAAATTGCTCTATTGTTATATTTGTCACAAGCTTGTCAGCAAGAAAGTACCTGGAAACAGCAAAAACCAATGTAAAATATGTAAATGTGATATGAGCTTTTAGATAAACTCTTAACAATAATTATACTCTAAAATATCTGCCTCTCATAGTCTTGATTGAAGGCAGAGGAGAAGGGGATGACAGAGGATAAGATGGTTGGATGGCATCACTGACTCGATGGACATGAGTTTGAGCAAGCCCCTGGAGTTGGTGATGGACACGGAAGCCTGGCGTCCTGCAGGCCACGGGGTCACAAAGAGTCAGACTCGACTGAGCAACTGAACTGAACTGAACTTACAATCGTTCCTCCAGGTGTTTTGGTTACCTGAGTTTCTATCCTGGTGCTAAACTAAGTGATGACAGTGTATTGAATAGCTAGGTCACTTCCAAATAAATGAAACTTCTGAAACATTCACGACTTGAAAGGACCTCCCTTTTACACAGAAACAAAAGAGATTTTTGACTCTGCATGAATAGTGACTGGCACCATCCGAACATATTAAATGTAAGAAAGCAATTTTTTTGTTTTGTTTTGTTTTGTTCTGTTCTTGCAGGAAGCGGGGTGGGCGCTATTATCACTGATAGGTATGCTCACCAATCTATCAAATGCCAATATAAGAGTCAGTTCTTGGTTGCTGAAGGGAAATGTATGACTTGTTATTACAAGAATGTATGGAATGCAATCACACTTTAAGAAGGAAAACGAAGTAGTTCTGTCTTACAGGTGGCATTTTCAGGACGGGAGAAGCAAAGGAATGGGTACAGAATGGGATAAGGAGGTTGTAGGGAAAGTAGGCCCCCAGAAAAGAGTTCTGTGCCTAGCACAAGTTTTCTTGAGATGTTGAACTGCCTTTGCTAATGGAGTTTAAGTTTCTTTACCTCTTAAGTGATCTCTTCTAGGTTGACCTAGAACAGAAATCTTTCGTTAGCTTTGGCTAAGAGGAGAAGTATTGTTTCACGATGACATATGTGATCCTACCTGACTGTTCTCATCCCCTTTGATATCTATGCACTGCTGCTGCTGCTGCTGCAGCTGCTAAGTGGTTCAGTTGAGGCTGACCCTGTGCCACGCCATAGATGGCAGCCCACCAGGCCCCGCAGTCTCTGGGGTTCTCTAGGCAAGAACACTGGAGTGGGTTGCCATTTCCTCCTCCTATGCATGAAAGTGAAAAGTGAAAATGAAGTCACTCAGTGGTGTCCGACTCTTAGCCACCCCATGGACTGCAGCCTACCAGGCTCCTCCATCCTTGAGATTTTCCAGGAGTGGGGTGCCATTGCCTTCTCCCATATCTGTGCACAAGCCTGCCTAAATAATTGACTTCTAGCCAACTTTGGGATGCCCATGACCACCCACCCTTACCAGGCAACAGAGAAGAGAAAAACACTTACCACAGGAGGTTCTGATAAGGAACAAGGAACTAACAAGCTCCCACCTACCAGGATTCTGCAGAGGTCAACAAGAGGTCAGCAAGAGATGAGAGACTGCAGTCCAGAGGTCCTAGCTACTTCCATCTAGCAACAAACACCCAGCATAGTCAAAACGATTTCAATGTTAAAGAATAAATAAATAAATAAATAAATAAAAGGACAGAAGTTCTTTGAACACATGACTGAGATTAGGGGTGAGGCATTACATATGTGTCCCAGGATAATCTTAAAGTGTCAGAAAGTAAAGAAATTAAAGACAACTATCAAGCTGTCCAAACTGATAAAAATGAATGATTACACAGTTTTATCTGTATACATTAGCAGATAATAATCTGAAAAGGAATTTTAAAAAATTCCCTTTCAATAATGTCAACATGAATACAACACTTTGCCATGGATGTAACGAGGATGACAAGACTGGCACACTGGAAATTATACACCCTGGCTGAAAACTATCCTGAATACATGGACAGATATTCCATAACGATGGAAAGACTTAAGATGGCAATACCATGGAATGCATCTTCAATCTGAAATGAAGATTTGATATGATTTGATCGCTCAGAGCTTTTGTGCCATCAACTGTTATTAAAGTATGAAAGAGATAGAGAAAGCTGCTGACTTAGACTCGAGGCGGGTTGGGGGGGGGGTAGTAAGAGTACCTCCTGCTGGTCTTTAGCCAGATATTCTACAGGCACTAGCAGTCAGCTAAGGAAAGAAAGGAACTGTTTCAGGGAATGGCACCAGGCCCCTCCCCCACGACATGCATTGAGATAATATTGGCAGCAGGTGAGTCATCCCGGGCCAAAACTTGATTGACATGAATCTTGAAGAAAGGCAGTATTGCAGGCAAATATATCATTTCCTTAACATAGATAAGGAGAACAAGCTAGGAGGAAAACATGCTGTTTTGTTCAAATCGCTTCTGAGCCTTTTGGGGGAACCGACCTGAAGCCAGAGTCTAGCGGAAATACATAGGATATTTACATCGCTTAAGACAAACATTTTCTTAGAAAAAAATGCATTGCTTAGCTCAAGGTTTGTCTGCGAAATTCTTACACATCAGGAGATGGCTCCGAGCTGGGTTTCCACACACAAGAACATCCATGCAAAGGACAAGCCTGCACAGCCCATCTGCCCCTCTCCCGCACAGCCAGCAGCATTTCCAAGTGACCTCCTAAGGCCTTCCCCAAAATACAGGGGCACCTCTGGGTTTCCTGTTTCCCTCACTTCGAACACTTTTCTTAAAAAAAAAAAAAATCCTGCACACTTCTTGATAGAATGCCACAGTGCAAGGAATACAGTCCTTCAATATTTAAACCTCCATTTGCAAAACACTTGGAGCTTGGTTTTGTTTTGTTTTGTTTTTTAATTACACCACCACATAATTTAAAGCTTTTACACGTTCTAATTATTCAGTTCCAAAACACCAAACTTTTATTGCACAGTGTCCTCATGAAAAGGCCCACGCAGCTGGACAACCACAGATTCTGCCATGAAAGGGCAGCAAGGTGCCCTCCCCCCTTCTTTGCTGCCTGGGCGGCCACCAGGGTTTGAAATCCATGCACCCTACTAAGTTTCTAGGGTGCAATTCGTGGACCCTTCCCTTTCCCATCCCAGCAGGTGCTCAAGGGCCCGCTGGCTTACAAAGTGCCAGAAGCAGGGCTGGGCCAGCCGGCAAGAATTCAGTGTTCTGTCCCTTGGACTTCCAGCGGACACTAGGCTGCTTGGAAGAACCGCGCAGACTCTGAGATTTTTCAGCAGAGGGGTGGAGCGGTAAAGGCCTTGACCCCAAAGGCAAGGCCTTTCTGCGACCGCCAGTTTGGGGAGCTCCGAGAATGTGCCAACAGACGGCGGAATACTTGGTTCCCTGCTCCACGCAGTCCCAGTTCCCTTACCTGTGGTCCGCAGCCCTCCGCTGCACCCATGGGATGGCGATCCTTGGGGACCCAGGAGCGGACGAAATGGGAGTTCCCAGCCGCAGTTGCAACCCCCGAGAGCGCAACTGGGAACCCCTCCCCATCCCCCCCATGAGCCGACCCCCGCCCCGCGCCGCCAGGGTTAGCCCCGCCCCTGCCGCGCTCCCGGCGCGTTTTCAGCCTCAGTGTCCACCTCCGAGAGCACAACTGGGAAGCCCGCCCCCACCCCCGCCAGAAGCCGACTCCCGCCCCACGCCGCCCGCGTTTGCCCCGCCCCTGCACGGTCCAGGTACCTTCCCAGCTTCTAGCGTTCACGCCCGGGTAGGAGCAGGATGTAGGAGTATGGGAGATGTGTCTGGAGCCTGACAGCCTCAGCTCCGCTCTGGCCTGCCCTTTGGACCTAGGAGCCAGGCCAACTTGCAGAGGGCTTAGGGCCCCATTGTATGCAAACTACCAAGGCCTACCGCAAGGAGAGCTCTGTCCGAGGGAAGGGAAGCGCCCCAGGCTGCGTTCCCAAGCTGTTGCTTGGCAATGCAGACTCAGCGGTAAACGGAGGGAATCAGGGTCCTAGTGCCCCTGTCTTGGGGAGGAAGCTCCACAGCCTGAGTGTTCCTCCCTTTGTGCCCAGAAAGCGCCTGCCAGACTGGGCTTCCCCGGAGCTCTGTTGCAGAGCAGAGACGTGTGGATGTGTTTTGGGGCCTTGACATGTGCGTTTGGGCTCCCTAGCACAGCCCCAGCGTAGGGGAACCAGCCCCTGAGCAAAGAGCTCCAGGCAGTGCTTTGTGCCAGGCCTGGATGCCCAGTCCCAGCACGCGGGAGAGATGAGTTAGGCTGCCGGCGGGTCCTTGCAAGCCTGTATTGGAAAGGACCGAGTGAGCTTCCACACCGTCGGAGCTGCAGACCTGCGCCCAGGCGCGATAGGACAGAGCCCCTGTCGAGAGGCTGCTCTGCGTGGGCGAGCCTCGCCAAGACCTTCCCAGCTTCTAGCGTTTGCGCCTGCAAAGGAGCAGGCTGCGGGAGTGTGGGCGACATGACTGGCTCCTGACTGGCCTCAGCTCCGCTCTTCCCTTCCCTTTGCACCTATGATCCATGCCTCCTTGCAGAGGGCTTAGGGACCGAAGGAGAGCTCTGTCAGAGGGAAGGGAAGCGCCCCAGGCTGCATTCCCAAGCTGTTGTTTAGCCGCCCAGACTCAGCGCTGCACAGGGGTAATCAGGCTCTCTGTGGCCGCAGCTTCACACACAGGTGTGTCTCCGTAGGAATCAAGAAAGATCCTGACAGAGTGAGGTTCATTAGAGCTATACTAAAGAGCAAAGGCTTGTCCATGTGGTCTTGCCTTCCCCTGTGCCTTTGGGTCTCCAGGCTCGGCCCCAGCTCCGTGGAAACAACCCCTGAGAAAATATCTTCAAGATCCACTTTTCCCAGTGTCTGGGAACCGGGGTTCGTAGGAGGAGAGAAAAGCACGCCTCCATCGGGAACGAAAAGGCAGTCCACCTGCCTGTGTTTTGAAGCCTCTATTTGGAAGGAATGGGTTAGCTTCTCCTAAAGGAGACCTCCAGATCTGCTCAGAAGTTGGTAATTCCAGAGGCAGGGTACTGGTTCCTGACTGCCCTTTGCTAGCCTTGCAAAGATATTCCTAGATTCTAGAGTTATTTTCCATGAAGGAGCAGGCTTCGGGAATGTGTCAGACGGGACTGGCTCCTTATTGACCTCAGCTCAGCTATTGCCTTTCCATTCAAACTAGGGCAAGGCCCTACTTTATGAAGGGTAAGGGTCTTCTTCTTTGCAAACTGCCAAGGGCTACAGCAATGAGACCTCTGTCAAGGTGAGGGAAGCCTAAGAGGATGGATTCTCAAGCAGGTGCTTTGCCACAAAGCATCAGCACGCCACGAAGAGAATCAAGCTCCCTGTGCACCAATGTTGGGAGTGTAGCTTCACACACAGAGTTGTCTCTATAGGAGCCAAGAATGTTCCTGAGAGATTAGGTTCACTAAACCTCTCCTACAGAGCATAGACCTGTCAATGTGGTTTTGCCTTCCCCTGTGAGTTGGGTCCTCGAGGTCCGCCACACCTCCGGGGAAACTGTCCCTGAGAAAAGATCTCCAGGAACCGCTTCGCCGAGGCTGGGAAATGCTGTTCACAGGAAGTAAGGCAAGCGAATCTCCTGCAGAGTAAAAGAGGCCTTACAGTCCCTGGAGGAGCAGGCTGCCAGAGTGTGTGAAACCTGACTGTTGCCTTACTGGCCTCAGCTCCGCCATTGCCTGTTCATCCGAGCTAGCACCCAGGCCTACTTGGAAAAGCATTTGGGTGCAGTTTTCTACAAAGTGCCAAGGGCTACAGCAGTGAGAATTCTCTCGGTGATAAGGGAGAGCATTTTGTGGATTCTCAAGCTGTTTTCTGAACGACAGCGTCAAAATGAACAGAGAGAATCAGGCTCTCTGTGCCCCTATGTTAGGTACGCAGCTTCACACACAGAGGTGTCTCTATAGGAGCCAAGAATGCTCCTGAGAGATGAGGTTCACTAGAGGTCTGCTACAGAGCATAGACCTGTCCATGTGGTCTTGCCTTCCCCTGTGCCTTTGGGCCCCGGGCTCGGCCCCAGCTCCGTGGAAACAACCCCTGAGAAAAGATCTTCAAGATCCGCTTTTCCCAGAGGCTGGGATGTGGGGTTCATAGGAGGCGGGAAAAGCAGGCCTCCTTCAGAGAGCAAGAGGCAGCCAAGCGGCCTGCGTTTTGAAGCCTCTACTTGGAAGAATGGGTTAGCTTCCCTAAGGGAGACCTCCAGATCTGTTCAGAAGTCGGTAATTCCAGAGGCAGTGTGCAGGGTCCTGACTGCCCTTTGCCAACCTTGCAAAGACATTCCTAGATTCTACAGTTATCTTCCTGAAGAAGCAGGCTTTGGGAATATGTCGGACTTGACTGGCGCCTTATTGGCCTCAGCTCAGCTATTGCCTTTCCATTCAAAGTAGGACAAAGGCCTACTTTATGAAGGGTAAGGGTCTTCTTCTTTCCAAACTGCCGAGGGCTACAGCAATGAGACCTCCGTAAATGCGAGGGAAGCATAAGCGGATGGATTATCAGGAAGGTTCTTTGCCACCAAGCATCAGCACCCCACGGAGAGAATCAGGCTCCCTTTGCCCCTATGTGGGGTGTGTAGATTCACACACAGTGGTGTCTCTACAGGAGCCAAGAATGTTCCTGAGAGATGAGGCTCACAAGAGCTATCCTACAGAGTGCTCACCTGTACATGTGGTTTCACCTTCCCCTGTGAGTTGGGTCCCCGAGGTCCGCCCCAGCTCCGAGAAAACAGCCTCTGAGAAAAGATCTCCAGGAACCGCTTTTCGCCCAGGCTGGGAAAAGCTGTTCACAGGAAGTAAGGCAAGTGAGCCTCCTGCAGAGAAAAAGAAGCCTTACTGTCCCTGGAGGAGCAGGCTGCCAGAGTGTGTGAAAACTGACTGGTGCCATAATGGTCTTAGCTCCGCCATTGCTTGTTCCTCCGAACTGGGACTCAGGCCTACTTGGAGAAGGGTTTAGGTGCAGATTTCTACAAACTGCCAAGGGCTACTGCAATGAGAACTCTCTCAGAGGTAAGGGCGAGAATTGTATGGATTCTCAAGCTGTTTTCTGAACGACAGCATTAAACCTGCACAGAGAGAATCAGGCTCTCTGCCGCCATGTTGGGTACGCAGTTTCACACACAGAGGTGTCCGCATAGGAGCCAAGAACGTTCGTCAAAGACTGAGGTTCACTAGAGCTCTCTTAGAGAGCAAAGACTTGTTCATGTGGTTTTGCCTTCCCCTGTATGTGTGGGTCTCTGGGCATAACCCCAGCTCCGTGGAAACAACCCCTGAGCAAAGATCTCCAAGATCTGCTTTTCCCCCATGCTGGAAACCAGGGATCATAGGAGGCAGGAAAAGCAAGCCTCCTTCAGGCAAGAAGAGGCAGCCAACCGGCCTGTGTTTGGAAGCCTCTATTTGCAAGGAATGGGTTAGCTTCTCCAGAAGGAGACCTCCAGATCTGCTCAGAAGATAGATATTCCAGAGGCAGGGTCGAGGTTCCTGACTGCCCTTTGCCAGCCTTGCAAAGACATTCCTAGATTCTAGCAATATTTTCCATGAAGGAGCAGGCATCGGGAATATGTCACAGTTGACGGGGGCCTCACTGGCCTCAGCTCAGCTATTGCCTTTCCTTTCAAACTAGGATCAGGGCCTACTTGGTGAAGGGTAAGGGTCTGCTTCTTTCCAAACTGCCAAGAGACACAGCAATGAGACCTCTGTCAAGGCGAGGGAAGCGTAAGCGGATGGATTCTCAAACAGGTGCTTTGCCACAAAGCATCAGCACCCCATGGAGAGAATCAGGCTCCCTGTGCCCCTATGTTCGGTGTGTAGCTTTACACACAGAGGTGTCTCTGTACGAGCCAAGACTGTTCCTAAGAGATGAGACACACTAACGTCTCCTACAGAGCATAGACCTGTCCATGTGGTTTTTCCTTCCCCTGTGAGATGGGTCCCCGAGGTCCACCCCAGCTCTGGGGATAGAGCCCCTGAGAAAAGATCTCCAGGAACCGCTGTTTGCCCAGGCTGGGAAACGCAGTTCACAGGAGGCCAGGCAAGCGAGCCTCCCACAGGGAAAAATAGGCCTTACTGTCCCTGGAGGAGCACGCTGCCAGAGTGTGTGACACCTGACTGGTGCCTTACTGACCTCAGCTCCGCCACTGCATGGCCATCCAAACCAGGACCCAGGCCTACTTGGAGAAGGGTTTGGGTGCGGATTTGTAAAAACTGCCAAGGGTTACAGCAATGAGAAGTCTCTCAGAGGTAAGGGAGAGCATTGTATGGATTCTTAAGCTGTTGTTTGAACGACAGCTTCAAAGCTGCAAAGAGAGAATCAGGCCCTGTGTGCCCCCTTGTTGGGTACGCAGCTCCACACACAGAGGTATCCCCGTGGAATCCAAGACTTTCCTCACATACTGAGGTTAACTAGAGTTCTCCTACAGAGCAAAGACTTGTCCATGTGGTTTTGCCTTCCTCTGTGCGTGTGGGTCTCCGGGCTCGGCTCCAACTCCGTTGAAATAGCCCCTGAAAAAAGATCTCCAAGAACCACTTTTCCCCCAGGCGGGAAGCGGAGTTCACAGGAAGCGGAACAAGCAAGCCTCCTTCGGGCAAGTAGATGCAGCCAACTAGCCTGTGTTTGGAAGCCTCTATTTGGAAGGAATGGTTAGCTTCTCCAAAAGAAGACCTCCAGATCTGCTCAGAAGATGGAAATTCCAGAGGCAGGGTCGAGGTTCCTGACTGTCCTTTACCAGCCTTGCAAAGACATTTCTAGATTCTAGCGTTATTTTCCATGAAGGAGCAGGCTTCAGGAATATGTCAGACTTGACTGGCGCCTTACTGGCCTCAGCTCAGCTATCGCCTTTCCGTTCAAACTAGGACAAGGGCCTACTTGGTGAAGGGTAAGGGTCTGCTTCTTTCCAAACTGCCAAAGGCTACAGCAAAGAGACCTCTGTCAAAGAGAGGGAAGTGGAAGCGGATGGATTCTCAAACAGGTGCTTTGCCACAAAGCATCTGTACCCCACGGAGAGAATCAGGCTGCATTTGCCCCTATGTTGGGTGTGTAGCTTCAAACACAGAGGTGTTTCTATAGGAGCCCAGAATGTTCCTGGGAGATGAGGTTCACTAGAGCTCTGCTACAGAGCATAGACCTGTCCATATGGTTTTGCCTTCCCCTGTGAGTTGGGTTCCCGATGTTCGCCCCAGCTCCGAGGAAGAAACCCCTGAGAAAACACCTCCAGGAACTGCTTTTCGTCCAGACTGGGAAATGCAGTTCACAGAAGGCAAGGCAAGCGAGCCTCCTGCAGAGAAAAAGAGGCCTTACTGCCCCTGGAGGAGCAGGCTGCAAGAGTGTGTGAGACCTGACTGGTGCCTTACTGGCCTCAGCTCCGCCATTGCATGTTCCTCTGAACTAGGACCCAGGCCTACTAGGAGAAGGGTTTGGGTGCGGATTTCTAAAAAACTGCCAAGGGCTACAGCAATGAGAACTCTCTCAGAGATAAGGGAGAGAATTGTATGGATTCTCAAGCTGTTTTCTGAACGACAGCGTTAAACCTTCACAGAGGGAATCAGGCTCTCTGACCCCATAAGTTGTCCCTGTAGGAACCAAGAACGTTCGTCAAAGACTGAGGTTCACTAGAGCTCTCTTAGAGAGCAAAGACTTGTTCATGTAGTTTTGCTTTCCTCTGTATGTGTGGGTCTCCGGGCATAACCTCAGCTCCGTGGAAACAACCCCTGAGCAAAGATCTCCAAGATCTGCTTTTCCCCCATGCTGGGAACCAGGGATCATAGGAGGCAGGAAAAGCAAGCCTCCTTCGGGCAAGAAGAGGCAGCCAACTAGCCTGTGTTTGGAAGCCTCTATTTGCAAGGAATGGGTTAGCTTCTCCAGAAGGAGACCTCCAGATCTGCTCAGAAGATAGATATTCCAGAGGCAGGGTCGAGGTTCCTGACTGCCCTTTGCCAGCCTTGCAAAGACATTCCTAGATTCTAGCGCTATTTTCCATGAAGGAGCAGGCATCGGGAATATGTCAGAGTTGACGGGTGCCTTACTGGCCTCAGCTCAGCTATTGCCTTTCCTTTCAAACTAGGATCAGGGCCTACTTAGTAAAGGGTAAGGGTCTGCTTCTTTCCAAACTGCCAAGGGACACAGCAATGAGACCTCTGTCAAGGCGAGGGAAGCGTAAGCGGATGGATTCTCAAACAGGTGCTTTGCCACAAAGCATCAGCACCCCACGGAGAGAATCAGGCTCCCTGTGCCCCTATGTTCGGTGTGTAGCTTTACACACAGAGGTGTCTCTGTACGAGCCAAGAATGTTCCTAAGACTTGAGATTCACTAAGGTCTCCTACAGAGCATAGACTTGTCCGTGTAGTTTTGCCTTCCCCTGTGAGTTTGGTCCCCGAGGTCCACCCCAGCTCCGGGGAAACAACTCCTTAGAAAAGATCTCCAGGAACCGCTGTTTGCCCAGGCTGGGAAACGCAGTTCACAGGAGGCAAGGCAAGCGAGACTCCTGCAGGGAAAAAGAGGCCTTACTGTCCCTGGAGGAGCAGGCTACCAGAATGTGTGACACCTGACTGGTGCCTTACTGACCTCAGCTCCGCCATTGCATGGCCATCCAAACCAGGACCCAGGCCTACTTGGAGAAGGGTTTGGGTGCGGATTTCTAAAAACTGCCAAGGGCTACAGCAATGAGAACTCTCTCAGAGGTAAGGGAGAGCATTGTATGGATTCTCAAGCTGTTGTTTGAATGACAGCTTCAAAGCTGCAAAGAGAGAATCAGTCTCTCTGTGCCCCCTTGTTGGGTACGCAGCTTCACACACAGGGGTGTCTCCATAGGAGTCAAGAACGTTCCTGACAGAGTAAGTTTCACTTAGAGGTCTCCTGGAGAACAAAGACTTGTCCATGTGGTTTTCCTTCCCCTGTGCAATTGGGTCTCTGGTCTCGGCCCCAGCTCCATGGAAAAAACCCCTGAGAAAAGATCTTCAATATCCGCTTTTCCCAGAGCCTGGGAAGCTGGGTTCATAGGAGGCAGGAAAAGCAAGCCTCCTTCGGGCACGAAGAGGTAGCCGACCGGCCTGTTTTTGGAAGTCTCAATATGGAAGGAATGAGTTAGATTCTCCTAAAGGAGACCTCCAGATCTGCTTAGAAATCGGTAATTCCAGAGGCAGGGTGCAGGCTCCTGACTGCCCTTTGCCAGCCTTGCAGAGACATTCCTAGATTCCAGCGTTATTTTCCATGAAGGAGCAGGCTTCGGGAATATGTCAGACTTGACTGGCGCCTTATTGGCCTCAGCTCAGCTCTTGCCTTTCCTTTCAAACTAGGACAAGGGCCCACTTTATGAAAGGTAAGGGTCCTCTTCTTTCCAAACTGCCAAGGGCTACAGCAATGAGACCTCTGTCAAGGCGAGGGAAGCGTAAGCTGATAGATTCTCAAGCAGGTGCTTTGCCACAAAGCATCAGCACCCCATGGAAAGAATCTGGCTCCCTTTGCCCCTACGTTGTGTGTGTAGCTACACACACAGAGGTGTCTCGATAGGAGCCAAAAATGTTCCTGAGAGAGGAGGTTCACTGTTGGGGGCCAGAGTGAGGCACTCCGCCCATGGCAAAGGTCATGAGGAAGGAGGCTCGACATACGCAAAGGCGGGATCGAGCCTCAGGAGTCCCCCTGGAAATCCTCGAGCATCTACCCCCATAACCAGAGCCTGCCTACCTTACTACTTTGTGCTCTCACCTACACCTCTGACTTTACGGGGGGCTGTCCCCCACCACCTCTTTCGGAGAAGGAGTTAACCTAGAGCTCCAGTTGATAAAAACCCCTGGGTGTGACAAGAGTGTTTTAACCTACAAACTCTTCTGAAGGTTCTCTAGCCTGCCTGACAGGCTTGTCCGGCCACATGTGATTGCTCACAGCCTCCCAACCATGAGAGGCACGAGATGCTTTAAACCTTCTAAAAACAGGTTCCTTAGAAAAGTTAGAAAATTATTAGTATAAGTATAATGGGCTGATTAGAAATCATATTGGTGAAGGGTTTTTCATTTGTTGAGCTGATGTTTACTGCTAAGTCTCCACATCCCCTGCCCTTATACACATTAATGAATATATAGAAGAAATAAGTATTAACCTTTGATATAAATCACGTTAGACCTTAGGCTAAGTAAATTCTTTCCTTAACTAAAACCCACTACACCCTCACCCTATAGGAATGTAACTTTATTTGGGTGGCGTCTGTTTTAAGAATAATCACCCCTGGAGAAATAAGTGTCCTGGTTGACTGACCGCTGTCACAAGGAGAGGGTCGTAAATTGTCAGCAGGCCCCCCGGCCAGAAGATGATGTAACACCCCTAAGACCTCTGTATACTTTTGTATGAAGCACCTGACTTTGATAAAAGTCAGGACTGCTGACCCCACGTGACTTTTGCATAACATCTCAGTGTATAAAAGTAGACCATGGAAAATAAAGAATTGGGATCAGTTTCTCGAAATACTGGTCTCCCCATGTCTCTCTCTCTCTCTCTCACTCTGGTTGAGTCTCCATCTGGAGCGCGGAACCCACCAAGCTTACTAATTTTGCCTGGGCTTCTAAGATCCGACCGGGGAGGCCTCAGTGTCTCCTCTCCTTCGGGAGAACGGAAGGACGCCTGCGGCCTACGTAAGTGGTGCAAGCTTCTTGTCTTGAAGTTTTATTGGTCCCCCGCGTAAACCAAGCTACTCAGCCTCTTTTCTCCACTGAATTTTCCTACTGAGCTATCCTCATTTTATTACTCTTTATATCCTTAATTAACGTTTAATTAAGCAGTTGTTCCCTGACCCTCGCCTACGCCGTCTCTGCTTCGAATACCCTGGATCAGCTGGGGCTGGACCCCGGCAGTTCACTAGAGATCTCCTACAGAGCATAGACCTGTCCATTTGGTTTTGCCTTCCCCTGTGAGTTGGGTCCCCGAGGTCCGCCCCAACTCCGGGGAAACAGCCCCTGAGAAAAGATCTCCAGGAACTGCTTTCCGCCCAGGCTGGGAAACGCTGTTCACAGGAAGTAAGGCAAGCGAGACTCCTGAAGGGAAATAGAGGCCTTACTGTCCCTGGAGGAGCAGGCTGCCAGAGTGTGTGACACCTGACTGGTGCCTTACTGGCCTCAGCTCCGCTATTGCATGTTCATCTGAACTTGAACCCAGGCCTACTTGGAGAAGTGTTTGTGTGCCGATTTCCAGAAACTGCGAAGGGCTACAGCAATGATAACTCTCTCAGTGGTAAGGGAGAGCATTGTGTGAATTCTCAATTTGTTGTTTGAACGACAGCATCAAAGCTGCACAGAGAGAATCAGGTCTCTGTGTCTCTATGTTGGCTATGCAGCTTCCCACACAGAGATGTCCCCGTTGGAGCCAAGAACATTCCCCATAGAGTGAGGTTCACTAGAGCACTCCTAGAGAGCAAAGACTTATCCATGCGGTTTTCCCTTCCCCTGTGCGTGTGGGTCTCCGGGATCGGCCCCTGCTCCGTGGAAACAGCCTCTGAGAAAAGATCTCCAAGAACCTCTTATCCCCCAGGCTGGGAAGCGGAGTTCGCAGGAGGTGGGATAAGCAAGCTTCCTTCGGCAAGAAGAGACAGCCAACCGGCCTGTGTTTGGAAGCCTATATTTGCAAGGAATGGGTTAGTTTCTCCTGACCGAGACCTCCGGATGTGCTGAGAAGATAGAAATTCCAGAGGCAGGGTCGAGGTTCCTGACTGCCCTTTGCCAGCCTTGCAAAGACATTCCCAGATTCTAACGTTATTTTCCATGAAGGAGCAGGCATCGGGAATATGTCAGACTTGACTGGCGCCTTACTGGCCTCAGCTCAGCTACTGCCTTTCCATTCAAACAAGGACAAGGGCCTACTTGGTGAAGGGTAAGGGTCTGCTTCTTTCCAAACTGCCAAGGACTACAGCAATGAGACCTCTGTCAAGGTGAGGGAAGCCTATGCGGATGGATTCTTAGCAGGTGCTTTGCCACAAAGCATCAGCACCCACGGAGAGAATCAGACTCCCTTTGCCACTATGTTGGGTGTGTAGCTTCATGCACAGAGGTGTCTCTGTAGAAGCCAAGAATGTTCCTGAGAGATGAGGTTCACTAGAGCTCTCCTACAGAGCATAGACCTGTCCATGTGGTTTTGTCTTCCCCTGTGAGTTGGGCCCCCGAGGTCCGACCCAGCTCCAGGGAAACAGCCCCTGAGAAAAAATCTCCAGGAACAGCTTTGCGCCCAGGCTGGGAAATGCAGTTCACAGGAGGCAAGGCAAGCGAGCCTCCTGCAGGGAAAAAGAGGCCTTACTGCTCCTGGACGATCAGGCTGCAAGAGTGTGTGAGACCTCACTTGTGCCTTACTGGCCTCAGCTCCGCCGTTGCCTGTTGTTCCGAGCTAGGACCCAGGCCTACTTGGAGAAGGGTTAGGGTGCGGATTTCTACAAACTGTCAAGGACGACAGCAATGAGAATTCTCTTAGCAGTAAGGGAGAGCATTGTATGGATTCTCAAGCTGTTGTTTGAATGACAGCTTCAAAGCTACACAGAGAGAATCAGGCTCTCTGTTCCCCTATTTTGGCTGTGCAGCTTCACACACAGAATTTGACTCTGTTGGAGCCAGAAATATTCCTGAAAGACTTAGGCTCACCAAAGCTGTCCTCCAGAGCAAAGACATTGGAAGTGGTTTTGCCTTCCCTTGCCAGTATGGGTCCACTAGCTTGGCCCCAGCTCTGGGGATACAGCCTCTGAAAAAAATCTTCCAAGAAGCGATTTTTCCTCCAGGCTGTTAAGCGGAATTCGCAGTTTGCAAGTTAAGGAAGCCTGCTTCGTGGAAGAGCAAGCAGCCAACTGGCCCTGTGTTAGGAAGCCTGTATTTGAAAGGAATGGGTTAGCTTCTACAGCGGGAGAACCTCAGATCTGCTCAGGGGGCTGAAATACTAGAGTCAGGGTCGAGGTTCTCCCTTGTCCTTTGCGCACCTTGCAAAGACATTCCTAGCTTCTAGCGTTAGTGCCCCTGTAGTAGCAGGCTGCAGGAGCGTGTGATAAATGACTGCCGCGTTCCTGTCCTCAGCTCCGCTATTAACTTTCTATTCGAAATAGAACCCAGGCCTACTTTGAGAGGGGTTAGGGTCCAGTGTTTCCAAATTGCCAAGGGCTACGGCAATGCGAGCTCTGTCAGAGGTAAGAAAAGAGCAATTGGTTGGATTCTTCAGCTGCTGCGTGGCTGCACAGCTTCCGCGCTGCATGGAGAGCATGAGGCTCCTTGTGGCCCTATTTTGGGTACGCAGCAACATGCACACAGAATGTCTGTGTTCACTTATGTACAGGCTTATGAACACTAGAGCTCTCCTACAGAGCAAAGACCACTCAGTGGGCTCCAAGAGATACCTGTCGCGGCTCAAGAAGAGAGTGGAGTCCTTTGCTTCCCCTCGAGATGAGGCCTGACTCCCCGGGTGAGTATGGAATGCAACCCCAAATCCCTGTCGCCTATGGAGAGGAACATTAAGTCCTGGATACAAGCCTAGATGAGGTCTAGTTTGCCCTTCAGTGAATGGAGCCCAATCCACAGCTCTCCCTGGCAACTCGAATGGAAGATTAGACTTCCTGGGCCAACACAA
This sequence comes from Bubalus kerabau, assembly GCF_029407905.1. Classification (NCBI taxonomy): domain Eukaryota; kingdom Metazoa; phylum Chordata; class Mammalia; order Artiodactyla; family Bovidae; genus Bubalus; species Bubalus kerabau. The sequence continues at coordinate 1,226,375 of NW_026577890.1, read as the reverse complement.
GAGGAAGCCTGAATTCCCCGTCGTAACTCGAGAATCCCACCGAAACTCGAGAAAATCCACGTGCTTCCCTCGTCATCGCAAGATGAGGCCCTTTGTCCGCTACAGCATCTCAAGAGAAGTCCCACGTTCCATCCTGAAGTGCGAAACGGTACTTGGCACCCTTGATGCGACCCCAAAAGTTCCGCGACATACCAGACTCACTCAAGGGGAACACCGAGGTTCCTGGCACCACTTCATCTGACCCCTTCTCCTCTCCTGATTGCGACAGGAGGGTCGACTCCCCTTCTCTGTCTGCAAGGGGTTCCCGACCTTCCAGGCGCACCTCAGGATGAGGCCGGTCTCATGAGGAAGTTCGAGACGTAGCCTCGTGGGTGGTGCCACATGCCGAAAGACCCCAATTTCACGGTCCACTCTAGAAAAGAACCCGATGCCAGCACACCTCTTTGAAGGAAAACCTGTGGATGAAGGCACAACACGAAGGGGCACTGACACCCGCGTGCATCGTCCAGAAAAAACCGCAGGTCCCACAGACATTTCGACAAGTGGCCTGTCACCCTGTAAACAACTCGAAAGGCAAACGAAGGTCCATTCCTCAACAGAAGACTAAGTGTGACTCTCTTGTCCCTACTCTGCAGGGACCATGGGATCCGAGTCAGAAACGGAGAGGAAGCCTGAGGTTCCTGCGTCCACTCGAGATGAGGCCCTCTTCCATTGCACCACACCCAGTGGAGTCCCGAGAGGCCCCTACCAACTCCACAGTATCCCTGAGTTCTCAGAGGCACAATGAGAAGCTCCCTGAGGTCACAGGCACAAGTCGAGGGAACCCTGGGTTTTCTGCCATGACTCGAGAAAGACCTCGAGAGTGCTTCAAAATGTGTTGAGTCGCGATTCCCCTACCATGACTCGAGAGCCATGACACACGCCCCCTCTTCACGCGCATGGAGACCTGACTAACCTGGCACTGCACGAGAGGCTCCCTGAGATCCTCATCGTACCTCGTGAGGAAACCCACACTGCCGCGGCAGCTCGAGGAAACACATGAGACACCCCGGTCATCGCGAGATGAGGGCCTTATATTCCTGCATGGCCTGGAGACCAATCACGAGTCCTCTCTCCAAACTGAAGAGCAGGCTGGACTCCGTTGAGGCCGCTCAGGGGGCTCCAACAGATCCTTGTCACGACTCGAGAGGAGAGCGGAGTCCTTGGCTTCCCCTCGAGACGAGGTCTGACTCCCCGGGGGAGCCTGGAATGCAACCCCGAGATGCCTGCTTTCCCTGGAGAGGAATAGTAGGTCCCGGACACACGCCTAGGTGAGGTCTCTTCGGCCCTGCAGTGACTCGAGCGCAACCCCCAGATTTCCCTTGCAACTCGAGGGGAAGATTGGGCTTCCCAGGGCCAACCCAAGGGGAAGGCTGAGATCCCCGTCGTAACTCGAGAATCCCGCCGCAACTCGAGAAAAACCACGTGGTTCCAAACTCTTGGCAAGATGAGACCCTTGCCCGCGACGGCGTCTCAAGGGAAGTCCCCTCTTCCGCCCTGAAGGGCGGAAAGGATCCTGCCAGCCTTCATGCGACCCCCAAAAGTTCCCTGACACACCGGGTTCCCTCGAGGGGAACACCGAGGGTCCCGCAACCGCTTCCTCTGAGCCCCTTCTCCCCTCCTGATCGCGACAGGAGAGTCGATTCCCCTGCGTGGTCTGAAAGGGGTTCCAGGCCTTCCCGGGGCACCTAAGGATGAGGCCGGTCTCACGAGGAAATTCGAGACGAGCCACGTGGGTGGGGCCACATGCCGAACGACCCCGATTCCCCGGTCCACCCTTGAGAAGGACCCGAGGCCCGGACCACTCTTCGAAGGCAACCCTGTGGGTGAAGGCACAACAAGAACGGGCACTGCCACCCCCGTGCATCATCCGCAAAGACCCGTGGGTTCCACACAGAGCTCGACCATGGTCCTGAGACCCCCTGAGCAACTCGAGAGGCAAGCGGGGTTCCCTTCCTCAGACAAGACGAGGCCTGACTCTCCTTTCCCAACTCTGCAGGGACCCTGCGGTCAGAGTCCGAAACGGAGAGGAAGCCTGAGGTTCCTGCCTCCCCTCGAGGTGAGGCCATCTTCCGTTGCGCCAGACCCAGCGGAGTCCCGAGGGGCCCCGCCACCTCCACAGGATCCCTCGCCTCTCAGAGGCACCCTGGCAAGTTCCCTAAGGTCCCCGGCAGAAGGCGAGGGAAACGAGGTTTTTCCGCCGGCGCCCGAGAAAGACCTTGAGAGTCCTTCTTCAACGCGTCTCGAGGCCCTAGACTCCTCCCGTGACTCGAGAGCCATGACGCGCTCCCCCTCGCCACGCGCATGGAGACCTGACTTCCCTGGCGCCGCACGAGAGGCTCCCTGAGATCCTCGTCGTGCCTCGGGAGAAAACCCCCACGGGCGCCGCAGCTCGAGGAAACCCCTGAGACGCCACCGTCCTCGCGAGCTGAGGGCCTTCTTTTCCTGCATGGCCTGGAGAGCAATCCCGGGTCCTCTCTCCAAACGGAAGAGGAGGCTGGACTCCCTTGAGGCCGCTTAGGGGGCTCCAAGCGACCGGCGTCGCGACTCGAGAGGAGAGCGGAGTCCTTGGCTTCCCCCCGAGACGAGGCCTGACTCCCCGGGGGAGCCTGGAATGCAACCCCGAGATCCCTGCCTTCCATTGAGAGGAAAATTAGGTCCCGGACACACGCCTAGGTGAGGTCTCTTCGGCCCTGCAGTGACTCGAGTGCAACCCCCAGCTTTCCCTCGCAACCCGAGGGGAAGATTGGGCTTCCTAGGGCCAAGCCAAGGGGATGGCTGAGATCCCCGTCGTAACTCGAGAATCCCGCCGCAACTCGAGAAAAACCACGTGGTTCCCACCTCTTGGCAAGAGGAGGCCCTTGCCCGCCACGGCGTCTCAAGGGAAGTCCCCTGTTCCGCCCTGAAGGGCGATTCGGTCCCTGACAGCCTTCCTGCGACCCCCAAAAGTCCCCCGACACGCCGGGTTCCCCCGAAGGGAACACCGAGGGTCCCGGCACCGCTTCCTCTGAGCCCATTCTCCCCTCCTGATCGCGACAGGAGAGGCGATTCCCCTGCGTGGTCTGGAAGGGGTTCCCGGCCTTCCCGGCGCACCTCAGGATGAGGCCGGTCTCACGAGGAAATTCGAGACGAGCCACGTGGGTGGGGCCACATGCCAAACGCCCCCGATTCCCCAGTCCGCTCTTGAGAAGGACCCGAGGCCCGGATCCCTCTTCGAAGGCAACCCTGTGGGTGAAGGCACAACACGAAGGGGCACTGCCAACCCCGTGCATCGTTAGCAAAGACCCGCGGGTTCCACACACAGCTCGACGAGGGGCCTGAGACCCCCTGAGCAACACGAGAGGCCAGCGGGGTTCCCTTCCTCAGACAAGACGAGGCCTGACTCTCCTGTCCCAACTCTGCAGGGACCCTGCGGTCGGAGTCCGAAACAGAGAGGAAGCCTGAGGTTCCTGCCTCCCCTCGAGGTGAGGCCCTCTTCCGTTGCGCCAGACCCAGTGGAGTCCCGAGGGGCCCCGCCACCTCCACAGGATCCCTCGCCTCTCAGAGGCACCCTGGGAAGTTCCCTAAGGTCCCCGGCAGAAGGCGAGGGAAACGAGGGTTTCCTGCCGCCCCCCGAGAAAGACCACGAGAGTCCTTCTTCAACGCGTCTCGAGGCCCTAATCCCCTCCCGTGACTCGAGAGCCATGACGCGCTCCCCCTCGCCACGCGCATGGAGACCTGACTTCCCTGGCGCCGCACGAGAGGCTCCCTGAGATCCTCGTCGTGCCTCGGGAGAAAACCCCCACGGGCGCCGCAGCTCGAGGAAACCCCTGAGACGCCCCCTTCCTCGCGAGCTGAGGGCCTTCTTTTCCTGCATGGCCTGGAGAGCAATCCCGGGTCCTCTCTCCAAACGGAAGAGGAGGCTGGACACCCTTGAGGCCGCTCAGGGGGCTCCAAGCGACCGGCGTCGCGACTCGAGAGGAGAGCGGAGTCCTTGGCTTCCCCCCGAGACGAGGCCTGACTGCCCGGGGGAGCCTGGAATGCAACCCCGAGATCCCTGCCTTCCCTGGAGAGGAATATTAGGTCCCGGACACACGCCTAGGTGAGGTCTCTTCGGCCCTGCAGTGACTCGAGCGCAACCCCCAGCTTTCCCTCGCAACCCGAGGGGAAGATTGGGCTTGACAGGGCCAACCCAAGGGGAAGGCTGAGATTCCAGTCGTAACTCGAGAATCCCGCCGCAACTCGAGAAAAACCACGTGGTTCCCACCTCTTGGCAAATTGAGGCCCTTGCCCGCGACGGCGTCTCAAGGGAAGTCCCCTGTTCCGCCCTGAAGGGCGAAACGGTCCCTGACAGCTTTCCTGCGACCCCCAAAAGTCACCCGACTCGCCGAGTTAACCCAAGGGGAACACCGAGGGTTCCGGCACCGCTTCCTCTGAGCCCCTTCTGCCCTCCTGATCGCGACAGGAGAGGCGATTCCCCTGCGTGGTCTGGAAGGGTTTCCCGGCCTTCCCGGCGCACCTCAGGATGAGGCCGGTCTCACGAGGAAATTTGAGACGAGCCACGTGGGTGGGGCCACATGCCGAACGCCCCCGATTCCCCGGTCCACCCTTGAGAAGGACCCGAGGCCCGGACCCCTCTTCGAAGGCAACCCTGTGGGTGAAGGCACAACACGAAGGGGCACTGCCCCCCCCTTCATCGTCCGCAAAGACCCGCGCGTTCCACACACAGCTCGACGAGGGGCCTGAGACGCCCTGAGCAACTCGAGAGGCCAGCGGGGTTCCCTTCCTCAGACAAGACGAGGCCTGACTCTCCTGTCCCAACTCTGCAGGGACCCTGCGGTCGGAGTCCGAAACGGAGAGGAAGCCTGAGGTTCCTGCCTCCCCTCGAGGTGAGGCCCTCTTCCGTTGCGCCAGACCCAGCGGAGTCCCGAGGGGCCCCGCCACCTCCACAGGATCCCTCGCCTCTCAGAGGCACCCTGGGAAGTTCCCTAAGGTCCCCGGCAGAAGGCGAGGGACACGAGGGTTTCACGCCGTCCCCCGAGAAAGACCTCGAGAGTCCTTCTTCAACGCGTCTCGAGGCCCTAGTCCCCTCCCGTGACTCGAGAGCCAGGACGCGATCCCCCTCGCCATGCGCATGGAGACCTGACTTCCCTGGCGCCGCACGAGAGGCTCCCTGAGATCCTCTTCGTGCCTCGGGAGAAAACCCCCACGGGCGCCGCAGCTCGAGGAAACCCCTGAGACGCCCCCGTCCTCGCGAGCTGAGGGCCTTCTTTTCCTGCATGGCCTGGAGAGCAATCCCGGGTCCTCTCTCCAAACGGAAGAGGAGGCTGGACTCCCTTGAGGCCGCTCAGGGGGCTCCAAGAGACCCGCGTCGCGACTCGAGAGGAGAGCGGAGTCCTTGGCTTCCCCTCGAGACGAGGCCTGACTCCCCGGGGGAGCCTGGAATGCAACCCCGAGATCCCTGCCTTCCCTGGAGAGGAAAATTAGGTCCCGGACACACGCTTAGGTGAGGTCTCTTAGGCCCTGCAGTGACTCGAGCGCCACCCCCAGCTTTCCCTCGCAACCCGAGGGGAAGATTGGGCTTCCCAGGGCCAACCCAAGGGGAAGGCTGAGATCCCCGTCGTAACTCGAGAATCCCGCCGCAACTCGAGAAAAACCACGTGGTTCCCACCTCTTGGCAAGATGAGGCCCTTGCCCGCCACGGCGTCTCAAGGGAAGACCCTGTTCCGCCCTGAAGGGCGAAACGGTCCCTGAGAGACTTCCTGCGACCCCCAAAAGTCCCCCGACACGCCGGGTTCCCTCGAGGGGAACACCGAGGGTCCCAGCACCGCTTCCTCTGAGCCCCTTCTCCCCTCCTGATCGCGACAGGAGAGGCGATTCCCCTGCGTGGTCTGGAAGGGGTTCCCGGCCTTCCCGGCGCACCTCAGGATGAGGCCGGTCTCACGAGGAAATTTGAGACGAGCCACGTGGGTGGTGCCACATGGCGATCGCCCCCGGTTCCCCGGTCCGCCCTTGAGAAGGAACCGAGGCCCGGACCCCTCTTCGAAGGCAACCCTGTGGGTGAAGGCACAACAAGAAGGGGCACTGCCACCCCCGTGCATCGTCCGCAAAGACCCGCGGGTTCCACACACAGCTCGACGAGGGGCCTGAGACCCCCTGAGCAACTCGAGAGGCCAGCGGGGTTCCCTTCCTCAGACAAGACGAGGCCTGACTCTCCTGTCCCAACTCTGCAGGGACCCTGCGGTCGGAGTCCGAAACGGAGAGGAAGCCTGAGGTTCCTGCCTCCCCTCGAGGTGAGGCCCTCTTCCGTTGCGCCAGACCCAGCGGAGTCCCGAGGGGCCCCGCCACCTCCACAGGATCCCTCGCTTCTCAGAGGCACCCTGGGAAGTTCCCTAAGGTCCCCGGCAGAAGGCGAGGGAAACGAGGGTTTCCCGCCGCCCCCCGAGAAAGACCTCGAGAGTCCTTCTTCAACGCGTCTCGAGGCCCTAGTCCCCTCCCGTGACTCGAGAGCCAGGACGCGCTCCCCCTCGCCACGCGCATGAAGACCTGACTTCCCTGGCGCCGCACGAGAGGCTATCTGAGATCCTCGTCGTGCCTCGGGAGAAAATCCCCACGGGCGCCGCAGCTCGAGGAAACCCCTGAGACGCCCCCGTCCTCGCGAGCTGAGGGCCTTCTCTTCCTGCATGGCCTGGAGAGCAATCCCGGGTCCTCTCTCCAAACGGAAGAGGACCTGGACTCCCTTGAGGCCGCTCAGGGGGCTCCAAGAGACCCGCGTCGCGACTCGAGAGGAGAGCGGAGTCCTTGGCTTCCCCTCGAGACGAGGCCTGACTCCCCGGGGGAGCCTGGAATGCAACCCCGAGATCCCTGCCTTCCCTGGAGAGGAATATTAGGTCCCGGACACACGCCTAGGTGAGGTCTCTTAGGCCCTGCAGTGACTCGAGCGCAACCCCCAGCCTTCCCTCGCAACCCGAGGGGAAGATTGGGCTTCCCAGGGCCAACCCAAGGGGAAGGCTGAGATCCCCATCGTAACTCGAGAATCCCGCCACAACTCGAGAAAAATCACGTGGTTCCCACCTCTTGGCAAGATGAGGCCCTTGCCCGCCACGGCGTCTCAAGGGAAGTCCCCTGTTCCGCCCTGAAGGGTGAAACGGTCCCTGACAGCCTTCCTGCGACCCCCAAAAGTCCCCCGACACGCCGGGTTCCCTCGAGGGGAACACCGAGGGTCCCGGCACCGCTTCCTCTGAGCCCCTTCTCCCCTCCTGATCGCGACAGGAGAGGCGATTCCCCTGGGTGGTCTGGAAGGGGTTCCCGGCCTTCCCGGCGCACCTCAGGATGAGGCCAGTCTCACGAGGAAATTCGAGACGAGCCACGTGGGTGGTGCCACATGCCGAACGCCCCCGGTTCCCCGGTCCGCCCTTGAGAAGGACCCGAGGCCGGACCCCTCTTCGAAGACAACCCTGTGGGTGAAGGCACAACATGAAGAGGCACTGCCAACCCCGTGCATCGTCCGCAAAGTCCCGCGGGTTCCACACACAGCTCGACGAGGGGCCTGAGACCCCCTGAGCAACTCGAGAGGCCAGCGGGGTTCCCTTCCTCAGACAAGACGAGGCCTGACTCTCCTGTCCCAACTCTGCAGGGACCCTGCGGTCGGAGTCCGAAACGGAGAGGAAGCCTGAGGTTCGTGCCTCCCCTCGAGGTGAGGCCCTCTTCCGTTGCGCCAGACCCAGCGGAGCCCCGAGGGGCCCCCCCACCTCCACAGGATCCGTCGCCTCTCAGAGGCACCCTGTGAAGTTCCCTAAGTCCCCGGCAGAAGGCGAGGGAAACGAGGGTTTCCCGCCGCCCCCCGAGAAAGACCTCGAGAGTCCTTCTTCAACGCGTCTCGAGGCCCTAATCCCCTCCCTTGACTCGAGAGCCATGACGCGCTCCCCCTCGCCACGCGCATGGAGACCTGACTTCCCTGGCGCCGCACGAGAGGCTCTCTGAGATCCTCGTCCTGCATCGGGAGAAAACCCCCACGGGCGCCGCAGCTCGAGGAAACCCCTGAGACGCCCCCGTCCTGGCGAGCCGAGGGCCTTCTTTTCCTGCATGGCCTGGAGAGCAATCCCGGGTCCTCTTTCCAAACGGAAGAGGAGGCTGGACTCCTTTGAGTCCGCTCAGAGGGCTCCAAGATACCCGCGTCGCGACTCGAGAGGAGAGCGGAGTCCTTGGCTTCCCCTCGAGACGAGGCCTGACTCCCCGGGGGAGCCTGGAATGCAACCCCGAGATCCCTGCCTTCCCTGGAGAGGAATATTAGGTCCCGGACACACGCCTAGGTGAGGTCTCTTCGGCTCTGCAGTGACTCGAGCGAAACCCCCAGCTTTCCCTCGCAACCCGAGGGGAAGATTGGGCTTCCCAGGGCCAACCCAAGGGGAAGGCTGAGATCCCCGTCGTAACTCGAGAATCCCGCCGCAACTCGAGAAAAACCACGTGGTTCCCACCTCTTGGCAAGATGCGGCCCTTGCCCGCCACGGCGTCTCAAGGGAAAACCCTGTTCCGCCCTGAAGGGCGAAACGGTCCCTGAGAGCCTTCCTGCGACCCCCAAAAGTCCCCCGACACGCCGGGTTCCCTCGAGGGGAACACCGAGGGTCCCAGCACCGCTTCCTCTGAGCCCCTTCTCCCCTCCTGATCGCGACAGGAGAGGCGATTCCCCTGCGTGGTCTGGAAGGGGTTCCCGGCCTTCCCGGCGCACCTCAGGAGGAGGCCGGTCTCACGAGGAAATTCGAGACTAGCCACGTGTGAGGTGCCATGTGCCGAACAACCCCGATTTTCCGGTCCGCTCTTGATAAGAACCCGATACCCGGACACCACTTTGAAGGCAACCCTGTGGGTGAAGGCACAACACGAAGGGGAACTGACACCCCCGTGCATCATCCGGAAAAACCCGCAGGGTCTACACACAGCTCGACAAGGGGTCTGAGACTCCCGGAACAACTCGAGAGGCAACCAGAATTCCATTCCTCAGACAAGACGAGGCATGACTCTCCTGTCCCAACACTGCAGGGACCGTGCAGTCGGAGTCCGAAACCAAGAGGAAGCCTGAGGTTCCTGCCTCCCCTCGAGATGAGGCCCTCTTCCATTGCGCCGAACCCAGCAGAGTCCCGAGAGGCCCTGCCAACTACACAGCATCCCTCACCTCTCAGAGGCACCCTGGGAAGTTCCCTAAGGTCCCCTGCAGAAGTCGAGGGAAACGAGGGTTTCCCGCCGCAACCCGAGAAAGACCTCGAGAGTCCTTCTTCAACGCCTCTTGACGACCTAGCCGCTTCCCATGACTCGAGAGTGATGACCAGCTCCCCCTCGCCATGCGCATGGAGACCTGACTTCCCTGGCGCCACACGAGAGGCTCCCTGAGGTCCTCATCGTGCCTCATGAGAAAACCCCCATGGGCGCAGCAGCCTGAGGAAACCCATGAGACGCCCCCGTCATCGCGAGATGAGGGCCTTCTTTTCCTGCCTGGCCTGGAGAGCAATCCCGAGTCCTCTCTCCAAACTGAAGAGGAGGCTCGACACCCTTGAGTCCACTCAGTGGGCTCCAAGAGATCCGTGTCGCGACTTGAGAGGAAAGCGGAGTCCTTTGCTTCCCCTCCAGGCGAGTCCTGACTCCCTGGGGGAGTCTGGAATGGAAACTCGGGATCCCTGTCTTCCCTTGAGAGGAACATTAGGTCCTGGACACACGCCTCGATGAGGTCTCTTTGGCCCTGTAGTGACTCGAGCAGAACCCCCAGCTTTCCATCTCAACTCGAATTGAAGATTGGGCTTCCCAGAGCCAACCCAAGAGAGACCTGAAATTCCTGTCGTTTTCGAGAATCCCGATGCAACTCAAGAAAAACGACGTGGTTCCAACGTCTTCACAGGATGAGGCCCTTGCCCGCTACAGCGTCTCCAGGGAAGTCCCATGTTCCGTCCTGAAGTGGGAAACGGTACTTGGCTCCCTTGATGCGACCCCTAAAGTTCCCTGAAACGCCGGGTTCCCTCGAGTGGAACACCGAGGGTCCCGGCACCACTTCATCTGAGCCCCATCTCCCCTCCTGATCTCGACAGGAGAATCCATTCCCCTACTTTGTGTGGAAGGGGTTCCCGGCCTTCCCGGCGCACCTCAGGATGATGCTGGTCTCACGAGGAAATTCGAGATGAGCCACGTGGGTGGTGCCACATGCAGAATGACCCCAATTTCCCGGTCCGCTCTTGAAATGAACCTGATGCCCGGACACCTCTTTGAAGGCAACCCTGTGGGGGAAGGCACAAAACGAAGGGGCACTGACACCCCCATGCATCTTCTGGAAACACCCGCAGGTTCCACACACAGCTTGTCAAGGGCCCTGAGACCCCCTGAACGACTCGAGAGGCAAGCAGAGTTCCGTTACTCAGACAAGACGCGGCCTGACTCTCCTATCCCAACTCTGCAGGGACCCTGTGGTCGGAGTCAGAAATGGAGAGGAAGCCTGAGGTTCCTGCCTCCAATCGAGATGAGGCCCTCTTTCATTTCGTCAAACCTAGTGGGGTCCCGAGAGGCCCCTCTAACACCTCAGTATCCCTCACCTCTCAGAGGCACCTGGGAAGTTCCCTAAGTTCCCCTGTAGAGGTCGAGGGAAACGAGTGTTTCCCGCCCCAACCCAAGAAAGACCTTGAGAGTCCTTCTTAAATGCCTCTTGAGGCCCTAGTCCCTCCCATGACTCGAGAGCAATGACGCGATCTGCCTGGCCACACGCATGGAGTCAGGCTTCTCTGGCGCTGCACAAGAGGATCCCTGAACTCCCCATCATATCTCGTGAGAAACCCCACACTGGCGCCGCAGCTCGAGAAAACCCATGAGACACCCCCGTCATCACGAGAGGAGGGCCATCTTTAACTGCATGGTATGCAGATCAAGCGTGAACCTTCTGTCCAAGCTACACAGGACACTTGACTCCCTTTAGGCCACTCATTGGGCTCCAAGAGTTACGCGTCCCGACTCGAGAGGATAGTGGAGTCCTTTGCTTCTTCTCGAGACGAGGCGTGACCCACCGGGTGAGACTGGAATGCGACCCCAATATCCCTGTCGCCCCTGGAGAGGAACATTACGTCCTGGACCCAAGCCTAGATGAGGACTCTTTGCCCTGAAGTGACTCGAGAGCAACCCCCAGCTCTCTCTGACAAGTTGAATGGAAGATTGGACTTCCTGGGCCAACACAAGAGGAAGCCTGAATTCCCCGTTGTAACTCAAGAATCCCGCCTCAACTCGAGAAAAACCACGTGTTTCCCTCGTCATCGCAATATGAGGCCCTTGCCCGCTACAGCATCTCCAGAGAATTCCCACGTTCCGTCTTGAAGTGCGAAACTGTACTTGGCACCCTTGATGCGACCTCAAAAGTGCCGTGACATACCGGTCTCACTCGAGGGGACCACCGAGGTTCCCGGCACCACTTCATCTGAGCCCCTTCTCCCCTTCTGATCGCGAGTGGTGGGTCGATTCCCCTGCTTTGTCTGCAAGGGGTTCCTGACCTTCCCGGCGCACCTCAGGATGAGGCCGGTCTCCCGAGGAAATTCGAGACGTAGCCTCGTGGGTGGTACCACATGCTGAAAGACCCCAATTTTCCGGTACGCTCTTGAAAAGAACCCGATGCCCGGAAACCTCTTTGAAGGCAACCCTGTGGATGAAGGCACAACACGAAGGGGCACTGACACCCCCGTGCATCGTCCGGAAAAACCCGCAGGTTCCACACTCAGCTCAACAAGTGGCCTGTCACTCCGTGAACAACTCGAAAGGCAAGGGGAAATCAATTCCTCCACAGAAGACGAGGCGTGACTCTCTTCTCCATACTCTGCAGGTACCCTGCGACCCGAGTCAGAAATGGAGAGGACCCCTGAGGTTCCTGCCTCCATTCGAGATGAGGCCCTCTTCGATTGCACCAAACCCAGTTGAGTAACGAAGGGCCCCTCCCAAATCCACAGTGTCCCTGACTTCTCAGAGGCACCCTTAGAAGTTGCCTGAGGTCACCGACACAAATCAAGGGAACCCAGGGTTCCCTGCCGCAACCCGAGAAAGACCTCAAGAGTCCTTCTTCAATGCGTCTTGAGGCCCGATTCGCCTACTATGACTCGAGAGCAATCACGCACTCCCCTTCACCACACGCACGGAGACCTGACGTCCCTAGCACCACACGAGAGGCTCTCTGAGCTCCCTGTTGTACCTCGTGAGAAATCTGATACTGGCGCCGCAGCTGGAGAAAACCCACGAGATGCCCCCGTCATCGCGAGATGAGGGCCTTTTTTCCTGCATGGCCAGGAAAACAATCCCGAGTCATCTCTCCAAACTCCATAGGAGGCTTCACTCCCTTTACGCCACGCAGTGGGCTCCAAGAGATACCCGTCGCGACTCGACAGGAGAGCGGAGTCCTTTTTTTCCCCTCAAGACGAGGCCTGACTCTCCGGGTGAGTCGAGAATGCAACCCTGAGATCCCTGTTGGCCCAGTAGTGGAACACTAGGTCCTGGACACAAGCGTAGATGAGGTCTATTTTGCCCTGCAGTGACTGGAGAGCAATCCCCAGTTCTAACTTGCAACTCGAATGGAATACTGGATTTTCCTGGCGCCATACAAGAGGCTCCCTGAGATCCCCGTGGTACTTCATGAGACACCCCACACTGGCGCCGCAGCTCGAGAAAACCCACGAGACGCCACCGTCATCTCGAGATGAGGGCCTTCTTTTCCTGCATGGCCTGGAGTCCAATCCCGAGTCCTCTCTCCAAACTCCACAGGAGGCTTGACTCCCTTTAGTACACACAGTGGGCTCCAAGAGATACCCATCGCGACTCGAGACGAGAGCGGAATTCTTTGCTTACCCTCGAGGTGAGAACTGACTCCCCGGATGAGTCTGGAATGCAAACCCGAGATCCCTGTCGCCCCTGGAGTGCAACGTTAGATCCTGGACACAAGCCTAGATTAGGTCTCTTTTGCCCTGCAGTGACTCTAGCGCAATCCCCAGGTCCCCCTCGCAACCCGAATGGAAGATTGGATTTCAAGGCCAACAAGAGGAAGCCTAAATTCCCGGTCATAACTCGAGAATCCCGCCGCAACTCGAGCAAAACCATGTGGTTCTCCCGTCATCGCAAGATGAGGCCCTTGCCCGCTACAGCGTTTCAAAAGATGTCCCAGGTTCCGTCTTGAAATGCGAAACGGTACTTGGCACCCTTGATGCGACCCCAAAAGTCCCCCAACACGCCGGTCTCACTCAAGGGGAACACCGAGGTTCCCGGCACCACTTCATTTAAGCCCCTTCTGCCCTCCTGATCGTGACCCGTGGGTCGATTCCCCTGCTTTGTCTGCAAGGGGGCCCGACCTTCCCTGCACAACTCAGGAAGAGGCCGGTCTCATGGGGAAATTCGATACGTAGCTTTGTGGGTGGTGCCACTTGGTGAAAGACTCCAATTTCCCGGTCCACTCTTGATAAGAATGCGATGCTCGGACACCTCTTGGAAGGCAGCCTTGAGTATGAAGGTACAACACGAAGGGGCACTAACACACCTGTGCATCATCCGGAAAAACGGGCAGGTTACACACACAGCTCGACAAGTGGCCTGTCACCTCGAGAAGAACTCGAGAGGCAAGAGGAGTCCCATCCTCCAGAAAAGACGAGGCCTGACTCTCCTGTACCAACATGCAGGGACCTTGCGATCTGAGTCAGAAATGGAGAGGAACACTGAGGTTCCTGCTTCAACTCGAGATGAGTCCCTCTTACATTCCACCAAATGCAGAGGAGTCTCGAGAGGCCCCTCCAAACTGCACAGTATCCCTGACTTCTCAGAGGCACTCTGAGAAGCTCCCTGAGGTCGCAGGCACAAGTCAAGGGAACCCTGGGTTTTATGCAGTGACCCGAGAAAGACCTCGAGTCCTTCTTCAACCCGTCTTGAGGCCCGATTACCCTACCATGACTCGAGAGCAATGACGAGCTCCCCCTAGCCATCTCATGGGGACCTGACTTCCCTGGCGCCACACGAGAGGCTCCCTGAGCTCCCTCTCGTACCTCGTCAGAAACCCGGCACTAGCGCGGCAGTCTAGAAAACCCACGAGACGCCGCCATCATCGCGAGATGAGGGCCTTCTGTTCCTGCATGGCCTGGAGAGAAATCCCGAGTCCTCTATCCAAATACCACAGGAGGCTTGACTCCCTTTAGGGCACACAGTGGGCTCCAAGAGATACCCATCGCAACTCTAAAGGACAGCGGAGTTCTTTGCTTCCCCTCGAGACGAGGCCTGATTCCCCGGGTGAGTCTGGTATGCAACCCCAAGATCCCTGTCGCCCCTAGGGACGAACATTAAGTCCTGGACACAAGCCTAGATGAGGTCTATTTTGCCCTGCAGTGACTCGAGAGCAATCCCCAGCTCTCCCTTTAAACTCGAATGGAAGATAGGACTTCCCTGGCCCAACACATGAGGAAGACTGTATTCCCCGTCGAAACTCGAGAATCCCGCCACAACTCGAGAAACGCCACGTGGTTCCCCCGTCATCCCAAGATGAGGCCCTTGCCCCCTACAGCGTCTCAAGAGAAGTCCCACGTTCCGTCGTGAAGTGCGAAACGGTATTGGCACCCTTGATGCGCCCTCAAAAGTTCCTCGACACACCAGTCTGACTCGAGGAGAACACCGAGGTTCCCGGCACCACTACATCTGGGCCCCTTCTCCCATCCTGATCGCGACAGGAGGGTCGATTCCCCTGTTTTGTCTTGAAGGGGTTCCCGCCTTTCCCGGTGCATCTCAGGATGAGGCCGGTCTCACGAGGATATTCGAGACATAGCCACGTGGATGGTGACACATGCCGAAAGACCCCGATTTCCCGGTCCGCTCTTGATAAGATCCTGATGCCCGGACACCTCTTTGAAGATAACCCTTTTGATGAAGGCACAACACTTAGGGGCACTGACACCCCTGGGTATCGTCCGGAGAAACCCGAAGGTACCACACACAGCTCGAGAAGTGACCTGTCACCCCGTGAAAAACTGGAGAGGCAAGCAGAGTTCCATTCCTCCACACAAGACGAGGCCTGACTCTCCTGTTTGAACTCTGCAGCGAAACTGCGATCCGAGTCAGATCTGGCCCAGGGGAAGTCAGGAGAGGAAACATGAGTTTCCTGCCTCCACTCGAGATGAGGCCCTCTTCCATTGCACCGAACCCAGTGGAGTCCAGAGAGACCCCTCCCAACTGCTCAGTATCCCTGACTTCTCAGAGGCACCCTTAGACCTTCCTGAGATCACCGGCACAAGTCGAGGGAACCAAGGGTTTCCTGCCCCAACCCGTAAAAGACCTCGAGAGTCCTTCTTCAACGCGTCTTGAGGTGCGATTTCCCTACCATGACTCGAGAGCAATGACGCGCTCCCCCTAGCCACGCGCATAGAAACCTGACTTCCCTGGCGCCACAGGAGAGGCTCCCTGAGCTCCCCATTATACCTCGTGAGCAACACCACACTGGAGCCACAGCTCGAGAATACCGACGAGACGCCCCAGTCCTCACGAGATGAGGGCCTTCTTTTGCTGTATGGCCTGGAGAGCAATCCTGAGTCCTCTCTCCAAACTCCACAGGAGGCTTGACTCATTTTAGGCCACACAGTGAGCTCCAAGATATACCCGTCGCAACTTGACAGGAGAGCGGTGTCCTTGGCTTCCCCTCGAGACGAGGCCTGACTCCCCGGGTGAGTCGAGAATGCAATGCTGAGATCGCTTTCGCCCCAGCAGAGGAACATTAGGTCCTGGACACAAGCCTAGATGAGGTCTATTTGGCCCTGCAGTGTCTCGAGAGCAATCCCCAGTTCTAACTCACAATTCGAATGAAAACTGGACTTCCCTGGGCCAGTTGAAGAGGAAGCCTGAATTCCCGGTTGTAACTCGAGAATCCCGCCCCAACTCAAGAAAAACCACGTGGTTCCCCCGTCATCGAAAGATGAGGCCCTTGCCCGCTACAGCGTCTCAAGAGAAGTCCCACGTTCCGTATTGAAGAGCGAAAAGTTACTTGGAACCCTTGATGCGACCCCAAAAGTTCCCCGACATACCAGTCTCACTTGAGGAGAACACCGAGGTTCCCGGCACCACTTCATCTGAGACTCTTCTCCCCTCTTGATCGCGACAGGAGGTTCGATTCCCCTGCTTTGTCTGGAAGGCGTTCCCGACCTTCCTGGCGCACATCAAGATGAGGCCAGTCTCACGAGGAAATTCGAGACATAGCCTCGTGGGTGGTGTGGCATGCCAAAAGACCCCGATTCCCTGGTCCGCTCTTGATAAGAACCCGATGGCAGAACCCAACTTGAAGGCAATCCTGTGGAACAAGGCACAACACGAAGGGGCAGTAAGACCCCAGTGCATCGTCCAGAAAAACCCGCAAGTTCCACATACAAATCGACAAGTGGCCTGTCACCCCATGAACAACGCGAGAGTCAAGCGGAGTTCCATTCCTCCACACAAGACGAGACCTGACTCTCCTGTCCCAACTCTGCAGGGACTCTGCGATCCGAGTCAGATCCGGCGCATTCGAAGCCAGGAGAGGAACCCTGTGGTTCCTGCCTCAACTTGTCATGAGGCCCTCTTCCATTGCACCAAACCCAGTGGAGTTCCGAGAGGCCCCTCCCAACTCCACAGTGACCCTGACTTCTCAGAGGCACGCTGAGAAGCTTCCTGAGGTCACTGGCACAAGTCGATGGAACCCAGGGTTTCCTTCTGCAACCCAAGAAAGACCTCGAGAGTCCTTCTTTAACACGTCTTCAGGCCCAATTCCCCTACCATGACTCGAGAACAATGACGGGCTCCCTCTCACCACGTGCATAGAGACCTGACTGCCCTGGCACCACATGAGAGGCTCACTGAGCTCCAGGTCTTACTTCCTGAGAAACCCCACACTAGCGCCACAGCTCGAGAAAACCTACGAGACGCCCCAGTCATCGGGAGATGAGGGCCTTCATTTCCTGCATTGCCTGGAGAGCAATCCCGTGTCCTCCCTCCAAACACCAGAGGAGGTTTGACTCCCTTTAAGCCACTCAGTGGGCTCCAAGACATACCCGTCCGACTCGAGAGGAGAGCAGAGTCCTTTGCTTCCCCTCGAGACGAGGCCTGACTCCAGGGTGAGTCTGGAATGCAACCCCGAGATTCCTGTCGCCCCTTGACATGAACATTAGGTCCTGCACACAAGCCTTGGTGGGGTCTCTTTTGCCTTCAGTGACTAGAGCGCACCTCCAGCTCTTCCTCGAATCTCGAATGGAAGATAAGACTTTTGTGGGCCAACACAAGAGGAAGCATGAATTCCCTGTGGTAACTCAAATATCCCACCGCAACTCGAGAAAAACCAAGTGGTTCCCCAGTCATTCCAAGATGAGGCCCTTGCCCGCTGGAGCACCCCAAGAGAAGTCCCACGTTCCAATTTGAAGAGAGAAACGGTACTTGGAACGCGTTATGTGACCCCAAAAGTTACCCGACATACCTGTCTCACTTGAGGGAAACACCGAGGTTTCCAGCAGCACTTCATCTGAACCACTTCTCCCCACCTGATCGCCACAGGAGGGTCGAATCCTCTAATTTGTCTGGAAGGGTTTCATGACCTTCGCGGCACACCTCAGGTTGAGGCCGGTTTCATGAGGAAATTCGAGACTAGCCACGTGGGTGGTGTCAAATGCTGAACGACCCCGATTTCCCAGTCCGCTCTTCATAAGAACGCGATGCCCTGACACCTCTTTGAAGGCAACCCTGTGGATGAAGACACAAAACGAAGGGTCACTGACACCCCCATGCATCGTCTGGAAAAACCTGCAGATTCCACACACAGTTTGACAAGGGGCCTGAAACCCCATGAACAACTCGAGAGGCAAGCGGAGTTCCGTTCCTCAGAAAAGACATAGCCTGACTCTCCTGTTCCAACTCTGCAGGGACACTACGATCAGAGTCAGAATTGGAAAGGAAGCCTGAGGTTCCTGCCTCCACTCGAGATGAGGCCCTCTTCCATTGCGACAAACCCAGTGGAGTCCCGAGAGGCCCCACCAACTCCACAGCATCCCTCACCTCTCAGAGGCACCCTGGGAAGTTCCCTCAGGTCCCCGGCAGAAGTCGGGGGAAACGAGGGTTTCCCGCTGCAACCCGAGAAAGACATCGAGAGTCCTTCTTCAACGCGTCTTGAGGCCCTAGTCCCCTCCCATGACTCGAGAACAATGACGCGCTCCTTCTCGCCACGTGCATGGAGACATGACTTTCCTGGCGCCGCACGAGAGGCTCCCTGAGATCCTCGTCGTGCCTCGGGAGGAAACCTCCACGGGTGCCGCAGCTCGAGGAAACCCCTGAGATGCCCCCGTCCTCGCGAGGTGAGGGCCTTCTTTTTCTGCCTGGCCTGGAGAGCAATCACGAGTCCTCTCTCAAAAGTGAAGAGGAGGCTGGACTCCCTTGAGGCCACTCAGGGGGCACCAAGATATCAGCGTCGCGACTCGGGAGGAGAGCGGAGTCCTTTGCTTCCCCTCGAGGCTAGGCCTGACTCCCCGGGGGAGCATGGGATGCAAGCCCGAGATCCTTGTCTTCCCTGGAGAGGAGCATTAGGTCCTGGACACACGCCTAGATGAGGTCTCTTTGGCCCTGCAGTGACTCGAGCGCAACCCCCAGCTTTCGCTCGCCACTAGAATAGAAGATTGGGCTACCCAGGGCCGACACAAGAGGAAGCCTGTAATCCCCTGTCGTAACACGAGAATCCCGCCGCAACTCGAGAAAAACCACGTGGTTCCCACCTCTTCGCAAGATGAGGCCCTTGCCCGTAACGGCGTCTCAAGGGAAGTCCCCTGTTCCGCCCTGAAGTGCGAAACGGGACCTGACAGCCTTCATGCGACCCCCAAAAGTTCCCCGATACGCCGGGTTCCCTCGAGTGGAACACCGAGGGTCCCGGCACCGCTTCACCTGAGCCCCTTCTCCCCTCCTGATCGCGACAGGAGAGTCGATTCCCCTGCGTGGTCTGGAAGGGGTTCCCGGACTTGCCGGTGCACATCAAGAGGAGGCCGGTCTCATGAGGACATTCGAAACGAGCCACGTGGGTGGTGCCACATGCCGAACGAGCCCGATTCCCCGGTCCGCTCTTGAGAAGGACCCGATGACGGACCCCTCTTCGAAGGCAACCCTGTGGGTGAAGGCACAGCCCGAAGCGGCACTGACACCCCCGTGCATCGTCCGGAAACACCTGCAGGTTCCACACACAGCTCGACGAGGGGCCTGAGACCCCCTGAGCAACTCGAGAGGCAAGCGGGGTTCCCTTCCTCAGACAAGACGAGGCCTGACTCTCCTGTCCCAACTCTGCAGGGACACTGCGGTCGGAGTCCGAAACGGAGAGGAAGCCTGAGGTTCCTGCCTCCCCTCGAGGTGAGGCCCTCTTCCGTTGCGCCAAACCCAGCGGAGTCCTGAGAGGCCCCGCCAACTCCACAGCATCCCTCATCTGTCAGAAGCACACTGGGAAGTTCCCTAAGGTCACCGGTAAACTTTTATTGCACAAGGTCCCCATGAAATGGCCCACGCAGCAGGACATCCACAGATTCTGTCTGCCATTAAAGGGGAGTAAGGTGCCCTCCCCACTTCTTTGCTGCCTCGGCGGCCACCAGGGTGCAATTCGCGTACCCTTCCCTTTCCCATCCTAGCAGGTGCTCCAGGGCCCGCTGGCCTACAAAGTGCCAGAAGCAGGGCTGGGCCAGCCGGCCAGAATTCAGGGTTCTGTCCCTTGGAGTTCCAGCGGACACTAGGCTGCTTGGGAAAACCGCGCAGACTCTGAGGTTTTTCAGCAGAGGGGTGGAGCGGTAAAGGCCTTGACCCCAAAGACGAGGCCTTTCTGCGACCGCCAGGTTGGGGAGCTCTGAGACTGTGCCAACACAGGGCGGAATACATGGTTCCCTGCTCCAGGCAGTCCCCGTTCCCTTACCTGTGTTCCGCACCCCTCCGCTGTGGCCAATGGATGCCGATCCTTGGGGATCCAGGAGTTCACGAAATGGGCATTCCCAGCCGCAATGGCGACCCCCAACAGCACATCTGGAAAGCCCTCCCCACCCCCGCCAGGAGCCGACCCCCGCTGCGAACGGACCCCCCACCCCGCCCCGCGCCGCCAGGTTTCGCCCCGGCCCTGCCGGGCTCCCGGCGGGTTCCCAGCCACATTGGCGACCCCCGGGAGCACAACAGGGACCGACCACCCACCCACAGCGAGCGGAATCTCGACCTGTGCAGCCCAGGTTTACCCCGCCCTGGGTGCGCTCCCAGAGCGTTTCCAGCCGCAGTGGCCATCTCCAAGAGCACAACTGGGAAGCCCTCCCCCAACCCCGCCAGGAGCCGACACCCGCCCTGCACCACCCGGGTTCGCCCCGCCCCTGCCACGCTCCAGGGGCGCTGCCCACCTTCACCAGTGGCTCCTGGTGAGCCCCGTCCCCACGCCCGGTTCCAGGAGAGGCTCTCGGACCTCGCTGCTGCCGCCAGGTCAAACATGAGGACAATACATACACCCCACAGAGACAATCCAAGCTGTCTATGATTTAGGGATAAAACGAGGACTACAGAAAGGCAAGATGACCTGACCTAGGAGGGCCATGATATTCTATAGAACCAGACAAAGTTGGTTACCAAGGAAACTTTTTTCCTTGGAACCCGGAAAGCTGGTTCTTTGCATATGCAATGACCAACAATTAGCTTGTTACCCAAGCCTGCCTCGCTGCCACCCCCATCCCCCCACTCCCCAGAAGACTGGCTCAAAGAAATATTTTAAATCTCAGGCGGAAACCTGGAAGATGTCTTGTCTGTCTGTTTGGATTAAGGTATGTGTCAGTGTGAGCCCTGTGTTTTTTGATAATATTGCTCAAGTTCTGTGTTCTGATTTCAATGGTCTCAAGACAAGGCAGCCCTTCCAAATCAAACTGCTGGAAATACAAGAAAACATTGACCTAAATGAATGTCAGAGTCCCGTGAACTGGGAACTAGTCAATATTAAATATCTAGTATTTTTGGTTTTGCTCCTCCATTATAGACATGTCTAAGAGTCAACAACATTAAGCACAACATGTTCATAGTGCCTAGGTTTCTTTTGAGGTAAAAATTGCTCTATTGTTATATCTGTCACAAGCTTGTCAGCAAGAAAGTACCTGGAAACGACAACAACAAAAGTAAAAAATGTAAATGTGATATGAGCTTTTAGACAAACTCTTTACAATAATTATACTCTAAAATATCTGTCTCTCATAGTCTTGATTGAAGGCAGAGGAGAAGGGGATGACAGAGGATAAGATGGTTGGATGGCATCACTGACTCGATGGACATGAGTTTGAGCAAGCCCCTGGAGCTGGTGATGGACACGGAAGCCTGGCGTCCTTCAGGCCACGGGGTCCCAAAGAGTCAGACACGACTGAGCAACTGAACTGAACTGAACTAACAAACGTTTCTCCAAGTGTTTTGGTTACCCGAGTTTCTATCCTTGTGACGACAGTGTATTGAATAGCTAGGTCATTTCCAAATAAATGAAAGTTCTGAAACATTCACGACTTGAAAGGACCTCCCTTTTACACAGAAACAAAAGAGATTTTTGACTCTCCATGAATAGTGTCTGGCACCATCCTGACATGTTAAATGTACGAAAGCAATTGTTTTGTTTTGTTTTGTTTTTTTCTGTTCTTGGGGGTGGGGGGAGGGGGGCGGGCTATAGCCAATGCCAATATAAAAGTCAGTTCTTGGTTGCTGAAGGGAAATGTATGACTTGTTATTACAAGAAAGTATGTGGAATGCAATGGCACTTGAGGAAGGAAAACAAAGTAGTTCTGTCTTACAGGTGGCCGTTTCAGGATGGGAGAAGCAAAGGAATGGGTACAGAATGGGATAAGGAGGTTGTAGGGAAAGTGGACCCCCAGAAAAGAGTTCTGTGCCTAGCACAAGTTTTCTTGAGATGTCGAACTGCCTTTGCTAATGGAGTTTAAGTTTCTTTACCTCTTAAGTGATCTCTTCTAGGTTGACCTAGAACAGAAATCTTTTGTTAGCTTTGGCTAAGTGGAGAAGTAGTGTTTCACGGTGACATATGTGATCCTTCCTGACTGTTTGCAGCCCTTTTGATATCGATGCACTGCTTCTGCTGCTGCTGCCGCCGCTGCTGCTGCTAAGTCGTTTCAGTCGTGTCCGACTCTGTGCGACCCCATAGACGGCAGCCCACGAGGCCCCGCAGTCCCTGGGGTTCTCTAGGCAAGAACACTGGAGTGGGTTGCCATTTCCTCCTCCCATGCATGAAAGTGAAAAGTGAACGTGAAGTCGCTCAGTGGTGTCCGACTCTTAGCGACCCCGTGGACTGCAGCCTACCAGGCTCCTCCATCCATGGGATTTTCCACGCAAGAGTACTGGAGTGGGGTGCCATTGCCTTCTCCCATATCTATGCACAAGCCTGCCTAAATCATTGACTTCCAGCTAGCTTTGGGATGCCAATGACCATCCACCCTTACAAGGCAACAGAGAAGAGAAAAACACTTACCACAGGAGGTCCTGGTAAGGAACGAGGAACTAACAAGCTCCCGCCAACCAGGATTCTGCAGAGGTCAACAAGAGGTCAGTAAGAGATGGAAGACTGCAGTCCAGAGGTCCTAGCAACTTCCATCTTGCAGCAGAGACCCAGCATAGTCAAAACGAATTCAATGTTGCAAAAAATAAGTAAACAAATAAAGGACAGAAGTTCTTTGAACACATGACTGAGATTAGGGGTGAGGCAGTACATGTACGGTGCCCGGAAAATCTTAAAGTATGAGAAAGGAAAGAAATTAAAGACAACTATCAAGCTGTCCAAACTGATAAAAACGAAAGATTACACAGTTTTTTCTGTATATATTAGCAGATAATAATCTGAAAAGGAATTTAAAAAAATTCCCTTTCAATAATGTCAACATGAATACAACACTTTGCCATGGATGTAACGAGGATGACAAGACTGGCACACTGGAACTTATACACCCTGGCTGAAAACTATCCTGAATACATTGACAGGTATTCCATAACAATGGAAAGACTTAAGATGGCAATACCATGGAATGCATCTTCAATCTGAAATGAAGATTTGATATGATTTGATTGCTCAGAGCTTTTGTGTCATCAATTGTTATTAAAGTATAAATGAGATAGAGAAAGCTGCTGACTTAGACTTGAGGCGGGGTGTACGCCGTGCTGGGCTCTAGCCAGATATTCTACAGGCACTAGCAGTCAGCTAAGGAAAGAAAGGCACTGTCTCAGGGAATGGCCCCAGGCCCCTACCCCACGACATGCCTTGAGGTCACATTGGCAGCAGGTGAGTCATCCTGGGCCAAAAACTGATTGACATGAATCTTGAAGAAAGGCAGTATTCCAGGCAAATATATCATTTCCTTAACATAGATTAGGAGAACAAGGTACGAGGAAAACATACTGTTTTGTTCAAGTCGCTTCTGAGCCTATTGGGGGAACCGACCTGAAGCCAGAGTCCAGCAGATATACATAGGATATTTACATCGCTTAAGACAAACATTTCCTCAGGAACAAATGCATTGCTTAGCTCAAGGTTTGTCTGCGAAATTCTTACACATCAGGAGATGGCTCCGAGCTGGGTTTCTACACACAAGAACATGAATGCAAAGGACAAGCCTGCACAGACCATCTGCCCCCCTCCCCCACAGCCAGCAGCATTTCCAAGTGACCTCCTAAGGCCTTCCCCAAAATACAGGGGCACCTCTGGGTTTCCTGTTTCCCTCACTTCGAACACTTTTCTTAAAAAAAAAAAAAAATCCTGCACACTTCTTGATAGAATGCCACAGTGCAAGGAAAACAGGCCTTCAATACTTAACCCTCCCTGTGCCAAACACTTGGGGCTTGGTTTTGTTTTGTTTTGTTTTTTAATTACACCACCACATAATTTAAACTTTTTACAATTTCTATTTCAGTACCAAAACACCAAACTTTTATTGCACAAGGTCCCCATGAAAAGGCCCACGCATCAGGACAGCCACAGATTCTGCCATGAAAGGGCAGCAAGGTGCCCTCCCCCCTTCTTTGCTGCCTGGGCGGCCACCAGGGTTTGAAATCCATGCACCCTACTAAGTTTCTAGGGTGCAATCCGTGGACCCTTCCCTTTCCCATCCCAGCAGGTGCTCAAGGGCCCGCTGGCTTACAAAGTGCCAGAAGCAGGGCTGGGCCAGCCGGCCAGAGTTCAGTGTTCTGTCCCTTGGACTTCCAGGGGACACTAGGCTGCTTGGGAAATCCGTGCAGACTGAGATTTTTCAGCAAAGGGGTGGAGCGGTAAAGGCCTTGACACCAAGGGCGAGGCCTTTCTGCAACCGCCAGGTTGGGGAGCTCCGAGAATGTGCCAACAGAGGGCGGAATACTTGGTTCCCTGCTCCAAGCAGTCCCAGTTCCCTGACCTGTGGCCCGCAGCCCTCCGCTGCACCCACTAGATGTGGATCCTTGGGGACACAGGAGCGTAGGAAATGGGCGTTCCTAGCCACAGTGGCGACCCCCGAGAGCACAACTGGAACCGAACCCCCACCCACAGCCATCTAAATCTCGACCCGCGCAGCCCAGGTTTACCCCGCCCCGGGTGCGCTCCCGGCGCGTTTCCAGCCACAGTGGCCACCACCGAGAGCACAACTGGGAAGCCCTCCCCCACCCCCACCAGGAGCCGAACCCCGCCCCGCGCCACCCGGGTTCACCCCGCCCCTGCCGCACTCCCAGCGCGTTTCCAGCTGCAGTGGGGACCCCCGAGAGCACAACTGTTACCGCCCCCCACCCCCTCCCGACCAGAACCCCGACCCGCGCCGCCCGGGATCGCCCCGCCCCTGGCGCACTCCCGGCGCGTTGCCACTTCCACCAGGGGCTCCTGGTGAGCCCCATCCCCACGCCCGGTTCCAGGAGAGGCTCTCGGACCTCGCTACTGCCGCCAGGTCAAACACGAGGACAATACATCCACCCCACAGAGACAATCCAAGCTGTCTATGATTTAGGGATAAAACGAGGACTACAGAAAGGAAAGATGTCCTGACCTAGGAGGGCCATGAGAGTCTATAGATCCAAACAAAATTGGGTACCAAGGAAACTTTTTTCCTTGGAACCCGGAAAGCTGGTTCTTTGCATATGCAATGACCAACAATTAGCTTGTTACCCAAGCCTGCCTCACTGCCACCCCCACTCCCCCCCCCCCACTCCCCAGGAAAACGGCTCAAAGAAATGTTTTAAATCTCAGGCGGAAAACTGGAAGATGTCTTGTCTGTCTGTCTGGATTAAGGTATGTGTCAGTGTGAGCCTTGTGTTTTTTGATAATATTGCTCAAGTTCTGAGTTCTGATTTCAATGGTCTCAAGACAAGGCAGCCCTTCCAAATCAAACTGCTGGAAATACAAGAAGACATTGACCTAAATGAATGTCAGAGTCCCGTGAACTGGGAACTAGTCAATATTAAATATCTAGTATTTTTGGTTTTGCTCCTCCACTATAGACATGTCTAAGAGTCAACAACATTAAGCACAACATGTTCATAGTGCCTAGGTTTCTTTTGAGGTAAAAATTGCTCTATTGTTATATGTGTCACAAGCTTGTCAGCAAGAAAGTACCTGGAAACAGCAACAACCAATGTAAAAAATGTAAATGTGATATGAGCTTTTAGATAAACTCTTAACAATAATTATACTCTAAAATATCCGCCTCCCATAGTCTTGATTGAAGGTAGAGGAGAATGGGATGACAGAGGATAAGATGGTTGGATGGCATCACTGACTCGATGGACATGAGTTTGAGCAAGCCCCTGGAGTTGGTGATGGACACGGAAGCCTGGCGTCCTGCAGGCCACGGGGTCACAAAGAGTCAGACTCGACTGAGCAACTGAACTGAACTGAACTTACAATCGTTCCTCCAGGTGTTTTGGTTACCTGAGTTTCTATCCTGGTGCTAAACTAAGTGACGACAGTGTATTGAATAGCTAGGTCACTTCCAAATAAATGAAACTTCTGAAACATTCACGACTTGAAAGGACCTCCCTTTTACACAGAAACAAAAGAGATTTTTGACTCTGCATGAATAGTGACTGGCACCATCCGAACATATTAAATGTAAGAAAGCAATTTTTTTTGTTTTGTTTTGTTTTGTTCTGTTCTTGCAGGAAGCGGGGTGGGCGCTATTATCACTGATAGGTATGCTCACCAATCTATCAAATGCCAATATAAGAGTCAGTTCTTGGTTGCTGAAGGGAAATGTATGACTTGTTATTACAAGAATGTATGGAATGCAATCACACTTTAAGAAGGAAAACGAAGTAGTTCTGTCTTACAGGTGGCATTTTCAGGATGGGAGAAGCAAAGGAATGGGTACAGAATGGGATAAGGAGGTTGTAGGGAAAGTAGGCCCCCAGAAAAGAGTTCTGTGCCTAGCACAAGTTTTCTTGAGATGTTGAACTGCCTTTGCTAATGGAGTTTAAGTTTCTTTACCTCTTAAGTGATCTCTTCTAGGTTGACCTAGAACAGAAATCTTTTGTTAGCTTTGGCTAAGAGGAGAAGTATTGTTTCACGGTGACATATGTGATCCTACCTGACTGTTCTCATCCCCTTTGATATCTATGCACTGCTGCTGCTGCTGCTGCAGCTGCTAAGTGGTTCAGTTGAGGCCGACCCTGTGCCACGCCATAGATGGCAGCCCACCAGGCCCCGCAGTCCCTGGGGTTCTCTAGGCAAGAACACTGGAGTGGGTTGCCATTTCCTCCTCCTATGCATGGAAGTGAAAAGTGAAAATGAAGTCGCTCAGTGGTGTCCGACTCTTAGCCACCCCATGGACTGCAGCCTACCAGGCTCCTCCGTCCTTGGGATTTTCCAGGAGTGGGGTGCCATTGCCTTCTCCCATATCTATGCACAAGCCTGCCTAAATAATTGACTTCTAGCCAACTTTGGGATGCCCATGACCACCCACCCTTACCAGGCAACAGAGAAGAGAAAAACACTTACCACAGGAGGTTCTGATAAGGAACAAGGAACTAACAAGCTCCCACCTACCAGGATTCTGCAGAGGTCAACAAGAGGTCAGCAAGAGATGAGAGACTGCAGTCCAGAGGTCCTAGCTACTTCCATCTAGCAACAAACACCCAGCATAGTCAAAACGATTTCAATGTTAAAGAATAAATAAATAAATAAAAGGACAGAAGTTCTTTGAACACATGTCTGAATTTAGGGGTGAGGCATTACATATGTGTCCCAGGATAATCTTAAAGTGTCAGAAAGTAAAGAAATTAAAGACAACTATCAAGCTGTCCAAACTGATAAAAATGAATGATTACACAGTTTTATCTGTATACATTAGCAGATAATAATCTGAAAAGGAATTTTAAAAAATTCCCTTTCAATAATATCAACATGAATAAAACACTTTGCCATGGATGTAACGAGGATGACAAGACTGGCACACTGGAAATTATACACCCTGGCTGAAAACTATCCTGAATACATGGACAGATATTCCATAACGATGGAAAGACTTAAGATGGCAATACCATGGAATGCATCTTCAATCTGAAATGAAGATTTGATATGATTTGATCGCTCAGAGCTTTTGTGTCATCAAGTGTTATTAAAGTATTAAAGAGATAGAGAAAGCTGCTGACTTAGAATCGAGGCGGGGTGTGGGGGGTAGTAAGAGTACCCCCTGCTGGTCTTTAGCCAGATATTCTACAGGCACTAGCAGTCAGCTAAGGAAAGAAAGGAACTGTTTCAGGGAATGGCACCAGGCCCTTCCCCCACGACATGCATTGAGATAATATTGGCAGCAGGTGAGTCATCCCTGGCCAAAACTTGATTGACATGAATCTTGAAGAAAGG
Source organism: Bubalus kerabau (assembly GCF_029407905.1). NCBI lineage: Eukaryota > Metazoa > Chordata > Mammalia > Artiodactyla > Bovidae > Bubalus > Bubalus kerabau. Next base: position 1,198,516 of record NW_026577890.1, on the reverse strand, counting down.
CAGTATTGCAGGCAAATATATCATTTCCTTAACATAGATAAGGAGAACAAGCTAGGAGGAAAACATGCTGTTTTGTTCAAATCGCTTCTGAGCCTTTTGGGGGAACCTACCTGAAGGCAGAGTCTAGCGGAAATACATAGGATATTTACATCGCTTAAGACAAACATTTTCTTAGGAAAAAATGCATTGCTTAGCTCAAGGTTTGTCTGCGAAATTCTTACACATCAGGAGATGGCTCCGAGCTGGGTTTCCACACACAAGAACATCCATGCAAAGCACAAGCCTGCACAGCCCATCTGCCGCCCTCCCGCACAGCCAGCAGCATTTCCAAGTGACCTCCTAAGGCCTTCCCCAAAATACAGGGGCACCTCTGGGTTTCCTGTTTCCCTCACTTCGAACACTTTTCTTAAAAAAAAAAAAAATTCCTGCACACTTCTTGATAGAATGCCACAGTGCAAGGAATACAGTCCTTCAATATTTAAACCTCCATTTGCAAAACACTTGGAGCTTGGTTTTGTTTTGTTTTGTTTTTTAATTACACCACCACATAATTTAAAGCTTTTACACGTTCTAATTATTCAGTTCCAAAACACCAAACTTCTATTGCACAGGGTCCTCATGAAAAGGCCCACGCAGCTGGACTACCACAGATTCTGCCATGAAAGGGCAGCAAGGTGCCCTCCCCCCTGCTTTGCTGCCTGGGCGGCCACCAGGGTTTGAAATCCATGCACCCTACTAAGTTTCTAGGGTGCAATCCGTGGAGCCTTCCCTTTCCCATCCCAGCAGGTGCTCAAGGGCCCGCTGGATTACAAAGTGCCAGAAGCAGGGCTGGGCCAGCCGGCCAGAGTTCAGTGTTCTGTCCCTTGGACTTCCAGCGGACACTAGGCTGCTTGGAAGAACCGCGCAGACTCTGAGATTTTTCAGCAGAGGGGTGGAGCGGTAAAGGCCTTGACCCCAAAGGGAAGGCCTTTCTGCGACCGCCAGGTTGGGGAGCTCCGAGAATGTGCCAACAGACGGCGGAATACTTGGTTCCCTGCTCCGCGCAGTCCCAGTTCCCTTACCTGTGGTCCGCAGCCCTCCACTGCACCCACGGGATGGCGATCCTTGGGGACCCAGGAGCGGACGAAATGGGCGTTCCCAGCCGCAGTTGCAACCCCCTAGAGGGCAACTGTGAACCCCTCCCCATCCCCCCCATGAGCCGACCCCCGCCCCGCGCCCCCAGGGTTAGCCCCGCCCCTGCCGCGCTGCCGGCGCGTTCCCAGCCGCAGTGGCGACCCCCGGGAGAACAACTGGGACCGACCCCCACCCAAAGCCATCGGAATCTTGACCCGCGCAGCCCGGGTTTACCCAGTCCCGGGTGTGCTCCCGGCGCGTTTTCAGCCTCAGTGTTCACCTCCGAGAGCACAACTGGGAAGCCCGCCCCCACCCCCGCCAGAAGCCGACACCCGCCCCACGCCGCCCGCGTTCACCCCGCCCCTGCACGGTCCAGGTACCTTCCCAGCTTCTAGCGTTCACGCCCGGGTAGGAGCAGGATGTAGGAGTATGGGAGATGTGTCTGGAGCCTGACAGCCTCAGCTCCGCTCTGGCCTGCCCTTTGGACCTAGGAGCCAGGCCAACTTGCAGAGGGCTTAGGGCCCCATTGTATGCAAACTACCAAGGCCTACCGCAAGGAGAGCTCTGTACGAGGGAAGGGAAGCGCCCCAGGCTGCATTCCCAAGCTGTTGTTTAGCCGCCCAGACTCAGCGCTGCACAGGGGTAATCAGGCTCTCTGTTCCCGCAGCTTCACACACAGGTGTGTCTCCGTAGGAATCAAGAAAGATCCTGACAGAGTGAGGTTCATTAGAGCTATACTAAAGAGCAAAGGCTTGTCCATGTCGTCTTGCCTTCCCCTGTGCCTTTGGGTCTCCAGGCTCAGCCCCAGCTCTGTGGAAACAACCCCTGAGAAAATATCTTCAAGATCCTCTTTTCCCAGTGTCTGGGAACCGGGGTTCGTAGGAGGAGAGAAAAGCACACCTCCATAGGGAACGAAAAGGCAGCCCACCTGCCTGTGTTTTGAAGCCTCTATTTGGAAGGAATGGGTTAGCTTCTCCTAAAGGAGACCTCCAGATCTGCTCAGAAGTCGGTAATTCCAGAGGCAGGGTACTGGTTCCTGACTGCCCTTTGCTAGCCTTGCAAAGATATTCCTAGATTCTAGAGTTATTTTCCATGAAGTAGCAGGCTTCGGGAATGTGTCAGACGGGACTGGCTCCTTATTGACCTCAGCTCAGCTATTGCCTTTCCATTCAAACTAGGACAAGGCCCTACTTTATGAAGGGTAAGGGTCTTCTTCTTTGCACACTGCCAAGGGCTACATCAATGAGACCTCTGTCAAGGTGAGGGAAGCCTAAGAGAATGGATTCTCAAGCAGGTGCTTTGCCACAAAGCATCAGCACCCCACGGAGAGAATCAAGCTCCCTGTGCACCAATGTTGGGAGTGTAGCTTCACACACAGAGTTGTCTCTATAGGAGCCAAGAATGTTCCTGAGAGATTAGGTTCACTAAACCTCTCCTACAGAGCATAGACCTGTCCATGTGGTTTTGCCTTCCCCTGTGAGTTGGGTCCCCGAGGTCCGCCACACCTCCGGGGAAACTGTCCCTGAGAAAAGATCTCCAGGAACCGCTTCGCCGAGGCTGGGAAATGCTGTTCACATGAAGTAAGGCAAGCGAATCTCCTGCAGTGTAAAAGAGGCCTTACAGTCCCTGGAGGAGCAAGCTGCCAGAATGTGTGAAACCTGACTGTTGCCTTACTGGCCTCAGCTCCACCATTGCCTGTTCATCCGAGCTAGCACCCAGGCCTACTTGGAAAAGCGTTTGGGTGCAGATTTCTACAAAGTGCCAAGGGCTACAGCAGTGAGAATTCTCTCGGTGGTAAGGGAGAGCATTTTATGGATTCTCAAGCTGTTTTCTGAATGACAGCTTCAAAATGAACTGAGAGAATCAGGCTCTCTCTGCCCCTATGTTAGGTACGCAGCTTCACACACAGAGGTGTCTCTGTAGGAGCCAAGAATGCTCCTGAGAGATGAGGTTCACTAGAGGTCTGCTACAGAGCATAGACCTGTCCATGTGGTCTTGCCTTCCCCTGTGCCTTTGGGCCCCGGGCTCGGCCCCAGCTCCGTGGAAACAACCCCTGAGAAAATGTCTTCAAGATACGCTTTTCCCAGAGGCTGGGAACTGGGGTTCATAGGAGGAGAGAAAAGCAAGCCTCCTTCGGGCACGAAAGGCAGCCAACCTGCCTGTGTTTTGAAGCCTCTATTTGGAAGGAATGGGTTAGCTTCTCCTAAAGGAGACCTCCAGATCTGCTCAGAAGTCGGTAATTCCAGAGGCAGGGTGCTGGTTCCTGACTGCCCTTTGCCAGCCTTGCAAAGACATTCCAAGATTCTAGAGTTATATTCCATGAAGGAGCAGGCTTCGGGAATGTGTCAGAGGGGACTGGCTCCTTATTGGCCTCAGTTCAGCTATTGCCTTTCCATTCAAACTAGGACAAGGGCCCACTTTATGAAGGGTAAGGGTCTTCTTCTTTGAAACTGCCAAGGGCTACAGCAATGAGACCTCTGTCAAGGCGAGGGAAGCGTAAGCTGATGGATTCTCAAGCAGGTGCTTTGCCACAAAGCATCAGCACCCCACGGAAAGAATCTGGCTCCCTTTGCCCCTACGTTGCATGTGTAGCTACACACACAGAGGTGTCTCGATAGGAGCCAAAAATGTTCCTGAGAGAGGAGGTTCACTGTTGGGGGCCAGAGTGAGGCACTCCGCCCATGGCAAAGGTCATGAGGAAGGAGGCTCGACATACGCAAAGGCGGGATCGAGCCTCAGGAGTCCCCCTGGAAATCCTCGAGCATCTACCCCCATAACCAGAGCCTGCCTACCTTACTACTTTGTGCTCTCACCTACACCTCTGACTTTACGGGGGGCTGTCCCCCACCACCTCTTTCGGAGAAGGAGTTAACCTAGAGCTCCAGTTGATAAAAACCCCTGGGTGTGACAAGAGTGTTTTAACCTACAAACTCCTCTGAAGGTTCTCTAGCCTGCCTGACAGGCTTGTCCGGCCACATGTGATTGCTCACAGCCTCCCAACCATGAGAGGCACGAGATGCTTTAAACCTTCTAAAAACAGGTTCCTTAGAAAAGTTAGAAAATTATTAGTATAAGTATAATGGGCTGATTAGAAATCATATTGGTGAAGGGTTTTTCATTTGTTGAGCTGATGTTTACTGCTAAGTCTCCACATCCCCTGCCCTTATACACATTAATGAATATATAGAAGAAATAAGTATTAACCTTTGATATAAATCACGTTAGACCTTAGGCTAAGTAAATTCTTTCCTTAACTAAAACCCACTACACCCTCACCCTATAGGAATGTAACTTTATTTGGGTGGCGTCTGTTTTAAGAATAATCACCCCTGGAGAAATAAGTGTCCTGGTTGACTGACCGCTGTCACAAGGAGAGGGTCGTAAATTGTCAGCAGGCCCCCCGGCCAGAAGATGATGTAACACCCCTAAGACCTCTGTATACTTTTGTATGAAGCACCTGACTTTGATAAAAGTCAGGACTGCTGACCCCACGTGACTTTTGCATAACATCTCAGTGTATAAAAGTAGACCATGGAAAATAAAGAATTGGGATCAGTTTCTCGAAATACTGGTCTCCCCATGTCTCTCTCTCTCTCTCACTCTGGTTGAGTCTCCATCTGGAGCACGGAACCCACCAAGCTTACTAATTTTGCCTGGGCTTCTAAGATCCGACCGGGGAGGCCTCAGTGTCTCCTCTCCTTCGGGAGAACGGAAGGACGCCTGCGGCCTACGTAAGTGGTGCAAGCTTCTTGTCTTGAAGTTTTATTGGTCCCCCGCGTAAACCAAGCTACTCAGCCTCTTTTCTCCACTGAATTTTCCTACTGAGCTATCCTCATTTTATTACTCTTTATATCCTTAATTAACGTTTAATTAAGCAGTTGTTCCCTGACCCTCGCCTACGCCGTCTCTGCTTCAAATACCCTGGATCAGCTGGGGCTGGACCCCGGCAGTTCACTAGAGATCTCCTACAGAGCATAGACCTGTCCATTTGGTTTTGCCTTCCCCTGTGAGTTGGGTCCCCGAGGTCCGCCCCAACTCCGGGGAAACAGCCCCTGAGAAAAGATCTCCAGGAACTGCTTTCCGCCCAGGCTGGGAAACGCTGTTCACAGGAAGTAAGGCAAGCGAGCCTCCTGAAGGGAAATAGAGGCCTTACTGTCCCTGGAGGAGCAGGCTGCCAGAGTGTGTGACACCTGACTGGTGCCTTACTGGCCTCAGCTCCGCTATTGCATGTTCATCTGAACTTGAACCCAGGCCTACTTGGAGAAGTGTTTGTGTGCCGATTTCCAGAAACTGCGAAGGGCTACAGCAATGATAACTCTCTCAGTGGTAAGGGAGAGCATTGTGTGGATTCTCAATTTGTTGTTTGAACGACAGCGTCAAAGCTGCACAGAGAGAATCAGGTCTCTGTGTCTCTATGTTGGCAATGCAGCTTCCCACACAGAGATGTCCCCGTTGGAGCCAAGAACATTCTCCATAGAGTGAGGTTCACTAGAGCACTCCTAGAGAGCAAAGACTTATCCATGCGGTTTTCCCTTCCCCTGTGCGTGTGGGTCTCTGGGATCAGCCCCTGCTCCTTGGAAACAGCCTCTGAGAAAAGATCTCCAAGAACCTCTTATCACCCAGGCTGGGAAGTGGAGTTCACAGGAGGTGGGATAAGCAAGCTTCCTTCGGCAAGAAGAGACAGCCAACCGGCCTGTGTTTGGAAGCCTATATTTGCAAGGAATGGGTTAGTTTCTCCTGACCGAGACCGCCAGATGTGCTGAGAAGATAGAAATTCCAGAGGCAGGGTCGAGGTTCCTGACTGCCCTTTGCCAGCCTTGCAAAGACATTCCCAGATTCTAACGTTATTTTCCATGAAGGAGCAGGCATCGGGAATATGTCAGACTTGACTGGCGCCTTACTGGCCTCAGCTCAGCTACTGCCTTTCCATTCAAACAGGGACAAGGGCCTACTTGGTGAAGGGTAAGGGTCTGTTTCTTTCCAAACTGCCAAGGACTACAGCAATGAGACCTCTGTCAAGGTGAGGGAAGCCTATGTGGATGGATTCTTAGCAGGTGCTTTGCCACAAAGCATCAGCACCCACGGAGAGAATCAGACTCCCTTTGCCACTATGTTGGGTGTGTAGCTTCATGCACAGAGGTGTCTCTGTAGAAGCCAAGAATGTTCCTGAGAGATGAGGTTCACTAGAGCTCTCCTACAGAGCATAGACCTGTCCATGTGGTTTTGTCTTCCCCTGTGAGTTGGGCCCCCGAGGTCCGACCCAGCTCCAGGGAAACAGCCCCTGAGAAAAAATCTCCAGGAACAGCTTTGCGCCCAGGCTGGGAAATGCAGTTCACAGGAGGCAAGGCAAGCGAGCCTCCTGCAGGGAAAAAGAGGCCTTACTGCTCCTGGACGATCAGGCTGCAAGAGTGTGTGAGACCTCACTTGTGCCTTACTGGCCTCAGCTCCGCCGTTGCCTGTTATTCCGAGCTAGGACCCAGGCCTACTTGGAGAAGGGTTAGGGTGCGGATTTCTACAAACTGTCAAGGACTACAGCAATGAGAATTCTCTTAGCAGTAAGGGAGAGCATTGTATGGATTCTCAAGCTGTTGTTTGAAAGACAGCTTCAAAGCTACACAGAGAGAATCAGGCTCTCTGTTCCCCTATTTTGGCTGTGCAGCTTCACACACAGAATTTGACTCTGTTGGAGCCAGAAATATTCCTGAAAGACTTAGGCTCACCAAAGCTGTCCTCCAGAGCAAAGACATTGGATGTGGTTTTGCCTTCCCTTGTCAGTATGGGTCCCCTAGCTTGGCCCCAGCTCCGGGGATACAGCCTCTGAAAAAAATCTTCCAAGAAGCGATTTTCCTCCAGGCTGTTAAGCGGAATTTGCAGTTTGCAAGTTAAGGAAGCCTGCTTCGTGGAAGAGCAAGCAGCCAACTGGCCCTGTGTTAGGAAGCCTGTATTTGAAAGGAATGGGTTAGCTTCTACAGCGGGAGAACTTCAGATCTGCTCAGGGGACTGAAATACTAGAGTTAGGGTCGAGGTTCTCCCTTGTCCTTTGCGCACCTTGCAAAGACATTCCTAGCTTCTAGCGTTAGTGTCCCTGTAGTAGCAGGCTGCAGGAGCGTGTGATAAATGACTGCCGCGTTCCTGTCCTCAGCTCCGCTATTGACTTTCTATTCGAACTAGAACCCAGGCCTACTTTGAGAGGGGTTAGGGTCCAGTGTTTCCAAACTGCCAAGGGCTACGGCAATGCGAGCTCTGTCAGAGGTAAGAAAAGAGCAATTGGTTGGATTCTTCAGCTGCTGCGTGGCTGCACAGCTTCCGCGCCGCATGGAGAGCATGAGGCTCCTTGTGGCCCTATTTTGGGTATGCAGCAACATGCACACAGAATGTCTGTGTTCACTTATGTACAGGCTTATGAACACTAGAGCTCTCCTACAGAGCAAAGACCACTCAGTGGGCTCTAAGAGATACCTGTCGCGATTCGAGAAGAGAGTGGAGTCCTTTGCTTCCCCTCGAGATGAGGCCTGACTTCCGGGTGAGTATGGAATGCAACCCCAAATCCCTGTCGCCTATGGAGAGGAACATTAAGTCCTGGATACAAGCCTAGATGAGGTCTAGTTTGCCCTTCAGTGAATGGAGCCCAATCCCCAGCTCTCCCTGGCAACTCGAATGGAAGATTAGACTTCCTGGGCCAACACAAGAGGAAGCCTGAATTCCCCGTCGTAACTCGAGAATCCCACCGCAACTCGAGAAAATCCACGTGCTTCCCTCGTCATCGCAAGATGAGGCCCTTTGTCCGCTACAGCATCTCAAGAGAAGTCCCACGTTCCATCCTGAAGTGCGAAACGGTACTTGGCACCCTTGATGCGACCCCAAAAGTTCCGCGACATACCAGACTCACTCAAGGGGAACACCGAGGTTCCCGGCACCACTTCATCTGAGCCCCTTCTCCTCTCCTGATTGCGACAGGAGGGTCGACTCCCCTTCTCTGTCTGCAAGGGGTTCCCGACCTTCCGGGCGCACCTAAGGATGAGGCCGGTCTCATGAGGAAGTTCGAGACGTAGCCTCGTGGTTGGTGCCACATGTCGAAAGACTCCAATTTCACGGTCCACTCTTGAAAAGAACCCGATGCCAGCACACCTCTTTGAAGGAAAACCTGTGGATGAAGGCACAAGACGAAGGGGCATTGACACCCGCGTGCATCGTCCAGAAAAACCCGCAGGTCCCACAGACTTTTCGACAAGTGGCTTGTCACCCTGTAAACAACTCGAAAGGCAAACGAAGGTCCATTCCTCAACAGAAGACTAGGTGTGACTCTCTTGTCCCTACTCTGCAGGGACCATGGGATCCGAGTCAGAAACGGAGAGGAAGCCTGAGGTTCCTGCGTCCACTCGAGATAAAGCCCTCTTCCATTGCACCACAACCAGTGGAGTCCCGAGAGGCCCCTACCAACTCCACAGTATCCCTGAGTTCTCAGAGGCACAATGAGAAGCTCCCTGAGGTCACAGGCACAAGTCGAGGGAACCCTGGGTTTTCTGCCGTGACTCGAGAAAGACCTCGAGAGTGCTTCAACATGTGTTGAGTCGCGATTCCCCTACCATGACTCGAGAGCCATGACGCGCTCCCCCTCGCCACGCGCATGGAGACCTGACTAACCTGGCACTGCACGAGAGGCTCCATGAGTTCCTCATCGTACCTCGTGAGGAAACCCACACTGGCGCGGAAGCTCGAGGAAACACATGAGACACCCCGGTCATCGCGAGATGAGGGCCTTATTTTCCTGCATGGCCGGGAGACCAATCACGAGTCCTCTCTCCAAACTGAAGAGGAGGGTGGACTACCTTGAAGCCGCTCAGGGGGCACCAAGAGATCCGCGTCGCGACTCGAGAGGAGAGCGGAGTCCTTGGCTTCCCCTCGAGACGAGGCCTGACTCCCCGGGGGAGCCTGGAATGCAACCCCGAGATCCCTGCCTTCCCTGGAGAGGAATATTAGGTCCCGGACACACGCCTAGGTGAGGTCTCTTCGGCCCTGCAGTGACTCGAGCGCAACCCTCAGCTTTCCCTGGCAACCCGAGGGGAAGATTGGGCTTCCCAGGGCCAACCCAAGGGGAAGGCTGAGATCCAAGTCGTAACTCGAGAATCCCGCCGAAACTCGAGAAAAACCACGTGGTTCCCACCTCTTGGCAAGAGGAGGCCCTTGCCCACCACGGCGTCTCAAGGGAAGTCCCCTGTTCCGCCCTGAAGGGCGAAACGGTCCCTGACAGCCTTCCTGCAACCCCCAAAAGTCCCCCGACACGCCGGGTTCCCTCGAGGGGAACACCGAGGGTCCCGGCACCGCTTCCTCTGAGCCCCTTCTCCCCTCCTGATCGCGACAGGAGAGGCGATTCCCCTGCGTGGTCTGGAAGGGGTTCCCGGCCTTCCCGGCGCACCTCAGGATGAGGCCGGTCTCACGAGGAAATTCGAGACGAGCCACGTGGGTGGGGCCACATGCCGAACGCCCCCGATTCCCCGGTCCGCCCTTGAGAAGGACCCGAGGCCCGGACCCCTCTTCGAAGGCAACCCTGTGGGTGAAGGCACAACACGAAGGGGCACTGCCACCCCCGTGCATCGTCTGCAAAGACCCGCGGGTTCCACACACAGCTCGACGAGGGGCCTGAGACCCCCTGAGCAACTCGAGAGGCCAGCGGGGTTCCCTTCCTCAGACAAGACGAGGCCTGACTCTCCTGTCCCAACTCTGCAGGGACCCTGCGGTCGGAGTCCGAAACGGAGAGGAAGCCTGAGGTTCCTGCCTCCCCTCGAGGTGAGGCCCTCTTCCGTTGCGCCAGACCCAGCGGAGTCCCGAGGGGCCCCGCCACCTCCACAGGATCCCTCGCCTCTCAGAGGCACCCTGGGAAGTTCCCTAAGGTCCCCGGCAGAAGGCGAGGGACCCGAGGGTTTCCCGCCGCCCCCCGAGGAAGACCTCGAGAGTACTTCTTCAACGCGTCTCGAGGCCCTAGTCCCCTCCCGTGACTCGAGAGCCAGGACGCGCTCCCCCTCGCCACGCGCATGGAGACCTGACTTCCCTGGCGCCGCACGAGAGGCTCCCTGAGATCCTCGTCGTGCCTCGGGAGAAAACCCCCACGGGCGCCGCAGCTCGAGGAAACCCCTGAGACGCCCCCGTCTTCGCGAGCTGAGGGCCTTCTTTTCCTGCATGGCCTGGAGAGCAATCCCGGGTCCTCTCTCCAAACGGAAGAGGAGGCTGGACTCCCTTGAGGCCGCTCAGGGGGCTCCAAGAGCCCCGCGTCGCGACGCGAGTGGAGAGCGGAGTCCTTGGCTTCCCCTCGAGACAAGGCCTGACTCCCCGGTGGAGCATGCAATGCAACCCCGAGATCCCTGCCTTCCCTGGAGAGGAATATTAGGTCCCGGACACGCGACTAGGTGAGGTCTCTTCGGCCCTGGAGTGACTCGAGCGCAACCCCCAGCTTTCCCTCGCAACCCGAGGGGAAGATTGGGCTTCCCAGGGCCAACCCAAGGGGAAGGCTGAGATCCCCGTCGTAACTCGAGAATCCCGCCGCAACTCGAGAAAACCCACGTGGTTCCCACCTCTTGGCAAGATGAGGCCCTTGCCCGCCACGGCGTCTCAAGGGAAGTCCCCTGTTCCGCCCTGAAGGGCGAAACGGTCCCTGACAGCCTTCCTGCGTCCCCCAAAAGTCCCCCGACACGCCGGGTTCCCTCGAGGGGAACACCGAGGGTCCCGGCACCGCTTCCTCTGAGCCCCTTCTCCCCTCCTGATGGCGACAGGAGAGGCGATTCCCCTGCGTGGTCTGGAAGGGGTTCCCGGCCTTCCCGGCGCACCTCAGGATGAGGCCGGTCTCACGAGGAAATTCGAGACGAGCCACGTGGGTGGGGCCACATGCCGAACGCCCCCGATTCCCCGGTCCGCCCTTGAGAAGGACCCGAGGCCCGGACCCCTCTTCGAAGGCAACCCTGTGGGTGAAGGCACAACACGAAGGGGCACTGCCACCCCCGTGCATCGTCCGCAAAGACCCGCGGGTTCCACACACAGCTCGACGAGGGGCCTGAGACCCCCTGAGCAACTCGAGAGGCCAGCGGGGTTCCCTTCCTCAGACAAGACGAGGCCTGACTCTCCTGTCCCAACTCTGCAGGGACCCTGCGGTCGGAGTCTGAAACGGAGAGGAAGACTGAGGTTCCTGCCTCCCCTCGAGGAGAGGCCCTCTTCCGTTGCGCCAGACCCAGCGGAGTCCCGAGGGGCCCCGCCACCTCCACAGGATCCCTCGCCTCTCAGAGGCACCCAGGGAAGTTCCCTAAGGTCCCCGGCAGAAGGCGAGGGACACGAGGGTTTCCCGCCGCCCCCCGAGGAAGACCTCGAGAGTCCTTCTTCAACGCATCTCGAGGCCCTAGTCCCCTCCCGTGACTCGAGAGCCAGGACGCGCTCCCCCTCGCCACGCGCATGGAGACCTGACTTCCCTGGCGCCGCTCGAGAGGCTCCCTGAGATCCTCGTCGTGCCTCGGGAGAAAACCCCCACGGGCGCCGTAGCTCGAGGAAACCCCTGAGACGCACCCGTCCTCGCGAGCTGAGGGCCTTCTTTTCCTGCATGGCCTGGAGAGCAATCCCGGGTCCTCTCTCCAAACGGAAGAGGAGGCTGGACTCCCTTGAGGCCGCTCAGGGGACTCCAAGATACCCGCATCGCGACTCGAGAGGAGAGCAGAGTCCTTGGCTTCCCCTCGAGACGAGGCCTGACTCCCCGAGGGAGCCTGGAATGCAACCCCGAGATCCCTGCCTTCCCTGGAGAGGAATATTAGGTCCCGGACACACGCCTAGGTGAGGTCTCTTCGGCCCTGCAGTGACTCGAGCGCAACCCCCAGCTTTCCCTCGCAACCCGAGGGGAAGATTGGGCTTCCCAGGGCCAACCCAAGGGGAAGGCTGAGATCCCCGTCGTAACTCGAGAATCCCGCCGCAACTCGAGAAAAACCACGTGGTTCCCACCTCTTGGCAAGAGGAGGCCCTTGCCCGCCACGGCGTCTCAAGGGAAGTCCACTGTTCCGCCCTGAAGGGCGAAACGGTCCCTGACAGCCTTCCTGCGACCCTCAAAAGTCCCCCGACACGCCGGGTTCCCTCGAGGGGAACACCGAGGGTCCCGGCACCGCTTCCTCTGAGCCCCTTCTCCCCTCCTGATGGCGACAGGAGAGGCGATTCCCCTGCGTGGTCTTGAAGGGGTTCCCGGCCTTCCCGGCGCACCTCAGGATGAGGCCGGTCTCACGAGGAAATTCGAGACGAGCCACGTGGGTGGGGCCACATGCCGAACGCCCCCGATTCCCCGGTCCGCCCTTGAGAAGGACCCGAGGCCCGGACCCCTCTTCGAAGGCAACCCTGTGGGTGAAGGCACAACACGAAGGGGCACTGCCACCCCCGGGCATCGTCCGCAAAGACCCGCGGGTTCCACACACAGCTCGACGAGGGGCCTGAGACCCCCTGAGCAACTCGAGAGGCCAGCGGGGTTCCCTTCCTCAGACAAGACGAGGCCTGACTCTCCTGTCCCAACTCTGCAGGGACCCTGCGGTCGGAGTCCGAAACGGAGAGGAAGCCTGAGGTTCCTGCCTCCCCTCGAGGTGAGGCCCTCTTCCGTTGCGCCAGACCCAGCGGAGTCCCGAGGGGCCCCGCCACCTCCACAGGATCCCTCGCCTCTCAGAGGCACCCTGGGAAGTTCCCTAAGGTCCCCGGCAGAAGGCGAGGGACACGAGGGTTTCCCGCCGCCCCCCGAGGAAAACCTCGAGAGTCCTTCTTCAACGCGTCTCGAGGCCCTAGTCCCCTCCCGTGACTCGAGAGCCAGGACGCGCTCCCCCTCGCCACGCGCATGGAGACCTGACTTCCCTGGCGCCGCACGAGAGGCTCCCTGAGATCCTCGTCGTGCCTCGGGAGAAAACCCCCACGGGCGCCGCAGCTCGAGGAAACCCCTGAGACGCCCCCGTCCTCGCGAGCTGAGGGCCTTCTTTTCCTGCATGGCCTTGAGAGCAATTCCGAGTCCTCTCTCCAAACGGAAGAGGAGGCTGGACTCCCTTGAGGCCGCTCAGGGGGCTCCAAGAGCCCCGCGTCGCGACGCGAGTGGAGAGCGGAGTCCTTGGCTTCCCCTCGAGACGAGGCCTGACTCCCCGGTGGAGCATGGAATGCAACCCCGAGATCCCTGCCTTCCCTGGAAAGGAATATTAGGTCCCGGACACGCGACTAGGTGAGGTCTCTTCGGCCCTGCAGTGACTCGAGCGCAACCCCCAGCTTTCCCTCGCAACCCGAGGGGAAGATTGGGCTTCCCAGGGCCAACCCAAGGGGAAGGCTGAGATCCCCGTCGTAACTCGAGAATCCCGCCGCAACTCGAGAAAACCCACGTGGTTCCCACCTCTTGGCAAGATGAGGCCCTTGCCCGCCACGGCGTCTCAAGGGAAGTCCACTGTTCCGCCCTGAAGGGCGAAATGGTCCCTGACAGCCTTCCTGCGTCCCCCAAAAGTCCCCCGACACGCCGGGATCCCTCGAGGGGAACACCGAGGGTCCCGGCACCGCTTCCTCTGAGCCCCTTCTCCCCTCCTGATGGCGACAGGAGAGGCGATTCCCCTGCGTGGTCTGGAAGGGGTTCCCGGCCTTCCCGGCGCACCTCAGGATGAGGCCGGTCTCACGAGGAAATTCGAGACGAGCCACGTGGGTGGGGCCACATGCCGAACGCCCCCGATTCCCCGGTCCGCCCTTGAGAAGGACCTGAGGCCCGGACCCCTCTTCGAAGGCAACCCTGTGGGTGAAGGCACAACACGAAGGGGCACTGCCACCCCCGTGCATCGTCCGCAAAAACCCGCGGGTTCCACACACAGCTCGACGAGGGGCCTGAGACCCCCTGAGCAACTCGAGAGGCCAGCGGGATTCCCTTCCTCAGACAAGACGAGGCCTGACTCTCCTGTCCCAACTCTGCAGGGACCCTGCGGTCGGAGTCCGAAACGGAGAGGAAGCCTGAGGTTCCTGCCTCCCATCGAGGAGAGGCCCTCTTCCGTTGCGCCAGACCCAGCGGAGTCCCGAGGGGCCCCGCCACCTCCACAGGATCCCTCGCCTCTCAGAGGCACCCTGGGAAGTTCCCTAAAGTCCCCGGCAGAAGGCGAGGGACACGAGGGTTTCCCGCCACCCCCCGAGGAAGACCTCGAGAGTCCTTCTTCAACGCGTCTCGAGGCCCTAGTCCCCTCCCGTGACTCGAGAGCCAGGACGCGCTCCCCCTCGCCACGCGCATGGAGACATGACTTCCCTGGCGCCGCACGAGAGGCTCCCTGAGATCCTCGTCGTGCCTCGGGAGAAAACCCCCACGGGCGCCGCAGCGCGAGGAAACCCCTGAGACGCCCCCGTCCTCGCGAGCTGAGGGCCTTCTTTTCCTGCATGGCCTGGAGAGCAATCCCGGGTCCTCTCTCCAAACGGAAGAGGAGGCTGGACTCCCTTGAGGCCGCTCAGGGGGCTCCAAGAGACCCGCGTCGCGACTCGAGAGGAGAGCGGAGTCCTTGGCTTCCCCTCGAGATGAGGCCTGACTCCCCGGGGGAGCCTGGAATGCAACCCCGAGATCCCTGCCTTCCCTGGAGAGGAATAGTAGGTCCCGGACACGCGCCTAGGTGAGGTCTCTTCGGCCCTGCAGTGAATCGAGCGCAACCCCCAGCTTTCCCTCGCAACCCGAGGGGAAGATTGGGCTTCCCAGGGCCAACCCAAGGGGAAGGCTGAGATCCCCGTCGTAACTCGAGAATCCCGCCGCAACTCGAGAAAAACCACGTGGTTCCCACCTCTTGGCAAGATGAGGCCCTTGCCCGCCACGGCGTCTCAAGGGAAGTCCCCTGTTCCACCCTGAAGGGCGAAACGGTCCCTGACAGCCTTCCTGCGACCCCCTAAAGTCCCCCGACACGCCGGGTTCCCTCGAGGGGAACACCGAGGGTCCCGGCACCGCTTCCTCTGAGCCCCTTCTCCCCTCCTGATCGCGACAGGAGAGACAATTCCCCTGCGTGGTCTGGAAGGGGTTCCCGGCCTTCCCGGCGCACCTCAGGATGAGGCCGGTCTCACGAGGAAATTCGAGACGAGCCACGTGGGTGGGGCCACATGCCGAACGCCCCCGATTCCCCGGTCCGCCCTTGAGAAGGACCCGAGGCCCGGACCCCTCTTCGAAGGCAACCCTGTGGGTGAAGGCACAACACGAAGGGGCACTGCCAACCCCGTGCATCGTCCGCAAAGACCCGCGGGTTCCACACACAGCTCGACGAGGGGCCTGAGACCCCCTGAGCAACTCGAGAGGCCAGCGGGGTTCCCTTCCTCAGACAAGACGAGGCCTGACTCTCCTGTCCCAACTCTGCAGGGACCCTGCGGTCGGAGTCCGAAACGGAGAGGAAGCCTGAGGTTCCTGCCTCCCCTCGAGGTGAGGCCCTCTTCCGTTGCGCCAGACCCAGCGGAGTCCCGAGGGGCCCCGCCACCTCCACAGGATCCCTCGCCTCTCAGAGGCACCCTGGGAAGTTCCCTAAGGTCCCCGGCAGAAGGCGAGGGACACGAGGGTTTCCCGCCGCCCCCCGAGGAAGACCTCGAGAGTCCTTCTTCAACGCGTCTCCAGGCCCTAGTCCCCTCCCGTGACTCGAGAGCCAGGACGCGCTCCCCCTCGCCACGCGCATGGAGACCTGACTTCCCTGGCGCCGCTCGAGAGGCTCCCTGAGATGCTCGTCGTGCCTCGGGAGAAAACCCCCACGGGCGCCGCAGCTCGAGGAAACCCCTGAGACGCCCCCGTCCTCGCGAGCTGAGGGCCTTCTTTTCCTGCATGGCCTGGAGAGCAATCCCGGGTCCTCTCTCCAAACGGAAGAGGAGGCTGGACTCCCTTGAGGCCGCTCAGGGGGCTCCAAGAGCCCCACGTCGCGACTCGAGAGGAGATCGGAGTCCTTGGCTTCCCCTCGAGACGAGGCCTGACTCCCCGGGGGAGCCTGGAATGCAACCCCGAGTTCCCTGCCTTCCCTGGAGAGGAATATTAGGTCCCGGACACACGCCTAGGTGAGGTCTCTTCGGCCCTGCAGTGACTCGAGCGCAACCCCCAGCTTTCCCTCGCAACCCGAGGGGAAGATTGGGCTTCCCAGGGCCAACCCAAGGGGAAGGCTGAGATCCCCGTCGTAACTCGAGAATCCCGCCGCAACTCGAGAAAAACCACGTGGTTCCCACCTCTTGGCAAGATGAGTCCCTTGCCCGCCACGGCGTCTCAAGGGAAGTCCCCTGTTCCGCCCTGAAGGGCGAAACGGTCCCTGACAGCCTTCCTGCGACCCCCAAAAGTCCCCCGACACGCCGGGTTCCCTCGAGGGGAACACCGAGGGTCCCGGCACCGCTTCCTCTGAGCCCCTTCTCCCCTCCTGATCGCGACAGGAGAGGCGATTCCCCTGCGTGGTCTGGAAGGGGTTCCCGGCCTTCCCGGCGCACCTCAGGATGAGGCCGGTCTCACGAGGAAATTCGAGACGAGCCACGTGGGTGGGGCCACATGCCGAACGCCCCCGATTCCCCGGTCCGCCCTTGAGAAGGACCCGAGGCCCGGACCCCTCTTCGAAGGCAACCCTGTGGGTGAAGGCACAACACGAAGGGGCACTGCCACCCCCGTGCATCATCTGCAAAGACCCGCGGGTTCCACACACAGCTCGACGAGGGGCCTGAGTCCCCCTGAGCAACTCGAGAGGCCACCGGGGTTCCCTTCCTCAGACAAGACGAGGCCTGACTCTCCTGTCCCAACTCTGCAGGGGCCCTGCGGTCGGAGTCCGAAACGGAGAGGAAGCCTGGGGTTCCTGCCTCCCCTCGAGGTGAGGCCCTCTTCCGTTGCGCCAGACCCAGCGGAGTCCCGAGGGGCCCCGCCACCTCCACAGGATCCCTCGCCTCCCAGAGGCACCCTGGGAAGTTCCCTAAGGTCCCCGGCAGAAGGCGAGGGACACGAGGGTTTCCCGCCGCCCCCCGAGGAAGACCTCGAGAGTCCTTCTTCAACGCGTCTCGTGGCCCTAGTCCCCTCCCGTGACTCGAGAGCCAGGACGCGCTCCCCCTCGCCACGCGCATGGAGACCTGACTTCCCTGGCGCTGCACGAGAGGCTCCCTGAGATCCTCGTCGTGCCTCGGGAGAAAACCCCCACGGGCGCCGCAGCTCGAGGAAACCCCTGAGACGCCCCCGTCCTCGCGAGCTGAGGGCCTTCTTTTCCTGCATGGCCTGGAGAGCAATCCCGGGTCCTCTCTCCAAACGGAAGAGGAGGCTGGACTCCCTTGAGGCCGCTCAGGGGGCTCCAAGAGCCCCGCGTCGCGACTCCAGAGGAGAGCGGAGTCCTTGGCTTCCCCTCGAGACGAGGCCTGACTCCCCGGGGGAGCCTGGAATGCAACCCTGAGATCCCTGCCTTCCCTGGAGAGGAATATTAGGTCCCGGACACACGCCTAGGTGAGGTCTCTTCGGCCCTGCAGTGACTCGAGCGCAACCCCCAGCTTTCCCTCGCAACCCGAGGGGAAGATTGGGCTGCCCAGGGCCAACCCAAGGGGAAGGCTGAGATCCCCGTCGTAACTCGAGAATCCCGCCGCAACTCGAGAAAAACCACGTGGTTCCTACCTCTTGGCAAGAGGAGGCCCTTGCCCGCCACGGCGTCTCAAGGGAAGTCCCCTGTTCCGCCCTGAAGGGCGAAACGGTCCCTGACAGCCTTCCTGCGACCCCCAAAAGTCCCCCGACACGCCGGGTTCCCTCGAGGGGTACACCAAGGGTCCCGGAACCGCTTCCTCTGAGCCCCTTCTCCCCTCCTGGTCGCGACAGGAGAGGCGATTCCCCTGCGTGGTCTGGAAGTGGTTCCCGGGCTTCCCGGCGCACCTCAGGATGAGGCCGGTCTCACCAGGAAATTCGAGACGAGCCACGTGGGTGGGGCCACATGCCGAACGCCCCCGATTCCCCGGTCCGCCCTTGAGAAGGACCCGAGGCCCGGACCCCTCTTCGAAGGCAACCCTGTGGGTGAAGGCACAACACGAAGGGGCACTGCCACCCCCGTGCATCGTCCGCAAAGACCCGCGGGTTCCACACACAGCTCGACGAGGGGCCTGAGACCCCCTGAGCAACTCGAGAGGCCAGCGGGGTTCCCTTCCTCAGACAAGACGAGGCCTGACTCTCCTGGTCCAACTCTGCAGGGACCCTGCGGTCGGAGTCCGAAACGGAGAGGAAGCCTGAGGTTCCTGCCTCCCCTCGAGGTGAGGCCCTCTTCCCTTGCGCCAGATCCAGCAGAGTCCCGAGGGGCCCCACCACCTCCACAGGATCCCTCGCCTCTCAGAGGCACCCTGGGAAGTTCCCTAAGGTCCCCGGCAGAAGGCGAGGGACACGAGGGTTTCCCGCCGCCCCCCGAGGAAGACCTCGAGAGTCCTTCTTCAACGCGTCTCGTGGCCCTAGTCCCCTCCCGTGACTCGAGAGCCAGGACGCGCTCCCCCTCGCCACGCGCATGGAGACCTGACTTCCCTGGCGCCGCACGAGAGGCTCCCTGAGATCCTCGTCGTGCCTCGGGAGAAAACCCCCACGGGCGCCGCAGCTCGAGGAAACCCCTGAGACGCCCCCGACCTCGCGAGCTGAGCGCCTTCTTTTCCTGCATGGCCTGGAGAGCAATCCCGGGTCCTCTCTCCAAACGGAAGAGGAGGTTGGACTCCCTTGAGGCCGCTCAGGGGGCTCCAAGAGCCCCGCGTCGCGACTCGAGAGGAGAGCGGAGTCCTTGGCTTCCCCTCGAGACGAGGCCTGACTCCCCGGGGGAGCCTGGAATGCAACCCCGAGATCCCTGCCTTCCCTGGAGAGGAATATTAGGTCCCGGACACAGGCGTAGGTGAGGTCTCTTCGGCCCTGCAGTGACTCGAGCGCAACCCCCAGCTTTCCCTCGCAACCCGAGGGGAAGATTGGGCTTCCCAGGGCCAACCCAAGGGGAAGGCTGAGATCCCCGTCGTAACTCGAGAATCCCGCCGCAACTCGAGAAAAACCACGTGGTTCCCACCTCTTGGCAAGATGAGGCCCTTGCCCGCCACGGCGTCTCAAGGGAAATCCCCTGTTCCGCCCTGAAGGGCGAAACGGTCCCTGACAGCCTTCCTGCGACCCCCAAAATTCCCCCGACACGCCGTGTTCCCTCGAGGGGAACACCGAGGGTCCCGGCACCGCTTCCTCTGAGCGCCTTCTCCCCTCCTGATCGCGACAGGAGAGGCGATTCCACTGCTTGGTCTTGAAGGGGTTCCCGGCCTTCCCGGCGCACCTCAGGATGAGGCCGGTCTCACGAGGAAATTCGAGACGAGCCACGTGGGTGGGGCCACATGCCGAACGCCCCCGATTCCCCGGTCCGCCCTTGAGAAGGACCCGAGGCCCGGACCCCTCTTCGAAGGCAACCCTGTGGGTGAAGGCACAACACGAAGGGGCACTGCCACCCCCGTGCATCGTCCGCAAAGACCCGCGGGTTCCACACACAGCTCGACGAGGGGCCTGAGACCCCCTGAGCAACTCGAGAGGCCAGCGGGTTTCCCTTCTTCGGACAAGACGAGGCCTGACTCTCCTGTCCCAACTCTGCAGGGACCCTGCGGTCGGAGTCCGAAACGGAGAGGAAGCCTGAGGTTCCTGCCTCCCCTCGAGGTGAGGCCCTCTTCCGTTGCGCCAGACCCAGCGGAGTCCCGAGGGGCCCCGCCACCTCCACAGGATCCCTCGCCTCTCAGAGGCACCCTGGGAAGTTCCCTAAGGTCCCCGGCAGAAGGCGAGGGACACGAGGGTTTCCCGCCGCCCCCCGAGGAAGACCTCGAGAGTCCTTCTTCAACGCGTCTCGAGGCCCTAGTCCCCTCCCGTGACTCGAGAGCCAGGACGCGCTCCCCCTCGCCACGCGCATGGAGACCTGACTTCCCTGGCGCCGCACGAGAGGCTCCCTGAGATCCTCGTCGTGCCTCGGGAGAAAACCCCCACGGGCGCCGCAGCTCGAGGAAACCCCTGAGACGCCCCCGTCCTCGCGAGCTGAGGGCCTTCTTTTCCTGCATGGCCTGGAGAGCAATCCCGGGTCCTCTCTCCAAACGGAAGAGGAGGCTGGACTCCCTTGAGGCCGCTCAGGGGGCTCCAAGAGACCCGCGTCGCGACTCCAGAGGAGAGCGGAGTCCTTGGCTTCCCCTCGAGACGAGGCCTGACTCCCCGGGGGAGCCTGGAATGCAACCCCGAGATCCCTGCCTTCCCTGGAGAGGAATATGAGGTCCCGGACACACGCCTAGGTGAGGTCTCTTCGGCCCTGCAGTGACTCGAGCGCAACTCCCAGCTTTCCCTCGCAACCCGAGGGGAAGATTGGGCTTCCCAGGGCCAACCCAAGGGGAAGGCTGAGATCCCCGTCGTAACTCGAGAATCCCGCCGCAACTCGAGAAAAACCACGTGGTTCCCACCTCTTGGCAAGATGAGGCCCTTGCCCGCCACGGCATCTCAAGGGAAGTCCCCTGTTCTGCCCTGAAGGGAGAAACGGTCCCTGACAGCCTTCCTGCGACCCCCAAAAGTCCCCCGACACGCCGGGTTGTCTCGAGGGGAACACCGAGGGTCCCGGCACCGCTTCCTCTGAGCCCCTTCTCCCCTCCTGGTCGCGACAGGAGAGGCGATTCCACTGCGTGGTCTGGAAAGGGTTCCCGGCCTTCCCGGCGCACCTCATGACGAGGCCGGTCTCACGAGGAAATTCGAGACGAGCCACGTGGGTGGGGCCACATGCCGAAGGCCCCCGATTCCCCGGTCCGCCCTTGAGAAGGACCCGAGGCCCGGACCCCTCTTCGAAGGCAACCCTGTGGGTGAAGGCACAACACGAAGGGGCACTGCCACCCCCGTGCATCGTCCGCAAAGACCCGCGGGTTCCACACACAGCTCGACGAGGGGCCTGAGACCCCCTGAGCAACTCGAGAGGCCAGCGGGGTTCCCTTCCTCAGACAAGACGAGGCCTGACTCTCCTGTCCCAACTCTGCAGGGACCCTGCGGTCGGAGTCCGAAACGGAGAGGAAGCCTGAGGTTCCTGCCTCCCCTCGAGGTGAGGCCCTCTTCCGTTGCGCCAGACCCAGCGGAGTCCCGAGGGGCCCCGCCACCTCCACAGGATCCCTCGCCTCTCAGAGGCACCCTGGGAAGTTCCCTAATGTCCCCGGCAGAAGGCGAGGGACACGAGGGTTTCCCGCCGCCCCCCGAGGAAGACCTCGAGAGTCCTTCTTCAACGCGTCTCGAGGCCCTAGTCACCTCCCGTGACTCGAGAGCCAGGACGCGCTCCCCCTCGCCACGCGCATGGAGACCTGACTTCCCTGGCGCCGCACGAGAGGCTCCCTGAGGTCCTCGTCGTGCCTCGGGAGAAAACCCCCACGGGCGCCGCAGCTCGAGGAAACCCCTGAGACGCCCCCGTCCTCGCGAGCTGAGGGCCTTCTTTTCCTGCATGGCCTGGAGAGCAATCCCGGGTCCTCTCTCCAAACGGAAGACGAGGCTGGACTCGCTTCAGGCCGCTCAGGGGGCTCCAAGAGACCCGCGTCGCCACTCGAGAGGAGAGCGGAGTCCTTGGCTTCCCCTCGAGACGAGGCCTGACTCCCCGGGGGAGCCTGGAATGCAACCCCGAGATCCCTGCCTTCCCTGGAGAGGAATATTAGGTCCCGGACACAGGCCTAGGTGAGGTCTCTTCGGCCCTGCAGTGACTCGAGCGCAACCCCCAGCTTTCCCTCGCCACCCGAGGGGAAGATTGGGCTTCCCAGGGCCAACCCAAGGGGAAGGCTGAGATCCACGTCGTAACTCGAGAATCCCGCCGCAACTTGAGAAAAACCACGTGGTTCCCACCTCTTGGCAAGATGAGGCCCTTGCCCGCGACGGCGTCTCAAGGGAAGTCCCCTGTTCCGCCCTGAAGGGCGAAACGGTCCCTGACAGCCTTCCTGCGACCCCCAAAAGTCCCCCGACACGCCGGGGTCCCCCGGGGGGTACCCCGAGGGTCCCGGCACCGCTTCCTCTGAGCCCCTTCTCCCCTCCTGATCGCGACAGGAGAGGCGATTCCCCTGCGTGGTCTGGAAGGGGTTCCCGGCCTTCCTGGCGCACCTCAGGAGGAGGCCGGTCTCACGAGGACATTTCAAATGAGCCACGTGGGTGGTGCCACACGCCGAACGACCCCGATTCCCCGGTCCGCTCTTGAGAAGAACCCGATGACGTACACCTCTTCGAAGGCAACCCTGTGGGTGAAGGCACACACCTAAGCGGCATTGACATCCCCGTGCAGTGTCCGGAAAGACCCGCGGGTTCCACACACAGCTGGACGAGGGGCCAGTGGCCCCCTGAACAACTCGAGAGGCAAGTGGGGTTCCCTTCCTCAGACAAGACGAGGCCTGACTCTCCTGTCCCAACTCTGCAGGGACCCTGCAGTCGGAGTCCGAAACGGAGAGGAAGCCTGAGGTTCCTGCCTCCCCTCGAGGTGAGGCCCTCTTTCGTTGCGCCAGACCCAGCGGAGTGCCGAGGGGCCCCGCCACCTCCACAGGATCCCTCGCCTCTCAGAGGCACCCTGGGAAGTTCCCTAAGGTTCCCGGCAGAAGTCGAGGGAAACGAGGTTTTCCCGCCGCCCCCCGAGAAAGACCTCGAGAGTCCTTCTTCAACGCATCTCGAGGCCCTAGTCCCCTCCCGTGACTCGAAAGCCAGGACGCGCTCCCCCTCGCCACGCGCATGGAGACCTGACTTCCCTGGCGCCGCACGAGAGGCTCCCTGAGATCCTCGTCGTGCCTCGGGAGAAAACCCCCACGGGCGCCGCAGCTCGAGGAAACCCCTGAGAGGCCCCCGTCCTCGCGAGCTGAGGGCCTTCTTTTCCTGCATGGCCTGGAGACCAATCCCGGGTCCTCTCTCCAAACGGAAGAGGAGGCTGGACTCCCTTGAGGCCGCTCAGGGGGCTCCAAGAGACCCGCGTCGCGACTCGAGAGGAGAGCGGAGTCCTTGGCTTCCCCTCGAGACGTGGAATGACTCCCCGGGGGAGCCTGGAATGCAACCCCGAGATCCCTGCCTTCCCTGGAGAGGAATATTAGGTCCCGGACACACGCCTAGGTGAGGTCTCTTCGGCCCTGCAGTGACTCGAGCGCAACCCCAACTTTCCCTCGCAACCCGAGGGGAAGATTGGGCTTCCCAGGGCCAACCCAAGGGCAAGGCTGAGATCCCCGTCGTAACTCGAAAATCCCGCCGCAACTCGAGAAAAACCACGTGGTTCCCACCTCTTGGCAAGATGAGGCCCTTGCCCGCCACGGCGTCTCAAGGGAAGTCCCCTGTTCCGCCCTGAAGGGCGAAACGGTCCCTGACAGCCTTCCTGCGACCCCCATAAGTACCCCGACACGCCGGGTTCCCCCGAGGGGAGCACCGAGGGTCCCGGCACCGCTTCCTCTGAGCCCCTTCTCCCCTCCTGATCTCGACAGGAGAGGCAATTCCCCTGCGTGGTCTGGAAGGGGTTCCCGGCCTTCCCGGCGCACCTCAGGATGAGGCCGGTCTCACGAGGAAATTCGAAACGAGCCACGTGGGTGGGGCCACATGCCGAACGCCCACGATTCCCCGGTCCGCCCTTGAGAAGGACCCGAGGCCCTGACCCCTCTTCGAAGGCAACCCTGTGGGTGAAGGCACAACACGAAGGGGCACTGCCACCCCCGTGAATCGTCCGCAAAGACCCGCGGGTTCCACACACAGCTCGACGAGGGACCCCCTGAGCAACTCGAGAGGCCAGCGGGGTTCCCTTCCTCAGACAAGACGAGGCCTGACTCTCCTGTCCCAACTCTGCAGGGACCCTGCGGTCGGAGTCCGAAACGGAGAGGAAGCCTGAGGTTCCTGCCCCCCCTCGAGGTGAGGCCCTCTTCCGTTGCGCCATACCCAGCGGAGTCCCGAGGGGCCCCGCCACCTACACAGGATCCCTCGCCTCTCAGAGGCACCCTGGCAAGTTCCCTAAGGTCCCCGGCAGATGGCGAGGGAAACGAGGGTTTCCCGCCACCCCCCGAGAAAGACCTCGAGAGTCCTTCTTCAACGCGTCTCGAGGCCCTAGTCCCCTCCCGTGACTCGAGAGCCAGGACGCGCTCCCCCTCGCCACGCGCATGGAGACCTGACTTCCCTGGCGCCGCACGAGAGGCTCCCTGAGATCCTCGTCGTGCCTCGGGAGAAAACCCCCACGGGCGCCGCAGCTCGAGGAAACCCCTGAGACGCCCCCGTCCTCGCGAGCTGAGGGCCTTCTTTTCCTGCATGGCCTGGAGAGCAATCCTGGGTCCTCTCTTCAAACGGAAGAGGATGCTGGACTCCCTTGAGGCCGCTCAGGGGGCTCCAAGAGACCCGCGTCGTGACTCGAGAGGAGAGCGCAGTCCTTTGCTTCCCCTCTAGGCGAGGCCTGACTCCCCGGGGGAGTCTGGAGTGCAATCCCGAGATCCTTGTCTTCCGTTGAGAGGACTATTAGGTCCTGGACACACGCCTAGATGAGGTCTCTTTGGCCTTGCAGTGGTTCGAGCACAACATCCAGCTTTCCCTCGCAACTCGAAGGGAAGTTTGGGCTTCCCAGGGCCAACACAAGAGGAAGCCTGAAATCCACGTCGTAACTCGAGAATCCCGCCGCAACTCGAGAAAAACCACGTGGTTCCATCGTCTTCGCAGCATGAGGCCCTTGCCCGCCACAGCGTCTCAAAAGAAGTCCCACGTTCCTACTGAAGTGCAAAACGGTACTTGGCACCCATGATGGCACCCCCAAAGTTCCCCAACATACAGGCCTCACTCGAGGGTAACACCCATGTTCCCCGCACCACATCATTTGAGCCCCTTCTCCCCTCCTGATTGCAACAGGAGTGTCTTTTCTCCTGCTTTGTGTTGAAGGGGTTACCGATCTTCCCAGCGCACATCAGGATGAGGCCTGTCTCACGAGGAAATTGGAGATGTAGCCTCGTGGGTGGTGCCACATGCGGAAAGACCCCATTTCCCGGTCAGCTATTAATAAGAACCCGATGCCCGTACACTTCTTGGAATGCATCCCGTAGGATGAAGGCACAACAAGGAGGCACCCTGAACACCCGTGCATCTTTTGGAAAATTCTGCAGGTTCCACATACAGCTCGACAAGTGACCTGTTACCTCGTGAACAACTCGAGAGGCAAGCTAAGTTTCATTTCTCCACAGAATACGAGGCCTGACTCTCCTGTCCCAACTCTGCAGGAATCCTGAGATCGGAGTCTGAAATGGAGAGGAACCCTGAGGTTCCTTCCTCAACACGAGATGAGGCCCTCTTGTATTATACCACACCCAGTGGAGTCCCGAGAGGCCCCTCCCAACTCCACAGTATCAGTGTCTTCTCAGAGGCACCCTGAGCAACTCCCTGAGGTCACCGGCACAAGTCGAGGGAACACAGGGTATCCTGCCGCAACCCGAGAAAGACCTCAAGAGTCCTTCTTCAACGCGTCTTGAGGACGGATTCCCCTACCATGACTCGAGAGCAATGACACGCTCCCCCTCGCCATGCGCATGGACACCTGACTTCCCTGGCGCCACATGAGAGGCTCCCTGAGCTCCCCGTCATACCTCGTGAGAAACCCCACACTGGCGCCGCAGCTCGGGAAAACCCACCGTCATCGCAAGATTGGGGACTTCTTTTCCTGCCTGACCTGGAGAGCAATCCCTGGTCTTTTCTCCAAACTTCACAGGAGGCTTTACTCCCTTTAGGCCACTCAATGGGCTCCAAGAGATACCTGTCGCGACTTGAGAGGAGAGCAGAGTACTTTGTTTCCCCTCGAGACGAGGCCTTACCTCGGGTGAGTCTGGAATGCAACCCCGAGATCCCTGTTGTCCCTGGAGAGGAACATTATGTCCTGGACAAAAGCCTAGATGAGGTCTATTTTGCCCTACAGGGACTCGAGAGCAACACCCATCTCTCCCTCGCAATTCGAATGGAAGATTGGTCTTCATTGGGCCAACACAAGAGGAAGTCTGAATTTCCCGTTGTAACTCGAGAATCCCACCGCAACTCTTAAAAACCACGTGGTTCCCCATTCATCGCAATATGAGGCCTTTGCCCGCTACAGAGTCTCAAGAGAAGTCCCATGTTTCATCATAAAGTTCGAGATGCTACTTGGCACCCTTGATGCGACCCCAAAAGTTCCCCAATATACCGGTCTCACTCCAAGGGAACACCGAAGTTCCTGGCACCACTTCATTTGAGCCCCTTCTCCGCTCCTGATCACGGCAGGAAGGTCGATCCCCCTGCTTTGTCTAGAAGGGGTTCCCGACCTTCATGGCGCACCTCAGGATGAGGCCAGTCTCACGAAGAAATTCGAGACGTAGCCTCGTGTTGGTGCCACGTGCCAAAAGACCCCGATTTCTCGGTCTTGCTCTTGATAAGAACGCGATGCCCGGACACCTCTTCTAAGGCAACCCTGTGGATGAAGGCACTACACGAGGGGGCACTGGCAACCCTGTTCATCGTCCGGAAAACCCCGCAGGATCCACATACAGCTCCACAACTGGCCTGTCACCCCTTAAACAATGAGAGAGGAAAGCGGAGTCCCCTTCCTCAGACAAGACGAGGCCTGAGTATCCAATCCCAACTCTGCAGGCACGCTTCGATCTGAGTCAGAAATGGAGAGGAAACCTGAGGTTCCTGCCTCAACCCGAGATGAGGCCCTCTTCCATTAAAACAAACCCAGTGGAGTCCCGAGAGTCCCCTCCCATCTCCACAGTATCCCTGACTTCTCATAGGCATTCTGAGAAGCTCCTTGAGGCCACCGGCAAAAGTCGAGGGAAATAAGGGTTTCCTGCCACAACCGAAGAAAGACCTCGAGAGTCCTTCTTCAATGTGTCTTGAGGTCAGATTCCCCTACCATAGCTCGAGAGCAATGACACGCTCCCCCTCGCCATGCGCATGGACACCTGACTTCCTTGGGGCCACATGAGAGGCTCCCTGAGCTCCCCGTCATACCTCGTGAGAAACCCCACACTGGCGCGGCAGCTCGAGAAAACCCACAAGATCCCTCCGTCATCGCAAGATGAGGGCCATCTTTTCCTGCATGGCCTGGAGAGCAGTCCCAAGTCCTCTCTCCAAACTTCACAGGAGGCTTGACTCCCTTTAGGCCACAAAGTGGGCTCCAAGAGGTGCCCGTCGCGACTCAAAAGGAGAGCGGAGTCCTTAGCTTCCCTTCGACATGAGGCCTGACTCCCTGGGTGAGTCTGGAATGCAAACCTGGGATCCCTGTGGCCCTTGGAGAGGAACATTAGGTCCTGGACACAAGCCTAGATGAGGTCTCCTTTGCCCTGCAGTGACTCGAGCGCAACCCCCAGCTCTCCCTCGCAACTCGAATGGATGATTGGCCTTCCCTGGCCCAACACAAGAGGAAGCCTGAAATCCCCGTTGTAACTCGAGAATCCCGCCGCAACTCGAGAAAAACCACGTGGCTCCCCCGTCATCGCAAGATGAGGCCCTTGGCCGCTACAGCGTATCAAGAGAAGTCCCACGTTCCATCCTGAAGTACAAAACGGTACTTGGCACCCTTGAGGCCACCCCCAAAGTTCCCTGACATACCGGTCTCACTCGAGGGAAACTCCAAAGTTCACGGCACCACATCCTGTGAGCCCCTTCACCCCTCCTGATCGCGACAGAAGGGTCGATTCCCATGTTTTGTCTGCAAGGGGTTCCCGACGTTCCCCGCGAACCTCCGGATGAGGCCGGTCTCATGAGGAAATTCGAAAAGTAGCCTCATGGTTGGTGCCATATGCTGAAAGATCCCGAATTCCTGGTCCACTCTAGATAAGAACCTGACGCCCGGACATCTCTTCGAAGGCAACCCTGTGGATGAAGGCACAACACGAAGGGACACTGACATCCCCATGCATCGTCTGGAAAAACCCGCAGATTCCACTCACAGCTCCAAATGTGGACTGTCACCTCGTGAACAACTCGAGAGGCAAGTGAAGTTGCATTCCTTCACACAAGACGAGGCCTTACCCTCCTGGCCCAACTCTTCAGGGACCCTGCAATTGGAGTCAGAAATGGAGAGGAACCCTGAGGTTCCTGCCTCAACTAGAGAAGAGGCCCTCTTCCATTGAACCAAACTCAGTGGTGTCCCGAGAGGCCCCTCCCAACACCACAGTATCCCTGAATTCTCAGAGGCTCCGTGAAAAGCTACCTGAGGTCACTGGCACAAGTCGAGGGAACCCAGAGTTTCCTGAAGTAACCCGAGAAAGACTTGGAGAGTCCTTTTTCAACGTCTCTTGATGCCCGATTCCCCTACCATGACTCCAGAGCAAGGACGCGCTCCCCTCGCCACAAGCAGGAAAACTGACTTCCCTAGTACCACACAAGAGGCTCCCTGAGTACCCCATCGTACCTCGTGAGAAAACCCACAGTGGCGCCGCAGTTCGAGAAAAACCACAAGATGCCCCCGTCAAGGAGAGATGGGGGCCTTCTTTTCCTGCCTGACCTGGAGAGCAATTCCTGGTCCTCTCTCCAAACTTCACAGGAGTATTGACTCCCTTTAGGCCACTCAGTTGGGTCCAAGAAATACCCGGTGCGACTCGAGAGGAGAGCGGAGTCCTTTGCTTCCCTGGAGACGAGGCCTGACTCCCCGGGTGAGTTTGGAATGCAACCCCGAGATCCATGTCACCCCTGGAGTGGAACATTATGTCCTAGACACAAGCCTAGATGAGGTCTATTTTGCCCTACAGTGACTCGAGCAACCTCCATCTCTCCCTCACAATTTGAATGGAAGATTGGTCTTCCCACGGTCAACACAAGAGGAAGTCTGAATTTCCCATCGTAATTCGAGAATTCAGCCTCAAGTCTTAAAAACCATGTGGTTCCCCCTTCATCGCAATATGAGGCCCTTGCCAGCTAGAGTCTCAAGAGAAGTCCCACGTTCCATCGTAAAGTTCGAAATGCTACTTGGCACACTTGATGTGACCCCAAAGTTCCCCAACATACCGGTCTCCCTGCAGGGGAACACCGAAGTTCCCGGTGTCTCCAGGGAAGTCCCATGTTCCGCCCTGAAGGGCGACACGGTACTTGACACCCTTGATGCGACCGCAAAAGTTCCCCGACACGCTGGGTTCCCTCGAGGGGAACACCGAGGGTCCCGGCACCACTTCATCTGAGCCCCGTCTCCCCTCCTGATCACGACAGGAGAGTCGATTCCCCTGCGTGGTCTGGAAGGGGTTCCCGGCCTTCCCGGCGCACCTCAGGATGAGGCCGGTCTCAGGAGGAAATTCGAGAGTAGCCACATGTGAGGTGCCACGTGCCGAACGACTCCGATTTTCCGGTCCGCTCTTGATAAGAACCCGATGCCCGGACACCTCTTCGAAGGCAACCCTGTGGGTGAAGGCACAACACGAAGGGGCACTGACACCCCCGTGCATCATCCGGAAAAACCAGCAGGGTCTGGACACAGCTCGACAAGGGGCCTGAGACTCCCGGAACAACTCGAGAGGCAACCAGAATTCCATTCCTCAGACAAGACGAGGCATGACTCTCCTGTCCCAACACTGCAGGGACCGTGCAGTCGGAGTCCGAATCCGAGAGGAAGCCTGAGGTTCCTGCCTCCCCTCGAGATGAGGCCCTCTTCCATTGCGCCGAACCCAGCAGAGTCCCGAGAGGCCCTGCCAACTCCACAGCATCCCTCACCTCTCAGAGGCACCGTGGGAAGTTCCCTAAGGTCCCCTGCAGAAGTCGAGGGAAACGAGGGTTTCCCGCCGCAACCCGAGAAAGACCTCGAGAGTCCTTCTTCAACGCCTCTTGAGGACCTAGCCGTTTCCCATGACTCGAGAGTGATGACCAGCTCCCCCTCGCCATGCGCATGGAGACCTGACTTGCCTGGCGCCGCACGGGAGGCTCCCTGAGGTCCTCATCATGCCTCGTGAGAAAACCCCCATGGGCGCAGCAGACTGAGGAAACCCATGAGACGCCCCCGTCATCGCGAGATGAGGGCCTTCTTTTCTTGCCTGGCCTGGAGAGCAATCCCGATTCCTCTCTCCAAACTGAAGAGGAGGCTCGACACCCTTGAGTCCACTCAGTGGGCTCCAAGAGATCCGTGTCGTGACTTGAGAGGAAAGCGGAGTCTTTGCTTCCCCTCCAGGCGAGTCCTGACCCCCCGGGGGAGTCTGGAATGGAAACCCGTGATCCCTGTCTTCCCTTGAGAGGAATATTAGGTCCTGGACACACGCCTCGATGAGGTCTCTTTGGCCCTGTAGTGACTCGAGCAGAACCCCCAGCTTTCCATCGCAACTCGAATTGAAGATTGGGCTTCCCAGGGCCAACCCAAGAGGAAGCCTGAAATTCCTGTCGTTTTTGAGAATCCCAATGCAACTCGAGAAAAACGACGTGGTTCCAACGTCTTCACAGGATGAGGCCCTTGCCCGCTACAGCGTCTCCAGGGAAGTCCCATGTTCCGTCTTGAAGTGGGAAACGGTACTTGGCTCCCTTGATGCGACCCCTAAAGTTCCCTGAAACGCCGGGTTCCCTCGAGTGGAACACCGAGGGTCCCGGCACCACTTCATCTGAGCCCCATCTCCCCTCCTGATCGCGACAGGAGAGGCGATTCCCCTACTTTGTGTGGAAGGTGTTCCCGGCCGTCCCGGCGCACCTCAGGATGATGCTGGTCTCACGAGGAAATTCGAGATGAGCCACGTGGGTGGTGCCACATGCCGAATGACCCTGATTTCCCAGTCCGCTCTTGAAATGAACCCGATGCCCGGACACCTCTTTGAAGGAAACACTGTGGGGGAAGGCACCAAACGAAGGGGCACTGACACCCCCATGCATCTTCTGGAAACACCCGCAGGTTCCACACACAGCTTGTCAAGGGCCCTGAGACCCCCTGAACAACTCAAGAGGCAAGCAGAGTTCCGTTACTCAGACAAGACGAGGCCTGACTCTCCTGTCCCAACTCTGCAGGGACCCTGCGGTCGGAGTCAGAAATGGAGAGGAAGCCTGAGGTTCCTGCCTCCAATCGAGATGAGGCCCTCTTTCATTTCGTCAAACCTAGTGGAGTCCCGAGAGGCCCCTCTAACTCCTCAGTATCCCTCACCTCTCAGAGGCACCTGGGAAGTTCCCTAAGGTCCCCTGTAGAGGTCGATGGAAACGAGTGTTTCCCGCCCCAACCCAAGAAAGACCTTGAGAGTCCTTCTTAAATGCCTCTTGAGGCCCTAGTCCCTCCCATGACTCGAGAGCAATGACGCGATCTGCCTGGCCACACGCATGGAGTCAGGCTTCTCTGGCGCCGCACGAGAGGCTCCCTGAACTCCCCATCATATCTCGTGAGAAACCCCACACTGGCGCCGCAGCTCGAGAAAACCCATGAGACGCCCCCGTCATCACGAGAGGAGGGCCATCTTTAACTGCATGGTATGCAGATCAAGCGTGAACCTTCTGTCCAAGCTACACAGGACGCTTGACTCCCTTTAGGCCACTCATTGGGCTCCAAGAGTTACGCGTCCCGACTCGAGAGGATAGTGGAGTCCTTTGCTTCCTTCCACTCGAGACGAGGTGTGACCCACCGGGTGAGACAGGAATGCGACCCCGATATCCCTGTCGCCCCTGGAGAGGAACATTACGTCCTGGACCCAAGCCTAGATGAGGACTCTTTGCCCTGAAGTGACTCGAGAGCAACCCCCAGCTCTCTCTGACAAGTTGAATGGAAGATTGGACTTCCTGGGCCAACACAAGAGGAAGCCTGAATTCCCCGTTGTAACTCGAGAATCCCGCCTCAACTCGAGAAAAACCACGTGTTTCCCTCGTCATCGCAATATGAGGCCCTTGCCCGCTACAGCATCTCCAGAGAATTCCCACGTTCCGTCTTGAAGTGCGAAACTGTACTTGGCACCCTTGATGCGACCTCAAAAGTGCCGTGACATACCGGTCTCACTCGAGGGGACCACCGAGGTTCCCGGCACCACTTCATCTGAGCCCCTTCTCCCCTTCTGATCGCGAGCGGTGGGTCGATTCCCCTGCTTTGTCTGCAAGGGGTTCCCGACCTTCCCGGCGCACCTCAGGATGAGGCCGGTCTCCCGAGGAAATTCGAGACGTAGCCTCGTGGGTGGTACCACATGCTGAAAGACCCCAATTTTCCGGTACCCTCTTGAAAAGAACCCGATGACCGGAAACCTCTTTGAAGGCAACCCTGTGGATGAAGGCACAACACGAAGGGGCACTGACACCCCCGTGCATCGTCCGGAAAAACCCGCAGGTTCCACACTCAGCTCAACAAGTGGCCTGTCACTCCGTGAACAACTCGAAAGGCAAGGGGAAATCCATTCTTCAACAGAAGACGAGGCGTGACTCTCTTGTCCATACTCTGCAGGTACCCTGCGACCCGAGTCAGATATGGAGAGGACCCCTGAGGTTCCTGCCTCCATTCGAGATGAGGCCCTCTTCGATTGCACCAAACCCAGTTGAGTAACGAAAGGCCCCTCCCAAATCCACAGTGTCCCTGACTTCTCAGAGGCACCCTTAGACCTTCCTGAGATCACCGGCACAAGTCGAGGGAACCAAGGGTTTCCTGCCCCAACCCGTAAAAGACCTCGAGAGTCCTTCTTCAACGCGTCTTGAGGTGCGATTCCCCTACCATGACTCGAGAGCAATGACGCGCTCCCCCTAGCCACGCGCATAGAAACCTGACTTCCCTGGCGCCACAGGAGAGGCTCCCTGAGCTCCCCATTATACCTCGTGAGCAACACCACACTGGAGCCGCAGCTCGAGAATACCCACGAGACGCCCCAGTCCTCACGAGATGAGGGCCTTCTTTTGCTGTATGGCCTGGAGAGCAATCCTGAGTCCTCTCTCCAAACTCCACAGGAGGCTTGACTCAATTTAGGCCACACAGTGAGCTCCAAGATATACCCGTCGCGACTTGACAGGAGAGCGGTGTCCTTGGCTTCCCCTCGAGACGAGGCCTGACTCCCCGGGTGAGTCGAGAATGCAATGTTGAGATCGCTTTCGCCCCAGCAGAGGAACATTAGGTCCTGGACACAAGCCTAGATGAGGTCTATTTGGCCCTGCAGTGTCTCGAGAGGAATCCCCAGTTCTAACTCGCAATTCGAATGAAAACTGGACTTCCCTGGGCCAGTTGAAGAGGAAGCCTGAATTCCCGGTTGTAACTCGAGAATCCCGCCCCAACTCAAGAAAAACCACGTGGTTCCCCCGTCATCGAAAGATGAGGCCCTTGCCCGCTACAGCGTCTCAAGAGAAGTCCCACGTTCCGTATTGAAGAGCGAAAAGTTACTTGGAACCCTTGATGCGACCCCAAAAGTTCCACGACATACCAGTCTCACTTGAGGAGAACACCGAGGTTCCCGGCACCACTTCATCTGAGACTCTTCTCCCCTCTTGATCGTGACAGGAGGTTCGATTCCCCTGCTTTGTCTGGAAAGCGTTCCCGACCTTCCTGGTGCACATCAAGATGAGGCCAGTCTCACGACGAAATTCGAGACATAGCCTCGTGGGTGGTGCGGCATGCCAAAAGACCCCGATTCCCTGGTCCGCTCTTGATAAGAACCCGATGGCAGAACCCAACTCGAAGGCAATCCTGTGGAACAAGGCACAACACGAAGGGGCAGTGACACCCCAGTGCATCGTCCAGAAAAACCCGCAAGTTGCACATACAAATCGACAAGTGGCCTGTCACCCCATGAACAACGCGAGAGTCAAGCGGAGTTCCATTCCTCCACACAAGACGAGGCCTGACTCTCCTGTCCCAACTCTGCAGGGACTCTGCGATCCGAGTCAGATCCGGCGCATTCGAAGCCAGGAGAGGAACCCTGTGGTTCCTGCCTCAACTTGTCATGAGGCCCTCTTCCATTGCACCAAACCCAGTGGAGTTCCGAGAGGCCCCTCCCAACTCCACAGTGACCCTGACTTCTCAGAGGCATGCTGAGAAGCTTCCTGAGGTCACTGGCACAAGTCGATGGAACCCAGGGTTTCCTGCTGCAACCCAAGAAAGACCTCGAGAGTCCTTCTTTAACACGTCTTCAGGCCCAATTCCCCTACCATGACTCGAGAACAATGACGGGCTCCCTCTCACCACGTGCATAGAGACCTGACTGCCCTGGCACCACATGAGAGGCTCACTGAGCTCCCAGTCTTACTTCGTGAGAAACCCCACACTAGCGCCACAGCTCGAGAAAACCTACGAGACGCCCCAGTCATCGGGAGATGAGGGCCTTCATTTCCTGCATTGCCTGGAGAGCAATCCCGTGTCCTCCCTCCAAACACCAGAGGAGGTTTGACTCCCTTTAAGCCACTCAGTGGGCTCCAAGACATACCCGTCCGACTCGAGAGGAGAGCAGAGTCCTTTGCTTCCCCTCGAGACGAGGCCTGACTCCAGGGTGAGTCTGGAATGCAACCCCGAGATTCCTGTCGCCCCTTGACATGAACATTAGTTCCTGCACACAAGCCTTGGTGGGGTCTCTTTTGCCTTCAGTGACTAGAGCGCACCTCCAGCTCTTCCTCGAATCTCGAATGGAAGATAAGACTTTTGTGGGCCAACACAAGAGGAAGCATGAATTCCCTGTGGTAACTCAAATATCCCACCGCAACTAGAGAAAAACGAAGTGGTTCCCCAGTCATTCCAAGATGATGCCCTTGCCCGCTGGAGCACCCCAAGAGAAGTCCCACGTTCCAATTTGAAGAGCGAAACGGTACTTGGAACGCGTTATGCGACCCCAAAAGTTACCCGACATACCTGTCTCACTTGAGGGAAACACCGAGGTTCCCAGCAGCACTTCATCTGAGCCACTTCTCCCCTCCTGATCGCCACAGGAGGGTCGATTCCTCTGCTTTGTCTGGAAGGGTTTCATGACCTTCGCGGCACACCTCAGGATGAGGCCGGTTTCATGAGGAAATTCGAGACTAGCCACGTGGGTGGTGCCAAATGCTGAACGACCCCGATTTCCCAGTCCGCTCTTCATAAGAACACGATGCCCGGACACCTCTTCGAAGGCAACCCTGTGGATGAAGACACAAAACGAAGGGTCACTGACACCCCCATGCATCGTCTGGAAAAACCTGCAGATTCCACACACAGTTTGACAAGGGGCCTGAAACCCCATGAACAACTCGAGAGGCAAGCGGAGTTCCATTCCTCAGAAAAGACATAGCCTGACTCTCCTGTCCCAAATCTGCAGGGACACTACGATCAGAGTCAGAATTGGAAAGGAAGCCTGAGGTTCCTGCCTCCACTCGAGATGAGGCCCTCTTCCATTGGGACAAACCCAGTGGAGTCCCGAGAGGCCCCGCCAAATCCACAGCGTCCCTCACCTCTCAGAGGCCTCTCAGGCACCCTGGGAAGTTTCCTCAGGTCCCCGGCAGAATTCGGGGGAAACGAGGGTTTCCCGCTGCAACCCGAGAAAGACATCGAGAGTCCTTCTTCAACGCGTCTTGAGGCCCTAGTCCCCTCTCATGACTCGAGAACAATGACGCGCTCCTTCTCGCCACATGCATGGAGACATGACTTCCCTGGAACCACACGAGAGGCTCCCTGAGATCCTCGTCGTGCCTCGGGAGAAAACCCCCACGGGTGCCGCAGCTCGAGGAAACCCCTGAGATGCCCCCCTCCTCGCGAGGTGAGGGCCTTCTTTTCCTGCCTGGCCTGCAGAGTAATCACGAGTCCTCTCTCAAAAGTGAAGAGGAGGCTGCACTCCCTTGAGGCCACTCAGGGTGCACCAAGATATCCGCGTCGCGACTCGGGAGGAGAGCGGAGTCCTTTGCTTCCCCTCGAGGCGAGGCCTGACTCCCCGGGGGAGCATGGGATGCAACCCCGAGATCCCTGCCTTCCCTGGAGAGGAATATGAGGTCCCGGACACACGCCTAGGTGAGGTCTCTTCGGCCCTGCAGTGACTCGAGCGCAACCCCCAGCTTTCCCGCGCAACCCGAGGGGAAGATTGGGCTTCCCAGGGCCAACCCAAGGGGAAGGCTGAGATCCCCGTCGTAACTCGAGAATCCCGCCGCAACTCGAGAAAAACCACGTGGTTCCCACCTCTTGGCAAGATGAGGCCCTTGCCCGCCACGGCGTCTCAAGGAAAGTCCCCTGTTCCGCCCTGAAGGGCGAAACGGTCCCTGACAGCCTTCCTGCGACCCCCAAAAGTCCCCCGACATGACGGGTTCCCTCGAGGGGAACACCGAGGGTCCCGGCTCCGCTTCCTCTGAGCCCCTTCTCCCCTCCTGATCGCGACAGGAGAGGCGATTCCCCTGCGTGGTCTGGAAGGGGTTCCCGGCCTTCCCGGCGCACCTCAGAATGAGGCCGGTCTCACGAGGAAATTCGAGACGAGCCACGTGGGTGGGGCCAGCTGCCGAACGCCCCCTATTCCCCGGTCCGCCCTTGACAAGGACCCGAGGCCCGGACCCCTCTTCGAAGGCCTTTCTGTGGATGAAGGCACAACACGAAGTGGCACTGCCACCCCCGTGCATCATTCGCAAAGA
This sequence comes from Bubalus kerabau, assembly GCF_029407905.1. NCBI lineage: Eukaryota > Metazoa > Chordata > Mammalia > Artiodactyla > Bovidae > Bubalus > Bubalus kerabau. The sequence continues at coordinate 1,161,993 of NW_026577890.1, read as the reverse complement.
CCCGCGGGTGCCACACACAGCTCGACGAGGGGCCTGAGACCCCCTGAGCAACTCGAGAGGCCAGCGGGGTTCCCTTCCTCAGACAAGACGAGGCCTGACTCTCCTGTCCCAACTCTGCAGGGACCCTGCGGTCGGAGTCCGAAACGGAGAGGAAGCCTGAGGTTCCTGCCTCCCCTCGAGGTGAGGCCCTCTTCCGTTGCGCCAGACCCAGCGGTGTCCCGAGGGGCCCCGCCACCTCCACAGGATCCCTCGCCTCTCAGAGGCACCCTGGGAAGTTCCCTAAAGTCCCCTGCAGAAGGCGAGGGACACGAGGATTTCCTGCCGCCCCCCGAGAAAGACCTCGAGAGTCCTTCTTCAACGCGTCTCGAGGCCCTAGTCCCCTCCCGTGACTCGAGAACCAGGACGCGCTCCCCCTCGCCACGCGCATGGAGACCTGACTTCCCTGGCGCCGCACGAGAGGCTCCCTGAGATCCTCGTCGTGCCTCGGGAGAAAACCCCCACGGGCGCCGCAGCTCGAAGAAAGCCCTGAGATGCCCCCGTCCTCGCGAGCTGAGGGCCTTCTTTTCCTGCATGGCCTGGAGAGCAATCCCGGGTCCTCTCTCCAAACGGAAGAGGAGGCTGGACTCCCTTGAGGCCGCTCAGGGGGCTCCAAGAGACCCGCGTCGCGACTGGAGAGGAGAGCGGAGTCCTTGGCTTCCCCTCGAGATGAGGCCTGACTCCCCGGGGGAGCCTGGAATGCAACCCCGAGATCCCTGCCTTCCCTGGAGAGGAATATGAGGTCCCCGACACACGCCTAGGTGAGGTCTCTTCGGCCCTGCAGTGACTCGAGCGCAACCCCCAGCTTTCCCGCGCAACCCGAGGGGAAGATTGGGCTTCCCAGGGCCAACCCAAGGGGAAGGCTGAGATCCCCGTCGTAACTCGAGAATCCCGCCGCAACTCGAGAAAAACCACGTGGTTCCCACCTCTTGGCAAGATGAGGCCCTTGCCTGCCACGGCGTCTCAAGGGAAGTCCCCTGTTCCGCCCTGAAGGGCGAAACGGTCCCTGACAGCCTTCCTGCGACCCCCAAAAGTCCCCCGACACGCCAGGTTCCCTCGAGGGGAACACCGAGTGTCCCGGCACCGCTTCCTCTGAGCCCCTTCTCCCCTCCTGATCGCGACAGGAGAGGCGATTCCCCTGCGTGGTCTGGAAGGGGTTCCCGGCCTTCCCGGCGCACCTCAGGAGGAGGCCGGTCTCACGAGGAAATTCGAGACGAGCCACGTGGGTGGGGCCACATGCCGAACGCCCCCGATTCCCCGGTCCGCCCTTGAGAAGGACCCGAGGCCCGGACCCCTCTTCGAAGGCAACCCTGTGGGTGAAGGCACAACACGAAGGGGCACTGCCACCCCCGTGCATCGTCCGCAAAGACCCGCGGGTGCCACACACAGCTCGACGAGGGTCCTGAGGCCCCCTGAGCAACTCGAGAGGCCAGCGGGGTTCCCTTCCTCAGGCAAGACGAGGCCTGACTCTCCTTTCCCAACTCTGCAGGGACCCTGCGGTCGGAGTCCGAAACGGAGAGGAAGCCTGAGGTTCCTGCCTCCCCTCGAGGTGAGGCCCTCTTCCGTTGCGCCAGACCCAGCGAAGTCCCGAGGGGCCCCGCCACCTCCACAGGATCCCTCGCCTCTCAGAGGCACCCTGGGAAGTTCCCTAAGGTCCCCGGCAGAAGGCGAGGGACACGAGGGTTTCCCGCCGCCCCCCGAGAAAGAGCTCGAGAGTCCTTCTTCAACGCGTCTCGAGGCCCTAGTCCCCTCCCGTGTCTCGAGAGCCAGGACGCGCTCCCCCTCGCCATGCGCATGGAGAACTGACTTCCCTGGCGCCGCACGAGAGGCTCCCTGAGATCCTCGTCGTGCCTCGGGAGAAAACCCCCACGGGCGCCGCAGCTCGAGGAAAGCCCTGAGACGCCCCCGTCCTCGCGAGCTGAGGGCCTTCTTTTCCTGCATGGCCTGGAGAGCAATCCCGGGTCCTCTCTCCAAACGGAAGAGGAGGCTGGACTCCCTTGAGGCCGCTCAGGGGGCTCAAAGAGACCCGCGTCGCGACTCGAGAGGAGAGCGGAGTCCTTGGCTTCCCCTCGAGACGAGGCCTGACTCCCCGGGGGAGCCTGGAATGCAACCCCGAGATCCCTGCCTTCCCTGGAGAGGAATATGAGGTCCCGGACACACGCCTAGGTGAGGTCTCTTCGGCCCTGCAGTGACTCGAGCGCAACCCCCAGCTTTCCCTCGCAACCCGAGGGGAAGATTGGGCTTCCCAGGGCCAACCCAAGGGGAAGGCTGAGATCCCCGTCGTAACTCGAGAATCCCGCCGCAACTTGAGAAAAACCACGTGGTTCCCACCTCTTGGCAAGATGAGGCCCTTGCCCGCCACGGCGTCTCAAGGGAAGTCCCCTGTTCCGCCCTGAAGGGCGAAACGGTCCCTGACAGCATTCCTGCGACCCCCAAAAGTCCCCCGACACGCCGGGTTGCCTCGAGGGGAACACCGAGGGTCCTGGCACCGCTTCCTCTGAGCCCCTTCTCCCCTCCTGATCGCGACAGGAGAGGCGATTCCCCTGCGTGGTCAGGAAGGGGTTCCCGGCCTTCCCGGCGCACCTCAGGAGGAGGCCGGTCTCACGAGGAAATTCGAGACGAGCCACGTGGGTGGGGCCACATGCCGAACGCCCCCTATTCCCCGGTCCGCCCTTTAGAAGGACCCGAGGCCCGGACCCCTCTTCGAAGGCAACCCTGTGGGTGAAGGCACAACACGAAGGGGCACTGCCACCCCCGGGCATCGTCCGCAAAGACCCGCGGGTGCCACACACAGCTCGACGAGGGGCCTGAGACCCCCTGAGCAACTCGAGAGGCCAGCGGGGTTCCCTTCCTCAGGCAAGACGAGGCCTGACTCTCCTGTCCCAACTCTGCAGGGACCCTGCGGTCGGAGTCCGAAACGGAGAGGAAGCCTGAGGTTCCTGCCTCCCCTCGAGGTGAGGCCCTCTTCCGTTGCGCCAGACCCAGCGGAGTCCCGAGGGGCCCCGGCACCTCCACAGGATCCCTCGCCTCTCAGAGGCACCCTGGGAAGTTCCCTAAGGTCCCCGGCAGAAGGCGAGGGACACGAGGGTTTCCCGCCGCCCCCCGAGAAAGACCTCGAGAGTCCTTCTTCAACGCGTCTCGAGGCCCTAGTCCCCTCCCGTGACTCGAGAGCCAGGACGCGCTCCCTCTCGCCACGCGCATGGAGACCTGACTTCCCTGGCGCCGCACGAGAGGCTCCCTGAGATCCTCGTCGTGCCTCGGGAGAAAACCCCCACGGGCGCCGCAGCTCGAGGAAACCCCTGAGACGCCCCCGTCCTCGCGAGTTGAGGGCCTTCTTTTCCTGCATGGCCTGGAGAGCAATCCCGGGTCCTCTCTCCAAACGGAAGAGGAGGCTGGACTCCCTTGAGGCCGCTCAGGGGGCTCCAAGAGACCCGCGTCGCGACTCGAGAGGAGAGCGGAGTCCTTGGCTTCCTCTCGAGACGAGGCCTGACTCCCCGGGGGAGCCTGGAATGCAACCCCAAGATCCCTGCCTTCCCTGGAGAGGAATATGAGGTCCCGGACACACGCCTAGGTGAGGTCTCTTCGGCCCTGCAGTGACTCGAGCGCAACCCCCAGCTTTCCCTCGCAACCCGAGGGGAAGATTGGGCTTCCCAGGGCCAACCCAAGGGGAAGGCTGAGATCCCCGTCGTAACTCGAGAATCCCGCCGCAACTCGAGAAAAACCACGTGGTTCCCACCTCTTGGCAAGATGAGGCCCTTGCCTGCGACGGCGTCTCAAGGGAAGTCCCCTGTTCCGCCCTGAAGGGCGAAACGGTCCCTGACAGCCTTCCTGCGACCCCCAAAAGTCCCCCGACACGCCGGGGTCCCCCGAGGGGAACACCGAGTGTCCCGGCACCGCTTCCTCTGAGCCCCTTCTCCCCTCCTGATCGCGACAGGAGAGGCGATTCCCCTGCGTGGTCTGGAAGGGGTTCCCGGCCTTCCCGGCGCACCTCAGGATGAGGCCGGTCTCACGAGGAAATTCGAGACGAGCCACGTGGGTGGAGCCACATGCCGAACGCCCCCTATTCCCCGGTCCGCTCTTGAGAAGGACCCGAGGCCCGGACCCCTCTTCGAAGGCAACCCTGTGGGGGAAGGCACAACACGAAGGGGCACTGCCACCCCCGTGCATCGTCCGCAAAGACCCGCGGGTGCCACACACAGCTCGACGAGGGGCCTGAGACACCCTGAGCAACTCGAGAGGCCAGCGGGGTTCCCTTCCTCAGACAAGACGAGGCCTGACTCTCCTGTCCCTACTCTGCAGGGACCCTGAGGTCGGAGGGTCGGAGTCAGAAACAGAGAGGAAGCCTGAGGTTCCTGCCTCCCCTCGAGATGAGGCTCTCTTCCATTGCGCCAACCCCAGTGGAGTCTCGAGAGGCCCCGCTAACTCCACAGCATCCCTCACCTCTCAGAGGCACCCTGGGAAGTTCCCTAAGGTCCCCGGCAGAAGGCGAGGGAAATGAGGGTTTTCCGCCGCCACTCGAGAAAGACTTCGATAGTCCTGCTGCAAAGTGTCTTGTGGCCCTTGTCCCCTCTCTGGACTAGAGAGCAATGATGCGCTCCCCCTCGCCTCGTGCATGCAGACCTGGCTTCCCTGGCACCGCACGAGAGGCTCCCTGAGATCCTCGTCGTGCCTCGGGAGAAAACCCCCACGGGCGCCGCAGCTCGAGGAAACCCCTGAGACGCCCCCGTCCTCGCGAGCTGAGGGCCTTCTTTTCCTGCCTGGCCTGGAGAGCAATCCCGTGTCCTCTCTCCAAACTGAAGAGTAGGCTGGACTCCCTTGAGGCGACTCAGTGGGCTCCAAGAGATCTGCGTCACGGCTCGAGAAGAGAGCGCAGTCCTTTGCTTCCCCTCGAGGCGAGGCCTGACTCTCCGAGGGAGTCTGGAGTGCAATCCCGAGATCCTTGTCTTCCCTTGAGAGGACTATTAGGTCCTGGACACACGCCTAGATGAGGTCTCTTTGGCCTTGCAGTGATTCGAGCACAACATCCAGCTTTCCCTCGCAACTCGAAGGGAAGTTTGGGCTTCCCAGGTCCAACACAAGAGGAATCCTGAAATCCCCGTCGTAACTCGAGAATCCCGCCGCAACTCGAGAAAAACCACGTGGTTCCATCGTCTTCGCAGCATGAGGCCCTTGCCCGCCACAGCGTCTCAAAAGAAGTCCCACGTTCCTACTGAAGTGCAAAACGGTACTTGGCACCCATGATGGCACCCCCAAAGTTCCCCAACATACAGGCCTCACTCGAGGGTAACACCCATGTTCCCCGCACCACATCATTTGAGCCCCTTCCCCCCTCCTGATTGCAACAGGAGTGTCGATTCTCCTGCTTTGTGTGGGAGGGGTTACCGATCTTCCCAGCGCACATCAGGATGAGGCCGGTCTCAAGAGGCAATTGGAGATGTAGCCTCGTGGGTGGTGCCACATGCGGAAAGACCCCATTTCCAGGTCAGCTATTAATAAGCACCCGATGCCCGTACACTTCTTCGAATGCATCCCGTAGGATGAAGGCACAACAAGGAGGGACCCAGAACACCCGTGCATCTTTTGGAAAATTCTGCAGGTTCCGCATACAGCTCGACAAGTGACCTGTTACCTCGTGAACAACTCGAGAGGCAAGCTAAGTTTCATTTCTCCACAGAATACGAGGCCTGACTCTCCTGTCCCAACTCTGCAGGAATCCTGAGATCGGAGTCTGAAATGGAGAGGAACCCTGAGGTTCCTTCCTCAACACGAGATGAGGCCCTCTTGTATTATACCACACCCAGTGGAGTCCCGAGAGGCCCCTCCCAACTCCACAGTATCAGTGTCTTCTCAGAGGCACCCTGAGCAACTCCCTGAGGTCACCGGCACAAGTCGAGGGAACACAGGGTATCCTGCCGCAACCCGAGAAAGACATCAAGAGTTCGTCTTCAACGCATCTTGAGGACGGATTCCCCTACCATGACTCGAGAGCAATGACACGCTCCCCCTCGCCATGCGCATGGACACCTGACTTCCCTGGCGCCACATGAGAGGCTCCCTGAGGTCCCCGTCATACCTCGTGAGAAACCCCACACTGGCGCCGCAGATCGTGAAAACCCACCGTCATCGCGAGATGGGGGCCTTCTTTTCCTGCCTGACCTGGAGAGCAATTCCTGGTCCTCTCTCCAAACTTCACAGGAGTATTGACTCCCTTTAGGCCACTCAGTTGGGTCCAAGAAATACCCGGTGCGACTCGAGAGGAGAGCGGAGTCCTTTGCTTCCCTGGAGACGAGGCCTGACTCCCCGGGTGAGTTTGGAATGCAACCCCGAGATCCCTGTCGCCCCTGGAGTGGAACATTATGTCCTAGACACAAGCCTAGATGAGGTCTATTTTGCCCTACAGTGACTCGAGAGCAACCTCCATCTCTCCCTCACAATTTGAATGGAAGATTGGTCTTCCCACGGTCAACACAAGAGGAAGTCTGAATTTCCCATCGTAATTCGAGAATTCAGCCTCAAGTCTTAAAAACCATGTGGTTCCCCCTTCATCACAATATGAGGCCCTTGCCAGCTAGAGTCTCAAGAGAAGTCCCACGTTCCATCTTAAAGTTCGAAATGCTACTTGGCACCCTTGATGCGACCCCAAAGTTCCCCAACATACCGGTCTCACTCCAGGGGAACACCGAAGTTCCGGTGTCTCCAGGGAAGTCCCATGTTCCGTCCTTAAGTGCGAAACGGTACTTGACACCCTTGATGCGACCGCAAAAGTTCCCCGACACGCTGGGTTCCCTCGAGGGGAACACCGAGGGTCCCGGCACCACTTCATCTGAGCCCCTTCTACCCTCCTGATCGCGACAGGTGAGTCGATTCCCCTGCGTGGTCTGGAAGGGGTTCCCGGCCTTCCTGGCGCACCTCAGGATGAGGCCGGTCTCAGGAGGAAATTCGAGACTAGCCACGTGTGAGGTGCCACGTGCCGAACGACCCCGATTTCCGGTCCGCTCTTGATAAGAACCCGATGCCCGGACACCTCTTCGAAGGCAACCCTGTGGGTGAAGGCACAACACGAAGGGGCACTGACACCCCCGTGCATCATCCGGAAAAACCCGCAGGGTCTACACACAGCTCGACAAGGGGCCTGAGACTCCCAGAACAACTCGAGAGGCAACCAGAATTCCATTCCTCAGACAAGACGAGGCATGACTCTCCTGTCCCAACACTGCAGGGACCGTGCAGTCGGAGTCAGAATCGGAGAGGAAGCCTGAGGTTCCTGCCTCCCCTCGAGATGAGGCCCTCTTCCATTGCGCCGAACCCAGCAGAGTCCCGAGAGGCCCTGCCAACTCCACAGCATCCCTCACCTCTCAGAGGCACCGTGGGAAGTTCCCTAAGGTCCCCTGCAGAAGTCGAGGGAAACGAGGGTTTCCCGCCGCAACCCGAGAAAGACCTCGAGAGTCCTTCTTCAACGCCTCTTGAGGACCTAGCCGCTTCCCATGACTCGAGAGTGATGACCAGCTCCCCCTCGCCATGCGCATGGAGACCTGACTTCCCTGGCGCCGCACGAGAGGCTCCCTGAGGTCCTCGTCGTGCCTCGTGAGAAAACCCCCATGGGCGCAGCAGCCTGAGGAAACCCATGAGACGCCCCCGTCATCGCGAGATGAGGGCCTTCTTTTCCTGCCTGGCCTGGAGAGCAATCCCGAGTCCTCTCTCCAAACTGAAGAGGAGGCTCGACACCCTTGAGTCCACTCAGTGGGCTCCAAGAGATCCGTGTCGCGACTTGAGAGGAAAGCGGAGTCCTTTGCTTCCCCTCCAGGCGAGTCCTGAATCCCCGGGGGAGTCTGGAATGGAAACCCTGGATCCCTGTCTTCCCTTGAGAGGAATATTAGGTCCTGGACACATGCCTCGATGAGGTCTCTTTGGCCCTGTAGTGACTCGAGCAGAACCCCCAGCTTTCCATTGCAACTCGAACTGAAGATTGGGCTTCCCAGGGCCAACCCAAGAGGAAGCCTGAACTTCCTGTCGTTTTCGAGAATCCCGATGCAACTCGAGAAAAACGACGTGGTTCCAACGTCTTCACAGGATGAGGCCCTTGCCCGCTACAGCGTCTCCAGGGAAGTCCCATGTTCCGTCCTGAAGTGGGAAACGGTACTTGGCTCCCTTGATGCGACCCCTAAAGTTCCCTGAAACGCCGGGTTCCCTCGAGTGGAACACCGAGGGTCCCGGCACCACTTCATCTGAGCCCCATCTCCCCTCCTGATCGCGACAGGAGAATCCATTCCCCTACTTTGTGTGGAAGGGGTTCCCGGCCTTCCCGGCGCACCTCAGGATGATGCTGGTCTCACGAGGAAATTCGAGATGAGCCACGTGGGTGGTGCCACATGCAGAATGACCACGATTTCCCGGTCCGCTCTTGAAATGAACCCGATGCCCGGACACCTCTTTGAAGGCAACCCTGTGGGGGAAGGCACAAAACGAAGGGGCACTGACACCCCCATGCATCTTCTGGAAACACCCGCAGGTTCCACACACAGCTTGTCAAGGGCCCTGAGACCCCCTGAACGACTCGAGAGGCAAGCAGAGTTCCGTTACTCAGACAAGACGAGGCCTGACTCTCCTGTCCCAACTCTGCAGGGACCCTGCGGTCGGAGTCAGAAATGGAGAGGAAGCCTGAGGTTCCTGCCTCCAATCGAAATGAGGCCCTCTTTCATTTCGTCAAACCTAGTGGAGTCCCGAGAGGCCCCTCTAACTCCTCAGTATCCCTCACCTCTCAGAGGCACCTGGGAAGTTCCCTAAGGTCCCCTGTAGAGGTCGAGGGAAACGAGTGTTTCCCGCCCCAACCCAAGAAAGACCTTGAGAGTCTTTCTTAAATGCCTCTTGAGGCCCTAGTCCCTCCCATGACTCGAGAGCAATGATGCGATCTGCCTGGCCACACGCATGGAGTCAGGCTTCTCTGGCGCCGCACGAGAGGCTCCCTGAACTCCCCATCATATCTCGTGAGAAACCCCACACTGGCGCCGCAGCTCGAGAAAACCCATGAGACGCCCCCGTCATCACGAGAGGAGGGCCATCTTTAACTGCATGGTATGCAGATCAAGCGTGAACCTTCTGTCCAAGCTACACAGGACGCTTGACTCCCTTTAGGCCACTCATTGGGCTCCAAGAGTTACGCGTCCCGACTCGAGAGGATAGTGGAGTCCTTTGCTTCTTCTCGAGACGAGGCGTGACCCACCGGGTGAGACTGGAATGCGACCCCGATATCCCTGTCGCCCCTGGAGAGGAAAATTACGTCCTGGACCCAAGCCTAGATGAGGACTCTTTGCCCTGAAGTGACTCGAGAGCAACCCCCAGCTCTCTCTGACAAGTTGAATGGAAGATTGGACTTCCTGGGCCAACACAAGAGGAAGCCTGAATTCCCCATTGTAACTCAAGAATCCCGCCTCAACTCAAGAAAAACCACGTGTTTCCCTCGTCATCGCAATATGAGGCCCTTGCCCGCTACAGCATCTCCAGAGAATTCCCACGTTCCGTCTTGAAGTGCGAAACTGTACTTGGCACCCTTGATGCGACCTCAAAAGTGCCGTGACATACCGGTCTCACTCGAGGGGACCACCGAGGTTCCCGGCACCACTTCATCTGAGCCCCTTCTCCCCTTCTGATCGCGACCGGTGGGTCGATTCCCCTGCTTTGTCTGCAAGGGGTTGCCGAGCTTCCCGGCGCACCTCACGATGAGGCCAGTCTCCCGAGGAAATTCGAGACGTAGCCTCGTGGATGGTACCACATGCTGAAAGACCCCAATTTTCCGGTACGCTCTTGAAAAGAACCCGATGCCCAGACACCTCTTTGAAGGCAACCCTGTGGATGAAGGCACAACACGAAGGGGCACTGACACCCCCGTGCATCGTCCGGAAAAACCCGAAGGTTCCACACTCAGCTCAACAAGTGTCCTGTCACTCCGTGAACAACACGAAAGGCAAGGGGAAATCCATTCCTCCACAGAAGACGAGGCGTGACTCTCTTGTCCATACTCTGCAGGTACCCTGTGACCCGAGTCAGATATGGAGAGGACCCCTGAGGTTCCTGCCTCCATTCGATATGAGGCCCTCTTCGATTGCACCAAACCCAGTTGAGTAACGAAAGGCCCCTCCCAAATCCACAGTGTCCCTGACTTCTCAGAGGCACCCTGAGAAGTTGCCTGAGGTCACCGACACAAGTCGAGGGAACCCAGGGTTCCCTGCCGCAACCCGAGAAAGACCTCAAGGGTCCTTCTTCAATGCGTCTTGAGGCCCGATTCGCCTACTATGACTCGAGAGCAATCACGCACTGCCCTTCACCACACGCACGGAGACCTGATGTCCCTAGCACCACACGAGACGCTCTCTGAGCTCCCCGTTGTACCTCGTGAGAAATCTGATACTGGCGCCGCAGCTGGAGAAAACCCACGAGACGCCCCCGTCATCATGAGATGAGGGCCTTTTTTCCTGTATGGCCAGGAAAACAATCCTGAGTCATCTCCAAACTCCATAGGAGGCTTCACTCCCTTTACGCCACGCAGTGGGCTCCAAGAGATACCCGTCGCGACTCGACAGGAGAGCAGAGTCCTTTTTTTCCCCTCAATACGAGGCCTGACTCTCCGGGTGAGTCGAGAATGCAACCCTGAGATCCCTGTCGGCCCAGTAGTGGAACACTAGGTCCTGGACACAAGCGTAGATGAGGTCTATTTTGCCCTTCAGTGACTGGAGAGCAATCCCCAGTTCTAACTTGCAACTCGAATGGAATACTGGATTTTCCTGGTGCCATACAAGAGGCTCCCTGAGATCCCCGTGGTACTTCATGAGACACCCCACCCTGGCGCCGCAGCTCGAGAAAACCCACGAGACGCCACCGTCATCTCGAGATGAGGGCCTTCTTTTCCTGCATGGCCTGGAGTCCAATCCCGAGTCCTCTCTCCAAACTCCACAGGAGGCTTGACTCCCTTTAGTACACACACTGGGCTCCAAGAGATACCCATCGCGACTCGAGACGAGAGCGGAATTCTTTGCTTACCCTCGAGGTGAGAACTGACTCCCCGGATGAGTCTGGAATGCAAACCCGAGATCCCTGTCGCCCCTGGAGAGCAACGTTAGATCCTGGACACAAGCCTAGATTAGGTCTCTTTTGCCCTGCAGTGACTCTAGCGCAATCCCCAGCTCCCCCTCGCAACCCGAATGGAAGACTGGATTTCAAGGCCAACAAAAGGAAGCCTAAATTCCCGGTCATAACTCGAGAATCCCGCCGCAACTCGAGCAAAACCACGTGGTTCTCCCGTCATCGCAAGATGAGGCCCTTGCCCGCTACAGCGTTTCAAAAGATGTCCCGGGTTCCGTCTTGAAATGCGAAACGGTACTTGGCACCCTTGATGCGACCCCAAAAGTCCCCCAACACGCCGGTCTCACTCAAGGGGAACACCGAGGTTCCCGGCACCACTTCATTTAAGCCCCTTCTCCCCTCCTGATCGTGACCGGTGGGTCGATTCCCCTGCTTTGTCTGCAAGGGGGCCCGACCTTCCCTGCACAACTCAGGATGAGGCCGGTCTCATGGGGAAATTCGATACGTAGCTTTGTGGGCGGTGCCACTTGCTGAAAGACTCCAATTTCCCGGTCCGCTCTTGAGAAGAATCCGATGCTCGGACACCTCTTGGAAGGCAGCCTTGAGTATGAAGGTACAACACGAAGGGGCACTAACACACCTGTGCATCATCCGGAAAAACGGGCAGGTTACACACACAGCTCGACAAGTGGCCTGTCACCTCGAGAACAACTCGAGAGGCAAGAGGAGTCCCATCCTCCAGAAAATACGAGGCCTGACTCTCCTGTACCAACATGCAGGGACCTTGCGATCTGAGTCAGAAATGGAGAGGAACACTGAGGTTCCTGCTTCAACTCGAGATGAGTCCCTCTTACATTCCACCAAATGCAGAGGAGTCTCGAGAGGCCCCTCCAAACTGCACAGTATCCCTGACTTCTCAGAGGCACTCTGAGAAGCTCCCTGAGGTCGCAGGCACAAGTCAAGGGAACCCTGGGTTTTATGCAGTGACCCGAGAAAGACCTCGAGAGTCCTTCTTCAACCCGTCTTGAGGCCCGATTACCCTACCATGACTTGAGAGCAATGACGAGCTCCCCCTAGCCATCTCATGGGGACCTGACTTCCCTGGTGCCACACGAGAGGCTCCCTGAGCTCCCTCTCGTACCTCGTCAGAAACCCCGCACTAGCGCAGCAGTCTAGAAAACCCACGAGATGCCGCCATCATCGCGAGATGAGGGCCTTCTTTTCCTGCATGGCCTGGAGAGGAATCGCGAGTCCTCTATCCAAACACCACAGGAGGCTTGACTCCCTTTAGGGCACACAGTGGGTTCCAAGAGATACCCATCGCGACTCAAAAGGACAGCGTAGTTCTTTGCTTCCCCTCGAGACGAGGCCTGATTCCCCGGGTGAGTCTGGTATGCAACCCCAAGATCCCTGTCGCCCCTAGGGACGAGCATTAAGTCCTGGACACAAGCCTAGATGAGGTCTATTTTGCCCTGCAGTGACTCGAGAGCAATCCCCAGCTCTCCCTTTAAACTCGAATGGAAGATAGGACTTCCCTGGCCCAACACATGAGGAAGACTGTATTCCCCGTCGAAACTCGAGAATCCCGCCACAACTCGAGAAACGCCACGTGGTTCCCCCGTCATCCCAAGATGAGGCCCTTGCCCCCTACAGCGTCTCAAGAGAAGTCCCACGTTCCGTCTTGAAGTGCGAAACGGTATTGGCACCCTTGATGCGCCCTCAAAAGTTCCTCGACACACCAGTCTGACTCGAGGAGAACACCGAGGTTCCCGGCACCACTACATCTGGGCCCCTTCTCCCCTCCTGATCGCGACAGGAGGGTCGATTCCCCTGTTTTGTCTTGAAGGGGTTCCCGCCTTTCCCGGTGAATCTCAGGATGAGGCCGGTCTCACGAGGATATTCGAGACATAGCCACGTGGATGGTGAAACATGCCGAAAGACCCCGATTTCCCGGTCCGCTCTTGATAAGATCCTGATGCCCGGACACCTCTTTGAAGATAACCCTTTTGATGAAGGCACAACACTTAGGGGCACTGAAACCCCTGGGTATCGTCCGGAGAAACCCGCAGGTACCACACACAGCTCGAGAAGTGACCTGTCACCCCGTGAACAACTGGAGAGGCAAGCAGAGTTCCATTCCTCCACACAAGACGAGGCCTGACTCTCCTGTTCGAACTCTGCAGCGAAACTGCGATCCGAGTCAGATCTGGCCCAGGGGAAGTCAGGAGAGGAAACATGAGTTTCCTGCCTCCACTCGAGATGAGGCCCTCTTCCATTGCACCGAACCCAGTGGAGTCCCGAGAGGCCCCTCCCAACTGCACAGTATCCCTGACTTCTCAGAGGAACCCTTAGACCTTCCTGAGATCACCGGCACAAGTCGAGGGAACCAAGGGTTTCCTGCCCCAACCGGTAAAAGACCTCGAGAGTCCTTCTTCAACGCGTCTTGAGGTGCGATTCCCCTACCATGACTCGAGAGCAATGACGCGCTCCCCCTAGCCACGCGCATAGAAACCTGACTTCCCTGGCGCCACAGGAGAGGCTCCCTGAGCTCCCCATTATACCTCGTGAGCAACACCACACTGGAGCCGCAGCTCGAGAATACCCACGAGACGCCCCAGTCCTCACGAGATGAGGGCCTTCTTTTGCTGTATGGCCTGGAGAGCAATCCTGAGTCCTCTCTCCAAACTCCACAGGAGGCTTGACTCATTTTAGGCCACACAGTGAGCTCCAAGATATACCCGTCGCGACTTGACAGGAGAGCGGTGTCCTTGGCTTCCCCTCGAGACGAGGCCTGACTCCCCGGGTGAGTCGAGAATGCAATGCTGAGATCGCTTTCGCCCCAGCAGAGAACATTAGGTCCTGCACACAAGCCTAGATGAGGTCTATTTGGCCCTGCAGTGTCTCGAGAGCAATCCCCAGTTCTAACTCACAATTCGAATGAAAACTGGACTTCCCTGGGCCAGTTGAAGAGGAAGCCTGAATTCCCGGTTGTAACTCGAGAATCCCGCCACAACTCAAGAAAAACCACGTGGTTCCCCCGTCATCGAAAGATGAGGTCCTTGCCCGCTACAGCGTCTCAAGAGAAGTTCCACGTTCCGTATTGAAGAGCGAAAAGTTACTTGGAACCCTTGATGCGACCCCAAAAGTTCCCCGACTTACCAGTCTCACTTGAGGAGAACACCGAGGTTCCCGGCACCACTTCATCTGAGACTCTTCTCCCCTCTTGATCGCGACAGGAGGTTCGATTCCCCTGCTTTGTCTGGAAGGCGTTCCCGACCTTCCTGGCGCACCTCAAGATGAGGCCAGTCTCACGAGGAAATTCGAGACATAGCCTCGTGGGTGGTGCGACATGCCAAAAGACCCCGATTCCCTGGTCCGCTCTTGATAAGAACCCGATGGCAGAACCCAACTCGAAGGCAATCCTGTGGATCAAGGCACAACACGAAGGGGCAGTGACACCCCAGTGCATCGTCCAGAAAAACCCGCAAGTTCCACATACAAATCGACAAGTGGCCTGTCACCCCATGAACAACGCGAGAGTCAAGCGGAGTTCCATTCCTCCACACAAGACGAGGCCTGACTCTCCTGTCCCAACTCTGCAGGGACTCTGCGATCCGAGTCAGATCCGGCGCATTCGAAGCCAGGAGAGGAACCCTGTGGTTCCTGCCTCAACCTGTCATGAGGCCCTCTTCCATTGCACCAAACCCAGTGGAGTTCCGAGAGGCCCCTCCCAACTCCACAGTGACCCTGACTTCTCAGAGGCACGCTGAGAAGCTTCCTGAGGTCACTGGCACAAGTCGATGGAACCCAGGGTTTCCTGCTGCAACCGAAGAAAAACCTCGAGAGTCCTTCTTTAACACGTTTTCAGGCCCAATTCCCCTACCATGACTCGAGAACAATGACGGGCTCCCTCTCACCACGTGCATAGAGACCTGACTGCCCTGGCACCACATGAGAGGCTCACTGAGCTCCCAGTCTTACTTCGTGAGAAACCCCACACTAGCGCCACAGCTCGAGAAAACCTACGAGACGCCCCAGTCATCGGGAGATGAGGGCCTTCATTTCCTGCATTGCCTGGAGAGCAATCCCGTGTCCTCCCTCCAAACACCAGAGGAGGTTTGACTCCCTTTAAGCCACTCAGTGGGCTCCAAGACATACCCGTCCGACTCGAGAGGAGAGCAGAGTCCTTTGCTTCCCCTCGAGACGAGGCCTGACTCCAGGGTGAGTCTGGAATGCAACCCCGAGATTCCTGTCGCCCCTTGGCATGAACATTAGGTCCTGCACACAAGCCTTGGTGGGGTCTCTTTTGCCTTCAGTGACTAAAGCGCACCTCCAGCTCTTCCTCGAATCTCGAATGGAAGATAAGACTTTTGTGGGCCAACACAAGAGGAAGCATGAATTCCCTGTGGTAACTCAAATATCCCACCGCAACTAGAGAAAAACCAAGTGGTTCCCCAGTCATTCCAAGATGAGGCCCTTGCCCGCTGGAGCACCCCAAGAGAAGTCCCACGTTCCAATTTGAAGAGCGAAACGGTACTTGGAACGCGTTATGCGACCCCAAAAGTTACCCGACATACCTGTCTCACTTGAGGGAAACACCGAGGTTCCCAGCAGCACGTCATCTGAGCCACTTCTCCCCTCCTGATCGCCACAGGAGGGTCGATTCCTCTGCTTTGTCTGGAAGGGTTTCATGACCTTCGCGGCACACCTCAGGATTAGGCCGGTTTCATGAGGAAATTCGAGATTAGCCACGTGGGTGGTGCCAAATGCTGAACGACCCCGATTTCCCAGTCCGCTCTTCATAAGAACACGATGCCCGGACACCTCTTCCGAGGCAACCCTGTGGATGAAGACACAAAACGAAGGGTCACTGACACCCCCATGCATCGTATGGAAAAACCTGCAGATTCCACACACAGTTTGACAAGGGGCCTGAAACCCCATGAACAACTCGAGAGGCAAGCGGAGTTCCATTCCTCAGAAAAGACATAGCCTGACTCTCCTGTCCCAACTCTGCAGGGACACTACGATCAGAGTCAGTATAGGAGAGGAAGCCTGAGGTTCCTGCCTCCACTCGAGATGAGGCCCTCTTCCATTGCGACAAAACCAGTGGAGTCCCGAGAGGCCCCGCCAAATCCACAGCGTCCCTCACCTCTCAGAGGCACCCTGGGAAGTTCCCTCAGGTCTCCGGCAGAAGTCGGGGGAAAGGAGGGTTTCCCGCTGCAACCCGAGAAAGACATCGAGAGTCCTTCTTCAACGCGTCTTGAGGCCCTAGTCCCCTCCCATGACTCGAGAACAATGACGCGCTCCTTCTCACCACGTGCATGGAGACATGACTTCCCCGGCGCCGCACGAGAGGCTCCCTGAGATCCTCGTCGTGCCTCGGGAGAAAACCCCCACGGGTTCCGCAGCTCGAGGAAACCCCTGAGATGCCCCCGTCCTCGCGAGGTGAGGGCCTTCTTTTCCTGCCTGGCCTGGACAGTAATCACGAGTCCTCTCTCAAAAGTGAAGAGGAGGCTGGAATCCCTTGAGGCCACTCATGGGGCACCAAGATATCCGCGTCGCAACTCGGGAGGAGAGCGGAGTCCTTTGCTTCCCCTCGAGGTGAGGCCTGACTCCCCGGGGGAGCATGGGATGCAACCCCGAGATCCTTGTCTTCCCTGGAGAGGAGCATTAGGTCCTGGACACACGCCTAGATGAGGTCTCTTTGGCCCTGCAGTGACTCGAGCGCAACCCCCAGCTTTCCCTCGCCACTAGAATAGAAGATTGGGCTACCCAGGGCCGACACAAGAGGAAGCCTGTAATCCCCCGTCGTAACACGAGAATCCCGCCGCAACTCGAGAAAAACCACGTGGTTCCCACCTCTTGGCAAGATGAGGCCCTTGCCCGTGATGGCGTCTCAAGGGAAGTCCCCTTTTCCGCCCTGAAGTGCGAAAAGGGAACTGACAGCCTTCATGCGACCCCAAAAGTTCCCCGACACGCCTGGTTCCCTCGAGGGGAAAACCGAGGGTCCCGGCACCGCTTCATCTGAGCCCCTTCTCCCCTCCTGATCGCGACAGGAGAGTCGATTCCCCTGCGTGGTCTGGAAGGGGTTCCCGGCCTTCCCGGCGCACCTCAGGAGGAGGCCGGTCTCTCAAGGACATTTGAAATGAGCCACGTCGGTGGTGCCACACGCCGAACGACCCCGATTCCCCGAACCGCTCTTGAGAAGAACCCGATGACGTACCCCTCTTCGAAGGCAACCCTGTGGGTGAAGGCACAGACCTAAGCAGCACTGACATCCCCGTGCATCGTCCGGAAACACCCGCGGGTTTCACACACAGTTCGACGAGGGGCCTGTGGCCCCCTGAACAACTCGAGAGGCAAGCGGGGTTCCCTTCCTCAGACAAGACGAGGCTTGACTCTCCAGTCCCAGCTCTGCAGGGACCTTGCGGTCGTTGTCCGAAACGGAGAGGAAGCCTGAGGTTCCTGCCTCCCCTCGAGGTGAGGCCCTCTTCCGTTGCGCCAGACCCAGTGGAGTCCCGAGGGGCCCCGCCACCTCCACAGGATCCCACGCCTCTCAGAGGCACCCTGGGAAGTTCCCTAAGGTCCCCGGCAGAAGGCGAGGGAAACGAGGGTTTCCCGCCGCCCCCCGAGACAGACCTCGAGAGTCCTTCTTCAACGCGTTTCGAGGCCCTGGTCCCCTCCCGTGACTCGAGAGCCAGGACGCGCTCCCCCTTGCCACTCGCATGGAGACCTGACTTCCCTGGCGCCGCACGAGAGGCTCCCTGAGATCCTCGTCGTGCCTCGGGAGAAAACCCCCACGGGCGCCGCAGTCGAGGAAACCCCTGGGACGCCCCCGTCCTCGCGAGCTGAGGGCCTTCTTTTCCTGCATGGCCTGGAGAGCAATCCCGGGTCCTCTCTCCAAACGGAAGAGGAGGCTGGACTCCCTTGAGGCCGCTCAGGGGGATCCAAGAGACCCGCGTCGCGACTCGAGAGGAGAGCTGAGTCCTTGGCTTCCCATCGAGATGAGGCCTGACTCCCCGGGGGAGCCTGGAATGCAACCCCGAGATCCCTGCCTTCCCTGGAGAGGAATATTAGGTCCCGGACACACTCCTAGGTGAGGTCTCTTCGGCCCTGCATTGACTCGAGCGCAACCCCCAGCTTTCCCTCGCAACCCGAGGGGAAGATTGGGCTTCCCAGGGCCAACCCAAGGGGAAGGCTGAGATCCCCGTAGTACCTCGAGAATCCCGCCGCAACTCGAGAAAACCTACGTGGTTCCCACCTCTTGGCAAGATGAGGCCCTTGCCCGCCACGGCGTCTCAAGGGAAGTCCCCTGTTCCGCCCTGAAGGGCGAAACGGTCCCTGACAGCCTTCCTGCGAACCCCAAGAGTCCCCTGACACGCCGAGTTCCCCCGAGGGGAACACCGAGGGTCCCGGCACCGCTTCCTCTGAGCCCCTTCTCCCCTCCTGATCGCGACAGGAGAGGCGATTCCCCTGCGTGGTCTGGAAGGGGTTCCCGGCCTTCCCGGCGCACCTCAGGATGAGGCCGGTCTCACGAGGAAATTCGAGACGAGCCACGTGGGTGGGGCCACATGCCGAACGACCCCGATTCCCCGGTCCGCTCTTGAGAAGGACCCGAGGCCAGGACCCCTCTTTGAAGGCAACCCTGGTGGTGAAGGCAAAACACGAAGGGGCACTGCCACCCCCGGGCATCGTCCGCAAAGACCCGCGGGTTCCACACACAGCTCGACGAGGGGCCTGAGACCCCCTGAGCAACTCGAGAGGCCAGCGGGGTTCCCTTCCTCAGACAAGACGAGGCCTGACTCTCCTGTCCCAACTCTGCAGGGACCCTGCGGTCAGAGTCCGAAACGGAGAGGAAGCCTGAGGTTCCTGCCTCCCCTCGAGGTGAGGCCCTCTTCCGTTGCGCCAGACCCAGCGGAGTCCCGAGGGGCCCCGCCCCCTCCACAGGATCCCTCGCCTCTCAGAGGCACCCTGGGAAGTTCCCTAATGTCCCCGGCAGAAGGCGAGGGACACGAGGGTTTCCCGCCGCCCCCCGAGAAAGACCTCGAGAGTCCTTCTTCAACGCGTCTCGAGGCCCTAGTCCCCTCCCGTGACTCGCGAGCCAGGACGCGCTCCCCCTCGCCAAGCGCATGGAGACCTGACTTCCCTGGCGCCGCACGAGAGGCTCCCTGAGATCCTCGTCGTGCCTCGGGAGAAAACCCCCACGGGCGCCGCAGTCGAGGAAACCCCTGGGACGCCCCCGTCCTCGCGAGCTGAGGGCCTTCTTTTCCTGCATGGCCTGGAGAGCAATCCCGGGTCCTCTCTCCAAACGGAAGAGGAGGCTGGACTCCCTTGAGGCCGCTCAGGGGGCTCCAAGAGACCCGCGTGACCCGCGTCGCGACTCGAGAGGAGAGCGGAGTCCTTGGCTTCCCCTCGAGACGAGGCCTGACTCCCCGGGGGAGCCTGGAATGCAACCCCGAGATCCCTGCCTTCCCTGGAGAGTAATATTAGGTCCCAGACACACGCCTAGGTGAGGTCTCTTCGGCCCTGCAGTGACTCGAGCGCAACCCCCAGCTTTCCCTCGCAACCCGAGGGGAAGATTGGGCTTCCCAGGGCCAACCCAAGGGGAAGGCTGAGATCCCCGTCGTAACTCGAGAATGCCGCCGCAACTAGAGAAAAACCACGTGGTTCCCACTTCTTGGCAAGATGAGGCCCTTGCCCGCCACGGCGTCTCAAGGGAAGTCCCCTCTTCTGCCCTGAAGGGCAAAACGGTCCCTGACAGCCTTCCTGCGACCCCCAAGAGTCCCCCGACACGCCGGGTTCCCCCGAGGGGAACACCGAGGGTCCCGGCACCGCTTCCTCTGAGCCCCTTCTCCCCTCCTGATCGCGACAGGAGAGGCGATTCCCCTGCGTGGTCTGGAAGGGGTTCCCGGCCTCCCCGGCGCACCTCAGGATGAGGCCGTTCTCACGAGGAAATTCGAGACGAGCCACGTGGGTGGGGCCACATGCCGAACGCCCCCGATTCCCCGGTCCACTCTTGAGAAGGACCCGAGGCCCGGACCCCTCTTCGAAGGCAACCCTGTGGGTGAAGGCACAACACGAAGGGGCACTGCCACCCCCGTGCATCGTCCGCAAAGACCCGCGGGTTCCACACACAGCTCGACGAGGGGCCTGAGACCCCCTGAGCAACTCGAGAGGCCAGCGGGGTGCCCTTCCTCAGACAAGACGAGGCCTCACTCTCCTGTCCCAACTCTGCAGGGACCCTGCGGTCGGAGTCCGAAACGGAGAGGAATCCTGAGGTTCCTGTCTCCACTCGAGGTGAGGCCCTCTTCCATTGCACCAAACCCAGATGAGTCGCGAGAGGCCCCTCCCAAATCCACAGTATCCCTGAATTCTCAGAGGCACCTTGAGAATCTACCTGAGGTCACTGGCACGAGTCGAGGGAACACAGGGTTTCCTGCTGCGACCCGAGAAAGACCTTGAGAGTCCTTCGGCGCGTCTTGAGGCCCGATTCCCCTACCATGACTCGAGAGCAAAGACCCGCTCCCAATCGCCATGCGCATGGAGACCTGACTTCCCTGACTCCTGAAGAGAGTCTCCCTGAGCTCCCCGTCTTACCTCTTCGGAAACCCCTTTCAGGCACTGCAGCTCGAGAAAACCCACGATACGCCCCCGTCATCATGAGATGAGGGCCTTGTTTCCTGCCTGGCATGGAGAGCAAAACCGAGTCCTCTCTCCAGACTCCACAGGAGGCTTGACTCTCTTTAGGCCTCTCAGTTGGCTCCAAGAGATACCTGTAAGGACCTGAAGGGAGAGCAGAGTCCTTTTCTTCCCCTCGAGACGAGGCCTGACTCCCCATGTGAGTCTGGAATGCAACCCCGAGTTCCTGTCACACCTGGAGAGGAAAACTCGGTCCTGGACACAAGCCTAGATTAGGTCTATTTTGCACTGCAGTTACTAGAGAGCAATCGCCAGCTCTCCCTCGCAAATCGAATTGAAGATTGGACTTCCCTGGGCCAATACAATTGGAAGCCTGAATTCGACATCGTAACTCGAGAATCCCGCCGAAACTCGAGAAAATCCACGTGGTTCCCCCATCAGCGCTAGATGAGGCCCTTGCCCGCTACAGTGACTCAAGAGAAGTCCCACGTTCTGTCTTGAAGTGCGAAACGGTACTTGGCACCCTTGATGCAATCTCAAAATTCCCCGACATACCGGTCTCACTCGAAAGGAACACCGAGGTTCCCGGAACCACTTCATTTGAGCTCCTTCTCCCCTCGTGATTGCGACAGGAGTGTCGATTCCCCTGCTATGTCTGGAAGGGGTTCCCGACCTTTCCAGCGCGCCTAAGGATGAGGCAGGTCTCACGAGGAAATTCGAGACATAGCCTCGTGGGTGGTGCCACAAGCCGAAAGACCCCGATTTCCCGGTCTGCTCTTGATAAGAACGTGATGCCCTGACACCTTTACGAAGGAAAACCTGTGGATGAAAGCACAACACGAAGGGGCACTGACACCCCCGTGCATCGTCCAGAAAAACCCGCAGGTTACAAACACAGTTCAACAAGTGGTCTGTCACCCCGTGAACAACTCGACAGGCAAGTGGAGTTCCATTCCTCCACACAAGATGAGACCTGATTTTCTGTACCAACTCTGCAGGGAAACTGCGATCCGAGTCAGTACCAGCGACAGGAAACCCAGGAGAGGAAACATGAGGTTCCTGCCTCCACTCGAGATGAGGCTCTCATCCATTGCACCAAACCCAGTGGAGTCCAGAGAGGCCCCTCCCAACTCCACAGTACCCCTGACTTCTCAGAGGCACCCGGAGAAGCTCCATGAGGTCACCGGCACATGTCGAGGGAACCCAGGGTTTCCTGCCACAATGGGAAAAAGACCTCGAGAGTCCTACTTCAACGTGTCTTGAAGCCCGACTCTGCTTCCATGGCTCTATAGAAATGACACGCACCCCCTCGCCACGCACATGGAGACCTGACTTCCCTGGCGCCATAAGAGAAGCTCCCTGAGCTCCCTGTCGTACCTCGTGAGAAACACCACACTGACGCCGCAGCTTGAGAAAACTCACCATACGCCCCTGTCATCGCGAGATGAGGGCCTTCTTTTCCTGCATGGCCTGGAGAGGAATCCCGAATCCTCTTTCCAAACTCCACAGGAGGCTTGACTCCCTTTAGGCCACTTAGTGGGCTCCAAGAGATACCCGTCGCGACTCGAGAGGAGAATTGAGTCCTTTGCTTCCCCTCGAGACAAGGCCTGACTCACCAGGTGGGTCTGGAATGCAACCCCGAGATCCCTGTCTCCCCTGGAGAGGAACATTAGGTCCTGGAAACAAGCCTAGATGAGGTCTCTTTTGCCCTTCTGTAACTCGAGAGCAATCCCCCGCTCTCCCTGACAACTCGAATGGAAGATTGGACTTCCCTGGGCCAACACAAGAGGAAGCCTGAATTCCCCTTCGTAACTCGAGAATCCCGCCGCAACTCGAGAAAAAGCACTTGGTTCCCTCGTCATCACAAGATGAGGCCCTTGCCCGCTACAGCTTCTCAAGAAAAGTCCCACGTTCCGTCTTGAAGTGCAAAACGATACTTGACACCCTTGATGTGACCCCAAAAGTTCCCCGAAATATCGGTCTCACTTGAGGTGAACACCGAGGTTCCCGGCACCAGTTTATCTGAGCCCCTTCTCCCCTCCTGTTCGTGATAGGAGGGTCACTTCCCCTGCTTTGTTTGTAAGGGGTTCCCGACCTTCACGGGGCACTTCAGGATGA
Source organism: Bubalus kerabau (assembly GCF_029407905.1). Classification (NCBI taxonomy): domain Eukaryota; kingdom Metazoa; phylum Chordata; class Mammalia; order Artiodactyla; family Bovidae; genus Bubalus; species Bubalus kerabau. The sequence continues at coordinate 1,139,121 of NW_026577890.1, read as the reverse complement.
GGCCAGTCTCACGAGGAAATTCGAGACGTAGCTCGCGGGTGGTACCACATGCCAAAAGACTATGATTTCCTGGTACGCTCTTGATAAGAACCTGATGCCTGGACACCTCTTCGAAGGCAACCCTGTGGATGAAGGCACAACACAAAGGGGCACTGACACCCTCGTGCATCGTCCGGAAAAACCCGCAGGTTCCACATACAGCTCAACAAGTGGCTTGTCTCCCCTGAAGAACTCGAGAGGCAAGTGGGGTTTCATTCCTCTACACAAGACGATGCCTGACTCTCCTGTCCCAACTCTGCAGGGACTTTGCGATCCGAATCAGACCAGCGCCAGTGAAGTCACGAGAGGAACGCTGAGGTTCCTGCCTCCACTCGAGATTAGGACCTCTTCCATTGCACGAAACCCAGTGGACTCCTGAGAGATGCGTCCCAGCTCCACAGTATCCCTGACTTCTCAGAGGCACCCTGAGAAGCTCCCTGAGGTCACCAGCACAATTCGAGTGAGCCCAGGGTTTACTGCCGCCACCATAGAAAGAACTCAAGAGTCCTTCTTCAACACATTTTGAGGCCTGATTCCCCTACCATGACTCGAGGGCAATGACGCGCTCCCTCTGCTACACTCATGAAGCCCTGACTTCCCTGGCGCCACACGAGAGTCTCCCTGAGCTCCCCGTCATACCTCGTGAGAAACCAAACACTGGCGCCACAGATAGAGAAAACCCACGAGACGCCCCCATTTTCGCGACATGACGGCCTTCTTTTCTAGCATGGCCTGGAGAGCAATCCCGAGTCCTCTCTCCAAACTCCACAGTAGGCTTGACTCCCTTTTGGTCACTCAGTGGACTCCAAGACATACCCGTCGCGACTCGAGAGGAGAGCGGAGTCTTTTCCTTCCCCTCGAGGCGAGGCCTGACTCCTCGGGTGTGTCTGATATGTGAACCGGAGATCCCTGTCGCCCCTGGAGAGAAACATTAGGTCCTGGACACAAGCCTAGATGAGGTCTCTTTTTTCCTGCAGTGACTCGAGAGCAATCCCCAACTCTCCCTCGCAACTCGAATGGAAGACTGGACTTCCCTGGGCCAACAGAAGAGGAAGCCTGAATTTCCCGTTGTAACTCAAGAATCCCGCCACAACTCGAGAAAAACCACGTCGTTCCCTCTTCATCGCAAGATGCGGCCATTGCCGCTACAGCTTCTCAAAAGAACTCTTACGTTCCCTCTTGAAGTGCGATACGGTACTTGGCACCTTTGATGCGACCCCAAAAGTTCCCCAACACACTGGTCTCACTGGAGGGGAACACCGAGGTTCCCGGCATCACCTCATCTGTGCCCCTTCTCCCCTGCTGATCGAGACAGGAGGGTCGATTCCCCTGCTTGGTCTGCAAGGGGTTCCGACCTTCCCGGCGCACCTCAGGATGAGGCCGGTCTCACTAGGAAATTCGAGACGTAGCCTGGTGGGTGGTGCCACATGCGGAAAGACCCCGATTTCCCGGTCCGCTCTTAATAAGAACCCGATGCCAGGACACCTCTTCGAAAGCAAACCTGTGGATGAATGCACAACACGAAGGGGTACTGACATCCCCATGCATAGTACGGAAAAACACGCAGATTCCAAACACAGATCGACAAGTGTCCTGTCATCCCTTGAAGAACTAGAGAGGCATGCGGAGTTCCGTTCCTCCACACAAGAGAAGGCCTGACTCTCCTTTCCCAACTCTGCAGGGACCGTGCGATCGGAGTCAGAAATGTAGATGAAACCTGACGTTCCTGCATCAACTCGAAATGAGGCCCTCTTCCTTTGCGCCATACCCAGTGGAGTCCCGAGAGGCCCCTAAAACTCCACAGTATCCCTGATTCTCAGAGGCACCCTCAGAAGCTCTCTGCGGTCACTGGCACAAGTCGAGTGAACCCAGGGTTTCCTGCTGCATTCTGAGAAAGACCTTGAGAGTCCTTCTTTACCGCGTCTTGAGGCCCGATACCCTACCATGACTGGAGAGCAATGACGCATTCCCCTCGCCACGCCCATTGAAACCTAACTTCCCTGGCGCCACACGAGAGGCTCCCTGCGCTCCCCGTCCTACCTCATGAAAACCCCACACTGGCACCGCCGCTCGAGAAAACTCACGAGACGCCCCCATCATCGTAAGATGAGGGCCTTCTTTTCCTACATGACCTAGAGAGCAATCCCGAGTCCACTCTCCAAACTCCACTGGAGGCCTGACTCCCTTTAGGCCACTCAGTAGCCTCCAAGAGATACACGTCGCTACTCTAGAGGAGAGCAGAGTCCGTTGCTTCCCCTCGAGCCGAGGCCTGACTACTTGGGTGAGTCTGGAATGGGATCCCGAGATCCGTGTTGCCCCTGTAGAGGAAAACTCGGTCCTGGACACAAGCCTAAATGAGGTCTTTTTTGTCCTGCATTGACTCAAGTGCAATCCCCAGCTCTCCCTCGCAACTCGAATGGATGATTGGACTTCCCTGGGCCAACACAAGAGGAAGCCTGTATTCCCCATTGTAATTCGAGAATCCCGCGGCAACTGGAGAAAAACAACGTGGCTCCTCCGTCATCAAAATATGAGGCCCCTGTCAGCTATAGCGTCTCCAGGGAAGTCCCATGTTCCGTCTTGAAGTGTGAAACGGTACTTGGCACCCTTGATGCGACCCCCAAATTTCCCTGACACCCCGGTCTCACTCGAGGAGAACATGGAGGTTCCCAGCACCGCTTCAGCTGAGCCTCTTCTCCCCTCCTGATGGCGATAGGAGGGTCGATTCCCCTGCTTTGTCTGGAAGGGGTTCCCAGACTTCCCGGCGAACCTCAGGATGAGGCCAGTCTCACGAGGGAAGTCGAGACGTAGCCTCGTGGGTTGTGCCACATGCCGAAAGACCCCGATTTCCTGGTCCGCTATTGATAAGATCCCGATGCCCGGTCACCTCTTCGAAGGTAACCCTGTGGATGAAGGCACAACACGAAGGGGCACTGACACCCCTGTGCATCGTCCCCCAAAACCGCAGGTTCCACATACAACTCGACAGGTGGCCTGTCATCCCGTGAACAACTCGAGAGGCAAGCGGAGTTCCATTACTCCACACAAGACGAGGTCTGACTCTCCTGTCCCAACTCTGCAGGGACCCTGCTATCCGAGTCAGAAATGGAGAGGAACCCTGACGTTACTGCCTCAATCCGAGATTAGGTCCTCTTCAATTGCACCAGTCCCTGTGATGTCCCGAGAAGCCCCTCTCAACTCCACAGTATCCCTGACTTCTCAGAGGAACCCCGCTAAGCTCCCTGAGGTCATGGGCACAAGTCGAGGGAACCCAGGGTTTCCTGCCACACCCCGAGAAAGACCTCGAGAGTTCTTCTTCGAAGCATCTTGAGGCTTGATTCCCCTACCATGACTCGAGAGCAATGAGGTGCTCCCCCACGCCACGTCCATGGAGACCTGACTTCCGTGGCACCACAGGAGTCTCCCTGAGCTCCCCGTCCTATCTCGTGAGAAACCCCAACCAGGCACTGCACCTTGAGAAAACCCACGAGACGCCCCCGTCATCGCGAGATGAGGGCCTTCTTTTCCTGCATGGCCTAGAGAGCAATCCCGAGTCCTCTCTCCAAACTCCACAGGAGGCTTAACTCCATTTAGGCCACTCTTGGGCTCCAAGGGATACCCGTCGCGACTCGAGAGGAGAGCGGAGTCCATTCATTCCCTTCAAGACGAGGCCTGACTCCCCGGGTGAGTCTGGAATGCAACCCCGAGATCCCTGTCACCCCTGGAGAGAAAAACTCGGTCCTGGACACAAACCTAGATGAGCTCTATTTTGCCCTGCAGTGACTCGAGAGCAATCTCCAGCTCTCACTTGCAACTCGAATGGAAGATTGGACTTCCTTGGGCCAACACAAGAGGAAACCTGTATTCCCCATCGTAACTCAAGAATCCTGCCACAACTCGAGAAAAAACACGTGGGTCCCCCGTCAGTGCTAGATGAGGCCCTTGCCCACTACAGCATCTCAAGAGAAGTCCCAGGTTCCGTCTTGAAGTGCGAAATGGTACTTGGCACCCTTGATGCAACCAGAAAAGTTACCCGACTTTCACTCAAGGAGAGCACCGAGGTTCCCGGCACTACTTCATCTGAGCCCTTTCTCTCCTCCTGATCCCGAAAGTAGGGTCGATTCCCCTGCTTTGTTTGGAAAGGGTTCCCGGACTTTCCTGCGCGCCTCAGGATGAGGCCGGTCTCACGAGAAAATTCGAGACGTAGCCTAGTGGGTGGTGCAACATGCTGAAAGACCCCAATTTCCCGGTCCGCACTTGAGGAGAACACGATGCCCGGACACCTCTTCGAAGGCAACCCTGTGGATGAAGGCACAACAGGAAGGAGCACTGACGCCCCCGTGCATCTCCGAAAAACCCGCAGGTTCCACACACATCACGAAAAGTGGTGTTATCCTTGAACAACTTGAGATGTAAGCGGAGTTCCATTCCTCCGCAGAACACGAGACCTGACACTCCTGAGCAAACTCAACAGGGACCCTGCGATCTGAGTCAGATCCGGCCTCCAGGAAGTCAGGAGCAGAACCCTGAGTTTCCTGCCTCAACTCGAGATGAGGCCCACTTCCATTGCACCAAACCCAGAGGAGTCCCGAGAGGCCTCTCCCAAATCCACAGTATCCCTGACTTCTCAGAGGCACCCTGAGACACTCCCTGAGGTCACCGGCACAAGTCAAGGGAACCCAGGGTTTCCTGCCGCAACCCTAGAAAGACATCGAGAGTTCTTTTTCAACCCGTCATGAGGCCCGATTCCCCTACCCTGACTTGAGAGCAATGACGCACTCCCCCTTGCCCCGCCCATGGAGACCTGACTTCCCTGTTGCCACACGAGAGGCTACCTGAACTCCCCGTCGTACCTCGTGAGAAACCCCACACTGGCGCCGCAGCTCGAGAAAACCCACGAGACGCCTCCGTCATCTAGAGATGTGGCCCTTCTTTTCCTGCATGGCCTGGAGAGCAATCCCGAGTCCTGTCTCCAAACTGAAGAGGAGGGTTGACTCCCTTTAGACCACTCAGTGGGCTCCAAGAGATATGCGTCGCAACTCGAGAGGATAGCCGAGTCCTTTGCTTCCCCTCGAGACGAGGCCTAACTCCCCGGGTGAGTCTGTAATGCAAACCCGAGATCCCTGTCGCCCTTGGAGAGGATCATTGGGTCCTGAACACAAGGCTAGATGAGGTCGCTTTTGCCCTGCAGTAACTCGAGAGCACTCCCCAGCTTTCCCTCGCAACCCGAATGGAAGATTGGACCTCCCTGGGCCAACACAAGAGGAAGCCTGAATTCCCAGTAGTAATTCGAGAATTCTGCCTCAACTTGAGAAAAACCACGTGGTTCCCCCGTCATTGCAAGATGAGGCCCTTGCCCGCTCCAGCGTCTCAAGAGTAGTCCCACGTTCTGTCTTCAAGTGCGAAATGATATTTGGCACCCTTAATGCTACCCCAAAAGTTCCCCAACATACGGGTCACACTAGAGGGGAACACCGAGGTTCCTGGCACCACTTCATCTGAGCCCCTTCTCCCCTCCTGATCGCGAAAGGAGGGTCGATTCCCCTGCTTTGTCTGCAAGGGGTTCCCGACCTTCTCCACGCACCTCAGATGAGGCTGTCTCACGAGGAAATTCGAGACGTAGCCTCAATGGTGGTGCCACATGCCGAAAGACCGCGATTTCCCGATCCGCTCTTGATAAGAACGCGATGCCCAGACACCTATTCGAAGATAGTGTGGATGAAGGCACAACACGAAGGGGCACTGACACCCCCGTGCATCGTCCGGAAAAGACCGCAGGTTACTCATACAGCTCAACAAGTGCCTGTCGCCCAGTGAACAACTCGAGAGGCAAGCGGAGGTCCATTCCTGCACACAAGACAAGGCCTGACTCACCTCTCCCAACTATGCAGGGGGCTGCGATCGGAATCAGAAATGGAGAGGAACCCTGAAGTTCCTGCCTCCCCTCGAGATGAGGCCCCCTTCCATTTCACCAAACCCAGTGGAGTCCCGAGAGGTCTTTCCCAACTCCACAGTATCCCTGACTTCTCAGAGGCACCCGGAGAATCTCCCTGAGGTCACCGGCACAAGTCGAGGGAACCCAGGTATTCTTGCCAAGACTCGAGAGAGATCTTGAGAGTCCTTCAACGCGTCTAGAGGCCTGATTCCCCTACCATGACTCGAGAGCAATGACGCGCTCCCCCTCGCCACACGCATCGAGACCTAACTTCCCTGGCGCCACACAAGAGGCTCCCTGAGCTCCCCGTCGTACCTCCTGAGAAACCAACACAGGCGCTGCAGCTCGGTAAAACCACCGAGACCCCCCCCCCCCCGTCATCGTGAGATGAGGGCCTTCTTTTCCTGCATGTCCTGGAGTGCAATCCCGAGTCCTCTCTCCAAACTCCAGAGGAGGCTTGACTCCCTTTAGTCCACTCAGTGGGCTCCAAGAAATACCCGTCGCGACTCGAGAAGAGAGAGAAGTCCTTTGTTTCCCCTCGAGAGGACGCCTGACTCCTGGGTGAGTCTAGAATGCAACCCCAAGATCCCAGTCATCCCTTGAGAGGAACATTAGGTCCTAGACACAAGCCTGGATGAGGTCTCTTTTGCCCTGCAGTGACTCGAGCGCAACCCCCAGCTCTCCCTCGCAACTCGAATGGAAGATTGGGCTTCCCTGGGCCAACACAAGAGGAAGCCAGAAATCCCCTTCGTAACTCGAGAATCCTGCCGCAACTCGAGAAAAACCACGTGTTTCCAACGTCATCCCAAGATGAGGCCCTTGCTGCTATGGCGTCTCAAGAAAAGAACCACGTTCCGTCTTGAAGTGCGAAACGGTACTTTGCACCCTTGATGCGACACCAAATGTTCCCGGACACGCCGGTCTCACTCGACAGGAACACCGAGGTTCCCGCACCACTTCATCTGAGCACCTTCTCCCCTCCTGTTCGAGACAGGAGGGTCTATTCCCCTGCTTTGTTTGGAAGGGGTTCCCCACATTCCCGGCGCACCTCAGGATGAGGCCAGTCTCACGAGGAAATTCGAGACGTAGCGTCGTGGGTGGTGTCACATGCCGAAATACCCCGATTTCCCGGCCCACTCTTGAGAAGAACCCGATGCCCGGACACCTCTTCGAAGGCAACCCTGTGGACGAAGGCACAAAACGAAGGGTCACTGACACTCCCATGCATCATTCGGTAAAAGCCGCAGGTTCCACACACAGCTCGACAAGAGGCCTGTCATCCCATGAACAACTCGAGAGGCAAGCAGAGTTCCATTCCTCCACTCAAGACGAGGCCTGACTCTCCGGTCCCAACTCTGAAGGGACCCTGCGATCGGAGTCCGAAATGGAGAGGAACCCTGAGGTTCCTGACTCCACTCGAGATGAGGCCCTCTTCCATTACACCAAAAACAGTGGAGGCCCAAGAGGCCCCTCCCAAATCCACAGTATCGCGACTTCTCAGAGGCACCCTTAGAAGCTCCCTGAGGTCACTGGCACAAGTCGAGGGAACACAGGGTTTCCTGACGCAACCCGAGAAAGACCTTGAAAATCCTCCTTCAACTCATCTTGAATCCCGATTCCCCTACCATGACTCGAGAGCAATGACGCGTTCCCCCTCGCCACTCGCATGAAGACTTGACTTCCCTGGCGCCACACGAGAGGCTCCCTGAGCTCCCCATCATACCTCGTGAGAAATCCCACACTGGCTCCCCAGCTCCAGAAAACCCACGAGACGCCTCCGTCATCGCGAGATGAAGGCCTTCTTTTCCTGCATGGCCTGGAGAGCAATCTCGAGGCCTCTCTTCAAACTCCACAGGAGGCCTGACTCCCTTTAGGCCACTCTGTGGGCTCCAAGAGATACCCGTTGGGACTCGAGAGGAGAGCGGAATTCTTTGCTTCCCCTATATACCAGGCCTGACTCCTCAGGTGAGTCTGGAATGCAACCCCGAGATCCCTGTCGCCCCTGGAGAGGAACATTAGGTCCTAGACACAAGCATAGATGAGGTCTCATTTGCCCTGAAGTGACTCGAGAGCAATCCCCTGCTGTCCCTCGCACCTCGAATGGAAGAATGGACTTCCCTGGGACAACACAAGAGGAAACCTGAATTCCCCGTCGTAATTCGAAAATCCCGCTGCAACTCGAGGAAAACCACGTGGTTCCCCCGTCATCGCAAGATGAGGCCCTTGCCAGCTACAGCGTCTCAGTAGAAGCCCTACGTTCCATCTTGAAGTTTAAAACGATAATTGGCAACCTTGATGTTAGCACAAAAGTTCCCCGACACCCTGCTCTCACTCGAGGGGAACACCAAGGTTCGGTGCACCGCTTGTTCTGAGCCCCTTATCCCCTCCTGATCGCGACGGGAGGGTCGATTACCCTGCTTTGTCTGGAAGGGGTTCCGGACCTTCCCGGCGCACCTCAGGATGAGGCCGGTCTCACGAGGAAATTCGAGACGTAGCCTTGTGGTTGGTGCCACACGCCGAAAGACCCCGATTTCCCTGTCTGCTCTTGATAAGAACCCAATGCTAGGACACCTCTTCGAAGGCAATCCTGTGGACGAAGGCACAAAACGAAGGGGTCTGACACCCTCCTGCATCATTGGAAAAGCCCGCAAGTTCCACATACAGATCGACAAGTGGCCTGTCACCCCGTGAACAACTCGAGAGGCAAGAGGAGTTAAATTCCTCCACACAAGACGAGGCCTGACTCTCCTGTCCCAACTGTGCATGGACACTGAGATCCGATTCAGAAATGGAGAGGAACCATGAGGTTCCTGCCTCAACTCGAGATAAGGCCCTCATCTACTGCACCAAATCCAGTGGAGTTCGGAGCGGCCCCTCCCAACTGCACAGTATCCCTGACTTCTCAGAGGCACCCTGAAAAGCTCCCTGAGGTCACGGGCATAAGTCAACGGAACCCAGGGTTTCCTGCCGTAACCTGAGAAAAACCTCGAGAGTCCTTCTTCACGCGTCTTGAGGCCCGATTCCCCTACCATGACTGGAGAAAAATGACGCGCTCCCCCTCGCCACGCGCATGAAGATCTGACTTCCCCGGCACCACATGAGAGGCTCCCTGAGCTCCCCATCGTACCTCGTGAGAAACCCCACACTGGCGCCGCAGCTCGAGAAAACCCACAAGACGCCCCTGTCATGGTGAAATGAGGGCCTTCTTTCCTGCATGACCTGAAGAGCAATCCCGAATCCTCTCTCCAAACTCCAAAGGAGGCTTGACTCCCTTTAGGTCACTCAGTGGGCTCCAAGAGATACGCGTCGATACTCAGGAGGAGAGCGGTGTCCTTTGCTTCCCCTCGAGATGAGGCCTGACTACGAGGGTGAGTCTGGAATGCAACCCTGGATCCCTGTCGCCCCTGGAGAGGAACCTTAGGTCCTGGACAAAAGCCTCGATGAGGTCTCTTTGGCCCTGCAGTGACTCAAGCGCAACCCCTAGCTTTCCCTTGCAACTCGAATGGAAGATTGGCCTTTCTGAGCCAACACAAGAGGAAGCCTGAATTTCCAGTTGTAATTTGAGAAACCCGCCGCAACTCGAGAAAAATCACGTGGTTCCCCGTATTGCAAGATGAGGCCCTTGCCCCCTACAGTGTCTCAAGAGAAGTCTCACATTCCGTCTTGAAGTGCAAAACAGTACTTGGCACCCTTGATGCGACCCCAAAAGTTCCCCTATATACCGATCTCACTAGAGGGGACACTGAAGTTTCCGGCACCACTTCATCTGAGGCCTTTCTCCTCTCCTGATCGCGATAGGAGGGTCGATTCCACTGCTTTGTCTCGAAGGGATTCCCGACCTTCCCGGCACACCTCAGGATGAGGCCGGTCTCACGAGGAAATTCGAGAGGTAGCCTCGAGGGCCATACTACATGCCGAAAGACCCCGATTCCATGGTCCACTTTTGATCAAAACCAGACTCCTGGACACCTCTTCGAAGGCAAGCCTGTGGATGAAGCCACAACACGTAGGGGCACTGACACCCCGTGCATCTTCCGGAAAAACCCGCAGGTCCCTCACACAGCTCCACAAGTGGTCTGTCACCTCGTGAACAACTCGAGAAGCAAGCGGAGTTCCATTCCTCCACACAAGACGATGCCTGACTCTCCTGTCACAACTCTAGGGACCTAGCGCACCGAGTCAGAAATGGAGAGGAAGCCTGAGGTTCCTGCCTCCACTCAAGATGAGGCCCTTTTCCATTGCCACAAAACCAGTGGAGTCCCGAGAGGCCCGTCCCAAATCCACAGTATGCCTGACTTCTCAGAGGCACCCTGAGAAGCTCCCTAAGGTCACCGGCAGAAGTCGACGGAACCCAGGGTTTCCTGCCGCAACCCGAGAAAGACCTTGAGAGTCCTGCTTTAACGTGTCTTGAGGCCCGATTCCCATATCATATCTCGAGAGCAATGACGCGCTCCCCCTTGCCATGCGCATGGAGACCTGAATTCCCTGGTGCCACACGAAAGGCTCCCTGAGCTTCCCGTTGCACCTCGTCAGAAACCGCACACTGGCACTGCAGCTTGAGAAAACCAACAAGACGCCCCTGTCATTGCGAGATGAGGGTCTTCTTTTCCTGCATGGCCTGGAGAGCAATCCTGAGTCCTCTCTCCAAACTCCACAGGGGGCTTGACTCCCTTTAGGCCACTCAGTGGGCTCCAAGAGACACCTGTGGTGACTCAAGAGGAGAGCGGGGTCCTTTGCTTCCCCTCGAGTCGAGCTCTGACTCCCAGGATGCGTCTGGAATACAACCCCGAGATCGCTGTCGGCCCTGGAGAGGAATATTAGGTCCTGGACACAAGCCTAGATGAGGTCTCTTTTGCCCTGCAGTGACTCAAGAGCAAACCCCAGCTCTCCCTCGAAACTCGAATGGAAGATTGGACTTCCCTGGGCCAACACAAGAGGAAGCCTGAATTCCCCGTCGTAACTCGAGAATCCCGCCGCACCTTGAGAAAAACCACGTGATTCCCCCGTCATCCCAAGATGAGGCCCTTGCCCTCTACAGCGTGTCAAGAGAAGCCCCAAGTCCGTATTGAAGTGCAAAACGGTACTTGGCACCCTTGAAGCGACCCCAAAAGTTTCCCGACACACCGTTCCCACTCGAGGGGAACACCGAGGTTCCCGGCATGACTTCAACTGAGCCCTTTCACTCCTCCTGATCGCGACAAGATGGTTGATTCCCCTGCTTTGTCTGGAAGGGGTTCCCGATCTTCATGGCGCACCTCAGGATGACACCAGTCTAACGAAGAAATTCGAGACGTAGCCTCATAGATGGTGCCACGTTCTGAAAGACCCCGATTTCCTGCTCTGCTATTGATAAGAACCCGATGTCCGGACACCTCTTTGAAGGCAACCCTGTGGATGAAGGCACAACACGAAGGGGCACTGACCCCCTCATGCATCTTACGGAAAAAACTGAAGGTTCCACTCACAGCTCGACAAATGGTCTGTTATCCTGTGAACAACTCGAGAGGCAAGTGGAGTTCCATTCCTCCACACAAGACGAGGCCTGACTCTCCTGTCCCAACTCTTCAGGGACCCTGTGGTCGGAGTTTTAAATGGAGAGGAACCCTTAGGTTCCTGCCTCAACTCGAGATGAGAACCTTTGTCATTGCACCAAACCCAGTGGAGTTCCGAGAGTGCCTCCCAAGTCCACAGTATGCCTGACTTCTCAGAGGCACCCTGAGAAGCTCCCTGAGGTCACCGGTACAAGTCGAGGGAACCCAGGGTTTCCTGCCGCAACCTGAGAAAGACCTCGAGACTCCTTCTTCAACGCGTCTTGAGTCCCGATTTCCCTACCATGACTCGAGAGCATTTATGGGGTCCTCCTCATCACACGCATAGACACCTGACTTTCCTGGCGCCACACAAGAGGCTCCCTGAGCTCCCCGTCGTACCTCGTGAGAAAACTCATACTTGCGCTCCAATTCGAGAAAACCCACAAGACGCCCCCGTCATTGCGAGCTGAGGGCCTTCTTTCCTGTATGGCCTGGAGAGCAATCCCGAGTCCTCTCTCCAACTCCACAGGAGGCTTGACTCCCTGGAGGCCACTCAGTGGGATCCAAGAGATACCTATCGCGACCCAGGAGGATATCAGAATCCTTTGCTTCCTCTCGAGCCGAGGCCTGACTCACTGGGTGAGTCTGGAATGCGTCCCCGTGATCCCTATCGCCCCTGGAGAGGAACATTAGGTCCTGGACACAAGCCTAGATGAGGTCTATTTTGAACTGCCGTGACTCGAGGGCAATTCCCACCCAGCTCTCCCTGGCAACTCGAATGGAAGAATGGACTTCCCTGGGCCAACAGAAGAGGAAGCCTGAATTCCCCGTCGTAAGTCAACAATCCCATCGCAACTCGAAAAAAACCACGTGGTTTCCCCTTCATCACAAGATGAGGCCCTTGCCCGCCACAGCGTCTCAAGAGAAGTCCCACGTTTCATCTTGAAGTTTGAAACAGTATTTGGCAAGCTTCGTGAGACCCCAAAAGTTCCCTGACATACCGGTCTCACTCAAGGGGAACACCGAGGTTCCCGGCACCACTTCATCTGAGCCCCTTCTCCCCTCCTGATCGCGACAGTAGGGTCGATTAACCTGCTTTGTCTGGAAGGCTTTCCCGACCTTCCAGGGGCACCTCAGCATGAGGCCCGTCTCACGAGGAAATTCGAGACGTAGCCTCGTGTGTGGTGCCGCATTCCAAAAGACCCCGATTTCCTGGTCCGCTCTTGATAAGAACCCAATGCCCGCACACCACTTCGAAGGCAACCCTGTGGATGAAAGCACATCACGAAGGGGCACTGACACCCCCGTGCATTGTCTGGAAAAAACCGCAGGTTCCACACACAGCTCGACAAGTGGCCTGTCACTCCTTGAACAACTCGAGAGGCAAGCGGAGTTCCATTCCTCCACACAAGACGAGGCCTGACTCTCCTGTCCCAACTCTGCAGGGACCCTGCAATCTGAGTCAGAAATGGAGAGGAACCCTGAGGTTCCTTCCTGATCTCGAGATTAGGCCCTCTTCCATTGCAGCAAACCCAGTGGAGTCCCGAGAGGCCTCTCCCAGCTCCATAGTGTCCCTGACTTCTCAGAGGCACCCTGAGAAGCTACCTGAGGTCACAGGCACAAGTCGAGGGAACCCAGGGTTTCCTGCCGCAACCCGAGAAAGACCTCAAGCGTCCTTTTTCATTGCGTTGAGCCCTGATTCCACTACCATGACTCGAGAGCAATGACGTGCGCCCCCTCGCCACTCGTATGGAGACTTGACTTCCTGACACCACACGAGAGGCTCCCTGAGCTCCTGGTCGTACCTTGTGAGAAACCCCACACTGGCACCGCAGCTCCAGAAAAACCACGAGACTCCCCCGACATCGCGAGATGAGGGCCTTCTTTTCCTGCATCGCCTGGAGAGCAATCCCGCGTGCTCTCTCCAAACTCCACAAGAGAGGAGCCAAGATTGCTGAGGAGTAGGACGGGGAGAACTCTTTCCCCCCCAAACAATTTCATCAAAAGAGCATTTAAACGTCGAGTAAATTCCACAATACAACTTATGAATGCTGCCAGAGGACATCAGGCACCCAGAAAAGAACCCAACTCTTGGAAAGTAGGTAGGAAAAAGTGTAAAAGACAAAAAAAGAGACAAAACAGTGAGGGAGGGATTTCCGTCCCGGGAAGATAGTCTTAAAAAGAGAAAAGTTTCCAAACACCAGGAAAGCTTTTCACTGCCAAATCTTTGCCAAGCTTTGGAAGCACAAAGGGCAACATAAGGGGGATAAAAATAAATAAACAATTAAAACTCGCAGATTGCAAGCCCTACGGTAACTCCCCCAGCCGCGAAGCAGTGCAGACGCCTGCTCACACCATTAGCAAGCAGGGGCTGGGCAGGGAGGCGCAGCGCGGGCTGCATCGCTTAGAGTAAAAATCTGGCCTGAATACCCTGAGCGCTATCTGAACGAAATAACTTGGGCTAGCAAACCAGACTCTGGGATATCTACCACGCAAAAAGCCAGCCCTAACCTAAGACACCGCCAGGCCCGCGCACGGAACAAAGGACTGAACAGAGATAGCCGGCTGCAGACCTTCCCCCTCCGGTGACAGGCAGCCAGAGCCGGAAGGGGGCAATCGCAGCCCCAGAGAGACATTATCTATAAAACTGTAAGCAGGCTTCTTTGCTAACTAAAACTTCTTGGGGATCTGGACGGTCAACATCTGCCTGAGAAGGTGCGCCTGTTTTACACCCAGATAACCGAGTGGCGGGGAGGCGATAAGTCACAACATTGGCACTCGCCAAACACCTCATCACCTGAGCTGCTCGGACCTGGGAAGAGCACAAAACGCAGGCCCAACCGAGTCTGTGCCTCTGAGGACTACCCGAGTGCCTGAACCTGAGCGGCTTGGACCTGGGAGGTGCATGCAGCCCAGGGCCAGCCTCGGATTGTTCCCGGTGGAACAACCTAGAGCCCGAGCAGTGTGGGCAGGGAGGCTACACGCGCCGTGAGCGGGGGCAGACCCAGTGTGGCTGAGGCACTGCGAGCGCACGCCAGTGTTGTTTGTTTGCAGCATCACTCCCTCCCTCCCTCCCCACAGCGCAACTGAACAAGTGAGCCTAAAAAAAAAAAGTGTCCTGCACCGTCCCCTTTGTGTCAGGGCGTAAACCAGACACTGAAGAGACCAGCAAACAAAAGAAGCTATAACAGAGGGAAACGCCTTGGAAGCTACAGGCAATAGATTAAAACCCTGTGGTTACTAGGACTACATAGGAAGGCGCCTATAGATCTTGAGAAATATAAGTCGGACCAAGGAACTAGCCAAAAATGAACCGAACCCACGATACTCACAACAAAACCAGAGAAAGTCCTAGATATATTTTTATGATCATTCTTACTTTTTTTTAATTTTAAGTTCTCTATTGTTCATTTAATTTTCACTTTTATAACCTATTACTTTGCAAAAAAAAAAGACCCTATTTTTTTCTTCTTCAGGAAATTTCATATATATATATATATATAATAATTTTTTGACTTTGTTTTTTTGTTTTGTTTTTTTTTCTTTTCTTTAACATTGTATTTTTGAAATTCCAAACTGTACTCTAGATTTTTAATTTATGCTTTTTGATATTTGATATCAATTTTGTACCTGTAGTTTCTTTATAATTTTTGCGACATTGCTTGTTTTTGTTTGTTTGTTTTCTCTTTAGTTTTCTTCTTCCTTTTTTTTAACATTGTATTTTTGAAATTCCAAACTCTACTCTAGATTTTTAATTTTTGCTTTTTGGTATTAGTTATCAATTTTGTACCTGTATTTTCTTGATAATTTTTGCGACCTTGTTTGTTTTTCTTTGTTCGTTTTTTCTCTCTTTCTTTTCCTTCTTCTTTTCTTTAACATCGTATTTTTGAAATTCCAAACTCTACTCTAGATTTTTAATTTTTGCTTTTATGTATTTGTTACCAATTTTGTACCTTTAAGAACCCAATCTTCAGTACCCATTTTTCACTAGGGAGCGAGATTACTGGCTTGACTGCTCTCTCTCCCTTTGGACTCTCCTTTTTCTCCACCAGGTCGCCTGTGTCTCCTCCCTAACCCCTCTCTACTCTACCCAACTCTGTGAATTTCTGTGTATTCCAGACGGTGGAGAACACTTAGGGAACTGATTACTGGCTGGATCTGTCTCCCTCCTTTTCATTCCCCCCTTTTATCCTTCTGGCCACCTCTGTCTCCTTCCTCCTTCTTCTCATCTCTGTATAACTCTGTGAACATCTCTGAGCGGTCCAGTTGTGGAGTGCACATAAGGAAGTGACTACTGGCCAGCCCACTCTCTCCACTATTGATTCCACCTGATCTCATTTGGGTCACCTCTAACTCCCTCCTCCCTCTTCTCTTCTCCATGTAACGCTGTGAACCATTCTGAGTGGCCCTCACAGTAGAGAAACTTTTCTTCTTTAACGTAGATGCTTTATCAATGGTGCTGTATAGAAGGAGAAGTTTTGAAACTACTGTAAAAGTAAGACAGATAACTGGAAGCAGGAGGCTTAAGTCCAAACCCTGACTCCAGGGAACTCCTGACTCCAAGGAACATTAATTGACAGGAGCTCATCAAATGCCTCCATACCGACACTGAAATCAAGCACCACACAAGGGCCAACAAGTTCCAGGGCAAGACATACCAAGCCAATTCTCCAGCAACAAAGGAACGCAGCCCTGAGCTTCAAGATACAGGCTGCCCAAAGTCACCCCAAAAACACAAACATCTCATAACTCATTACTGGACACTTCATTGCACTCCAGAGAGAAGAAATACAGCTCCACCCACCAGAACACGGACACAAGCTTCCCTAACCAGGAAACCTTGACAAGACACCTGTACAAACCCACACACAGCGAGGAAATGCCACAGTAAAGAACTCCACAAACTGCCAGAATACAGAAAGGACACCCCAAACTCAGCAATTTAAACAAGATGAGACAGAGGAATACCCAGCAGATAAACGAACAGGATAAATGCCCACCAAACCAAACAAAAGAGGAAGAGATAGGGAATCTACCTGATAAAGAATTCCGAGTAAGGAGAGTGAAATGGATCTAAAATCTTGAAATTAAAATGGAATCACAGATAAATAGCCTGGAGACAAGGATTGAGAAGATGTAAGAAAGGTTTAACAAGGACCTAGAAGAAATAAAAAAAGAGTCAATATATAATGAATAATGCAATAAATGAAATTAAAAACACTCTGGAGGCAACACATAGTAGAATAACAGAGGCAGAAGATAGGATTAGTGAATTCGAAGATAGAATGGTAGAAATAAATGAATCAGAGAGGATACATGAAAAACGAATTAAAAGAAATGAGCACAATCTCAGAGACCTCCAGGACAATATTAAACGCTACAACATTCGAATCATAGGGGTCCCAGAAGAAGAAGACAAAAAGAAAGACCGTGAGAAAATACTTGAGGAGATAATAGTTGAAAACTTCCCTAAAATGGGGAAGGAAATACTCACTCAAGTCCAAGAAACCCAGAGAGTCCCAAACAGGATAAAGCCAAGGCGAAACCCCCCAAGACACATATTAATCACATTAACAAAAATCAAACACAAAGAACAAATATGAAAAGCAGCAAGGGAAAAACAACAAATAACACACAAGGGAATTGCCATAAGGATAACAGCTGATCTTTCAATAGAAACTCTTCAAGCAAGGAGGGAATGGCAAGACATACTTAAAATGATGAAAGAAAATAACCTACAGCCCAGATTTTTGTACCCAGCAAGGATCTCATTCAAGTATGAAGGAGAAATCAAAAGCTTTTCAGGCAAGCAAAAACTGAGAGAATTCTGCACCACCAAACCAGCTCTCCAACAAATACTAAACAGGAAACACAAAAACGGTGTATAAATTCAAACCCCAAACAATAAAGTAAATGGCAATGGGATCATACTTATCAGTAATTACCTTAAACGTAAATGGGTTGAATGCTCCAACCAAAAGACAAAGACTGGCTGAATGGATACAAAAACAAGACCCCTACATATGTTGTCTACAAGAGACCCACCTCAAAACAGGGGATACATACAGACTGAAAGTGAAGGGCTGGAAAAAGATTTTCCATGCAAATAGGGACCAAAAGAAAGCAGGAGTAGCGATACTCATATCAGATAAAATAGACTTTAAAACAAAGGCTGTGAAAAGAGACAAAGAAGGTCACTACATAATGATCAAAGGATCAATCCAAGAAGAAGATATAACAATTATAAATATATATGCACCCAACGTGGGAGCACCACAGTATGTAAGACAAATGCTAACAAGTATGAAAGGAGAAATTAACACTAACACAATAATAGTTGGAGAGTTTAATACCCCACTCACACCTATGGATAGATCAACTAAACAGAAATTTAACAAGGAAACACAAACTTTAAATGATACAATAGACCAGTTAGACCTAATTGATATCTATAGGACATTTCATCCTAAAACAATGAATTTCAACTTTTTCTAAAGTGCACATGGAAACTTCTCCAGGATACATCACATCCTGGGCCATAAAGCTAGCATTGGTAAATTCGAAAAAATAGAAATCATTCCAAGCATCTTTTCTGACCACAATGCAGTAAGATTAGATCTCAATTACAGGAGAAAAACTATTAAAAATTCCAACATATGGAGGCTGAACAACACGCTGCTGAATAACCAACAAATCACAGAAGAAATCAAAAAAGAAATCAAAATTTGCATAGAAATGGATGAAAATGAAAACACAACAACCCAAAACTTGTGGGACACGGTAAAAGCAGTCCTAAGGGGAAAGTTCATAGCAATACAGGCACACCTCAAGAAACAAGAAAAAAGTCAAATAAATAAACTAACTCTACACCTAAAGCAACTAGAAAAGGAAGAAATGAAGAACCCCAGGGTTAGTAGAAGGAAAGAAATCTTAAAAATTAGAGCAGAAATAAATGCAAAAGAAACAAAAGAGACCATAGCAAAAATCAACAAAACCAAAAGCTGGTTCTTTGAAACGATAAATAAAATTG
This sequence comes from Bubalus kerabau, assembly GCF_029407905.1. Classification (NCBI taxonomy): domain Eukaryota; kingdom Metazoa; phylum Chordata; class Mammalia; order Artiodactyla; family Bovidae; genus Bubalus; species Bubalus kerabau. The sequence continues at coordinate 1,120,586 of NW_026577890.1, read as the reverse complement.
ACAAACCATTAGCCAGACTCATCAAGAAACAAAGGGAGAAAAATCAAATCAATAAAATTAGAAATGAAAATGGAGAGATCACAACAGAAAACACAGAAATACAAAGGATCATAAGAGACTACTATCAACAATTATATGCCAATAAAATGGACAACGTGGAAGAAATGGACAAATTCTTAGAAAAGTACAACTTTCCAAAACTGGACCAGGGAAGAAATAGAAAATCTTAACAGACCCATCACAAGCACGGAAATGGAAACTGTAACCAAAAATCTTCCAGCCAACAAAAGCCCAGGTCCAGACGGCTTCACAGCTGAATTCTACCAAAAATTTAGAGAAGAGCTAACACCTATCCTGCTCAAACTCTTCCAGAAAATTGCAGAGGAAGGTAAACTTCCAAACTCATTCTATGAGGCCACCATCAGCCTAATACCAAAACCTGCCAAAGATCCCACAAAAAAAGAAAACTACAGGCCAATATCACTGATGACATAGATGCAAAAATCCTTAACAAAATTCTAGCAATCAGAATCCAACAACACATTAAAAAGATCATACACCATGACCAAGTGGGCTTTATCCCAGGGATGCAAGGATTCTTCAATATCCGCAAATCAATCAATGTAATACACCACCTTAACAAATTGAAAAATAAAAACCATATGATTTTCTCAATAGATGCAGAGAAAGCCTTTGACAAAATTCAACATCCATTTATGATAAAAACTCTCCAGAAAGCAGGAATAGAAGGAACATACCTCAACATAATAAAAGCTATATATGACAAACCCACAGCAAACATTATCCTCAATGGTGAAAAATTGAAAGCATTTCCTCTAAAGTCAGGAACTAGACAAGGGTGCCCACTTTCACCATTACTATTCAACATAGCTTTGGAAGTTTTGGCCACAGCAATCAGAGCAGAAAAAGAAACAAGAGGAATCCAAATTGGAAAAGAAGAAGTAAAACTCTCACTGTTTGCAGATGACATGATCCTCTACATAGAAAACCCTAAAGACTCCACCAGAAAATTACTAGAACTAGTCAATGACTATAGTAAAGTTGCAGGATATAAAATCAACACACAGAAATCCCTTGAATTCCTATACACTAATAATGAGAAAACAGAAAGAGAAATTAAGGAAACAATTTCATTCACCATTGCAACGGAAAGAATAAAATACTTAGGAATATACCTACCTAAAGAAACTAAAGACCTATATATAGAAAACTATAAAACACTGGTGAAAGAAATCAAAGAGGACACTAATAGGTGGAGAAATATACCATGTTCATGGGTTGGAAGAATCAATATAGTGAAAATGAGTATACTACCCAAGGCAATTTATAGATTCAATGCAATCCCTATCAAGCTACCAACAGTATTCTTCACAGAGCTAGAACAAATAATTTCACAATTTGTATGGAAATACAAAAAAACCTCGAATAGCCAAAGCGATCTTGAGAAAGAAGAATGGAACTGGAGGAATCAACCTACCTGATTTCAGGCTCCGCTACAAAGCCACAGTTATCAAGACAGTATGGTACTGGCACAAAGACAGAAATATTGATTAGTGGAACGAAATAGAAAGCCCAGAGATAAATCCACACACATATGGACACCTTATCTTTGACAAAGGAGGCAAAAATATACAATGGATTAAAGACAATCTCTTTAACAAGTGGTGCTGGGAAATCTGGTCAACCACTTGTAAAAGAATGAAACTAGAATACTTTCTAAAACAATACACAAAAATAAACTCAAAATGGATTCAAGATCTAAACGTAAGACCAGAAACTATAAAACTCCTAGAGGAGAACATAGGCAAAACACTCTCTGAAATACATCACAGCAGGATCCTCTATGACCCACCTCCCAGAATATTGGAAATAAAAACAAAAATAAACAAATGGGACCTAATTAACCGTAAAAGCTTCTGCACATCAAAGCAAACAATTAGCAAGGTGAAAAGACAGCCTTCGGAATGGGAGAAAATAATAGGAAATGAAGCAACTGACAAACAACTAATCTCAAAAATATACAAGCAACTCCTACAGCTCAACTCCAGAAAAATAGATGACCCAATCAAAAAATGGGCCAAAGAACTAAATAGACATTTCTCCAAAGAAGACATACAGATGGCTAACAAACACATGAAAAGATGCTCAAAATCACTCATTATCATAAAAGTGCAAATCAAAACCACTATGAGGTACCATTTCACGCCAGTCAGAATGGCTGCAATCCAAAAGTCTACAAATAATAAATGCTGGAGAGGGTGTGGAGAAAAGGGAACCCTCTTACACTGTTGGTGGGAATGCAAACTAGTACAGCCACTATGGAGAACAGTGTGGAGATTCCTTAAAAAACTGGAAATAGAACTGCCTTATGATCCAGCAATCCCACTGCTGGGCATACACACTGAGGAAACCAGAAGGGAAAGAGACACGTGTACCCCAATGTTCATCACAGCACTGTTTCTAATAGCCAGGACATGGAAGCAACCTAGATGTCCATCAGCAGATGAATGGATAAGAAAGCTGTGGTACATATACACAATGGAGTATTACTCCGCCATTAAAAAGAATAGAATGAATCAGTTCTAATGAGGTGGATGAAACTGGAGCCTATTATACAGAGTGAAGTAAGCCAGAAAGAAAAACACCAATACAGTATACTAACGCATATATATGGAACTTTGAAAGACGGTAACAATAACCCTGAGTACGAGACAGCAAAAGAGACACTGATGTATAGAAGAGTCTTATGGACTCTGTGGGAGAGGGAGAAGGTGGGAAGATTTGGGAGAATGGCATTGAAACATGTAAAATATCATGTATGAAAAGAGTTGCCAGTCCAGGTTTGATGCATGACACTGGATGCTTGGGGCTAGTGCACTGGGACGACCCAGAGGGATGCTATGGGGGGGAGGAGGGAGGAGGGTTCAGGATGGGGAGCACATGTATACCTGAGGCGGATTCATTTTGATATTTGGAAAAACTAATACAATTATGTAAAGTTTAAAAATAAAATAAAATTAAAAAAAAATCAACAGGAGGCTTGACTCCCTTTAGGCCACTCAGTGGTCTCCAAGAAATACCCGTCAGGACTCGAGAGCAGAGCAGAGTCCTTTCCTTCCTCTCGAGATGAGGTCTGACTCCTCGGGTGCGTCTAAAATGCAACCCCGAGATCTCTGTCGCCCCTGGAGAGGAACATTAGGTCCTGGACACAAGCTTAGATGAGGTCTCTTTTGCCCTGAAGTGACTCGAGAGCAATCCCTAGCTCTCTCTCGCAACTCCAATGGAAGATTGGACTTCCCTGGGCCAACACAAGAGGAAGCCTGAATTCCCCATCATAACTCGAGAATCCCGCCGAAACTCGAGAAAAACCACATGGTTACCCTGTCATCGCAAGATGAGGCCCTTGCCCGCTACAGCGTCTAAAGAGAAGTCCCAGGTTTCTTCTTGAAGTGTTTTCACACTTCAAGTGTGAAAACTTGGCACCCTTGATGCGATTCCAAAAGTTCCCCGACACCCTGGTCTCTCTCGAGGGGAACACCGAGGTTCCCGGTACGACTTCATCTGAGCCACTTCTCCCTTCCTGATTGCGACTGGAGGGTCGACTCCCGTGCTTTGTCTGGAAGGGGTTCCCAACCTTCCCGGCGCACCTCAGGATGAGGCCGGTCTAACGAGAATATTTGAGACATAGCTTCATGGGTGGTAACACATGCTGAAAGACCCCGATTCCCCGGTCCACTCTTGATAAGAACCCGATGCCTGGACACCTCTTGAAAGGCAACCCTGTGGAAGAAGGTACAACACGAAGGGGCACTGACACCCTCGTGCATCGTCCGGAAAAACCCGCAGATTCCAAACACAGTTCGACAAGTTGCCTGTCACCCTGTGAATAACTCGAGAGGCAAGCGGAGTTCCATTCCTCCTTACAAGACGAGGCCTGACTCTCCTGTCCCAACTCTGCAGGGACCCTGTGATCAGAGTCAGAAATGGAGACGAACCCTGAGGTTCCTGCCTCCACTCGAGATGAGGCCCTCTTCTATTGCACCAAACCCAGTGGAGTCCCGAGAGGGCCCTCCCAACTCCAGGGTATCCCTGACTTCTCAGAGGCACACTGAGAAGCTCCCTGAGGCCACCGGCACTAGTCGAGGGAACCCAGGGTTTACTGCCGTGACCCAAGAAACACCTTGAAAGGCCTTCTTTAACGGTTCTTGAGGCCCGATACACCTTCCATGACTCTAGAGCAATGACGTGCTCCCCCTCGCAATGCGCATGGAGACCTGACTTCCCAAGCGCCACATGAGAGGCTCCCTGAGCTCCCCGTAGTACCTCATGAGAAACCCCACACTGGCGCTGCAGCTCGAGAAAACCCACGAGACCCCCCCTTCATCGCGAGATGATGGCCTTCTTTTCCTGCATGGCCTGGAGAGCAATCACGAGTCCTCTCTCCAAACTCCACAGGAGGCTTGACTCCCTTTAGGCCACTCAGTGGGCTCCAAGAGATACCCGTCGCAACTCGAGAGGAGAGTGGAGTCCTTCGCTTCCCCTCGAGACAAGGACTGACTCCCCGGGTGCATCAGGAAAGCAACCCTGAGATCCCTGTCCCCCCTGGAGACGAACATTATGTCCTGGAAACAAGCCTAGATAAGGTCTCTTTTGCCCTGCAGTAACTCAAGCGCAATCCCTAGCTCTCCCTCGCAACTCGAATGGAAGACTGGACTTCCCTGGGCCAACACAAGAGGAAGCCTGAATTTCCTGACCTAACTCGAGAATCCCGCCACAACTCGAGAAAAACTACGTGGTTAACCCGTCACCACAAGATGAGGCCCTTGCCAGCTACAGCGTCTCAAGAGAAGTCTCACGTTCCGTCTTGAAGTTTGAAACGGTACTTAGCACCTTTGATGTGACTCCAAAAGTTCCCCGACATCCCAGTTTTACTCGAGGGGAACATCGAGGTTCCCGGCACCACTTCATCTGAGCCCCTTCTCCCCTCCTGATCGGGACTAGAGGGTCGATTCACTTGCTTTGTCTGAAAGGGTTACCGACCTTCCTGGTGCACCTCAGGTTGAGGTCCGTCTCAAGAAGAAATTCGAGACGTAGGCTTGTGCGTGGTGCCACATGCCGAAAGACACTGATTTCCTGGTCTGCTCTTGATAAGAATCTGAAGGCTGGATACCTCTTCGAAGGCAACCCTGTGTATGAAGGCAAAAAACGAAGGGGAACTGACACCCCCATGCATCGTCCGGATAAAACCGCAGGTTCCACACACAGCTCGACAAGTGGCCTGTTATCCGGTGAACAACTCGAGAGTCCAGTGGAGTTCCATTCCTCCACACAAGACGAGGCCTGACTCTCCTGTCCTAACTCTGTAGGGACTCTGTGTTCAGAGTCAGAAATGGAGAGCAACCCTGAGGTTCCTGCTTCAAATCGAGATGAGGCCCTCTTCTGACAAGGTCCAGCCTCGGCTGGTCCAGGGTTTTCGAAGGGGAGACAGAGTAGGCGACCTATTGATTTATTTATCGAAGATATAAAGAGTAATAGAATGAGGATAGCTCAGTAGGAAAATTTAGTGGAGAAAAGAAGCTGAGTAGCTTGGTTTATGCGGAAAATCAGTATAACCTGTGACACCAGGTTAGCTCTGACCACGGAGGCCGCAGGCTCCCTCTCGAATAGCGAAAAGTGCCCCACCTTAGAAACCTTCTCAAGTGGTCTTCGAAGCCCAGGCAAATAAATGGTCGCAGAGGATATCCGCGCTCCAGATGGACACTCATCTGAAAATTGAGGGGAAGAATGACATTAGGAGACTAAGCGTTGGCAATCAAGGCCAGTAGCTTTATTTTCAACAGGGGTTTTTATACCCTAAGTTACACATAGAGGATAATGGGGATGCAAAGACAGCAGCCTTTGATCCTTATCAAAAACCAGAGTTTCTGTCCTGCAAATGTATCGTATACAAATGGTTTAGGTGATTTACATCATCTTCTAGCCAGAAGACCTATTAACATTTTATGACTCTTGATAAAGACTTATCAACCGTAAGACTTATTTTCTCTAAGAGTAATTATTTTAAGGTTTGGCCCCATCTTTCGAAGATAAAATTGCATTCCTATAGGGCAGATGTGTAATGGGATTACAACAAAGGAAATAATTTATTACCTTAAGGGTCTAAAGTTAGTAACACCAAGGCCACTACTTATTTCTTCTACATACCAACTATATTAATTAGCACACATTCAAGGATACAATTCAGGGGATGTGGAAACTTGGCAACAAGCATTGGTTCATCAATGAAATCTTTTACTAGTTTTATTCTGACAGTTTCTAACTCTCTGAGAGGCTCTAAGCTATTTGAATATCTTAAGCTTCCCGTGCCTCTCGAGGCTCGGAGACTGTAAACAATTGTATGCATTGCTGTAGGAGACCGGGTAAACTTGTCAGGCGAGTTAGAGAGCCATCTGACGTGTTTGGATTTAAACACTCCTAATTGCCCAGGAACTTTATTAATTGGAGCTGTAAGTTAGCTCTTTGACAGAGAGAGTGAGATGGTGGTGGGGGACAGCCCCCAGGAAAGTCAGAGGTGAGAGCACAAAGCAATAAAGTAGGCAGACTCTGGTTTTGGGGGGTAGATGCTCAAGAATATCCGGGAGGACTCCCGAGGCTCGATCCCGCCTTTGTGTATGCCCAGCCTCCTTCCTCATGACCTTTGTCACGAGTGGAATGTCTCTCGCCGGCTCCCGGCATCTCCCCGTTTTTTATTTCTTAAAACAGCCAGATGTAGCTCAGTCGCGAGCCTCTGAATACTCTGCCGAAGAATCCTGACAATACAAGGAAGAATGATTATGAGAAGCAGAATTAAAGCAGCCACTGCAGCATAGCTAAAGACATTAGACAGAATATTCTTTCCTGAGATGTAGTTAGGGAAAGTATGGAAGAAATCATTTGCTGTTCCAGCAGCAGTAAAATCTAATCGGGAGTGCTCCATGGTTGCTATTTGATAGTGAAGTTTCCCTACGTCTCAACCAATGTCAGAGCTGTTCCAGATACCTGAAATATGGTTTTTAATCTTTTCCCATTCAAAATCTGTCTCATTTACTTTCAGGGGTGTTACACATATCCACCGATAGTCAGCATGACAAGACAATGCCATTTTCACCTTTAAAGCCTGCAATTCAGTCCCAATATGTATTACTGCTTCCTGTAGGGCGTCTACCCTCATTTCTAATTTTCTCTCTATAGCTTCCTGTGTTGCCAATGTTAAAGAAACATTTTTGGACATAGAATCAACATATTGAGCAGTATGTACTTGTTGAGTCAATGATATTGCTGCCACAGTAACAGAAGTGATTGCACTTATCAAAGCTGCTGTTCCCAAGATAATTAAGCCCACAAACCGTCGTGTTTGCATTAAATCCTGTAGTTGTTGTAATACAGCAAGACCATAATTCAATAAGTGGTTACATCATAAGATAAGGTGGATGTTGTAGCATTACAAAGGAGCAAACATTATATTGAGGGTTTAAACAAGATGAACCAGGGAGCAGCTGTAGGCGTCAGCCCGGGGGAGCAGTGTCCCCAGCATCAGGAGGCAGAACGCGAGCGGCAGGCTGTGGGCCAAGGCGCCTATGGTGGGCGGAGGGGCAGGGTTCGTGGTTTAGGGCTAGCCGCCACCGCTTGGGCTCAGGGCGGTCCCCTCTCGCCGGTGGGGCCACGCTGGTCTGGACGGCACTCCGCGGGTGCGCTTTCTTCTCTGGCCCTCACTCGCTGCACAGACTTCTTTGCTCTAGGTCACGGGGTGCAGAGAGGTGGGTGCGAGGCGCTGCTGGTGGCACGGAGGCGAGAGCTGGCTGGGGGAGGGGGAGCGAGCGAGTGCGCGCGCCGCGAACCTGGTCTTTGGGGAATGTGACATGACGAATTTGTCTGAGATCCAAACCGGAGAATCTGCATTCTGTAGAAATATACAAGCATACCCTCTCCCACAAGTTAGCAACACATCTGGCCTTTTTCACTCTCCCGTAAGGAGGCCTTTTTACTTGACCAGGGGCCGAGTCGTAGCCTGTAATTCAGGCATCTAGTGTCTCATCATTGTAGTCTGCCCCTGTGTGTTTACGTTTAAGTGATTAATTACAATTGGAACATAACTTCACTATTTGTCTAGCTGTTTCCCTATGGATATGTTAATTTAGGTCTAATGTTTAGTTTAGGTCTCTGTATAAATTTAAGTAATAAATGTATAACCTCCTTATCTCATTTTGGTATACAGGTATACAGATATACCTAAATGCAAAATGCATTTATATATGTATTTATATATGGCAACAAGTATAAAGTTATTGACATATAATATATATAAATCAATATACTTGAATTAATCTTTATAATTAATATATTAATTAATATATATTACAACAATACAACACATACACAGCTAATACCAACCAACACAAACCAATATACTGTAATAATACATGTCACACATTTATAATTATACAGTATATAGAACATACATCATCACAGCACATCAATCCATACCAATTAATATCAGCCACACACACATTATATTACTGCCATATATATTTAATTATACAGTAGATATATATGTGTGTGTATATAGTATACATATTAATTTATATACAAATTAATTAAGTATAGATCTATAAATAGAATTAGGTATACCTTTATTATATTTTATTTATACCCATACCTAATTAGGCAAACTGTAATTAGGCAAATACATTTATATTATGTATTTATAACAATATATAAAGTATTGTTAAATGCACCACCTGTACAGCATCTCCACCCCACATACCACTTTCTCTAATCCCACCAACTCATTTTCAGTATTATGTGTTGGCCAGGAGCTGGGCCAGTCTTTCCCAGCAATGTTAAGAGACGTCTGTTCCTGTGTCTAATAGCCCTGGCGTTTTATTCTCTTGAATTAAAAGATCTTTTAAAGGCCTTGGAACTGTAATTTCCTGCACCCAAAAGGCTAGATCACTAGATCCAAATGTTTTGTGGCTCTTAGCTTGAGAAGTCAAGTTTTTCCTTGTCTGATAGTAAGGTAAAAGTAAAAGCTGTGTTACTCTTTGACCTTTATTAATTTGTACAGTTTTGATAGGCAGTGAGATCAAGACTTTAATTTCTCAATATCATCAGAATCTACTACACCATGCACCAGCGAAATTTATTTTCTTTCTTTTTTTTTTATTTAATTTTTTTTTAAAAAGAAAGCAAGCTACGCCCCAGGACAAATCTTACAATGTCCTCAGATAGGGGGCCAGCCACTCCGGTTGGAATTGGAGTAAGCGGCACATCAGGGGTTAATATTGTTATTAAATCTCCTTGCCTTTTCGCTTTTCTCCTAGCCTGGGTGAGACCCCCCTGAGGGAGTTTTCTCCAAGGAGCATGCTCTGCATATTGTGTACTAAAAGCTCCTTTGTTTAAAAAACTTTTTATCTTCCTCAGTCTTAGGCAACACTTTGGGAGGCTTTGGGGGCAAAGTGGGGAACTCCTGGGTCCTGGGAGGCACAATCGAAGGCGGTGGCAGTCGCCTTAAATCAGAAAGTGGTGGATAAGTTTTTTAAAGGTTTGCACAGAGGGGGAGGGAGCTCGCCAGGGCTCTCGGCCGCAGCGTCCTGTAAGCCCTCTCCTTCCTCGAGAGGTAGACCACTTTCTCCCTCCTTTTTTTTTTTCAATGGCAGAAAATATGATCTGTGCAGTAAATGGAGACTCACCACCATCCACTTCTATAGCCTCCCCCATAGTCTATTTAACAGCCTCGTGACGGAGGTCCAGGACATTTCTAATCATATTCCACAGTCAATAAATATTTGTCTATTCTTAGATGCAGAGAAATCCATTTTTAATTTTTTTTTAATTTTAGAGAATATTTTTATTTATTTTGTAACCTCTTTACCCTGGCTAAACTGCAGAGGGGACTAGAAAAGAAGCCTCAAGGTGAGGATCAAGTTCATCCTTGGGACTAGAGAAAATCCTTCTCCGGGAAACTCCTAGCGGTGGCCCTTTACCCCGACATGGAGGAGGAGGCATAGGGGGATGGGAGCGTCCCGAAGTTTTCCTCTTCTGTTCCGGAGATCCTTTAACTGTTTGGTAACTAAATCTTACGAACTGTCTGATCGGGGATGTTTCCCTCAACCTCCTAGGAGCGGATGGTCTGATTAGGTATGTTTTCTTAAACTTTTAGGAGCATCTTTAGCTTAAAAAAAAAAAATCCTCATCAGAATGGCATCGAGCTGCTCTTTCCTCTAAACCTTTTTCAAATTGAGGGGAGAGCTGATCTTTCTTTTCATCCCTATCTTTTACATGCTCATTGGCAGTCATAGCGGCTAGCCATTCATTTAGCTGTCGATAGCTAGGTATAGCCTCTTCATTTTCACTTTTCTTTATAACAGGTACCTTTTCAGATTTGCTTTTTTGTTTAACAGGTACTTTTCCAACTTTACTTTCCTCTTTAACAGGTACCTTTTCAAATTCATGAGCTGGATCTAAAACATCTCTAGTCATATTCCACAGAGGAAAGGTGTAAGTAGGGATTTTTTCCAAACCTTGCTGAGCACAATAAGCTCTTAGCTGTTTTCCTAGTTTTTTCAAGATATCTAGGTTAACAGTGCCTTGTTGTAGAAACCAAGGGCAGTGGTCTTGTACAAATGTAAAAAATGATTGAATGGAAGATGTTTTAACCTTGATTCTTCTTTTACTTAATAACTGTAAAATTACTCCTATAAAGAGCTGTCTTTCATTTGATTCAGTGTTGCCCATGTCAGAAACTTAAGGATAGTAAAAGATTTTGCTTTTAGATATCTAAAGATTAGGCCTTTTTGGTCAGCCTTTTTAGAAACCGTTTTTTCTCTCTAACTCTTCAACACTTCCCACTCCTCTCGCCCTGTCTATTCTACAGGGGGATCTGCAGCCCCCTAAGTGGGATCCTATCTGTCCCCAAAACTGAACACTGGGGGAATGGGGTTGGGGATTTACCTTCGAAATGCCTGTCTCGGGCGCCACCTGCAGAGGTCCAGCCCCAGCTGATCCAGGGTATTCGAAGGGAAGATGGAGTAGGCGACCTATTTATATATTTATTTATTCATCAAAGATATAAAGAGTAATAGAATGAGGATAGCTCAGTAGGAAAATTCAGTGGAGAAAAGCAGCTGAGTAGCTTGGTTTACGCGGAAATTCAATATAACCCGTGACACCAGGTTAGCTCTGACCACGGAGGCTGCAAGTGCCCTCTAGAATAGAGGAAGGTGCCCCACCTTAGACACCTTATCGAGTGGGTCTTCGAAGCCCAGGCAAATAAATGGTCGCAGAGGATATCCGCGCTCCAGATGGACACTCATCTGAAAATTGAGGGGAATAATGACATGGGGAGACCAAGCGTTGGCGAGCAAGGCCCGTAGCTTTATTTTCAACACAGGTTTTAATACCCTAAGTTACACATAGAGGATAATAGGGGATGCAAAGTCAGCAGTCTTTAATCCTTATCTAAAACCAGGGTTTCTTTTCTGCAGATTTATCGTATAAAAATGGTTTAGATGATTTACATCATCTTCTGGCCAGAAGACCTATTAACATTTTATGACTCTTGACAAAGACTTATCAACCATAAGAGTTATTTTCTCTAAGAGTAATTGTTTAAGGTTTGGCGCCATCTTTCGAAGATAAAATTGCATTCCTATAGGGAGGATGTGTAATGGGTTTACAACAAAGAAAAGAATTTATTACCTTAAGGGTCTAAAGTTACCAACATCAAGGCCACTACTTATTTTTTCTACATACCAACTATATTAATTAGCACACATTCAAGGATACAATTCAGGGGATGTGGAAACTTGGCAAAAAGCATTGGTTCATCAATGAAATCTTTTACTAGTTTTATTCTGACAGTTTCTAACTCTCTGAGAGGCTCTAAGCTATTTGAATATCTTAAACTTCCCGTGCGTCTCGAGGCTGGGAGACTGTACACAATCGTATGCATAGCTGTAGGAGACCGGGTAAACTTGTCAGGCGAGTTAGAAAACCATCTGAGGGGTTTGGATTTAAACACTACTAATTGCCCAGGAACATTATTAGTTGGAGCTGTAAGTTAGCTCTTTGACAGAGAGAGTGAGATGGTGGTGGGGGACATCCCCAGTAATGTCAGAGGTGAGAGAACAAAGCAATAAAGAAGGCAGACTTTGGTTTTTGGGGGTAGATGCTGAAGAATATACGGGGGAACTCCCGGAGGCTCGATCCCGCCTTTGCGTATGCCGAGACTCTTTCCTCATGACATTTGTCACGAGTGGAATTTCTCTCGCTGGCTCCCGGCAATCTTCCATTGCACCAAACGCAGTGGAGACCCGAGAGGCCCCTCCCAACACCACAGTATCAGTGTCTTCTCAGAGGCACCCTGAGCAACTCCCTGAGGTCACCGGCACAAGTCGAGGGAACACAGGGTATCCTGCCGCAACCCGAGAAAGACCTCAAGAGTCCGTCTTCAACGCGTCTTGAGGCCGGATTCCCCTACCATGACTCGAGAGCAATGACACGCTGCCCCTCGCCATGCGCATGGACACCTGACTTCCCTGGCGCCACATGAGAGGCTCCCTGAGCTCCCCGTCATACCTCGTGAGAAACCCCACACTGGCGCCACAGTTCTGGAAAACCCACGAGACGCCACGGTCATCGCGAGATTGGGGACTTCTTTTCCTGCCTGACCTGGAGAGCAATCCCTGGTCCTTTCTCCAAACTTCACAGGAGGCTTTACTCCCTTTAGGCCACTCAATGGGCTCCAAGAGATACCTGTCGCGACTTGAGAGGAGAGCAGAGTACTTTGTTTCCCCTCGAGATGAGGCCTTACCTCGGGTGAGTCTGGAATGCAACCCCGAGATCCCTGTTGCCCCTGGAGAGGAACATTATGTCCTGGACAAAAGCCTAGATGAGGTCTATTTTGCCCTACAGTGACTCGAGAGCAACACCCATCTCTCCCTCGCAATTCGAATGGAAGATTGGTCTTCACTGGGCCAACACAAGAGGAAGTCTGAATTTCCCATTGTAACTCGAGAATCCCGCCGCAACCCTTAAAAACCACGTGGTTCCCCATTCATCGCAATATGAGGCCTTTGCCCGCTACAGAGTCTCCAGAGAAGTCCCATGTTTCGTCATAAAGTTCGAAATGCTACTTGGCACCCTTGATGCGACCCCAAAAGTTCCCCAATATACCGGTCTCACTCCAAGGGAACACCGAAGTTCCTGGCACCACTTCATTTGAGCCCCTTCTCCCCTCCTGATCACGGCAGGAAGGTCGATTCCCCTGCTTTGTCTAGAAGGGGTTCCCGACCTTCATGGCGCACCTCAGGATGAGGCCAGTCTCACGAAGAAATTCGAGACGTAGCCTCGTGTTGGTGCCACATGCCGAAAGACCCCGATTTCTCGGTCTTGCTCTTGATAAGAACCCGATGCCCGGACACCTCTTCTAAGGCAACCCTGTGGATGAAGGCACTACACGAGGGGGCACTGGCAACCCTGTTCATCGTCCGGAAAATCCCACAGGATCCACATACAGCTCCACAACTGGCCTGTCACCCCTTAAACAACGAGAGAGGCAAGCGGAGTTCCTTTCCTCAGACAAGACGAGGCCTGAGTATCCAATCCCAACTCTGCAGGCACGCTTCGATCTGAGTCAGAAATGGAGAGGAAACCTGAGGTTCCTGCCTCAACCCGAGATGAGGCCCTCTTCCATTAAAACAAACCCAGTGGAGTCCCGAGAGGCCACTCCCATCTCCACAGTATCCCTGACTTCTCATAGGCATTCTGAGAAGCTCCTTGAGGCCACCGGCAAACGTCGAGGGAAATAAGGGTTTCCTGCCACAACCGAAGAAAGACCTCGAGAGTCCTTCTTCAACGCGTCTTGAGGTCAGATTCCCCTACCATGGCTCGAGAGCAATAACGCGCTCCCCCTCGCCACGCACATGGAGACCTGACTTCCCTGGCACCACAGGAGAGGCTCCCTGAGCTCCCTGTCGTACCTCGTGTGAAACCCCACACTGGCGCCGCAGCTCGAGAAAACACACAAGACCCCTCCGTCATCGCGAGATGAGGGCCATCTTTTCCTGCATGGCCTGGAGAGCAGTCCCAAGTCCTCTCTCCAAACCTCACAGGAGGCTTGACTCCCTTTAGGCCACAAAGTGGGCTCCAAGAGGTGCCCGTCGCAACTCGAAAGGAGAGTGGAGTCCTTTGCTTCCCTTCGACACGAGGCCTGACTCCCTGGGTGAGTCTGGAATGCAAACCTGAGATCCCTGTGGCCCTTGGAGAGGAACATTAGGTCCTGGAAACTAGCCTAGATGAGGTCTCCTTTGCCCTGCAATGACTCGAGCACAACCCCCAGCTCTCCCTCGCAACTCGAATGGATGATTGGACTTCCCCAGCCCAACACAAGAGGAAGCCTGAAATCCCCGTCGTAACTCGAGAATCCCGCCGCAACTCGAGAAAAACCACGTGGCTCCCCCGTCATCGCAAGATGAGGCCCTTGGCCGCTACAGCGTATCAAGGGAAGTCCCACGTTCCATCCTGAAGTACAAAACGGTACTTGGCACCCTTGATGCGACCCCCAAAGTTCCCTGACATACCGGTCTCACTCGAGGGAAACACCAAAGTTCATGGCACCATTTCCTGTGAGCCCCTTCACCCCTCCTGATCGCGACAGAAGGGTCGATTCCCATGTTTTGTCTGCAAGGGGCTCCCGACGTTCCCCGCGAACCTCCGGATGAGGCCGGTCTCATGAGGAAATTCAAAAAGTAGCCTCATGGTTGGTGCCACATGTTGAAAGATCCCGAATTCCCGGTCCACTCTAGATAAGAACCTGACGCCCGGACATCTCTTCGAAGGCAACCCTGTGGATGAAGGCACAACACGAAGGGACACTGACATCCCCATGCATCGTCTGGAAAAACCCGCCGATTCCACTCACAGCTCCAAATGTGGACTGTCACCCCGTGAACAACTCGAGAGGCAAGTGAAGTTGCATTCCTTCACACAAGACGAGGCCTTACCCTCCTGGCCCAACTCTTCAGGGACCCTGCGATCGGAGTCAGAAATGGAGAGGAACCCTGAGGTTCCTGCCTCAACTAGAGAAGAGGCCCTCTTCCATTAAACCAAACTCAGTGGTGTCCCGAGAGGCCCCTCCCAACACCACAGTATCCCTGAATTCTCAGAGGCTCCCTGAGAAGCTACCTGAGGTCACTGGCACAAGTCGAGGGAACCCAGAGTTTCCTGAAGTAACCCGAGAAAGACTTGGAGAGTCCTTTTTCAACGTCTCTTGATGCCCGATTCCCCTACCATGACTCCAGAGCAAGGACACGCTCCCCTCGCCACAAGCAGGAAAACTGACTTCCCTAGTACCACACAAGAGGCTCCCTGAGTACCCCATCGTACCTCGTGAGAAAACCCACAGTGGCGCCGCAGTTCGAGAAAAACCACAAGATGCCCCCGTCACGGAGAGATGGGGGCCTTCTTTTCCTGCCTGACCTGGAGAGAAATCCCTGGTCCTCTCTCCAAACTTCACAGGAGTATTGACTCCCTTTAGGCCACTCAGTTGGGTCCAAGAAATACCCGGTGCGACTCGAGAGGAGAGCGGAGTCCTTTGCTTCCCTCGAGACGAGGCCTGACTCCCCGGGTGAGTTTGGAATGCAACCCCGAGATCCCTGTCGCCCCTGGAGTGGAACATTATATCCTAGACACAAGCCTAGATGAGGTCTATTTTGCCCTACAGTGATCGAGAGCAACCTCCATCTCTCCCTCACAATTTGAATGGAAGATTGGTCTTCCCACGGTCAACACATGAGGAAGTCTGAATTTCCCATCGTGATTCGAGAATTCAGCCTCAAGTCTTAAAAACCATGTGGTTCCCCCTTCATCGCAATATGAGGCCCTTGCCAGCTAGAGTCTCAAGAGAAGTCCCACGTTCCATCTTAAAGTTGGAAATGCTACTTGGCGCCCTTGATGCGACCCCAAAGTTCCCCAACAAACCGGTCTCACTCCAGGGGAACACCGAAATTCCCGGCGTCTCCAGGGAAGTCCCATGTTCTGTCCTTAAGTGCGAAACGGTACTTGACACCCTTGATGCGACCGCAAAAGTTCCCCGACACGCTGGGTTCCCTCGAGGGGAACACCAAGGGTCCGGGACCACTTCATCTGAGCCCCTTCTCCCCTCCTGATCACGACAGGAGAGTCGATTCCCCTGCTTTCTCTGGAAGGGGTTCCCGGCCTTCCTGGTGCACCTCAGGATGAGGCCGGTCTCAGGAGGAAATTCGAGACTAGCCATGTGTGAGGTGCCACGTACCGAACGACACCGATTTTCCGGTCCGCTCTTGATAAGAACCCTATGCCCGGACACCTCTTGGAAGGCAACCCTGTGAGTGAAGGCACAACACGAAGGGGCACTGACACCCCCGTGCATCATCCGGAAAAACCCGCAGGGTCTACACACAGCTCGACAAGGGGCCTGAGACTCCCGGAACAACTCGAGAGGCAACCAGAATTCCATTCCTAAGACAAGACGAGGCATGACTCTCCTGTCCCAACACTGCAGGGACCGTGCAGTCGGAGTCAGAATCGGAGAGGAAGCCTGAGGTTCCTGCCTCCCCTCGAGATGAGGCCCTCTTCCATTGCGCCGAACCCAGCAGAGTCCCGAGAGGCCCTGCCAACTCCACAGCATTCCTCACCGCTCAGAGGCACCCTGGTAAGTTCCCTATAGTCCCCTGCAGAAGTCGAGGGAAACGAGGGTTTCCCGCCGCCCCCCGAGAAAGACCTCGAGAGTCCTTCTTCAACGCGTCTTGAGGCCCTAGTCACTTTCCATGACTCGAGAGTGATGACCAGCTCCCCCTCGCCATGCGCATGGAGACATGAGTTCCCTGGCGCCGCACGAGAGGCTCCCTGAGGTCCTCGTCGTGCCTCGTGAGAAAACCCCCACGGGCGCCGCAGCCTGAGGAAACCCATGAGATGCCCCCGTCATCGCGAGATGAGGGCCTTCTTTTCCTGCCTGACCTGGAGAGCAATCCCGAGTCCTCTCTCCAAACTGAAGAGGAGGCTCGACACCCTTGAGTCCACTCAGTGGGCTCCAAGAGATCCGTGTCGCGACTTGAGAGGAAAGTGGAGTCCTCTGCTTCCCCTCGAGGCGAGGCCTGACTCCCCGGGGGAGAGTGGAATGGAAACCCGAGATCTCTGTCTTCCCTTGAGGGGAATATTAGGTCCTGGACACAAGCCTCGATGAGGTCTCTTTGGCCCTGTAGTGACTCGAGCAGAACCCCCAGCTTTCCCTCGCAACTCCAGGGGAAGATTGGGCTTCCCAGGGCCAACCCAAGAGGAAGCCTGAAATCCCCGTCGTTTTCGAGAATCCAGACGCAGCTCGAGAAAAACGACGTGGTTCCAACGTCTTCACAGGATGAGGCCCTTGCCCGCTACCGCGTCTCCAGGGAAGTCCCATGTTCAGTCTGAAGTGGGAAACGGTACTTGGCTCCCTTGATGCGACACCTTAAGTTCCCTGAAACGCCGGGTTCCCTCGAGTGGAACAGCTAGAGTCCCGGCCCCACTTCATCTGAGCCCCATCTCCCCTCCTGATCGCGACAGGAGAGTCGATTCCCCTTCTTTGTGTGGAAGGTGTTCCCGGCCTTCCCGGCGCACCTCAGGATGATGCTGGTCTCACGAGGAAATTCGAGATGAGCCACGTTGGTGCTGCCACATGTCGAACGACCCCGATTTCCCGGTCCGCTCTTGAAATGAACCTGATGCCCGGACACCTGTTTGAAGGCAACCCTGTGGGGGAAGGCACCAAATGAAGGGGCAATGACACCCCCGTGCATCTTCTGGAAACACCTGCAGGTTCCACACACAGCTCGACAAGGGGCCTGAGACCCACTGAACGACTCGAGAGGCAAGCAGAGTTCCATTACTCAGACAAGACGAGGCCTGACTCTCCTGTCCCAACCCTGCAGGGACCCTGCGGTCGGAGTCAGAAACGGAGAGGAAGCCTGAGGTTCCTGCCTCCAATCGAGATGAGGCCCTCTTTCATTTCGTCAAACCTAGTGGAGTCCCGAGAGGCCCCTCTAACTCCTCAGTATCCCTCACCTCTCAGAGGCACCTGGGGAGTTCCCTAAGGTCCCCAGTAGAGGTCGAGGGAAACGAGTGTTTCCCGCCCCAACCCAAGAAAGACCTCGAGAGTCCTTCTTAAATGCGTCTTGAGGCCCTAGTCCCTCCCATGACTCCAGAGCAATGACGTGATCTGCCTGGCCACACGCATGGAGGCCTGACTTCTCTGGCGCCGCACGAGAGGCTCCCTGAGCTCCCCATCATATCTCGTGAGAAACCCCACACTGGCGCCGCAGCTCGAGAAAACCCATGAGACGCTCCCGTCATCACGAGAGGAGGGCCATCTTTAACTGAATGGTATGCAGATCAAGCGTGAACCTTCTGTCCAAGCTACACAGGACGCTTGACTCCCTTTAGGCCACTCATTGGGCTCCAAGAGTTACACGTCGCGACTCGAGAGGATAGTGGAGTCCTTTGCTTCCACGCGAGACGAGGCGTGACCCACCGGGTGAGACTGGAATGCGACCCCGATATCCCTGTTGCCCCTGGAGAGGAACACTACGTCCTGGACCCAAGCCTAGATGAGGACTCTTTGCCCTGAAGTGACTCGAGAGCAACCCACAGCTCTCTCTGACAAGTTGAATGGAAGATTGGACTTCCTGGGCCAACACAAGAGGAAGCCTGAATTCCCCGTCGTAACTCGAGAATCCCGCCGCAACTCGAGAAAAACCACGTGTTTCCCTCGTCATCGCAATATGAGGCTCTTGCCCGCTACAGCATCTCCAGAGAATTCCCACGTTCCGTCTTGAAGTGTGAAACTGTACTTGGCACCCTTGATGCGACCTCAAAAGTGCCGTGACATACCGGTCTCACTCAAGGGGACCACCGAGGTTCCCGGCACCACTTCATCTGAGCCCCTTCTCCCCTTCTGATCGCGACCGGTGTGTCGATTCCCCTGCTTTGTCTGCAAGGGTTCCCTACCTTCCCGGCGAACCTCAGGATGAGGCCGGTCTCCCGAGGAAATTCGAGACGTAGCCTCGTGGGTGGTACCACATGCTGAAAGACCCCAATTTTCTGGTACGCTCTTGAAAAGAAACCGATGCCAGGACACCTCTTTGAAGGCAACCCTGTGGATGAAGGCACAACACGAAGGGGCACTGACACCCCTGTGCATCATCCGGAAAAACCCGCAGGTTCCACACACAGCTCAACAAGTGGCCTGTCACTCCGTGAACAACTCGAAAGGCAAGCGGAGATCCATTCCTCCACGGAAGACGAGGCGTGACTCTCTTGTCCGTACTCGGCAGGTACTCTGCGACCCGAGTCAGAAATGGAGAGGACCCCTGAGGTTCCTGCCTCCATTCGAGATGAGGCCCTCTTCGATTGCACCAAACCCAGTTGAGTAACGAAAGGCCCCTCCCAAATCCACAGTGTCCCTGACTTCTCAGAGGCACCCTGAGAAGTTGCCTGAGGTCACCGACACAAGTCGAGGGAACCAAGGGTTCCCTGCCGCAACCCGAGAAAGACCTCGAGAGTCCTTCTTCAATGCGTCTTGAGGCCCGATTCGCCTACTATGACTCGAGAGCAATCACGCACTCCCCTTCACCACATGCACGGAGACCTGACGTCCGTAGCACCACACGAGAGGCTCTCTGAGCGCCCCGTCGTACCTCCTGAGAAATTTGATACTGGCGCCGCAGCTGGAGAAAACCCACGAGACGCCCCCGTCATCGCGAGATGAGGGCCTTTTTTCCTGCATGGCCAGGAAAACAATCCCTAGTCATCTCTCCAAACTCCATAGGAGGCTTCACTCCCTTTACGCCACGCAGTGAGCTCCAAGAGATACCCGTCGCGACTCCACAGGAGAGCGGAGTCTTTTTTTTCCCCTCAAGACGAGGCCTGACTCTCCGGGTGAGTCGAGAATGCAACCCTGAGATCCCTGTCGGCCCAGTAGTGGAACACTAGGTCCTGGACACAAGCGTAGATGAGGTCTGTTTTGCCCTGCAGTGACTGGAGAGCAATCCCCAGTTCTAACTTGCAACTCGAATGGAATACTGGATTTTCCTGACGCCACACAAGAGGCTCCCTGGAATCCCTGTGGTACTTCATGAGACACCCCAAACTGGCGCGGCAGCTCGAGAAAACCCACAAGACGCCACCGTCATCTCGAGCTGAGGGCCTTCTTTTCCTGCATGGCCTGGAGAGCAATCCCGGGTCCTCTCTCCAAACGGAAGAGGAGGCTGGACTCGCTTGAGGCCGCTCAGGGGGCTCCAAGAGACCCGCGTCGCGACTCCAGAGGAGAGCGGAGTCCTTTGCTTCCCCTTGAGACGAGGCCTGACTCCCCGGGGGAGCCTGGAATGCAACCCCGAGATCCGTGCCTTCCCTGGAGAGGAATATTAGGTCCCGGACACACGCCTACGTGAGGTCTCTTCGGCCCTGCAGTGACTCGAGCGCAACCCCCAGCTTTCCCTCGCCACCCGAGGGGAAGATTGGGCTTCCCAGGGCCAACCCAAGGGGAAGGCTGAGATCCCCGTCGTAACTCGAGAATGCCGCCGCAACTCGAGAAAAACCACGTGGTTCCCACCTCTTGGCACGATGAGGCCCTTGCCCGAGACGGCCTCTCAAGGGAAGACCCCTGTTCCGCCCTGAAGGGCGAAACGGTCCCTGACAGCATTCCTGCGACCCCCAAAAGTCCCCCGACACACCGGGGTCCCCCGAGGGGAACACCGAGGGTCCCGGCACCGCTTCCTCTGAGCCCCTTCTCCCCTCCTGATCGCGACAGGAGAGGCGATTCCCCTGCGTGGTCTGGAAGGGGTTCCCGGGCTTCCCGGCGCACCTCAGGATGAGGCCGGTGTCACGAGGAAATTCGAGACGAGCCACGTGGGTGGGGCCACATGCCGAACGCCCCCGATTCCCCGGTCCGCTCTTGAGAAGGACCCGAGGCCCGGACCCCTCTTCGAAGGCAACCCTGTGGGTGAAGGCACAACACGAAGGGGCACTGCCACACCCGTGCATCGTCCGCAAAGACCCTCGGGTTCCACACACAGCTGGACGAGGGTCCTGAGACCCCCTGAGCAACTCGAGAGGCCAGCGGGGTTCCCTTCCTCAGACAAGACGTGGCATGACTCTCCTGTCCCAACTCTGCAGGGACCCTGCGGTCGGAGGCCGAAACGGAGAGGAAGCCTGAGGTTCCTGCCTCCCCTCGAGGTGAGGCCCTCTTCCGTTGCGCCAGACCCAGCGGAGTCCCGAGGGGCCCCGCCACCTCCACAGGATCCCTCGCCTCTCAGAGGCACCCTGGGAAGTTCCCTAAGGTCCCCGGCAGAAGGCGAGGGAAACGAGGGTTTCCCGCCGCCCCCCGAGAAAGACCTCGAGAGTCCTTCTTCAACGCGTCTCGAGGCCCTAGTCCCTACCCGTGACTCGAGAGCCAGGACGCGCTCCCCCTCGCCACGTGCATGGAGACCTGACTTTCCTGGCGCTGCACGGGAGGCTCCCTGAGATCCTCGTCGTGCCTCGGGAGAAAACTCCCACGGGCGCCGCAGCTCGAGGAAACCCCTGAGACGCCCCCGTCCTCGCGAGCTGAGGGCCTTCTTTTCCTGCATGGCCTGGAGAACAATCCCAGGTCCTCTGTCCAAACGGAAGAGGAGGCTGGACTCCCTTGAGGCCGCTCAGGGGGCTCCAAGAGACCCGCGTCGCGACTCGAGAGGAGAGCGGAGTCCTTGGCTTCCCCACGAGACGAGGCCTGACTCCCCGGGGGAGCCTGGAATGCAACCCCGAGATCCCTGCCTTCCCTGGAGAGGAATATTAGGTCCCGGACACACGCCTAGGTGAGGTCTCTTCGGCCCTGCAGTGACTCGAGCGCAACCCCCAGCTTTCCCTCGCAACCCGAGGGGAAGATTGGGCTTCCCAGGGCCAACCCAAGGGGAAGGCTGAGATCCCCGTCGTAACTCGAGAATGCCGCCGCAACTCGAGAAAAACCACGTGGTTCCCACCTCTTGGCAAGAAGAGGCCCTTGCCCCCGACGGCGTCTCAAGGGAAGTCCCCTGTTCCGCCCTGAAGGGCGAAACGGTCCCTGACAGCCTTCCTGCGACCCCCAAAAGTCCCCCGACACGCCGGGGTCCCCCGAGGGGAACACCGAGGGTCCCGGCACTGCTTCCTCTGAGCCCCTTCTCCCCTCCGGATCGCGACAGGAGAGGCGATTCCCCTGCGTGGTCTGGAAGGGGTTCCCGGCCTTCCCGGCGCACCTCAGGATGAGGCTGGTCTCACGAGGAAATTCGAGACGAGCCACGTGGGTGGGGCCACATGCCGAACGACCCCGAGTCCCCGGTCCGCTCTTGAGAAGGACCCGAGACCCGGACCCCTCTTCGAAGGCAACCCTGTGGGTGAAGGCACAACACGAAGGGGCACTGCCACCCCCGTGCATCGTCCGCAAAGACCCGCGGGTTCCACACACAGCTCGACGAGGGGCCTGAGTCCCCCTGAGCAACTCGATAGGCCAGCGGGGTTCCCTTCCTCAGACAAGACGAGGCCTGACTCTCCTGTCCAAACTCTGCAGGGACACTGCGGTCAGAGTCCGAAACGGAGAGGAAGCCTGAGGTTCCTGCCTCCCCTCGAGGTGAGGCCCTCTTCCGTTGCGCCAGACCCAGCGGAGTCCCGAAGGGCCCCGCCACCTCCACAGGATCCCTCACCTCTCAGAGGCACCCTGGGAAGTTCCCTAAGGTCCCCGGCAGAAGGCGAAGGAAACGAGGGTTTCCCGCCGCCCCCCGTGAAAGACCTCGAGAGGCCTTCTTCAACGCGTCTCGAGGCCCTAGTCCCCTCCCGTGACTCGAGAGCCAGGACGCGCTCCCCCTCGCCACGTGCATGGAGACCTGACTTCCCTGGCGCTGCACGAGAGGCTCCCTGAGATCCTCGTCGTGCCTCGGGAGAAAACCCCCACGGGCGCCGCAGCTCGAGGAAACCCCTGAGACGCCCCCGTCCTCGCGAGCTGAGGGCCTTCTTTTCCTGCATGGCCTGGAGAGCAATCCCGGGTCCTCTCTCCAAACGGAAGAGGAGGCTGGACTGCCTTGAGGCCGCTCAGGGGGCTCCAAGAGACCCGCGTCGCGACTCGAGAGGAGAGCGGAGTCCTTGGCTTCCCCTCGAGACGAGGCCTGACTCCCCGGGGAACCTGGAATGCAACCCCGAGATCCCTGCTTTCCCTGGAGAGGAATATTAGGTCCCGGACACACGCCTACGTGAGGTCTCTTCGGCCCTGCAGTGACTGGAGCGCAACCCCCAGCTTTCCCTCGCCACCCGAGGGGAAGATTGGGCTTCCCAGGGCCAACCCAAGGGGAAGGCTGAGATCCCCGTCGTAACTCGAGATTCCCGCCGCAACTCGAGAAAAACCACGTGGTTCCAACCTCTTGGCAAGATGAGGCCCTTGCCCGCCACGGCGTCTCAAGGGAAGTCCCCTGTTCCGCCCTGAAGGGCGAAACGGTCCCTGACAGCCTTCCTGCGACCCCCAAAAGTCCCCCAACACCCCGGATTCCCTGGAGGGGAACACCGAGGGTCCCGGCACCGCTTCCTCTGAGCCCCTTCTCCCCTCCTGATCGCGACAGGAGAGGCGATTCCCCTGCGTGGTCTGGAAGGGGTCCCCGGCCTTCCCGGCACACCTCAGGATGAGGCCGGTCTCACGAGGAAATTCGATACGAGCCACGTGGGTGGGGCCACATGCCGAACGCCCCCGATTCCCCAGTCCGCCCTTGAGAAGGACCCGAGCCCGGACCCCTCTTCGAAGGCAACCCTGTGGGTGAAGGCACAACACGAAGGGGCACTGCCACCCCTGGGCATCGTCCGCAAAGACCCGCGGGTTCCACACACAGCTCAACGAGGGCCCTGAGACCCCCTGAGCAACTCGAGAGGCCAGCGGGGTTCCCTTCCTCAGACAAGACGAGGCCTGACTCTCCTGTCCCAACTCTGCAGGGACCCTGCGGTCGGAGTCGGAAACGCAGAGGGAGACCGAGGTTCCTGCCTCCCATTGAGGTGAGGCCCTCTTCCGTTGCGCCAGACCCAGCGGAGTCCCGAGGGGCCCCGCCACCTCCACAGGATCCCTCGCCTCTCAGAGGCACCCTGGCAAGTTCCCTAAGGTCCCCGGCAGAAGGCGAGGGAAACGAGGGCTTCCCGCCGCCCCCCGAGAAAGACCTCGAGAGTCCTTCTTCAACGCGTCTCGAGGCCCTAGTCCCCTCCCGTGACTCGAGAGCCAGGACGCGCTCCCCCTCGCCACGCGCATGGAGACCTGACTTCCCTGGCGCCGCACGAGAGGCTCCCTGAGATCCTCGTCGTGCCTCGGGAGAAAACCCCCACGGGCGCCGCAGCTCGAGGAAACCCCTGAGACGCCCCCGTCCTCGCGAGCGGAGGGCCTTCTTTTCCTGCATGGCCTGGAGAGCAATCCCGGGTCGTCTCTCCAAACGGAAGAGGAGGCTGGACTACCTTGAGGCCGCTCAGGTGGCTCCAAGAGACCCGCGTCGCGACTCGAAGGAGAGCGCAGTCCTTGGCTTCCCCTCGAGACGAGGCCTGACTCCCCGGGGGAGCCTGGAATGCAACCCCGAGATCCCTGCCTTCCCTGGAGAGGAATATTAAGTCCCGGACACACGACTAGGTGAGGTCTCTTCGGCCCTGCAGTGACTCGAGCGCAACCCCCAGCTTTCCCTCGCAACCCGAGGGGAAGATTGGGCTTCCCAGGGTCAACCCAAGGGGAAGGCTGAGATCCCCGCCGCAACTCTAGAAAAACCACGTGGTTCCCACCTCTTGGCAAGATGAGGCCCTTGCCCGCGACGGCGTCTCAAGGGAAGTCCCCTGTTCCGCCCTGAAGGGCGAAACGGTCCCTGACAGCCTTCCTGCGACCCCCAAAAGTCCCCCAACACCCCGGATTCCCTGGAGGGGAACACCGAGGGTCCCGGCACCGCTTCCTCTGAGCCCCTTCTCCCCTCCTGATCGCGACAGGAGAGGCGATTCCCCTGCGTGGTCTGGAAGGGGTCCCCGGCCTTCCCGGCACACCTCAGGATGAGGCCGGTCTCACGAGGAAATTCGATACGAGCCACGTGGGTGGGGCCACATGCCGAACGCCCCCGATTCCCCAGTCCGCCCTTGAGAAGGACCCGAGCCCGGACCCCTCTTCGAAGGCAACCCTGTGGGTGAAGGCACAACACGAAGGGGCACTGCCACCCCTGGGCATCGTCCGCAAAGACCCGCGGGTTCCACACACAGCTCAACGAGGGCCCTGAGACCCCCTGAGCAACTCGAGAGGCCAGCGGGGTTCCCTTCCTCAGACAAGACGAGGCCTGACTCTCCTGTCCCAACTCTGCAGGGACCCTGCGGTCGGAGTCGGAAACGCAGAGGGAGACCGAGGTTCCTGCCTCCCATTGAGGTGAGGCCCTCTTCCGTTGCGCCAGACCCAGCGGAGTCCCGAGGGGCCCCGCCACCTCCACAGGATCCCTCGCCTCTCAGAGGCACCCTGGCAAGTTCCCTAAGGTCCCCGGCAGAAGGCGAGGGAAACGAGGGCTTCCCGCCGCCCCCCGAGAAAGACCTCGAGAGTCCTTCTTCAACGCGTCTCGAGGCCCTAGTCCCCTCCCGTGACTCGAGAGCCAGGACGCGCTCCCCCTCGCCACGCGCATGGAGACCTGACTTCCCTGGCGCCGCACGAGAGGCTCCCTGAGATCCTCGTCGTGCCTCGGGAGAAAACCCCCACGGGCGCCGCAGCTCGAGGAAACCCCTGAGACGCCCCCGTCCTCGCGAGCGGAGGGCCTTCTTTTCCTGCATGGCCTGGAGAGCAATCCCGGGTCGTCTCTCCAAACGGAAGAGGAGGCTGGACTACCTTGAGGCCGCTCAGGTGGCTCCAAGAGACCCGCGTCGCGACTCGAAGGAGAGCGCAGTCCTTGGCTTCCCCTCGAGACGAGGCCTGACTCCCCGGGGGAGCCTGGAATGCAACCCCGAGATCCCTGCCTTCCCTGGAGAGGAATATTAAGTCCCGGACACACGACTAGGTGAGGTCTCTTCGGCCCTGCAGTGACTCGAGCGCAACCCCCAGCTTTCCCTCGCAACCCGAGGGGAAGATTGGGCTTCCCAGGGTCAACCCAAGGGGAAGGCTGAGATCCCCGCCGCAACTCTAGAAAAACCACGTGGTTCCCACCTCTTGGCAAGATGAGGCCCTTGCCCGCGACGGCGTCTCAAGGGAAGTCCCCTGTTCCGCCCTGAAGGGCGAAACGGTCCCTGACAGCCTTCCTGCGACCCCCAAAAGTCCCCCGACATGCCGGGGTCCCCCGAGGGGAACACCGAGGGTCCCGGCACCGCTTCCTCTGAGCCCCTTCTCCCCTCCTGATCGCGACAGGAGAGGCGATTCCCCTGCGTGGTCTGGAAGGGGTTCCCGGCCTTCCCGGCGCACCTCAGGATGAGGCCGGTCTCACGAGGAAATTCGAGACGAGCCACGTGGGTGGGGCCATATGCCGAACGCCCCCGATTCCCCGGTCCGCTCTTGAGAAGGACCCGAGGCCCGGACCCCTCTTGGAAGGCAACCCTGTGGGTGAAGGCACAACACGAAGGGGCACTGCCACCCCCGTGCATCGTCCGCAAAGACCCGCGGGTTCCACACACAGCTTGAGGAGGGGCCTGAGACCCCCTGAGCAACTCGAGAGGCCAGCGGGGTTCCCTTCCTCAGACAAGACGAGGCCTGACTCTCCTGTCCCAACTATGCAGGGACCCTGCGGTCGGAGTCCGAAACGTAGAGGAAGCCTGAGGTTCCTGCCTCCCCTCGAGGTGAGGCCCTCTTCCGTTGCGCCAGACCCAGCGGAGTCCCGAGGGGCCCCGCCACCTCCACAGGATCCCTCGCCTCTCAGAGGCACCCTGGGAAGTTCCCTAAGGTCCCCGGCAGAAGGCGAGGGAAACGAGGGTTTCCCGCCGCCCCCGGACAAAGACCTCGATAGTCCTTCTTCAAAGCGTCTCGAAGCCCTAGTCCCCTCCCGTGACTCGAGAGCCAGGACGCGCTCCCCCTCGCCACGCGCATGGAGACCTGACTTCCCTGGCGCCGCACGAGAGGCTCCCTGAGATCCTCGTCGTGCCTCGGGAGAAAACCCCCACGGACGCCGCAGCTCGAGGAAACCCCTGAGACGCCCCCGTTCTCGCGAGCTGAGGGCCTTCTTTTCCTGCATGGCCTGGAGAGCAATCCCGGGTCCTCTCTCCAAACGGAAGAGGAGGCTGGACTCCCTTGAGGCCGCTCAGGTGGCTCCAAGAGACCCGCGTCGCGAATCGAGAGGAGAGCGCAGTCCTTGGCTTCCCCTCGAGACGAGGCCTGACTCCCCGGGGGAGCCTGGAATGCAACCCCGAGATACCTGCCTTCCTTGGAGAGGAATATTAGGTGCCGGACACACGCCTAGGTGAGGTCTCTTCGGCCCTGCAGTGACTCGAGCGCAACCCCCAGCTTTCCCTCGCAACCCGAGGGGAAGATTGAGCTTCCCAGGGCCAACCCAAGGGGAAGGCTGAGATCCCCGTCGTAACTCGAGAATGCCGCCGCAACTCGAGAAAACCACGTGGTTCCCACCTCTTGGCGAGATGAGGCCCTTGCCCGAGAAGGCGTCTCAAGGGAAGTCCCCTGTTCCGCCCTGAAGGGCGAAACGGTCCCTGACAGCCTTCCTGCGACCCCCAAAAGTCCCCCGACACGCCGGCGTCCCCCGAGGAGAACACCGAGGGTCCCGGCACTGCTTCCTCTGAGCCCCTTCTCCCCTCCTGATCGCGACAGGAGAGGCGATTCCCCTGCGTGGTCTGGAAGGGGTTCCCGGCCTTCCCGGCGCACCTCAGGATGAGGCCGGTCTCACGAGGAAATTCGAGACGAGCCACGTGGGTGGGGCCAAATGCCGAACGCCCCCGAGTCCCCGGTCCGCTCTTGAGAAGGACCCGAGGCCCGGACCCCTCTTCGAAGGCAACCCTGTGGGTGAAGGCACAACACGAAGGGGCACTGCCACCCCCGTGCATCGTCCGCAAAGACCCGCGGGTTCCACACACAGCTCAACGAGGGGCCTGAGACCCCCTGAGCAACTCGAGAGGCCAGCGGGGTTCCCTTCCTCAGACAAGACGAGGCCTGACTCTCCTGTCCCAACTCTGCAGGGACCCTGAGGTCGGAGGGTCGGAGTCAGAAACACAGAGGAAGCCTGAGGTTACTGCCTCCCCTCGAGATAAGGCCCTCTTCCATTGCGCCAACCCCAGCGGAGTCCCGAGAGGCCCCGCTAACTCCACAGCATCCCTCACCTCTCAGAGGCACCCTGGGAAGTTCCCTCAGGTCCCCGGCAGAAGTCGAGGGAAATGAGGGTTTCCCGCCGCCACTCGAGAAAGACCTCTATAGTCCTTCTTCAAAGTGTCTTGAGGACCTTGTCCCCTTCTGGACTAGAGAGCAATGATGCGCTCCCCCTCGCCTCGCGCATGCAGACCTGGCTTCCCTGGCGCCGCACGAGAGGCTCCCGGAGATCCTCGTCGTGCCTCGGGAAAAAAACCCCATGGGCGCCGCAGCTCGGGGAAACCCCTGAGACGCCCCCGTCCTCGCGAGCTGAGGGCCTTCTTTTCCTGCCTGGCCTGGAGAGCAATCCCGTGTCCTCTCTCCAAACTGAAGAGTAGGCTGGACTCCCTTGAGGCGACTCAGTGGGCTCCAAGAGATCCGCGTCCGGGCTCGAGAGGAGAGCGCAGTCCTTTGCTTCCCCTCGAGGCGAGGCCTGACTCCCCGGGGGAGTCTGGAGTGCAATCCCGAGATCCTTGTCTTCCCTTGAGAGGACTATTAGGTCCTGGACACACGCCTAGATGAGGTCTCTTTGGCCTTGCAGTGATTCGAGCACAACATCCAGCTTTCCCTCGCAACTCGAAGGGAAGTTTGGGCTTCCCAGGGCCAACACAAGAGCAAGCCTGAAATCCACGTCGTAACTCGAGAATCCCGCCGCAACTCGAGAAAAACCACGTGGTTCCATCGTCTTCGCAGCATGAGGCCCTTGCCCGCCACAGCGTCTC
The DNA here is from genome assembly GCF_029407905.1 of Bubalus kerabau. Taxonomy (NCBI): domain Eukaryota; kingdom Metazoa; phylum Chordata; class Mammalia; order Artiodactyla; family Bovidae; genus Bubalus; species Bubalus kerabau. The sequence continues at coordinate 1,091,474 of NW_026577890.1, read as the reverse complement.
AAAAGAAGTCCCACGTTCCTACTGAAGTGCAAAACGGTACTTGGCACCCATGATGGCACCCCTAAAGTTCCCCAACATACAGGCCTCACTCGAGGGTAACACCCATGTTCCCCGCACCACATCATTTGAGCCCCTTCTCCCCTCCTGATTGCAACAGGAGTGTCGATTCTCCTGCTTTGTGTGGAAGGGGTTACCGATCTTCCCAGCGCACATCAGGAGGAGGCCGGTCTCACGAGGAAATTGGAGATGTAGCCTCGTGGGTGGTGCCACATGCGGAAAGACCCCATTTCCCGGTCAGCTATTAATAAGAACCCGATGCCCGTACACTTCTTGGAATGCATCCTGTAGGATGAAGGCACAACAAGGAGGGACCCTGAACACCCGTGCATCTTTTGGAAAATTCTGCAGGTTCCACATACAGCTCGACAAGTGACCTGTTACCTCGTGAACAACTCGAGAGGCAAGCTAAGTTTCATTTCTCCACAGAATACGAGGCCTGACTCTCCTGTCCCAACTCTGCAGGAATCCTGAGATCGGAGTCTGAAATGGAGAGGAACCCTGAGGTTCCTTCCTCAACACGAGATGAGGCCCTCTTGTATTATACCACACCCAGTGGAGTCCCGAGAGGCCCCTCCCAACTCCACAGTATCAGTGTCTTCTCAGAGGCACCCTGAGCAACTCCCTGAGGTCACCGGCACAAGTCGAGGGAACACAGGGTATCCTGCCGCAACCCGAGAAAGACCTCAAGAGTCCGTCTTCAACGCGTCTTGAGGACGGATTCCCCTACCATGACTCGAGAGCAATGACACGCTCCCCCTCGCCATGCGCATGGACACCTGACTTCCCTGGCGCCACATGAGAGGCTCCCTGAGCTCTCCGTCATACCTCGTGAGAAACCCCACACTGGCGCCGCAGCTCGGGAAAACCCACCGTCATCGCGAGATTGGGGACTTCTTTTCCTGCCTGACCTGGAGAGCAATCCCTGGTCTTTTCTCCAAACTTCACAGGAGGCTTTACTCCCTTTAGGCCACTCAATGGGCTCCAAGAGATACCTGTCGCGACTTGAGAGGAGAGCAGAGTACTTTGTTTCCCCTCGAGACGAGGCCTTACCTCGGGTGAGTCTGGAATGCAACCCCGAGATCCCTGTTGCCCCTGGAGAGGAACATTATGTCCTGGACAAAAGCCTAGATGAGGTCTATTTTGCCCTACAGTGACTCGAGAGCAACACCCATCTCTCCCTCGCAATTCGAATGGAAGATTGGTCTTCATTGGGCCAACACAAGAGGAAGTCTGAATTTCCCGTTGTAACTCGAGAATCCCACCGCAACTCTTAAAAACCACGTGGTTCCACATTCATCGCAATATGAGGCCTTTGCCCGCTACAGAGTCTCAAGAGAAGTCCCATGTTTCGTCATAAAGTTCGAAATGCTGCTTGGCACCCTTGATGCGACCCCAAAAGTTCCCCAATATACCGGTCTCACTCCAAGGGAACACCGAAGTTCCTGGCACCACTTCATTTGAGCCCCTTCTCCGCTCCTGATCACGGCAGGAAGGTCGGTCCCCCTGCTTTGTCTAGAAGGCGTTCCCAACCTTCATGGCGCACCTCAGGATGAGGCCAGTCTCACGAAGAAATTCGAGACGTAGCCTCGTGTTGGTGCCACATGCCAAAAGACCCCGATTTCTCGGTCTTGCTCTTGATAAGAACCCGATGCCCGGACACCTCTTCTAAGGCAACCCTGTGGATGAAGGCACTACACGAGGGGGCACTGGCAACCCTGTTCATCGTCCGGAAAACCCCGCAGGATCCACATACAGCTCCACAACTGGCCTGTCACCCCTTAAACAATGAGAGAGGCAAGCGGAGTTCCCTTCCTCAGACAAGACGAGGCCTGAGTATCCAATCCCAACTCTGCAGGCACGCTTCGATCTGAGTCAGAAATGGAGAGGAAACCTGAGGTTCCTGCCTCAACCCGAGATGAGGCCCTCTTCCATTAAAACAAACCCAGTGGAGTCCCGAGAGGCCCCTCCCATCTCCACAGTATCCCTAACTTCTCATAGGCATTCTGAGAAGCTCCTTGAGGCCACCGGCAAAAGTCGAGGGAAATAAGGGTTTCCTGCCACAACCGAAGAAAGACCTCGAGAGTCCTTCTTCAATGTGTCTTGAGGTCAGATTCCCCTACCATAGCTCGAGAGCAATAATGCGCTCCCCCTCGCCACGCACATGGAGACCTGACTTCCCTGGCGCCACACGAGAGGCTCCCTGAGCTCCCCGTCGTACCTCGTGTGAAAACCCACACTGGCGCCGCAGCTCGAGAAAACCCACAAGATCCCTCCGTCATCGCGAGATGAGGGCCATCTTTTCCTGCATGGCCTGGAGAGCAGTCCCAAGTCCTCTCTCCAAACTTCACAGGAGGCTTGACTCCCTTTAGGCCACAAAGTGGGCTCCAAGAGGTGCCCGTCGCGACTCGAAAGGAGAGCGGAGTCCTTTGCTTCCCTTCGACATGAGGCCTGACTCCCTGGGTGAGTCTGGAATGCAAACCTGAGATCCCTGTGGCCCTTGGAGAGGAACATTAGGTCCTGGACACAAGCCTAGATGAGGTCTCCTTTGCCCTGCAGTGACTCGAGCGCAACCCCCAGCTCTCCCTCGCAACTCAAATGGATGATTGGACTTCCCTGGCCCAACACAAGAGGAAGCCTGAAATCCCCGTCGTAACTCGAGAATCCCGCCGCAACTCGAGAAAAACCACGTGGCTCCCCCGTCATCGCAAGATGAGGCCCTTGGCCGCTACAGCGTATCAAGGGAAGTCCCACGTTCCATCCTGAAGTACAAAACGGTACTTGGCACCCTTGATGCGACCCCCAAAGTTCCCTGACATACCGGTCTCACTCGAGGGAAACACCAAAGTTCACGGCACCACTTCCTGTGAGCCCCTTCACCCCTCCTGATCGCGACAGAAGGGTCGATTCCCATGTTTTGTCTGCAAGGGGTTCCCGACGTTCCCCGCGAACCTCCGGATGAGGCCGGTCTCATGAGGAAATTCGAAAAGTAGCCTCATGGTTGGTGCCATATGCTGAAAGATCCCGAATTCCCGGTCCACTCTAGATAAGAACCTGACGCCCGGACATCTCTTCGAAGGCAAACCTGTGGATGAAGGCACAACACGAAGGGACACTGACATCCCCATGCATCGTCTGGAAAAACCCACAGATTCCACTCACAGCTCCAAATGTGGACTGTCACCCCGTGAACAACTCGAGAGGCAAGTGAAGTTGCATTCCTTCACACAAGACGAGGCCTTACTCTCCTGTCCCAACTCTTCAGGGACCCTGCAATTGGAGTCAGAAATGGAGAGGAACCCTGAGGTTCCTGCCTCAACTAGAGAAGAGGCCCTCTTCCATTGAACCAAACTCAGTGGTGTCCCGAGAGGCCCCTCCCAACACCACAGTATCCCTGAATTCTCAGAGGCTCCCTGAGAAGCTACCTGAGGTCACTGGCACAAGTCGAGGGAACCCAGAGTTTCCTGAAGTAACCCGAGAAAGACTTGGAGAGTCCTTTTTCAACGTCTCTTGATGCCCGATTCCCCTACCATGACTCCAGAGCAAGGACGCGCTCCCCTCGCCACAAGCAGGAAAACTGACTTCCCTAGTACCACACAAGAGGCTCCCTGAGTACCCCATCGTACCTCGTGAGAAAACCCACACTGGCGCCGCAGTTCGAGAAAAACCACAAGATGCCCCCGTCAAGGAGAGATGGGGGCCTTCTTTTCCTGCCTGACCTGGAGAGCAATTCCTGGTCCTCTCTCCAAACTTCACAGGAGTATTGACTCCCTTTAGGCCACTCAGTTGGGCCCAAGAAATACCCGGTGCGACTCGAGAGGAGAGCGGAGTCCTTTGCTTCCCTGGAGACGAGGCCTGACTCCCCGGGTGAGTTTGGAATGCAACCCCGAGATCCCTGTCGCCCCTGGAGTGGAACATTTTGTCCTAGACACAAGCCTAGATGAGGTCTATTTTGCCCTACAGTGACTCGAGAGCAACCTTCATCTCTCCCTCACAATTTGAATGGAAGATTGGTCTTCCCACGGTCAACACAAGAGGAAGTCTAAATTTCCCATCGTAATTCAAGAATTCAGCCTCAAGTCTTAAAAACCATGTGGTTCCCCCTTCATCGCAATATGAGGCCCTTGCCAGCTAGAGTCTCAAGAGAAGTCCCACGTTCCATCTTAAAGTTCGAAATGCTACTTGGCACCCTTGATGCGACCCCAAAGTTCCCCAACATACCGGTCTCACTCCAGGGGAACACCGAAGTTCCCGGTGTCTCCAGGGAAGTCCCATGTTCCGTCCTTAAGTGCGAAACGGTACTTGACACCCTTGATGCGACCGCAAAAGTTCCCCGACACGCTGGGTTCCCTCGAGGGGAACACCGAGGGTCCCGGCACCACTTCATCTGAGCCCCTTCTCCCTTCCTGATCGCGACAGGAGAGTCGATTCCCCTGCGTGGTCTGGAAGGGGTTCCCGGCCTTCCTGGCGCACCTCAGGATGAGGCCGGTCTCAGGAGGAAATTCGAGACTAGACACGTGTGAGGTGCCACGTGCCGAACGACCCCGATTTTCCGGTCCGCTCTTGATAAGAACCCGATGCCCGGACACCTCTTCAAAGGCAACCCTGTGGGTGAAGGCACAACACGAAGGGGCACTGACACCCCCGTGCATCATCCGGAAAAACCCGCAGGGTCTACACACAGCTCGACAAGGGGCCTGAGACTCCCGGAACAACTCGAGAGGCAACCAGAATTCCATTCTTCAGACAAGACGAGGCATGACTCTCCTGTCCCAACACTGCAGGGACCGTGCAGTCGGAGTCCGAAACCGAGAGGAAGCCTGAGGTTCCTGCCTCCCCTCTAGATGAGGCCCTCTTCCTTTGCGCCGAACCCAGCAGAGTCCCGAGAGGCCCTGCCAACTACACAGCATCCCTCACCTCTCAGAGGCACCCTGGGAAGTTCCCTAAGGTCCCCTGCAGAAGTCGAGGGAAACGAGGGTTTCCCGCCGCAACCCGAGAAAGACCTCGAGAGTCCTTCTTCAACGCCTCTTGAGGACCTAGCCGTTTCCCATGACTCGAGAGTGATGACCAGCTCCCCCTCGCCATGCGCATGGAGACCTGACTTCCCTGGCGCCGCACGAGAGGCTCCCTGAGGTCCTCGTCGTGCCTCGTGAGAAAACCCCCATGGGCGCAGCAGCCTGAGGAAACCCATGAGACGCCCCCGTCATCGCGAGATGAGGGCCTTCTTTTCCTGCCTGGCCTGGAGAGCAATCCCGAGTCCTCTCTCCAAACTGAAGAGGAGGCTCGACACCCTTGAGTCCACTCAGTGGGCTCCAAGAGATCCGTGTCGCGACTTGAGAGGAAAGCGGAGTCCTTTGCTTCCCCTCCAGGCCAGTCCTGACTCCCCGGGGGAGTCTGGAATGGAAACCCGGGATCCCTGTCTTCCCTTGAAAGGAATATTAGGTCCTGGACACACGCCTCGAAGAGGTCTCTTTGGCCCTGTAGTGACTCGAGCAGAACCCCCAGCTTTCCATCGCAACTCGAATTCAAGATTGGGCTTCCCAGGGCCAACCCAAGAGAGACCTGAAATTCCTGTCGTTTTCGAGAATCCCGATGCAACTCAAGAAAAACGACGTGGTTCCAACGTCTTCACAGGATGAGGCCCTTGCCCGCTACAGCGTCTCCAGGGAAGTCCCATGTTCCGTCCTGAAGTGGGAAACGGTACTTGGCTCCCTTGATGCGACCCCTAAAGTTCCCTGAAACGCCGGATTCCCTCGAGTGGAACACCGAGGGTCCCGGCACCACTTCATCTGAGCCCCATCTCCCCTCCTGATCGCGACAGGAGAATTGATTCCCCTACTTTGTGTGCAAGGTGTTCCCGGCCTTCCCGGCGCACCTCAGGATGATGCTGGTCTCACGAGGAAATTCGAGATGAGCCACGTGGGTGGTGCCACATGCAGAATGACCCCGATTTCCCAGTCCGCTCTTGAAATGAACCCGATGCCCGGACCCCTCTTCGAAGGCAACCCTGTGGGTGAAGGCACAACACGAAGGGGCACTGCCACCCCCGGGCATCGTCCGCAAAGACCCGCGGGTTCCACACACAGCTCGACGAGGGGCCTGAGACCCCCTGAGCAACTCGAGAGGCCAGCGGGGTTCCCTTCCTCAGACAAGACGAGGCCTGACTCTCCTGTCCCAACTCTGCAGGGACCCTGCGGTCGGAGTCCGAAACGGAGAGGAAGCCTGAGGTTCCTGCCTCCCCTCGAGGTGAGGCCCTCTTCCGTTGCGCCAGACCCAGCGGAGTCCCGAGGGGCCCCGCAACCTCCACAGGATCCCTCGCCTCTCAGAGGCACCCTGGGAAGTTCCCTCAGGTCCCCGGCAGAAGTCGAGGGAAATGAGGGTTTCCCGCCGCCACTCGAGAAAGACCTCTATAGTCCTTCTTCAAAGTGTCTTGAGGACCTTGTCCCCTTCTGGACTAGAGAGCAAGGATGCGCTCCCCCTCGCCTCGCGCATGCAGACCTGGCTTCCCTGGCGCCGCACGAGAGGCTCCCTGAGATCCTCGTCGTGCCTCGGGAAAAAAACCCCATGGGCGCCGCAGCTCGGGGAAACCCCTGAGACGCCCCCGTCCTCGCGAGCTGAGGGCCTTCTTTTCCTGCCTGGCCTGGAGAGCAATCCCGTGTCCTCTCTCCAAACTGAAGAGTAGGCTGGACTCCCTTGAGGCGACTCAGTGGGCTCCAAGAGATCCGCGTCCGGGCTCGAGAGGAGAGCGCAGTCCTTTGCTTCCCCTCGAGGCGAGGCCTGACTCCCCGGGGGAGTCTGGAGTGCAATCCCGAGATCCTTGTCTTCCCTTGAGAGGACTATTAGGTCCTGGACACACGCCTAGATGAGGTCTCTTTGGCCTTGCAGTGATTCGAGCACAACATCCAGCTTTCCCTCGCAACTCGAAGGGAAGTTTGGGCTTCCCAGGGCCAACACAAGAGCAAGCCTGAAATCCACGTCGTAACTCGAGAATCCCGCCGCAACTCGAGAAAAACCACGTGGTTCCATCGTCTTCGCAGCATGAGGCCCTTGCCCGCCACAGCGTCTCAAAAGAAGTCCCACGTTCCTACTGAAGTGCAAAACGGTACTTGGCACCCATGATGGCACCCCTAAAGTTCCCCAACATACAGGCCTCACTCGAGGGTAACACCCATGTTCCCCGCACCACATCATTTGAGCCCCTTCTCCCCTCCTGATTGCAACAGGAGTGTCGATTCTCCTGCTTTGTGTGGAAGGGGTTACCGATCTTCCCAGCGCACATCAGGAGGAGGCCGGTCTCACGAGGAAATTGGAGATGTAGCCTCGTGGGTGGTGCCACATGCGGAAAGACCCCATTTCCCGGTCAGCTATTAATAAGAACCCGATGCCCGTACACTTCTTGGAATGCATCCCGTAGGATGAAGGCACAACAAGGAGGGACCCTGAACACCCGTGCATCTTTTGGAAAATTCTGCAGGTTCCACATACAGCTCGACAAGTGACCTGTTACCTCGTGAACAACTCGAGAGGCAAGCTAAGTTTCATTTCTCCACAGAATACGAGGCCTGACTCTCCTGTCCCAACTCTGCAGGAATCCTGAGATCGGAGTCTGAAATGGAGAGGAACCCTGAGGTTCCTTCCTCAACACGAGATGAGGCCCTCTTGTATTATACCACACCCAGTGGAGTCCCGAGAGGCCCCTCCCAACTCCACAGTATCAGTGTCTTCTCAGAGGCACCCTGAGCAACTCCCTGAGGTCACCGGCACAAGTCGAGGGAACACAGGGTATCCTGCCGCAACCCGAGAAAGACCTCAAGAGTCCGTCTTCAACGCGTCTTGAGGACGGATTCCCCTACCATGACTCGAGAGCAATGACACACTCCCCCTCGCCATGCGCATGGACACCTGACTTCCCTGGCGCCACATGAGAGGCTCCCTGAGCTCTCCGTCATACCTCGTGAGAAACCCCACACTGGCGCCGCAGCCCGGGAAAACCCACCGTCATCGCGAGATTGGGGACTTCTTTTCCTGCCTGACCTGGAGAGCAATCCCTGGTCTTTTCTCCAAACTTCACAGGAGGCTTTACTCCCTTTAGGCCACTCAATGGGCTCCAAGAGATACCTGTCGCGACTTGAGAGGAGAGCAGAGTACTTTGTTTCCCCTCGAGACGAGGCCTTACCTCGGGTGAGTCTGGAATGCAACCCCGAGATCCCTGTTGCCCCTGGAGAGGAACATTATGTCCTGGACAAAAGCCTAGATGAGGTCTATTTTGCCCTACAGTGACTCGAGAGCAACACCCATCTCTCCCTCGCAATTCGAATGGAAGATTGGTCTTCATTGGGCCAACACAAGAGGAAGTCTGAATTTCCCGTTGTAACTCGAGAATCCCACCGCAACTCTTAAAAACCACGTGGTTCCCCATTCATCGCAATATGAGGCCTTTGCCCGCTACAGAGTCTCAAGAGAAGTCCCATGTTTCGTCATAAAGTTCGAAATGCTGCTTGGCACCCTTGATGCGACCCCAAAAGTTCCCCAATATACCGGTCTCACTCCAAGGGAACACCGAAGTTCCTGGCACCACTTCATTTGAGCCCCTTCTCCGCTCCTGATCACGGCAGGAAGGTCGGTCCCCCTGCTTTGTCTAGAAGGCGTTCCCAACCTTCATGGCACACCTCAGGATGAGGCCAGTCTCACGAAGAAATTCGAGACGTAGCCTCGTGTTGGTGCCACGTGCCGAAAGACCCCGATTTCTCGGTCTTGCTCTTGATAAGAACCCGATGCCCGGACACCTCTTCTAAGGCAACCCTGTGGATGAAGGCACTACACGAGGGGGCACTGGCAACCCTGTTCATCGTCCGGAAAACCCCGCAGGTCCACATACAGCTCCACAACTGGCCTGTCACCCCTTAAACAATGAGAGAGGCAAGCGGAGTTCCCTTCCTCAGACAAGACGAGGCCTGAGTATCCAATCCCAACTCTGCAGGCACGCTTCGATCTGAGTCAGAAATGGAGAGGAAACCTGAGGTTCCTGCCTCAACCCGAGATGAGGCCCTCTTCCATTAAAACAAACCCAGTGGAGTCCCGAGAGGCCCCTCCCATCTCCACAGTATCCCTAACTTCTCATAGGCATTCTGAGAAGCTCCTTGAGGCCACCGGCAAAAGTCGAGGGAAATAAGGGTTTCCTGCCACAACCGAAGAAAGACCTCGAGAGTCCTTCTTCAATGTGTCTTGAGGTCAGATTCCCCTACCATAGCTCGAGAGCAATAATGCGCTCCCCCTCGCCACGCACATGGAGACCTGACTTCCCTGGCGCCACACGAGAGGCTCCCTGAGCTCCCCGTCGTACCTCGTGTGAAAACCCAAACTGGCGCCGCAGCTCGAGAAAACCCACAAGATCCCTCCGTCATCGCGAGATGAGGGCCATCTTTTCCTGCATGGCCTGGAGAGCAGTCCCAAGTCCTCTCTCCAAACTTCACAGGAGGCTTGACTCCCTTTAGGCCACAAAGTGGGCTCCAAGAGGTGCCCGTCGCGACTCGAAAGGAGAGCGGAGTCCTTTGCTTCCCTTCGACATGAGGCCTGACTCCCTGGGTGAGTCTGGAATGCAAACCTGAGATCCCTGTGGCCCTTGGAGAGGAACATTAGGTCCTGGACACAAGCCTAGATGAGGTCTCCTTTGCCCTGCAGTGACTCGAGCGCAACCCCCAGCTCTCCCTCGCAACTCAAATGAATGATTGGACTTCCCTGGCCCAACACAAGAGGAAGCCTGAAATCCCCGTCGTAACTCGAGAATCCCGCCGCAACTCGAGAAAAACCACGTGGCTCCCCCGTCATCGCAAGATGAGGCCCTTGGCCGCTACAGCGTATCAAGGGAAGTCCCACGTTCCATCCTGAAGTACAAAACGGTACTTGGCACCCTTGATGCGACCCCCAAAGTTCCCTGACATACCGGTCTCACTCGAGGGAAACACCAAAGTTCACGGCACCACTTCCTGTGAGCCCCTTCACCCCTCCTGATCGCGACAGAAGGGTCGATTCCCATGTTTTGTCTGCAAGGGGTTCCCGACGTTCCCCGCGAACCTCCGGATGAGGCCGGTCTCATGAGGAAATTCGAAAAGTAGCCTCATGGTTGGTGCCATATGCTGAAAGATCCCGAATTCCCGGTCCACTCTAGATAAGAACCTGACGCCCGGACATCTCTTCGAAGGCAAACCTGTGGATGAAGGCACAACACGAAGGGACACTGACATCCCCATGCATCGTCTGGAAAAACCCACAGATTCCACTCACAGCTCCAAATGTGGACTGTCACCCCGTGAACAACTCGAGAGGCAAGTGAAGTTGCATTCCTTCACACAAGACGAGGCCTTACTCTCCTGTCCCAACTCTTCAGGGACCCTGCAATTGGAGTCAGAAATGGAGAGGAACCCTGAGGTTCCTGCCTCAACTAGAGAAGAGGCCCTCTTCCATTGAACCAAACTCAGTGGTGTCCCGAGAGGCCCCTCCCAACACCACAGTATCCCTGAATTCTCAGAGGCTCCCTGAGAAGCTACCTGAGGTCACTGGCACAAGTCGAGGGAACCCAGAGTTTCCTGAAGTAACCCGAGAAAGACTTGGAGAGTCCTTTTTCAACGTCTCTTGATGCCCGATTCCCCTACCATGACTCCAGAGCAAGGACGCGCTCCCCTCGCCACAAGCAGGAAAACTGACTTCCCTAGTACCACACAAGAGGCTCCCTGAGTACCCCATCGTACCTCGTGAGAAAACCCACACTGGCGCCGCAGTTCGAGAAAAACCACAAGATGCCCCCGTCAAGGAGAGATGGGGGCCTTCTTTTCCTGCCTGACCTGGAGAGCAATTCCTGGTCCTCTCTCCAAACTTCACAGGAGTATTGACTCCCTTTAGGCCACTCAGTTGGGCCCAAGAAATACCCGGTGCGACTCGAGAGGAGAGCGGAGTCCTTTGCTTCCCTGGAGACGAGGCCTGACTCCCCGGGTGAGTTTGGAATGCAACCCCGAGATCCCTGTCGCCCCTGGAGTGGAACATTTTGTCCTAGACACAAGCCTAGATGAGGTCTATTTTGCCCTACAGTGACTCGAGAGCAACCTCCATCTCTCCCTCACAATTTGAATGGAAGATTGGTCTTCCCACGGTCAACACAAGAGGAAGTCTAAATTTCCCATCGTAATTCAAGAATTCAGCCTCAAGTCTTAAAAACCATGTGGTTCCCCCTTCATCGCAATATGAGGCCCTTGCCAGCTAGAGTCTCAAGAGAAGTCCCACGTTCCATCTTAAAGTTCGAAATGCTACTTGGCACCCTTGATGCGACCCCAAAGTTCCCCAACATACCGGTCTCACTCCAGGGGAACACCGAAGTTCCCGGTGTCTCCAGGGAAGTCCCATGTTCCGTCCTTAAGTGCGAAACGGTACTTGACACCCTTGATGCGACCGCAAAAGTTCCCCGACACGCTGGGTTCCCTCGAGGGGAACACCGAGGGTCCCGGCACCACTTCATCTGAGCCCCTTCTCCCTTCCTGATCGCGACAGGAGAGTCGATTCCCCTGCGTGGTCTGGAAGGGGTTCCCGGCCTTCCTGGCGCACCTCAGGATGAGGCCGGTCTCAGGAGGAAATTCGAGACTAGACACGTGTGAGGTGCCACGTGCCGAACGACCCCGATTTTCCGGTCCGCTCTTGATAAGAACCCGATGCCCGGACACCTCTTCAAAGGCAACCCTGTGGGTGAAGGCACAACACGAAGGGGCACTGACACCCCCGTGCATCATCCGGAAAAACCCGCAGGGTCTACACACAGCTCGACAAGGGGCCTGAGACTCCCGGAACAACTCGAGAGGCAACCAGAATTCCATTCTTCAGACAAGACGAGGCATGACTCTCCTGTCCCAACACTGCAGGGACCGTGCAGTCGGAGTCCGAAACCGAGAGGAAGCCTGAGGTTCCTGCCTCCCCTCTAGATGAGGCCCTCTTCCTTTGCGCCGAACCCAGCAGAGTCCCGAGAGGCCCTGCCAACTACACAGCATCCCTCACCTCTCAGAGGCACCCTGGGAAGTTCCCTAAGGTCCCCTGCAGAAGTCGAGGGAAACGAGGGTTTCCCGCCGCAACCCGAGAAAGACCTCGAGAGTCCTTCTTCAACGCCTCTTGAGGACCTAGCCGTTTCCCATGACTCGAGAGTGATGACCAGCTCCCCCTCGCCATGCGCATGGAGACCTGACTTCCCTGGCGCCGCACGAGAGGCTCCCTGAGGTCCTCGTCGTGCCTCGTGAGAAAACCCCCATGGGCGCAGCAGCCTGAGGAAACCCATGAGACGCCCCCGTCATCGCGAGATGAGGGCCTTCTTTTCCTGCCTGGCCTGGAGAGCAATCCCGAGTCCTCTCTCCAAACTGAAGAGGAGGCTCGACACCCTTGAGTCCACTCAGTGGGCTCCAAGAGATCCGTGTCGCGACTTGAGAGGAAAGCGGAGTCCTTTGCTTCCCCTCCAGGCCAGTCCTGACTCCCCGGGGGAGTCTGGAATGGAAACCCGGGATCCCTGTCTTCCCTTGAAAGGAATATTAGGTCCTGGACACACGCCTCGAAGAGGTCTCTTTGGCCCTGTAGTGACTCGAGCAGAACCCCCAGCTTTCCATCGCAACTCGAATTCAAGATTGGGCTTCCCAGGGCCAACCCAAGAGAGACCTGAAATTCCTGTCGTTTTCGAGAATCCCGATGCAACTCAAGAAAAACGACGTGGTTCCAACGTCTTCACAGGATGAGGCCCTTGCCCGCTACAGCGTCTCCAGGGAAGTCCCATGTTCCGTCCTGAAGTGGGAAACGGTACTTGGCTCCCTTGATGCGACCCCTAAAGTTCTCTGAAACGCCGGATTCCCTCGAGTGGAACACCGAGGGTCCCGGCACCACTTCATCTGAGCCCCATCTCCCCTCCTGATCGCGACAGGAGAATTGATTCCCCTACTTTGTGTGCAAGGTGTTCCCGGCCTTCCCGGCGCACCTCAGGATGATGCTGGTCTCACGAGGAAATTCGAGATGAGCCACGTGGGTGGTGCCACATGCAGAATGACCCCGATTTCCCGGTCCGCTCTTGAAATGAACCCGATGCCCGGACCCCTCTTCGAAGGCAACCCTGTGGGTGAAGGCACAACACGAAGGGGCACTGCCACCCCCGGGCATCGTCCGCAAAGACCCGCGGGTTCCACACACAGCTCGACGAGGGGCCTGAGACCCCCTGAGCAACTCGAGAGGCCAGCAGGGTTCCCTTCCTCAGACAAGACGAGGCCTGACTCTCCTGTCCCAACTCTGCAGGGACCCTGCGGTCAGAGTCCGAAACGGAGAGGAAGCCTGAGGTTCCTGCCTCCCCTCGAGGTGAGGCCCTCTTCAGTTGCGCCAGACCCAGCGGAGTCCCGAGGGGCCCCGCCACCTCCACAGGATCCCTCGCCTCTCAGAAGCACCCTCGGAAGTTCCCTAAGGTCCCCGGCAGAAGGCGAGGGAAACGAGGGTTTCCCCCCGCACCCCGACAAAGACCTCGAGAGTCCTTCTTCAACGCGTCTCGAGGCCCTAGTCCCCTCCCGTGACTCGAGAGCCAGGACGCGCTCTCCCTCGCCACGCGCATGGAGACCTGACTTCCCTGGCGCCGCACGAGAGGCTCCCTGAGATCCTCGTCGTGCCTCGGGAGAAAACCCCCACGGGCGCCGCAGCTCGAGGAAACCCCTGAGACCCCCCGTACTCGCGAGCTGAGGGCCTTCTTTTCCTGCATGGCCTGGAGAGCAATCCCGGGTCCTCTCTCCAAACGGAAGAGGAGGCTGGACTCCCTTGAGGCCGCTCAGGGGGCTCCAAGAGACCCGCGTCGCGACTCGAGAGGAGAGCGCAGTCCTTGGCTTCCCCTCGAGACGAGGCCTGACTCCCCGGGGGAGCCTGGAATGCAACCCCGAGATCCCTGCTTTCCCTGGAGAGGAATATTAGGTCCCGACACACGCCTAGGTGAGGTCTCTTCGGCCCTGCAGTGACTCGAGCGCAACCCCCAGCTTTCCCTCGCAACCCGAGGGGAAGATTGATCTTCCCAGGGCCAACCCAAGGAGAAGGCTGAGATCCCCGTCGTAACTCGAGAATCCCGCCGCAACTCGAGAAAAACCACGTGGTTCCCACCTCTTGGCGAGATGAGGCCCTTGCCCGCGAAGGCGTCTCAAGGGAAGTCCCCTGTTCCGCCCTGAAGGGCGAAACGGTCCCTGACAGCCTTCCTGCGACCCCCAAAAGTCCCCCGACACGCTGGGGTCCCCCGAGGGTAACACCGAGGGTCCCGGCACCGCTTCCTCTGAGCCCCTTCTCCCCTCCTGATGGCGACAGGAGAGGCGATTCCCCTGCGTGGTCTGGAAGGGGTTCCCGGCCTTCCCGGCGCACCTCAGGATGAGGCCGGTCTCACGAGGAAATTCGAGACGAGCCACGTGGGTGGGGCCACATGCCGAACGCCCCCGATTCCCCGGTCCGCTCTTGAGAAGGACCCGAGGCCCGGACCCCTCTTTGAAGGCAACCCTGTGGGTGAAGGCACAACACGAAGGGGCACTGCCACCCCCGTGCATCGTCCGCAAAGACCCGCGGGTTCCACACACAGCTCGACGAGGGGCCTGAGACCCCCTGGGCAACTCGAGAGGCCAGCGGGGTTCCCTTCCTCAGACAAGACGAGGCCTGACTCTCCTGTCCCAACTCTGCAGGGACCCTGCGGTCGGAGTCCGATATGGAGAGGAAGCCTGAGGTTCCTGCCTCCAATCGAGATGAGGCCCTCTTTCATTTCGTCAAACCTCGTGGAGTCCCGAGAGGCCCCTCTAACTCCTCAGTATCCCTCACCTCTCAGAGGCACCTGGGAAGTTCCCTAAGGTCCCCTGTAGAGGTCGAGGGAAACGAGTGTTTCCCGCCCCAACCCAAGAAAGACCTTGAGAGTCCTTCTTAAATGCCTCTTGAGGCCCTAGTCCCTCCCATGACTCCAGAGCAATGACGCGATCTGCCTGGCCACACGCATGGAGTCAGGCTTCTCTGGCGCCGCACGAGAGGCTTCCTGAACTCCCCATCATATGTCTGAGAAACCCCACACTGGCGCCGCAGCTCGAGAAAACCCATGAGACGCCCCCGTTATCACGAGAGGACGGCCATCTTTAACTGCATGGTATGCAGATCAAGCATGAACCTTCTGTCCAAGCTACACAGGACGCTTGACTCCCTTTAGGCCACTCATTGGGCTCCAAGAGTTACGCGTCCCGACTCGAGAGGATAGTGGAGTCCTTTGCTTCCACTCGAGACGAGGCGTGACCCACAGGGTGAGACTGGAATGCGACCCCTATATCCCTGTCGCCCCTGGAGAGGAACATTATGTCCTAGACACAAGCCTAGATGAGGTCTATTTTGCCCTACAGTGACTCGAGAGCAACCTCCATCTCTCCCTCACAATTTGAATGGAAGATTGGTCTTCCCACGGTCAACACAAGAGGAAGTCTAAATTTCCCATCGTAATTCGAGAATTCAGCCTCAAGTCTAAAAACCATGTGGTTCCCCCTTCATCGCAATATGAGGCCCTTGCCAGCTAGAGTCTCAAGAGAAGTCCCACGTTCCATCTTAAAGTTCGAAATGCTACTTGGCACCCTTGATGCGACCCCAAAGTTCCCCAACATACCGGTCTCACTCCAGGGGAACACCGAAGTTCCCGGTGTCTCCAGGGAAGTCCCATGTTCCGTCCTTAAGTGCGAAACGGTACTTGACACCATTGATGCGACCCCCAAAAGTCCCCCGACATGCCGGGGTCCCCGGAGGGGTACACCGAGGGTCCCGGCACCGCTTTCTCTGAGCCCCTTCTCCCTTCCTGATCGCGACAGGAGAGGCGATTCCCCTGCGTGGTCTGGAAGGGGTTCCCGGCCTTCCCGGCGCACCTCAGGATGAGGCCGGTCTAAGGAGGAAATTCGAGACGAGCCACGTGGGTGGGGCCACATGCCGAACGCCGATTCCCCGGTCCGCTCTTGAGAAGGACCCGAGGCCCGGACCCCTCTTCGAAGGCAACCCTGTGGGTGAAGGCACAACACGAAGGGGCACTGCCACCCCCGTGCATCGTCCGCAAAGACCCGCGGGTTCCACACACAGCTCGACGAGGGGCCTGAGACCCCCTGAGCACCTCGAGAGGCCAGCGGGGTTCCCTTCCTCAGACAAGACGAGGCCTGACTCTCCTGTCCCAACTCTGCAGGGACCCTGCGGTCAGAGTCCGAAACGGAGAGAAAGCCTGAGATTCCTGCCTCCATACGAGATGAGGCCCTCTTCAATTGCACCAAACACAGTTGAGTAACGAAAGGCCCCTCCCAAATCCACAGTGTCCCTGACTTCTCAGAGGCACCCTGAGAAGTTGCCTGAGGTCACCGACACAAGTCGAGGGAACCCAGGGTTCCCTGCCGCAACCCCAGAAAGACCTCGAGAGTCCTTCTTCAATGCGTCTTGAGGCCCGATTTGCCTACTATGACTCGATAGCAATCACGCACTCCCCTTCACCACACGCACGGAGACCTGACGTCCCTAGCACCACACGAGAGGCTCTCTGAGCTCCCCGTCGTACCTCGTGAGAAATCTGATACTGGCGCCACAGGTGGAGAAAACCCACGAGACGCCCCCGTCATCGCGAGATGAGGGCCTTTTTTCCTGCATGGCCTGGAGTCCAATCCCGAGTCCTCTCTCCAAACTCCACAGGAGGCTTGACTCCCTTTATTACACACATTGGGCTCCAAGAGATACCCATCGCGACTCGAGACGAAAGCGGAATTCTTTGCTTACCCTCGAGCTGAGAACTGACTCCCTGGATGAGTCTGGAATGCAAACCCGAGATCCCTGTCGCCCCTGGAGAGCAACATTAGATCCTGGACACAAGCCTAGATTAGGTCTCTTTTGCCCTGCAGTGACTCTAGTGCAATCCCCAGCTCCCCCTCGCAACCTGAATGGAAGATTGGATTTCAAGGCCAACAAGAGGAAGCCTAAATTCCCGGTCATGACTCGAGAATCCCGCCGCATCTTCAGCAAAACCACGTGGTTCTCCCGTCATCGCAAGATGAGGCCCTTGCCCGTTACAGCGTTTCAAAAGATGTCCCAGGTTCCGTCTTGAAGTGCGAAACGGTACTTGGCACCCTTGATGCGACCCCAAAAGTCCCCCAACACGCCGGTCTCACTCAAGGGGAACACCGAGGTTCCTGGCACCACTTCATTTAAGCCCCTTCTCCCCTCCTGATCGTGACCTGTGGGTCGATTCCCCTGCTTTGTCTGCAAGGGGGCCCGACCTTCCCTGCACAACTCAGGATGAGGCCGGTCTCATGGGTAAATTCGATACGTAGCTTTGTGGGTGGTGCCACTTGCCGAAAGACTCCAATTTCCCGGTCCGCTCTTGATAAGAATCCGATGCTCGGACACCTCTTGGAAGGCAGCCTTGAGTATGAAGGTACAACACAAAGGGGCACTAACACACCTGTGCATCATCCGGAAAAATGGGCAGGTTACATACACAGCTCGACAAGTGGCCTGTCACCTCGAGAACAACTCGAGAGGCAAGAGGAGTCCCATCCTCCAGAAAAGACGAGGCCTGACTCTCCTGTACCAACATGCAGGGACCTTGCGATCTGAGTCAGAAATGGAGAGGAACACTGAGGTTCCTGCTTCAACTCGAGATGAGTCCCTCTTACATTCCACCAAATGCAGAGGAGTCTCGAGAGGCCCCTCCAAACTGCACAGTATCCCTGACTTCTCAGAGGCACTCTGAGAAGCTCCCTGAGGTCGCAGGCACAAGTCAAGGGAACCCTGGGTTTTATGCAGTGACCCGAGAAAGACCTCGAGAGTCCTTCTTCAACCCGTCTTGAGGCCCGATTACCGTACCATGACTCGAGAGCAATGACGAACTCCCCCTAGCCATCACATGGGGACCTGACTTCCCTGGCGCCACACGAGAGGCTCCCTGAGCTCCCTCTCGTACCTCGTCAGAAACCTGGCACTAGCGCGGCAGTCTAGAAAACACACGAGACGCCGCCGTCATCGCGAGATGAGGGCCTTCTTTTCCTGGATGGCGTGGACAGGAATCCCGAGTCCTCTATCCAAACACCACAGGAGGCTTGACTCCCTTTAGGGCACACAGTGGGCTCCAAGAGATACCCATCGCGACCCAAAAGGACAGCAGAGTTCTTTGCTTCCCCTTGAGACGAGGCCTGATTCCCCGGGTGAGTCTGGTATGCAAGCCCGAGATCCCTGTCGCCCCTAGGGACGAACATTAAGTCCTGGACACAAGCCTAGATGAGGTCTATTTTGCCCTGCAGTGACTCGAGGGCAATCCCCAGCTCTCCCTTTAAACTCGAATGGAAGATAGGACTTCCCTGGGCCAACACATGAGGAAGACTGTATTCCCTGTCGAAACTCGAGAATCCCGCCACAACTCCAGAAACGCCACGTGGCTCCCCCGTCATTGCAAGATGAGGCCCTTGCCCCCTACAGCATCTCAAGGAAGTCCCATGTTCCGTCTTGAAGTGCAAAACGGTATTGGCACCCTTGATGCGACCTCAAAAGTTCCTCGACACACCGGTCTGACTCGAGGAGAACACCGAGGTTCCCGGCACCACTACATCTGGGCCCCTTCTCCCCTCCTGATCGCGACAGGAGGGTCGATTCTCCTGTTTTGTCTTGAAGGGGTTCCCGCCTTTCCCGGTGCATCTCAGGATGAGGCCGGTCTCACGAGGATATTCGAGACATAGCCTCGTGGATGGTGACACATGCCGAAAGACCCCAATTTCCCGGTCCGCTCTTGATAAGATCCCAATGCCCGGACACCTCTTTGAAGATAACCCTTTTGATGAAGGCACAACAGGAAGGGGCACTGACACCCCCGGGTATCGTCCGGAGAAACCCGCAGGTACCACACACAGCTCGAGAAGTGACCTGTCACCACGTGAACAACTGGAGAGGCAAGCAGAGTTCCATTCCTCCACACAAGACGAGGCCTGACTCTCCTGTTCGAACTCTGCAGCGAAACTGCGATCCGAGTCAGATCTGGCCCAGGAGAAGTCAGGAGAGGAAACATGAGTTTCCTGCCTCCACTCGAGATGAGGCCCTCTTCCATTGCACCGAACCCAGTGGAGTCCCGAGAGGCCCCTCCCAACTGCACAGTATCCCTGACTTCTCAGAGGCACCCTTAGACCTTCCTGAGATCACCGGCACAAGTCGAGGGAACCAAGGGTTTCCTGCCCCAACCCGTAAAACACCTCGAGAGTCCTTCTTCAACGCGTCTTGAGGTGCGATTCCCCTACCATGACTCGAGAGCAATGACGCGCTCCCCCTAGCCACGAGCATAGAAACCTGACTTCCCTGGCACCACAGGAGAGGCTCCCTGAGCTCCCCATTATACCTCGTGAGCAACACCTCACTGGAGCCGCAGCTCGAGAATACCCACGAGACACCCCAGTCCTCACGAGATGAGGGCCTTCTTTTGCTGTATGGCCTGGAGAGCAATCCTGAGTCCTCTCTCCAAACTCCACAGGAGGCTTGACTCATTTTAGGCCACACAGTGAGCTCCAAGATATTCCCGTCGCAACTTGACAGGAGAGAGGTGTCCTTGGCTTCCCCTCGAGACGAGGCCTGATTCCCCGGGTGAGTCGAGAATGCAATGCCGAGATCGCTTTCGCCCCAGCAGAGGAACATTAGGTCCTGGACACAAGCCTAGATGAGGTCTATTTGGCCCTGCAGTGTCTCGAGAGCAATCCCCAGTTCTAACTCACAATTCGAATGAAAACTGGACTTCCCTGGGCCAGTTGAAGAGGAAGCCTGAATTCCCCGTCGTCTCTCGACAATCCCGCCGCAACTCGAGAAAAAATACGTGGTTCCAACGTCTTCGCAAGATGAGGCCCTTGCCCACTACGGCGTCTCAAGGGAAGTCCCATGTTCCGCCCTGAAGTGAGAAACGGTACCTGACACCCTTCGTGAGAACCCCAAAGTTTCCCCGACACCCCGGGTTCCCTCGATGGGAACATCGAGAGTCCCGGCACCGCTTCATCTGAGCCCCTTCTCCCCTCCTGATCGCGACAGGAGAGTCGATTCCCCTGCGCGGTCCGGAAGGGGTTCCCGGCCCTCCCGGCGCACCTCAGGATGAGGCCGGTCTCAAGAGGAAATTCGAGACGAGCCACGTGGGTGGTGCCACATGCCGAACGCCCCCGATTCCCCGGTCCGCTTTTGAGAAGGACCCGAGGCCCGGACACCTCTTCGAAGGCAACCCTGTGGGTGAAGGCACAACACGAAGGGGCACTGACACCCCCGTGCATCATCCGGAAAGACCCGCGGATTCCACACACAGCTCGGCGAGGGGCCTGAGTCCCCCTGAACAACTCGAGAGGCAAGCGGGGTTTCCTTCCTCAGACAAGACGAGGCCTGACTCTCCTGTCCCTACTCTACAGGGACCCTGCGGTCGGAGTCCAAAACGGAGAGGAAGCCTGAGGTGCCTGCCTCCCCTCGAGGTGAGGCCCTCTTCCGTTGCGCCAGACCCAGCGGAGTCCCGAGAGGCCCCGCCAACTCCACAGGATCCCTCACCTCTCAGAGGCACCCTGGGAAGTTCCCTAAGGTCCCCGGCAGAAGGCGAGGGAAATGAGGGTTTCCTGCCGTCACCCGAGAAAGACCTCGAGAGTCCTTCTTCAACGCGTCTCGAGGCCCAAGTCCCCTCCCGTGACTCAAGAGCCATGACCCGCTCCCCCTCGCCACGCGCATGGAGACCTGACTTCCCTGGCGCCGCACGAGAGGCTCCCTGAGATCCTCGTCGTGCCTCGGGAGAAAACCCCCACGGGCGCCGCAGCTCGAGGAAACCCCTGAGACGCCCCCGTCCTCGCGAGCTGAGGGCCTTCTTTTCCTGCATGGCCTGGAGAGCAATCCCGGGTCCTCTCTCCAAACTGAAGAGGAGCCTGGACTCCCTTGAGGCCACTCAGGGGGCTCCAAGAGATCCGGGTCGCGACTCAAGGGGAGAGCGGAGTCCATGGCTTCCCCTCGAGACGAGCCCTGACTCCCCGGGGTAACTTGGAATGCAAACCCGAGATCCCTGCCTTCCCTGGAGAGGAATATTAGGTCCCGGACACACGCCTAGATGAGGTGTCTTGGGCCCTGCAGTGACTCGAGCACAACCCCCAGCTTTCCCTCGCAACTCGAGGGGAAGATTGGGCTTCCCAGGGCCAACCCAAGAGGAAGCCTGAGATCCCCGTCGTAACTCCAGAATCCGCCGCAACTCGAGAAAAACCACGTGGTTCCCAAGTCTTCGCAAGATGAGGCCCTTGCCCGCGACGGCGTCTCAAGGGAAGTCCCCTGTTCCGCCCTGAAGGGCGAAACGGTCCCTGACAGCCTTCATGCGACCCCCAAAGTTCCTCGACACGCCGGGTTCCCTCGAGGGTAACACTGAGGGTTCCGGCCCCACTTCATCTGAGCCCCTTCTCCCCTCCTGATGGCGAGAGGAGAGTCGATCCCCCTGCGTTGTCTGGAAGGTTCCCCGGCCTTCCCGGCATACCTCAGGATGTAGCCGGCCTCACTAGCAAATTTGAGACTAGCCCCGTGTGTGGTCCCATATGCCGAAAGACCCCGATTTCCCTGTCCGCTCTTGAAAAGAACCCGAGGCCCGGACACCTCTTCGAAGGCAACCCAGTGGGTGAAGGCACAACACGAAGGGGCACTGTCACCATCGTGCATCGTCCGGAAACACCCGCAGGTTCCACACACAGCGGAACAAGGGGCCTGGGACCCCTGAGCACCTCGAGAGGCAAGCCGAGTTCCCTTCCTCAGACAAGATGATTCCTGACTCTCCTGTCCCAACTCTGCAGGGACCCTGCGGGCGGAGTCCGAAACGGAGAGGAAGCCTGAGGTTCCTGCCTTCCCTGGAGATGAGGCCCTCTTCCATTGCGCCAAACCCAGCGGAGTCCTGAGAGGCCCCGCCAAATCCACAGCATCCCTCATCTGTTAGAAGCACACTGGGAAGTTCCCTAAGGCCACCGGTAAACTTTTATTGCACAAGGTCCCCATGAAAAGGCCCACGCAGCAGGACAGCCACAGATTCTGTCTGCCATTAAAGGGCAGTAAGGTGCCCTCTCCCCTTCTTTGCTGCCTCGGCGGCCACCAGGGTGCAATTCGCGTACCCTTCCCTTTCCCATCCTAGCAGGTGCTCCAGGGCCCGCTGGCCTACAAAGTGCCAGAAGCAGGGCTGGGCCAGCCGGCCAGAATTCAGGGTTCTGTCCCTTGGACTTCCAGCGGACACTAGGCTGCTTGGGAAAACCGCCCAGACTCTGAGGTTTTTCAGCAGAGGGGTGGAGTGGTAAAGGCCTTGACCCCAAAGACGAGGCCTTTCTGCGACCGCCAGGTTGGGGAGCTCTGAGACTGTGCCAACACAGGGCGGAATACATGGTTCCCTTCTCCAGGCAGTCCCCGTTCCCTTACCTGTGTTCCGCACCCCTCCGCTGTGGCCAATGGATGCCGATCCTTGGGGATCCAGGAGTTCACGAAATGGGCATTCCCAGCCGCAATGGCGACCCCCAACAGCACATCTGGAAAGCCCTCCCCCACCCCCGCCAGGAGCCGACCCCCGCTGCGAACGGACCCCCACCCCGCCCCGCGCCGCCAGGTTTCGCCCCGGCCTTGCCGGGCTCCCGGCGGGTTCCCAGCCACATTGGCGACCCCCGGGAGCACAACAGGGACCGACCCCCCACCCACAGCGAGCGGAATCTGGACCTGTGCAGCCCAGGTTTACCCCACCCTGGCTGCGCTCCCGGCGTGTTTCCAGCCGCAGTGGCCATCTCCGAGAGCACAACTGGGAAGCCCTCCCCTACCCCCGCCAGGAGCCGACACCCGCCCTGTGCCGCCCGGGTTCGCCCCGCCCCTGCCGCGCTCCAGGGGTGCTGCCCACCTTCACCAGCGGCTCTCGGTGAGCCCCGTCCCCACGCCCAGTTCCAGGAGAGGCTCTCGGACCTCGCTGCTGCCGCCAGGTCAAACATGAGGACAATACATACACCCCACAGAGACAATCCAAGCTGTCTGTGATTTAGGGATAAAACGAGGACTACAGAAAGGCAAGATGACCTGACCTAGGAGGGCCATGATATTCTATAGAACCAGACAAAGTTGGTTACCAAGGAAACTTTTTTCCTTGGAACCCGGAAAGCTGGTTCTTTGCATATGCAATGACCAAGAATTAGCTTGTTACCCAAGCCTGCTTTACTGACACCCCAATCCCCCCACTCCCCAGAAGACTGGCTCAAAGAAATATTTTAAATCTCAGGCGGAAACCTGGAAGATGTCTTGTCTGTCTGTTTGGATTAAGGTATGTGTCAGTGTGAGCCTTGTGTTTTTTGATAATATTGCTCAAGTTCTGTGTTCTGATTTCAATGGTCTCAAGACAAGGCAGCCCTTCCAAATCAAACTGCTGGAAATAAAAGAAAACATTGACCTAAATGAATGTCAGAGTCCCGTGAACTGGGAACTAGTCAATATTAAATATCTAGTATTTTTGGTTTTGCTCCTCCATTATAGACATGTCTAAGAGTCAACAACATTAAGCACAACATGTTCATAGTGCCTAGGTTTCTTTTGAGGTAAAAATTGCTCTATTGTTATATCTGTCACAAGCTTGTCAGCAAGAAACTACCTGGAAACGACAACAACAAAAGTAAAGAATGTAAATGTGATATGAGCTTTTAGACAAACTCTTTACAATAATTATACTCTAAAATATCTGCCTCTCATAGTCTTGATTGAAGGCAGAGGAGAAGGGGACGACAGAGGATAAGATGGTTGGATGGCATCCCTGACTCGATGGACATGAGTTTGTGCAAGCCCCTGGAGCTGGTGACGGACACGGAAGCCTAGCGTCCTTCAGGCCACGGGGTCCCAAAGACTCAGACACGACTGAGCAACTGAACTGAACTGAACTAACAAACGTTTCTCCAGGTGTTTTGGTTACCCGCGTTTCTATCCTTGTGACGACAGTGTATTGAATAGCTAGGTCATTTCCAAATAAATGAAAGTTCTGAAACATTCACGACTTGAAAGGACCTCCCTTTTACACAGAAACAAAAGAGATTTTTGACTCTCCATGAATAGTGTCTGGCACCATCCTGACATGTTAAATGTAAGAAAGCAATTGTTTTGTTTTGTTTTGTTCTGTTCTTGGGGGTGGGGGGAGGGGGGCGGGCTATAGCCAATGCCAATATAAAAGTCAGTTCTTGGTTGCTGAAGGGAAATGTATGACTTGTTATTACAAGAAAGTATGTGGAATGCAATGGCACTTGAGGAAGGAAAACGAAGTAGTTCTGTCTTACAGGTGGCAGTTTCAGGATGGGAGAAGCAAAGGAATGGGTACAGAATGGGATAAGGAGGTTGTAGGGAAAGTGGACCCCCAGAAAAGAGTTCTGTGCCTAGCACAAGTTTTTTTGAGATGTCGAACTGCCTTTGCTAATGGAGTTTAAGTTTCTTTACCTCTTAAGTGATCTCTTCTAGGTTGACCTAGAACAGAAATCTTTTGTTAGCTTTGGCTAAGTGGAGAAGTAGTGTTTCACGGTGACATATGTGATCCTTCCTGACTGTTTGCAGCCCTTTTGATATCGATGCACTGCTTCTGCTGCTGCTGCCGCCGCCGCTGCTGCTAAGTCGTTTCAGTCGTGTCCGACTCTGTGCGACCCCATAGACGGCAGCCCACCAGGCCCCGCAGTCCCTGGGGTTCTCTAGGCAAGAACACTGGAGTGGGTTGCCATTTCCTCCTCCCATGCATGAAAGTGAAAAGTGAACGTGAAGTCGCTCAGTGGTGTCAGACTCTTAACCACCCCATGGACTGCAGCCTACCAGGCTCCTCCATCCATGGGATTTTCCACGCAAGAGTACTGGAGTGGGGTGCCATTGCCTTCTCCCATATCTATGCACAACCCTGCCTAAATCATTGACTTCTAGCTAGCTTTGGGATGCCAATGACCATCCACCCTTACCAGGCAACAGAGAAGAGAAAAACACTTACCACAGGAGGTCCTGGTAAGGAACAAGGAACTAACAAGCTCCCGCCAACCAGGATTCTGCAGAGGTCAACAAGAGGTCAGTAAGAGATGGAAGACTGCAGTCCAGAGGTCCTAGCAACTTCCATCTTGCAGCAGAGACCCAGCATAGTCAAAACGAATTCAATGTTGCAAAAAATAAGTAAACAAATAAAGGACAGAAGTTCTTTGAACACATGACTGAGATTAGGGGTGAGGCAGTACATGTACGGTGCCCAGAAAATCTTAAAGTATGAGAAAAGAAACAAATTAAAGACAACTATCAAGCTGTCCAAACTGATAAAAACGAAAGATTACACAGTTTTTTCTGTATATATTAGCAGATAATAATCTGAAAAGGAATTAAAAAAAATTCCCTTTCAATAATGTCAACATGAATACAACACTTTGCCATGGATGTAACGAGGATGACAAGACTGGCACACTGGAAATTATACACCCTGGCTGAAAACTATCCTGAATACATGGACAGATATTCCATAACAATGGAAAGACTTAAGATGGCAATACCATGGAATGCATCTTCAATCTGAAATGAAGATTTGATATGATTTGATCGCTCAGAGCTTTTGTGTCATCAATTGTTATTAAAGTATAAATGAGATAGAGAAAGCTGCTGACTTAGACTTGAGGCGGGGTGTACGCCCTGCTGGTCTCTAGCCAGATATTCTACAGGCACTAGCAGTCAGCTAAGGAAAGAAAGGCACTGTCTCAGGGAATGGCACCAGGCCCCTCCCCCACGACATGCCTTGAGGTCACATTGGCAGCAGGTGAGTCATCCTGGGCCAAAAACTGATTGACATGAATCTTGAAGAAAGGCAGTATTCCAGGCAAATACATCATTTCCTTAACATAGATTAGGAGAACAAGGTACGAGGAAAATATACTGTTTTGTTCAAGTCGCTTCTGAGCCTATTGGGGGAACCGACCTGAAGCCAGAGTCCAGCGGATATACATAGGATATTTACATCGCTTGAGACAAACATTTCCTCAGGAACAAATGCATTGCTTAGCTCAAGGTTTGTCTGCGAAATTCTTACACATCAGGAGATGGCTCCGAGCTGGGTTTCTACACACAAGAACATGAATGCAAAGGACAAGCCTGCACAGCCCATCTGCCCCCCTCCCCCACAGCCAGCAGCATTTCCAAGTGACCTCCTAAGGCCTTCCCCAAAATACAGGGGCACCTCTGGGTTTCCTGTTGCCCTCACTTTGAATACTTTCTTAAAAAAAAAAAAATCCTGCACACTTCTTGATAGAATGCCACAGTGCAAGGAAAACAGGCCTTCAATACTTAAACCTCCCTGTGCCAAACACTTGGGGCTTGGTTTTGTTTTGTTTTGTTTTTTAATTACACCACCACATAATTTAAACTTTTTACAATTTCTAATTATTCAGTACCAAAACACCAAACTTATTGCACAAGGTCCCAAGGAAAAGGCCCACGCATCAGGACAGCCACAGATTCTGCCATGAAAGGGCAGCAAGGTGCCCTCTCCACTTCTTTGCTGCCTGGGCGGCCACCAGGGTTTGAAATTCATGCACCCTACTAACTTTCTAGGGTGCAATTCGCGGACCCTTCCCTTTCTCATCCTAGCAGGTGCTCCAGGGCCCGCTGGCCTACAAAGTGCCAGAAGCAGGGCTGGGCCAGCCGGCCAGAGTTCAGGGTTCTGTCCCTTGGACTTCCAGGGGACACTAGGCTGCTTGGGAAAACCGTGCAGACTGAGATTTTTCAGCAAAGGGGTGGAGCGGTAAAGGCCTTGACACCAAGGGCGAGGCCTTTCTGCAACCGCCTGGTTGGGGAGCTCCGAGAATGTGCCAACAGAGGGCGGAATACTTGGTTCCCTGCTCCAAGCAGTCCCAGTTCCCTGACCTGTGGCCCGCAGCCCTCTGCTGCACCCACTAGATGTGGATCCTTGGGGACACAGGAGCGTAGGAAATGGGCGTTCCTAGCCGCAGTGGCGACCCCCGAGAGCACAACTGGGACCGAACCCCCACCCACAGCCATCTAAATCTCGACCCGCGCAGCCCAGGTTTACCCCGCCCCGGGTGCGCTCCCGGCGCGTTTCCAGCCTCAGTGGCCACCACCGAGAGCACAACTGGGAAGCCCTCCCCCACCCCCACCAGGAGCCGAACCCCGCCCCGCGCCACCCGGGTTCACCCCACCCCTGCTGCACTCCCAGCGCGTTTCCAGCTGCAGTGGGGACCCCCGAGAGCACAACTGTTACCGCCCCCCACCCCCTCCCGACCAGAACCCCGACCCGCGCCGCCCGGGATCGCCCCGCCCCTGGCGCGCTCCCGGCGCGTTGCCCACTTCCACCAGGGGCTCCCGGTGAGCCCCGTCCCCACGCCCGGTTCCAGGAGAGGCTCTCGGACCTCGCTACTGCCGCCAGGTCAAACACGAGGACAATACATCCACCCCACAGAGACAATCCAAGCTGTCTATGATTTAGGGTTCAAACGAGGACTACAGAAAGGAAAGATGTCCTGACCTAGGAGGGCCATGAGAGTCTATAGATCCAAACAAAATTGGGTACCAAGGAAACTTTTTTCCTTGGAACCCGGAAAGCTGGTTCTTTGCATATGCAATGACCAACAATTAGCTTGTTACCCAAGCCTGCCTCGCTGCCACCCCCACCCCCCCCCCACTTCCCAGGAAAACGGCTCAAAGAAATATTTTAAATCTCAGGCGGAAAACTGGAAGATGTCTTGTCTGACTGTTTGGATTAAGGTATATGTCAGTGTGAGCCTTGTGTTTTTTGATAATATTGCTCAAGTTCTGAGTTCTGATTTCAATGGTCTCAAGACAAGGCAGCCCTTCCAAATCAAACTTCTGGAAATACAAGAAAACATTGACCTAAATGAATGTCAGAGTCCCGTGAACTGGGAACTAGTCAATATTAAATATCTAGTATTTTTGGTTTTGCTCCTCCACTATAGACATGTCTAAGAGTCAACAACATTAAGCACAACATGTTCATAGTGCCTAGGTTTCTTTTGAGGTAAAAATTGCTCTATTGTTATATGTGTCACAAGCTTGTCAGCAAGAAAGTACCTGGAAACAGCAACAACCAATGTAAAAAATGTAAATGTGATATGAGTTTTAGATAAACTCTTAACAATAATTATACTCTAAAATATCTGCCTCTCATAGTCTTGATTGAAGGCAGAGGAGAAGGGGATGACAGAGGATAAGATGGTTGGATGGCATCACTGACTCGATGGACATGAGTTTGAGCAAGCCCCTGGAGTTGGTGATGGACACGGAAGCCTGGCGTCCTGCAGGCCACGGGGTCCCAAAGAGTCAGACTCGACTGAGCAACTGAACTGAACTGAACTTACAATCGTTCCTCCAGGTGTTTTGGTTACCTGAGTTTCTATCCTGGTGCTAAACTAAGTGACGACAGTGTACTGAATAGCTAGGTCACTTCCAAAGAAATGAAACTTCTTAAACATTCACGACTTGAAAGGACCTCCCTTTTACACAGAAACAAAAGAGATTTTTGACTCTGCATGAATAGTGACTGGCACCATCCGAACATATTAAATGTAAGAAAGCAATTTTTTTGTTTTGTTTTGTTTTGTTCTGTTCTTGCAGGAAGCGGGGTGGGCGCTATTATCACTGATAGGTATGCTCACCAATCTATCAAATGCCAATATAAGAGTCAGTTCTTGGTTGCTGAAGGGAAATGTATGACTTGTTATTACAAGAATGTATGGAATGCAATCACACTTTAAGAAGGAAAACGAAGTAGTTCTGTCTTAGAGGTGGCATTTTCAGGACGGGAGAAGCAAAGGAATGGGTACAGAATGGGATAAGGAGGTTGTAGGGAAAGTAGGCCCCCAGAAAAGAGTTTTGTGCCTAGCACAAGTTTTCTTGAGATGTTGAACTGCCTTTGCTAATGGAGTTTAAGTTTCTTTACCTCTTAAGTGATCTCTTCTAGGTTGACCTAGAACAGAAATCTTTCGTTAGCTTTGGCTAAGGGGAGAAGTATTGTTTCACGATGACATATGTGATCCTACCTGACTGTTCTCATCCCCTTTGATATCTATGCACTGCTGCTGCTGCTGCTGCAGCTGCTAAGTGGTTCAGTTGAGGCCGACCCTGTGCCACGCCATAGATGGCAGCCCACCAGGCCCTGCAGTCCCTGGGGTTCTCTAGGCAAGAACACTGGAGTGGGTTGCCATTTTCTCCTCCTATGCATGAAAGTGAAAAGTGAAAATGAAGTCACTCAGTGGTGTCCGACTCTTAGCCACCCCATGGACTGCAGCCTACCAGGCTCCTCCGTCCTTGGGATTTTCCAGGAGTGGGGTGCCATTGCCTTCTCCCATATCTATGCACAAGCCTGCTTAAATAATTGACTTCTAGCCAACTTTGGGATGCCCATGACCACCCACCCTTACCAGGCAACAGAGAAGAGAAAAACACTTACCACAGGAGGTTCTGATAAGGAACAAGGAACTAACAAGCTCCCACCTACCAGGATTCTGCAGAGGTCAACAAGAGGTCAGCAAGAGATGAGAGACTGCAGTCCAGAGGTCCTAGCTACTTCCATCTAGCAACAAACACCCAGCATAGTCAAAACGATTTCATTGTTAAAAAATAAATAAATAAATAAATAAAAGGACAGAAGTTCTTTGAACACATGTCTGAATTTAGGGGTGAGGCATTACATATGTGTCCCAGGATAATCTTAAAGTGTCAGAAAGTAAAGAAATTAAAGACAACTATCAAGCTGTCCAAACTGATAAAAATGAATGATTACACAGTTTTATCTGTATACATTAGCAAATAATAATCTGAAAAGGAATTTTAAAAAATTCCCTTTCAATAATATCAACATGAATAAAACACTTTGCCATGGATGTAACGAGGATGACAAGATTGGCACACTGGAAATTATACACCCTGGCTGAAAACTATCCTGAATACATGGACAGATATTCCATAACGATGGAAAGACTTAAGATGGCAATACCATGGAATGCATCTTCAATCTGAAATGAAGATTTGATATGATTTGATCGCTCAGAGCTTTTGTGTAATCAAGTGTTATTAAAGTATTAAAGAGATAGAGAAAGCTGCTGACTTAGACTCGAGGCGGGGTGGGGGGTGGGTAGTAAGAGTACCCCCTGCTGGTCTTTAGCCAGATATTCTACAGGCACTAGCAGTCAGCTAAGGAAAGAAAGGAACTGTTTCAGGGAATGGCACCAGGCCCCTCCCCCACGACAGGCATTGAGATAATATTGGCAGCAGGTGAGTCATCCCGGGCCAAAACTTGATTGACATGAATCTTGAAGAAAGGCAGTATTGCAGGCAAATATATCATTTCCTTAACATAGATAAGGAGAACAAGCTAGGAGGAAAACATGCTGTTTTGTTCAAATCGCTTCTGAGCCTTTTGGGGGAACCGACCTGAAGCCAGAGTCTAGCGGAAATACATAGGATATTTACATCGCTTAAGACAAACATTTTCTTAGGAAAAAATGCATTGCTTAGCTCAAGGTTTGTCTGCGAAATTCTTACACATCAGGAGATGGCTCCGAGCTGGGTTTCCACACACAAGAACATCCATGCAAAGGACAAGCCTGTACAGCCCATCTGTCCCGCTCCCGCACAGCCAGCAGCATTTCCAAGTGACCTCCTAAGGCCTTCCCCAAAATACAGGGGCACCTCTGGGTTTCCTGTTTCCCGCACTTCGAACACTTTTCTTAAAAAAAAAAAATCCTGCACACTTCTTGATAGAATGCCACAGTGCAAGGAATACAGTCCTTCAATATTTAAACCTCCATTTGCAAAACACTTGGAGCTTGGTTTTGTTTTGTTTTGTTTTTTAATTACACCACCACATAATTTAAAGCTTTTACACGCTCTAATTATTCAGTTCCAAAACACCAAACTTTTATTGCACAGGGTCCTCATGAAAAGGCCCACGCAGCTGGACAACCACAGATTCTGCCATGAAAGGGCAGCAAGGTGCCCTCCCCCCTTCTTTGCTGCCTGGGCGGCCACCAGGGTTTGAAATCCATGCACCCTACTAAGTTTCTAGGGTGCAATCCATGGACCCTTCCCTTTCCCATCCCAGCAGGTGCTCAAGGGCCCGCTGGCTTACAAAGTGCCAGAAGCAGGGCTGGGCCAGCCGGCCAGAGTTCAGTGTTCTGTCCCATGGACTTCCAGAGGACACTAGGCTGCTTGGAAAAACCGCGCCGACTCTGAGATTTTTCAGCAGAGGGGTGGAGCGGTTAAGGCCTTGACCCCAAAGGCAAGGCCTTTCTGCGACCGCCAGGTTGGGGAGCTCCGAGAATGTGCCAACAGACGGCGGAATACTTGGTTCCCTGCTCCACGCAGTCCCAGTTCCCTTACCTGTGGTCCGCAGCCCTCCGCTGCACCCACGGGATGGCGATCCTTGGGGACCCAGGAGCGGACGAAATGGGCGTTCCCAGCCGCAGTTGCAACCCCGAGAGCGCAACTGGGAACCCCTCCCCATCCCCCCCGTGAGCCGACCCCCGCCCCGCGCCGCCAGGGTTAGCCCCGCCCCTGCCGCGCTCCCGGTGCGTTCCCAGCCGCAGTGGCGACCCCCGGGAGCACAACTGGGACCGACCCCCACCCAAAGCCATCTGAATCTCGACCCCCGCAGCCCGGGTTTACCCAGTCCCGGGTGCGCTCCCGGCGCGTTTTCAGCCTCAGTATCCACCTCGGAGAGCACAACTGGGAAGCCCGCCCCCAACCCCGCCAGAAGCCGACCCCCGCCCCACGCCGCCCGCGTTCGCCCCGCCCCTGCACGGTCCAGGTACCTTCCCAGCTTCTAGCGTTCACGCCCGGGTAGGAGCAGGATGTAGGAGTATGGGAGATGTGTTTGGAGCCTGACAGCCTCAGCTCCGCTCTGGCCTGCCCTTTGGACCTAGGAGCCAGGCCAACTTGCAGAGGGCTTAGGGCCCCATTGTATGCAAACTACCAAGGCCTACCGCAAGGAGAGCTCTGTCCGAGGGAAGGGAAGCGCCCCAGGCTGCGTTCCCAAGCTGTTGCTTGGCAATGCAGATTCAGCGGTAAACGGAGGGAATCAGGCTCTCTGTAGCCTCAGCTTCACACACAGGTGTGTCTCCGTAGGAATCAAGAAAGATCCTGACAGAGTGAGGTTCATTAGAGCTATACTAAAGAGCAAAGGCTTGTCCATGTGGTCTTCCCTTCCCCTGTGCCTTTGGGTCTCCAGGCTCGGCCCCAGCTCCGTGGAAACAACCCCTGAGAAAATATCTTCAAGATCCACTTTTCCCAGTCTCTGGGAACCGGGGTTCGTAGGAGGAGAGAAAAGCACGCCTCCATCGGGAACGAAAAGGCAGCCCACCTGCCTTTGTTTTGAAGCCTCTATTTGGAAGGAATGGGTTAGCTTCTCCTAAAGGAGACCTCCAGATCTGCTCAGAAGTCGGTAATTCCAGAGGCAGGGTACTGGTTCCTGACTGCCCTTTGCTAGCCTTGCAAAGATATTCCTAGATTCTAGAGTTATTTTCCATGAAGGAGCAGGCTTCGGGAATGTGTCAGACGGGACTGGCTCCTTATTGACCTCAGCTCAGCTATTGCCTTTCCATTCAAACTAGGACAAGGGCCTACTTTATGAAGGGTAAGGGTCTTCTTCTTTGCAAACTGCCAAGGGCTACAGCAATGAGACCTCTGTCAAGGTAAGGGAAGCCTAAGAGGATGGATTCTCAAGCAGGTGCTTTGCCACAAAGCATCAGCACCCCACGGAGAGAATCAAGCTCCCTGTGCAGCAATGTTGGGAGTGTAGCTTCACACACAGAGTTGTCTCTATAGGAGCCAAGAATGTTCCTGAGAGATTAGGTTCACTAAACCTCTCCTACAGAGCATAGACCTGTCAATGTGGTTTTGCCTTCCCCTGTGAGTTGGGTCCTCGAGGTCCGCCACACCTCTGGGGAAACTGTCCCTGAGAAAAGATCTCCAGGAACCGCTTCGCCAAGGCTGGGAAATGCTGTTCACAGGAAGTAAGGCAAGCGAATCTCCTGCAGAGAAAAATAGGCCTTACTGTCCCTGGAGGAGCAGGCTGCCAGAGTGTGTGAAACCTGACTGTTGCCTTACTGGCCTCAGCTCCGCCATTGCCTGTTCATCCGAGCTAGCATCCAGGCCTACTTGGAAAAGCGTTTGGGTGCAGATTTCTACAAAGTGCCAAGGGCTACAGCAGTGAGAATTCTCTCGGTGGTAAGGGAGAGCATTTTTTGGATTCTCAAGCTGTTTTCTGAATGACAGCGTCAAAATGAACAGAGAGAATCAGGCTCTCTCTGCCCCTATGTTAGGTACGCAGCTTCACACACAGAGGTGTCTCTATAGGAGCCAAGAATGCTCCTGAGAGATGAGGTTCACTAGAGGTCTGCTACAGACCATAGACCTGTCCATGTGGTCTTGCCTTCCCCTGTGCCTTTGGGCCCCGGGCTCGGCCCCAGCTCCGTGGAAACAACCCCTGAGAAAATATCTTCAAGATACGCTTTTCCCAGAGGCTGGGAACTGGGGTTCATAGGAGGAGAGAAAAGCAAGCCTCCTTCGGGCACGAAAGGCCGCCAACCTGCCTGTGTTTTGAAGCCTCTATTTGGAAAGAATGGGTTAGCTTCTCCTAAAGGAGACCTCCAGATCTGCTCAGAAGTCGGTAATTCCAGAGGCAGGGTGCTGGTTCCTGACTGCCCTTTGCCAGCCTTGCAAAGACATTCCAAGATTCTAGAGTTATATTCCATGAAGGAGCAGGCTTCGGGAATGTGTCAGAGGGGACTGGCTCCTTATTGGCCTCAGCTCAGCTATTGCCTTTCCATTCAAACTAGGACAAGGGCCTACTTTATGAAGGGTAAGGGTCTTCTTCTTTGAAACTGCCAAGGGCTACAGCAATGAGACCTCTGTCAAGGCGAGGGAAGCCTAAGAGGACGGATTCTCAAGCAGGTGCTTTACTACAAAGCATCAGCACCCCACGGAGAGAACCAAGATCCCTGTTCCCCAATGTTGGGAGTGTAGCTTCACACACAGAGTTGTCTCTATAGGAGCCAAGAATGTTCCTGAGAGATTAGGTTCACTAAACCTCTCCTACAGAGCATAGACCTGTCCATGTGGTTTTTCCTTCCCCTGTGAGTTGGGTCCCCGAGGTCCGCCACACCTCCGGGGAAACTGTCCCTGAGAAAAGATCTCCAGGAACCGCTTCGCTGAGGCTGGGAAACGCTGTTCACAGGAAGTAAGGCAAGCGAATCTCCTGCAGAGAAAAAGAGGCCTTACTGTCCCTGGAGGAGCAGGCTGCCAGAGTGTGTGAAACCTGACTGTTGCCTTACTGGCCTCAGTTCCACCATTGCCTGTTCCTCCGAACTAGGACCCAGGCCTATTTGGAGAAGCGTTTGGGTGCGGATTTCTACAAAGTGCCAAGGGCTACAGCAGTGAGAATTCTCTCAGCGGTAAGGGAGAGCATTTTATGGATTCTCAAGCTGTTTTCTGAACGACAGGGTCAAAGTGAACTGAGAAAATCAGGCTCTCTGTGCCCCTATGTTAGGTACGCAGCTTCACACACAGAAGTGTCTCTATAGGAGCCAAGAATGTTCCTGAGAGATGAGGTTCACTAGAAGTCTGCTACAGAGCATAGACCTGTCCATATGGTTTTGCCTTGCCCTATGAGTTGGGTCCCTGAGGTCCGCCCCAGCTCAGGGGAAGGAGCCCCTGAGAAAAGATCTCCAGGGACCGCTATTCCCCCAGGCTGGCAAACGCAGTTCACAGGAGGTAACACAAGCGAGCCTCCTGCAAGGCACAACAGGCCTTAGTGTCCCTGGACGATCAGGCTGCAAGAGTGTGTGAGACCTGACTGGTGCCTTACTGGCCTCAGCTCCGCCATTGCATGTTCCTCCGAACTAGGACCCAGGCCTACTTGGAGAAGGGTTTGGGTATGGATTTCTAAATACTGCCAAGGGGTATAGCAATGAGAACTGTGTCACGGGTAAGGAAGAGCATTGTATGGATTTTCAAGCTGTTGTTTGAACGACAGCTTCAAAGCTGCACAGAGAGAATCAGACTCTGTGTCTCCATGTTCGGTACACAGCTTCACAGACAGGGGTGTCTCCATAGGAAACAAGAACGTTCCTGACAGAGTGAGGTTCACTAGAGCTCTCCTAGAGAGCAAAGACTTGTCCATGTGGTTTTTCTTCCCCTGTGCGTTTGGGGCTCCAGGCTCGGCCCCAGCTCCGTGGAAACAACCCCTGAGAAAAGATCTTCAAGATCCGCTTTTCCCAGAGGCTGGGATGTGGGGTTCATAGGAGGCGGGAAAAGCAGGCCTCATTCAGAGAGCAAGAGGCAGCCAAGCGGCCTGCGTTTGGAAGCCTCTATTTGGAAGAATGGGTTAGCTTCCCCTAAGGGAGACCTCCAGATCTGTTCAGAAGTCGGTAATTCCAGAGGCAGTGTGCAGGGTCCTGACTGCCCTTTGCCAGCCTTGCAAAGACATTCCTAGATTCTACAGTTATCTTCCTGAAGAAGCAGGCTTTGGGAATATGTCAGACATGACTGGCGCCTTATTGGCCTCAGCTCAGCTATTGCCTTTCCATTCAAAGTAGGACAAGGCCCTACTTTATGAAGGGTAAGGGTCTTCTTCTTTCCAAACTGCCGAGGGCTACAGCAATGAGACCTCCGTAAATGCGAGGGAAGCATAAGCGGATGGATTATCAGGAAGGTTCTTTGCCACCAAGCATCAGCACCCCACGGAGAGAATCAGGCTCCCTTTGCCCCTATGTGGGGTGTGTAGATTCACACACAGTGGTGTCTCTACAGGAGCCAAGAATGTTCCTGAGAGATGAGGCTCACAAGAGCTCTCCTACAGAGTGCTCACCTGTACATGTGGTTTCGCATTCCCCTGTGAGTTGGGTGCCCGAGGTCCGCCCCAGCTCCGAGAAAACAGCCTCTGAGAAAAGATCTCCAGGAACCGCTTTTCGCCCAGGCTGGGAAAAGCTGTTCACAGGAAGTAAGGCAAGTGAGCCTCCTGCAGAGAAAAAGAAGCCTTACTGTCCCTGGAGGAGCAGGCTGCCAGAGTGTGTGAAAACTGACTGGTGCCATACTGGTCTTAGCTCCGCCATTGCTTGTTCCTCCGAACTGGGACTCAGGCCTACTTGGAGAAGGGTTTAGGTGCAGATTTCTACAAACTGCCAAGGGCTACTGCAATGAGAACTCTCTCAGAGGTAAGGGCGAGAATTGTATGGATTCTCAAGCTGTTTTCTGAACGACAGCATTAAACCTGCACAGAGAGAATCAGGCTCTCTGCCGCCATGTTGGGTACACAGTTTCACACACAGAGGTGTCCGCATAGGAGCCAAGGACGTTCGTCAAAGACTGAGGTTCACTAGAGCTCTCTTAGAGAGCAAAGACTTGTTCATGTGGTTTTGCCTTCCCCTGTATGTGTGGGTCTCTGGGCACAACCCCAGCTCCGTGGAAACAACCCCTGAGCAAAGATCTCCAAGATCTGCTTTTCCCCCATGCTGGGAACCAGGGATCATAGGAGGCAGGAAAAGCAAGCCTCCTTCAGGCAAGAAGAGGCAGCCAACCGGCCTGTGTTTGGAAGCCTCTATTTGCAAGGAATGGGTTAGCTTCTCCAGAAGGAGACCTCCAGATCTGCTCAGAAGATAGATATTCCAGAGGCAGGGTCGAGGTTCCTGACTGCCCTTTGCCAGCCTTGCAAAGACATTCCTAGATTCTAGCAATATTTTCCATGAAGCAGCAGGCATCGGGAATATGTCAGAGTTGACGGGTGCCTTACTGGCCTCAGCTCAGCTATTGCCTTTCCTTTCAAACTAGGATCAGGGCCTACTTGGTGAAGGGTAAGGGTCTACTTCTTTCCCAACTGCCAAGAGACACAGCAATGAGACCTCTGTCAAGGCGAGGGAAGCGTAAGCGGATGGATTCTCAAACAGGTGCTTTGCCACAAAGCATCAGCACCCCATGGAGAGAATCAGGCTCCCTGTGCCCCTATGTTCGGTGTGTAGCTTTACACACAGAGGTGTCTCTGTACGAGCCAAGAATGTTCCTAAGACTTTAGATTCACTAAGGTCTCCTACAGAGCATAGACCTGTCCATGTGGTTTTTCCTTCCCCTGTGAGATGGGTCCCCGAGGTCCACCCCAGCTCTGGGGATAGAGCCCCTGAGAAAAGATCTCCAGGAACCGCTTTTTGCCCAGGCTGGGAAACGCAGTTCACAGGAGGCAAGGCAAGCGAGCCTCCTGCAGGGAAAAATAGGCCTTACTGTCCCTGGAGGAGCAGGCTGCCAGAGTGTGTGACACCTGACTGGTGCCTTACTGACCTCAGCTCCGCCATTGCATGGCCATCCAAACCAGGACCCAGGCCTACTTGGAGAAGGGTTTGGGTGAGGATTTGTAAAAACTGCCAAAGGCTACAGCAATGAGAAGTCTCTCAGAGGTAAGGGAGAGCATTCTATGGATTCTCAAGCTGTTGTTTGAACGACAGCTTCAAAGCTGCAAAGAGAGAATCAGGCCCTGTGTGCCCCCTTGTTGGGTACGCAGCTTCACACACAGGGGTGTCTCCATAGGTGTCAAGAACGTTCCTGACACAGTAAGTTTCACTTAGAGGTCTCCTGGAGAGCAAAGACTTGTCCATGTGGTTTTCCTTCCCCTGTGCGATTGGGTCTCTGGTCTCGGCCCCAGCTCCATGGAAACAACCCCTGAGAAAATATCTTCAAGATCCACTTTTCCCAGAGGCTGGGAACAGGGCTTCATAGGATGCGAGAAAAACAGGCCTCCTTCGGGCGAGAAAAGGCAGCCAACCGGCCTGTTTGGAAGCCTCTATTTGGAAAGAATGGGTTAGCTTCTCCTAAAGGAGACCTCCAGATCTGCTCAGAAGTCGGTAATTCCAGAGGCCGGGTGCTGGTTCCTGACTGCCCTTTGCCAGCCTTGCAAAGACATTCCCAGATTCTAGAGTTATTTTCCATGAAGGTGAAGGCTACGGGAGT
This sequence comes from Bubalus kerabau, assembly GCF_029407905.1. NCBI lineage: Eukaryota > Metazoa > Chordata > Mammalia > Artiodactyla > Bovidae > Bubalus > Bubalus kerabau. The sequence continues at coordinate 1,053,383 of NW_026577890.1, read as the reverse complement.
ATGTCAGACTTGGCAGGCACCTTATTGGCCTCAGCTCAGCTATTACATTTCCATTCAAACTAGGACAAAGGCCTACTTTATGAAGGGTAAGGGTCTTCTTCTTTCCAAACTGCCAAGGGCTACAGCAATGGGACCTCTGTCAAGGCGAGGGAAGCCTAAGTGGATGGATTATCAAGCAGGTGCTTTGCCACAAAGCATCAGCACCCCAAGGGGAGAATCAGGCTCCATTTGTCCCTATGTTGGGTGTGTAGCTTCACATACAGAGGTGTCTCTATAGGAGGCCAGAATGTTCCTGAGAGATGAGGTTCACTAGAGCTGTCCTACAGAGCATAGACCTGTCCATGTGCTTTTGCCTTCCCCTGTGAGTTGGGTCCTCGAGGTCCTCCCCAGCTCCGGGGAAGGAGCCCCTGAGAAAAGATCTCCAGGGACCTCTTTTCCCCCAGGCTGGGAAATGCAGCTCACAGGAGGGAAGTCAAGTGAGCCTCCTGCAGGGAAAAAGAGGGCTTACTGTCCCTGGACGATCAGGCTGCCAGAGTGTGTGAGACCTGACTGGTGCCTTACTGGCCTCAGCTCCGCCATTGCATGTTCCTCCGAACTAGGACCCAGGACTACTTGGAGAAGGGTTTGGGTGCGGATTTCTAAAAACTGCCAAGGGCTACAGCAATGAGAACTCTGTCACGGGTAAGGAAGAGCATTGTATGGATTTTCAAGGTGTTTTTTGAACGACATCTTTAAAGCTACACAGAGAGAATCAGGCTCTCTGTGCCCCCATGTTGGGTACGCAGCTTCGCACACAGGGGTGTCTCCATATGAATCAAGAATGTTCGTGACAGAGTGAAGTTCACTAGAGCTCTCCTAGAGAGCAAAGACTTGTCCATGTGGTTTTTCTTCCCCTGTTAGTTTGGGTCTCCAGGCTTAGCCCCAGCTCCGTGGAAACAACCCCCGAGAAAAGATCTTCAAGATCCGCTTTTCCCAGAGCCTGGGAAGCTGGGTTCATAGGAGGCAGGAAAAGCAAGCCTCCTTCGGGCACGAAGAGGCAGCCGACCGGCCTGTTTTTGGAAGTCTCAATATGGAAGGAATGAGTTAGATTCTCCTAAAGGAGACCTCCAGATCTGCTCAGAAATTGGTAATTCCAGAGGCAGGGTGCAGGCTCCTGACTGCCCTTTGCCAGCCTTGCAGAGACATTCCTAGATTCCAGCGTTATTTTCCATGAAGGAGCAGGCTTCGGGAATATGTCAGACTTGACTGGCGCCTTATTGGCCTCAGCTCAGCTCTTGCCTTTCCTTTCAAACTAGGACAAGGGCCCACTTTATGAAAGGTAAGGGTCCTCTTCTTTCCAAACTGCCAAGGGCTACAGCAATGAGACCTCTGTCAAGGCGAGGGAAGCGTAAGCTGATGGATTCTCAAGCAGGTGCTTTGCCACAAAGCATCAGCACCCCACGGAAAGAATCTGGCTCCCTTTGCCCCTACGTTGTGTGTGTAGCTACACGCACAGAGGTGTCTCGATAGGAGCCAAGAATGTTCCTGAGAGAGGAGGTTCACTGTTGGGGGCCAGAGTGAGGCACTCCGCCCATGGCAAAGGTCATGAGGAAGGAGGCTCGACATAGGCAAAGGTGGGATCAAGCCTCAGGAGTCCCCCTGGAAATCCTCAAGCATCTACGCCCATAACCAGAGCCTGCCTACCTTACTACTTTGTGCTCTCACCTACACCTCTGACTTTACGGGGGGCTGTCCCCCACCACCTCTTTCGGAGAAGGAGTTAACCTAGAGCTCCAGTTGAGAAAAACCCCTGGGTGTGACAAGAGTGTTTTAACCTACAAACTCCTCTGAAGGTTCCCTAGCCTGCCTGACAGGCTTGTCCGGCCACATGTGATTGCTCACAGCCTCTCAACCATGAGAGGCACGAGATGATTTAAACCTTCTAAAAACAGGTTCCTTAGAAAAGTTAGAAAATTATTAGTATAAGTATAATGGGCTGATTAGAAATCATATTGGTGAAGGGTTTTTCATTTGTTGAGCTGATGTTTACTGCTAAGTCTCCACATCCCCTGCCCTTATACACATTAATGAATATATAGAAGAAATAAGTATTAACCTTTGATATAAATCACGTTAGACCTTAGGCTAAGTAAATTCTTTCCTTAACTAAAACCCACTACACCCTCACCCTATAGGAATGTAACTTTATTTGGGTGGCGTCTGTTTTAAGAATAATCACCCCTGGAGAAATAAGTGTCCTGGTTGACTGACCGCTGTCACAAGGAGAGGGTCGTAAATTGTCAGCAGGCCCCCCGGCCAGAAGATGATGTAACACCCCTAAGACCTCTGTATACTTTTGTATGAAGCACCTGACTTTGATAAAAGTCAGGACTGCTGACCCCACGTGACTTTTGCATAACATCTCAGTGTATAAAAGTAGACCATGGAAAATAAAGAATTGGGATCAGTTTCTCGAAATACTGGTCTCCCCATGTCTCTCTCTCTCTCTCACTCTGGTTGAGTCTCCATCTGGAGCGCGGAACCCACCAAGCTTACTAATTTTGCCTGGGCTTCTAAGATCCGACCGGGGAGGCCTCAGTGTCTCCTCTCCTTCGGGAGAACGGAAGGACGCCTGCGGCCTACGTAAGTGGTGCAAGCTTCTTGTCTTGAAGTTTTAGTGGTCCCCCGCGTAAACCAAGCTTCTCAGCCTCTTTTCTCCACTGAATTTTCCTACTGAGCTATCCTCATTTTATTACTCTTTATATCCTTAACTAACGTTTAATTAAGCAGTTGTTCCCTGACCCTCGCCTACGCCGTCTCTGCTTCGAATACCCTGGATCAGCAGGGGCTGGACCCCGGCAGTTCACTAGAGATCTCCTACAGAGCATAGACCTGTCCATTTGGTTTTGCCTTCCCCTGTGAGTTGGGTCCCCGAGGTCCGCCCCAACTCCGGGGAAGCAGCCCCTGAGAAAAGATCTCCAGGAACTGCTTTCCGCCCAGGCTGGGAAACGCTGTTCACAGGAAGTAAGGCAAGCGAGCCTCCTGAAGGGAAATAGAGGCCTTACTGTCCCTGGAGGAGCAGGCTGCCAGAGTGTGTGACACCTGACTGGTGCCTTACTGGCCTCAGCTCCGCTATTGCATGTTCATCTGAACTTGAACCCAGGCCTACTTGGAGAAGTGTTTGTGTGCCGATTTCCAGAAACTGCGAAGGGCTACAGCAATGATAACTCTCTCAGTGGTAAGGGAGAGCATTGTGTGGATTCTCAATTTGTTGTTTGAATGACAGCGTCAAAGCTGCACAGAGAGAATCAGGTCTCTGTGTCTCTATGTTGGGTAAGCAGCTTCCCACACAGAGATGTCCCCGTTGGAGCCAAGAACATTCCGCATAGACTGAGGTTCACTAGAGCACTCCTAGAGAGCAAAGACATATCCATGCGGTTTTCCCTTCCCCTGTGCGTGTGGGTCTCCGGGATCGGCCCCTGCTCCGTGGAAACAGCCTCTGAGAAAAGATCTCCAAGAACCTCTTATCCCCCAGGCTGGGAAGCAGAGTTCGCAGGAGGTGGGATAAGCAAGCTTCCTTCGGCAAGAAGAGACAGCCAACCGGCCTGTGTTTGGAAGCCTATATTTGCAAGGAATGGGTTAGTTTCTCCTGACCGAGACCGCCAGATGTGCTGAGAAGATAGAAATTCCAGAGGCAGGGTCGAGGTTCCTGACTGCCCTTTGCAAGCCTTGCATAGACATTCCCAGATTCTAACGTTATTTTCCATGAAGGAGCAGGCATCGGGAATATGTCAGACTTGACTGGCGCCTTACTGGCCTCAGCTCAGCTACTGCCTTTCCATTCAAACAAGGACAAGGGCCTACTTGGTGAAGGGTAAGGGTGTGCTTCTTTCCAAACTGCCAAGGACTACAGCAATGAGACCTCTGTCAAGGTGAGGGAAGCCTATGCGGATGGATTCTTAGCAGGTGCTTTGCCACAAAGCATCAGCACCCACGGAGAGAATCAGACTCCCTTTGCCACTATGTTGGGTGTGTAGCTTCATGCACAGAGGTGTCTCTGTAGAAGCCAAGAATGTTCCTGAGAGATGAGGTTCACTAGAGCTCTCCTACAGAGCATAGCCCTGTCCATGTGGTTTTGTCTTCCCCTTTGAGTTGGGCCCCCGAGGTCCGACCCAGCTCCAGGGAAACAGCCCCTGAGAAAAAATCTCCAGGAACAGCTTTGCGCCCAGGCTGGGAAATGCAGTTCACAGGAGGCAAGGCAAGCGAGCCTCCTGCAGGGAAAAAGAGGCCTTACTGCTCCTGGACGATCAGGCTGCAAGAGTGTGTGAGACCTCACTTGTGCCTTACTGGCCTCAGCTCCGCCGTTGCCTGTTGTTCCGAGCTAGGACCCAGGCCTACTTGGAGAAGGGTTAGGGTGCGGATTTCTACAAGCTGTCAAGGACGACAGCAATGAGAATACTCTTAGCAGTAAGGGAGAGCATTGTATGGATTCTCAAGCTGTTGTTTGAATGACAGCTTCAAAGCTACACAGAGAGAATCAGGCTCTCTGTTCTCCTATTTTGGCTATGCAGGTTCACACACAGAATTTGACTCTGTTGGAGCCAGAAATATTCCTGAAAGACTTAGGCTCACCAAAGCTGTCCTCCAGAGCAAAGACATTGGATGTGGTTTTGCCTTCCCTTGTCAGTATGGGTCCCCTAGCTTGGCCCCAGCTCCGGGGATACAGCCTCTGAAAAAAATCTTCCAAGAAGCGATTTTTCCTCCAGGCTGTTAAGCGGAATTTGCAGTTTGCAAGTTAAGGAAGCCTGCTTCATGGAAGAGCAAGCAGCCAACTGGCCCTGTGTTAGGAAGCCTGTATTTGAAAGGAATGGGTTAGCTTCTACAGCGGGAGAACCTCAGATCTGCTCAGGGGGCTGAAATACTAGAGTCAGGGTCGAGGTTCTCCCTTGTCCTTTGCGCACCTTGCAAAGACATTCCTAGCTTCTAGCGTTAGTGTCCCTGTAGTAGCAGGCTGCAGGAGCGTGTGATAAATGACTGCCGCGTTCCTGTCCTCAGCTCCGCTATTGACTTTCTATTCGAACTAGAACCCAGGCCTACTTTGAGAGGGGTTAGGGTCCAGTGTTTCCAAACTGCCAAGGGCTACGGCAATGCGAGCTCTGTCAGAGGTAAGAAAAGAGCAATTGGTTGGATTCTTCAGCTGCTGCGTGGCTGCACAGCTTCCGCGCCGCATGGAGAGCATGAGGCTCCTTGTGGCCCTATTTTGGGTATGCACCAACATGCACACAGAATGTCTGTGTTCACTTATGTACAGGCTTATGAACACTAGAGCTCTCCTACAGAGCAAAGACCACTCAGTGGGCTCCAAGAGATACCTGTCGCGACTCGAGAAGAGAGTGGAGTCCTTTGCTTCCCCTCGAGATGAGGCCTGACTCCCCGGGTGAGTATGGAATGCAACCCCAAATCCCTGTCGCCTATGGAGAGGAACATTAAGTCCTGGATACAAGCCTAGATGAGGTCTAGTTTGCCCTTCAGTGAATGGAGCCCAATCCACAGCTCTCCCTGGCAACTCGAATGGAAGATTAGACTTCCTGGGCCAACACAAGAGGAAGCCTGAATTCCCCGTCGTAACTCGAGAATCCCACCGCAACTCGAGAAAAACCACGTGCTTCCCTCGTCATCGCAAGATGAGGCCCTTTGTCCGCTACAGCATCTCAAGAGAAATCCCACGTTCCATCCTGAAGTGCGAAACGGTAGTTGGCACCCTTGATGCGACCCCAAAAGTTCCGCGACATACCAGACTCACTCAAGGGAAACACCGAGGTTCCCGGCACCACTTCATCTGACCCCTTCTCCTCTCCTGATTGCGACAGGAGGGTCGACTCCCCTTCTCTGTCTGCAAGAGGTTCCCGACCTTCCGGGCGCACCTCAGGATGAGGCCGGTCTCATGAGGAAGTTCGAGACGTAGCCTCGTGGGTGGTGCCACATATCGAAAGACCCCAATTTCACGGTCCACTCTTGAAAAGAACCCGATGCCAGCACACTTCTTTGAAGGAAAACCTGTGGATGAAGGCACAACACGAAGGGGCACTGACACCCGCGTGCATCGTCCAGAAAAACCCGCAGGTCCCACAGACATTTCGACAAGTGGCCTGTCACCCTGTAAACAACTCGAAAGGCAAACGAAGGTCCATTCCTCAACAGAAGACTAGGTGTGACTCTCTTGTCCCTACTCTGCAGGGACCATGGGATCCGAGTCAGAAACGGAGAGGAAGCCTGAGGTTCCTGCGTCCACTCGAGATGAAGCCCTCTTCCATTGCACCACAACCAGTGGAGTCCCGAGTGGCGCCTACAAACTCCACAGTATCCCTGAGTTCTCAGAGGCACAATGAGAAGCTGCCTGAGGTCACAGGCACAAGTCGAGGGAACCCTGGGTTTTCTACCGTGACTCGAGAAAGACCTCGAGAGTGCTTCAAAATGTGTTGAGTCGCGATTCCCCTACCATGACTCGAGAGCCATGACACGCTCCCCCTCGCCACGCGCATGGAGACCTGACTAACCTGGCACTGCACGAGAGGCTACATGAGCTCCTCATCGTACCTCGTGAGGAAACCCACACTGGTGCGGCAGCTCGAGTAAACACATGAGACACTCCGGTCATCGCGAGATGAGGGCCTGATTTTCCTGCATGGTCTGGAGACCAATCACGAGTCCTCTCTCCAAACTGAGGAGGAGGCTGGACTCCCTTGAAGCCGCTCAGGGAGCTCCAAGAGATCCGCGTTGCGACTCGAGAGGAGAGCGGAGTCCTTGGCTTCCCCTCGAGACGAGGCCTGACTCCCCGGGGGAGCCTGGAATGGAACCCCGAGATCCCCGCCTTCCCTGGAGAGGAATATTAGGTCCCGGACACACGCCTAGGTGAGGTCTCTTGGCCCCTGCCGTGACTCGACGCAACCCCCAGCTTTCCCTCGCAACTCGAGGGGAAGTTTGGGCTTCCCAGGGCCAACCCAAGAGGAAGGCTGAGATCCCCGTCGAAACTTGAGAATCCCGCCGCAACTCGAGAAAAACCACGTGGTTCCCACCTCTTGGCAAGATGAGGCCCTTGCCCGGGACGGGGTCTCAAGGGAAGTCCCCTGTTCCGCCCTGAAGGGCGAAACGGTCCCTGACAGCCTTCCTGCGACCCCCAAAAGTTCCCCGACACGCCGTCTTCCCTCGAGGGGAACACCGAGTGTCCCGGCACTGCTTCATCTGAGACCATTCTCACCTCCGGAACGCGACAGGAGAGTCGATTCCCCTGCGTGGTCTGGAAGGGGTTCCCGGCCTTCCCGGCGCACCTCAGGATGAGGCCGTCCTCACGAGGAAATTCGAGACCAGCCACGTGGGTGGTGACACATGCCGAACGCTCCCGATTCCCCGGTCTGCTCTTGAGAAGGACCCGAGACCCAGACCCCTCTTCGAAGGCAACCCTGTGGGTGAAGCCACAACACGAAGGGGCACTGCCACCCCCGTGCATCGTCCGCAAAGACCCGCGGGTTCCACACACAGCTCGACGAGGGGCCTGAGACCCCCTGAGCAACTCGAGAGGCAAGCGGGGTTCCCTTCCTCAGACAAGACGAGGCCTGACCCTCCTGTCCCAACTCTGCAGGGACCCTGCGGTCGGAGTCCAAAACGGAGAGGAAGCCTGAGGTTCCTGCCTCCCCTCGAGGTGAGGCCCTCTTCCGTTGCGCCAGACCCAGCGGAGTCCCGAGGGGCCCCGCCACCTCCACAGGATCCCTCGCCTCTCAGAGGCACCTTGGGAAGTTCCCTAAGGTCCCCGGCAGAAGGCGAGGGAAACGAGGGTTTCCCGCCGCCCCCCGAGAAAGACCTCGAGAGTCCTTCTTCAACGCGTCTCGAGGCCCTAGTCCCCTCCCATGACTCGAGAGCCAGGACGCGCTCCCCCTCGCCACGCGCATGGAGACCTGACTTCCCTGGCGCCGCACGAGAGGCTCCCTGAGATCCTCGTCGTGCCTCGGGAGAAAACCCCCACGGGCGCCGCAGCTCGAGGAAACCCCTGAGACGCCCCCGTCCTCGCGAGCTGAGGGCCTTCTTTTCCTGCATGGCCTGGAGAGCAATCCCGGGTCCTCTCTCCAAACGGAAGAGGAGGCTGGACTCCCTTGAGGCCGCTCAGGGGGCTCCAAGAGACCCGCGTCGCGACTCGAGAGGAGGGCGGAGTCCTTGGCTTCCCCTCGAGACGAGGCCTGACTCCCCGGGGGAGCCTGGAATGCAACCCCGAGATCCCTGCCTTCCCTGGAGAGGAATATTAGGTCCCGGACACACGCCTAGGTGAGGTCTCTTCGGCCCTGCAGTGACTCGAGCGCAACCCCAGCTTTCCCTCGCAACCCGAGGGGAAGATTGGGCTTCCCAGGGCCAACCCAAGGGGAAGGCTGAGATCCCCGTCGTAACTCGAGAATGCCGCCGCAACTCGAGAAAAACCACGTGGTTCCCACCTCTTGGCAAGATGAGGCCCTTGCCCGCCACGGCGTCTCAAGGGAAGTCCCCTGTTCCGCACTGAAGGGCGAAACGGCCCCTGACAGCCTTCCTGCGACCCCCAAAAGTCCCCCGACACGCCGGGTTCCCTCGAGGGGAACACCGAGGGTCCCGGCACCGCTTCCTCTGAGCCCCTTCTCCCCTCCTGATCGCGACAGGAGAGGCGATTCCCATGCGTGGTCTGGAAGGGGTTCCTGGCCTTCCCGGCGCACCTCAGGATGAGGCTGGTCTCACGAGGAAATTCGAGATGAGCCACGTGGGTGGTGCCACATGCCGAACGCCCCCTATTCCCCAGGTCCACTCTTGAGAAGTACCCGAGGCCCGGACCCCTCTTCGAAGGCAACCCTGTGGGTGAAGGCACAACACGAAGAGGCACTGCCAACCCCGTGCATCGCCGCAAAGACCCGCGGGTTCCACACACAGCTCGACGAGGGGCCTGAGACCCCCTGAGCAACTCGAGAGGCAAGCGGGGTTCCCTTCCTCAGATAAGACGAGGCCTGACTCTCTTGTCCCAACTCTGCAGGGACCCTGCGGTCGGAGTCCGAAACGGAGAGGAAGCCTGAGGTTCCTGCCTCCCCTCGAGGTGAGGCCCTCTTCCGTTGCGCCAGACCCAGCGGAGTCCCGAGGGGCCCCGCCACCTCCACAGGATCCCTCGCCTCTCAGAGGCACCCTGGGAAGTTCCCTAAGGTCCCCGGCAGAAGGCGAGGGAAACGAGGGTTTCCCGCCGCCCCCCGACAAAGACCTCGAGAGTCCTTCTTCAACGCGTCTCGAGGCCCTAGTCCCCTCCCGTGACTCGAGAGCCAGGACGCGCTCCCCCTCGCCACGCGCATGGAGACCTGACTTCCCTGGCGCCGCACGAGAGGCTCCCTGAGATCCTCGTCGTGCCTCGGGAGAAAACCCCCACGGGCGCCGCAGCTCGAGGAAACCCCTGAGAGGCCCCGGTCCTCGCGAGCTGAGGGCCTTCTTTTCCTGCATGGCCTGGAGAGCAATCCCGGGTCCTCTCTCCAAACGGAAGAGGAGGCTGGACTCCCTTGAGGCCGCTCAGGGGGCTCCCAGAGACCCGCGTCGCGACTCGAGAGGAGGGCGGAGTCCTTGGCTTCCCCTCGAGACGAGGCCTGACTCCCCGGGGGAGCCTGCAATGCAACCCTGAGATCCCTGCCTTCCCTGGAGAGGAATATTAGGTCCCGGACACACGCCTAGGTGAGGTCTCTTGGGCCCTGCAGTGACTCGAGCGCAACCCCCAGCTTTCCCTCGCACTAGAGGGGAAGATTGGGCTTCCCAGGACCAACCCAAAAGGAAGCCTGAGATCCCTGTCATAACTCGAAAATCCCGCCGCAACTCGAGAAAAACCACGTGGTTCCAACGTCTTTGCAAGATGAGCCTCTTGTCCGCTATGGCGTCTCAAGGGAAGTCCCAGTTTCCGTACTTAAGTGTGAAACAGTACCTGACACCTTTCTTGCGACCCCCAGAAATTCCCCGACACACCGGGTTCCCTCGAGGGAAACACCGAGGGTCCCGACACCACTTCATCTGAGCCCCTTCTCCCCTCCTGATCGCGACAGGAGTGTCGATTCCCCTGCATGGTCTGGAAGGGATTCCCGGCCTTCCCGGCGCATCTCAGGATGAGGCCGTCCACACGAGGAAATTCGAGGTGAGCCACGGGGGTGGTGCCACATGCTGATCGACCTTGATTTCCCGGTCCACTCTTGAGAAGAACCCGTTGCACGGACAGCTCTTCAAAGGCAACCCTGTGGGTGAAGGCACAACACGAAGGGGCACTGACACTCCCGTGCATCGTCCAGAAACACCCGTGGGTTCCACACAGCTCGAAGAGGGGCCTGAGACCCCCTGAGCAACTCGAGAGGCAAGTGGAGTTCCCTTCCTCAGACAAGACGAGGCCTAACTCTCCGCTCCCAACTCTGCAGGGACCCTGAGGTCGGAGGGTCGGAGTCAGAAACAGAGAGGAAGCCTGAGGTTCCTGCCTCCACTTGAGATGAGGCCCTCTTCCATTGCGCCAACCCCAGTGGAATCCCGAGAGGCCCCGCTAACTCCACAGCATCCCTCACCTCTCAGAGGCACCCTGGGAAGTTCCCTCAGGTCCCCGGCAGAAGTCGAGGGAAATGAGGCTTTCCCGCCGCCACTCGAGAAAGACCTCGATAGTGCTTCTTCAAAGTGTCTTGAGGCCCTTGTCCCCTCTCTGGACTAGAGAGCAATGATGCGCTCCCCCTCGCCTCGCGCATGCAGACCTGGCTTCCCTGGCGCCGCACGAGAGGCTCCCTGAGATCCTCGTCGTGCCTCGGGAGAAAACCCCCATGGGCGCCGCAGCTCGAGGAAACCCCTGAGACGCCCCCGTCCTCGCGAGCTGAGGGCCTTCTTTTCCTGCCTGGCCTGGAGAGCAATCCCGAGTCCTCTCTCCAAACTGAAGAGTAGGCTGGACTCCCTTGAGGCGACTCAGTGGGCTCCAAGAGATTCGCGTCGGGGCTCGAGAGGAGAGCGCAGTCCTTTGCTTCCCCTCGAGGCGAGGCCTGACTCCCCGGGGGAGTCTGGAGTGCAATCCCGAGATCCTTGTCTTCCCTTGAGAGGACTCTTAGGTCCTGGACACACGCCTAGATGAGGTCTCTTTGGCCTTGCAGTGATTCGAGCACAACATCCAGCTTTCCCTCGCAACTCGAAGGGAAGTTTGGGCTTCCCAGGGCCAACACAAGAGGAAGCCTGAAATCCACGTCGTAACTCGAGAATCCCGCCGCAACTCGAGAAAAACCACGTGGTTCCATCGTCTTCGCAGCATGAGGCCCTTGCCTGCCACAGCGTCTCAAAAGAAGTCCCACGTTCCTACTGAAGTGCAAAACGGTACTTGGCACCCATGATGGCACCCCCAAAGTTCCCCAACATACAGGCCTCACTCGAGGGTAACACCCATGTTCCCCGCACCACATCATTTGAGCCCCTTCTCCCCTCCTGATTGCAACAGGAGTGTCGATTCTCCTGCTTTGTGTGGAAGGGATTACCGATCTTCCCAGCGCACATCAGGAGGAGGCCGGTCTCACGAGGAAATTGGAGATGTAGCCTCGTGGGTGGTGCCACATGCGGAAAGACCCCATTTCCCGGTCAGCTATTAATAAGAACCCGATGCCCGTACACTTCTTGGAATGCATCCCGTAGGATGAAGGCACAACAAGGAGGGACCCTGAACACCCGTGCATCTTTTGGAAAATTCTGCAGGTTCCACATACAGCTCGACAAGTGACCTGTTACCTCGTGAACAACTCGAGAGGCAAGCTAAGTTTCATTTCTCCACAGAATACGAGGCCTGACTCTCCTGTCCCAACTCTGCAGGAATCCTGAGATCGGAGTCTGAAATGGAGAGGAACCCTGAGGTTCCTTCCTCAACACGAGATGAGGCCCTCTTGTATTATACCACACCCAGTGGAGTCCCGAGAGGCCCCTCCCAACTCCACAGTATCAGTGTCTTCTCAGAGGCACCCTGAGCAACTCCCTGAGGTCACAGGCACAAGTCGAGGGAACACAGGGTATCCTGCCGCAACCCGAGAAAGACCTCAAGAGTCCGTCTTCAACGCGTCTTGAGGCCGGATTCCCCTACCATGACTCGAGAGCAATGACACGCTCCCCCTCGCCATGCGCATGGACACCTGACTTCCCTGGCGCCACATGAGAGGCTCCCTGAGCTCCCCGTCATACCTCGTGAGAAACCCCACACTGGCGCCGCAGCTCGGGAAAACCCACCGTCATCGCGAGATTGGGGACTTCTTTTCCTGCCTGACCTGGAGAGCAATCCCTGGTCTTTTCTCCAAACTTCACAGGAGGCTTTACTCCCTTTAGGCCACTCAATGGACTCCAAGAGATACCTGTCGCGTCTTGAGAGGAGAGCAGAGTACTTTGTTTCCCCTCGAGACGAGGCCTTACCTCGGGTGAGTCTGGAATGCAACCCCGAGATCCCTGTTGCCCCTGGAGAGGAACATTATGTCCTGGACAAAAGCCTAGATGAGGTCTATTTTGCCCTACAGTGACTCGAGAGCAACACCCATCTCTCCCTCGCAATTCGAATGGAAGATTGGTCTTCACTGGGCCAACACAAGAGGAAGTCTGAATTTCCTGTTGTAACTCGAGAATCCCGCCGCAACTCTTAAAAACCACGTGGTTCCCCATTCATCGCAATATGAGGCCTTTGCCCACTACAGAGTCTCAAGAGAAGTCCCATGTTTCGTCATAAAGTTCGAAATGCTACTTGGCACCCTTGATGCGACCCCAAAAGTTCCCCAATATACCGGTCTCACTCCAAGGGAACACCGAAGTTCCTGGCACCACTTCATTTGAGCCCCTTCTCCCCTCCTGATCACGGCAGGAAGGTCGATCCCCCTGCTTTGTCTAGAAGGGGTTCCCGACCTTCATGGCGCACCTCAGGATGAGGCCAGTCTCACGAAGAAATTCGAGACGTAACCTCGTGTTGGTGCCACGTGCCAAAGACCCCGATTTCTCGGTCTTGCTCTTGATAAGAACCCGATGCCCGGACACCTCTTCTAAGGCAACCCTGTGGATGAAGGCACTACACGAGGGGGCACTGGCAACCCTGTTCATCGTCCGGAAAACCCCGCAGGATCCACATACAGCTCCACAACTGGCCTGTCACCCCTTGAACAATGAGAGAGGCAAGCGGAGTTCCCTTCCTCAGACAAGACGAGGCCTGAGTATCCAATCCCAACTCTGCAGGCACGCTTCGATCTGAGTCAGAAATGGAGAGGAAAGCTGATGTTCCTGCCTCAACCCGAGATGAGGCCCTCTCCCATTAAAACAAACCCAGTGGAGTCCCGAGAGGCCCCTCCCATCTCCACAGTATGCCTGACTTCTCATAGGCATTCTGAGAAGCTCCTTGAGGCCACCAGCAAAAGTCGAGGGAAATAAGAGTTTCCTGCCACAACCGAAGAAAGACCTCGAGAGTCCTTCTTCAATGCGTCTTGAGGTCAGATTCCCCTACCATAGCTCGAGAGCAATAATGCGCTCCCCCTCGCCACGCACATGGAGACCTGACTTCCCTGGCGCCACACGAGAGGCTCCCTGAGCTCCCCATCGTACCTCGTGTGAAACCCCACACTGGCGACGCAGCTCGAGAAAACCCACAAGATCCCTCCGTCATCGCAAGATGAGGGCCATCTTTTCCTGCATGGCCTGGAGAGCAGTCCCAAGTCCTCTCTCCAAACTTCACAGGAGGCTTGACTCCCTTTAGGCCACAAAGGGGGCTCCAAGAGGTGCCCGCCGCGACTCAAAAGGAGAGCGGAGTCCTTTGCTTCCTTTCGACATGAGGCCTGACTCCCTGGGTGAGTCTGGAATGCAAACCTGAGATCCCTGTGGCCCTTGGAGAGGAACATTAGGTCCTGGACACAAGCCTAGATGAGGTCTCCTTTGCCCTGCAGTGACTCGAGCGCAACCCCCAGCTCTCCCTCGCAACTCGAATGGATGATGGGACTTCCCTGGCCCAACACAAGAGGAAGCCTGAAATCCCCGTCGTAAGTCGAGAATCCCGCCGCAACTCGAGAAAAACCACGTGGCTCCCCCGTCATCGCAAGATGAGGCCCTTGGCCGCTACAGCGTATCAAGAGAAGTCCCACGTTCCATCCTGAAGTACAAAACGGTACTTGGCACCCTTGATGCGACCCCCAAAGTTCCCTGACATACCGGTCTCACTCGAGGGAAACACCAAAGTTCACGGCACCACTTCCTGTGAGCCCCTACACCCCTCCTGATCGCGACAGAAGGGTCGGTTCCCATGTTTTGTCTGCAAGGGGTTCCCGACGTTCCCTGCGAACCTCCGGATGAGGCCGGTCTCATGAGGAAATTCGAAAAGTAGCCTCATGGTTGGTGCCATATGCTGAAAGATCCCGAATTCCCGGTCCACTCTAGATAAGAACCTGACGCCCGGACATCTCTTCGAAGGCAACCCTGTGGATGAAGGCACAACACGAAGGGACACTGACATCCCCATGCATCGTCTGGAAAAACCCGCAGATTCCACTCACAGCTCCAAATGTGGACTGTCACCTCGTGAACAACTCGAGAGGCAAGTGAAGTTGCATTCCTTCACACAAGACGAGGCCTTACTCTCCTGTCCCAACTCTTCAGGGACCCTGCAACTGGAGTCAGAAATGGAGAGGAACCCTGAGGTTCCTGCCTCAACTAGAGAAGAGGCCCTCTTCCATTGAACCAAACTCAGTGGTGTCCCGAGAGGCCCCTCCCAACACCACAGTATCCCTGAATTCTCAGAGGCTCCCTGAGAAGCTACCTGAGGTCACTGGCACAAGTCGAGGGAACCCAGAGTTTCCTGAAGTAACCCGAGAAAGACTTGGAGAGTCCTTTTTCAACGTCTCTTGATGCCCGATTCCCCTACCATGACTCCAGAGCAAGGACGCGCTCCCCTCGCCACAAGCAGGAAAACTGACTTCCCTAGTACCACACAAGAGGCTCCCTGAGTACCCCATCGTACCTCGTGAGAAAACCCACACTGGCGCCGCAGTTCGAGAAAAACCACAAGATGCCCCCGTCAAGGAGAGATGGGGGCCTTCTTTTCCTGCCTGACCTGGAGAGCAATTCCTGGTCCTCTCTCCAAACTTCACAGGAGTATTGACTCCCTTTAGGCCACTCAGTTGGGTCCAAGAAATACCCGGTGCGACTCGAGAGGAGAGCGGAGTCCTTTGCTTCCCTGCAGACGAGGCCTGACTCCCCGGATGAGTTTGGAATGCAACCCCGAGATCCATGTCACCCCTGGAGTGGAACATTATGTCCTAGACACAAGCCTAGATGAGGTCTATTTTGCCCTACAGTGACTCGAGAGCAACCTCCATCTCTCCCTCACAATTTGAATGGAAGATTGGTCTTCCCACGGTCAACACAAGAGGAAGTCTGAATTTCCCATCGTAATTCGAGAATTCAGCCTCAAGTCTTAAAAACCATGTGGTTCCCCCTTCATCGCAATATGAGGCCCTTGCCAGCTAGAGTCTCAAGAGAAGTCCCACGTTCCATCTTAAAGTTCGAAATGCTACTTGGCACCCTTGATGCGACCCCAAAGTTCCCCAACATACCGGTCTCACTCCAGGGGAACACCGAAGTTCCCGGTGTTCCAGGGCAGTCCCATGTTCCGCCCTGAAGGGCGAAACGGTACTTGACACCCTTGATGCGACCGCAAAAGTTCCCCGACACGCTGGGTTCCCTCAAGGGGAACACCGAGGGTCCCAGCAAAACTTCATCTGAGCCCCTTCTCCCTTCCTGATCGCGACAGGAGAGTCGATTCCACTGCGTGGTCTGGAAGGGGTTCCCGGCCTTCCTGGCGCACCTCAGGATGAGGCCGGTCTCATGAGGAAATTCGAGACTAGCCATGTGTGAGGTGCCACGTGCCGAAAGACCCCGATTTTCCCGTACGCTCTTGATAAGAACCCGATGCCCGGACACCTCTTCGAAGGCAACCCTGTGGGTGAAGGCACAACACGAAGGGGCACTGACACCCCCGTGCATCATCCGGAAAAACCCGCAGGGTCTACACACAGCTCGACAAGGGGCCTGAGACTCCCGGAACAACTCGAGAGGCAACCAGAATTCCATTCGTCAGACAAGACGAGGCATGACTCTCCTGTCCCAAAACTGCAGGGACCGTGCAGTCGGAGTCTGAAACCGAGAGGAAGCCTGAGGTTCCTGCCTCCCCTCGAGATGAGGCCCTCTTCCATTGCGCCGAACCCAGCAGAGTCCCGAGAGGCCCTGCCAACTACACAGCATCCCTCACCTCTCAGAGGCACCGTGGGAAGTTCCCTAAGGTCCCCTGCAGAAGTCGAGGGAAACGAGGGTTTCGCGCCTCAACCCGAGAAAGACCTCGAGAGTCCTTCTTCAATGCCTCTTGAGGACCTAGCCGCTTCCCATGACTCGAGAGTGATGACCAGCTCCCCCTCGCCAGGTGCATGGAGACCTGACTTCCCTGGCGCCGCACGAGAGGCTCCCTGAGGTCCTCGTTGTGCCTCGTGAGAAAACCCCCATGGGCGTAGCAGCCTGAGGAAACCCATGAGACGCCCCCGTCATCGCGAGATGAGGGCCTTCTTTTCCTGCCTGGCCTGGAGAGCAATCCCGAGTCCTCTTTCCAAACTGAAGAGGAGGCTCGACACCCTTGAGTCCACTCAGTGGGCTCCAAAAGATCCGTGTCGCGACTTGAGAGGAAAGCGGAGTCCTTTGCTTCCCCTCCAGGCGAGTCCTGACCCCCCGGGGGAGTCTGGAATGGAAACCCGTGATCCCTGTCTTCCCTTGAGAGGAATATTAGGTCCTGGACACACGCCTCGATGAGGTCTCTTTGGCCCTGTAGTGACTCGAGCAGAACCCCCAGCTTTCCATCGCAACTCGAATTGAAGATTGGGCTTCCCAGGGCCAACCCAAGAGGAAGCCTGTAATCCCCGTCGTTTTCGAGAATCCCGATGCAACTCGAGAAAAACGACGTGGTTCCAACGTCTTCACAGGATGAGGCCCTTGCCCGCTACAGCGTCTCCAGGGAAGTCCCATGTTCTGTCCTGAAGTGGGAAACGGTACTTGGCTCCCTTGATGCGACCCCTAAAGTTCCCTGAAACGCCGGATTCCCTCGAGTGGAACACCGAGGGTCCCGGCACCACTTCATCTGAGCCCCATCTCCCCTCCTGATTGCGACAGGAGAATCGATTCCCCTACTTTGTGTGGAAGGTGTTCCCGGCCTTCCCGACGCACCTCAGGATGATGCTGGTCTCACGAGGAAATTCGAGATGAGCCACGTGGGTGGTGCCACATGCCGAATGACCCCGATTTCCCGGTCCGCTCTTGAAATGAACCCGATGCCCGGACACCTCTTTGAAGGCAACCCTGTGGGGGAAGGCACAAAACGAAGGGGCACTGACACCCCCATGCATCTTCTGGAAACACCCGCAGGTTCCACACACAGCTTGTCAAGGGCCCTGAGACCCCCTGAACGACTCGAGAGGCAAGCAGAGTTCCGTTACTCAGACAAGACGAGGCCTGACTCTCCTGTCCCAACTCTGCAGGGACCCTGCGATCGGAGTCAGAAATGGAGAGGTAGCCTGAGGTTCCTGCCTCCAATCGAGATGAGGCCCTCTTTCATTTCGTCAAACCTAGTGGAGTCCCGAGAGGCCCCTCTAACTCCTCAGTATCCCTCACCTCTCAGAGGCACCTGGGAAGTTCCCTAAGGTCCCCTGTAGAGGTCGAGGGAAACGAGTGTTTCCCGCCCCAACCCAAGAAAGACCTTGAGAGTCCTTCTTAAATGCCTCTTGAGGCCCTAGTCCCTCCCATGACTCGAGAGCAATGATGCGATCTGCCTGGCCACACGCATGGAGTCAGGCTTCTCTGGCGCCGCACGAGAGGCTCCCTGAACTCCCCATCATATCTCTGAGAAACCCCACACTGGCGCCGCAGCTCGAGAAAACCCATGAGACGCCCCCGTCATCACGAGAGGAGGGCCATCTTTAACTGCATGGTATGCAGATCAAGCGTGAACCTTCTGTCCAAGCTACACAGGACGCTTGACTCCCTTTAGGCCACTCATTGGGCTCCAAGAGTTACGCGTCCCGACTCGAGAGGATAGTGGAGTCCTTTGCTTCCACTTGAGACGAGGTGTGACCCACCGGGTGAGACTGGAATGCAACCCCGATATCCCTGTCGCCCCTGGAGAGGAACATTACATCCTGGACCCAAGCCTAGATGAGGACTCTTTGCCCTGAAGTGACTCGAGAGCAACCCCCAGCTCTCTCTGACAAGTTGAATGGAAGATTGGACTTCCTGGGCCAACACAAGAGGAAGCCTGAATTCCCCGTTGTAACTCGAGAATCCTGCCTCAACTCGAGAAAAACCACGTGTTTCCCTCATCATCGCAATATGAGGCCCTTGCCCGCTACAGCATCTCCAGAGAATTCCCACGTTCCATCTTGAAGTGCGAAACTGTACTTGGCACCCTTGATGCGACCTCAAAAGTGCCGTGACATACCGGTCTCACTCGAGGGGACCACCGAGGTTCCCGGCACCACTTCATCTGAGCCCCTTCTCCCCTTCTGATCGTGACCGGTGGGTCGATTCCCCTGCTTTGTCTGCAAGGGGTTCCCGAGCTTCCCGGCGCACCTCAGGATGAGGCCAGTCTCCCGAGGAAATTCGAGACGTAGCCTCGTGGGTGGTACCACATGCTGAAAGACCCCAATTTTCCGGTACGCTCTTGAAAAGAACCCGATGCCCGGAAACCTCTTTGAAGGCAACCCTGTGGATGAAGGCACAACACGAAGGGGCACTGACACCCCCGTGCATCGTCCGCAAAAACCCGCAGGTTCCACACTCAGCTCAACAAGTGGCCTGTCACTCCGTGAACAACTCGAAAGGCAAGGGGAAATCCATTCCTCCTCAGAAGACGAGGCGTGACTCTCTTGTCCATACTCTGCAGGTACCCTGCGACCCGAGTCAGAAATGGAGAGGACCCCTGAGGTTCCTGCCTCCATTCGAGATGAGGCCCTCTTCGATTGCACCAAACCCAGTTGAGTAATGAAAGGCCCCTCCCAAATCCACAGTGTCCCTGACTTCTCAGAGGCACCCTTAGAAGTTGCCTGAGGTCACCGACACAAATCAAGGGAACCCAGGGTTCCCTGCCGCAACCCGAGAAAGACCTCAAGAGTCCTTCTTCAATGCGTCTTGAGGCCCGATTCACCTACTATGACTCGAGAGCAATCACGCACTCCCCTTCACCACATGCACGGAGACCTGACGTCCCTAGCACCACACGAGAGGCTCTCTGAGCTCCCCGTTGTACCTCGTGAAAAATCTGATACTGGTGCCGCAGCTGGAGAAAACCCACGAGATGCCCCCGTCATCGCGAGATGAGGGCCTTTTTTCCTGCATGGCCAGGAAAACAATCCCAAGTCATCTCCAAACTCCATAGGAGGCTTCACTCCCTTTACGCCACGCAGTGGGCTCCAAGAGATACCCGTCACGACTCGACAGGAGAGCGGAGTCCTTTTTTTCCCCTCAAGACGAGGCCTGACTCTCCGGGTGAGTCGAGAATGCAACCCTGAGATCCCTGTCGGCCCAGTAGTGGAACACTAGGTCCTGGACACAAGCGTAGATGAGGTCTATTTTGCCCTGAAGTGACTGGAGAGCAATCCCCAGTTCTAACTTGCAACTCGAATGGAATACTGGATTTTCCTGGCGCCATACAAGAGGCTCCCTGAGATCCCCGTGGTACTTCATGAAACACCCCACACTGGCGCCGCAGCTCGAGAAAACCCATGAGACGCCACCGTCATCTCGAGATGAGGGCCTTCTTTTCCTGCATGGCCTGGAGTCCAATCCCGAGTCCTCTCTCCAAACTGCACAGGAGGCTTGACTCCCTTTAGTACACACAGTGGGCTCCAAGAGATACCCATCGCGACTCGAGACGAGAGCGGAATTCTTTGCTTACCCTCGAGGTGAGAACTGACTCCCCGGATGAGTCTGGAATGCAAACCCGAGATCCCTGTCGCCCCTGGAGAACAACGTTAGATCCTGGATACAAGCCTAGATTAGGTCTCTTTTGCCCTGCAGTGACTCTAGCGCAATCCCCAGCTCCCCCTCGCAACCCGAATGGAAGATTGGATTTCAAGGCCAACAAGAGGAAGCCTAAATTCCCGGTCATAACTCGAGAATCCCACCGCAACTCGAGCAAAACCACGTGGTTCTCCCGTCATCGCAAGATGAGGCCCTTGCCTGCTACAGCGTTTCAAAAGATGTCCCAGGTTCCGTCTTGAAATGCGAAACGGTACTTGGCACCCTTGATGCGACCCCAAAAGTCCCCCAACACTCCGGTCTCACTCAAGGGGAACACCGAGGTTCCCGGCACCACTTCATTTAAGCCCCTTCTCCCCTCCTGATCGTGACCGGTGGCTCGATTCCCCTGCTTTGTCTGCAAGGGGGCCCGACCTTCCCTGCACAACTCAGGATGAGGCCGGTCTCAAGGGGAAATTCGATACGTAGCTTTGTGGGTGGTGCCACTTGCCGAAAGACTCCAATTTCCCGGTCCGCTCTTGATAAGAATCCGATGCTCGGACACCTCTTGGAAGGCAGCCTTGAGTATGAAGGTACAACACGAAGGGGCACTAACACACCTGTGCATCATCCGGAAAAACGGGCAGGCTACACACACAGCTCGACAAGTGGCCTGTCACCTCGAGAACAACTCGAGAGGCAAGAGGAGTCCCATCCTCCAGAAAAGACGAGGCCTGACTCTCCCGTACCAACATGCAGGGACCTTGCGATCTGAGTCAGAAATGGAGAGGAACACTGAGGTTCCTGCTTCAACTCGAGATGAGTCCCTCTTACATTCCACCAAATGCAGAGGAGTCTCAAGAGGCCCCTCCAAACTGCACAGTATCCCTGACTTCTCAGAGGCACTCTGAGAAGCTCCCTGAGGTCGCAGACACAAGTCAAGGGAACCCTGGGTTTTATGCAGTGACCCGAGAAAGACCTCGAGAGTCCTTCTTCAGACCGTCTTGAGGCCCGATTACCCTACCATGACTCGAGAGCAATGACGAGCTCCCCCTAGCCATCTCATGGGGACCTGACTTCCCTGGCGCCACACGAGAGGCTCCCTGAGCTCCCTCTCGTACCTCGTCAGAAACCCGGAACTAGCGCGGCAGTCTAGAAAACCCACGAGACGCCGCCATCATCGCGAGATGAGGGCCTTCTTTTCCTGCATGGCCTGGAGAGGAATCCCGAGTCCTCTATCCAAACACCACAGGAGGCTTGACTCCCTTTAGGGCACACAGTGGGCTCCAAGAGATACCCATCACGACTCAAAAGGACAGCGGAGTTCTTTGCTTCCCCTAGAGATGAGGCCTGATTCCCCGGGTGAGTCTGGTATGCAACCTCAAGATCCCTGTCGCCCCTAGGGACGAGCATTAAGTCCTGGACACAAGCCTAGATGAGGTCTATTTTGCCCTGCAGTGACTCGAGAGCAATCCCCAGCTCTCCCTTGAAACTCGAATGGAAGATAGGACTTCCCTGGCCCAACACATGAGGAAGACTGTATTCCCCGTCGAAACTCGAGAATCCCGCCACAACTCGAGAAACGCCACGTGGTTCCCGCGTCATCGCAAGATGAGGCCCTTGCCCCCTACAGCGTCTCAAGAGAAGTCCCACGTTCCGTCTTGAAGTGCGAAACGGTATTGGCACCCTTGATGCGACCTCAAAAGTTTCTCGACACACCGGTCTGACACGAGGAGAACACCGAGGTTCCTGGCACCACTACATCTGGGCCCCTTCTCCCCTCCTGATCGCGACAGGAGGGTCCATTCCCCTGTTTTGTCTTGAAGGGGTTCCCACCTTTCCCGGTGCATCTCAGGATGAGGCCGGTCTCACGAGGATATTCGAGACATAGCCACGTGGATGGTGACACATGCCGAAAGACCCCGATTTCCCGGTCCGCTCTTGATAAGATCCTGATGCCCGGACACCTCTTTGAAGATAACCCTTTTGATGAAGGCACAACACTTAGGGGCACTGACACCCCTGGGTATCGTCCGGAGAAACCCGCAGGTACCACACAGAGCTCGAGAAGTGACCTGTCACCCCGTGAACAACTGGAGAGGCAAGCAGAGTTCCATTCCTCCACACAAGACGAGGCCTGACTCTCCTGTTCGAACTCTGCAGCGAAACTGCGATCCGAGTCAGATCTGGCCCAGGGGAAGTCAGGAGAGGAAACATGAGTTTCCTGCCTCCACTCGAGATGAGGCCCTCTTCCATTGCACCGAACCCAGTGGAGTCCCGAGAGACCCCTCCCAACTGCACAGTATCCCTGACTTCTCAGAGGCACCCTTAGACCTTCCTGAGATCACCGGCACAAGTCGAGGGAACCAAGGGTTTCCTGCCCCAACCCGTAAAAGACCTCGAGAGTCCTTCTTCAACGCGTCTTGAGGCGCGATTCCCCTACCATGACTCGAGAGCAATGACGCGCTCCCCCTAGCCCCGCGCATAGAAACCTGACTTCCCTGGCGCCACAGGAGAGGCTCCCTGAGCTCCCCATTATACCTCGTGAGCAATACCACACTGGAGCCACAGCTCGAGAATACCCACGAGACGCCCCAGTCCTCACGAGATGAGGGCCTTCTTTTGCTGTATGGCCTGGAGAGCAATCCTGAGTCCTCTCTCCAAACTCCACAGGAGGCTTGACTCATTTTAGGCCACACAGTGAGCTCCAAGATATACCCGTCGCGACTTGACAGGAGAGCGGTGTCCTTGGCTTCCCCTCGAGACGAGGCCTGACTCCCCGTGTGAGTCGAGAATGCAATGCTGAGATCGCTTTCGCCCCAGCAGAGGAACATTAGGTCCTGGACACAAGCCTAGATGAGGTCTATTTGGCCCTGCAGTGTCTCGAGAGCAATCCCCAGTTCTAACTCACAATTCGAATGAAAACTGGACTTCCCTGGGCCAGTTGAAGAGGAAGCCTGAATTCCCGGTTGTAACTCGAGAATCCCGCCCCAACTCAAGAAAAACCACGTGGTTCCCCCGTCATCGAAACATGAGGCCCTTGCCCGCTACAGCGTCTCAAGAGAAGTCCCACGTTCCGTATTGAAGAGCGAAAAGTTACTTGGAACCCTTGATGCGACCCCAAAAGTTCCCCGACATACCAGTCTCACTTGAGGAGAACACCGAGGTTCCCGGCACCACTTCATCTGAGACTCTTCTCCCCTCTTGATCGCGACAGGAGGTTCGATTCCCCTGCTTTGTCTGGAAGGCGTTCCCGACCTTCCTGGCGCACATCAAGATGAGGCCAGTCTCACGAGGAAATTCGAGACATAGCCTCGTGGGTGGTGTGGCATGCCAAAAGACCCCGATTCCCTGGTCCGCTCTTGATAAGCACCCGATGGCAGAACCCAACTCGAAGGCAATCCTGTGGAACAAGGCACAACACGAAGGGACAGTGACACCCCAGTGCATCGTCCAGAAAAACCCGCAAGTTCCACATACAAATCGACAAGTGGCCTGTCACCCCATGAACAACGCGAGAGTCAAGCGGAGTTCCATTCCTCCACACAAGACGAGGCCTGACTCTCCTGTCCCAACTCTGCAGGGACTCTGCGATCCGAGTCAGATCCGGCGCATTCGAAGCCAGGAGAGGAACCCTGTGGTTCCTGCCTCAACTTGTCATGAGGCCCTCTTCCATTGCACCAAACCCAGTGGAGTTCCGAGAGGCCCCTCCCAACTCCACAGTGACCCTGACTTCTCAGAGGCACGCTGAGAAGCTTCCTGAGGTCACTGGCACAAGTCGATGGAACCCAGGGTTTCCTGCTGCAACCCAAGAAAGACCTCGAGAGTCCTTCTTTAACCCGTCTTCAGGCCCAATTCCCCTACCATGACTCGAGAACAATGACGGGCTCCCTCTCACCACGTGCATAGAGACCTGACTGCCCTGGCACCACATGAGAGGCTCACTGAGCTCCCAGTCTTACTTCGTGAGAAACCCCACACTAGCGCCACAGCTCGAGAAAACCTACGAGACGCCCCAGTCATCGGGAGATGAGGGCCTTCATTTCCTGCATTGCCTGGAGAGCAATCCCGTGTCCTCCCTCCAAACACCAGAGGAGGTTTGACTCCCTTTAAGCCACTCAGTGGGCTCCAAGACATACCCGTCCGACTCGAGAGGAGAGCAGAGTCCTTTGCTTCCCCTCGAGACGAGGCCTGACTCCAGGGTGAGTCTGGAATGCAACCCCGAGATTCCTGTCGCCCCTTGACATGAACATTAGGTCCTGCACACAAGCCTTGGTGGGGTCTCTTTTGCCTTCAGTGACTAGAGCACACCTCCAGCTCTTCCTCGAATCTCAAATGGAAGATAAGAGTTTTGTGGGCCAACACAAGAGGAAGCATGAATTCCCTGTGGTAACTCAAATATCCCACCGCAACTAGAGAAAAACCAAGTGGTTCCCCAGTCATTCCAAGATGAGGCCCTTGCCCGCTGGAGCACCCCAAGAGAAGTCCCACGTTCCAATTTGAAGAGCGAAACGGTACTTGGAACACATTATGCGACCCCAAAAGTTACCCGATATACCTGTCTCACTTGAGGGAAACACCGAGGTTCCCAGCAGCACTTCATCTGAGCCACTTCTCCCCTCCTGATCGCCACAGGAGGGTCGAATCCTCTGCTTTGTCTGGAAGGGTTTCATGACCTTCGCGGCACACCTCAGGATTAGGCCGGTTTCATGAGGAAATTCGAGACTAGCCACGTGGGTGGTGCCAAATGCTGAACGACCCCGATTTCCCAGTCCGCTCTTCATAAGAACACGATGCCCGGACACCTCTTCGAAGGCAACCCTGTGGATGAAAACACAAAACGAAGGGTCACTGACACCCCCATGCATCGCCTGGAAAAACCTGCAGATTCCACACACAGTTTGACAAGGGGCCTGAAACCCCATGAACAACTCGAGAGGCAAGCGGAGTTCCATTCCTCAGAAAAGACATAGCCTGACTCTCCTGTCCCAACTCTGCAGGGACACTACGATCAGAGTCAGAATTGGAGAGAAAGCCTGAGGTTTCTGCCTCCACTCGAGATGAGGCCCTCTTCCATTGCGACAAACCCAGTGGAGTCCCGAGAGGCCCCGCCAAATCCACAGCGTCCCTCACCTCTCAGAGGCACCCTGGGAAGTTTCCTCAGGTCCCCGGCAGAAGTCGGGGGAAACGAGGGTTTCCCGCTGCAACCCGAGAAAGACATCGAGAGTCCTTCTTCAATGCGTCTTGAGGCCCTAGTCCCCTCCCATGACTCGAGAACAATGACGCGCTCCTTCTCGCCACGTGCATGGAGACATGACTTCCCAGGCGCCGCACGAGAGGCTCCCTGAGATCCTCGTCGTGCCTCGGGAGAAAACCCCCACGGGTGCCGCAGCTCGAGGAAACCCCTGAGATGCCCCCGTCCTCGCGAGGTGAGGGCCTTCTTTTCCTGCCTGGCCTGGAGAGTAATCACGAGTCCTCTCTCAAAAGTGAAGAGGAGGCTGGACTCCCTTGAGGCCACTCAGGGGGCACCAAGATATCCGCGTTGCGACTCGGGAGGACAGCGGAGTCCTTTGCTTCCCCTCAAGGCGAGGCCTGACTCCCCGGGGGAGCATGGGATGCAACCCCGAGATCCTTGTCTTCCCTGGAGAGGAGCATTAGGTCCTGGACACACGCCTAGATGAGGTCTCTTTGGCCTGCAGTGACTCGAGCGCAACCCCCAGCTTTCCCTCAACACTAGAATAGAAGATTGGGCTACCCAGGGCCTACACAAGAGGAAGCCTGTAATCCCCCGTCGTAACACGAGAATCCCGCCGCAACTCGAGAAAAACCACGTGTTTCCCACCTCTTCGCAAGATGAGGCCCTTGCCCGTGACGGCGTCTCAAGGGAAGTCCCCTGTTCCACCCTGAAGTGCGAAACGGGACCTGACAGCCTTCATGCGACCCCAAAAGTTCCCCGACACGCAGGGTTCCCTCGAGGGGAAAACCGAGGGTCCCGGCACCGCTTCCTCTGAGCCCCTTCTCCCCTCCTGATCGCGACAGGAGAGGCGATTCCCCTGCGTGGTCTGGAAGGGGTTCCCGGCCTTCCCGGCGCACCTCAGGAGGAGGCCGGTCTCACGAGGACATTTGAAATGAGCCACGTGGGTGGTGCCACACGCCGAACGACCCCGATTCCCCGGTCCGCTCTTGAGAAGAACCCGATGACGTACCCCTCTTCGAAGGCAACCCTGTGGGAGAAGGCACAGACCTAAGCGGCACTGACATCCCCGTGCAACGTCCAGAAACACCCGCGGGTTCCACACACAGTTTGACAAGGGGCCTGAAACCCCATGAACAACTCGAGAGGCAAGCGGATTCCATTCCTCAGAAAAGACATAGCCTGACTCTCCTGTCTCAACTCTGCAGGGACCCTGCGGTCTGAGTCCGAAACGGAGAGGAAGCCTGAGGTTCCTGTCTCCCCTCGAGGTGAGGCCCTCTTCCATTGCGCCAGACCCAGCGGAGACCCGAGGGGCCCCGCCACCTCCACAGGATCCCTCGCCTCTCAGAGGCACCCTGGGAAGTTCCCTAAGGTCCCCGGCAGAAGGCGAGGGACATGAGGGTTTCCCGCCGCCCCCCGACAAAGACCTCGAGAGTCTTTCTTCAACGCATCTCGAGGCCCTAGTCCCCTTCCGTGACTCGAGAGCCAGGACGCGCTCCCCCTCGCCACGCGCATGGAGACCTGAATTCCCTGGCGCCGCACGAGAGGCTCCCTGAGATCCTTGTCGTGCCTCGGGAGAAAACCCCCACGGGCGCCGCAGCTCGAGGAAACCCCTGAGACGCCCCCGTCCTCGCGAGCTGAGGGCCTTCTTTTCCTGCATGGCCTGGAGAGCAATCCCGGGTCCTCTCTCCAAACGGAAGAGGAGGCTGGACTCCCTTGAGGCCGCTCAGGGGGCTCCAAGAGACCCGCGTCGAGACTCGAGAGGAGAGCGGAGTCCTTGGCTTCCCCTCGAGACGAGGCCTGACTCCCCGGGGGAGCCTGGAATGCATCCCCGAGATCCCTGCCTTCCCTGGAGAGGAATATTAGGTCACGGACACACGCCTAGGTTAGGTCTCTTTGGCCCTGCAATGAATCGAGCGCAACCCCCAGCTTTCCCTCGCAACCCGAGGGGAGGATTGGGCTTCCCAGGGCCAACCCAAGGGGAAGGCTGAGATCCCCGTCGTAACTCGAGAAATCCCGCCGCAACTCGAAAAAAACCACGTGGTTCCCACCTCTTGGCAAGATGAGGCCCTTGCCCGCCACGGCGTCTCAAGGGAAGACCCCTGTTCCGCCCTGAAGGGCGAAACGGTCCCTGACAGCTTTCCTGCGACCCCCAATATCCCCCGACAGGCCGGGTTCCCCCGAGGGGAACACCTAGGGTCCCGGCACCGCTTCCTCTGAACCCCTTCTCCCCTCCTGATCACGACAGGAGAGGCGATTCCCCTGCGTCGTCTGGAAGGGGTTCCCGGCCTTCCCGTCGCACCTCAGGATGAGGCCGGTCTCACGAGGAAATTCGAGACGAGCCACGTGGGTCGTGCCACATGCCGAACGCCCCCGATTCCCCGGTCCGCTATTGAGAAGGACCCGAGGCCCGGACCCCTCTTCGAAGGCAACCCTGTGGGTGAAGGCACAACACGAAGGGGCACTGCCACCGCCGTGCATCGTCCGCAAAGACCCGCGGGTTCCACACACATCTCGACGAGGGGCCTGAGACCCCCTGAGCAACTCGAGAGGCCAGCGGGTTTCCCTTCCTCAGACAAGACGAGGCCTGACTCTCCTGTCCCAACTCTGCAGGGACCCTGCGGTCGGAGTCCGAAACGGAGAGGAAGCCTGAGGTTCCTGCCTCCCCTCGAGGTGAGGCCCTCTTCCGTTGCGCCAGACCCAGCGGAGTCCAGAGGGGCCCCGCCACCTCCACAGGATCCCTCACCTCTCAGAGGCACCCTGGGAAGTTCCCTAAGGTCCTCGGCAGAAGGCGAGGGACACGAGGGTTTCCCGCCGCCCCCCGACAAAGACCTCGAGAGTCCTTCTTCAACGCGTCTCGAGGCCCTAGTCCCCTCCCGTGACTCGAGAGCCACGACGCGCTCCCCCTCGCCACGCGCATGGAGACCTGACTTCCCTGGCGCCGCACGAGAGGCTCCCTGAGATCCTCGTCGTGCCTCGGGAGAAAACCCCCACGGGCGCTGCAGCTCGAGGAAACCCCTGAGACGCACCCGTCCTCGCCAGCTGAGGGCCTTCTTTTCCTGCATGGCCTGGAGAGCAATCCCGGGTCCTCTCTCCAAACGGAAGAGGAGGCTGGACTCCCTTGAGGCCGCTCAGGGGTCTCCAAGAGACCCGCGTCGCGACTCGAGAGGAGAGCGGAGTCCTTGGCTTCCCCTCGAGACGAGGCCTGACTCCCCGGGGGAGCCTGGAATGCAACCCCGAGATCCCTGCCTTCCCTGGAGAGGAATATTAGGTCCCGGACACACGCCTAAGTGAGGTCTCTTCGGCCCTGCAGTGACTCGAGCACAACCCCCAGCTTTCCCTCGCAACCTGAGGGGAAGATTGGGCTTCCCAGGGCCAACCCAAGGGGAAGGCTGAGATCCCCGTCATAACTCGAGAATGCCGCCGCAACTCGAGAAAAACCACGTGGTTCCCACCTCTTGGCAAGATGAGGCCCTTGCCCGCGACGGCGTCGCAAGGGAAGTCCCCTGTTCCGCCCTGAAGGGCGAAACGGTCCCTGACAGCCTTCCTGCGATCCCCAAAAGTCCCCCGACACGCCGGGATACCCCGAGGGGAACACCGAGGTTCCCGGCACCGCTTCCTCTGAGCCCCTTCTCCCCTCCTGATCGTGACAGGAGAGGCGATTCCCCTGCGTGGTCTGGAAGGGGTTCCCGGTCTTCCCGGCGCACCTCAGGATGAGGCCGGTCTCACGAGGAAATTCGAGGCGAGCCACGTGGGTGGGGCCACAAGCCGAACTCCCCCGATTCCCCGGTCCGCTCTTGAGAAGGAACCGAGGCCCGGACCCCTCTTCGAAGGCAACCCTGTGGGTGAAGGCACAACACGAAGGGGCACTGCCACCCCCGTGCATCGTCCGCAAAGACCCGCGGGTTCCACACACAGCTCGACGAGGGGCCTGAGACCCCCTGAGCAACTCGAGATGCCAGCGGGGTTCCCTTCCCCAGACAAGACGAGGCCTGACTCTCCTGTCCCAACTCTGCAGGGACCCTGCGGTCGGAGTCCGAAAAGGAGAGGAAGCCTGACGTTCCTGCCTCCCCTCGAGGTGAGGCCCTCTTCCGTTGCGCCAGACCCAGCGGAGTCCCGAGGGGCCCCGCCACCTCCACAGGATCCCTCGCCTCTCAGAGGCACCCTGGGAAGTTCCCTAAATTCCCCGGCAGAAGGCGAGGGAAACGAGGGTTTCCCGCCGCCCCCCGACAAAGTCCTCGAGAGTCTTTATTCAACGCGTCTCGAGGCCCTAGTCCCCTCCCGTGACTCGAGAGCGATGACGCGCTCCCCCTCGCCACGCACATGGAGACCTGACTTCCCTGGCGCCGCACGAGAGGCTCCCTGAGATCCTCGTCGTGCCTCGGGAGAAAACCCCCACGGGCGCCGCAGCTCGAGGAAACCCCTGAGACGCCCCCGTCCTCGCGAGCTGAGGGCCTTCTTTTCCTGCATGGCCTGGAGAGCAATCCCGGGTCCTCTCTCCAAACGGAAGAGGAGGCTGGACTCCCTTGAGGCCGCTCAGGGGTCTCTAAGAGACCCGCGTCGCGACACGAGAGGAGAGCGGAGTCCTTGGCTTCCCCTCCAGACGAGGCCTGACTCCCCAGGGGAGCCTGGAATGCAACCCCGAGATCCCTGCCTTCCCTTGAGAGGAATATTAGGTCCCGGACACACGCCTAGGTGAGGTCTCTTCGGCCCTGCAGTGACTCGAGCACAACCCCCAGCTTTCCCTCGAAACCCGAGGGGAAGATTGGGCTTCCCAGGGCCAACCCTAGGGGAAGGCTGAGATCCCCGTGGTAACTCGAGAATGCCGCCGCAACTCGAGAAAAACCACGTGGTTCCCACCTCTTGGCAAGATGAGCCCCTTGCCCCCGACGGCGTCTCAAGGGAAGTCCCCTGTTCCGCCCTGAAGGGCGAAACGGTCCCTGACAGCCTTCCTGCGACCCCCAAAAGTCCCCCGACACGCCGCGGTCCCCCGAGGGGAACACCGAGTGTCCCGGCACCGCTTCCTCTGAGCCCCTTCTCCCCTCCTGATCGCGACAGGAGAGGCGATTCCCCTGCGTGGTCTGGAAGGGGTTCCCGGCCTTCCCGGCGCACCTCAGGATGAGGCAGGTCTCACGAGGAAATTCTAGGCGAGCCACGTGGGTGGGGCCACATGCTGAACGCTCCCGATTCCCCGGTCCACTCTTGAGAAGGACCCGATGCCCGGACCCCTCTTCGAAGGCAACCCTGTGGGTGAAGGCACAACACGAAGGGGCACTGCCTCCCCCGTGCATCGTCCGCAAAGACCCGCGGGTTCCACACACAGCTCGACGAGGGGCCTGAGACCCCCTGAGCAACTCGAGAGGCCAGCGGGGTTCCCTTCCCCAGACAAGACGAGGCCTGACTCTCCTGTCCCAACTCTGCAGGGACCCTGCGGTCGGAGTCCGAAACGGAGAGGAAGCCTGAGGTTCCTGCCTCCCCTCGAGGTGAGGCCCTCTTCCGTTGCGCCAGACCCAGCGGAGTCCCGAGGGGCCCCGCCACCTCCACAGAATCCCTCGCCTCTCAGAGGCACCCTGGGAAGTTCCCTAAAGTCCCCGGCAGAAGGCGAGGGAAACGAGGGTTTCCCGCCGCCCCCCCGAGAAAGACCTCGAGAGTCTTTATTCAACGCGTCTCGAAGCCCTAGTCCCCTCCCGTGACTCGAGAGCCAGGACGCGCTCCCCCTCGCCACGCGCATGGAGACCTGACTTCCCTGGCGCCGCACGAGAGGCTCCCTGAGATCCTCGTCGTGCCTCGGGAGAAAACCCCCACGGGCGCCGCAGCTCGAGGAAACCCCTGAGACGCCCCCGTCCTCGCGAGCTGAGGGCCTTCTTTTCCTGCATGGCCTGGAGAGCAATCCCGGGTCCTCTCTCCAAACGGAAGAGGAGGCTGGACTCCCTTGAGGCCGCTCAGGGGGCTCCAAGAGACCAGCGTCGCGACTCGAGAGGAGAGCGGAGTCCTTGGCTTCCCCTCGAGACGAGGCCTGACTCCCCGGGGGAGCCTGGAATGCAACCCCGACATCCCTGCCTTCCCTGGAGAGGAATATTAGGTCCCGGACACACGCCTAGGTGAGGTCTCTTCGGCCCTGCAGTGACTCGAGCGCAACCCCCAGCTTTCCCTCGCAACCCGAGGGGAAGATTGGGCTTCCCAGGGCCAACCCAAGGGGAAGGCTGAGATCCCCGTCGTAACTCAAGAATCCCGCCGCAACTCGAGACAAACCACGTGGTTCCCACCTCTTGGCAAGATGAGGCCCTTGCCCGCGACGGCGTCGCAAGGGAAGTCCCCTGTTCCGCCCTGAAGGGCGAAACGGTCCCTGACAGCCCTCCTGCGACCCCCAAAAGTCCCCCGACACGCCAGGTTCCCCCGAGGGGAACACCGAGGGTCCCGGCACCGCTTCCTCTGAGCCCCTTCTCCCCTCCTGATCGCGACAGGAGAGGCGATTCCCCTGCGTGGTCTGGAAGGGGTTCCCTGCCTTCCCGGCGCACCTCAGGATGAGGCCGGTCTCACGAGGTAATTCGAGACGAGCCACGTGGGTGGGGCCACATGCCGAACGCCCCCGAGTCCCCGGTCCGCTCTTGAGAAGGACCCGAGACCCGGACCCCTCTTCGAACGCAACCCTGTGGGTGAAGGCACAACGGGAATGGGCACTGCCACCCCCGTGCATCGTCCGCAAAGACCCGCCGGTTCCACACACAGCTCGACGAGGGGCCTGAGAACCCCTGAGCAACTCGAGAGGCCAGCGGGGTTCCCTTCCTCAGACAAGACGAGGCCTAACCCTCCTGTCCCAACTCTGCAGGGACCCTGCGGTCGGAGTCCGAAACGGAGAGGAAGCCTGAGGTTCCTGCCTCCCCTCGAGGTGAGGCCCTCTTCCGTTGCGCCAGACCCAGGGGAGTCCCGAGGGGCCCCGCCACCTCCACAGGATCCCTCGCCTCTCAGAGGCACCCTGGGAAGTTCCCTAAGGTCCCCGGC
Source organism: Bubalus kerabau (assembly GCF_029407905.1). Lineage (NCBI taxonomy): Eukaryota > Metazoa > Chordata > Mammalia > Artiodactyla > Bovidae > Bubalus > Bubalus kerabau. The sequence continues at coordinate 1,021,159 of NW_026577890.1, read as the reverse complement.
AGAAGGCGAGGGAAACGAGGGTTTCCCGCCGCCCCCCGAGAAAGACCTCGAGATTCCATCTTCAACGCGTCTCGAGGCCCTAGTCCCCTCCTGTGACTCGAGAGCCAGGACGCGCTCCCCCTCGCCACGCGCATGGAGACCTGACTTCCCTGGCGCCGCACGAGAGGCTCCTTGAGATCCTCGTCGTGCTTCGGGAGAAAACCCCCACGGGCGCCGCAGCTCGAGGAAACCCCTGAGACGCCCCCGTCCTCGCGAGCTGAGGGCCTTCTTTTCCTGCATGGCCTGGAGAGCAATCCCGGGTCCTCTCTCCAAACGGAAGAGGAGGCTGGACTCCCTTGAGGCCGCTCAGGGGGCTCCAAGAAACCCGCGTCGCGACTCGAGAGGAGAGCGGAGTCCTTGGCTTCCCCTCGAGACGAGGCCTGACTCCCCGGGGAGCCTGGAATGCAACCCCGACATCCCTGCCTTCCCTGGAGAGGAATATTAGGTCCCGGACACAAGCCTAGGTGCGGTCTCTTCGGCCCTGCAGTGACTCGAGCGCAACCCCCAGCTTTCCCTCGCAACTCGAGAGGAAGATTGCGCTTCCCAGGGCCAACCAAAAAGGAAGCCTGAGATCCCCGTCGTAACTCGAGAATCCCGCCGCAGCTCGAGGAAAACCACGTGGTTCCCACCTCTTGGCAAGATGAGGCCCTTGCCCGCGACGGCGTCTCAAGGGAAGTCCCCTGTTCCGCCCTGAAAGGCGAAAGGGTCCCTGACAGTTTTCATGCGACCCCCAAAGCTCCCCGACACACCGGGTTCCCTCGAAGGGAACACCGAGGGTCCCGTCACCGCTTCATCTGAGCCCCTTCTCCCCTCCTGATCGCGACAGGAGAGTCGATTCCCCTGCGTGGTCTGGAAGGGGTTCCCGGCTTTCCCGGCACACCTCAGGATGAGGCCGGCCTCCCGAGGAAATTCGAGATGAGCCCCATGGGTGGTGCCACATGCCGAACGTCCCTGATTTCCCAGTCCGCTCTGGATAAGAACCCGATGCCCGGACACCTCTTCGAAGGCAACCCTGTGGGTGAAGGTACCACTCGAAGGGGCACTGACACCCCCGTGCATCGTCCGGGATACCCCGCGGTTTCCACACACAGCTCTACGAGGTGCCTGAGACACCCTGAGCAATTCGAGAGGCAAGCGGAGTTCCCTTCCTCAGACAAGACGAGGCCTGACCATCCTGTCCCAACTCTGCAGGGACCCTGTGGTCGGAGTTCGAAAAGGAGAGGAAGCCTAAGGTTCCTGCCTCCCCTCGAGGTGAGGCCCTCTTCCTTTGCGACAAGCCCAGCGGAGTCCCGAAAGGCCCCGCCAACTCCACAGGATCACTCACCTATCAGAGGCACCATGGGATGTTCCCTAAGGTCCCCGGCAGAAGTCGAGGGAAACGAGGCTTTCCCGCCCCAACCCCAGAAAGACCTCGAGTGTCCTTCTTCAATGCCTCTGGAGGCCCTAGTCCTCTCCCATGACTCGAGAGCCATGATGCGCTCCCCCTCGCCACGGGCACGGAGACCTGACTTCCCTGGCACCGCACGAGAGGCTCCCTGAGATCTTCGTCTTGCCTCGTGAGAAAACCCTCACTGGCGCCGCAGCTCGAGGAAACCCCTGAGAAGACCCGTCCTCGCGAGGTGAGAGCCTTCTTTTCCTGCCTTACCCAGAGGGCAATCCCGAGTCCTCTCTCCAAACTGAAGAGGAGGCCTGACTCCCTTGAGGCCACTCAGTGGGCTCCAAGAGATCTGCGTCGCGACTTGAGAGGAGAGCGGCATCCTTTGCTTGCCCTCGAGACGAGGCCTGACTCCCCGGGGGAGTCTGGAACGCCACCCCGAGATCCCTGTCTTCCCTTGAGAGGAACCTTAAGTCCCGGACACAGACCTAGATGAGGTCTCTTTGGCCCTGCAGTGACTCGAGTGCAACCCCCAGCTTTCCCTCGCAACTCGAATGGAAGATTAGGCTTCCCAGGCCAATACAAGAGGAAGCCTGAAATCCCCGTCGTAACTCTAGAATCCCGCCGCAACTCGAGAAAATCCACATGGTTCCAACGTCTTCTCAAGATGAGGCCCTTGCCCGCTACGGCGTCTCAAGGGAAGTCCTAGGTTCTGTCCTGAATGCGAAACGGTACCTGACTCCTTTCATGCATCCCCCAAAAGTCCCTCACACGCCGGTTTCCCTCGAGGGTAACACCGAGGGTTCCGGCCCCACTTCATCTGAGCCCCTTCTCCCCTCCTGATGGCGACAGGAGAGTCGATCCCCCTGAGTTGTCAGGAAGGGTCCTCGGCCTTCCCGGCACACCTCAGGATGAAGCCGGCCTCACTAGGAAATTTGAGACTAGCCCCGTGGGTGGTCCCACATGCCGAAAGACCCCGATTTCCCTGTCCGCTCTTGAAAAGAACCGGAGGCCCGGACACCTCTTCGAAGGCAACCCAGTGGGTGAAGGCACAACACGAAGGGGCACTGTCACTGTCGTGCATCGTCCGGAAACACCCGCAGGTTCCACACACAGCTCAACAAGGGGCCTGAGACCCCCTGAGCACCTCGAGAGGCAAGCGGAGTTCCCTTCCTCAGACAAGACGATTCCTGACTCTCCTGTCCCAACTCTGCATGGACCCTGCTGTCGGAGTCCTAAACGGAGAGGAAGCCTGAGGTTCCTGCCTTCCCTGGAGATGAGGCCCTCTTCCATTGCGCCAAACCCAGCAGAGTCCTGAGAGGCCCCGCCAACTCCTCGGCATCCCTCATCTGTCAGAAGCACACTGGGAAGTTCCCTAAGGTCACCGGTAAACTTTTATTGCACAAGGTCCACATGAAAAGGCCCACGCAGCAGGACATCCACAGATTCTGTCTGCCATTAAAGGGCAGTAAGGTGCCCTCCCCACTTCTTTGCTGCCTGGGCGGCCACCAGGGTGCAATTCGCGTACCCTTCCCTTTCCCATCCTAGCAGGTGCTCCAGGGCCCGATGGCCTACAAAGTGCCAGAAGCAGGGCTGGGCCAGCCGGCCAGAATTCAGGGTTCTGTCCCTTGGACTTCCAGCGGACACTAGGCTGCTTGGGAAAACCGCGCAGACTCTGAGGTTTTTCAGCAGAGGGGTGGAGCGGTAAAGGCCTTGACCCCAAAGACGAGGCCTTTCTGCGACCGCCAGGTTGGGGAGCTCTGAGACTGTGCCAACACAGGGCGGAATACATGGTTCCCTGCTCCACGCAGTCCCCGTTCCCTTACCTGTGTTCCGCACCCCTCCGCTGTGGCCAATGGATGCCGATCCTTGGGGATCCAGGAGTTCACGAAATGGGCATTCCCAGCCGCAATGGCGACCCCCAAGAGCACATCTGAAAAGCCCTCCCCCACTCCCGCCAGGAGCCGACCCCCGCTGCGAACGGACCCCCACCCCGCCCCGCGCCGCCAGGTTTCGCCCCGGCCCTGCCGGGCTCCCGGCGGGTTCCCAGCCACATTGGCGACCCCCGGGAACACAACAGGGACCGACCACCCACCCACAGCGAGCGGAATCTCGACCTGTGCAGCCCAGGTTTACCCCGCCCTGGGTGCGCTCCCGGCGCATTTCCAGCCGCAGTGGCCATCTCCGAGAGCACAACTGGGAAGCCCTCCCCTACCCCCGCCAGGAGCCGACACCCGCCCTGCGCCGCCCGGGTTCGCCCCGCCCCTGCCGCGCTCCAGGGGCGCTGCCCACCTTCACCAGTGGCTCCCGGTGAGCCCCGTCCCCACGCCCGGTTCCAGGAGAGGCTCTCGGACCTCGCTGCTGCCGCCAGGTCAAACATGAGGACAATACATACACCCCACAGAGACAATCCAAGCTGTCTATGATTTAGGGATAAAACGAGGACTACAGAAAGGCAAGATGACCTGACCTAGGAGGGCCATGATATTCTATAGAACCAGACAAAGTTGGTTACCAAGGAAACTTTTTTCCTTGGAACCCGGAAAGCTGGTTCTTTGCATATGCAATGACCAACAATTAGCTTGTTACCCAAGCCTGCCTCGCTGCCACCCCCATCCCCCCACTCCCCAGAAGACTGGCTCAAAGAAATATTTTAAATCTCAGGCGGAAACCTGGAAGATGTCTTGTCTGTCTGTTTGGATTAAGGTATGTGTCAGTGTGAGCCTTGTGTTTTTTGATAATATTGCTCAAGTTCTGTGTTCTGATTTCAGTGGTCTCAAGACAAGGCAGCCCTTCCAAATCAAACTGCTGGAAATACAAGAAAACATTGACCTAAATGAATGTCAGAGTCCCGTGAACTGGGAACTAGTCAATATTAAATATCTAGTATTTTTGGTTTTGCTCCTCCATTATAGACATGTCTAAGAGTCAACAACACTAACACAACATGTTCATAGTGCCTAGGTTTCTTTTGAGGTAAAACTTGCTCTATTGTTATATCTGTCACAAGCTTGTCAGCAAGAAACTACCTGGAAACGACAACAACAAAAGTAAAAAATGTAAATGTGATATGAGCTTTTAGACAAACTCTTTACAATAATTATACTCTAAAATATCTGCCTCTCATAGTCTTGATTGAAGGCAGAGGAGAAGGGGATGACAGAGGATAAGATGGTTGGATGGCATCACTGACTCAATGGACATGAGTTTGAGCAAGCCCCTGGAGCTGGTGACGGACACGGAAGCCTGGCGTCCTTCAGGCCACGGGGTCCCAAAGAGTCAGACACGACTGAGCAACTGAACTGAACTGAACTAACAAACGTTTCTCCAGGTGTTTTGGTTACCCGAGTTTCTATCCTTGTGACGACAGTGTATTGAATAGCTAGGTCATTTCCAAATAAATGAAAGTTCTGAAACATTCACGACTTGAAAGGACCTCCCTTTTACACAGAAACAAAAGAGATTTTTGACTCTCCATGAATAGTGTCTGGCACCATCCTCACATGTTAAATGTAAGAAAGCAATTGTTTTGTTTTGTTTTGTTCTGTTCTTGGGGGTGGGGGGAGGGGGGCGGGCTATAGCCAATGCCAATATAAAAGTCAGTTCTTGGTTGCTGAAGGGAAATGTATGACTTGTTATTACAAGAAAGTATGTGGAATGCAATGGCACTTGAGGAAGGAAAACGAAGTAGTTCTGTCTTACAGGTGGCAGTTTCAGGATGGGAGAAGCAAGGGAATGGGTACAGAATGGGATAAGGAGGTTGTAGGGAAAGTGGACCCCCAGAAAAGAGTTCTGTGCCTAGCACAAGTTTTCTTGAGATGTCGAACTGCCTTTGCTAATGGAGTTTAAGTTTCTTTACCTCTTAAGTGATCTCTTCTAGGTTGACCTAGAACAGAAATCTTTGGTTAGCTTTGGCTAAGTGGAGAAGTAGTGTTTCACAGTGACATATGTGATCCTTCCTGACTGTTTGCAGCCCTTTTGATATCGATGCACTGCTTCTGCTGCTGCTGCCGCCGCCGCTGCTGCTAAGTCGTTTCAGTCGTGTCCGACTCTGTGCGACCCCATAGACGGCAGCCCACCAGGCCCCGCAGTCCCTGGGGTTCTCTAGGCAAGAACACTGGAGTGGGTTGCCATTTCCTCCTCCCATGCATGAAAGTGAAAAGTGAACGTGAAGTCGCTCAGTGGTGTCCGAGTCTTAGCGACCCCATGGACTGCAGCCTACCAGGCTCCTCCATCCATGGGATTTTCCACGCAAGAGTACTGGAGTGGGGTGCCATTGCCTTCTCGCTAGCTTTGGGATGCCAATGACCATCCACCCTTACCAGGCAACAGAGAAGAGAAAAACACTTACCACAGGAGGTCCTGGTAAGGAACAAGGAACTAACAAGCTCCCGCCAACCAGGATTCTGCAGAGGTCAACAAGAGGCCAATAAAAGATGGAAGACTGCAGTCCAGAGGTCCTAGCAACTTCCATCTTGCAGCAGAGACCCAGCATAGTCAAAACGAATTCAATGTTGCAAAAAATAAGTAAACAAACAAAGGACAGAATTTCTTTGAACACATGACTGAGATTAGGGGTGAGGCAGTACATGTACGGTGCCCGGAAAATCTTAAAGTATGAGAAAGGAAAGAAATTAAAGACAATTATCAAGCTGTCCAAACTGATAAAAACGAAAGATTACACAGTTTTTCTGTATATATTAGCAGATAATAATCTGAAAAGGAATTAAAAAAAATTCCCTTTCAATAATGTCAACATGAATACAACACTTTGCCATGGATGTAACGAGGATGACAAGACTGGCACACTGGAAATTATACACCCTGGCTGAAAACTATCCTGAATACATGGACAGATATTCCATAACAATGGAAAGACTTAAGATGGCAATACCATGGAATGCATCTTCAATCTGAAATGAAGATTTGATATGATTTGATCGCTCAGAGCTTTTGTGTCATCAAATGTTATTAAAGTATAAATGAGATAGAGAAAGCTGCTGACTTAGACATGAGGCGGGGTGTGCGCCCTGCTGGTCTCTAGCCAGATATTCTACAGGCACTAGCAGTCAGCTAAGGAAAGAAAGGCACTGTCTCAGGGAATGGTACCAGGCCCCTCCCCCACGACATGCCTTGAGGTCACATTGGCAGCAGGTGAGTCATCCTGGGCCAAAAACTGATTGACATGAATCTTGAAGAAAGGCAGTATTCCAGGCAAATATATCATTTCCTTAACATAGATTAGGAGAACAAGGTACGAGGAAAATATACTGTTTTGTTCAAGTCGCTTCTGAGCCTACTGGGGGAACCGACCTGAAGCCAGAGTCCAGCGGATATACATAGGATATTTACATCGCTTAAGACAAACATTTCCTCAGGAACAAATGCATTGCTTAGCTCAAGGTTTGTCTGCGAAATTCTTACACATCAGGAGATGGCTCCGAGCTGGGTTTCTACACACAAGAACATGAATGCAAAGGACAAGCCTGCACAGCCCATCTGCCCCCCTCCCCCACAGCCAGCAGCATTTCCATGTGACCTCCTAAGGCCTTCCCCAAAATACAGGGGCACCTCTGGGTTTCCTGTTTCCCTCACTTCGAAAACTTTTCTTAAAAAAAAAAAAACCTTCCTGCACACTTCTTGATAGAATGCCACAGTGCAAGGAAAACAGGCCTTCAATACTTAAACCTCCCTGTGCCAAACACTTGGGGCTTGGTTTTGTTTTGTTTTGTTTTTTAATTACACCACCACATAATTTAAACTTTTTACAATTTCTAATTATTCAGTACCAAAACACCAAACTTTTATTGCACAAGGTCCCCATGAAAAGGCCCACGCATCAGGACAGCCACAGATTCTGCCATGAAAGGGCAGCAAGGTGCCCTCCCCCCTTCTTTGCTGCCTGGGCGGCCACCAGGGTTTGAAATCCATGCACCCTACTAACTTTCTAGGGTGCAATTCGCGGACCCTTCCCTTTCTCATCCTAGCAGGTGCTCCAGGGCCCGCTGGCCTACAAAGTGCCAGAAGCAGGGCTGGGCCAGCCGGCCAGAGTTCAGGGTTCTGTCCCTTGGACTTCCAGGGGACACTAGGCTGCTTGGGAAAACCGTGCAGACTGAGATTCTTCAGCAAAGGGGTGGAGCGGTAAAGGCCTTGACACCAAGGGCGAGGCCTTTTTGCAACCTCCAGGTTGGGGAGCTCCAAGAATGTGCCAACAGAGGGCGGAATACGTGGTTCCCTGCTCCACGCAGTCCCAGTTCCCTTACCTGTGGTCCGCAGCCCTCCGCTGCACCCACGGGATGGCGATCCTTGGGGACCCAGGAGCGGACGAAATGGGCGTTCCCAGCCGCAGTTGCAACCCCCGAGAGCGCAATTGGGACCGACCCCCACCTAAAGCCATCGGAATCTCTACCCACGCAGCCCGGGTTTACCCAGTCCCGGGTGCGCTCCCGGCGCGTTTTCAGCCTCAGTGTCCACCTCCGAGAGCACAACTGGGAAGCCCGCCCCCACCCCCGCCAGAAGCCGAACCCCGCCCCACGCCGCCCGCGTTCGCCCCGCCCCTGCACGGTCCAGGTACCTTCCCAGCTTCTAGCGTTCACGCCCGGGTAGGATCAGGATGCAGGAGTATGGGAGATGTGTCTGGAGCCTGACAGCCTCAGCTCCGCTCTGGCCTGCCCTTTGGACCTAGGAGCCAGGCCAACTTGCAGAGGGCTTAGGGCCCCATTGTATGCAAACTACCAAGGCCTACCGCAAGGAGAGCTCTGTCCGAGGGAAGGGAAGCGCCCCAGGCTGCGTTCCCAAGCTGTTGCTTGGCAATGCAGACTCAGCGGTAAACGGAGGGAATCAGGGTCCTAGTGCCCCTGTCTTGGGGAGGAAGCTCCACAGCCAGAGTGTTCCTCCCTTTGTGCCCAGAAAGCGCCTGCCAGACTGGGCTTCCCCGGAGCTCTGTTGCAGAGCAGAGACGTGTGGATGTGTTTTGGGGCCTTGACATGTGCGTTTGGGCTCCCTAGCACAGCCCCAGAGTAGGGGAACCAGCCCCTGAGCAAAGAGCTCCAGGCAGTGCTTTGTGCCCAGGCCTGGATGCCCAGTCCCAGCACGCGGGAGAGATGAGTTAGGCTGCCGGCGGGTCCTTGCAAGCCTGTATTGGAAAGGACCGAGTGAGCTTCCACACCGGCGGAGCTGCAGACCTGCGCCCAGGTGCGATAGGACAGAGCCCCTGTCGAGAGGCTGCTCTGCCTGGGCGAGCCTCGCCAAGCCCTTCCCAGCTTCTAGCGTTTGCGCCTGCAAAGGAGCAGGCTGCGGGAGTGTGGGCGACATGACTGGCTCCTGACTGGCCTCAGCTCCGCTCTTGCCTTCCCTTTGGACCTAGGAGCCAGGCCTCCTTGCAGACGGCTTAGGGCACGGGGGTGTGCAAACTGCGAAAGCCTCCCGCAGGGAGACCTCTCTCTGAGGGAAGGGAAATGCCCCAGGTTGCATTCCCAAGCTGTTGCTTGGTAGCCCAGACTCAGCGCTGAACGGAGGGAATCAGGGTCCCAGTGCCCCTGTCATGGGGAGGGAGCTCCACAGCCAGAGTGTTCCTCCGTTTGTGTTCAGAAACCGCCTTACAGACTGGGCTTCCCCGGAGCTCAGCTCCAGAGCAGAGTCGTGTGCATGTGGTTTGGGGCCTTCCCCTGTGCCTTTGGGCTCCCTAGCACAGTCCCAGTGCAGGGGAACCAGCCCCTGAGCAGAGAGCTCCAGGCAGTGCTCTGTGCCCTGGATTGGAAGCCCACTCCCAGCACACGGGAGAATAGAGTCAGGCCGCCGTCGGATGCTTGCAAGCCTGTATTGGGAAGGACCGAATGAGCTTCCACTCCGGCGGAGCTCCAGATCTGCGCCCAGGCGCGATATCGCAGAGCCCCGGCCTAGAGGCTGCTCTGCCTGGGCGAGCCTCGCCAAGCCCTTCCCAGCTTCTAGCTTTCGCGCAGGGGAAGGAACAGACTGCGGAGGTGGGGGAGACGTGACTGGCGGGCGCCTTACTGGCCTCAGCTCCGCTCTTCCCTTCCCTTTGCACCTATGATCCATGCCTCCTTGCAGAGGGCTTAGGGCCCGAAGGAGAGCTCTGTCAGAGGGAAGGGAAGCGCCCCAGGCTGCATTCCCAAGCTGTTGTTTAGCCGCCCAGACTCAGTGCTGCACAGGGGTAATCAGGCTCTCTGTGGCCGCAGCTTCACACACAGGTGTGTCTCCGTAGGAATCAAGAAAGATCCTGACAGAGTGAGGTTCATTAGAGCTATACTAAAGAGCAAAGTCTTGTCCATGTGGTCTTGCCTTCCCCTGTGCCTTTGGGTCTCCAGGCTCGGCCCCAGCTCCATGGAAACAACCCCTGAGAAAATATCTTCAAGATACGCTTTTCCCAGTGTCTGGGAACCGGGGTTTGTAGGAGGAGAGAAAAGCACGACTGCATCAGGAACGAAAAGGCAGCCAACCTGCCTGTGTTTTGAAGCCTCTATTTGGAAGGAATGGGTTAGCTTCTCCTAAAGGAGGCCTCCAGATCTGCTCAGAAGTCGGTAATTCCAGAGGCAGGGTACTGGTTCCTGACTGTCCTTTGCTAGCCTTGCAAAGATATTCCTAGATTCTAGAGTTATTTTCCATGAAGGAGCAGGCTTCGGGAATGTGTCAGACGGGACTGGCTCCTTATTGACCTCAGATCAGCTATTGCCTTTCCATTCAAACTAGGACAAGGCCCTACTTTATGAAGGGTAAGGGTCTTCTTCTTTGCAAACTGCCAAGGGCTACAGCAATGAGACCTCTGTCAAGGTGAGGGAAGCCTAAGAGGATGGATTCTCAAGCAGGTGCTTTGCCACAAACCATCAGCACCCCACGGAGAGAATCAAGCTCCCTGAGCACCAATGTTGGGAGTGTAGCTTCACACACAGAGTTGTCTCTATAGGAGCCAAGAATGTTCCTGAGAGATTAGGTTCACTAAACCTCTCCTACAGAGCATAGACCTGTCCATGTGGTTTTGCCTTCCCCTGTGAGTTGGGTCCTCGAGGTCCGCCACACCTCCGGGGAAACTGTCCCTGAGAAAAGATCTCCAGGAACCGCTTCGCCGAGGCTGGGAAATGCTGTCCACAGGAAGTAAGGCAAGCGAATCTCCTGCAGAGTAAAAGAGGCCTTACAGTCCCTGGAGGAGCAGGCTGCCAGAGTGTGTGAAACCTGACTGTTGCCTTACTGGCCTCAGCTCTGCCATTGCCTGTTCATCCGAGCTAGCACCCAGGCCTACTTGGAAAAGCGTTTGGGTGCAGATTTCTACAAAGTGCCAAGGGCTACAGCAGTGAGAATTCTCTCAGTGGTAAGGGAGAGCATTTTATGGATTCTCAAGCTGTTTTCTGAACGACAGCGTCAAAATGAACAGAGAGAATAAGGCTCTCTGTGCCCCTATGTTAGGTACGCAGCTTCACACACAGAGGTGTCTCTATAGGAGCCAAGAATGATCCTGAGAGATGAGGTTCACTAGAGGTCTGCTACAGAGCATAGACCTGTCCATGTGGTCTTGCCTTCCCCTGTGCCTTTGGGCCCCGGGCTCGGCCCCAGCTCCGTGGAAACAACCCCTGAGAAAATATCTTCAAGATCCGCTTTTCCCAGAGGCTGGGAACTGGGGTTCATAGGAGGAGAGAAAAGCAAGCCTCCTTCGGGCATGAAAGGCCGCCAACCTGCCTGTGTTTTGAAGCCTCTATTTGGAAGGAATGGGTTAGCTTCTCCTAAAGGAGACCTCCAGATCTGCTCAGAAGTCGGTAATTCCAGAGGCAGGGTGTTGGTTCCTGACTGCCCTTTGCCAGCCTTGCAAAGACATTCCAACATTCTAGAGTTATATTCCATGAAGGAGCAGGCTTCGGGAATGTGTCAGAGGGGACTGGCTCCTTATTGGCCTCAGCTCAGCTATTGCCTTTCCATCCAAACTAGGACAAGGGCCTACTTTATGAAGGGTAAGGGTCTTCTTCTTTGAAACTGCCAAGGGCTACAGCAATGAGACCTCTGTCAAGGCGAGGGAAGCCTAAGAGGACGGATTCTCAAGCAGGTGCTTTACTACAAAGCATCAGCACCCCACGGAGAGAACCAAGATCCCTGTTCCCCAATGTTGGGAGTGTAGCTTCACACACAGAGTTGTCTCTATAGGAGCCAAGAATGTTCCTGAGAGATTAGGTTCACTAAACCTCTCCTACAGAGCATAGACCTGTCCATGTGGTTTTTCCTTCCCCTGTGAGTTGGGTCCCCGAGGTCCGCCACACCTCCGGGGAAACTGTCCCTGAGAAAAGATCTCCAGGAACCGCTTCGCTGAGGCTGGGAAACGTTGTTCACAGGAAGTAAGGCAAGCGAATCTCCTGCAGAGAAAAAGAGGCCTTACTGTCCCTGGAGGAGCAGGCTGCCAGAGTGTGTGAAACCTGACTGTTGCCTTGCTGGCCTCAGTTCCACCATTGCCTGTTCCTCCGAACTAGGACCCAGGCCTATTTGGAGAAGCGTTTGGCTGCAGATTTCTACAAAGTGCCAAGGGCTACAGCAGTGAGAATTCTCTTAGCGGTAAGGGAGAGCATTTTATGGATTCTCAAGCTGTTTTCTGAACGACAGCGTCAAAATGAACTGAGAGAATCAGGCTCTCTGTGCCCCTATGTTAGGTACGCCGCTTCAAACACAGAAGTGTCTCTATAGGAGCCAAGAATGTTCCTGAGAGATGAGGTTCACTAGAAGTCTGCTACAGAGCATAGACCTGTCCATATGGTTTTGCCTTGCCCTGTGAGTTGGGTCCCCGAGGTCCGCCCCAGCTCAGGGGAAGGAGCCCTTGAGAAAAGATCTCCAGGGACCGCTATTCCCGCAGGCTGGCAAACGCAGTTCACAGGAGGTAACGCAAGCGAGCCTCCTGCAAGGCACAACAGGCCTTAGTGTCCCTGGACGATCAGGCTGCCAGAGTGTGTGAGACCTGACTGGTGCCTTACTGGCCTCAGCTCCGCCATTGCGTGTTCCTCCGAACTAGGACCCAGGCCTACTAGGAGAAGGGTTTGGGTATGGATTTCTAAATACTGCCAAGGGGTATAGCAATGAGAACTGTGTCACGGGTAAGGAAGAGCATTGTATGGATTTTCAAGCTGTTGTTTGAACGACAGCTTCAAAGCTGCACAGAGAGAATCAGACTCTGTGTCTCCATGTTCGGTACACAGCTTCACAGACAGGGGTGTCTCCATAGGAAACAAGAACGTTCCTGACAGAGTGAGGTTCACTAGAGTCTCCTAGAGAGCAAAGACTTGTCCATGTGGTTTTTCTTCCCCTGTGCGTTTGGGGCTCCAGGCTCGGCCCCAGCTCCGTGGAAACAACCCCTGAGAAAAGATCTTCAAGATCCTCTTTTCCCAGAGGCTGGGATGTGGGGTTCATAGGAGGCGGGAAAAGCAGGCCTCCTTCAGAGAGCAAGAGGCAGCCAAGCGGCCTGCGTTTGGAAGCCTCTATTTGGAAGAATGGGTTAGCTTCCCCTAAGGGAGACCTCCAGATCTGTTCAGAAGTCGGTAATTCCAGAGGCAGTGTGCAGGGTCCTGACTGCCCTTTGCCAGCCTTGCAAAGACATTCCTAGATTCTACAGTTATCTTCCTGAAGAAGCAGGCTTTGGGAATATGTCAGACTTGACTGGCGCCTTATTGGCCTCAGCTCAGCTATTGCCTTTCCATTCAAAGTAGGACAAGTGCCTAGTTTATGAAAGGTAAGGGTCTTCTTCTTTCCAAACTGCCGAGGGCTACAGCAATGAGACCTCCGTAAATGCGAGGGAAGCATAAGCGGATGGATTATCAGGAAGGTTCTTTGCCACCAAGCATCAGCACCCCACGGAGAGAATCAGGCTCCCTTTGCCCCTATGTGGGGTGTGTAGATTCACACACAGTGGTGTCTCTACAGGAGCCAAGAATGTTCCTGAGAGATGAGGCTCACAAGAGCTCTCCTACAGAGTGCTCACCTGTACATGTGGTTTCGCCTTCCCCTGTGAGTTGGGTCCCCGAGGTCCGCCCCAGCTCCGAGAAAACAGCCTCTGAGAAAAGATCTCCAGGAACCGCTTTTCGCCCAGGCTGGGAAAAGCTGTTCACAGGAAGTAAGGCAAGTGAGCCTCCTGCAGAGAAAAAGAAGCCTTACTGTCACTGGAGGAGCAGGCTGCCAGAGTGTGTGAAAACTGACTGGTGCCATACTGGTCTTAGCTCCGCCATTGCTTGTTCCTCCGAACTGGGACTCAGGCCTACTTGGAGAAGGGTTTAGGTGCAGATTTCTACAAACTGCCAAGGGCTACTGCAATGAGAAGTCTCTCAGAGGTAAGGGCGAGAATTGTATGGATTCTCAAGCTGTTTTCTGAACGACAGCATTAAACCTGCACAGAGAGAATCAGGCTCTCTGCCGCCATGTTGGGTACGCAGTTTCACACACAGAGGTGTCCGCATAGGAGCCAAGAACGTTCGTCAAAGACTGAGGTTCACTAGAGCTCTCTTAGAAAGCAAAGACTTGTTCATGTGGTTTTGCCTTCCCCTGTATGTGTGGGTCTCTGGGCACAACCCCAGCTCCGTGGAAAAAACCCCTGAGCAAAGATCTCCAAGAATCTGCTTTTCCCCCATGCTGGGAACCAGGGATCATAGGAGGCAGGAAAAGCAAGCCTCCTTCAGGCAAAAAGAGGCAGCCAACCTGCCTGTGTTTGGAAGCCTCTATTTGCAAGGAATGGGTTAGCTTCTCCAGAAGGAGACCTCCAGATCTGCTCAGAAGATAGATATTCCAGAGGCAGGGTCGAGGTTCCTGACTGCCCTTTGCCAGCCTTGCAAAGACATTCCTAGATTCTAGCAATATTTTCCATGAAGGAGCAGGCATCGGGAATATGTCAGAGTTGACAGGTGCCTTACTGGCCTCAGCTCAGCTATTGCCTTTCCTTTCAAACTAGGATCAGGGCCTACTTGGTGAAGGGTAAGGCTCTGCTTCTTTCCAAAGTGCCAAGAGACACAGCAATGAGACCTCTGTCAAGGCGAGGGAAGCATAAGCGGATGGATTCTCAAACAAGTGCTTTGCCACAAAGCATCAGAACCCCACAGAGAGAATCAGGCTCCCTGTGCCCCTATGTTCGGTGTGTAGCTTTACACACAGAGGTGTCTCTGTACGAGCCAAGAATGTTCCTAAGAGATGAGACACACTAACGTCTCCTACAGAGCATAGACCTGCCCATGTGGTTTTTCCTTCCCCTGTGAGATGGGTCCCCGAGGTCCACCCCAGCTCTGGGGATAGAGCCCCTGAGAAAAGATCTCCAGGAACCGCTTTTTGCCCAGGCTGGGAAACGCAGTTCACAGGAGGCAAGGCAAGCAAGCCTCCCGCAGGGAAAAATAGGCCTTACTGTCCCTGGAGGAGCAGGCTGCCAGAGTGTGTGACACCTGACTGGTGCCTTACTGACCTCAGCTCCGCCATTGCATGGCCATCCAAACTAGGACCCAGGCCTACTTGGAGAAGGGTTTGGGTGCGGATTTGTAAAAACTGCCAAGGGCTACTGCAATGAGAAGTCTCTCAGAGGTAAGGGAGAGCATTGTATGGATTCTCAAGCTGTTGTTTGAACGACAGCTTCAAAGCTGCAAAGAGAGAATCAGGCCCTGTGTGCCCCCTTGTTGGGTAGGCAGCTCCACACACAGAGGTATCCCCGTAGAATCCAAGACTTTCCTCACATACTGAGGTTAACTAGAGTTCTCCTACAGAGCAAGACTTGTCCATGTGGTTTTGCCTTCCTCTGTGCATGTGGGTCTCCGGGCTCGGCTCCAACTCCGTTGAAATAGCCCCTGAAAAAAGATCTCCAAGAACCACTTTTCCCCCAGGCGGGAAGCGGAGTTCACAGGAAGCGGAACAAGCAAGCCTCCTTCGGGCAAGTAGAGGCAGCCAACTAGCCTGTGTTTTGAAGCCTCTCTTTGGAAGGAATGGTTAGCTTCTCCAAAAGAAGACCTCCAGATCTGCTCAGAAGACGGAAATTCCAGAGGCAGTGTCGAGGTTCCTGACTGTCCTTTGCCAGCCTTGCAAAGACATTTCTAGATTCTAGCGTTATTTTCCATGAAGAAGCAGGCTTCAGGAATTTGTCAGACTTCACTGGCGCCTTACTGGCCTCAGCTCAGCTATCGCCTTTCCGTTCAAACTAGGACAAGGGCCTACTTGGTGAAGGGTAAGGCTCTGCTTCTTTCCAAACTGCCAAAGGCTACAGCAAAGAGACCTCTGTCAAAGAGAGGGAAGTGGAAGCGGATGGACTCTCAAACAGGTGCTTTGCCACAAAGCATCTGCACCCCACGGAGAGAATCAGGCTGCATTTGCCCCTATGTTGTGTGTGTAGCTTCAAACACAGAGGTGTCTCTATAGGAGCAAAGAATGCTCCTGGGAGATGAGGTTCACTAGAGCTCTGCTACAGAGCATAGACCTGTCCATATGGTTTTGCCTTCCCCTGTGAGTTGGGTTCCCGATGTTCGCCCCAGCTCCGAGGAAGAAACCCCTGAGAAAACACCTCCAGGAACTGCTTTTCTTCCAGACTGGGAAACGCAGTTCACAGGAGGCAAGGCAAGCGAGCCTCCTGCAGAGAAAAAGAGGCCTTACTGCCCCTTGGAGGAGCAGGCTGCAAGAGTGTGTGAGACCTGACTGGTGCCTTACTGGCCTCAGCTCCGCCATTGCATGTTCCTCCGAAATAGGACCCAGGCCTACTAGGAGAAGGGTTTGGGTGCGGATTTCTAAAAAACTGCCAAGGGCTACAGCAATGAGAACTCTCTCAGAGGTAAGGGAGAGCATTGTATGGATTCTCAAGCTGTTGTTTGAATGACAGCTTCAAAGCTGCAAAGAGAGAATCAGTCTCTCTGTGCCCCCTTGTTGGGTACGCAGCTTCACACACAGGGGTGTCTCCATAGGAGTCAAGAACGTTCCTGACAGAGTAAGTTTCACTTAGAGGTCTCCTGGAGAGCAAAGACTTGTCCATGTGGTTTTCCTTCCCCTGTGTGATTGGGTCTCTGGTCTCGGCCCCAGCTCCATGGAAACAACCCCTGAGAAAATATCTTCAAGATCCGCTTTTCCCAGAGGCTGGGAACAGGGCTTCATAGGATGCGAGAAAAGCAGGCCTCCTTCGGGCACGAAGAGGCAGCCAACCGGCCTGTTTGGAAGCCTCTATTTGGAAAGAATGGGTTAGCTTCTCCTAAAGGAGACCTCCAGATCTGCTCAGAAGTCGGTAATTCCAGAGGCAGGGTGCTGGTTCCTGACTGCCCCTTGCCAGCCTTGCAAAGACATTCCCAGATTCTAGAGTTATTTTCCATGAAGGTGAAGGCTACGGGAGTATGTCAGACTTGGCAGGCACCTTATTGGCCTCAGCTCAGCTATTACCTTTCCATTCAAACTAGGACAAAGGCCTACTTTATGAAGGGTAAGGGTCTTCTTTCCAAACTGCCAAGGGCTACAGCAATGGGACCTCTGTCAAGGCGAGGGAAGCCTAAGTGGATGGATTCTCAAGCACGTGCTTTGCCACAAAGCATCAGCACCCCACGGAGAGAATCAGGCTCCATTTGCCCCTATGTAGGGTGTGTAGCTTCACACAGAGAGGTGTCTCTATAGGAGGCCAGAATGTTCCTGAGAGATGAGGTTCACTAGAGCTGTCCTACAGAGCATAGACCTGTCCATGTGCTTTTGCCTTCCCCTGTGAGTTGGGTCCTCGAGGTCCTCCCCAGCTCCGGGGAAGGAGCCCCTGAGAAAAGATCTCCAGGGACCCCTTTTCCCCCAGGCTGGGAAATGCAGCTCACAGGAGGGAAGTCAAGTGAGCCTCCTGCAGGGAAAAAGAGGGCTTACTGTCCCTGGACGATCAGGCTGCCAGAGTGTGTGAAACCTGACTGGTGCCTTACTGGCCTCAGCTCCGCCATTGCATGTTCCTCCGAACTAGGACCCAGGACTACTTGGAGAAGGGTTTGGGTGCGGATTTCTAAAAACTGCCAAGGGCTACAGCAATGAGAACTCTGTCACGGGTAAGGAAGAGCATTGTATGGATTTTCAAGGTGTTTTTTGAACGACATCTTTAAAGCTACACAGAGAGAATCAGGCTCTCTGTGCCCCCATGTTGGGTACGCAGCTTCGCACATAGGGGTGTCTCCATATGAATCAAGAATGTTCGTGACAGAGTGAAGTTCACTAGAGCTCTCCTAGAGAGCAAAGACTTGTCCATGTGGTTTTTCTTCCCCTGTGAGTTTGGGTCTCCAGGCTTAGCCCCAGCTCCGTGGAAACAACCCCTGAGAAAAGATCTTCAAGATCCCCTTTTCCCAGAGCCTGGGAAGCTGGGTTCATAGGAGGCAGGAAAAGCAAGCCTCCTTCGGGCACGAAGAGGCAGCCGACCGGCCTGTTTTTGGAAGTCTCAATATGGAAGGAATGAGTTAGATTCTCCTAAAGGAGACCTCCAGATCTGCTCAGAAATCGGTAATTCCAGAGGCAGGGTGCAGGCTCCTGACTGCCCTTTGCCAGCCTTGCAGAGACATTCCTAGATTCCAGCGTTATTTTCCATGAAGGAGCAGGCTTCGGGAATATGTCAGACTTGACTGGCGCCTTATTGGCCTCAGCTCAGCTCTTGCCTTTCCTTTCAAACTAGGACAAGGGCCCACTTTATGAAAGGTAAGGGTCCTCTTCTTTCCAAACTGCCAAGGGCTACAGCAATGAGACCTCTGTCAAGGCGAGGGAAGCGTAAGCTGATGGATTCTCAAGCAGGTGCTTTGCCACAAAGCATCAGCACCCCACGGAAAGAATCTGGCTCCCTTTGCCCCTACGTTGCGTGTGTAGCTACACACACAGAGGTGTCTCGATAGGAGCCAAGAATGTTCCTGAGAGAGGAGGTTCACTGTTGGGGGCCAGAGTGAGGCACTCCGCCCATGGCAAAGGTCATGAGGAAGGAGGCTCGACATACGCAAAGGCGGGATTGAGCCTCAGGAGTCCCCCTGGAAATCCTCGAGCATCTACCCCCACCACCAGAGCCTGCCTACCTTACTATTTTGTGCTCTCACCTACACCTCTGACTTTACGGGGGGCTGTCCCCCACCACCTCTTTCGGAGAAGGAGTTAACCTAGAGCTCCAGTTGAGAAAAACCCCTGGGTGTGACAAGAGTGTTTTAACCTACAAACTCCTCTGAAGGTTCTCTAGCCTGCCTGAAAGGCTTGTCCGGCCACATGTGATTGCTCACAGCCTCCCAAACATGAGAGGCACGAGATGCTTTAAACCTTCTAAAAACAGGTTCCTTAGAAAAGTTAGAAAATTATTAGTATAAGTATAATGGGCTGATTAGAAATCATATTGGTGAAGGGTTTTTCATTTGTTGAGCTGATGTTTACTGCTAAGTCTCCACATCCCCTGCCCTTATACACATTAATGAATATATAGAAGAAATAAGTATTAACCTTTGATATAAATCACGTTAGACCTTAGGCTAAGTAAATTATTTCCTTAACTAAAACCCACTACACCCTCACCCTATAGGAATGTAACTTTATTTGGGTGGCGTCTGTTTTAAGAATAATCACCCCTGGAGAAATAAGTGTCCTGGTTGACTGACCGCTGTCACAAGGAGAGGGTCGTAAATTGTCAGCAGGCCCCCCGGCCAGAAGATGATGTAACACCCCTAAGACCTCTGTATACTTTTGTATGAAGCACCTGACTTTGATAAAAGTCAGGACTGCTGACCCCACGTGACTTTTGCATAACATCTCAGTGTATAAAAGTAGACCATGGAAAATAAAGAATTGGGATCAGTTTCTCGAAATACTGGTCTCCCCATGTCTCTCTCTCTCTCTCACTCTGGTTGAGTCTCCATCTGGAGCGCGGAACCCACCAAGCTTACTAATTTTGCCTGGGCTTCTAAGATCCGACCGGGGAGGCCTCAGTGTCTCCTCTCCTTCGGGAGAACGGAAGGACGCCTGCGGCCTACGTAAGTGGTGCAAGCTTCTTGTCTTGAAGTTTTATTGGTCCCCCGCGTAAACCAAGCTACTCAGCCTCTTTTCTCCACTGAATTTTCCTACTGAGCTATCCTCATTTTATTACTCTTTATATCCTTAATTAACGTTTAATTAAGCAGTTGTTCCCTGACCCTCGCCTACGCCGTCTCTGCTTCGAATACCCTGGATCAGCTGGGGCTGGACCCCGGCAGTTCACTAGAGATCTCCTACAGAGCATAGACCTGTCCATTTGGTTTTGCCTTCCCCTGTGAGTTGGGTCCCCGAGGTCCGCCTCAACTCCGGGGAAACAGCCCCTGAGAAAAGATCTCCAGGAACTGCTTTCCGCCCAGGCTGGGAAACGCTGTTCACAGGAAGTAAGGCAAGCGAGCCTCCTGAAGGGAAATAGAGGCCTTACTGTCCCTGGAGGAGCAGGCTGCCAGAGTGTGTGACACCTGACTGGTGCCTTACTGGCCTCAGCTCCGCTATTGCATGTTCATCTGAACTTGAACCCAGGCCTACTTGGAGAATTGTTTGTGTGCCGATTTCCAGAAACTGCGAAGGGCTACAGCAATGATAACTCTCTCAGTGGTAAGGGAGAGCATTGTGTGGATTCTCAATTTGTTGTTTGAACGACAGCGTCAAAGCTGCACAGAGAGAATCAGGTCTCTGTGTCTCTATGTTGGCTATGCAGCTTCCCACACAGAGATGTCCCCGTTGGAGCCAAGAACATTCCCCATAGAGTGAGGTTCACTAGAGAACTCCTAGAGAGCAAAGACTTATCCATGCGGTTTTCCCTTCCCCTGTGCGTGTGGGTTTCCGGGATCAGCCCCTGCTCCGTGGAAACAGCCTCTGAGAAAAGATCTCCAAGAACCTCTTATCCCCCAGGCTGGGAAGCGGAGTTCGCAGGAGGTGGGATAAGCAAGCTTCCTTCGGCAAGAAGAGACAGCCAACCGGCCTGTGTTTGGAAGCCTATATTTGCAAGGAATGGGTTAGTTTCTCCTGACCGAGACCGCCAGATGTGCTGAGAAGATAGAAATTCCAGAGGCAGGGTCGAGGTTCCTGACTGCCCTTTGCCAGCCTTGCAAAGACATTCCCAGATTCTAACGTTATTTTCCATGAAGGAGCAGGCATCGGGAATATGTCAGACTTGACTGGCGCCTTACTGGCCTCAGCTCAGCTACTGCCTTTCCATTCAAACAAGGACAAGGGCCTACTTGGTGAAGGGTAAGGGTGTGCTTCTTTCCAAACTGCCAAGGACTACAGCAATGAGACCTCTGTCAAGGTGAGGGAAGCCTATGCGGATGGATTCTTAGCAGGTGCTTTGCCACAAAGCATCAGCACCCACGGAGAGAATCAGACTCCCTTTGCCACTATGTTGGGTGTGTAGCTTCATGCACAGAGGTGTCTCTGTAGAAGCCAAGAATGTTCCTGAGAGATGAGGTTCACTAGAGCTCTCCTACAGAGCATAGACCTGTCCATGTGGTTTTGTCTTCCCCTGTGAGTTGGGCCCCCGAGGTCCGACCCAGCTCCAGGGAAACAGCCCCTGAGAAAAAATCTCCAGGAACAGCTTTGCGCCCAGGCTGGGAAATGCAGTTCACAGGAGGCAAGGCAAGCGAGCCTCCTGCAGGGAAAAAGAGGCCTTACTGCTCCTGGACGATCAGGCTGCAAGAGTGTGTGAGACCTCACTTGTGCCTTACTGGCCTCAGCTCCGCCGTTGCCTGTTGTTCCGAGCTAGGACCCAGGCCTACTTGGAGAAGGGTTAGGGTGCGGATTTCTACAAACTGTCAAGGACGACAGCAATGAGAATTCTCTTAGCAGTAAGGGAGAGCATTGTATGGATACTCAAGCTGTTGTTTGAATGACAGCTTCAAAGCTACACAGAGAGAATCAGGCTCTCTGTTCTCCTATTTTGGCTGTGCAGCTTCACACACAGAATTTGACTCTGTTGGAGCCAGAAATATTCCTGAAAGACTTAGGCTCACCAAAGCTGTCCTCCAGAGCAAAGACATTGGATGTGGTTTTGCCTTCCATTGTCAGTATGGGTCCCCTAGCTTGGCCCCAGCTCCGGGGATACAGCCTCTGAAAAAAATCTTCCAAGAAGCGATTTTCCTCCAGGCTGTTAAGCGGAATTCGCAGTTTGCAAGTTACGAAAGCCTGCTTCGTGGAAGAGCAAGCAGCCAACTGGCCCTGTGTTAGGAAGCCTGTATTTGAAAGGAATGGGTTAGCTTCTACAGCGGGAGAACCTCAGATCTGCTCAGGGGACTGAAATACTAGAGTCAGGGTCGAGGTTCTCCCTTGTCCTTTGCGCACCTTGCAAAGAAATTCCTAGCTTCTAGCGTTAGTGTCCCTGTAGTAGCAGGCTGCAGGAGCGTGTGATAAATGACTGCCGCGTTCCTGTCCTCAGCTCCGCTATTGACTTTCTATTCGAACTAGAACCCAGGCCTATTTTGAGAGGGGTTAGGGTCCAGTGTTTCCAAACTGCCAAGGGCTACGGCAATGCGAGCTCTGTCAGAGGTAAGAAAAGAGCAATTGGTTGGATTCTTCAGCTGCTGCGTGGCTGCACAGCTTCCGCGCCGCATGGAGAGCATGAGGCTCCTTGTGGCCCTATTTTGGGTACGCAGCAACATGCACACAGAGTGTCTGTGTTCACTTATGTACAGGCTTATGTACACTAGAGCTCTCCTACAGAGCAAAGACCACTCAGTGGGCTCCAAGAGATACCTGTCGCGACTCGAGAAGAGAGTGGAGTCCTTTGATTCTCCTCGAGATGAGGCCTGACTCCCCGGGTGAGTATGGAATGCAACCCCAAATCCCTGTCGCCTATGGAGAGGAACATTAAGTCCTGGATACAAGCCTAGATGAGGTCTAGTTTGCACTTCAGTGAATGGAGCCCAATCCCCAGCTCTCCCTGGCAACTCAAATGGAAGATTAGACTTCCTGGGCCAACACAAGAGGAAGCCTGAATTCCCCGTCGTAACTCGAGAATCCCACCGCAACTCGAGAAAAACCACGTGCTTCCCTCGTCATCGCAAGATGAGGCCCTTTGTCCGCTACAGCATCTCAAGAGAAGTCCCACGTTCCATCCTGAAGTGCGAAACGGTACTTGGCACCCTTGATGCGACCCCAAAAGTTCCGCGACATACCAGACTCACTCAAAGGGAACACCGAGGTTCCCGGCACCACCTCATCTGAGCCCCTTCTCCGCTCCTGATTGCGACAGGAGGGTCGACTCCCCTTCTCTGTCTGCAAGGGGTTCCCGACCTTCCGGGCGCACCTCAGGATGAGGCCGGTCTCATGAGGAAGTTCGAGACGTAGCCTCGTGGGTGGTGCCACATGCCGAAAGATCCCAATTTCACGGTCCACTCTTGAAAAGAACCCGATGCCAGCACACCTCTCTGAAGGAAAACCTGTGGATGAAGGCACAACACGAAGGGGCACTGACACCCGCGTGCATCATCCAGAAAAACCCGCAGGTCCCACAGACATTTGACAAGTGGCCTGTCACCCTGTAAACAACTCGAAAGGCAAACGAAGGTCCATTCCTCAACAGAAGACTAGGTGTGACTCTCTTGTACCTACTCTGCAGGGACCATGGGATCCGAGTCAGAAACGGAGAGGAAGCCTGAGGTTCCTGCGTCCACTCGAGATGAGGCCCTCTTCCATTGCACCACACCCAGTGGAGTCCCGAGAGGCCCCTACCAACTCCACAGCATCCCTGAGTTCTCAGAGGCACAATGAGAAGCTCCCTGAGGTCACAGGCACAAGTTGAGGGAACCCTGGGTTTTCTGCCGCAACTCGAGAAAGACCTCGAGAGTGCTTCAAAATGTCTTGAGTCGCGATTCCCCTACCATGACTCGAGAGCCATGACACGCTCCCCCTCACCACGCGCATGGAGACCTGACTAACCTGGCAATGCACTAGAGGCTCCCTGAGATCCTCATCGTACCTCGTGAAGAAACCCACACTGGCGTGGCAGCTCAAGGAAACACATGAGACACCCTGGTCATCGCGAGCTGAGGGCCTTCTTTTCCTGCATGGCCTGGAGAGCAATCCCGGGTCCTCTCTCCAAACGGAAGAGGAGGCTGGACCCCCTTGAGGCCGCTCAGGGGGCTCCAAGAGAACTGCGTCGCGACTCGAGAGGAAAGCGGAGTCCTTGGCTTCCCCTCGAGATGAGGCCTGACTCCCCGGGGGAGCCTGGAATGCAACCCCGAGATCCCTGCCTTCCCTGGAGAGGAATATTAGGTCCCGGACACACGCCTAGGTGAGGTCTCTTCGGCCCTGCAGTGACTCCAGCGCAAACCCCAGCTTTCCCTTACAACTCGAGGGGAAGATTGGGCTTCCCAGGCCCAACCCAAGAGGAAGCCTGAGATCCCAGTCGTAGCTCGAGAATCCCGCCGCAACTCGAGAAACACCACGTGGTTCCCACCTCTTGGCAAGATGAGGCCCTTGCCCGCGACGGTGTCTCAAGGGAAGTCCCCTGTTCCGCCCTGAAGGGCGAAACGGTCCCTGACAGCCTTCCTGCGACCCCCAAAAGTTCCCCGACACGCCGGGTTCCCTCGAGGGGAACACCGAGTATCCCGGCACCGCTTCATCGGAGCCCCTTCTCCCCTCCTTATCGCGACAGGAGAGTCGATTCCCCTGCGTGGTCTGGAAGGGGTTCCCGGCCTTCCCGGCGCACCTCAGGATGAGGCCGGTCTCACGAGGAAATTCGAGACGAGCCACGTGGGTGGGGCCACATGCCGAACGCCCCCGATACCCCGGTCCGCACTTGAGAAGGACCCGAGGCCCGGACCCCTCTTCGAAGGCAACCCTGTGGGTGAAGGCACAACACGAAGGGGCACTGCCACCCCCGGGCATCGTCCGCAAAGACCCGTGGGTTCCACACACATCTCGACGAGGGGCCTGAGACCCCCTGAGCAACTCGAGAGGCCAGCGGGGTTCCCTTCCTCAGACAAGACGAGGCCTGACTCTCCTGTCCCAACTCTGCAGGGACCCTGCGGTCGGAGTCCAAAACGGAGAGGAAGCCTGAGGTTCCTGCCTCCCCTCGAGGTGAGGCCCTCTTCCGTTGCGCCAGACCCAGCGGAGTCCCGAGGGGCCCCGCCATCTCCACAGGATCCCTCGCCTCTCAGAGGCACCCTGGGAAGTTCCCTAAGGTCCCCGGCAGAAGGCGAGGGAAACGAGGGCTTCCAGCCGCCCCCCGAGAAAGACCTCGAGAGTCCTTCTTCAACGCGCCTCGAGGCCCTAAAGCCCTCCCGTGACTCGAGAGCCATGACGCGCTCCCCCTCGCCACGCTAGGAGACCTGACTTCCCTGGCGCCGCACGAGAGGCTCCCTGAGATCCTTGTCGTGCCTCGGGAGAAAACCCCCACGGGCGCCGCAGCTCGAGGAAAGCCGTGAGACGCCCCTGTCCTCGCGAGCTGAGGGCCTTCTTTTCCTGCATGGCCTGGAGAGCAATCCCGGGTACTCTCTCCAAACGGAAGAGGAGGCTGGACTCCCTTGAGTCCGCTCAGGGGGCTCCAAGAGACCCGCGTCGCGACTCGAGAGGAGAGTGGAGTCCTTGGCTTCCCCCCGAGACGAGGCCTGACTCCCCGGGGGAGCCTGGAATGCAACCCCGAGATCCCTGCCTTCCCTGGAGAGGAATCTTAGGTCCCGGACACACGCCTAGATGAGGTCTCTTCGGCCCTGCAGTGACCCGAGCGCAACCCCCAGCTTTCCCTCGCAACTCGAGGGGAAGATTGGGCTTCCCAGTGCCAACCCAAGAGGAAGCCTGAGATCCCCGTCGTAACTCGAGAATCCCGCTGCAACTCTAGAAAAACCACGTGGTTCCCACCTCTTGGCAAGATGAGGCCCTTGCCCGCTACAGCTTCTCAAGCAAAGTCCCAAGTTCCGTCTTGAAGTGCGAAACGATACTTGACACCCTTGATGTGACCCCAAAAGTTCCTCGAAATATCGGTCTCACTCGAGGTGAACACTGAGGTTCCCGGCACCAGTTTATCTGAGCCCCTTCTTCCCTCCTATTCGTGATAGGAGGGTCACTTCCCCTGCTTTGTTTGTAAGGGGTTCCCGACCTTCACAGGGCACTTCAGGATGAGGCCGGTCTCACGAGGAAATTCGAGGCGTAGCTCGCGGGTGGTGCCACATGCCAAAAGACTATGATTTCCCGGTACGCTCTTCATAAGAACCTCATGTCTGGACACCTCTTCGAAGGCAACCCTGTGGATGAAGGCACAACACAAAGGGGCACTGACACCCTCGTGCATCATCCGGAAAAACCCGCAGGTTCCACATACAGCTCAACAAGTGGCTTGTCACCCCTAAAGAACTTGAGAGGCAAGTGGGGTTTCATTCTTCTACACAAGACGAGGCCTGACCCTCCTGTCCCAATTCTGCAGGGACTTTGCAATCTGATTCAGACCAGCGCCAGTGAAGTCACGAGAGGAACGCTGAGGTTCCTGCCTCCACTCGAGATTAGGACCTCTTCCATTGCATGAAACCCAGTGGAGTCCCGAGAGACGCGTCCCAGCTCCACAGTATCCCTGACTTCTCAGAGGCACCCTGAGAAGCTCCCTGAGGCCACCAGCACAATTCGAGTGAACCCAGGGTTTACTGCCGCTACCATAGAAAGAACTCAAGAGTCCTTCTTCAACGCGCTTTGAGGCCTGATTCCCCTACCATGACTCGAGGGCAATGACGCGCTCCCTCTGCTACACTCATGAAGCCCTGACTTCCCTGGCGCCACACGAGAGGCTCCCTGAGCTCCCCGTCATACCTCGTGAGAAACCCCACATTGGCGCCGCAGATAGAGAAAACACACGAGACACCCCCGTTTTCGCGACATGACGGCCTTCTTTTCTAGCATGGCCTGGAGAGCAATCCTGAGTCCTCTCTCCAAACTCCACAGTAGGCTTGACTCCCTTTTGGTCACTCAGTGGACTCCAAGACATACCCGTCGCGACTCGAGAGGAGAGCGGAGTCTTTTCCTTCCCCTCGAGGCGAGGCCTGACTCCTCGGGTGAGTCTGATATGGGAACCGGAGATCCCTGTCGCCCCTGGAGAGAAACATTAGATCCTGGACACAAGCCTAGATGAGGTCTCTTTTTTCCTGCAGTGACTCGAGAGCAATCCCCAACTCTCTCTCGCAACTCGAATGGAAGACTGGACTTCCCTGGGCCAACAGAAGAGGAAGCCTGAATTTCCAGTTGTAACTCAAGAATCCCGCCACAACTCGAGAAAAACCACGTCATTCCCTCTATATCGCAAGATGCGGCCATTGCCGCTACAGCGTCTCAAAAGAAGTCTTACGTTCCATCTTGAAGTGCGATACGGTACTTGGCACCTTTGATGCGACACCAAAAGTTCCCCAACACACTGGTCTCACTGGAGGGGAACACCAAGGTTCCTGGCATCACCTCATCTGTGCCCCTTCTCCCCTCCTGATCGAGACAGGAGGGTCGATTCCCCTGCTTTGTCTGCAAGGGGTTCCGACCTTCCCGGCGCATCTCAGGTTGAGGCCGGTCTCACTAGGAAATTCGAGACGTAGCCTGGTGGGTGGTGCCACATGCGGAAAGACCCCGATTTCCCGGTCTGCTCTTAATAACCCAATGCCCGGACACCTCTTCGAAAGCAAACCTGTGGAGGAATACACAACACGAAGGGGTACTGACATCCCCATGCATAATACGGAAAATCACGCAGATTCCAAACACAGATCGACAAGTGTCCTGTCATCCCTTGAAGAACTAGAGAGGCATGCGGAGTTCCGTTCCTCCACACAAGAGAAGGCCTGACTCTCATTTCCCAACTCTGCAGGGACCGTGCGATCGGAGTCAGAAATGTAGATGAAACCTGACGTTCCTGCATCAACTCGAAATGAGGCCCTCTTCCATTGCGCCATACCCAGTGGAGTCCCGAGAGGCCCCTCCCAACTCCACAGTATCCCTGACTTCTCAGAGGCACCCTCAGAAGCTCTCTGCGGTCACTGGCACAAGTCGAGTGAACCCAGGGTTTCCTGCTGCATTCTGAGAAAGACCTCGAGAGTCCCTCTTTACCGCGTCTTGAGGCCCGATACCCTACCATGACTGGAGAGCAATGACGCATTCCCCTCGCCACGCCCATGGAAACCCAACTTCCCTGGTACCACACGAGAGGCTCCCTGCGCTCCCCGTCCTACCTCATGAAAACCTCACACTGGCACCGCCGCTCGAGAAAACTCACGAGACGCCCCCGTCATCGTAAGATGAGGGCCTTCTTTTCCTACATGACCTAGAGAGCAATCCCGAGTCCACTCTCCAAACTCCACTGGAGGCCTGACTCCCTTTAGGCCACTCAGTAGCCTCCAAGAGATACACGTCGCTACTCTAGAGGAGAGCGGAGTCTGTTGCTTCCCCTCCAGCCGAGGCCTGACTACTTGGGTGAGTCTGGAATGGGATCCCGAGATCCGTGTCGCCCCTGTAGAGGAAAACTCGGTCCTGGAAACAAGCCTAAATGAGGTCTTTTTTGTCCTGCATTGACTCAAGTGCAATCCCCAGCTCTCCCTCGCAACTCGAATGGATGATTGGACTTCGCTGGGCCAACACAAGAGGAAGCCTGTATTCCCCGTTGTAATTCGAGAATCCCGTGGCAACTGGAGAAAAACAACGTGGTTCCTCTGTCATCGAAATATGAGGCCCCTGTCAGCTATAGCGTCTCCAGGGAAGTCCCATGTTCCGTCTTGAAGTGTGAAACGGTACTTGGCACCCTTGATGCGACCCCCAAATTTCCCTGACACCCCAGTCTCACTCGAGGAGAACATGGAGGTTCCCAGCACAGCTTCAGCTGAGCCTCTTCTCCCCTCCTGATGGCGACAGGAGGGTCAATTCCCCTGCTTTGTCTGGAAGGGGTTCTCAGACTTCCCGGCGAACCTCAGGATGAGGCCAGTCTCACGAGGGAATTCGAGACGTAGCCTCGTGGGTTGTGCCACATGCCGAAAGACCCCGATTTCCTGGTCCGCTATTGATAAGATCCCGATGCCTGGTCACCTCTTTGAAGGTAACCCTGTGGATGAAGGCACAAAACGAAGGGGCACTGACACCCCTGTGCATCGTCCCCCAAAACCGCAGGTTCCACATACAACTCGACAGGTGGCCTGTCATCCCGTGAACAACTCGAGAGGCAAGCAGAGTTCCACTACTCCACACAAGACGAGGTCTGACTCTCCTGTCCCAACTCTGCAGGGACCCTGCTATCCGAGTCAGAAATGGAGAGGAACCCTGACGTTACTGCCTCAATCCGAGATTAGGTCCTCTTCAATTGCACCAGTCCCTGTGATGTCCCGAGAAGCCCCTCTCTACTCCACAGTATCCCTGACTTCTCAGAGGAACCCCGCTAAGCTCCCTGAGGTCATGGGCACAAGTCAAGGGAACCCAGGGTTTCCTGCCACACCCCGAGAAAGACCTCGAGAGTTCTTCTTCGAAGCGTCTTGAGGCTCGATTCCCCTACCATGACTCGAGAGCAATGAGGCGCTCCCCCTCGCCATGTCCATGGAGACCTGACTTCCGTGGCACCACAGGAGTCTCCCTGAGCTCCCCGTCCTATCTCGTGAGAAACCCCAACCAGGCACTGCACCTTGAGAAAACCCACGAGACGCCCCGTCATCGCGAGATGAGGGCCTTCTTTTCCTGTATGGCCTAGAGAGCAATCCCGAGTCCTCTCTCCAAACTCCACAGGAGGCTTAACTCCATTTAGGCCACTCTTGGGCTCCAAAGGATACCCGTCACGACTCGAGGGGAGAGCAGAGTCCATTCATTCCCTTCGAGATGAGGCCTGACTCCCCGGGTGAGTCTGGAATGCAACCCCGAGATCCCTGTCGCCCCTGGAGAGAAAAACTCCGTCCTGGACACAAACCTAGATGAGCTCTATTTTGCCCTGCAGTGACTCGAGAGCAATCTCCAGCTCTCACTTGCAACTCGAATGGAAGATTGGACTTCCCTGGGCCAACACAAGAGGAAACCTGTATTCCCCGTCGTAACTCAAGAATCCTGCCGCAACTCGAGAAAAATCACGTGGGTCCCTCGTCAGCGCTAGATGAGGCCCTTGCCCACTACAGCGTCTCAAGAGAAGTCCCAGGTTCCGTCTTGAAGTGCGAAACGGTACTTGGCACCCTTGATGCAACCCGAAAAGTTACCCGACTTACCAGTTTCACTCAAGGGGAGCACCGAGTTTCCTGGCACTACTTCATCTGAGCCCTTTCTCTCCTCCTGATCCCGAAAGGAGGGTCGATTCCCCTGCTTTGTCTGGAAAGGGTTCCCGGACTTTCCTGCGCGCCTCAGGATGAGGCCGGTCTCACGAGGAAATTCGAGACGTAGCCTCGTGGGTGGTGCAACATGCTGAAAGACCCCGATTTCCCGGTCCGCACTTGAGGAGATCCCGATGCCCGGACAACTCTTCGAAGGCAACCCTGTGGATGAAGGCACAACAGGAAGGAGCACTGATGCCCCCGTGCATCTCTGAAATACCCGCAGGTTCCACACACATCAAGAAAAGTGGTGTCATCCTTGAACAACTTGAGATGTAAGCGGAGTTCCATTTCTCCGCAGAACACGAGACCTGACACTCCTGAGCAAACTCAGCAGGGACCCTGCAATCTGAGTCAGATCCGGCTCCAGGAAGTCAGGAGCAGAACCCTGAGGTTCCTGCCTCAACTCGAGATGAGGCTCTCTTCCATTGCACCAAACCCAGAGGAGTCCCGAGAGGCCTCTCCCAAATCCACAGTATCCCTGACTTCTCAGAGGCACCCTGAGAAGCTCCCTGAGGTCACCAGCACAAGTCAAGGGAACCCAAGGTTTCCTGCCGCAACCCTAGAAAGACATCGAGAGTCCTTTTTCAACCCGTCATGAGGCCCGATTCCCCTACCCTGACTTGAGAGCAATGACGCGCTCCCCCTTGCCCCGCCCATGGAGACCTGACTTCCCTGTTGCCACACGAGAGGCTACCTGAACTCCCCGTCGTACCTCGTGAGAAACCCCACACTGGCGCCACAGCTCGAGAAAACCCACGAGACGCCCCCATCATCTCGAGATGTGGGCCTTCTTTTCCTGCATGGCCTGGAGAGCAATACCGAGTCCTCTCTCCAAACTGAAGAGGAGGCTTGACTCCCTTTAGACCAGTCAGTGGGCTCCAAGAGATACACGTCGCAACTCGAGAGGAGAGCCGAGTCCTTTGCTTCCCCTAGATACGAGGCCTAACTCCCCGGGTGAGTCTGTAATGCAAACCCGAGATCCCTGTCGCCCTTGGAGAGGATCATTGGGTCCTGAACACAAGGCTAGATGAGGTCGCTTTTGCCCTGCAGTAACTCGAGAGCACTCCCCAGCTTTCCCTCGCAACCCGAATGGAAGATTGGACCTCCCTGGGCCAACACAAGAGGAAGCCTGAATTCCCAGTAGTAATTCGAGAATTCCGCCTCAACTTGAGAAAAACCACGTGGTTCCCCCGTCATTGCAAGATGAGGCCCTTGCCCGCTCCAGCGTCTCAAGAGTAGTCCCACGTTCCGTCTTGAAGTGCGAAATGATATTTGGCACCCTTAATGCTACCCCAAAAGTTCCCCGACATATGGGTGGCACTCGAGGGGAACACCGAGGTTCCTGGCACCACTTCATCTGAGCCCCTTCTCCCCTCCTGATCGCGAAAGGAGGGTCGATTCCCCTGCTTTGTCTGCAAGGGGGTCCCGACCTTCTCCGCGCACCTCAGATGAGGCTGTCTCACGAGGAAATTCGAGACGTAGCCTCGATGGTGGTGCCACATGCCGAAAGACCGCGATTTCGCGATCTGCTCTTGATAAGAACGCGATGCCCAGACACCTATTCGAAGATAGTGTGGATGAAGGCACAACACGAAGGGGCACTGACACCCCCGTGCATCGTCCGGAAAAGACCGCAGGTTACTCATACAGCTCAACAAGTGCCTGTCACCCAGTGAACAACTCGAGAGGCAAGCGGAGGTCCATTCCTGCACACAAGACGAGGCCTGACTCACCTCTGCCAACTATGCAGGGGGCTGCGATCGGAATCAGAAATGGAGAGGAACCCTGAGGTTCCTGCCTCCCCTCGAGATGAGGTCCCCTTCCATTTCACCAAACCCAGTGGAGTCCCGAGAGGTCTTTCCCAACTCCATAGTATCCCTGACTTCTCAGAGGCACCCGGAGAATCTCCCTGAGGTCACCGGCACAAGTCGAGGGAACACAGGTATTCTTGCCAAGACCTGAGAGAGATCTTGAGAGTCCTTCTTCAACGCGTCTAGAGGCCTGATTCCCCTACCATGACTCGAGAGCAATGACGCGCTCCCCCTCGCCACACGCATCGAGACCTAACTTCCCTGGCGCCACACAAGAGGCTCCCTGAGCTCCCCGTCGTACCCCCTGAGAAACCAACACAGGCGCTGCAGCTCGGTAAAACCACCGAGACCCCCCTGTCTTCGTGAGATGAGGGCCTTCTTTTCCTGCATGTCCTGGAGTGCAATCCCGAGTCCTCTCTCCAAACTCCAGAGGAGGCTTGACTCCCTTTAGTCCACTCAGTGGGCTCCAAGAAATACCCGTCGCGACTCGAGAAGAGAGAGAAGGCCTTTGTTTCCCCTCGAGATGACGCCTGACTCCGGGGTGAGTCTGGAATGCAACCTCAAGTTCCCAGTCATCCCTTGAGAGGAACATTAGGTCCTAGACACAAGCCTGGATGAGGTCTCTTTTGCCCTGCAGTGACTCGAGCGCAACCCCCAGCTATCCCTCGCAACTCGAATGGAAGGTTGGTCTTCCCTGGGCTAACACAAGAGGAAGCCTGAATTCCCCGTCGTAACTCGAGAATCCCGCCGCACCTTGAGAAAAACCACGTGATTCCCCCATCATCCCAAGATGAGGCCCTTGCCCTCTACAGCGTCTCAAGAGAAGCCCCAAGTCCGTCTTGAAGTGCAAAACGGTACTTGGCACCCTTGAAGTGACCCGAAAAGTTTCCCGACACACCGGTCCCACTCGAGGGTAACACCGAGGTTCCCGGCACGACTTCAACTGAGCCCTTTCACTCCTCCTGATCGCGACAAGATGGTCGATTCCCCTGCTTTGTCTGGAAGGGGTTCCCGATCTTCATGGTGCACCTCAGGATGACACCAGTCTAACGAAGAAATTCGAGACGTAGCCTCATGGATGGTGCCACGTTCTGAAAGACCCCGATTTCCTGCTCTGCTATTGATAAGAACCCGATGTCCGGACACCTCTTTGAAGGCAACCCTGTGGATGAAGGCACAACATGAAGGGGCACTGACTCCCTCATGCATCTTACGGAAAAAACCGAAGATTCCACTCACAGCTCGACAAATGATCTGTTATCCTGTGAACAACTCGAGAGGCAAGCGGAGTTCCATTCCTCCACACAAGACGAGGCCTGACTCTCCTGTCCCAACTCTTCAGGGACCCTGTGTTCGGAGTTTGAAATGGAGAGGAACCCTTAGGTTCCTGCCTCAACTCGAGATGAGAACCTTTGCCATTGCACCAAACCCAGTGGAGTTCCGAGAGCCCCTCCCAAGTCCACAGTATGCCTAACTTCTCAGAGGCACCCTGAGAAGCTCCCTGAGGTCACCGGTACAAGTCGAGGGAACCCAGGGTTTCCTGCCGCAACCTGAGAAAGACCTCGAGACTCCTTCTTCAACGCGTCTTGAGTCCCGATTTCCCTACCATGACTCGAGAACATTTATGGGCTCCCCCTCGTCACACACATAGAGACCTGACTTTCCTGGCGCCACACGAGAGGCTCCCTGAGCTCCCCGTCGTACCTCGTGAGAAAACTCATAATTGTGCCCCAACTCGAGAAAACCCACAAGACGCCCCCGTCATTGCGAGCTGAGGGCCTTCTCTTCCTGCATGGCCTGGAGAGCAATCCCGAGTCCTCTCTCCAACTCCACAGGAGGCTTTACTCCGAGTAGGCCACTCAGTGGGCTCCAAGACATACCCGACGCGACTCGAGAAGAGACTGGAGTCCTTTGCTTTCCTTCGAGAAGAGGCCTGACTCCCTGTGTGAGTCTGGAATGCAACTCCGAGATCCCTGTCACCCCTGGAGAGGAAAATTAAGTCCTGGGCACAGGCCTAGATGAAGTATATTTTGCCCTGCAGTGACTCGAGAGAAATCCCAGCTCTCCCTCGAAACTCGAATGGAAGATTGGACTTCCCTGGACCAACACAAGAGGAAGCCCGAATTCCCCGTTGTAACGCGAGAATCCTGCTGCAACTCGAAGGAAACCACGTAGTTTCCCCCTCATCTCAAGATGAAGCCCTTTCACGTTAGAGCGTCTCAAGAAAAGTCTCACGTTCATGTTGAAGTTTGAAACATTACTTGGCACCCTTCATCAGACTCCAAAAGTTCCCTGACATACCGGTCTCACTCGAGGGGAACCCCGAGGTTCCCAGCACCACTTCATCTGAGCCCCTTCTCCCCTCCTGATCGCGACAGGAGGGTCGATTAACCTGCTTTGTCTGGAAGGCTTTCTCGACCTTCCCAGCGCACCTCAGGATGAGCCCAGTCTCAAGAGGAAATTCGAGAGGTAGCCTCGTGTGTGGTGCCACATGCCAAAAGACCCCGATTCTCTGGTCCTCTCTTCACAAGAACCCATGCCCGGACACCTCTTCGAAGGCAACCCTGTGGATGAAGTCACAACACGAAGGGGCATTGACAACCCCGTGCATCATCTGGAAAAACCCACAGGTTCCACATACAGCTCGACAAGTGGCCTGTCACCTCGTGAACAACTTGGGAGGCAAGCAGAGTTCCATTCCTCCACACAGCACGAGACCTGAGTCTCCTGTCCCAACTCAGCAGGGACGCTGCAATCGGTGTCTGAAATGGAGAGAAACAGTAAGGTTCCTGCATCAACTCTAAATGAGGCCCTCTTCCATTGCACCAAACCCAGTGGAGTCCCGAGAGGCCCCTCCCAACTCCACAGTATCCCTGACTTCTCAGAGGCAACCTGAGTAGCTCTCTGAGGTCACCGGCAGAAGTCGAGGGAACCCAGCGTTTCCTGCCACAACCCCAGAAAGACCTCGAAAGATCTTCTTCAACGCGTCTTGAGGCCGGATTCCCCTAACATGACTCGAGAGCAATTACCCGCTCCCCCTCACCACGGGCATGGAGACCTGACTTCCCTGGTGCTGCACGAGAGGCCCCCTGAGCTCTCCATTGTACCTCGTGAGAAACACAACGTGGCGCCCCAGCTGGATTAAACCCACGAGACGTCCACGTCATCGCGAGATGTGGGCTTTCTTTTATTGCATACCCTGGAGAGCAATCCGGAGTCCTCTCTCCAAACTCCACAGGAGGCTTGACTCCCTGGAGGCCACTCAGTGGGCTCCAAGGGATACCTATCGCGACCCAGGAGGATATCAGAATCCTTTGCTTCCCCTCGAGCCGAGGCCTGACTCACTGGGTGAGTCTGGAATGCGTCCCCGTGATCCCTATCGCCCCTGGAGAGGAACATTAGGTCCTGGACACAAGCCTAGATGAGGTCTATTTTGACCTGCCGTGACTCGAGAGCAATTCCCACCCAGCTCTCCCTGGCGACTCGAATGGAAGAATGGACTTCCCTGGGCCAACAGAAGAGGAAGCCTGAATTCCCCGTCATAAGTCAACAATCCCATCGCAACTCGAGAAAAACCACGTGGTTTCCCCTTCATCACAAGATGAGGCCCTTGCCCACCACAGCGTCTCAAGAGAAGTCCCACGTTTCGTCTTGAAGTTTGAAACAGTATTTGGCAAGCTTCATGAGACCCCAAAAGTTCCCTGACATACCGGTCTCACTCGAGGGGAACACCGAGGTTCCCGGCACCACTTCATCTGAGCCCCTTCTCCCCTCCTGATCACGACAGTAGGGTCGATTAAACTGCTTTGTCTGGAAGGCTTTCCCGACCTTCCAGGGACACCTCAGCATGAGGCCCTTCTCACGAGGAAATTCGAGACGTAGCCTCGTGTGTGGTGCCGCATTCCAAAAGACCCCGATTTCCCGGTCCGCTCTTGATAAGAACCCGATGCCCGCACACCACTTCGAAGGCAACCCTGTGGATGAAAGCACATCACGAAGGGGCACTGACACCGCCGTGCATTGTCTGGAAAAAACCGCAGGTTCCACACACAGCTCGACAAGTGGCCTGTCACTCCTTGAACAACTCGAGAGGCAAGCGGAGTTCCATTCCTCCACACAAGACGAGGCCTGACTCTCCTGTCCCAACTCTGCAGGGACCCTGCGATCTGAGTCAGAAATGGAGAGGAACCCTGAGGTTCCTTCCTGATCTCGAGATTAGGCCCTCTTCCATTGCAGCAAACCCAGTGGAGTCCCGAGAGGCCTCTCCCAGCTCCATAGTATCCCTGACTTCTCAGAGGCACCCTGAGAAGCTACCTGAGGTCACAGGCACAAGTCGAGGGAACACAGGGTTTCCTGCCGCAACCCGAGAAAGACCTCGAGCGTCCTTTTTCATTGCGTTGAGCCCTGATTCCACTACCATGACTCGAGAGCAATGACGTGTGCCCCCTCGCCACTCGTATGGAGACTTGACTTCCCTGACACCACACGAGAGGCTCCCTGAGCTCCCGGTCGTACCTTGTGAGAAACCCCACACTGGCACCGCAGCTCCAGAAAAACCACGAGACTCCCCCGACATCGCGAGATGAGGGCCTTCTTTTCCTGCATGGCCTGGAGAGCAATCCCGCGTGCTCTCTCCAAACTCCACAAGAGAGGAGCCAAGATTGCTGAGGAGTAGGACGGGGAGAACTCTTTTCCCCCCCAAACAATTTCATCAAAAGAGCATTTAAACGTCGAGTAAATTCCACAATACAACTTATGAATGCTGCCAGAGGACATCAGGCACCCAGAAAAGCAACCCAACTCTTGGAAAGTAGGTAGGAAAAAGTATAAAAGACAAAAAAAGAGACAAAAGAGGGAGGGAAGGATTTCCGTCCCGGGAAGATAGTCTTAAAAAGAGAAAAGTTTCCAAACACCAGGAAAGCTTTTCACTGCCAAATCTTTGCCAAGCTTTGGAAGCACAAAGGGCAACATAAGGGGGATAAAAATAAATAAACAATTAAAACTCGCAGATTGCAAGCCCTACGGTAACTCCCCCAGCCGCGAAGCAGTGCAGACGCCTGCTCACACCATTAGCAAGCAGGAGCTGGGCAGGGAGGCGCGGCGCGGGCTGCATCGCTTAGAGTAAGAATCTGGCCTGAATACCCTGAGCGCTATCTGAACGAAATAACTTGGGCTAGCAAACCAGACTCTGGGATATCTACCACGCAAAAAGCCAGCCCTAACCTAAGACACCGCCAGGCCCGCGCACGGAACAAAGGACTGAACAGAGATAGCCGGCTCCAGACCTTCCCCCTCTGGTGACAGGCAGCCAGAGCCGGAAGGGGGCAATCGCAGCCCCAGAGAGACATTATCTATAAAACTGTAAGCAGGCTTCTTTGCTAACTAAAACTTCTTGGGGATCTGGACGGTCAACATCTGCCTGAGAAGGTGCGCCTGTTTTACACCCAGATAACCGAGTGGCAGGGAGGAGATAAGTCACAACATTGGCGCTCGCCAAACATCTCATTACCTGAGCTGCTCGGACCTGGGAAGAGCACAAAACGCAGGCCCAACCGAGCCTGTGCCTCTGAGGACTACCCGAGTGCCTGAACCTGAGTGGCTTGGACCTGGGAGGTGCATGCAGCCCAGGGCCAGCCTCGGATTGTTCCCGGTGGAACAACCTAGAGCCCGAGCAGTGTGGGCAGGGAGGCTACACGCGCCGTGAGCGGGCGCAGACCCAGTGTGGCTGAGGCACTGTGACCGCACGCCACTGTTATTTGTTTGCAGCATCCCTCCCTCCCTCCCCACAGTGCAACTGAACAAGTGAGCCTAAAAAAAAAAGTGTCCTCCACCGTCCCCTTTGTGTCAGGGCGTAAACCAGACAGTGAAGAGACCAGCAAACAAAAGAAGCTATAACAGAGGGAATCGCCTTGGAAGCTACAGGCAATAGATTAAAACCCTGTGGTTACTAGGACTACATAGGAAGGTGCCTATAGATCTTGAGAAATATAAGTCGGACCAAGGAACTAGCCAAAAATGAACTGAACCCACGATACTCACAACAAAACCAGAGAAAGTCCTAGATATATTTTTATGATCATTCTTTCTTTTTTTTAATTTTAAGTCCTCTATTGTTCCTTTAATTTTCACTTTTATAACCTATTACTTTGCAAAAAAAAAGACCCTATTTTTTTCTTCTTCAGCAGACTTCATATATATATATATATATATATATATATATATATATATATATATAATAATTTTTTGACCTTGTTTTTTTGTTTTTTTTTTTCTTCTTTTAACATTGTATTTTTGAAATTCCAAACTCTACTCTAGATTTCTAATTTATGCTTTTTGGTATTTGATATCAATTTTGTACCTGTAGTTTCTTTATAATTTTTGCGACATTGCTTGTTTTTGTTTGTTTGTTTTCTCTTTAGTTTTCTTCTTCCTTTTTTTTAACATTGTATTTTTGAAATTCCAAACTCTACTCTAGATTTTTAATTTTTGCTTTTTGATATTAGTTATCAATTTTGTACCTGTATTTTCTTGATAATTTTTGCGACCTTGTTTGTTTTTCTTTGTTCGTTTTTTCTCTCTTTCATTTCCTTCTTCTTTTCTTTAACATCGTATTTTTGAAATTCCAAACTCTACTCTAGATTTTTAATTTTTGCTTTTATGTATTTGTTACCAATTTTGTACCTTTAAGAACCCAATCTTCAGTACCCATTTTTCACTAGGGAGCGAGATTACTGGCTTGACTGCTCTCTCTCCCTTTGGACTCTCCTTTTTCTCCACCGGGTCGCCTGTGTCTCCTCCCTAACTCCTCTCTACTCTACCCAACTCTGTGAATTTCTGTGTATTCCAGACGGTGGAGAACACTTAGGGAACTGATTACTGGCTGGATCTGTCTCCCTCCTTTTCATTCCCCCCTTTTATCCTTCTGGCCACCTCTGTCTCCTTCCTCCTTCTTCTTGTCTCTGTATAACTCTGTGAACATCTCTGAGCGGTCCAGTTGTGGAGTGCACATAAGGAAGTGACGACTGGCCAGCCCACTCTCTCCACTATTGATTCCACCTGATCTCATTTGGGTCACCTCTAACTCCCTCCTCCCTCTTCTCTTCTCCATGTAACGCTGTGAACCATTCTGAGTGGCCCTCACAGTAGAGAAACTTTTCTTCTTTAACGTAGATGTTTTATCAATGGTGCTGTATAGAAGGAGAAGTTTTGAAACTACTGTAAAAGTAAGACAGATAACTGGAAGCAGGAGGCTTATGTCCAAACCCTGACTCCAGGGAACTCCTGACTCCAAGGAACATTAATTGACAGGAGCTCATCAAATGCCTCCATACCGACACTGAAATCAAGCACCACACAAGAGCCAACAAGTTCCAGGGCAAGACATACCAAGCAAATTCTCCAGCAACAAAGGAACACAGCCTTGAGCTTCAAGATACAGGCTGCCCAAAGTCACCCCAAAACCACAGACATCTCATAACTCATTACTGGACACTTCATTGCACTCCAGAGAGAAGAAATACAGCTCCACCCACCAGAACACGGACACAAGCTTCCCTAACCAGGAAATCTTGACAAGACACCTGTACAAACCCACACACAGCGAGGAAATGCCACAGTAAAGAACTCCACAAACTGCCAGAATACAGAAAGGACACCCCAAACTCAGCAATTTAAACAAGATGAGACAGAGGAATACCCAGCAGATAAAGGAACAGGATAAATGCCCACCAAACCAAACAAAAGAGGAAGAGATAGGGAATCTACCTGATAAAGAATTCCGAATAAGGAGAGTGAAATGGATCTAAAATCTTGAAATTAAAATGGAATCACAGATAAATAGCCTGGAGACAAGGATTGAGAAGATGCAAGAAAGGTTTAACAAGGACCTAGAAGAAAAAAAAAAGAGTCAATATATAACGAATAATGCAATAAATGAAATTAAAAACACTCTGGAGGCAACAAATAGTAGAATAACAGAGGCAGAAGATAGGATTAGTGAACTCCAAGATAGAATGGTAGAAATAAATGAATCAGAGAGGATAAATGAAAAACGAATTAAAAGAAATGAGCACAATCTCAGAGACCTCCAGGACAATATTAAACGCTACAACATTCGAATCATAGGGGTCCCAGAAGAAGAAGACAAAAAGAAAGACCGTGAGAAAATACTTGAGGAGATAATAGTTGAAAACTTCCCTAAAATGGGGAAGGAAATACCCACTC
Organism: Bubalus kerabau; assembly: GCF_029407905.1. Lineage (NCBI taxonomy): Eukaryota > Metazoa > Chordata > Mammalia > Artiodactyla > Bovidae > Bubalus > Bubalus kerabau. Next base: position 981,488 of record NW_026577890.1, on the reverse strand, counting down.
AAGTCCAAGAAACCCAGAGAGTCCCAAACAGGATAAAGCCAAGGCGAAACCCCCCAAGACACACATTAATCACATTAACAAAAATCAAACACAAAGAACAAATATGAAAAGCAGCAAGGGAAAAACAACAAATAACACACAAGGGAATTGCCATAAGGATAACAGCTGATCTTTCAATAGAAACTCTTCAAGCAAGGAGGGAATGGCAAGACATACTTAAAATGATGAAAGAAAATAACCTACAGCCCAGATTATTGTACCCAGCAAGGATCTCATTCAAGTATGAATGAGAAATCAAAAGCTTTTCAGACAAGCAAAAGCTGAGAGAATTCTGCACCACAAAACCAGCTCTCCAACAAATACTAAACAGGAAACACAAAAACGGTGTATAAATTCGAACCCCAAACAATAAAGTAAATGGCAATGGGATCATACTTATCAGTAATTACCTTAAACGTAAATGGGTTGAATGCTCCAACCAAAAGACAAAGACTGGCTGAATGGATACAAAAACAAGACCCCTACATATGTTGTCTACAAGAGACCCACCTCAAAACAGGGGATACATACAGACTGAAAGTGAAGGGCTGGAAAAAGATTTTCCATGCAAATAGGGACCAAAAGAAAGCAGGAGTAGCGATACTCATATCAGATAAAATAGACTTTAAAACAAAGGCTGTGAAAAGAGACAAAGAAGGTCACTACATAATGATCAAAGGATCAATCCAAGAAGAAGATATAACAATTATAAATATATATGCACCCAACGCGGGAGCACCACAGTATGTAAGACAAATGCTAACAAGTATGAAAGGAGAAATTAACACTAACACAATAATAGTTGGAGATTTTAATACCCCACTCACACCTATGGATAGATCAACTAAACAGAAATTTAACAAGGAAACACAAACATTAAATGATACAATAGACCAGTTAGACCTAATTGATATCTATAGGACATTTCATCCCAAAACAATGAATTTCACCTTTTTCTAAAGTGCACATGGAACCTTCTCCAGGATAGATCACATCCTGGGCCATAAAGCTAGCCTTGGTAAATTCAAAAAAATAGAAATCATTCCAAGCATCTTTTCTGACCACAATGCAGTAAGATTAGATCTCAATTACAGGAGAAAAACTATTAAAAATTCCAACATATGGAGGCTAAACAACACGCTGCTGAATAACCAACAAATCACAGAAGAAATCAAAAAAGAAATAAAAATTTGCATAGAAACGGATGAAAATGAAAACACAACAACCCAAAACCTGTGGGACACGGTAAAAGCAGTCCTAAGGGGAAAGTTCATAGCAATACAGGCACACCTCAAGAAACAAGAAAAAAGTCAAATAAGTAACCTAACTCTACACCTAAAGCAACTAGAAAAGGAAGAAATGAAGAACCCCAGGGTTAGTAGAAGGAAAGAAATCTTAAAAATTAGAGCAGAAATAAATGCAAAAGAAACAAAAGAGACCATAGCAAAAATCAACAAAACCAAAAGCTGGTTCTTTGAAACGATAAATAAAATTGACAAACCATTAGCCAGACTCATCAAGAAACAAAGGGAGAAAAATCAAATCAATAAAATTAGAAATGAAAATGGAGAGATCACAACAGAAAACACAGAAATACAAAGGATCATAAGAGACTACTATCAACAATTATATGCCAATAAAATGGACAAAGTGGAAGAAATGGACAAATTCTTAGAAAAGTACAACTTTCCAAAACTGGACCAGGGAAGAACTAGAAAATCTTAACAGACCCATCACAAGCACGGAAATTGAAACTGTAATCAAAAATCTTCCAGCCAACAAAAGCCCAGGTCCAGACGGCTTCACAGCTGAATTCTACGAAAAATTTAGAGAAGAGCTAACACCTATCCTGCTCAAACTCTTCCAGAAAATTGCAGAGGAAGGTAAAGTTCCAAACTCATTCTATGAGGCCACCATCAGCCTAATACCAAAACCTGCCAAAGATCCCACAAAAAAAGAAAACTACAGGCCAATATCACTGATGAACATAGATGCAAAAATCCTTAACAAAATTCTAGCAATCAGAATCCAACAACACATTAAAAAGATCATACACCATGACCAAGTGGGCTTTATCCCAGGGATGCAAGGATTCTTCAATATCCAAAAATCAATCAATGTAATACACCACCTTAACAAATTGAAAAATAAAAACCATATGATTTTCTCAATAGATGCAGAGAAAGCCTTTCACAAAATTCAACATCCATTTATGATAAAAACTCTCCAGAAAGCAGGAATAGAAGGAACATACCTCAACATAATAAAAGCTATATATGACAAACCCACAGCAAACATTATCCTCAATGGTGAAAAATTGGAAGCATTTCCTCTAAAGTCAGGAACAAGACAAGGGTGCCCACTTTCACCATTACTATTCAACATAGCTTTGGAAGTTTTGGCCACAGCAATCAGAGCAGAAAAAGAAACAAAAGGAATCCAAATTGGAAAAGAAGAAGTAAAACTCTCACTGTTTGCAGATGACATGATCCTCTACATAGAAAACCCTAAAGACTCCACCAGAAAATTACTAGAACTAGTCAATGACTATAGTAAAGTTGCAGGATATAAAATCAACACACAGAAATCCCTTGAATTCCTATACACTAATAATGAGAAAACAGAAAGTGAAATTAAGGAAACAATTTCATTCACCATTGAAATGGAAAGAATAAAATACTTAGGAATATACCTACCTAAAGAAACTAAAGACCTATACATAGAAAACTATAAAACACTGGTGAAAGAAATCAAAGAGGACACTAATAGATGGAGAAATATACCATGTTCATGGATTGGAAGAATCAATATAGTGAAAATGAGTATACGACCCAAGGCAATTTATAGATTCAATGCAATCCCTATCAAGCTACCAAAAGTATTCTTCACAGAGCTAGAACAAATAATTTCACAATTTGTATGGAAATACAAAACACCTCGAATAGCCAAAGCAAACTTGAGAAAGAAGAATGGAACTGGAGGAATCAACCTACCTGATTTCAGGCTCCACTACAAAGCCACAGTTATCAAGACAGTATGGTACTGGCACAAAGACAGAAATATAGATTAGTGGAACAAAATAGAAAGCCCAGAGATAAATCCACACACATATGGACACCTTATCTTTGACAAAGGAGGCAAAAATATACAATGGATTAAAGACAATCTCTTTAACAAGTGGTGCTGGGAAATCTGGTCAACCACTTGTAAAAGAATGAAACTAGAACACTTTCTAACACAATACACAAAAATAAACTCAAAATGGATTAAAGATCTAAACGTAAGACCAGAAACTATAAAACTCCTAGAGGAGAACATAGGCAAAACACTCTCTGAAATACATCACAGCAGGATCCTCTATGACCCACCTCCCTGAATATTGGAAATAAAAACAAAAATAAACAAATGGGACCTAATTAACCTTAAAAGCTTCTGCACATAAAAGCAAACTATTAGCAAGGTGAAAAGACAGCCTTCAGAATGGGAGAAAATAATAGGAAATGAAGCAACTGACAAACAACTAATCTCAAAAATATACAAGCAACTCCTACAGCTCAACTCCAGAAAAATAAATGACCCAATCAAAAAATGGGCCAAAGAACTAAATAGACATTTCTCCAAAGAAGACATACAGATGGCTAACAAACACATGAAAAGATGCTCAAAATCACTCATTATCATAGAAATGCAAATCAAAACCACTATGAGGTACCATTTCACGCCAGTCAGAATGGCTGCAATCCAAAAGTCTACAAATAATAAACGCTGGAGAGGGTGTGGAGAAAAGGGAACCCTCTTACACTGTTGGTGGGAATGCAAACTAGTACAGCCACTATAGAGAACAGTGTGGAGATTCCTTAAACAACTGGAAATAGAACTGCCTTTTGATCCAGCAATCCCACTGCTGGGCATACACACTGAGGAAACCAGAAGGGAAAGAGACACGTGTACCCCAATGTTCATCGCAGCACTGTTTCTAATAGCCAGGACATGGAAGCAACCTAGATGTCCATCAGCAGATGAATGGATAAGAAAGCTGTGGTACATATACACAATGGAGATTTACTCCGCCATTAAAAAGAATAGAATGAATCAGTTCTAATGAGGTGGATGAAACTGCAGCCTATTATACAGAGTGAAGTAAGCCAGAAAGAAAAACACCAATACAGTATACTAACGCATATATATGGAACTTTGAAAGACGGTAACAATAACCCTGAGTACGAGACAGCAAAAGAGACACTGATGTACAGAAGAGTCTTATGGACTCTGTGGGAGAGGGAGAAGGTGGGAAGATTTGGGAGAATGGCATTGAAACATGTAAAATATCATGTATGAAAAGAGTTGCCAGTCCAGGTTTGATGCATGACACTGGATGCTTGGGGCTAGTGCACTGGGACGACCCAGAGGGATGCTATGGGGGGGAGGAGGGAGGAGGGTTCAGGATGGGGAGCACATGTATACCTGAGGCGGATTCATTTTGATATTTGGAAAAACTAATACAATTATGTAAAGTTTAAAAATAAAATAAAATTAAAAAAAAAATCCACAGGAGGCTTGACTCCCTTTAGGCCACTCAGTGGTCTCCAAGAAATACCCGTGGGGACTCGAGAGCAGAGCAGAGTCCTTTCCTTCCTCTCGAGATGAGGACTGACTCCTCGGGTGCGTCTAAAATGCAACCCCGAGATCTCTGTCGCCCCTGGAGAGGAACATTAGGTCCTGGACACAAGCTTAGATGAGGTCTCTTTTGCCCTGAAGTGACTCGAGAGCAATCCCTAGCTCTCTCTCGCAACTCGAATGGAAGATTGGACTTCCCTGGGCCAACACAAGAGGAAGCCTGAATTCCCCATCGTAACTCGAGAATCCCGCCGAAACTCGAGAAAAACCACATGTTTACCCCGTCATCGCAAGATGAGGCCCTTGCCCGCTACAGCGTCTAAAGAGAAGTCACACGTTTCTTCTTGAAGTGTTTTCACACTGAAAACTCGGCACCCTTGATGCGATTCCAAAAGTTCCCCGACACCCTGGTCTCTCTCGAGGGGAACACCGAGGTTCCCGGTACGACTTCATCTGAGTCACTTCTCCCCTCCTGATTGCGACTGGAGGGTCGACTCCCGTGCTTTGTCTGGAAGGGGTTCCCAACCTTCCCGGCGCACCTCAGGATGAGGCCGGTCTAACGAGAATATTTGAGACGTAGCTTCATGGGTTGTAACACATGCTGAAAGACCCCGATTCCCCGGTCCACTCTTGATAAGAACCCGATGCCCGGACACCTCTTCAAAGGCAGCCTTGTGGAAGAAGGCACAACACGAAGGGGCACTGACACCCTCGTGCATCGTCTGGAAAAACCCGCAGATTCCAAGCACAGTTCGACAAGTTGCCTGTCACCGTGTGAATAACTCGAGAGGCAAGCGTAGTTCCATTCCTCCTTACAAGACGAGGCATGACTCTCCTGTCCCAACTCTGCAGGGACCCTGCGATCAGAGTCAGAGATGGAGACGAACCCTGAGGTTCCTGCCTCCACTCGAGATGAGGCCCTCTTCTATTGCACCAAACCCAGTGGAGTCCCGAGAGGGCCCTCCCAACTCCAGGGTATCCCTGACTTCTCAGAGGCACACTGAGAAGCTCCCTGAGGCCACCGGCACTAGTCGAGGGAACCCAGGGTTTACTGCCGTGACCCAAGAAACACCTTGAAAGTCCTTCTTTAATGGTTCTTGAGGCCCGATACACCTACCATGACTCTAGAGCAATGACGCGCTCCCCCTCGCAATGCGCATGGAGACCTGACTTCCCAAGCGCCACATGAGAGGCTCCTTGAGCTCCCCGTAGTACCTCATGAGAAACCCCACACTGGCGCTGCAGCTCGAGAAAACCCACGAGATGCCCCCTTCATCGCGAGATGATGGCCTTCTTTTCCTGCATGGCCTGGAGAGCAATCCCGAGTCCTCTCTCCAAACTCCACAGGAGGCTTGACTCCCTTTAGGCCACTCAGTGGGCTCCAAGAGATACCCGTCGCAACTCGAGAGGAGAGCCGAGTCCTTTGCTTCCCCTCGAGAAAAGGACTGACTCCCCGGGTGCATCAGGAAAGCAACCCCGAGATCCCTGTCCCCCCTGGAGACGAACATTATGTCCTGGACACAAGCCTAGATAAGGTCTCTTTTGCCCTGCAGTGACTCAAGCGCAATCCCTAGCTCTCCCTCGCAACTCGAATGGAAGACTGGACTTCCCTGGGCCAACACAAGAGGAAGCCTGAATTTCCTGACCTAACTCGAGAATCCCGCCACAACTCGAGAAAAACGACGTGGTTAACCCGTCACCACAAGATGAGGCCCTTGCCAGCTACAGCGTCTCAAGAGAAATCTCACGTTCCATCTTGAAGTTTGAAACGGTACTTAGCACCTTTGATGCGACCCCAAAAGTTCCCCGATATCCCAGTTTTACTCGAGGGGAACATCGAGGTTACCGGCACCACTTCATCTGAGCCCCTTCTCCCCTCCTGATCGGGACTAGAGGGTCGATTCACTTGCTTTGTCTGAAAGGGTTACCGACTTTCCTGGTGCACCTCAGGTTGAGGTCCGTCTCAAGAAGAAATTCGAGACGTAGGCTTGTGGGTGGTGCCACATGCCGAAAGACCCTGATTTCCTGGTCTGCTCTTGATAAGAACCTGAAGGCTGGATACCTCTTCGAAGGCAACCCTGTGTATGAAGGCAAAAAACAAAGGGGAACTGACACCCCCATGCATCATCCGGATAAAACCGCAGGTTCCACACACAGCTCGACAAGTGGCCTGTTATCCGGTGAACAACTCGAGAGTCCAGCGGAGTTCCATTCCTCCACACAAGACGAGGCCTGACTCTCCTGTCCTAACTCTGTAGGGACTCTGTGTTCAGAGTCAGAAATGGAGAGCAACCCTGAGGTTCCTGCTTCAAATCGAGATGAGGCCCTCTTCTGACAAGGTCCAGCCTCGGCTGGTCCAGGGTTTTTGAAGGGGAGACAGAGTAGGCGACCTATTGATTTATTTATCAAAGATATAAAGAGTAATAGAATGAGGATATCTCAGTAGGAAAATTTAGTGGAGAAAAGAAGCTGAGTAGCTTGGTTTATGCGGAAAATCAGTATAACCCGTGACACCAGGTTAGCTCTGACCACGGAGGCCGCAGGCTCCCTCTCGAATAGCGAAAAGTGCCCCACCTTAGACACCTTCTCAAGTGGTCATCGAAGCCCAGGCAAATAAATGGTCGCAGAAGATATCCGCGCTCCAGATGGACACTCATCTGAAAATCGAGAGGAAGAATGACATTAGGAGACTAAGCGTTGGCAATCAAGGCCCGTAGCTTTATTTTCAACAGGGGTTTTTTTTTACCCTAAGTTACACATAGAGGATAATGGGGATGCAAAGTCAGCAGCCTTTGATCCTTATCAAAAACCAGGGTTTCTTTCCTGCAAATGTATCATATACAAATGGTTTAGGTGATTTACATCATCTTCTAGCCAGAAGACCTATTAACATTTTATGACTCTTGACAAAGACTTATCAACCGTAAGACTTATTTTCTCTAAGAGTAATTATTTTAAGGTTTGGCCCCATCTTTCGAAGATAAAATTGCATTCCTATAGGGCGGATGTGTAATGGGTTTACAACAAAGGAAAGAATTTATTACCTTAAGGGTCTAAAGTTAGTAACACCAAGGCCACTACTTATTTCTTCTACATACCAACTATATTAATTAGCACACATTCAAGGATACAATTCAGGGGATGTGGAAACTTGGCAACAAGCATTGGTTCATCAATGAAATCTTTTACTAGTTTTATTCTGACAGTTTCTAACTCTCTGAGAGGCTCTAAGCTATTTGAATATCTTAAGCTTCCCGTGCCTCTCGAGGCTCGGAGACTGTAAACAATTGTATGCCTTGCTGTAGGAGACCGGGTAAACTTGTCAGGCGAGTTAGAGAGCCATCTGACGTGTTTGGATTTAAACACTCCTAATTGCCCAGGAACTTTATTAATTGGAGCTGTAAGTTAGCTCTTTGACAGAAAGAGGGAGATGGTGGTGGGGGACAGCCCCCAGGAAAGTCAGAGGTGAGAGCACAAAGCAATAAAGTAGGCAGACTCTGGTTTTGGGGGGTAGATGCTCAAGAATATCCGGGAGGACTCCCGAGGCTCGATCCCGCCTTTGTGTATGCCCAGCCTCCTTCCTCATGACCTTTGTCACGAGTGGAATGTCTCTCGCCGGCTCCCGGCATCTCCCCATTTTTTATTTCTTAAAACAGCCAGATGTAGCTCAGTCGCGAACCTCTGAATACTCTGCTGAAGAATCCTGACAATACAAGGAAGAATGATTATGAGAAGCAGAATTAAAGCAGCCACCCCAGCATAGCTAAAGACATTAGACAGAATATTCTTTCCTGAGATGTAGTTAGGGAAAGTATGGAAGAAATCATTTGCTGTTCCAGCAGCAGTAAAATCTAATCGGGAGTGCTCCATGGTTGCTATTTGATAGTGAAGTTTCCCTACGTCTCAACCAATGTCAGAGCTGTTCCAGATACCTGAAATATGGTTTTTAATCTTTTCCCATTCAAAATCTGTCTCATTTACTTTCAGGGGTGTTCCACATATCCACCGATAGTCAGCATGACAAGACAATGCCATTTTCACCTTTAAAGCCTGCAATTCAGTCCCAATATGTATTACTGCTTCCTCTAGGGCATCTACCCTCATTTCTAATTTTCTCTCTATAGATTCCTGTGTTGCCAATGTTAAAGAAACATTTTTGGACATAGAATCAACATATTGAGCAGTATGTACTTGTTGAGTCAATGATATTGCTGCCACAGTAACAGAAGTGATTGCACTTATCAAAGCTGCTGTTCCCAAGATAAGTAAGCCCACAAACCGTCGTGTTTGCATTAAATCCTGTAGTTGTTGTAATACAGCAAGACCATAATTCAATAAGTGGTTACATCATAAGATAAGGTGGATGTTGTAGCATTACAAAGGAGCAAACATTATATTGAGGGTTTAAACAAGATGAACCAGGGAGCAGCTGTAGGCGTCGGCCCGGGGGAGCAGTGTCCCCAGCATCAGGAGGCAGAACGCGAGCAGCAGGCTGTGGGCCAAGACGCCTATGGCGGGCGGAGGGGCAGGGTTCATGGTTTAGGGCTAGCCGCCACCGCTTGGGCTCAAGGCGGTCCCCTCTTGCCAGTGGGGCCACGCTGGTCTGGATGGCACTCCGCAGGCGCGCTTTCCTCTCTGGCCCTCACTCGCTGCACAGACTTCTTTGCTCTAGGTCACGGGGTGCAGCGAGGAGGGTGCGAGGCGCTGCTGGTGGCATGGAGGCGACAGCTGGCTGGGGGAGGGGGAGCGAGCGAGTGCGCGCGCCGCGAACCTGGTCTTTGGGGAATGTGACATGACGAATTTGTCTGAGATCCAAACCGGAGAATCTGCATTCTGTAGAAATATACAAGCATACCCTCTCCCACAAGTTAGCAACACATCTGGCTTTTTCACTCTCCCGTAAGGAGGCCTTTTTACTTGACCAGGGGCCAAGTCGTAGCCTGTAATTCAGGCATCTAGTGTCTCATCATTGTAGTCTGCCCCTGTGTGTTTACGTTTAAGTGATTAATTACAATTGGAACATAACTTCACTATTTGTCTAGCTGTTTCCCTATGGATATGTTAATTTAGGTCTAATGTTTAGTTTAGGTCTCTGTATAAATTAAAGTAATAAATGTATAACCTCCTTATCTCATTTTGGTATACAGGTATACAGATATACCTAAATGCAAAATGCATTTATATATGTATTTATATATGGCAACAAGTATAAAGTTATTGACATATAATATATATATAAATCAATATACTTGAATTAATCTTTATAATTAATATATTAATTAATATATATTACAGCAATACAACACATACACAGCTAATACCAACCAACACAAACCAATATACTGTAATAATACATGTCACACATTTATAATTATACAGTATATAGAACATATATCATCACAGCACATCAATCCATACTAATTAATATCAGCCACACACACATTATATTACTGCCATATATATTTAATTATACAGTATATATATATGTGTGTGTATATAGTATACATATTAATTTATATACAAATTAATTAAGTATAGATCTATAAATAGAATTAGGTATACCTTTATTATATTTTATTTATACCCATACCTAATTAGGCAAACTGTAATTAGGCAAATATATTTATATTATGTATTTATAAAAATATATAATGTATTGTTAAGTGTACCACCTGTACAGCATCTCCACCCCACATACCACTTTCTCTAATCCCACCAACTCATTTTCAGTATTATGTGTTGGCCAGGAGCTGGGCCAGTCTTTCCCAGCAATGTTAAGAGACGTCTGTTCCTGTGTCTAATAGCCCTGGCGTTTTATTCTCTTGAAGTAAAAGATCTTTTAAAGGCCTTGGAACTGTAATTTCCTGCACCCAAAAGGCTAGATCACTAGATCCAAATGTTTTGTGGCTCTTAGCTTGAGAAGTCGTTTTTCCTTGTCTGATAGTAAGGTAAAAGTAAAAGCTGTGTTACTCTTTGACCTTTATTAATTTGTACAGTTTTGATAGGCAGTGAGATCAAGACTTTAATTTCTCAATATCATGAGAATCTACTACACCATGCACCAGCGAAATTTCTTTTCTTTCTTTTTTTTTTTTTTGTTTAATTTTTTTTTTAAAAGAAAGCGAGCTACGCCCCAGGACAAATCTTACAATGTCCTCAGATAGGGGGCCAGCCACTCCGGTTGGAATTGGAGTAAGCGGCACATCAGGGGTTAATATTGCTATTAAATCTCCTTGCCTTTTCGCTTTTCTCCTAGCCTGGGTGAGACCCCCCTGAGGGAGTTTTCTCCAAGGAGCACGCTCTGAATATTGTGTACTAAAAGCTCCTTTGTTTAAAAAACTTTTTATCTTCCTCCGTCTTAGGCAACACTTTGGGAGGCATTTGGGGCAAAGTGGGGAACTCCTGGGTCCTGGGAGGCACAATCGAAGGCGGTGGCGGTCTCCTTAAATCAGAAAGTGGTGGATAAGTTTTTTAAAGGTTTGCGCAGAGGGGGAGGGAGCTCGCCAGGGCTCTCGGCCGCAGCGTCCTGTAAGCCCTCTCCTTCCTCGGGAGGTAGACCACTTTCTCCCTCCTTTTTTTTTTTTTTCAATGGCAGAAAATATGATCTGTGCAGTAAATGGAGACTCACCACCATCCATCCACCTCTATAGCCTCCCCCATAGGCTATTTAACAGCCTCGTGACGGAGGTCCAGGACATTTCTAATCATATTCCACAGTCAATAAATATTTGTCTATTCTTTGATGCAGAGAAATCCATTTTTAATTTTTTTTTTAATTTGAGAGAATATTTTTATTTATTTTGTAACCTCTTTACCCTGGCTAAACTGCAGAGGGGACTAGAAAAGAAGCCTCAAGGTGAGGATCAAGTTCATCCTTGGGACTAGAGAAAATCCTTCTCCGGGAAACACCTAGCGGTGGCCCTTTACCCTGACATGGAGGAGGAGGCATAGGGGGATGGGAGCGTCCCGAAGTTTTCCTCTTCTGTTCCGGAGGTCCTTTAACTGTTTGGTAACTAAATCTTACGAACTGTCTGATCGGGGATGTTTCCCTCAACCTCCTAGGAGCGGATGGTCTGATTAGGGATGTTTTCTTAAACTTTTAGGAGCATCTTTAGCTAAAAAAAAAACAATCCTCATCAGAATGGCATCGAGCTGCTCTTTCCTCTAAACGTTTTTCAAATTGAGGGGAGAGCTGATCTTTCTTTTCATCCCTATCTTTTACATGCTCATTGGCAGTCATAGCGGCTAGCCATTCATTTAGCTGTCGATAGCTAGGTATAGCCTCTTCATTTTCACTTTTCTTTATAACAGGTACCTTTTCAGATTTGCTTTTTTGTTTAACAGGTACTTTTCCAACTTTACTTTCCTCTTTAACAGGTACCTTTTCAAATTCATGAGCTGGATCTAAAACATCTCTAGTCATATTCCACAGAGGAAAGGTGTAAGTAGGGATTTTTTCCAAACCTTGCTGAGCACAATAAGCTCTTAGCTGTCTTCCTAGTTTTTTCAAGATACCTAGGTTAACAGTGCCTTGTTGTAGAAACCAAGGGCAGTGGTCTTGTACAAATGTAAAAAATGATTGAATGGAAGATGTTTTAACCTTGATTCTTCTTTTACTTAATAACTGTAAAATTACTCCTATAAAGAGCTGTCTTTCATTTGATTCAGTGTTGCCCATGTCAGAAACTTAAGGATAGTAAAAGATTTTGCTTTTAGCTATCTAAAGATTAGGCCTTTTTTGTCAGCCTTTTTAGAAACCGTTTTTTCTCTCTAACTCTTCAACACTTCCCACTCCTCTCGCCCTGTCTATTCTACAGGGGGATCTGCAGCCCCCTAAGTGGGATCCTATCTGTCCCGAAAACTGAACACTGGGGGAATGGGGTTGGGGATTTACCTTCGAAATGCCTGTCTCGGGCGCCACCTGCAGAGGTCCAGCCCCAGCTGATCCAGGGTATTCGAAGGGAAGATGGAGTAGGCGACCTATGTATTTATTTATTTATTCATCAAAGATATAAAGAGTAATAGAATGAGGATAGCTCAGTAGGAAAATTCAGTGGAGAAAAGCAGCTGAGTAGCTTGGTTTACGCGGAAAATCAATATAACCCGTGACACCAGGTTAGCTCTGACCACGGAGGCTGCAAGTGCCCTCTAGAATAGAGGAAGTTGCCCCACCTTAGACACCTTATCGAGTGGGTCTTCGAAGCCCAGGCAAATAAATGGCCGCAGAGGATATCCGCGCTCCAGATGGACACTCATCTGAAAATTGAGGGGAATAATGACATGGGGAGACCAAGCGTTGGCGAGCAGGGCCCGTAGCTTTATTTTCAACACAGGTTTTAATACCCTAAGTTACACATAGAGGATAATAGGGGATGCAAAGTCAGCAGTCTTTAATCCTTATCAAAAACCAGGGTTTCTTTTCTGCAGATTTATCGTATAAAAATGGTTTAGATGATTTACATCATCTTCTGGCCAGAAGACCTATTAACATTTTATGACTCTTGACAAAGACTTATCAACCATAAGAGTTATTTTCTCTAAGAGTAATTGTTTAAGGTTTGGCGCCATCTTTCGAAGATAAAATTGCATTCCTATATGGCGGATGTGTAATGGGTTTACAACAAAGAAAAGAATTTATTACCTTAAGGGTCTAAAGTTACCAACATCAAGGCCACTACTTATTTTTTCTACATACCAACTATATTAATTAACACACATTCAAGGATACAATTCAGGGGATGCGGAAACTTGGCAAAAAGCACTGGTTCATCAATGAAATCTTTTACTAGTTTTATTCTGACAGTTTCTAACTCTCTGAGAGGCTCTAAGCTATTTGAATATCTTAAACTTCCCGTGCGTCTCGAGGCTGGGAGACTGTACACAATCGTATGCATAGCTGTAGGAGACCGGGTAAACTTGTCAGGCGAGTTAGAAAACCATCTGAGGGGTTTGGATTTAAACACTACTAATTGCACAGGAACATTATTAGTTGGAGCTGTAAGTTAGCTCTTTGACAGAGAGAGTGAGATGGTGGTGGGAGACATCCCCAGTAATGTCAGAGGTGAGAGAACAAAGCAATAAAAAAGGCAGACTTTGGTTTTTGGGGGTCGATGCTGAAGAATATACGGGGGAACTCGCGGAGGCTCGATCCCGCCTTTGCGTATGCCGAGACTCTTTCCTCATGACATTTGTCACGAGTGGAATGTCTCTCGCTGGCTCCCGGCAATCTTCCATTGCACCAAACGCAGTGGAGTCCCGAGAGGCCCCTCCCAACACCACAGTATCAGTGTCTTCTCAGAGGCACCCTGAGCAACTCCCTGAGGTCACCGGCACAAGTCGAGGGAACACAGGGTGTCCTGCCGCAACCCGAGAAAGACCTCAAGAGTCCGTCTTCAACGCGTCTTGAGGCCGGATTCCCCTACCATGACTCGAGAGCAATGACACGCTGCCCCTCGCCATGCGCATGGACACCTGACTTCACTGGCGCCACATGAGAGGCTCCCTGAGCTCCCCGTCATACCTCGTGAGAAACCCCACACTGGCGCCGCAGCTAGGGAAAACCCACGAGACGCCACCGTCATCGCGAGATTGGGGACTTCTTTTCCTGCCTGACCTGGAGAGCAATCCCTGGTCCTTTCTCCAAACTTCACAGGAGGCTTTACTCCCTTTAGGCCACTCAATGGGCTCCAAGAGATACCTGTCGCGACTTGAGAGGAGAGCAGAGTACTTTGTTTCCCCTCGAGATGAGGCCTTACCTTGGGTGAGTCTGGAATGCAACCCCGAGATCCCTGTTGCCCCTGGAGAGGAACATTATGTCCTGGACAAAAGCCTAGATGAGGTCTATTTTGCCCTGCAGTGACTCGAGAGCAACACCCATCTCTCCCTCGCAATTCGAATGGAAGATTAGTCTTCACTGGGCCAACACAAGAGGAAGTCTGAATTTCCCGTTGTAACTCGAGAATCCCGCCGCAACTCTTAAAAACCACGTGGTTCCCCATTCATCGCAATATGAGGCCTTTGCCCGCTACAGAATCTCAAGAGAAGTCCCATGTTTCGTCATAAAGTTCGAAATGCTTCTTGGCACCCTTGATGCGACCCCAAAAGTTCCCCAATATACCGGTCTCACTCCAAGGGAACACCAAAGTTCCTGGCACCACTTCATTTGAGCCCCTTCTCCCCTCCTGATCACGGCAGGAAGGTCGATTCCCCTGCTTTGTCTAGAAGGGGTTCACAACCTTCATGGCGTACCTCAGGATGAGGCCAGTCTCACGAAGAAATTCGAGATGTAGCCTCATGTTGGTGCCACGTGCCGAAAGACCCCGATTTCTCGGTCTTGCTCTTGATAAGAACCCGATGCCCGGACACCTCTTCTAAGGCAACCCTGTGGATGAAGGCACTACACGAGGGGGCGCTGGCAACCCTGTTCATCGTCCGGAAAATCCCACAGGATCCACGTACAGCTCGACAACTGGCCTGTCACCCCTTAAACAACGAGAGAGGCAAGCGGAGTTCCCTTCCTCAGACAAGACGAGGCCTGAGTATCCAATCCCAACTCTGCAGGCACGCTTCGATCTGAGTCAGAAATGGAGAGGAAACCTGAGGTTCCTGCCTCAACCCAAGATGAGGCCCTCTTCCATTAAAACAAACCCAGTGGAGTCTCGAGAGGCCCCTCCCATCTCCACAGTATCCCTGACTTCTCCTAGGCATTCTGAGAAGCTCCTTGAGGCCACCGGCAAAAGTCGAGGGAAATAAGGGTTTCCTGCCACAACCGAAGAAAGACCTCGAGAGTCCTTCTTCAATGCGTCTTGAGGTCAGATTCCCCTACCATGGCTCGAGAGCAATAACCCGCTCCCCCTCGCCACGCACAAGGAGACCTGACTTCCCTGGCGCCACACGAGAGGCTCCCTGAGCTCCCTGTCGTACCTCGTGTGAAACCCCACACTGGCGCCGCAGCTCGAGAAAACCCACAAGACCCCTCCGTCATCGCGAGATGAGGGCCATCTTTTCCTGCATGGCCTGGAGAGCAGTCCCAAGTCCTCTCTCCAAACTTCACAGGAGGCTTGACTCCTTTTAGGCCACAAAGTGGGTTCCAAGAGGTGCCCGTCGCGACTCGAAAGGAGAGCGGAGTCCTTTGCTTCCCTTCGACACGAGGCCTGACTCCCTGGGTGAGTCTGGAATGCAAACCTGAGATCCCTGTGGCCCTTGGAGAGGAACATTAGGTCCTGGACACAAGCCTTGGTGGGGTCTCCTTTGCCCTGCAGTGACTAGAGCGCACCTCCAGATCTTCCTCGAATCTCGAATGGAAGATAAGACTTTTGTGGGCCAACACAAGAGGAAGCATGAATTCCCTGTGGTAACTCAAATATCCCACCGCAACTCGAGAAAAACCAAGTGGTTCCCCAGTCATTCCAAGATGAGGCCCTTGCCCGCTGGAGCACCCCAAGAGAAGTCCCACGTTCCATTTTGAAGAGCGAAACGGTACTTGGAACGGCTTATGCGACCCCAAAAGTTACCCGACATACCTGTCTCACTTGAGGGAAACACCGAGGTTCCCAGCAGCACATCATCTGAGCCACTTCTCCCCTCCTGATCGCCACAGGAGGGTCGATTCCTCTGCTTTGTCTGGAAGGGTTTCATGTCCTTCGCGGCACAACTCAGGATGAGGCCGGTTTCATAAGGAAATTCGAGACTAGCCACGTGGGTGGTGCCAAATCCTGAACGACCCCGATTTCCCGGTCCGCTCTTCATAAGAACTCGATGCCCGGACAGCTCTTCGAAGGCAACCCTGTGGATGAAGACAAAAACGAAGGGTCACTGACACCCCCGTGCATCGTCTGGAAAAACCTGGAGATTCCACACACAGTTTGACAAGGGGCCTGAAACCCCATGAACAACTCAAGAGGCAAGCAGAGTTCCATTCCTCAGAATAACGTAGCCTGACTCTCCTGTCCCAACTCCTCAGTGACCCTGCGGTCTGAGTCCGAAACGGAGAGGAAGCCTGAGGTTCCTGCCTCCCCTCGAGGTGAGGCCCTCTTCCATTGCGCCATTCCCAGCGGAGTCCCGAGGGGCCCCGCCACCTCCACAGGATCCCCCGCCTCTCAGAGGCACCCTGAGAAGTTCCCTAATGTCCCCAGCAGAAGGCGAGGGACACGAGGGTTTCCTGCCGCCCCCCGAGAAAGACCTCGAGAGTCCTTCTTCAATGCGTCTCGAGGCCCTAGTCCCCTCCCGTGACTCGAGAGCCATGATGCGCTCCCCCTCGCCACGTGCATGGAAACCTGACTTCCCTGGCGCCGCACGAGAGGCTCCCTGAGATCCTCGTCGTGCGTCGGGAGAAAACCCCCACGGGCGCCGCAGCTCGAGGAAACCACTGAGACGCCCCCGTCCTCGCGACCTGAGGGCCTTCATTTCCTGCATGGCCTGGAGAGCAATCACGGGTCCTCTCTCCAAACTGAAGAGGAGGCTGGACTCCCTTGACGCTACTCAGGGGGCTCCAAGAGATCCGGTTCGCGACTCAAGGGGAGAGCGGAGTCCTTGGCTTCCCCTCGAGACGAGCCCTGACTCCCCGGGGGAGCCTGGAATGCAACCCCGAGATCCCTGCCTTCCCTGGAGAGGAATATTAGGTCCCGGACACACGCCTAGGTGAGGTCTCTTCGGCCCTGCAGTGACCCGAGCGCAACCCCCAGCTTTCCCTCGCAACTCGAGGGGAAGATTGGGCTTCCCAGGGCCAACCCAAGAGGGAGCCTGAGATCCCCGTCGTAACTCGAGAATCCCGCCGCAACTCGAGAAAACCACGTGGTTCCTACCTCTTGGCAAGATGAGGCCCTTGCCCGCCACGGCGTCTCAAGGGAAGTCCCCTGTTCCGCCCTGAAGGGCGAAACGGTCCCTTACAGCCTTCCTGCGACCCCCAAAAGTTCCCCGACACGCCAGGTTCCCTCGAGGGGACCACCAAGTGTCCCGGCACCGCTTCATCTGAGCCCCTTCTCCCCTCCTGATAGCGACAGGAGAGTCGATTCCCCTGCGTGGTCTGGAAGGGGTTTCCGGCCTTCCCGGCGCACCTCAGGATGAGGCCGGCCTCACGAGGAAATTCGAGACGAGCCACGTGGGTGGTGCCACATGCCGAACGCCCCCGATTCCCCGGTCCGCTCTTGAGAAGGACCCGAGGCCCGGAACCCTCTTGGAAGGCAACACTGTGGGTGAAGGCACAGCACGAAGGGGCACTGCCACCCCCGTGCATCGTCGGCAAAGACCCGCGGGTTCCACACACAGCTCGACGAGGGGCCTGAGACCCCCTGAGCAACTCGAGAGGCAAGCGGGGTTCCCTTCCTGAGACAAGACGAGGCCTGACTCTCCTGTCCCAACTCTGCAGGGACCCTGTGGTCGGAGTCCGAAACGGAGAGGAAGCCTGAGGTTCCTGCCTCCCCTCGAGGTGAGGCCCTCTTCTGTTGCGCCAGACCCAGCAGAGTCCCGAGGGGCCCCGCCACCTCCACAGGATTCCTCGCCTCTCAGAGGCACCCTGGGAAGTTCCCTAAGACCCCTTGCAGAAGGCGAGGGAAACGAGGGTTTCACGCCGCCCCCCGAGAAAGACCTCGAGTGTCCTTCTTCAACGCGTCTGGAGGCCCTAGTCCCCTCTTGTGACTCAAGAGCCATGATGCGCTCCCCCTCGCCACGCGCATGGAAACCTGACTTCCCTGGCGCCGCACGAGAGGCTCCCTGAGATCCTCGTCGTGCCTCGGGAGAAAACCCCCACAGGCGCCGCAGCTAGAGGAAACCCCCTGAGACGCCCCCGTCCTCGCGACCTGAGGGCCTTCTTTTCCTGCATGGCCTGGAGAGCAATCCCGGGTCCTCTCTCCAAACGGAAGAGGAGGCTGGACTCGCTTGAGGCCGCTCAGGGGGCTCCAAGAGACGCGCGTCGCGACTCGAGAGGAGAGCGGAGTCCTTGGCTTCCCCTCGAGACGAGCCCTGATTCCCCGGGGGAGCCTGGAATGCAAACCCGAGATCCCTGCCTTCCCTGGAGAGGAATATTAGGTCCCGGACACACGCCTAGGTGAGGTCTCTTCGGCCCTGCAGTGACCTGAGCGCAACCCCCAGCTTTCCCTCGCAACTCGAGGGGAAGATTGGGCTTCCCAGGGCCAACCCAAGAGGAAGCCTGAGATCCCAGTCGTAACTCGAGAATCCCGCCGCAACTCGAGAAAAACCACGTGGTTCCCACCTCTTGGCAAGATGAGGCCCTTGCCCGTGACGGCGTCTCAAGGGAAGTCCCCTGTTCCGCCCTGAAGGGCGAAACGGTCCCTGACAGCCTTCCTGCGACCCCCAAATTTCCCCGACACGCTGGGTTCCCTCGAGGGGAATACCGAGGGTCCCGGCACCACTTCATCTTAGCCCCTTCTCCCCTGCTGATCTCGACAGGAGAGTCCATTCCCCTTCGTGGTCCGGAAGGGGTTAACAGCCTTTCCGGCGCACCTCAGGATGAGGCCGGTCTCACGAGGAAATTCGAGACGAGCCACGTGGGTGGTGCCACATGCCGAACGCCCCCGATACCCCGGTACGCTCTTGAAAAGGACCCGAGGCCCGGACCCCTCTTCGAAGGCAACCCTGTGGGTGAAGGCACAACACGAAGGGGCACTGCCACCCCCATGCATCGTCCACAAAGACCCGCGGGTTCCACACACAGCTCGACGAGGGGCCTGAGACCCCCTGAGCAACTCGAGAGGCCAGCGGCGTTCCCTTCCTCAGACAAGACGAGGCCTGACTCTCCTGTCCCAACTCTGCAGGGACCCTGCGGTCGGAGTCCGAAACGGAGAGGAAGCCTGAGATTCCTGCCTCCCCTCGAGGTGAGGCCCTCTTCCGTTGCGCCAGACCCAGCGGAGTGCCGAGGGGCCCCGCCACCTCCACAGGATCCCTCGCCTCTCAGAGGCACCCTGGGAAGTTCCCTAAGGTCTCCGGCAGAAGGCGAGGGAAACGAGGGTTTCCCGCCGCCCCCCGAGAAAGACCTCGAGAGTCCTTCTTCAACGCGCCTCGAGGCCCTAGTCCCCTCCCGTGACTCGAGAGCCACGACGCGCTCCCCCTTGCCATGGGCATGGAGACCTGACTTCCCTGGCGCCGCACGAGAGGCTCCCTGAGATCCTCGTCGTGCCTCGGGAGAAAACCCCCACGGGCGCCGCAGCTCGAGGAAACCACTGAGACGGCCCTGTCGTCGCGAGCTGAGGGCCTTCTTTTCCTGCATGGCCTGGAGAGCAATCCCGGGTCCTCTCTCAAAACGCAAGAGGAGGCTGGACTCCCTTGAGGCCGCTCAGGGGGCTCCAAGAGTCGCGCGTCGCGATTCGAGAGGAGAGCGGAGTCCTTGGCTCCCCCTCGAGACGAGGCCTGACTCCCCAGGGGAGCCTGGAATGCAACCCCGAGATCCCTGCCTTCCCTGGAGAGGAATATTAGGTCCCGGACACACGCCTAGGTGAGTTCTCTTCAGCCCTGCAGTGACCCGAGCGCAACCCCCAGCTTTCCCTCGCAGCTCGAGGGGAAGTTTGGGCTTCCCAGGGCCAACCCAAGAGGGAGCCTGAGATCCCTGTCGTAACTCCAGAATCCCGCCGCAACTCGAGAAAAACCATGTGGTTCCCACCTCTTGGCAAGATGAGGCCCTTGCCCGCGACGGCGTCTCAAGGGAAGTCCCCTGTTCCGCCCTGAAGGGCGAAACGGTCCCTGACAGCCTTCCTGCGACCCCCAAAAGTTCCCTGACACGCCGGGTTCCCTCGAGGGGAACACCGAGGGTCCCGGCACCGCTTCATCTTAGCCCCTTCTCCCCTCCTGATCGCGACAGGAGAGTCGATTCCCCTGCGTGGTCCGGAGGGGTTCCCGGCCTTCCTGGCGCAGCTGAGTATGAGGCCGGTCTCACGAGGAAATTCGAGACGAGCCACGTGGGTGGGGCCACATGCCGAACGCCCCCAAATCCCCGGTCCGCTCTTGAGAAGGACCCGAGTCCCGGACCCATCTTCGAAGGCAACCCTTTGGGTGAAGGCACAACACGAAGGGGCACTGCCACCCCCGTGCATCATCCGCAAAGACCCGCGGGTTCCACACACAGCTCGACGAGGGGCCTGAGACCCCCTGAGCAACTCGAGAGGCCAGCGTGGTTCCCTTCCTCAGTCAAGAAGAGGCCTGACTCTCCTGTCCCAACTCTGCAGGGACCCTGCGGTCGGAGTCCGAAACGGAGAGGAAGCCTGAGGTTCCTGCCTCCCCTCGAGGTGAGGCCCTCTTCCTTTGCGCCAGACCCAGCGGAGTCCCGAGGGGCCCCGCCACCTCCACAGGATCCCTCGCCTCTCAGAGGCACCCTCGGAAGTTCCCTAAGGTCCTCGGCAGAAGGCGAGGGAAACGAGGGTTTCCCGCCGCCCCCCGAGAAAGACCTCGAGAGTCCTTCTTCAACGCGTCTCGAGGCCCTAGTCCCCTCCCGTGATTCGAGAGCCATGAGGCGCTCCCCCTCGCCATGCGCATGGAGACCTGACTTCCCTGGCGCCGCACGAGAGGCTCCCTGAGATTCTCGTCCTTCCTCGGGAGAAAACCCCCACGGGCGCCGCAGCTCGAGGAAACCCCTGAGACGCCCCCGTCCTCGCGAGCTGAGGGCCTTCTTTTCCTGCATGGCCTGGAGAGCAATCCCGGGTCCTCTCTCCAAACGCAAGAGGAGGCTGGACTCCCTTGAGGCCGCTCAGAGGGTTCCAAGAGACCCGCGTCGCGTCTCGAGAGGAGAGCGGAGTCCTTGGCTTCCCCTCGAGACGAGGCCTGACTCCCCGGGGGAGCCTGGAATGCAACCCCGAGATCCCTGCCTTCCCTGGAGAGGAATATTAGGTCCCGGACACACGCCTTGGTGAGGTCTCTTCGGCCCTGCAGTGACCCGAGCGCAACCCCCAGCTTTCCCTCGCAATTCGAGGGGAAGATTGGGCTTCCCAGGGCCAAGCCAAGGGGAAGCCTGAGATCCCCGTTGTAACTCGAGAATCCCGCCGCAACTCGAGAAAAACCACGTGGTTCCCACCTCTTGGCAAGATGAGGCCCTTGCCCTTGACGGCGTCTCAAGGGAAGGCCCCTGTTCTGCCCTGAAGTTTGAAACGGTCCCTGACAGCCTTCCTGCGACCCCCAAAAGTTCCCCGACACGCCGGGTTCCCTCGAGGGGAACACCGAGGGTCCCGGCACCACTTCATCTTAGCCCCTTCTCCCCTCCTGATCGCGACAGGAGAGTCGATTCCCCTGCGTGGTCCGGAAGGGGTTCCCAGCCTTCCCAGCGCACCTCGGGATGAGGCCGTTCTCACGAGGAAATTCGAGATGAGCCACGTGGGTGGTGCTACATGCCGAACGCCCCCGATTCCCCGGTCCGCTCTTAATAAGAACACGATGCCCGGGCACCTCTTCGAAAGCAAACCTGTGGATGAATGCACAACACGAAGGAGTACTGACATCCCCATGCATAGTACGGAAAAACACGCAGATTCCAAACACAGATCAACAAGTGTCCTGTCATCCCTTGAAGAACTAGAGCGGCATGCGGAGTTCCGTTCCTCCAAACAAGAGAAGGCCTGACTCTCATTTCCCAACTCTGCAGGGACCGTGCGATCGGAGTCAGAAATGTAGATGAAACCTGACGTTCCTGCATCAACTCGAAATGAGGCCCTCTTCCATTGCGCCATACCAAGTGGAGTCCCGAGAGGACCCTCCCAACTCCACAGTATCCCTGACTTCTCAGAGGCACCCTCAGAAGTTCTCTGCGGTCACTGGCACAAGTCGAGTGAACCCAGGGTTTCCTGCTGCATTCTGAGAAAGACCTCAGAGAGTCCTTCTTTACCGCGTCTTGAGGCCCGATACCCTACCATGACTGGAGAGCAATGACGCATTTCCCTCGCCACGCCCATTGAAAGCTAACTTCCCTGGCGCCACACGAGAGGCTCCCTGCGCTCCCCGTCCTACCTCATGAAAACCCCACACTGGCACCTCCGCTCGAGAAAACACATGAGACGCCCCCGTCATCGTAAGATGAGGGCCTTCTTTTCCTACATGACCTAGAGAGCAATCCCGAGTCCACTCTCCAAACTCCACTGGAGGCCTGTCTCCCTTTAGGCCACTCAGTAGCCTCCAAGAGATACACGTCGCTACTCTAGAGGAGAGCGGAGTCCGTTGCTTCCCCTCGAGCTGAGGCCTGACTACTTGGATGAGTCTGGAATGGGATCCCGAGATCCGTGTCGCCCCTGTAGAGGAAAACTCGGTCCTGGACACAAGCCTAAATGAGGTCTTTTTTGTCCTGCATTGACTCAAGTGCAATCCCCAGCTCTCCCTCGCAACTCGAATGGAAGATTGGACTTCCCTGGGCCAACACAAGAGGAAACCTGTATTCCCCGTTGTAACTCAAGAATCCTGCCGCAACTCGAGAAAAAACACGTGGGTCCCCCGTCAGCGCTAGATGAGGCCCTTGCCCACTACAGCGTTCAAGAGAAGGCCCAGGTTCCGTCTTGAAGTGCGAAACGGTACTTGGCACCCTTGATGCAACCCGAAAAGTTACCCGACTTATCAGTTTCACTCAAGGGGAGCACCGAGGTTCCCGGCACTACTTCATCTGAGCCCTTTCTCTCCTCCTGATCCCGAAAGGAGGGTCGATTCCCCTGCTTTGTCTGGAAAGGGTTCCCGGACTTTCCTGCACGCCTCAGGATGAGGCCGATCTCACGAGGAAATTCGAGATGTAGCCTCGTGGGTGGTACCACATGCTGAAAGACCCCAATTTTCTGGTACGCTCTTGAAAAGAACCCGATGCCCGGACACCTCTTTGAAGGCAACCCTGTGGATGAAGGCACAACACGAAGGGGCACTGACACCCCTCTGCATCATCCGGAAAAACCCACAGGTTCCACACACAGCTCAACAAGAGGCCTGTCACTCCATGAACAACTCGCAAGGAAAGCGGAGATCCATTCCTCCACGGAAGACGAGGCGTGACTCTCTTGTCCATACTCTGCAGGTACTCTGCGACCCGAGTCAGAAATGGAGAGGACCCCTGAGGTTCCTGCCTGCATACGAGATGAGGCCCTCTTCAATTGCACCAAACCCAGTTGAGTAACGAAAGGCCCCTCCCAAATCCACAGTGTCCCTGACTTCTCAGAGGCACCCTGAGAAGTTGCCTGAGGTCACCGACACAATTCGAGGGAACCCAGGGTTCCCTGCCGCAACCCGAGAAAGACCTCGAGAGTCCTTCTTCAATGCGTCTTGAGGCCCGATTCGCCTACTATGACTCGAGAGCAATCACGCACTCCTCTTCACCACACGCACGGAGACCTGACGTCCCTAGCACCACACGAGAGGCTCTCTGAGCTCCCCGTTGTACCTCGTGAGAAATCTGATACTGGCGCCACAGCTGGAGAAAACCCACGAGACGCCCCCGTCATCGCAAGATGAGGGCCTTTTTTCCTGCATGGCCAGGAAAACAATCCCGAGTCATCTCTCCAAACTCCATAGGAGGCTTCACTCCCTTTACGCCACGCAGTGGGCTCCAAGAGATACCCGTCGCGACTTGACAGGACAGCGGAGTCCTTTTTCTCCCCTCAAGACGAGGCCTGACTCTCCGGGTGAGTCGAGAATGCAACCCTGAGGTCCCTGTCGGCCCAATAGTGGAACAATAGGTCCTGGACACAAGCGTAGATGATGTCTATTTTGCCCTGCAGTGACTGGAGAGCAATCCCCAGTTCTAACTCGCAACTCGAATGGAATACTGGATTTTCCTGGCACCACACAAGAGGCTCCCTAAGATCCCCGTGGTACTTCATGAGACACCCCACAGTGGCGCCGCAGCTCGAGAAAACCCACGAGATGCCACCGTCATCTCGAGATGAGGGCCTTCTTTTCCTGCATGGCCTGGAGTCCAATCCCGAGTCCTCTCTCCAAACTCCACAGGAGGCTTGACTCCCTTTAGTACACACAGTGGGCTCCAAGAGATACCCATCACGACTCGAGACGAGAGTGGAATTCTTTGCTTACCCTCGAGGTGAGAACTGACTCCCCGGATGAGTCTGGAATGCAAACCCGAGATCCCTGTCGCCCCTGGAGAGCAACATTAGATCCTGGACACAAGCCTAGGTTAGGTCTCTTTTGCCCTGCAGTGACTCGAGCGCAATCCCCAGCTCCCCCTCGCAACCCGAATGGAAGATTGGATTTCAAGGCCAACAAGAGGAAGCCTAAATTCCCGGTCATAACTCGAGAATCCCGCCGCATCTTGAGCAAAACCACGTGGTTCTCCCGTCATCGTAAGATGAGGCCCTTGCCTGCTACAGCGTTTCAAAAGATGTCCCAGGTTCCATCTTGAAATGAGAAACGGTACTTCGCACCCTTGATGCGACCCCAAAAGTCCCCCAACACGCCGGTCTCACTCAAGGGGAACACCGAGGTTCCCGGCACCACTTCATTTAAGCCCCTTCTCCCCTCCTGATCGTGACCGGTGGGTCGATTCCCCTGCTTTGTCTGCAAGGGGGCCCGACCTTCCCTGCACAACTCAGGATGAGGCCGGTCTCATGGGGAAATTCGATACGTAGCTTTGTGGGTGGTGCCGCTTGCTGAAAGACTCCAATTTCCCGGTCCGCTCTTGATAAGAATCCGATGCTCGGACACCTCTTGGAAGGCAGCCTTGAGTATGAAGGTACAACACGAAGGGGCACTAACACACCTGTGCATCATCCGGAAAAACGGGCAGGTTACATACACAGCTCGACAAGTGGCCTGTCACCTCGAGAACAACTCGAGAGGCAAGAGGAGTCCCATCCTCCAGAAAAGACGAGGCCTGACTCTCCTGTACCAACATGCAGGGACCTTGCGATCTGAGTCAGAAATGGAGAGGAACACTGAGGTTCCTGCTTCAACTCGAGATGAGTCCCTCTTACATTCCACCAAATGCAGAGGAGTCTCGAGAGGCCCCTCCAAACTGCACAGTATCCCTGACTTCTCAGAGGCACTCTGAGAAGCTCCCTGAGGTCGCAGACACAAGTCAAGGGAACCCTGGGTTTTATGCAGTGACCCGAGAAAGACCTCGAGAGTCCTTCTTCAACCCGTCTTGAGGCCTGATTACCCTACCATGACTCGAGAGCAATGACGATCTCCCCCTAGCCATCTCATGGGGACCTGACTTCCCTGGCGCCACACGAGAGGCTCCCTGAGCTCCCTCTCGTACCTCGTCAGAAACCCGGCACTAGCGCGGCAGTCTAGAAAACCCACGAGACGCCGCCGTCATCGCGAGATGAGGGCCTTCTTTTCCTGCATGGCCTGGAGAGGAATCCCGAGTCCTCTATCCAAACACCACAGGAGGCTTGACTCCCTTTATGGCACACAGTGGGCTCCAAGAGATACCCATCGCGACCCAAAAGGACAGCAGAGTTCTTTGCTTCCCCTTGAGATGAGGCCTGATTCCCCGGGTGAGTCTGGTATGCAAGCCCGAGATCCCTGTCGCCCCTAGGGACGAACATTAAGTCCTGGACACAAGCCTAGATGAGGTCTATTTTGCCCTGCAGTGACTCGAGGGCAATCCCCAGCTCTCCCTTGAAACTCGAATGGAAGATAGGACTTCCCTGGGCCAACACATGAGGAAGACTGTATTCCCTGTCAAAACTCGAGAATCCCGCCACAACTCGAGAAACGCCACGTGGTTCCCCCGTCATCGCAAGATGAGGCCCTTGCCCCCTACAGCGTCTCAAGAGAATTCCCACGTTCAGTCTTGAAGTGCGAAACGGTATTGGCACCCTTGATGCGACCTCAAAAGTTCCTCGCCACACCAGTCTGACTCAAGGTGAACACCGAGGTTCCCAGCACCACTACATCTGGGCCCCTTCTCCCCTCCTGATCGCGACAGGAGGGTCGATTCCCCTGTTTTTTCTTGAAGGGGTTCCCGCCTTTCCCGGTGCATCTCAGGATGAGGCCGGTCTCACCAGGATATTCGAGACATAGCCTCGTGGATGGTGACACATGCCGAAAGACCCCGATTTCCCGGTCCGCTCTTGATAAGATCCCAATGCCCGGACACCTCTTTGAAGATAACCCTTTTGATGAAGGCACAACAGGAAGGGGCACTGACACCGCCGGGTATCGTCCGCAGAAACCCGCAGGTACCACACACAGCTCGAGAAGTGACCTGTCACCCCGTGAACAACTGGAGAGGCAAGCAGAGTTCCATTCCTCCACACAAGACGAGGCCTGACTCTCCTGTTCGAACTCTGCAGCGAAACTGCGATCCGAGTCAGATCTGGCCCAGGAGAAGTCAGGAGAGGAAACATGAGTTTCCTGCCTCCACTCGAGATGAGGCCCTCTTCCATTGCACCAAACCCAGTGGAGTCCCGAGAGGCCCCTCCCAACTGCACAGTATCCCTGACTTCTCAGAGGCACCCTTAGACCTTCCTGAGATCACCGGCACAAGTCGAGGGAACCAAGGGTTTCCTGCCCCAACCCGTAAAAGACCTCGAGAGTCCTTCTTCAACGCGTCTTGAGGTGCGATTCCCCTACCATGACTCGAGAGCAATGACGCGCTCCCCCTAGCCACGCGCATAGAAACCTGCCTTCCCTGGCGCCACAGGAGAGGCTCCCTGAGCTCCCCATTATACCTCGTGAGCAACACCACCCTGGAGCCGCAGCTCGAGAATACCCACGAGACACCCCAGTCCTCACGAGATGAGGGCCTTCTTTTGCTGTATGGCCTGGAGAGCAATCCTGAGTCCTCTCTCCAAACTCCACAGGAGGCTTGACTCATTTTAGGCCACACAGTGAGCTCCAAGATATACCCGTCGCAACTTCACAGGAGAGCAGTGTCCTTGGCTTCCCCTCGAGACGAGGCCTGATTCCCCGGGTGAGTCGAGAATGCAATGCCGAGATAGCTGTCGCCCCAGCAGAGGAACATTAGGTCCTGGACACAAGCCTAGATGAGGTCTATTTGGCCCTGCAGTGTCTCGAGAGCAATCCCCAGTTCTAACTCGCAATTCGAATGAAAACTGGACTTCCCTGGGCCAGTTGAAGAGGAAGCCTGAATTCCCCGTCGTCACTCGACAATCCCGCCGCAACTCGAGAAAAAACACGTGGTTCCAACGTCTTCGCAAGATGAGGTCCTTGCCCACTACGGCGTCTCAAGGGAAGTCCATTGTTCCGCCCTGAAGTGCGAAACGGTACCTGACACCCTTCGTGAGAACCCCAAAAGTTCCCCGACACCCCGGGTTCCCTCGAAGGGAACACAGAGAGTCCCGGCACCGCTTCATCTGAGCCCCTTCTCCCCTCCTGATCACGACAGGAGAGTCGATTCCCCTGCGTGGTCCGGAAGGGGTTCCCGGCCCTCCCGGCGCACCTCAGGATGAGGCCGGTCTCACGAGGAAATTCGAGACGAGCCACGTGGGTGGTGCCACATGCCGAACGCCCCCGATTCCCCGGTCCGCTCTTGAGAAGGACCCGAGGCCCGGACCCCTCTTCGAAGGCAACCCTGTGGGTGAAGGCACAACACGAAGGGGCACTGACACCGCCGTGCATCGTCCGCAAAGACCCGCGGGTTCCACACACAGCTCGACGAGGGGCCTGAGACCCCCTGAACAACTCGAGAGGCAAGCGGGGTTTCCTTCCTCAGACAAGACGAGGCCTGACTCTCCAGTCCCAACTCTGCAGGGACCCTGCGGTCGGAGTCCGAAACGGAGAGGAAGCCTGAGGTGCCTGCCTCCCCTCTAGGTGAGGCCCTCTTCCGTTGCGCCAGACCCAGCGGAGTCCCGAGAGGCCCCGACAACTCCACAGGATCCCTCACCTCTCAGAGGCACCCTGGGAAGTTCCCTAAGGTCCCCGGCAGAAGGCGAGCGAAACGAGGGTTTCCTGCCGCCACCCGAGAAAGACCTCGAGAGTCCTTCTTCAACGTGTCTCGAGGCCCTAGTCCCCTCCCGTGACTCGAGAGCCATGACGTGCTCCCCCTCGCCACGAGCATGGAGACCTGACTTCCCTGGCGCCGCACGAGAGGCTCCCTGAGATCCTCGTCGTGCCTCGGGAGAAAACCCCCACGGGCGCCGCAGCTCGAGGAAACCCCTGAGACGCCCCCGTCCTCGCGAGCTGAGGGCCTTCTTTTCCTGCATGGCCTGGAGAGCAATCCCGGGTCCTCTCTCCAAACGGAAGAGGAGGCTGGACTCCCTTGAGGCCGCTCAGGGGGCTCCAAGAGATCCGGGTCGCGATTCAAGGGGAGAGCGGAGTCCTTGGCTTCCCCTCGAGACGAGCCCTGACTCCCCGGGGTAACCTGGAATGCAACCCCGAGATCCCTGCCTTCCCTGGAGAGGAATATTAGGTCCCGGACACACGCCTAGGTGAGGTGTCTTGGGCCCTGCAGTGACTCGAGCACAACCCCCAGCTTTCCCTCGCAACTCGAGGGGAAGATTGGGCTTCGCAGGGCCAACCCAAGAGAAAGCCTGAGATCCCCGTCGTAACTCAAGAATCCGCCGCAACTCGAGAAAAACCACGTGGTTCCCACGTCTTCGCAAGATGACGCCCTTGCCCGCGACGGCGTCTGAAGGGAAGTCCCCTGTTCCGCCCTGAAGGGCGAAACGGTCCCTTACAGCCTTCCTGCGACCCCCAAAAGTTCCTCGACACGCCGGGTTCCCTCGAGGGTAACACCGAGGGTTCTGGCCCCACTTCATCTGAGCCCCTTCTCCCCTCCTGATGGCGACAGGACAGTCGATCCCCCTGCGTTGTCTGGAAGGCTCCCCGGCCTTCCCGGCATACCTCAGGATGTTGCCGGCCTCACTAGGAAATTTGAGAGTAGCCCCGTGGGTGGTCCCACATGCCGAAAGACCCCGATTTCCCTGTCCGCTCTTGAAAAGAACCCGAGGCCCGGACACCTCTTCGAAGGCAACCCAGTGGGTGAAGGCACAACACGAAGGGGCACTGTCACCGTCGTGCATCATCCGGAAACACCCGCAGGTTCCACACACAGCTGAACAAGGGGCCTGAGACCCCCTGAACACCTCGACAGGCAAGCGGAGTTCCCTTCCTCAGACAAGACGATTCCTGACTCTCCTGTCCCAACTCTGCAGGGACCCTGCGGTCGGTGTCCGAAACGGAGAGGAAGCCTGAGGTTCCTGCCTTCCCTGGAGATGAGGCCCTCTTCCATTGCGCCAAACCCAGCGTAGTCCTGAGAGGCCCGTCCAACTCCACAGCATCCCTCATCTGTCAGAAGCACACTGGGAAGTTCCCTAAGGTCACCGGTAAACTTTTATTGCACAAGGTCCACATGAAAAGGCCCACTCAGCAGGACAGCCACAGATTCTGTCTGCCATTAAAGGGCAGTAAGGTGCCCTCCCCTCTGCTTTGCTGCCTCGGCGGCCACCAGGGTGCAATTCGCGTACCCTTCCCTTTCCCATCCTAGCAGGTGCTCCAGGGCCCGCTGGCCTACAAAGTGCCAGAAGCAGGGCTGGGCCAGCCGGCCAGAATTCAGGGTTCTGTCCCTTGGACTTCCAGCGGACACTAGGCTGCTTGGGAAAATCGCGCAGACTCTGAGGTTTTTCAGCAGAGGGGTGGAGTTGTAAAGGCCTTGACCCCAAAGACGAGGCCTTCCTGCGACCGCCAGGTTGGGGAGCTCTGAGACTGTGCCAACACAGGGCGGAATACATGGTTCCCTGCTCCACGCAGTCCCCGTTCCCTTACCTGTGTTCCGCACCCCTCCGCTGTGGCCAATGGATGCCGATCCTTGGGGATCCAGGAGTTCACGAAATGGGCATTCCCAGCCGCAATGGCGACCCCCAACAGCACATCTGGAAAGCCCTCCCCCACCCCCGCCAGGAGCCGACCCCCGCTGCGAACGGACCCCCACCACGCCCTGCGCCGCCAGGTTTTGCCCCGGCCCTGCTGGGCTCCCGGCGGGTTCCCAGCCACATTGGCGACCCCAGGGAGCACAACAGGGACCGACCCCCCACCCACAGCGAGCGGAATCTCGACCTGTGCAGCCCAGGTTTACCCCACCCTGGCTGCGCTCCCGGCGCATTTCCAGCCGCAGTGGCCATCTCCGAGAGCACAACTGGGAAGCCCTCCCCTACCCCCGCCAGGAGCCGACACCCGCCCTGTGCCGCCCGGGTTCGCCCCGCCCCTGCCGTGCTCCAGGGGCGCTGCCCACCTTCACCAGCGGCTCTCAGTGAGCCCCGTCCCCACGCCCGGTTCCAGGAGAGGCTCTCGGACCTCGCTGCTGCCGCCAGGTCAAACATGAGGACAATACATACACCCCACAGAGACAATCCAAGCTGTCTATGATTTAGGGATAAAACGAGGACTACAGAAAGGCAAGATGACCTGATCTAGGAGGGCCATGATATTCTATAGAACCAGACAAAGTTGGTTACCAAGGAAACTTTTTTCCTTGGAACCCGGGAAGCTGGTTCTTTGCATATGCAATGACCAACAATTAGCTTGTTACCCATGCCTGCCTTACTGTCACCCCCATCCCCCCACTCTCCAGAAGACTGGCTCAAAGAAAGATTTTAAATCTCAGGCGGAAACCTGGAAGATGTCTTGTCTGTCTGTTTGGATTAAGGTATGTGTCAGTGTGAGCCTTGTGTTTTTTGATAATATTGCTCAAGTTCTGTGTTCTGATTTCAATGGTCTCAAGACAAGGCAGCCCTTCCAAATCAAACTGCTGGAAATACAAGAAAACATTGACCTAAATGAATGTCAGAGTCCCGTGAACTGGGAACTAGTCAATATTAAATATCTAGTATTTTTGGTTTTGCTCCTCCATTATAGACATGTCTAAGAGTCAACAACATTAAGCACAACATGTTCATAGTGCCTAGGTTTCTTTTGAGGTAAAAATTGCTCTATTGTTATATCTGTCACAAGCTTGTCATCAAGAAACTACCTGGAAACGACAACAACAAAAGTAAAGAATGTAAATGTGATATGAGCTTTTAGACAAACTCTTTACAATAATTATACTCTAAAATATCTGCCTCTCATAGTCTTGATTGAAGGCAGAGGAGAAGGGGATGACAGAGGATACGATGGTTGGATGGCATCACTGACTCGATGGACATGAGTTTGAGCAAGCCCCTGCAGTTGGTGACGGACACGGAAGCCTAGCGTCCTTCAGGCCACGGGGTCCCAAAGAGTCAGACACGACTGAGCAACTGAACTGAACTGAACTAACAAACGTTTCTCCAGGTGTTTTGGTTACCCGAGTTTCTATCCTTGTGACGACAGTGTATTGAATAGCTAGGTCATTTCCAAATAAATGAAAGTTCTGAAACATTCACGACTTGAAAGGACCTCCCTTTTACACAGAAACAAAAGAGATTTTTGACTCTCCATGAATAGTGTCTGGCACCATCCTGACATGTTACATGTAAGAAAGCAATTGTTTTGTTTTGTTTTGTTCTGTTCTTGGGGGTGGGGGGAGGGGGGCGGGCTATAGCCAATGCCAATATAAAAGTCAGTTCTTGGTTGCTGAAGGGAAATGTATGACTTGTTATATCAATAAAGTATGTGGAATGCAATGGCACTTGAGGAAGGAAAACGAAGTAGTTCTGTCTTACAGGTGGCAGTTTCAGGATGGGAGAAGCAAAGGAATGGGTACAGAATGGGATAAGGAGGTTGTAGGGAAAGTGGACCCCCAGAAAAGAGTTCTGTGCCTAGCACAAGTTTTCTTGAGATGTCGAACTGCCTTTGCTAATGGAGTTTAAGTTTCTTTACCTCTTAAGTGATCTCTTCTAGGTTGACCTAGAACAGAAATCTTTGGTTAGCTTTGGCTAAGTGGAGAAGAAGTGTTTCACGGTGACATATGTGATCCTTCCTGACTGTTTGCAGCCCTTTTGATATCGATGCCTTGCTTCTGCTGCTGCTGCCGCCGCCGCTGCTGCTAAGTCGTTTCAGTCGTGTCCGACTCTGTGCGACCCCATAGACGGCAGCCCACCAGGCCCCGCAGTCCCTGGGGTTCTCTAGGCAAGAACACTGGAGTGGGTTGCCATTTCCTCCTCCCATGCATGAAAGTGAAAAGTGAACGTGAAGTCGCTCAGTGGTGTCCGACTCTTAACCACCCCATGGACTGCAGCCTACCAGGCTCCTCCATCCATGGGATTTTCCACGCAAGAGTACTGGAGTGGGGTGCCATTGCCTTCTCCCATGTCTATGCACAAGCCTGCCTAAATAATTGACTTCTAGCTAGCTTTGGGATGCCAATGACCATCCACCCTTACCAGGCAACAGAGAAGAGAAAAACACTTACCACAGGAGGTCCTGGTAAGGAACAAGGAACTAACAA
The DNA here is from genome assembly GCF_029407905.1 of Bubalus kerabau. Taxonomy (NCBI): domain Eukaryota; kingdom Metazoa; phylum Chordata; class Mammalia; order Artiodactyla; family Bovidae; genus Bubalus; species Bubalus kerabau. The sequence continues at coordinate 948,574 of NW_026577890.1, read as the reverse complement.
GCTCCCGCCAACCAGGATTCTGCAGAGGTCAACAAGAGGTCAGTAAGAGATGGAAGACTGCAGTCCAGAGGTCCTAGCAACTTCCATCTTGCAGCAGAGACCCAGCATAGTCAAAACGAATTCAATGTTGCAAAAAATAAGTAAACAAATAAAGGACAGAAGTTCTTTGAACACATGACTGAGATTAGGGGTGAGGCAATACATGTATGGTGCCCGGAAAATCTTAAAGTATGAGAAAGGAAAGAAATTAAAGACAACTATCAAGCTGTCCAAACTGATAAAAACGAAAGATTACACGGTTTTTTCTGTATATATTAGCAGATAATAATCTGAAAAGGAATTAAAAAAAATTCCCTTTCAATAATGTCAACATGAATACAACACTTTGCCATGGATGTAACGAGGATGACAAGACTGGCACACTGGAAATTATACACCCTGGCTGAAAACTATCCTGAATACATGGACAGATATTCCATAACAATGGAAAGACTTAAGATGGCAATACCATGGAATGCATCTTCAATCTGAAATGAAGATTTGATATGATTTGATCGCTCAGAGCTTTTGTGTCATCAATTGTTATTAAAGTATAAATGAGATAGAGAAAGCTGCTGACTTAGACTTGAGGCGGGGTGTACGCCCTGCTGGGCTCTAGCCAGATATTCTACAGGCACTAGAAGTCAGCTAAGGAAGGAAAGGCACTGTCTCAGGGAATGGCACCAGGCCCCTCCCCCACGACATGCCTTGAGGTCACATTGGCAGCAGGTGAGTCATCCCGGGCCAAAAACTGATTGACATGAATCTTGAAGAAAGGCAGTATTCCAGGCAAATATATCATTTCCTTAACATAGATTAGGAGAACAAGGTACGAGGAAAACATACTGTTTTGTTCAAGTCGCTTCTGAGCCTATTGGGGGAACCGACCTGAAGCCAGAGTCCAGCGGATATACATAGGATATTTACATCGCTTAAGACAAACATTTCCTCAGGAACAAATGCATTGCTTAGCTCAAGGTTTGTCTGCGAAATTCTTACACATCAGGAGATGGCTCCGAGCTGGGTTTCTACACACAAGAACGTGAATGCAGAGGACAAGACTGCACAGCCCATCTGCCCCCCTTCCCCACAGCCAGCAGCATTTCCAAGTGACCTCCTAAGGCCTTCCCCAAAATACAGGGGCACCTCTGGGTTTCCTGTTTCCCTCACTTCGAACACTTTTCTTAAAAAAAAAAAATCCTGCACACTTCTTGATAGAATGCCACAGTGCAAGGAAAACAGGCCTTCAATACTTAAACCTCCCTGTGCCAAACACTTGGGGCTTGGTTTTGTTTTGTTTTGTTTTTTAATTACACCACCACATAATTTAAACTTTTTACAATTTCTAATTATTCAGTACCAAAACACCAAACTTTTATTGCACAAGGTCCCCATGAAAAGGCCCACGCATCAGGACAGCCACAGATTCTGCCATGAAAGGGCAGCAAGGTGCCCTCCCCCCTTCTTTGCTGCCTGGGCGGCCACCAGGGTTTGAAATCCATGCACCCTACTAACTTTCTAGGGTGCAATTCGCGGACCCTTCCCTTTCTCATCCTAGCAGGTGCTCCAGGGCCCGCTGGCCTACAAAGTGCCAGAAGCAGGGCTGGGCCAGCCGGCCAGAGTTCAGGGTTCTGTCCCTTGGACTTCCAGGCGACACTAGGCTGCTTGGGAAAACCGTGCAGACTGAGATTTTTCAGCAAAGGGGTGGAGCGGTAAAGGCCTTGACACCAAGGGCAAGGCCTTTCTGCAACCGCCAGGTTGGGGAGCTCCAAGAATGTGCCAACAGAGGGCGGAATACGTGGTTCCCTGCTCCAAGCAGTCCCAGTTCCCTGACCTGTGGCCCGCAGCCCTCCACTGCACCCACTAGATGTGGATCCTTGGGGACACAGGAGCGTAGGAAATGGGCGTTCCTAGCCGCAGTGTCGACCCCCGAGAGCACAACTGGGACCAACCCCCCACCCACAGCCATCGAAATCTCGACCGCGCAGCCAAGGTTTACCCCGCCCCGGGTGCGCTCCCGGCGCATTTCCAGCCGCAGTGGCCACCACCGAGAGCACAACTGGGAAGCCCTCCCCTACCCCCGCCAGGAGCCGAACCCCGCCCCGCGCCACCCGGGTTCACCCCGCCCCTGCCGCACTCCCAGCGCGTTTCCAGCTGCAGTGGGGACCCCCGAGAGCACAACTGTTACCGCCCCCCACCCCCTCCCGACCGTAACCCCGACCCGCGCCGCCCGGGATCGCCCCACCCCTGGCGCGCTCCCGGCGCGTTGCCCACTTCCACCAGGGGCTCCCGGTGAGCCCCGTCCCCACGCCCGGTTCCAGGAGAGGCTCTCGGACCTCGCTTCTGCCGCCAGGTCAAACACAAGGACAATACATCCACCCCACAGAGACAATCCAAGCTGTCTATGATTTAGGGATAAAACGAGGACTACAAAAAGGAAAGATGTCCTGACCTAGGAGGGCCATGAGAGTCTATAGATCCAAACAAAATTGGGTACCAAGGAAACTTTTTTCCTTGGAACCCAGAAAGCTGGTTCTTTGCATATGCAATGACCAACAATTAGCTTGTTACCCAAGCCTGCCTCGCTGCCACCCCCACTCCCCCCCCTCCACCACCACTTCCCAGGAAAACGGCTCAAGGAAATATTTTAAATCTCAGGCGGAAAACTGGAAGATGTCTTGTCTGTCTGTCTGGATTAAGGTATGTGTCAGTGTGAGCCTTGTGTTTTTTGATAATATTGCTCAAGTTCTGTGTTCTGATTTCAATGGTCTCAAGACAAGGCAGCCCTTCCAAATCAAACTGCTGGAAATACAAGAAAACATTGACCTAAATGAATGTCAGAGTCCCGTGAACTGGGAACTAGTCAATATTAAATATCTAGTATTTTTGGTTTTGCTCCTCCATTATAGACATGTCTAAGAGTCAACAACATTAAGCACAACATGTTCATAGTGCCTAGGTTTCTTTTGAGGTAAAAATTGCTCTATTGTTATATGTGTCACAAGCTTGTCAGCAAGAAAGTACCTGGAAACAGCAACAACCAATGTAAAATATGTAAATGTGATATGAGCTTTTAGATAAACTCAACAATAATTATACTCTAAAATATCTGCCTCTCATAGTCTTGATTGAAGGCAGAGGAGAAGGGGATGACAGAGGATAAGATGGTTGGATGGCATCACTGACTCGATGGACATGAGTTTGAGCAAGCCCCTGGAGTTGGTGATGGACACGGAAGCCTGGCGTCCTGCAGTCCACGGGGTCACAAAGAGTCAGACTCGACTGAGCAACTGAACTGAACTGAACTTACAATCGTTCCTCCAGGTGTTTTGGTTACCTGAGTTTCTATCCTGGTGCTAAACTAAGTGACGACCGTGTATTGAATAGCTAGGTCACTTCCAAATAAATGAAACTTCTTAAACATTCACGACTTGAAAGGACCTCCCTTTTACACAGAAACAAAAGAGATTTTTGACTCTGCATGAATAGTGACTGGCACCATCCGAACATATTAAATGTAAGAAAGCAATTTTTTTGTTTTGTTTTGTTTTGTTTTGTTCTGTTCTTGCAGGAAGCGGGGTGGGCGCTATTATCACTGATAGGTATGCTCACCAATCTATCAAATGCCAATATAAGAGTGAGTTCTTGGTTGCTGAAGGGAAATGTATGACTTGTTATTACAAGAATGTATGGAATGCAATCACACTTTAAGAAGGAAAACGAAGTAGTTCTGTCTTAGAGGTGGCATTTTCAGGACAGGAGAAGCAAAGGAATGGGTACAGAATGGGATAAGGAGGTTGTAGGGAAAGTAGGCCCCCAGAAAAGAGTTTTGTGCCTAGCACAAGTTTTCTTGAGATGTTGAACTGCCTTTGCTAATGGGGTTTAAGTTTCTTTACCTCTTAAGTGATCTCTTCTAGGTTGACCTAGAACAGAAATCTTTCGTTAGCTTTGGCTAAGAGGAGAAGTTTTGTTTCACGATGACATATGTGATCCTACCTGACTGTTCTCATCCCCTTTGATATCTATGCACTGCTGCTGCTGCTGCTGCAGCTGCTAAGTGGTTCAGTTGAGGCCGACCCTGTGCCACGCCATAGATGGCAGCCCACCAGGCCCCGCAGTCTCTGGGGTTCTCTAGGCAAGAACACTGGAGTGGGTTGCCATTTCCTCCTCCTATGCATGAAAGTGAAAAGTGAAAATGAAGTCACTCAGTGGTGTCCGACTCTTAGCCACCCCATGGACTGCAGCCTACCAGGCTCCTCCATCCTTGGGATTTTCCAGGAGTGGGGTGCCATTGCCTTCTCCCATATCTGTGCACAAGCCTGCCTAAATAATTGACTTCTAGCCAACTTTGGGATGCCCATGACCACCCACCCTTACCAGGCAACAGAGAAGAGAAAAACCCTTACCACAGGAGGTTCTGATAAGGAACAAGGAACTAACAAGCTCCCACCTACCAGGATTCTGCAGAGGTCAACAAGAGGTCAGCAAGAGATGAGAGACTGCAGTCCAGAGGTCCTAGCTACTTCCATCTAGCAACAAACACCCAGCATAGTCAAAACGATTTCAATGTTAAAGAATAAATAAATAAATAAATAAAAGGACAGAAGTTCTTTGAACACATGTCTGAATTTAGGGGTGAGGCATTACATATGTGTCCCAGGATAATCTTAAAGTGTCAGAAAGTAAAGAAATTAAAGACAACTATCAAGCTGTCCAAACTGATAAAAATGAATGATTACACAGTTTTATCTGTATACATTAGCAGATAATAATCTGAAAAGGAATTTTAAAAAATTCCCTTTCAATAATATCAACATGAATAAAACACTTTGCCATGGATGTAACGAGGATGACAAGACTGGCACACTGGAAATTATACACCCTGGCTGAAAACTATCCTGAATACATGGACAGATATTCCATAACAATGGAAAGACTTAAGATGGCAATACCATGGAATGCATCTTCAATCTGAAATGAAGATTTGATATGATTTGATCGCTCAGAGCTTTTGTGCCATCAACTGTTATTAAAGTATGAAAGAGATAGAGAAAGCTGCTGACTTAGACTCGAGGCGGGGTGGGGGGGTAGTAAGAGTACCCCCTGCTGGTCTTTAGCCAGATATTCTACAGGCACTAGCAGTCAGCTAAGGAAAGAAAGGAACTGTTTCAGGGAATGGCACCAGGCCCCTCCCCCACGACATGCATTGAGATAATATTGGCAGCAGGTGAGTCATCCCGGGCCAAAACTTGATTGACATGAATCTTGAAGAAAGGCAGTATTGCAGGCAAATATATCATTTCCTTAACATAGATAAGGAGAACAAGCTAGGAGGAAAACATGCTGTTTTGTTCAAATCGCTTATGAGCCTTTTTGGGGAACCGACCTGAAGCCAGAGTCTAGCGGAAATACATAGGATATTTACATCGCTTAAGACAAACATTTTCTTAGGAAAAAATGCATTGCTTAGCTCAAGGTTTGTCTGCGAAATTCTTACACATCAGGAGATGGCTCCGAGCTGGGTTTCCACACACAAGAACATCCATGCAAAGGACAAGCCTGCACAGCCCATCTGCCCCCCTCCCGCACAGCCAGCAGCATTTCCAAGTGACCTCCTAAGGCCTTCCCCAAAATACAGGGGCACCTCTGGGTTTCCTGTTTCCCTCACTTCGAAGACTTTGCTTAAAAAAAAAAAAAATCCTGCACACTTCTTGATAGAATGCCACAGTGCAAGGAATACAGTCCTTCAATATTTAAACCTCCATTTGCAAAACACTTGGAGCTTGGTTTTGTTTTGTTTTGTTTTTTAATTACACCACCACATAATTTAAAGCTTTTACACGTTCTAATTATTCAGTTCCAAAACACCAAACTTTTATTGCACAGTGTCCTCATGAAAAGGCCCACGCAGCTGGACAACCACATATTCTGCCATGAAAGGGCAGCAAGGTGCCCTCCCCCCTTCTTTGCTGCCTGGGCGGCCACCAGGGTTTGAAATCCATGCACCCTACTAAGTTTCTAGGGTGCAATCCGTGGACCCTTCCCTTTCCCATCCCAGCAGGTGCTCAAGGGCCCGCTGGCTTACAAAGTGCCAGAAGCAGGGCTGGGCCAGCCGGCAAGAATTCAGTGTTCTGTCCCTTGGACTTCCAGCGGACACTAGGCTGCTTGGAAGAACCGCGCAGACTCTGAGATTTTTCAGCAGAGGGGTGGAGCGGTAAAGGCCTTGACCCCAAAGGCAAGGCCTTTCTGCGACCGCCAGTTTGGGGAGCTCCGAGTATGTGCCAACAGACGGCGGAATACTTGGTTCCCTGCTCGACGCAGTCCCAGTTCCCTTACCTGTGGTCCGCAGCCCTCCGCTGCACCCATGGGATGGCGATCCTTGGGGACCCAGGAGCGGACGAAATGGGAGTTCCCAGCCGCAGTTGCAACCCCCGAGAGCGCAACTGGGAACCCCTCCCCATCCCCCCCATGAGCCGACCCCTGCCCCGCGCCGCCAGGGTTAGCCCCGCCCCTGCCGCGCTCCCGGCGAGTTTTCAGCCTCAGTGTCCACCTCCGAGAGCACAACTGGGAAGCCCGCTCCCACCCCCGCCAGAAGCCGACTCCCGCGCCACGCCGCCCGTGTTTGCCCCGCCCCTGCACGGTCCAGGTACCTTCCCAGCTTCTAGCGTTCACGCCCGGGTAGGAGCAGGATGTAGGAGTATGGGAGATGTGTCTGGAGCCTGACAGCCTCAGCTCCGCTCTGGCCTGCCCTTTGGACCTAGGAGCCAGGCCAACTTGCAGAGGGCTTAGGGCCCCATTGTATGCAAACTACCAAGGCCTACCGCAAGGAGAGCTCTGTCCGAGGGAAGGGAAGCGCCCCAGGCTGCGTTCCCAAGCTGTTGCTTGGCAATGCAGACTCAGCGGTAAACGGAGGGAATCAGGGTCCTAGTGCCCCTGTCTTGGGGAGGAAGCTCCACAGCCAGAGTGTTCCTCCCTTTGTGCCCAGAAAGCGCCTGCCAGACTGGGCTTCCCCGGAGCTCTGTTGCAGAGCAGAGACGTGTGGATGTGTTTTGGGGCCTTGACATGTGCGTTTGGGCTCCCTAGCACAGCCCCAGCATAGGGGAACCAGCCCCTGAGCAAAGAGCTCCAGGCAGTGCTTTGTGCCAGGCCTGGATGCCCAGTCCCAGCACGCGGGAGAGATGAGTTAGGCTGCCGGCGGGTCCTTGCAAGCCTGTATTGGAAAGGACCGAGTGAGCTTCCACACCGTCGGAGCTGCAGACCTGCGCCCAGGCGCGATAGGACAGAGCCCCTGTCGAGAGGCTGCTCTGCCTGGGCGAGCCTCGCCAAGCCCTTCCCAGCTTCTAGCGTTTGCGCCTGCAAAGGAGCAGGCTGCGGGAGTGTGGGCGACATGACTGGCTCCTGACTGGCCTCAGCTCCGCTCTTGCCTTCCCTTTGGACCTAGGAGCCAGGCCTCCTTGCAGACGGCTTAGGGCACGGGGGTGTGCAAACTGCGAAAGCCTCCCGCAAGGAGACCTCTGTCTGAGGGAAGGGAAATGCCCCAGGTTGCATTCCCAAGCTGTTGCTTGGTAGCCCAGACTCAGCGCTGAACGGAGGGAATCAGGGTCCCAGTGCCCCTGTCGTGGGGAGGGAGCTCCACAGCCAGAGTGTTCCTCCGTTTGTGTTCAGAAACCGCCTTACAGACTGGGCTTCCCCGGAGCTCAGCTCCAGAGCAGAGTCATGTGCATGTGGTTTGGGGCCTTCCCCTGTGCCTTTGGGCTCCCTAGCACAGTCCCAGCGCAGGGGAACCAGCCCCTGAGCAGAGAGCTCCAGGCAGTGCTCTGTGCTCTGGATTGGAAGCCCACTCCCAGCACGCGGGAGAATAGAGTCAGGCCGCCGTCGGGTGCTTGCAAGCCTGTATTGGGAAGGACTGAATGAGCTTCCACTCCGGCGGAGCTCCAGATCTGCACCCAGGCGCGATATCGCAGAGCCCCGGCCTAGAGGCTGCTCTGCCTGGGCGAGCCTCGCCAAGCCCTTCCCAGATTCTAGCTTTCGCGCAGGGGAAGGAACAGACTGCGGAAGTGGGGGAGACGTGACTGGCGGGCGCCTTACTGGCCTCAGCTCCGCTCTTCCTTTCCCTTTGCACCTATGATCCATGCCTCCTTGCAGAGGGCTTAGGGACCGAAGGAGAGCTCTGTCAGAGGGAAGGGAAGCGCCCCAGGCTGCATTCCCAAGCTGTTGTTTAGCCGCCCAGACTCAGCGCTGCACAGGGGTAATCAGGCTCTCTGTGGCCGCAGCTTCACACACAGGTGTGTCTCCGTAGGAATCAAGAAAGATCCTGACAGAGTGAGGTTCATTAGAGCTATACTAAAGAGCAAAGGCTTGTCCATGTGGTCTTGCCTTCCCCTGTGCCTTTGGGTCTCCAGGCTCGGCCCCAGCTACGTGGAAACAACCCCTGAGAAAATATCTTCAAGATCCACTTTTCCCAGTGTCTGGGAACCGGGGTTCGTAGGAGGAGAGAAAAGCACGCCTCCATCGGGAACGAAAAGGCAGTCCACCTGCCTGTGTTTTGAAGCCTCTATTTGGAAGGAATGGGTTAGCTTCTCCTAAAGGAGACCTCCAGATCTGCTCAGAAGTCGGTAATTCCAGAGGCAGGGTACTGGTTCCTGACTGCCGTTTGCTAGCCTTGCAAAGATATTCCTAGATTCTAGAGTTATTTTCCATGAAGGAGCAGGCTTCGGGAATGTGTCAGACGGGACTGGCTCCTTATTGACCTCAGCTCAGCTATTGCCTTTCCATTCAAACTAGGGCAAGGCCCTACTTTATGAAGGGTAAGGGTCTTCTTCTTTGCAAACTGCCAAGGGCTACAGCAATGAGACCTCTGTCAAGGTGAGGGAAGCCTAAGAGGATGGATTCTCAAGCAGGTGCTTTGCCACAAAGCATCAGCACCCCACGAAGAGAATCAAGCTCCCTGTGCACCAATGTTGGGAGTGTAGCTTCACACACAGAGTTGTTTCTATAGGAGCCAAGAATGTTCCTGAGAGATTAGGTTCACTAAACCTCTCCTACAGAGCACAGACCTGTGAATGTGGTTTTGCCTTCCCCTGTGAGTTGGGTCCTCGAGGTCCGCCACACCTCCGGGGAAACTGTCCTTGAGAAAAGATCTCCAGGAACCGCTTCGCCGAGGCTGGGAAATGCTGTTCACAGGAAGTAAGGCAAGCGAATCTCCTGCAGAGTAAAAGAGGCCTTACAGTCCCTGGAGGAGCAGGCTGCCAGAGTGTGTGAAACCTGACTGTTGCCTTACTGGCCTCAGCTCTGCCATTGCCTGTTCATCCGAGCTAGCACCCAGGCCTACTTGGAAAAGCGTTTGGGTGCAGATTTCTACAAAGTGCCAAGGGCTACAGCAGTGAGAATTCTCTCGGTGGTAAGGGAGAGCATTTTATGGATTCTCAAGCTGTTTTCTGAACGACAGCGTCAAAATGAACAGAGAGAATCAGGCTCTCTGTGCCCCTATGTTAGGTACGCAGCTTCACACACAGAGGTGTCACTATAGGAGCCAAGAATGCTCCTGAGAGATGAGGTTCACTAGAGGTCTGCTACAGAGCATAGACCTGTCCATGTGGTCTTGCCTTCCCCTGTGCCTTTGGGCCCCGGTCTCAGCCCCAGCTCCGTGGAAAGAACCCCTGAGAAAATATCTTCAAGACCCGCTTTTCCCAGAGGCTGGGAACTGGGGTTCATAGGAGGAGAGAAAAGCAAGCCTCCTTCGGGCACGAAAGGCCGCCAACCTGCCTGTGTTTTGAAGCCTCTATTTGGAAGGAATGGGTTAGCTTCTCCTAAAGGAGACCTCCAGATCTGCTCAGAAGTCGGTAATTCCAGAGGCAGGGTGCTGGTTCCTGACTGCCCTTTGCCAGCCTTGCAAAGACATTCCAAGATTCTACAGTTATATTCCATGAAGGAGCAGGGTTCGGGAATGGACCAGAGGGGACTGGCTCCTTATTGGCCTCAGCTCAGCTATTGCCTTTCCATTCAAACTAGGACAAGGGCCTACTTTATGAAGTGTAAGGGTCTTCTTCTTTGAAACTGCCAAGGGCTACAGCAATGAGACCTCTCAAGGTGAAGGAAGCCTAAGAGGACGGATTCTCAAGCAGGTGCTTTGCTACAAAGCATCAGCACCCCACGGAGAGAACCAAGATCCCTGTTCCCCAATGTTGGGAGTGTAGCTTCACACACAGATTTGTCTCTATAGGAGCCAAGAATGTTCCTGAGAGATTAGGTTCACTAAACCTCTCCTACAGAGTATAGACCTGTCCATGTGGTTTTTCCTTCCCCTGTGAGTTGGGTCCCCGAGGTCCACCACACCTCCGGGGAAACTGTCCCTGAGAAAAGATCTCCAGGAACCGCTTCGCTGAGGCTGGGAAACGCTGTTCACAGGAAGTAAGGCAAACAAATCTCCTGCAGAGAAAAAGAGGCCTTACTGTCCCTGGAGGAGCAGGCTGCCAGAGTGTGTGAAACCTGACTGTTGCCTTACTGGCCTCAGTTCCACCATTGCCTGTTCCTCCGAACTAGGACCCAGGCCTATTTGGAGAAGCATTTGGCTGCGGATTTCTACAAAGTGCCAAGGGCTACAGCAGTGAGAATTCTCTCAGCGGTAATGGAGAGCATTTTATGGATTCTCAAGCTGTTTTCTGAACGACTGCATCAAAATGAACTGAGAGAATCAGGCTCTCTGTGCCCCTATGTTAGGTACGCAGCTTCACACACAGAAGTGTCTCTATAGGAGCCAAGAATGTTCCTGAGAGATGAGGTTCACTAGAAGTCTGCTACAGAGCATAGACCTGTCCATATGGTTTTGCCTTGCCCTGTGAGTTGGGTCCCCGAGGTCCGCCCCAGCTCAGGGGAAGGAGCCCCTGAGAAAAGATCTCCAGGGACCACTATTCCCCCAGGCTGGCAAACGCAGTTCACAGGAGGTAACGCAAGCGAGCCTCCTGCAAGGCACAACAGGCCTTAGTGTCCCTGGACGATCAGGCTGCCAGAGTGTGTGAGACCTGACTGGTGCCTTACTGGCCTCAGCTCCGCCATTGCATGTTCCTCCGATCTAGGGCCCAGGCCTACTAGGAGAAGGGTTTGGGTATGGATTTCTAAATACTGCCAAGGGGTATAGCAATGAGAACTCTGTCACGGGTAAGGAAGAGCATTGTATGGATTTTCAAGCTGTTGTTTGAACGACAGCTTCAAAGCTGCACAGAGAGAATCAGACTCTGTGTCTCCATGTTCGGTACACAGATTCACAGAAAGGGGTGTCTCCATAGGAAACAAGAATGTTCCTGACAGAGTGAGGTTCACTAGAGCTCTCCTAGAGAGCAAAGACTTGTCCATGTGGTTTTTCTTCCCCTGTGCGTTTGGGGCTCCAGGCTCGGCCCCAGCTCCGTGGAAACAACCCCTGAGAAAACATCTTCAAGATCCTCTTTTCCCAGAGGCTGGGATGTGGGGTTCATAGGAGGCGGGAAAAGCAGGCCTCCTTCAGAGAGCAAGAGGCAGCCAAGCGGCCTGCGTTTGGAAGCCTCTACTTGGAAGAATGGGTTAGCTTCCCCTAAGGGAGACCTCCAGATCTCTTCAGAAGTTGGTAATTCCAGAGGCAGTGTGCGAGGGTTTCCCGCCGCCCCCCGACAAAGACCTCGAGAGTCCTTCTTCAACGCGTCTCGAGGCCCTAGTCCCCTCCCGTGACTCGAGAGCCATGACGCGCTGCCCCTCGCCACGCACATGGAGACCTGACTTCCCTGGCGCCGCACGAGAGGCTCCCTGAGATCCTCGTCGTGCCTCGGGAGAAAACCCCCACGGGCGGCGCAGCTCGAGGAAACCCCTGAGACCCCCCCGTCCTCGCCAGCTGAGGGCCTTCTTTTCCTGCATGGCCTGGAGAGCAATCCCGGGTCCTCTCTCCAAAAGGAAGAGGAGGCTGGACTCCATTGAGGCCGCTCAGGGGGCTCCAAGAGACCCGCGTCGCGACTCGAGAGGAGAGCGGAGTCCTTGGCTTCCCCTCGAGACGAGGCCTGACTCCCCGGGGGAGCCTGGAATGCAACCCCGAGATCCCTGCCTTCCCTGGAGAGGAATATTAGGTCCCGGACACACGCCTAGGTGAGGTCTCTTCGGCCCTGCAGTGACTCGAGCGCAACCCCCAGCTTTCCCTCGCAACCCGAGGGGAAGATTGGGCTTCCCAGGGCCAACCCAAGGGGAAGGCTGAGATCCTCGTCGTAACTCGAGAATGCCGCCACAACTCGAGAAAACCACATGGTTCCCACCTCTTGGTAAGAGGAGGCCCTTGCCCGCGACGGCGTCTCAAGGGAAGTCCCCTGTTCCGCCCTGAAGGGCGAAACGGTCCCTGACAGCCTTCCTGCGACCCCCAAAAGTCCCCCGACACGCCGGGTTCCCCCGAGGGGAACACCGAGGGTCCCGGCACCGCTTCCTCTGAGCCCCTTCTCCCCTCCTGATCTCGACAGGAGAGGCGATTCCCCTGTGTGGTCTGGAAGGGGTTCCCGGCCTACCCGGCGCACCTCAGGATGAGGCCGGTCTCACAAGAAAATTCGAGACGAGCCACGTGGGTGGTGCCACATGCCGAACGCCCCCGATTCCCCGGTCCGCTCTTGAGAAGGACCCGAGGCCCAGACCCCTCTTCGAAGGCAACCCTGTGGGTGAAGGCACAACAAGAAGGGGCACTGCCACCCCTGGGCATCGTCCGCAAAGACCCGCGAGTTCCACACGCAGCTCGACGAGGGGCCTGAGACCCCTGAGCAACTCGAGAGGCCAGCGGGGTTCCCTTCCTCAGACAAGACGAGGCCTGACTCTCCTGTCCCAACTCTGCAGGGACCCTGCGGTCGGAGTCCGAAACGGAGAGGAAGCCTGAGGTTCCTGCCTCCCCTCGAGGTGAGGCCCTCTTCCGTTGCGCCAGACCCAGCGGAGTCCCGAGGGGCCCCGCCACCTCCACAGGATCCCTCGCCTCTCAGAGGCACCCTGGGAAGTTCCCTAAGGTCCCCGGCAGAACTCGAGGTAAACGAGGGTTTCCCGCCGCCCCCAGACAAAGACCTCGAGAGTCCTTCTTCAACGTGTCTCGAGGCCCTAGTGCCCTCCCGTGACTCGAGAGCCATGACGCGCTCCCCCTCGCCACGCGCATGGAGACATGACTTCCCTCGTGCCGAACGAGAGTCTCCCTTAGATCCTCGTCGTGCCTCCGGAGAAAACCCCCATGGGCGCCGCAGCTCGAGGAACACCTGAGACGGCCCCTTCCTCACGAGCTGAGGTCCTTCTTTTCCTGCATGGCCTGGAGAGCAATCCCGAGTCCTCTCTCCAAACTGAAGAGGAGGCTTGACTCCCTTGAGGCCATTCAGTGGGCTCCAAGAGATCCGCGTCGTGGCTCGAGAGGAGAGCGCAGTCCTTTGCTTCCCCTCGAGGCGAAGCCTGACTCCCCGGTGGAGTCTGGAGTGCGACCCCGAGATCCTTGTCTTCCCATGAGAGGACTATTAGGTCCTGGACACACGCCTAGATGAGGTCTCTTTGGCCCTGCAGTGACTCGAGCACAACCCCCAGCTTTCGCTCGCAACTCGAAGGGAAGTTTGGGCTTCCCAGGGCCAACACAAGAGGAAGCCTGAAATCCCCGTCGTAACTCGAGAATCCCGCCGCAACTCGAGAAAAACCACGTGGTTCCATCGTCTTCGCAGCATGAGCCCCTTGCCCGCCACGGCGTCTCAAAAGAAGTCCCACGTACCTACTGAAGTGCAAAATGGTACTCTGCACCCATGATGGCACCCGCAAAGTTCCCCAACGTACATGCCTCACTCGAGCGGAACACCCATGTTCCCCACACCACATCATTTGAGCCCCTTCTCCCCTCCTGATTGCAACAGGAGTGTCGATTCTCCTGCTTTGTCTGGAAGGTGTTACCGATCTTCCCAGCGCACCTCAGAATGAGGCCGGTCTCACGAGGAAATTGGAGATGTAGCCTCGTGGGTGGTGCCACATGCGGAAAGACCCCATTTCCTGGTCCGCTATTAATAAGAACCCGATGCTCGTACACTTCTTCGAATGTATCCCGTTGGATGAAGGCACAATAAGGAGGGGCCCTGCCCACCCATGCATCTTTTGGAAAATTCTGCAGGTTCCACATACAGCTCGACAAGTGATCTGTTACCTCGTGAACAACTCGAGAGGCAAGCTAAGTTTCATTTCTCCACAGAATACGAGGCCTGACTCTCCTGTTCCAACTCTGCAGGAATCCTGAGATCGGAGTCTGAAATGGAGAGGAACCCTGAGGTTCCTTCCTCAACACGAGATGAGGCCCTCTTGCATTATACCACACCCAGTGGTGTCCCGAGTGGCCCCTCCCAACTCCACAGAATCCCTGACTTCTCAGAGGCACCATGTTAAGCTCCCTGAGGTCACCGGCACAAGTCGAGAAAAACCAGGGTTTCCTGCCGCAACCGGAGAAAGACCTTGAGAGTCGTTCTTCAACGCCTCTTGAGGCCCGATGCCCCTACCATGACTCGAGAGCAATGACGCGCTCCCCCTCCACACGTGCATGGAGACCTGACTTTCCTGTTACCACACGAGAGACTCCCTGAGCTCCCCATCGTATCTTGTGAGAAACCCCATCCTGGCACCGCACCTCGAGAAAATGCACAAGACGCCCCTGTCATCACGATATGCGGGCCTTCTTTTCCTGCATGGCCTGGAGAGCAATCCCAAGTCCTCTCTCCAATCTCCACAGGAGGCTTGACTCCCTTTAGGCCACACAATGGGCTCTAACAGATACCCGTCGCGACTCAAGAGGAGAGGGGAGTCCATTCATTACCCTCTTGAAGAGGCCTGACTCCTCGGGAGGATCTGGAATGCAACTCCGAGATCCCTGTTGCCCCTTGAAAGGAACATTAGGTCCTAGACACAAGCCTAGATGAGGTCTCTTTTGCCCTGCAATAACTCGAGCCAACCCCCAGCTCTAGCTCTCAACTCGTATGGAAATTTGGACTTCCCTGGGCCAACACAAGAGGAAGCCTGAATTCCCTGCCGCAACTCGAGAAAAACCACGTGGTTCCCCCGTCATCACAAGATGGGGCCCGTGCTCACTACAGCGTCTCAAGAGAAGTCCCACGTTCCGTGTGGAAGTGCGAAACGTTACTTGGCACCCTTAATGCGACCCCAAATGTTCCCCGACACACCGGTTTCATTTGAGGGGAACACCGAGGTTCCCGGCACCACTTCTTTTGAGCCCCTTCTCCCCTCCTGATAGCGACAAGAGGGTCGATTCCCATGCTTTGACTTAAAGGGGTTCCCGACATTCACGGTGCACCTCAGGATGAAGCCGGACTCATGGGAAATTTCGAGACGTGGCCTCGTGGGGGGTGCCACATGCCAAAAGACCCCAATTTCCCAGTACACTCTTGAGAAGAACCCGATGACCAGACACCTCTTTGAAGACAACCCTGTGGATGAAGGTACAACAAAAGGGGCACTGACACCCCTGTGCATCGTCCAGAAAAACCCACAGGTTCCACATACAGCTCTACAAGAGGCCTGTCACCCCGTGAACAACTCAAGATGCAAGCGGATTTCCATTCCTCCACACAAGATGAGTCCTGACTCTCCTCTCCCAACTCTGCAGGAACATGCGATCCGAGGCAGAAATGAAGAGGAAACCTGATGTTCCTGCTTTATCTAAAGATGATGCCTTTTTCCATTTCACCAAACCCAGTGGAGTTCCGAGAGGTCACTCCCAACTCCACAGTATCCCTGATTTCACAGAGGCACCTGAGAAGCTCCCTGACGTAACATGCATGAGTCGAGGGAACCCATGGTTTCCTGCCACAACCTGAGAAAGACCTTGAGAGTCCTTCTTCAATGCGTCTTGAGGTCCAAATCCCCTATCATGACAAGAGAGCAATGACGCACTCCCCCTCGCCACGCGCATGGAGACCTGACTTCCCTGGCGCCGCACAAGATGCTCCCTGAGCTCCCAGCCTTACCACGTGGGAAACACCACACTTGTGCCTCAGCTCGAGAAAACCCACGAGATGCCCCTGTCATCCCGAGATGAGGGCCTTCTTTTTCTGCATGGCCTGGAGAGCAATACCGAGTCCTCTCTCCAAAATCCACAGGAAGCTTGGCTCCCTGTAGGCCACTCAGTGGGCTCCAAGAGATATCCGTCGCGACTCGAGAGGAGAGTGGAGTCATTTGCTTCCCCTCGAGACGAGGCCTGACTCCCCGGGTGAGTCTGGAATGCAACCCCGAGATCCCTGTCGCCCCTGGAGAGGAACATTAGATCCTGGACACAAGCCAAGATGAGGTCTCTTTTTCCCTACAGTGACTCGTGTGCAATCCCCAGCTCTCCCTCGCAACTCGAATTGAAGATTGGACTTCCCTGGGACAACACAAGAGGAAGCCTGAAATCCCCGTCGTAACTCGAGAATCCCGCCGTAACTCGAGAAAAACCAAGTGGTTGCCCCACCATCGCAATATGAGGCACTTTCCCGCTACAGCGTCTCAAGAGTAGTCCCACGTTCCATCTTGAAGTGCGAAACAGTACTTGGCACCCTTGATGCGACCCCAAAAGTTCCCCAACATACCGGTCTCACTTGAGGGGAACACCGAAGTTCCCGGCACCATTTCTTTTGAACGCCTTCTCCCCTCCTGATCACGACAGGAGGGTCGATTCCCCTGCTTTGTCTGCAAGGGTTTCCCGACCTTAACGGCGCACCTCAGGATGATGCCGGTCTCACGAGGAAGTTCGAGACGTAGCCTCGTGGGTGGTGCCACATGCCGAAAGACTCCGATTGCCCGGCCCGCTGTTGATAAGAACCCGATGCCTGGACACCCCTTAGAAGGCAACCCTGTGGATGAAGGCACAACACGAAGGGGCACAGACACACCCGTGCACCGTCCGGAAAACCTACAGGTTCCACACACAGCTCGACACGTGGTCTGTCACCCCGTGCACAACTCGAGAGGCAAGCTGAGTTCCATTCTCCACACAGGACGAGGCCTGACTCTCCTGTCCCAAATCTGCTGGGACCCTTCAATCCGAATCAGAAATGGAGAGGAACCCTGAGGTTCCTGCCTCAACTCAAGATGAGGCCCTCTTCCATAGCACCAAAACCACTGGAGTCCCGAGAGGTCCCTCCAACCCACAGTGTCCCTGACTTCTCAGAGGCACCCTGACAAGCTCCCTGAGATCTCCAGCACAAGTTGATGGAACCCAGGGTTTCCTGCCGCAACCCGAGAAAGATTGGATAGTCCTTCTTTGATGCATCTTGAGGCCCGATTCCCCTACCATGTCTCAAGAGCAATGAAGCCCTCCCAGTACCCATGCACATGGAGACTTAACTTCCCTGGCACCTCACGAGAGGCTCCCTGAGGTCCCCGTCGTACCTCGTGAGAAACCCCACACTGGCGCCGCAGCTCGAGAAAACCCACGAGACGCCCCCGTTATAGTGAGATGAGGGCCATCATTAACTGCATGGCCTGGAGGGCAATCCCGAGTCGTCTCTCCAAACTCCACGGGAGGCTTGACTCACTAAGGCTACTCAGTGCGCTCAATAGGTACCCGTCGCGACTCGAGAGGAAACAGGAGTACTTTGCTTCCCCTAGAAACAAGGCCGGACTTCCCGGGTGAGTCTGGAATGCAACCCCGAGATCCCTGTCACCCCTGGAGAGGAATATTCGGTCCTGGACACAAGCCTAGATATGGTCTATTTTGCCCCGCAGTGACTCGAGTGGGATCCCAGCTCACCCTCGAAACTCGAATGAAAGATTGGACTTCCATGGGCCAACACAGGAGGAAATCTGAATCCCCCGTCGAAACTCGAGACTCCCGCCGCAATGCGAGAAAAACCACGTGGTTCACTCGTCATCCCAAGATGAGGCCCTGGCCCGCTACAGCGTCTCAAGTGAAGTCCCACGTTCCGTCTTGAAGTGCGAAATGCTACTTTTCACCCTTGATGTAACCCCAAAAGTTCCCCAACACACCGTTCTCACCGAGGGTAACACCGAAGTTCCCGGCACCACTTCATCTGATCACTTTCTCCCCTCCTGATCACGACAGGAGGGTAAATTCCCCTGCTTTGCCTGGAAGGAGTTCCCGCCCATCCCGGCGCACCTAAGGATGAGGCCTTTCTCAGGAGGAAATTCGAGACGTAGCCTCGTGGGTGGTGCCACATGCCAAAAGACCCCGATTGTTCGGTCCACTCTGGATAAGAACCCGATGCCCGGACACCACTTCGAAGGCAACCCTGTGGATGAAGGCACAACAGAAGGGTTACTAAAACTCCCGTGCATCGTACAGAAAAACACGCAGGTTCTACACACAGCTCGACAAGTGGAATGTCACCCCATGAACAACTCGATAGGAAAGCAGAGTTCGTTTCCTCCACACAAGACGAGGCCTGACTCTCCTGTCCCAACTCTTCAGGGACCCTGCCATCCGAGTCAGAAATGGAGAGGAAACCTGAGGTTCCTGCCTCAACTCGAGATGAGGCCCTCTTCCATTGCACCAAACCCAGATGAGTCGCGAGAGGCCCCTCCCAACTCCACAGTATCCCTGAATTCTCAGAGGCACCTTGAGAATCTACCTGAGGTCACTGGCACGAGTCGAGGGAACACAGGGTTTCCTGCTGCGACCCGAGAAAGACCTTGAGAGTCCTTCGGCGCGTCTTGAGGCCCGATTCCCCTACCATGACTCGAGAGCAAAGACCCGCTCCCCATCGCCATGTGCATGGAGACCTGACTTCCCTGACGCCTGAAGAGAGTCTCCCTGAGCTCCCCGTCGTACCTCTTCGGAAACCCCATTCAGGCACTGCAGCTCGAGAAAACCCACGATACGCCCCCGTCATCACGAGATGAGAGACTTCTTTCCTGCCTGGCATGGAGAGCAAAACCGAGTCCTCTCTCCAGACTCCACAGGAGGCTTGACTCTCTTTAGGCCTCTCAGTTGGCTCCAAGAGATACCTGTCAGGACTTGAAGGGAGAGCGGAGTCCTTTGCTTCCCCTCGAGACGAGGCCTGACTCCCCGTGTGAGTCTGGAATGCAACCCCGAGTTCCTGTCACACCTGGAGAGGAAAATTCGGTCCTGGACACAAGCCTAGATGAGGTCTATTTTGCACTGCAGTTACTAGAGAGCAATCGCCAGCTCTACCTCGCAAATCGAATGGAAGATTGGACTTCCCTGGGCCAATACAATTGGAAGCCTGAATTCGACACCGTAACTCGAGAATCCCACCGAAACTCGAGAAAATCCACGTGGTTCCCCCATCAGCGCTAGATGAGGCCCTTGCCCGCTACAGCGACTCAAGAGAAGTCCCACGTTCTGTCTTGAAGTGCGAAACGGTACTTGGCACCCTTGATGCAATCTCAAAATTCCCCGACATACCGGTCTCACTCGAAAGGAACACCGAGGTTCCCGGAACCACTTCATTTGAGCTCCTTCTCCCCTCGTGATCGCGACAGGAGTGTTGATTCCCCTGCTATGTCTGGAAGGGGTTCCCGACCTTTCCGGCGCGCCTAAGGATGAGGCAGGTCTCACGAGGAAATTCGAGACATAGCCTCGTGGGTGGTGCCACAAGCCGAAAGACCCCGATTTCCCGGTCTGCTCTTGATAAGAACGTGATGCCCTGACACCTTTACGAAGGAAAACCTGTGGATGAAAGCACAACACGAAGGGGCACTGACACCCCCGTGCATCGTCCAGAAAAACCCGCAGGTTACAAACACAGTTCGACAAGTGGTCTGTCAGCCCGTGAACAACTCGAGAGGCAAGTGGAGTTCCATTCCTCCACACAAGATGAGACCTGATTTTCTGTACCAACTCTGCAGGGAAACTGCGATCCGAGTCAGTACCAGCGACAGGAAACCCAGGAGAGGAAACATGAGGTTCCTGCCTCCACTCGAGATGAGGCTCTCATGCATTGCACCAAACCCAGTGGAGTCCAGAGAGGCCCCTCCCAACTCCACAGTACCCCTGACTTCTCAGAGGCACCCGGAGAAGCTCCATGAGGTCACCGGCACATGTCGAGGGAACCCAGGGTTTCCTGCCACAATGGGAAAAAGACCTCGAGAGTCCTACTTCAACGTGTCTTGAAGCCCGAATCTGCTTCCATGGCTCTATAGAAATGACACGCACCCTCTCGCCACACACATGGAGACCTGACTTCCCTGGCGCCATAAGAGAGGCTCCCTGAGCTCCCTGTCGTACCTCGTGAGAAACCCCACACTGACGCCGCAGCTCGAGAAAACCCACCATACGCCCCTGTCATCGCGAGATGAGGGCCTTCTTTTCCTGCATGGCCTGGAGAGGAATCCCGAATCCTCTTTCCAAACTCCACAGGAGGCTTGACTCCCTTTAGGCCACTTAGTGGGCTCCAAGAGATACCCGTCGCGACTCGAGAGGAGAATGGAGTCCTTTGCTTCTCCTCGAGACAAGGCCTGACTCACCAGGTGGGTCTGGGATGCAACCCCGAGATCCCTATCTCCCCTGGAGAGGAACATTAGGTCCTGGAAACAAGCCTAGATGAGGTCTCTTTTGCCCTTCTGTAACTCGAGAGCAATCCCCCGCTCTCCCTAACAACTCGAATGGAAGATTGGACTTCCCTGGGCCAACACAAGAGGAAGCCTGAATTCCCCTTCGTAACTCGAGAATCCCGCCGCAACTCGAGAAAAAGCACTTGGTTCCCTTGTCATCGCAAGATGAGGCCCTTGCCCGCTACAGCTTCTCAAGAAAAGTCCCACGTTCCGTCTTGAAGTGCGAAACGTTACTTGACACCTTTGATGTGACCCCAAAAGTTTCCCGAAATATCAGTCTCACTCAAGGTGAACACCGAGGTTCCCGGCACCAGTTTATCTGAGCCCCTTCTCCCCTCCTGTTCGAGATAGGAGGGTCACTTCCCCTGCTTTGTTTGTAAGGGGTTCCCGACCATCACGGGGCACTTCAGGATGAGGCCGGTCTCACGAGGAAATTCGAGACGTAGCTCGCGGGTGGTGCCACATGCCAAAAGACTATGATTTCCCGGTATGCTCTTGATAAGAACCCAATGCCTGGACACCTCTTCGAAGGCAACCCTGTGGATGAAGGCACAACACAAAGGGGCACTGACACCCTCGTGCATCGTCTGGAAAAACCCGCAGGTTCTACATACAGCTCAACAAGTGGCTTGTCACCCCTGAAGAACTCGAGAGGCAAGTGGGGTTTCATTCCTCTACACAAGACGAGGCCTGACTCTCCTGTCCCAACTCTGCAGGGACTTTGCGATCCGAATCAGACCAGCGCCAGTGAAGTCACGAGAGGAACGCTGAGGTTCCTGCCTCCACTCGAGATTAGCACCTCTTCCATTGCACGAAACCCAGTGGAGTCCCAAGAGACGCGTCCCAGCTCCACAGTATCCCTGATTTCTCAGAGGCACCCTGAGAAGCTCCCTGAGGTCACCAGCACAATTCGAGTGAACCCAGGGTTTATTGCCGCCACCATAGAAAGAACTCAAGAGTCCTTCTTCAACACGCATTGAGGCCTGATTCCCCTACCATGACTCGAGGGCAATGACGCGCTCCCTCTGCTACACTCATGAAGCCCTGACTTCCCTGGCGCCACACGAGAGTCTCCCTGAGCTCCCCATCACACCTCGTGAGAAACCCCACACTGGCGCCGCAGATAGAGAAAACCCACGAGACGCCCCCGTTTTCGCGACATGATGGCCTTCTTTTCTAGCACGGCTTGGAGAGCAATCCCGAGTCCTCTCTCCAAACTCCACAGTAGGCTTGACTCCATTTTGGTCACTCAGTGGACTCCAAGACATACCCGTCGCGACTCGAGAGGAGAGCGGAGTCTTTTCCTTCCCCTCGAGGCGAGGCCTGACTCCTCGGGTGAGTCTGATATACGAACCGGAGATCCCTGTCGCCCCTGGAGAGAAACATTAGGTCCTGGACACAAGCCTAGATGAGGTCTCTTTTTCCTGCAGTGACTCTAGAGCAATCCCCAACTCTCCCTCGAAACGCGAATGGAAGACTGGACTTCCCTGGGCCAACAGAAGAGGAAGCCTGAATTTCCCGTTGTAACTCAAGAATCCCGCCACAACTCGAGAAAAACCACGTCATTCCCTCTTTATCGCAAGATGCGGCCATTGCGGCTACAGCGTCTAAAAAGAAGTCTTACGTTCCATCTTGAAGTGCGATACGGTACTTGGCACCTTTGATGCGACCACAAAAGTTCCCCAACACACTGGTCTCACTGGAGGGGAACACCGAGGTTCCCGGCATCACCTCATCTGTGCCCCTTCTCCCCTCCTAATCGAGACAGGAGGGTCGATTCCCCTGCTTTGCCTGCAAGGGCTTCCGACATTCCCGGCGCACCTCAGGATGAGGCCGGTCTCACTAGGAAATTCGAGACGTAGCCTGGTGGGTGGTGCCACATGCGGAAAGACCCCGATTTCCCGGTGCGCTCTTAATAAGAACCCGATGCCCGGGCACCTCTTCGAAAGCAAACCTGTGGATGAATGCACAACACGAAGGGGTACTGACATCCCCATGCATAGTACGGAAAAACACGCAGATTCCAAACACAGATCGACAAGTGTCCTGTCATCCCTTGAAGAACTAGAGAGGCATGCGGAGTTCCGTCCCTGCACACAAGAGAAGGCCTGACTCTCCTTTCCCAACTCTGCAGGGACCGTGCGATCGGAGTCAGAAATGTAGATGAAACCTGACGTTCCTGCATCAACTCGAAATGAGGCCCTCTTCCATTGAGCCATACCCAGTGGAGTCCCGAGAGGCCCCTCCCAACTCCACAGTATCCCTGACTTCTCAGAGGCACCCTCAGAAGCTCTCTGCGGTCACTGGCACAAGTCGAGTGAACCCAGGGTTTCCTGCTGCATTCTGAGAAAGACCTCGAGAGTCCTTCTTTACCGCGTCTTGAGGCCCGATACACTACAATGACTGGAGAGCAATGACGCATTTCCCTCGCCACGCCCATTGAAACCTAACTTCCCTGGCGCCACACGAGAGGCTCCCTGCGCTCCCCGTCCTACCTCATGAAAACCCCACACTGGCACCGCCGCTCGAGAAAACTCACGAGACGCCCCCGTCATCGTCAGATGAGGGCCTTCTTTTCCTACATGACCTAGAGAGCAATCCCGAGTCCACTCTCCAAACTCCACTGGAGGCCTGTCTCCCTTTAGGCCACTCAGTAGCCTCCAAGAGATACACGTCGCTACTCTAGAGGAGAGCGGATTCCGTTGCTTCCCCTCGAGCCAAGGCCTGACTACTTGGGTGAGTCTGGAATGGGATCCCGAGATCCGTGTCGCCCCTGTAGAGGAAAACTCGGTCCTGGACACAAGCCTAAATGAGGCCTTTTTTGTCCTGCATTAACTCAAGTGCAATCCCCAGCTCTCCCTCGCAACTCGAATGGATGATTGGACTTCCCTGGGCCAACACAAGAGGAAGCCTGTATTCCCATTGTAATTCGAGAATCCCGCGGCAACTGGAGAAAAACAACGTGGTTCCTCCGTCATCGAAATATGAGGCCCCTGTCAGCTATAGCGTCTCCAGGGAAGTCCCATGTTCCGTCTTGAAGTGTGAAACGGTACTTGGCACCCTTGATGCGACCCCCAAATTTCCCTGACACCCCGGTCTCACTCGAGGAGAACACGGAGGTTCCCAGCACCGCTTCAGCTGAGCCTCTTCTCCCCTCCTGATAGCGACAGGAGGGTCGATTCCCCTGCTTTGTCTGGAAGGGGTTCCCAGACTTCCCGGCGAACCTCAGGATGAGGCCAGTCTCACGAGGGAATTCGAGACGTAGCCTCGTGTGTTGTGCCACATGCCGAAAGACCCCGATTTCCTGGTCCGCTATTGAAAAGATCCCGATGCCCGGTCACCTCTTCGAAGGTAACCCTGTGGATGAAGGCACAACACGAAGGGGCACTGACACCCCTGTGCATCGTCCCCCAAAACCGCAGGTTCCACATACAACTCGACAGGTGGCCTGTCATCCCGTGAACAACTCGAGAGGCAAGCGGAGTTCCATTACTCCACACAAGACGAGGTCTGACTCTCCTGTCCCAACTCTGCAGGGACCCTGCTATCCGAGTCAGAAATGGAGAGGAACCCTGACGTTACTGCCTCAATCCGAGATTAGGTCCTCTTCAATTGCACCAGTCCCTGTGAAGTCCCGAGAAGTCCCTCTCAATTCCACAGTATCCCTGACTTCTCAGAGGAACCCCGCTAAGCTCCCTGAGGTTATGGGCACAAGTCGAGGGAACACAGGGTTTCCTGCCACACCCCGAGAAAGACTTCGATAGTTTTTCTTCGAAGCGTCTTGAGGCTCGATTCCCCTACCATTACTTGAGAGCAATGAGGCGCTCCCCCTCGCCACGTCCATGGAGACCTGACTTCCGTGGCACCACAGGAGTCTCCCTGAGTTCCCCGTCCTATCTCGTGAGAAACCCCAACCAGGCACTGCACCTTGAGAAAACCCACGAGACGCCCTCGTCATCGCGAGATGAGGGCCTTCTTTTCCTGCATGGCCTAGAGAGCAATCCCGAGTCCTCTCTCCAAACTCCACAGGAGGCTTAACTCCATTTAGGCCACTCTTGGGCTCCAAGGGATACCCGTCGCGACTCGAGAGGAGAGCGGAGTCCATTCATTCCCTTCGAGACGAGGCCTGACTCCCCGGGTGAGTCTGGAATGCAACCCCAAGATCCCTGTCGCCCCTGGAGAGAAAAACTCGGTCCTGGACACAAACTTAGATGAGCTCTATTTTGCCCTGCAGTGACTCGAGAGCAATCTCCAGCTCTCACTTGCAACTCGAATGGAAGATTGGACTTCCCTGGGCCAACACAAGAGGAAACCTGTATTCCCCATCGTAACTCAAGAATCCGGCCGCAACTCGAGAAAAAACACGTGGGTCCCCCGTCAGCGCTAGATGAGGCCCTTGCCCACTACTGCGTCTCAAGAGAAGTCCCAGGTTCCATCTTGAAGTGCGAAACAGTACTTGGCACCCTTGATGCAACCCGAAAAGTTACCCGACTTACCAGTTTCACTCAAGGGGAGCACCGAGGTTCCCGGCACTACTTCATCTGAGCCCTTTCTCTTCTCCTGATCCCGAAAGGAGGGTCGATTCCCCTGCTTTGTCTGGAAAGGGTTCCCAGACTTTCCTGCGCACCTCAGGATGAGGGCGATCTCACGAGGAAATTCGAGACGTAGCCTAGTGGGTGGTGCAACATGCTGAAAGACCCCGATTTCCCGGTCCGCACTTGAGGAGAACCCGATGCCTGGACACCTCTTCGAAGGCAACCCTGTGGATGAAGGCACAACAGGAAGGAGCACTGACGCCCCCGTGCATCTCCGAAAAACCCGCAGGTTCCACACACATCACGAAAAGTGGTGTCATCCTTGAACAACTTGAGATGTAAGCGGAGTTCCATTCCTCCGCAGAACACGAGACCTGACTCCTGAGCAAACTCAGCAGGGACCCTGCTATCTGAGTCAGATCCGGCTCCAGGAAGTCAGGAGCAGAACCCTGAGGTTCCTGCCTCAACTCGAGATGAGGCCCTCTTCCATTGAACCAAACCCAGAGGAGTCCCGAGAGGCCTCTCCCAAATCCACAGTATCCCTGACTTCTCAGAGGCACCCTGAGAAGCTCCCTGAGGTCACCGGCACAAGTCAAGGGAACCCAGGGTTTCCTGCCGCAACCCTAGAAAGACATCGAGAGTCCTTTTTCAATCCGTCATGAGGCCCGATTCCCCTACCCTGACTGGAGAGCAATGACGCGCTCCCCCTTGCCCCGCCCATGGAGACCTGACTTCCCTGGCGCCACACGAGAGGCTACCTGAACTCCCCGTCATACCTCGTGAGAAATCCCACACTGGCTCCCCAGCTCGAGAAAACCCACGATACGCCTCCGTCATCGCGAGATGAAGGCCTTCTTTTCCTGCATGGCCTGGAGAGCAATCCTGAGTCCTCTCTCCAAACTCCACAGGGGGCTTGACTCCCTTTAGGCCACTCAGTGGGCTCCAAGAGACACCTGTGGCGACTCAAGAGGAGAGCGGGGTCCTTTGCTTCCCCTCGAGTCGAGCTCTGACTCCCAGGATGCATCTGGAATGCAACCCCGAGATCGCTGTCGGCCCTGGAGAGGAATATTAGGTCCTGGACACAAGCCTAGATGAGGTCTCTTTTGCCCTGCAGTGACTCAAGAGCAAACCCCAGCTCTCCCTCGAAACTCGAATGGAAGATTGGACTTCCCTGGGCCAACACAAGAGGAAGCCTGAATTCCCCGTCGTAACTCGAGAATCCCTCCGCACCTTGAGAAAAACCACGTGATTCCCCCGTCATCCCAAGATGAGGCCCTTGCCCTCTACAGCATGTCAAGTGAAGCCCCAAGTCCGTATTGAAGTGCAAAACGGTACTTGGCACCCTTGAAGTGACCCCAAAAGTTTCCCGACACACTGGTCCCACTCGAGGGGAACACCAAGGTTCCTGGCACGACTTCAACTGAGCCCTTTCACTCCTCCTGGTCGCGACAAGATGGTCGATTCCTCTGCTTTGTCTGGAAGGGGTTCCCGATCTTCATGGCGCACCTCAGGATGACACCAGTCTAACGAAGAAATTCGAGACGTAGCCTCATGGATGGTGCCACGTTCTGAAAGACCCCGATTTCCTGCTCCGCTTTTGATAAGAACCCGATATCCGGACACCTCTTTGAAGGCAACCC
This sequence comes from Bubalus kerabau, assembly GCF_029407905.1. Taxonomy (NCBI): domain Eukaryota; kingdom Metazoa; phylum Chordata; class Mammalia; order Artiodactyla; family Bovidae; genus Bubalus; species Bubalus kerabau. The sequence continues at coordinate 921,831 of NW_026577890.1, read as the reverse complement.
TGTGGATGAAGGCACAACACGAAGGGGCACTGACCCCCTCATGCATCTTACGGAAAAAACCGAAGGTTCCACTCACAGCTCAACAAATGGTCTGTTATCCTGTGAACAACTAGAGAGGCAAGCGGAGTTCAATTCCTCCACACAAGACGAGGCCTGACTCTCCTGTCCCAACTCTTCAGGGACCCTGTGGTCGGAGTTTGAAATGGAGAGGAACCCTTAGGTTCCTGCCTCAACTCGAGATGAGAACCTTTGCCATTGCACCAAACCCAGTGGAGTTCCGGGAGCCCCTCCCAAGTCCACAGTATGCCTGACTTCTCAGAGGCACCCTGAGAAGCTCCCTGAGGTCACCGGTACAAGTCGAGGGAACCCAGGGTTTCCTGCCGCAACCTGAGAAAGACCTCGAGACTCCTTCTTCAACGCGTCTTGAGTCCTGATTTCCCTACCATGACTCGAGAGCATTTATGGGCTCCCCCTCATCACACGCATAGAGACCTGACTTTCCTGGCGACACACGAGAGGCTCCCTGAGCTCCCCGTCGTACCTCGTGAGAAAACTCATACTTGCGCCCCAACTCGAGAAAACCCACAAGACGCCCCCGTCATTGCGAGCTGAGGGCCTTCTCTTCCTGTATGGCCTGGAGAGTAATCCCGAGTCCTCTCTCCAACTCCACAGGAGGCTTGACTCCCTGGAGGCCACTCAGTGGGCTCCAAGAGATACCTATCGCGACCCAGGAGGATATCAGAATCCTTTGCTTCCCCTCGAGCCGAGGCCTGACTCACTGGGTGAGTCTGGAATGCGTCCCCGTGATCCCTATCGCCCCTGGAGAGGAACATTAGGTCCTGGACACAAGCCTAGATGAGGTCTATTTTGACCTGCCGTGACTCGAGAGCAATTCCCACCCAGCTCTCCCTGGCGACTCGAATGGAAGAATGGACTTCCCTGGGCCAACACAAGAGGAAGCCTGAATTCCCCGTCGTAAGTCAACAATCCCATCGCAACTCGAAAAAAACCACGTGGTTTCCCCTTCATCACAAGATGAGGCCCTTGCCCGCCACAGCGTCTCAAGAGAAGTCCCACGTTTCGTCTTGAAGTTTGAAACAGTATTTGGCAAGCTTCATGTGACCCCAAAAGTTCCCTGACATACTGGTCTCACTCGAGGGGAACACCGAGGTTCCCGGCACCACTTCATCTGAGCCCCTTCTCCCCTCCTGATCGCGACAGGAGGGTCGATTAACCTGCTTTGTCTGGAAGGCTTTCCCCACCTTCCAGGGGCACCTCAGCATGAGGCCCGTCTCATGAGGAAATTCGAGACGTAGCCTCGTGTGTGGTGCCGCATTCCAAAAGACCCCGATTTCCCGGTCCGCTCTTGATAAGAACCCGATGCCCACACACCACTTCGAAGGCAACCCTGTGGATGAAAGCACATCACGTAGGGGCACTGACACCCCCATGCATTGTCTGGAAAAAACCGCAGGTTCCACACACAGCTCGACAAGTGGCCTGTCACTCCTTGAACAACTCGAGAGGCAAGCGGAGTTCCATTCCTCCACACAAGACGAGGCCTGACTCTCCTGTCCCAACTCTGCAGGGACCCTGCGATCTGAGTCAGAAATGGAGAGGAACCCTGAGGTTCCTTCCTGATCTCGAGATTAGGCCCTCTTCCATTGCAGCAAACCCAGTGGAGTCCCGAGAGGCCTCTCCCAGCTCCATAGTATCCCTGACTTCTCAGAGGCACCCTGAGAAGCTACCTGAGGCCACAGGCACAAGTCGAGGGAACCCAGGGTTTCCTGCTGCAACCCGAGAAAGACCTCGAGCGTCCTTTTTCATTGTGTTGAGCCCTGATTCCACTACCATGACTCGAGAGCAATGACGTGTGCCCCCTCGCCACTCGTATGGAGACTTGACTTCCCTGACACCACACGAGAGGCTCCCTGAGCTCCCGGTCGTACCTTGTGAGAAACCCCACACTGGCACCGCAGCTCCAGAAAAACCACGAGACTCCCCCGACATCGCGAGATGAGGGCCTTCTTTTCCTGCATGGCCTGGAGAGCAATCCCGCGTGCTCTCTCCAAACTCCACAAGAGAGGAGCCAAGATTGCTGAGGAGTAGGACGGGGAGAACTCTTTCCCCCCCAAACAATTTCATCAAAAGAGCATTTAAACGTCGAGTAAATTCCACAATACAACTTATGAATGCTGCCAGAGGACATCAGGCACCCAGAAAAGCAACCCAACTCTTGGAAAGTAGGTAGGAAAAAGTATAAAAGACAAAAAAAGAGACAAAAGAGGGAGGGAGGGATTTCTGTCCCGGGAAGATAGTCTTAAAAAGAGAAAAGTTTCCAAACACCAGGAAAGCTTTTCACTGCCAAATCTTTGCCAAGCTTTGGAAGCACAAAGGGCAACATAAGGGGGATAAAAATAAATAAACAATTAAAACTAGCAGATTGCAAGCCCTACGGTAACTCCCCCAGCCGCGAAGCAGTGCAGACGCCTGCTCACACCATTAGCAAGCAGGGGCTGGGCAGGGAGGTGCGGCGCGGGCTGCATCGCTTAGAGTAAGAATCTGGCCTGAATACCCTGAGCGCTATCTGAACGAAATAACTTGGGCTAGCAAACCAGACTCTGGGATATCTACCACGCAAAAAGCCAGCCCTAACCTAAGACACCGCCAGGCCCGCGCACGGAACAAAGGACTGAACAGAGATAGCCGGCTGCAGACCTTCCCCCTCCGGTGACAGGCAGCCAGAGCCGGAAGGGGGCAATCGCAGCCCCAGAGAGACATTATCTATAAAACTGTAAGCAGGCTTCTTTGCTAACTAAAACTTCTTGGGGATCTGGACGGTCAACATCTGCCTGAGAAGGTGCGCCTGTTTTATACCCAGATAACCGAGTGGCGGGGAGGCGATAAGTCACAACATTGGCGCTCGCCAAACACCTCATCACCTGAGCTGCTCGGACCTGGGAAGAGCACAAAACGCAGTCCCAACCGAGTCTGTGCCTCTGAGGACTACCCGAGTGCCTGAACCTGAGCGGCTTGGACCTGGGAGGTGCATGCAGCCCAGGGCCAGCCTCGGATTGTTCCCGGTGGAACAACCTAGAGCCCGAGCAGTGTGGGCAGGGAGGCTACACGCGCCGTGAGCGGGGGCAGACCCAGTGTGGCTGAGGCACTGCGAGCGCACGCCAGTGTTATTTGTTTGCAGCATCCCTCCCTCCCTCCCCACAGTGCAACTGAACAAGTGAGCCTAAAAAAAAAAGTGTCCTCCACCGTCCCCTTTGTGTCAGGGCGTAAACCAGACAGTGAAGAGACCAGCAAACAAAAGAAGCTATAACAGAGGGAATCGCCTTGGAAGCTACAGGCAATAGATTAAAACCCTGTGGTTACTAGGACTACATAGGAAGGTGCCTATAGATCTTGAGAAATATAAGTCGGACCAAGGAACTAGCCAAAAATGAACCGAACCCACGATACTCACAACAAAAACCAGAGAAAGTCCTAGATATATTTTTATGATCATTCATTCTTTTTTTTAATTTTTTTTAATTTTATGTCCTCTATTGTTCCTTTAATTTTCACTTTTATAACCTATTACTTTGCAAAAAAAAGACCCTGTTTTTTTCTTCTTCAGCAAACTTCATATATATATATATATATATATATATATATATATATATATATATATAAAATAATTTTTTGACCGTGTTTTTTTGTTTTGTTTTTTTTTTTCTTCTTTTCTTTATCATTGTATTTTTGAAATTCCAAAATCTACTCTAGATTTTTAATTTATGCTTTTTGGTATTTGATATCCATTTTGTACCTGTAGTTTCTTTATAATTTTTGCGACACTGCTTGTTTTTGTTTGTTTGTTTTCTCTTTAGTTTTCTTCTTCCGTTTTTTTAACATTGTATTTTTGAAATTCCAAACTCTACTCTAGATTTTTAATTTTTGCTTTTTGGTATTAGTTATCAATTTTGTACCTGTATTTTCTTGATAATTTTTGCGACCTTGTTTGTTTTCCTTTGTTCGTTTTTTCTCTCTTTCTTTTCCTTCTTCTTTTCTTTAAAATCATATTTTTGAAAGTCCAAACTCTACTCTAGATTTTTAATTTTTGCTTTTATGTATTTGTTACCAATTTTGTACCTTTAAGAACCCAATCTTCAGTACCCATTTTTCACTAGGGAGCGAGATTACTGGCTTGACTGCTCTCTCTCCCTTTGGACTCTCCTTTTTCTCCACCAGGTCGCCTGTGTCTCCTCCCTAACCCCTCTCTACTCTACCCAACTCTGTGAATTTCTGTGTATTCCAGACGGTGGAGAACACTTAGGGAACTGATTACTGGCTGGATCTGTCTCCCTCCTTTTCATTCCCCCCTTTTATCCTTCTGGCCACCTCTGTCTCCTTCCTCCTTCTTCTTGTCTCTGTATAACTCTGTGAACATCTCTGAGCGGTCCAGTTGTGGAGTGCACATAAGGAAGTGACTACTGGCCAGCCCACTCTCTCCACTATTGATTCCACCTCATCTCATTTGGGTCACCTCTAACTCCCTCCTCCCTCTTCTCTTCTCCATGTAACGCTGTGAACCTTTCTGAGTGACCCTCACAGTAGAGAAACTTTTCTTCTTTAACGTAGATGTTTTATCAATGGTGCTGTATAGAAGGAGAAGTTTTGAAACTACTGTAAAAGTAAGACAGATAACTGGAAGCAGGAGGCTTAAGTCCAAACCCTGACTCCAGGGAACTCCTGACTCCAAGGAACATTAATTGACAGGAGCTCATCAAATGCCTCCATACCGACACTGAAATCAAGCACCACACAAGGGCCAACAAGTTCCAGGGCAAGACATACCAAGCAAATTCTCCAGCAACAAAGGAACGCAGCCCTGAGCTTCAAGATACAGGCTGCCCAAAGTCACCCCAAAACCACAGACATCTCATAACTCATTACTGGACACTTCATTGCACTCCAGAGAGAAGAAATACAGCTCCACCCACCAGAACACGGACACAAGCTTCCCTAACCAGGAATCCTTGACAAGACACCTGTACAAACCCACACACAGCGAGGAAATGCCACATTAAAGAACTCCACAAACTGCCAGAATACAGAAAGGACACCCCAAACTCAGCAATTTAAACAAGATGAGACAGAGGAATACCCAGCAGATAAAGGAACAGGATAAATGCCCACCAAACCAAACAAAAGAGGAAGAGATAGGGAATCTACATGATAAAGAATTCCGAATAAGGAGAGTGAAATGGATCTAAAATCTTGAAATTAAAATGGAATCACAGATAAATAGCCTGGAGACAAGGATTGAGAAGATGCAAGAAAGGTTTAACAAGGACCTAGAAGAAATAAAAAAAGAGTCAATATATAATGAATAATGCAATAAATGAAATTAAAAACACACTGGAGGCAACAAATAGTAGAATAACAGAGGCAGAAGATAGGATTAGTGAATTCGAAGATAGAATGGTAGAAATAAATGAATCAGAGAGGATAAATGAAAAACGAATTAAAAGAAATGAGCACAATCTCAGAGACCTCCAGGACAATATTAAACGCTACAACATTCGAATCATAGGGGTCCCAGAAGAAGAAGACAAAAAGAAAGACCGTGAGAAAATACTTGAGGAGATAATAGTTGAAAACTTCCCTAAAATGGGGAAGGAAATACCCACTCAAGTCCAAGAAACCCAGAGAGTCCCAAACAGGATAAAGCCAAGGCGAAACCCCCCAAGACGCATATTAATCACATTAACAAAAATCAAACACAAAGAACAAATATGAAAAGCAGCAAGGGAAAAACAACAAATAACACACAAGGGAATTGCCATAAGGATAACAGCTGATCTTTCAATAGAAACTCTTCAAGCAAGGAGGGAATGGCAAGACATACTTAAAATGATGAAAGAAAATAACCTACAGCCCAGATTATTGTACCCAGCAAGGATCTCATTCAAGTATGAATGAGAAATCAAAAGCTTTTCAGACAAGCAAAAGCTGAGAGAATTCTGCACCACCAAACCAGCTCTCCAACAAATACTAAACAGGAAACACAAAAACGGTGTATAAATTCGAACCCCAAACAATAAAGTAAATGGCAATGGGATCATACTTATCAGTAATTACCTTAAACGTAAATGGGTTGAATGCTCCAACCAAAAGACAAAGACTGGCTGAATGGATACAAAAACAAGACCCCTACATATGTTGTCTACAAGAGACCCACCTCAAAACAGGGGATACATACAGACTGAAAGTGAAGGGCTGGAAAAAGATTTTCCATGCAAATAGGGACCAAAAGAAAGCAGGAGTAGCGATACTCATATCAGATAAAATAGACTTTAAAACAAAGGCTGTGAAAAGAGACAAAGAAGGTCACTACATAATGATCAAAGGATCAATCCAAGAAGAAGATATAACAATTATAAATATATATGCACCCAACGCGGGAGCACCATAGTATGTAAGACAAATGCTAACAAGTATGAAAGGAGAAATTAACACTAACACAATAATAGTTGGAGATTTTAATACCCCACTCACACCTATGGATAGATCAACTAAACAGAAATTTAACAAGGAAACACAAACATTAAATGATACAATAGACCAGTTAGACCTAATTGATATCTATAGGACATTTCATCCCAAAACAATGAATTTCACCTTTTTCTAAAGTGCACATGGAACCTTCTCCAGGATAGATCACATCCTGGGCCATAAAGCTAGCCTTGGTAAATTCAAAAAAATAGAAATCATTCCAAGCATCTTTTCTGACCACAATGCAGTAAGATTAGATCTCAATTACAGGAGAAAAACTATTAAAAATTCCAACATATGGAGGCTGAACAACACGCTGCTGAATAACCAACAAATCACAGAAGAAATCAAAAAAAGAAATCAAAATTTGCATAGAAACGGATGAAAATGAAAACAGAACAACCCAAAACTTGTGGGACACGGTAAAAGCAGTCCTAAGGGGAAAGTTCATAGCAATACAGGCACACCTCAAGAAACAAGAAAAAGGTCAAATAAATAACCTAACTCTACACCTAAAGCAACTAGAAAAGGAAGAAATGAAGAACCCCAGGGTTAGTAGAAGGAAAGAAATCTTAAAAATTAGAGCAGAAATAAATGCAAAAGAAACAAAAGAGACCATAGCAAAAATCAACAAAACCAAAAGCTGGTTCTTTGAAACGATAAATAAAATTGACAAACCATTAGCCAGACTCATCAAGAAACAAAGGGAGAAAAATCAAATCAATAAAATTAGAAATGAAAATGGAGAGATCACAACAGAAAACACAGAAATACAAAGGATCATAAGAGACTACTATCAACAATTATATGCCAATAAAATGGACAACGTGGAAGGAATGGACAAATTCTTAGAAAAGTACAACTTTCCAAAACTGGACCAGGGAAGAACTAGAAAATCTTAACAGACCCATCACAAGCACGGAAATTGAAACTGTAATCAAAAATCTTCCAGCCAACAAAAGCCCAGGTCCAGACGGCTTCACAGCTGAATTCTACGAAAAATTTAGAGAAGAGCTAACACCTATCCTGCTCAAACTCTTCCAGAAAATTGCAGAGGAAGGTAAAGTTCCAAACTCATTCTATGAGGCCACCATCAGCCTAATACCAAAACCTGCCAAAGATCCCACAAAAAAAGAAAACTACAGGCCAATATCACTGATGACATAGATGCAAAAATCCTTAACAAAATTCTAGCAATCAGAATCCAACAACACATTAAAAAGATCATACACCATGACCAAGTGGGCTTTATCCCAGGGATGCAAGGATTCTTCAATATCCAAAAATCAATCAATGTAATACACCACCTTAACAAATTGAAAAATAAAAACCATATGATTTTCTCAATAGATGCAGAGAAAGCCTTTCACAAAATTCAACATCCATTTATGATAAAAACTCTCCAGAAAGCAGGAATAGAAGGAACATACCTCAACATAATAAAAGCTATATATGACAAACCCACAGCAAACATTATCCTCAATGGTGAAAAATTGGAAGCATTTCCTCTAAAGTCAGGAACAAGACAAGGGTGCCCACTTTCACCATTACTATTCAACATAGCTTTGGAAGTTTTGGCCACAGCAATCAGAGCAGAAAAAGAAACAAAAGGAATCCAAATTGGAAAAGAAGAAGTAAAACTCTCACTGTTTGCAGATGACATGATCCTCTACATAGAAAACCCTAAAGACTCCACCAGAAAATTACTAGAACTAGCCAATGACTATAGTAACGTTGCAGGATATAAAATCAACACACAGAAATCCCTTGAATTCCTATACACTAATAATGAGAAAACAGAAAGAGAAATTAAGGAAACAATTTCATTCACCATTGCAACGGAAAGAATAAAATACTTAGGAATATACCTACCTAAAGAAACTAAAGACCTATATATAGAAAACTATAAAACACTGGTGAAAGAAATCAAAGAGGACACTAATAGGTGGAGAAATATACCATGTTCATGGATTGGAAGAATCAATATAGTGAAAATGAGTATACTACCCAAGGCAATTTATAGATTCAATGCAATCCCTATCAAGCTACCAACAGTATTCTTCACAGAGCTAGAACAAATAATTTCACAATTTGTATGGAAATACAAAAAACCTCGAATAGCCAAAGCGATCTTGAGAAAGAAGAATGGAACTGGAGGAATCAACCTACCTGATTTCAGGCTCCGCTACAAAGCCACAGTTATCAAGACAGTATGGTACTGGCACAAAGACAGAAATATAGATTAGTGGAACAAAATAGAAAGCCCAGAGATAAATCCACACACATATGGACACCTTATCTTTGACAAAGGAGGCAAAAATATACAATGGATTAAAGACAATCTCTTTAACAAGCGGTGCTGGGAAATCTGGTCAACCACTTGTAAAAGAATGAAACTAGAACACTTTCTAACACAATACACAAAAATAAACTCAAAATGGATTAAAGATCTAAACGTAAGACCAGAAACTATAAAACTCCTAGAGGAGAACATAGGCAAAACACTCTCTGAAATACATCACAGCAGGATCCTCTATGACCCACCTCCCAGAATATTGGAAATAAAAACAAAAATAAACAAATGGGACCTAATTAACCTTAAAAGCTTCTGCACATCAAAGCAAACTATTAGCAAGGTGAAAAGACAGCCTTCAGAATGGGAGAAAATAATAGGAAATGAAGCAACTGACAAACAACTAATCTCAAAAATATACAAGCAACACCTACAGCTCAACTCCAGAAAAATAAATGACCCAATCAAAAAATGGGCCAAAAAACTAAATAGACGTTTCTCCAAAGAAGACATACAGATGGCTAACAAACACATGAAAAGATGCTCAAAATCACTCATTATCATAGAAGTGCAAATCAAAACCACTATGAGGTACCATTTCACGCCAGTCAGAATGGCTGCAATCCAAAAGTCTACAAATAATAAATGCTGGAGAGGGTGTGGAGAAAAGGGAACCCTCTTACACTGTTGGTGGGAATGCAAACTAGTACAGCCACTATGGAGAACAGTGTGGAGATTCCTTAAAAAACTGGAAATAGAACTGCCTTATGATCCAGCAATCCCACTGCTGGGCATACACACTGAGGAAACCAGAAGGGAAAGAGACACATGTACCCCAATGTTCATCGCAGCACTGTTTCTAATAGCCAGGACATGGAAGCAACCTAGATGTCCATCAGCAGATGAATGGATAAGAAAGCTGTGGTACATATACACAATGGAGTATTACTCCGCCATTAAAAAGAATAGAATGAATCAGTTCTAATGAGGTGGATGAAATTGGAGCCTATTATACAAAGTGAAGTAAGCCAGAAAGAAAAACACCAATACAGTATACTAACGCATATATATGGAACTTTGAAAGACGGTAACAATAACCCTGAGTACGAGACAGCAAAAGAGACACTGATGTATAGAAGAGTCTTATGGACTCTGTGGGAGAGGGAGAAGGTGGGAAGATGTGGGAGAATGGCATTGAAACATGTAAAATATCATGTATGAAAAGAGTTGCCAGTCCAGGTTTGATGCATGACACTGGATGCTTGGGGCTAGTGCACTGGGACGACCCAGAGGGATGCTATGGGGGGGAGGAGGGAGGAGGGTTCAGGATGGGGAGCACATGTATACCTGAGGCGGATTCATTTTGATATTTGGAAAAACTAATACAATTATGTAAAGTTTAAAAATAAAATAAAATTAAAAAAAAATCCACAGGAGGCTTGACTCCCTTTAGGCCACTCAGTGGTCTCCAAGAAATACCCGTGGGGACTCGAGAGCAGAGCAGAGTCCTTTCCTTCCTCTCGAGATGAGGCCTGACTCCTCGGGTGCGTCTAAAATGCAACCCCGAGATCTCTGTCGCCCCTGGAGAGGAACATTAGGTCCTGGACACAAGCTTAGATGAGGTCTCTTTTGCCCTGAAGTGACTCGAGAGCAATCCCTAGCTCTCTCTCACAACTCCAATGGAAGATTGGATTTCCCTGGGCCAACACAAGAGGAAGCCTGAATTCCCCATCGTAACTCGAGAATCCCGCCGAAACTCGAGAAAAACCACATGGTTACCCCGTCATCGCAAGATGAGGCCCTTGCCCGCTACAGCGTCTAAAGAGAAGTCCCAGGTTTCTTCTTGAAGTGTTTTCACACTTCAAGTGTGAAAACTTGGCACCCTTGATGCGATTCCAAAAGTTCCCCGACACCCTGGTCTCTCTCGAGGGGAACACCGAGGTTCCCGGTACGACTTCATCTGAGCCACTTCTCCCCTCCTGATTGCGACTGGAGGGTCGACTCCCGTGCTTTGTCTGGAAGGGGTTCCCAACCTTCCCGGCGCACCTCAGGATGAGGCCGGTCTAACGAGAATATTTGAGACGTAGCTTCATGGGTGGTAACACATGCCGAAAGACCCCGATTCCCCGGTCCGCTCTTGATAAGAACCCGATGCTCGGACACCTCTTCAAAGACAACCCTGTGGAAGAAGGCACAACACGAAGGGGCACTGACACCCTCGTGCATCGTCCGGAAAAACCCGCAGATTCCAAACACAGTTCGACAAGTTGCCTGTCACCCGGTGAATAACTCGAGAGGCAAGCGGAGGTCCATTCTTCCTTACAAGACGAGGCCTGACTCTCCTGTCCCAACTCTGCAGGGACCCTGCGATCAGAGTCAGAAATGGAGATGAACCCTGAGGTTCCTGCCTCCACTCGAGATGAGGCCCTCTTCTATTGCACCAAACCCAGTGGAGTCCCGAGAGGGCCCTCCCAACTCCAGGGTATCCTTGACTTCTCAGATGCACACTGAGAAGCTCCCTGAGGCCACCGGCACTAGTCGAGGGAACCCAGGGTTTACTGCCGTGACCCAAGAAACACCTTGAAAGTCCTTCTTTAACGGTTCTTGAGGCCCGATACACCTACCATGACTCTAGAGCAATGACGCGCTCCCCCTCGCAATGCGCATGGAGACCTGACTTCCCAAGCGCCACATGAGAGGCTCCCTGAGCTCCCCGTACTACCTCATGAGAAACCCCACACTGGCGCTGCAACTCGAGAAAACCCACGAGACGCTCCCTTCATCGCGAGATGATGGCCTTCTTTTCCTGCATCGCCTGGAGAGCAATCCCGAGTCCTCTCTCCAAACTCCACAGGAGGCTTGACTCCCTTTAGGCCACTCAGTGGGCTCCAAGAGATACCCGTCGCAACTCGAGAGGAGAGCGGAGTCCTTCGCTTCCCCTCGAGACAAGGACTGACTCCCCGCGTGCATCAGGAAAGCAACCCCGAGATCCCTGTCGCCCCTGGAGACGAACATGATGTCCTGGACACAAGCCTAGATAAGGTCTCTTTTGCCCTGCAGTAACTCAAGCGCAATCCCTAGCTCTCCCTCGCAACTCGAATGGAAGACTGGACTTCCCTGGGCCAACACAAGAGGAAGCCTGAATTTCCCGTCGTAACTCGAGAATCCCGCCGCAACTCTTAAAAACCACGTGGTTCCCCATTAATCGCAATATGAGGCCTTTGCCCGCTACAGAGTCTCAAGAGAAGCCCCATGTTTCGTCATAAAGTTCGAAATGCTACTTGGCACCCTTGATGCGACCCCAAAAGTTCCCCAATATACCGGTCTCAGCGAAGGTCCTGGCACCACTTCATTTGAGCCCCTTCTCCCCTCCTGATCACGGCAGGAAGGTCTATTCCCCTGCTTTGTCTAGAAGGGGTTCCCGACCTTCATGGCGCACCTCAGGATGAGGCCAGTCTCACGAAGAAATTCGAGACGTAGCCTCGTGTTGGTGCCACGTGCCGAAAGACCCCGATTTCTCGGTCTTGCTCTTGATAAGAACCCGATGCCCGGACACCTCTTCTAAGGCAACCCTGTGGATGAAGGCACTACACGAGGGGGCGCTGGCAACCCTGTTCATCGTCCGGAAAATCCCACAGGATCCACATACAGCTCCACAACTGGCCTGTCACCCCTTAAACAACGAGAGAGGCAAGCGGAGTTCCCTTCCTCAGACAAGACGAGGCCTGAGTATCCAATCCCATCTCTGCAGGCACGCTTCGATCTGAGTCAGAAATGGAGAGGAAACCTGAGGTTCCTGCCTCAACCCGAGATGAGGCCCTCTTCCATTAAAACAAACCCAGTGGAGTCCCGAGAGGCCACTCCCATCTCCACAGTATCCCTGACTTCTCATAGGCATTCTGAGAAGCTCCTTGAGGCCACCGGCAAACCTCGAGTGAAATAAGGGTTTCCTGCCACAACCGAAGAAAGACCTCGAGAGTCCTTCTTCAATGCGTCTTGAGGTCAGATTCCCCTACCATGGCTCGAGAGCAATAACGCGCTCCCCCTCGCCACGCACATGGAGACCTGACTTCCCTGGCGCCACATGAGAGGCTCCCTGAGCTCCCTGTCGTGCCTCGTGTGAAACCCCACACTGGCGCCGCAGCTCGAGAAAACCCACAAGACCCCTCCGTCATCGCGAGATGAGGGCCATCTTTTCCTGCATGGCCTGGAGAGCAGTCCCAAGTCCTCTCTCCAAACTTCACAGTAGGCTTGACTCCCTTCAGGCCACAAAGTGGGCTCCAAGAGGTGCCCATCGCGACTCGAAAGGAGAGCGGAGTCCTTTGCTTCCCTTCGACACGAGGCCTGACTCCCTGGGTGAGTCTGGAATGCAAACCTGAGATCCCTGTGGCCCTTGGAGAGGAACATTAGGTCCTGGACACAAGCCTAGATGAGGTCTCCTTTATCCTGCAGTGACTCGAGCGCAACCCCCAGCTCTCCCTCGCAACTCGAATGGATGATTGGACTTCCCTGGCCCAACACAAGAGGAAGCCTGAAATCCCCGTCGTAACTCGAGAATCCCACCGCAGCTCGAGAAAAACCACGTGGCTCCCCCGTCATCGCAAGATGAGGCCCTTGGCCGCTACAGCGTATCAAGAGAAGTCCCACGTTCCATCCTGAAGTACAAAACGGTACTTGGCACCCTTGATGCGACCCCCAAAGTTCCCTGACATACCGGTCTCACTCGAGGGAAACACCAAAGTTCACGGCACCACTTCCTGTGAGCCCCTTCACCCCTCCTGATCGCGACAGGAGGGTCGATTCCCATGCTTTTTCTGCAAGGGTTCCCGACGTTCCCCGTGAACCTCCGGATGAGGCCGGTCTCATGAGGAAATTCGAAAAGTAGCCTCATGGTTGGTGCCACATGCTGAAAGATCCCGAATTCCCGGTCCACTCTAGATAAGAACCTGACGCCCGGACATCTCTTCGAAGGCAACCCTGTGGATGAAGGCACAACACAAAGGGACACTGACATCCCCATGCATCGTCTGGAAAAACCCGCCGATTCCACTCACAGCCCCAAATGTGGACTGTCACCCCGTGAACAACTCGAGAGGCAAGTGAAGTTGCATTCCTTCACACAAGATGAGGCCTTACTCTCCTGTCCCAACTCTTCAGGGACCCTGCGATCGGAGTCAGAAATGGAGAGGAACCCTGAGGTTCCTGCCTCAAATAGAGAAGAGGCCCTCTTCCATTGAACCAAACGCAGTGGTGTCCCGAGAGGCCCCTCCCAACACCACAGTATCCCTGAATTCTCAGAGGCTCCCTGAGAAGCTACCTGAGGTCACTGGCACAAGTCGAGGGAACACAGAGTTTCCTGAAGTAACCCAAGAAAGACTTGGAGAGTCCTTTTTCAACGTCTCTTGATGCCCGATTCCCCTACCATGACTCCAGAGCAAGGACGCGCTCCCCTCGCCACAAGCAGGAAAACTGACTTCCCTAGTAACACACAAGAGGCTCCCTGAGTACCCCATCATACCTCGTGAGAAAACCCACAGTGGCGCAGCAGTTCGAGAAAAACCACAAGATGCCCCCGTCAAGGAGAGATGGGGGCCTTCTTTTCCTGCCTGACCTGGAGAGCAATCCCTGGTCCTCTCTCCAAACTTTACAGGAGGATTGACTCCCTTTAGGCCACTCAGTTGGGTCCAAGAAATACCCGGTGCAACTCGAGAGGAGAGCGGAGTCCTTGGCTTCCCCTCGAGACGAGGCCTGACTCCCCGGGGGAGCCTGGAATGCAACCCCGAGATCCCTGCCTTCCCGGGAGAGGAATGTTAGGTCCTGGACACACGCCTCGATGAGGTCTCTTTGGTCCTGTAGTGACTCGAGCAGAACCCCCAGCTTTCCCTCGCAACTCCAGGGGAAGATTGGGCTTCCCAGGGCCAACCCAAGAGGAAGCCTGAAATCCCCGTCGTTTTCGAGAATCCAGACGCAACTCGAGAAAAACGACGTGGTTCCAACGTCTTCACAGGATGAGGCCCTTGCCCGCTACAGCGTCTCCAGGGAAGTCCCATGTTCCGTCCTGAAGTGGGAAACGGTACTTGGCTCCCTTGATGCGACCCCTAAAGTTCCCTGAAACGCCGGGTTCCCTCGAGTGGAACACCTAGAGTCCCGGCCCCACTTCATCTGAGCCCCATCTCCCCTCCTGATCGCGACAGGAGAGTCGATTCCCCTGCTTTGTGTGGAAGGTGTTCCCGGCCTTCCCGGCGCACCTCAGGATGATGCTGGTCTCACGAGGAAATTCGAGATGAGCCACGTGTGTGGTGCCACATGCCGAACGACCCCGATTTCCCGGTCCGCTCTTGAAATGAACCCGATGCTCGGACACCTCTTTGAAGGCAACCCTGTGGGGGAAGGCACAAAATGAAGGGGCAATGAAACCCCCGTGCATCTTCTGGAAACACCCGCAGGTTCCACACACAGCTCGACAAGGGGCCTGAGACCCACTGAACACCTCGAGAGGCAAGCAGAGTTCCATTACTCAGACAAGACGAGGCCTGACTCTCCTGTCCCAACCCTGCAGGGACCCTGCGGTCGGAGTCAGAAATGGAGAGGAAGCCTGAGGTTCCTGCCTCCAATCGAGATGAGGCCCTCTTTCATTTCGTCAAACCTAGTGGAGTCCCGAGAGGCCCCTCTAACTCCTCAGTATCCCTCACCTCTCAGAGGCACCTGGGAAGTTCCCTAAGGTCCCCGGTAGAGGTCGAGGGAAACGAGTGTTTCCCGCCCCAACCCAAGAAAGACCTCGAGAGTCCTTCGTAAATGCGTCTTGAGGCCCTAGTCCCTCCCATGACTCCAGAGCAATGACGCGATCTGCCTGGCCACACGCATGGAGGCCTGACTTCTCTGGCGCTGCACGAGAGGCTCCCTGATCTCCCCATCATATCTCGTGAGAAACCCCACACTGGCGCCGCAGCTCGAGAAAAACCCATGAGACGCTCCCGTCATCACGAGAGGAGGGCCATCTTTAACTGCATGGTATGCAGATCAAGCGTGAACCTTCTGTCCAAGCTACACAGGACGCTTGACTCCCTTTAGGCCACTCATTGGGCTCAAAGAGTTACACGTCGCACTCGAGAGGATAGTGGAGTCCTTTGCTTCCACTCGAGACGAGGCGTGACCCACCGGGTGAGACTGGAATGCGACCCCGATATCCCTGTTGCCCCTGGAGAGGAACACTACGTCCTGGACCCAAGCCTAGATGAGGACTCTTTGCCCTGAAGTGACTCGAGAGCAACCCACAGCTCTCTCTGACAAGTTGAATGGAAGATTGGACTTCCTGGGCCAACACAAGAGGAAGCCTGAATTCCCCGTCATAACTCGAGAATCCCGCCGCAACTCGAGAAAAACCACGTGTTTCCCTCGTCATCGCAATATGAGGCCCTTGCCCGCTAGAGCATCTCCAGAGAATTCCCACGTTCCGTCTTGAAGTGCGAAACTATACTTGGCACCCTTGATGCGACCTCAAAAGTGCCGTGACATACCGGTCTCACTCGAGGGGACCACCGAGGTTCCCGGCACCACTTCATCTGAGCCCCTTCTCCCCTTCTGATCGCGACCGGTGGGTCGATTCCCCTGCTTTGTCTGCAAGGGGTTCCCTACCTTCCCGGCTCACCTCAGGATGAGGCCGGTCTCCCGAGGAAATTCGAGACGTAGCCTCGTGGGTGGTACCACATGCTGAAAGACCCCAATTTTCTGGTACGCTCTTGAAAAGAACCCGATGCCCGGACACCTCTTTGAAGGCAACCCTGTGGATGAAGGCACAACACGAAGGGGCACTGACACCCCTGTGCATCGTCCGGAAAAACCCGCAGGTTCCACGCACAGCTCAACAAGTGGCCTGTCACTCTGTGAACAACTCGAAAGGCAAGCGGAGATCCATTCCTCCACAGAAGATGAGGCGTGACTCTCTTGTCCATACTCGGCAGGTAGCCTGCGACCCGAGTCAGAAATGGAGAGGACCCCTGAGGTTCCTGCCTCCATTCGAGATGAGGCCCTCTTCGATTGCACCAAACCCAGTTGAGTAACGAAAGGCCCCTCCCAAATCCACAGTGTCCCTGAATTCTCAGAGGCACCCTGAGAAGTTGCCTGAGGTCATCGACACAAGTCGAGGGAACCCAGGGTTCCCTGCCGCAACCCGAGAAAGACCTCAAGAGTCCTTCTTCAATGCGTCTTGAGGCCAGATTCGCCTACTATGACTCGAGAGCAATCACGCACTCCCCTTCAACACACGCACGGAGACCTGACATCCCTAGCACCACACGAGAGGCTCTCTGAGCTCCCCGTCGTACCTCGTGAGAAATCTGATACTGGCGCCGCAGCTGGAGAAAACCCACGAGACGCCCCCGTCATCGCGAGATGAGGGCCTTTTTTCCTGCATGGCCAGGAAAACAATCCCGAGTCATCTCTCCAAACTCCATAGGAGGCTTCACTCCCTTTACACCACGCAGTGGGCTCCAAGAGATACCCGTCGCGACTTGACAGGAGAGCGGAGTCCTTTTTTTCCCCTCAAGATGAGGCCTGACTCTCCGGGTGAGTCAAGAATGCAACCCTGAGGTCCCTGTCGGCCCAGTAGTGGAACACTAGGTCCTGGACACAAGCGTAGATGATGTCTATTTTGCCCTGCAGTGACTGGAGAGCAATCCCCAGTTCTAACTTGCAACTCGAATGGAATACTGGATTTTCCTGGCGCCACACAAGAGGCTCCCTGAGATCCCCGTGGTACTTCATGAGACACCCCACACTGGCGCCACAGCTCGAGAAAACCCACGAGACACCACCGTCATCTCGAGATGAGGGCCTTCTTTTCCTGCATGGCCTGGAAACCAATCCCGAGTCCTCTCTCCAAACTCCACAGGAGGCTTGACTCCCTTTAGTACACACATTGGGCTCCAAGAGATACCCATCGCGACTCGAGACGAGAGCGGAATTCTTTGCTTACCCTCGAGGTGAGAACTGACTCCCCGGATGAGTCTGGAATGCAAACCCGAGATCCCTGTCGCCCCTGGAGAGCAACATTAGATCCTGGACACAAGCCTAGATTAGGTCTCTTTTGCCCTGCAGTGACTCTAGCGCAATCCTCAGCTCCCCCTCGCAACCCGAATGGAAGATTGGATTTCAAGGCCAACAAGAGGAAGCCTAAATTCCCGGTCATAACTCGAGAATCCCGCCGCAACTC
The DNA here is from genome assembly GCF_029407905.1 of Bubalus kerabau. Taxonomy (NCBI): domain Eukaryota; kingdom Metazoa; phylum Chordata; class Mammalia; order Artiodactyla; family Bovidae; genus Bubalus; species Bubalus kerabau. Next base: position 903,784 of record NW_026577890.1, on the reverse strand, counting down.
GAGCAAAACCACGTGGTTCTCCCATCATCGCAAGATGAGGCCCTTGCCCGCTACAGCGTTTCAAAAGATGTCCCAGGTTCCGTCTTGAAATGCGAAATGGTACTTGGCACCCTTGATGCGACCCCAAAAGTCCCCCAACACGCCGGTCTCACTCAAGGGGAACACCGAGGTTCCCGGCACCACTTCATTTAAGCCCCTTCTCCCCTCCTGATCGTGACCGGTGGGTCGATTCCCCTGCTTTGTCTGCAAGGGAGCCCGACCTTCCCTGTACAACTCAGGATGAGGCCGGTCTCATGGGGAAATTCGATACGTAGCTTTGTGGGTGGTGCCACTTGCCGAAAGACTCCAATTTCCCGGTCCGCTCTTGATAAGAATCCGATGCTCGGACACCTCTTGGAAGGCAGCCTTTAGTATGAAGGTACAACACGAAGGGGCACTAACACACCTGTGCATCATCCGGAAAAACGGGCAGGTTACATACACAGCTCGACAAGTGGCCTGTCACCTCGAGAACAACTCGAGAGGCAAGAGGAGTCCCATCCTCCAGAAAAGACGAGGCCTGACTCTCCTGTACCAACATGCAGGGACCTTGCGATCTGAGTCAGAAATGGAGAGGAACACTGAGGTTCCTGCTTCAACTCGAGATGAGTCCCTCTTACATTCCACCAAATGCGGAGGAGTCTCGAGAGGCCCCTCCAAACTTCACAGTATCCCTGACTTCTCAGAGGCACTCTGAGAAGCTCCCTGAGGTCGCAGGCACAAGTCAAGGGAACCCTGGGTTTTATGCAGTGACCCGAGAAAGACCTCGAGAGTCCTTCTTCAACCCGTCTTGAGGCCCGATTACCCTACCATGACTCGAGAGCAATGACGAACTCCCCCTAGCCATCTCATGGGGACCTGACTTCCCTGGTGCCACACGAGAGGCTCCCTGAGCTCCCTCTCGTACCTCGTCAGAAACCTGGAACTAGCGTGGCAGTCTAGAAAACCCACGAGATGCCTCCGTCATCGCGAGATGAGGGCCTTCTTTTACTGCATGGCCTGGAGAGGAATCCCGAGTCCTCTATCCAAACACCACAGGAGGCTTGACTCCATTTAGGGCACACAGTGGGCTCCAAGAGATACCCATCGCGACTCAAAAGGACAGCGGAGTTCTTTGCTTCCCCTCGAAACGAGGCCTGATTCCCCGGCTGAGTCTGGTATGCAAGCCCGAGATCCCTGTCGCCCCTAGGGATGAACACTAAGTCCTGGACACAAGCCTAGATGAGGTCTATTTTGCCCTGCAGTGACTCGAGGGCAATCCCCAGCTCTCCCTTGAAACTCGAATGGAAGATAGGACTTCCCTGGGCCAACACATGAGGAAGACTGTATTCCCCTTCGAAACTCGAGAATCGCGCCACAACTCGAGAAACGCCACGTGGTTCCCCCGTCATCCCAAGATGAGGCCCTTGCCCCCTACAGCATCTCAAGAGAAGTCCCACGTTCCGTCTTGAAGTGCGAAACGGTATTGTCACCCTTGATGCGACCTCAAAAGTTCCTCGACACACCAGTCTGACTCGAGGAGAACACCGAGGTTCCCGGCACCACTACATCTGGGCCCCTTCTCCCATCCTGATCGCGACAGGAGGGTCGATTCCCCTGTTTTGTCTTGAAGGGGTTCCCGCCTTTCCCGGTGCATCTGAGGATGAGGCCGGTCTCACGAGGATATTCGAGACATAGCCTCGTGGATGGTGACACATGCCGAAAGACCCCGATTTCCCGGTTCGCTCTTGATAAGATCCCAATGCCCGGACACCTCTTTGAAGATAACCCTTTTGATGAAGGCACAACACGAAGGGGCACTGACACCCCCGGGTATCGTCTGCAGAAACCCGCAGGTACCACACACAGCTCGAGAAGTGACCTGTCACCCCGTGAACAACTGGAGAGGCAAGCAGAGTTCCATTCCTCCACACAAGACGAGGCCTGACTCTCCTGTTCGAACTCTGCAGCGAAACTGCGATCTGAGTCAGATCTGGCCCAGGGGAAGTCAGGAGAGGAAACATGAATTTCCTGCCTCCACTCGAGATGAGGCCCTCTTCCATTGCACCGAACCCAGTGGAGTCCCGAGAAGCCCCTCCCAACTGCACAGTATCCCTGACTTCTCAGAGGCACCCTTATACCTTCCTGAGATCACCGGCACAAGCCGAGGGAAGCAAGGGTTTCCTGCCCCAACCCGTAAAAGACCTCGAGAGTCCTTCTTCAACGCGTCTTGAGGTGCGATTCCCCTACCATGACTCGAGAGCAATGACGCGCTCCCCCTAGCCACGCGCATAGAAACCTGACTTCCCTGGCGCCACAGGAGAGGCTCCCTGAGCTCCCCATTATACCTCGTGAGCAACACCACACTGGAGCCGCAGCTCGAGAATACCCACGAGACGCCCCAGTCCTCATGAGATGAGGGCCTTCTTTTGCTGTATGGCCTGGAGAGCAATCCTGTGTCCTCTCTCCAAACTCCACAGGAGGCTTGACTCATTTTAGGCCACACAGTGAGCTCCAAGATATACCCGTCGCGACTTGACAGGAGAGCGGTGTCCTTGGCTTCCCCTCGAGACGAGGCCTGATTCCCTGGGTGAGTCGAGAATGCAATGCCGAGATCGCTGTCGCCCCAGCAGAGGAACATTAGGTCCTGGACACAAGCCTAGATGAGGTCTATTTGGCCCTGCAGTGTCTCGAGAGCAATCCCCAGTTCTAACACGCAATTCGAATGAAAACTGGACTTCCCTGGGCCAGTTGAAGAGGAAGCCTGAATTCCCCGTCGTAACTCGAGAATCCCGCCGCAACTCAAGAAAAACCACGTGGTTCCCCCGTCATCGAAAGATGAGGCCCTTGCCCGCTAGAGCGTCTCAAGAGATGTCCCACGTTCCTTATTGAAGAGCGAAAAGTTACTTGGAACCCTTGATGCGACCCCAAAAGTTTCCCGACATACCATTCTCACTTGAGGAGAACACTGAGGTTCCCGGCACCACTTCATCTGAGACTCTTCTCCCCTCTTGATCGCGACAGGAGGTTCGATTCCCCTGATTTGTCTGGAAGGCGTTCCCGACCTTCCTGGCGCACCTCAAGATGAGGCCAGTCTCACGAGGAAATTCGAGACATAGCCTCGTGGGTGGTCCGGCATGCCAAAAGACCCCGATTCCCTGGTCCGCTCTTGATAAGAACCCGATGGCAGAACCCAACTCGAAGGCAATCCTGTGGATCAAGGCACAACACGAAGGGGCAGTGACACCCCGGTGCATCGTCCAGAAAAACCCGCAAGTTCCACATACAAATCGACAAGTGGCCTGTCACCCCATGAACAACGCGAGAGTCAAGCAGAGTTCCATTCCTCCACACAAGACGAGGCCTGACTCTCCTGTCCCAACTCTGCAGGGACTCTGCGATCCGAGTCAGATCCGGCGCATTCGAAGCCAGGAGAGGAACCCTGTGGTTCCTGCCTCAACTTGTCATGAGGCCCTCTTCCATTGCACCAAACCCAGTGGAGTTCCGAGAGGCCCCTCCCAACTCCACAGTGACCCTGACTTCTCAGAGGCACGCTGAGAAGCTTCCTGAGGTCACTGGCACAAGTCGATGGAACCCAGGGTTTCCTGCTGCAACCCAAGAAAGACCTCGAGAGTCCTTCTTTAACACGTCTTCAGGCCCAATCCCCTACCATGACTCGAGAACAATGACGGGCTCCCTCTCACCACGTGCATAGAGACCTGACTGCCCTGGCACCACGTGAGAGGCTCACTGAGCTCCCAGTCTTACTTCGTGAGAAACCCCACACTAGCGCCACAGCTCGAGAAAACCTACGAGATGCCCCAGTCATCGGGAGATGAGGGCCTTCATTTCATGCATTGCCTGGAGAGCAATCCCGTGTCCTCCCTCCAAACACCAGAGGAGGTTTGACTCCCTTTAAGCCACTCAGTGGGCTCCAAGAGACCCGTGTCGCAACTCGAGAGGAGAGCGGAGTCCTTTGCTTCCCCTCGAGACGAGGCCTGACTCCAAGGTGAGTCTGGAATGCAACCCCGAGATTTCTGTCGAGCCTTGACATGAACATTAGGTCCTGCACACAAGCCTTGGAGGGGTCTCTTTTGCCTTCAGTGACTAGAGCGCACCTCCAGCTCTTCCTCGAATCTCGAATGGAAGATAAGACTTTTGTGGGCCAACACAAGAGGAAGCATGAGTTCCCTGTGGTGACTCAAATATCCCACCGCAACTCGAGAAAAACCAAGTGGTTCCGCAGTCATTCCAAAATGAGGCCCTTGCCCGCTGGAGCACCCCAAGAGAAGTCCAACTTTCCATTTTCAATTGCGAAACGGTACTTGGAACGCTTTATGCGACCCCAAAAGCTACCCGACATACCTGTCTCACTTGAGGGAAACACCGAGGTTCCCAGCACAGCTTCAGCTGAGCCTCTTCTCCCCTCCTGATGGCGACAGGAGGGTCAATTCCCCTGCTTTGTCTGGAAGGAGTTCCCAGACTTCCCAGCGAACTACAGGATGAGGCCAGTCTCACGAGGGAATTCGAGACGTAGCCTCGTGGGTTGTGCCACATGCCGAAAGACCCCAATTTCCTGGTCCGCTATTGATAAGATCCCGATGCCCGGTCACCTCTTTGAAGGTAACCCTGTGGATGAAGGCACAAAACGAAGGGGCACTGACACCCCTGTGCATCGTCCCCCAGAACCGCAGGTTCCACATACAACTCGATAGGTGGCCTGTCATCCCGTGAACAACTCGAGAGGCAAGCAGAGTTCCACTACTCCACACAAGACGAGGTCTGACTCTCCTGTCCCAACTCTGCAGGGACCCTGCTATCCGAGTCAGAAATGGAGAGGAACCCTGACGTTACTGCCTCAATCCGAGATTAGGTCCTCTTCAATTGCACCAGTCCCTGTGATGTCCCGAGAAGCCCCTCTCTACTCCACAGTATCCCTGACTTCTCAGAGGAACCCCGCTAAGCTCCCTGAGGTCATGGGCACAAGTCGAGGGAACACAGGGTTTCCTGCCACACCCCGAGAAAGACCTCGAGAGTTCTTCTTCGAAGCGTCTTGAGGCTCGATTCCCCTACCATGACTCGAGAGCAATGAGGCGCTCCCCCTCGCCATGTCCATGGAGACCTGACTTCCGTGGCACCACAGGAGTCTCCCTGAGCTCCCCGTCCTATCTCGTGAGAAACCCCAACCAGGCACTGCACCTTGAGAAAACCCACGAGACGCCCCGTCATCGCGAGATGAGGGCCTTCTTTTCCTGTATGGCCTAGAGAGCAATCCCGAGTCCTCTCTCCAAACTCCACAGGAGGCTTAACTCCATTTAGGCCACGCTTGGGCTCCAAAGGATACCCGTCGCGACTCGAGAGGAGAGCGGAGTCCATTCATTCCCTTCGAGATGAGGCCTGACTCCCCGGGTGAGTCTGGAATGCAACCCCGAGGTCCCTGTCGCCCCTGGAGAGAAAAACTCGGTCCTGGACACAAACCTAGATGAGCTCTATTTTGCCCTGCAGTGACTCGAGAGCAATCTCCAGCTCTCACTTGCAACTCGAATGGAAGATTGGACTTCCCTGGGCCAACACAAGAGGAAACCTGTATTCCCCGTCATAACTCAAGAATCCTGCCGCAACTCGAGAAAAATCACGTGGGTCCCTCGTCAGCGCTAGATGAGGCCCTTGCCCACTACAGCGTCTCAAGAGAAGTCCCAGGTTCCGTCTTGAAGTGCGAAACGGTACTTGGCACCCTTGATGCAACCCGAAAAGTTACCCGACTTACCAGTTTCACTCAAGGGGAGCACCGAGGTTCCTGGCACTACTTCATCTGAGCCCTTTCTCTCCTCCTGATCCCGAAAGGAGGGTCGATTCCCCTGCTTTGTCTGGAAAGGGTTCCCGGACTTTCCTGCGCGCCTCAGGATGAGGCCGGTCTCACGAGGAAATTCGAGACGTAGCCTCGTGGGTGGTGCAACATGCTGAAAGACCCCGATTTCCCGGTCCGCACTTGAGGAGATCCCGATGCCCGGACAACTCTTCGAAGGCAACCCTGTGGATGAAGGCACAACAGGAAGGAGCACTGACGCCCCCGTGCATCTCTGAAATACCCGCAGGTTCCACACACATCAAGAAAAGTGGTGTCATCCTTGAACAACTTGAGATGTAAGCGGAGTTCCATTTCTCCGCAGAACACGAGACCTGACACTCCTGAGCAAACTCAGCAGGGACCCTGCAATCTGAGTCAGATCCGGCCTCCAGGAAGTCAGGAGCAGAACCCTGAGGTTCCTGCCTCAACTCGAGATGAGGCTCTCTTCCATTGCACCAAACCCAGAGGAGTCCCGAGAGGCCTCTCCCAAATCCACAGTATCCCTGACTTCTCAGAGGCACCCTGAGAAGCTCCCTGAGGTCACCAGCACAAGTCAAGGGAACCCAAGGTTTCCTGCCGCAACCCTAGAAAGACATCGAGAGTCCTTTTTCAACCCGTCATGAGGCCCGATTCCCCTACCCTGACTTGAGAGCAATGACGCGCTCCCCCTTGCCCCGCCCATGGAGACCTGACTTCCCTGTTGCCACACGAGAGGCTACCTGAACTCCCCGTCGTACCTCGTGAGAAACCCCACACTGGCGCCACAGCTCGAGAAAACCCACGAGACGCCCCCATCATCTCGAGATGTGGGCCTTCTTTTCCTGCATGGCCTGGAGAGCAATACCGAGTCCTCTCTCCAAACTGAAGAGGAGGCTTGACTCCCTTTAGACCAGTCAGTGGGCTCCAAGAGATACACGTCGCAACTCGAGAGGAGAGCCGAGTCCTTTGCTTCCCCTAGATACGAGGCCTAACTCCCCGGGTGAGTCTGTAATGCAAACCCGAGATCCCTGTCGCCCTTGGAGAGGATCATTGGGTCCTGAACACAAGGCTAGATGAGGTCGCTTTTGCCCTGCAGTAACTCGAGAGCACTCCCCAGCTTTCCCTCGCAACCCGAATGGAAGATTGGACCTCCCTGGGCCAACACAAGAGGAAGCCTGAATTCCCAGTAGTAATTCGAGAATTCCGCCTCAACTTGAGAAAAACCACGTGGTTCCCCCGTCATTGCAAGATGAGGCCCTTGCCCGCTCCAGCGTCTCAAGAGTAGTCCCATGTTCCGTCTTGAAGTGCGAAATGATATTTGGCACCCTTAATGCTACCCCAAAAGTTCCCCGACATATGGGTGGCACTCGAGGGGAACACCGAGGTTCCTGGCACCACTTCATCTGAGCCCCTTCTCCCCTCCTGATCGCGAAAGGAGGGTCGATTCCCCTGCTTTGTCTGCAAGGGGGTCCCGACCTTCTCCGCGCACCTCAGATGAGGCTGTCTCACGAGGAAATTCGAGACGTAGCCTCGATGGTGGTGCCACATGCCGAAAGACCGCGATTTCGCGATCTGCTCTTGATAAGAACGCGATGCCCAGACACCTATTCGAAGATAGTGTGGATGAAGGCACAACACGAAGGGGCACTGACACCCCCGTGCATCGTCCGGAAAAGACCGCAGGTTACTCATACAGCTCAACAAGTGCCTGTCACCCAGTGAACAACTCGAGAGGCAAGCGGAGGTCCATTCCTGCACACAAGACGAGGCCTGACTCACCTCTGCCAACTATGCAGGGGGCTGCGATCGGAATCAGAAATGGAGAGGAACCCTGAGGTTCCTGCCTCCCCTCGAGATGAGGTCCCCTTCCATTTCACCAAACCCAGTGGAGTCCCGAGAGGTCTTTCCCAACTCCATAGTATCCCTGACTTCTCAGAGGCACCCGGAGAATCTCCCTGAGGTCACCGGCACAAGTCGAGGGAACCCAGGTATTCTTGCCAAGACCTGAGAGAGATCTTGAGAGTCCTTCTTCAACGCGTCTAGAGGCCTGATTCCCCTACCATGACTCGAGAGCAATGACGCGCTCCCCCTCGCCACACGCATCGAGACCTAACTTCCCTGGCGCCACACAAGAGGCTCCCTGAGCTCCCCGTCGTACCCCCTGAGAAACCAACACAGGCGCTGCAGCTCGGTAAAACCACCGAGACCCCCCTGTCTTCGTGAGATGAGGGCCTTCTTTTCCTGCATGCCTGGAGTGCAATCCCGAGTCCTCTCTCCAAACTCCAGAGGAGGCTTGACTCCCTTTAGTCCACTCAGTGGGCTCCAAGAAATACCCGTCGCGACTCGAGAAGAGAGAGAAGGCCTTTGTTTCCCCTCGAGACGACGCCTGACTCCCGGGTGAGTCTGGAATGCAACCTCAAGTTCCCAGTCATCCCTTGAGAGGAACATTAGGTCCTAGACACAAGCCTGGATGAGGTCTCTTTTGCCCTGCAGTGACTCGAGCGCAACCCCCAGCTATCCCTCGCAACTCGAATGGAAGGTTGGTCTTCCCTGGGCTAACACAAGAGGAAGCCTGAATTCCCCGTCGTAACTCGAGAATCCCGCCGCACCTTGAGAAAAACCACGTGATTCCCCCATCATCCCAAGATGAGGCCCTTGCCCTCTACAGCGTCTCAAGAGAAGCCCCAAGTCCGTCTTGAAGTGCAAAACGGTACTTGGCACCCTTGAAGTGACCCGAAAAGTTTCCCGACACACCGGTCCCACTCGAGGGTAACACCGAGGTTCCCGGCACGACTTCAACTGAGCCCTTTCACTCCTCCTGATCGCGACAAGATGGTCGATTCCCCTGCTTTGTCTGGAAGGGGTTCCCGATCTTCATGGTGCACCTCAGGATGACACCAGTCTAACGAAGAAATTCAAGACGTAGCCTCATGGATGGTGCCACGTTCTGAAAGACCCCGATTTCCTGCTCTGCTATTGATAAGAACCCGATGTCCGGACACCTCTTTGAAGGCAACCCTGTGGATGAAGGCACAACACGAAGGGGCACTGACTCCCTCATGCACCTTACGGAAAAAACCGAAGATTCCACTCACAGCTCGACAAATGGTCTGTTATCCTGTGAACAACTCGAGAGGCAAGCGGAGTTCCATTCCTCCACACAAGACGAGGCCTGACTCTCCTGTCCCAACTCTTCAGGGACCCTGTGTTCGGAGTTTGAAATGGAGAGGAACCCTTAGGTTCCTGCCTCAACTCGAGATGAGAACCTTTGCCATTGCACCAAACCCAGTGGAGTTCCGAGAGCCCCTCCCAAGTCCACAGTATGCCTGACTTCTCAGAGGCACCCTGAGAAGCTCCCTGAGGTCACCGGTACAAGTCGAGGGAACCCAGGGTTTCCTGCCGCAACCTGAGAAAGACCTCGAGACTCCTTCTTCAACGCGTCTTGAGTCCCGATTTCCCTACCATGACTCGAGAACATTTATGGGCTCCCCCTCGTCACACACATAGAGACCTGACTTTCCTGGCGCCACACGAGAGGCTCCCTGAGCTCCCCGTCGTACCTCGTGAGAAAACTCATAATTGTGCCCCAACTTGAGAAAACCCACAAGACGCCCCCGTCATTGCGAGCTGAGGGCCTTCTCTTCCTGCATGGCCTGGAGAGCAATCCCGAGTCCTCTCTCCAACTCCACAGGAGGCTTTACTCCGAGTAGGCCACTCAGTGGGCTCCAAGACATACCCGACGCGACTCGAGAAGAGACTGGAGTCCTTTGCTTTCCTTCGAGAAGAGGCCTGACTCCCTGTGTGAGTCTGGAATGCAACTCCGAGATCCCTGTCACCCCTGGAGAGGAAAATTAAGTCCTGGGCACAGGCCTAGATGAAGTATATTTTGCCCTGCAGTGACTCGAGAGAAATCCCAGCTCTCCCTCGAAACTCGAATGGAAGATTGGACTTCCCTGGACCAACACAAGAGGAAGCCCGAATTCCCCGTTGTAACGCGAGAATCCTGCTGCAACTCGAAGGAAACCACGTAGTTCCCCCCTCATCTCAAGATGAAGCCCTTTCACGTTAGAGCGTCTCAAGAAAAGTCTCACGTTCATGTTGAAGTTTGAAACATTACTTGGCACCCTTCATCAGACTCCAAAAGTTCCCTGACATACCGGTCTCACTCGAGGGGAACCCCGAGGTTCCCAGCACCACTTCATCTGAGCCCCTTCTCCCCTCCTGATCGCGACAGGAGGGTCGATTAACCTGCTTTGTCTGGAAGGCTTTCTCGACCTTCCCAGCGCACCTCAGGATGAGCCCAGTCTCAAGAGGAAATTCGAGAGGTAGCCTCGTGTGTGGTGCCACATGCCAAAAGACCCCGATTCTCTGGTCCTCTCTTCACAAGAACCCATGCCCGGACACCTCTTCGAAGGCAACCCTGTGGATGAAGTCACAACACGAAGGGGCATTGACAACCCCGTGCATCATCTGGAAAAACCCACAGGTTCCACATACAGCTCGACAAGTGGCCTGTCACCTCGTGAACAACTTGGGAGGCAAGCAGAGTTCCATTCCTCCACACAGCACGAGACCTGAGTCTCCTGTCCCAACTCAGCAGGGACGCTGCAATCGGTGTCTGAAATGGAGAGAAACAGTAAGGTTCCTGCATCAATTCTAAATGAGGCCCTCTTCCATTGCACCAAACCCAGTGGAGTCCCGAGAGGCCCCTCCCAACTCCACAGTATCCCTGACTTCTCAGAGGCAACCTGAGTAGCTCTCTGAGGTCACCGGCAGAAGTCGAGGGAACCCAGCGTTTCCTGCCACAACCCCAGAAAGACCTCGAAAGATCTTCTTCAACGCGTCTTGAGGCCGGATTCCCCTAACATGACTCGAGAGCAATTACCCGCTCCCCCTCACCACGGGCATGGAGACCTGACTTCCCTGGTGCTGCACGAGAGGCCCCCTGAGCTCTCCATTGTACCTCGTGAGAAACACAACGTGGCGCCCCAGCTGGATTAAACCCACGAGACGTCCACGTCATCGCGAGATGTGGGCTTTCTTTTATTGCATACCCTGGAGAGCAATCCGGAGTCCTCTCTCCAAACTCCACAGGAGGCTTGACTCCCTGGAGGCCACTCAGTGGGCTCCAAGGGATACCTATCGCGACCCAGGAGGATATCAGAATCCTTTGCTTCCCCTCGAGCCGAGGCCTGACTCACCAGGTGGGTCTGGAATGCAACCCCGAGATCCCTGTCTCCCCTGGAGAGGAACATTAGGTCCTGGAAACAAGCCTAGATGAGGTCTCTTTTGCCCTTCTGTAACTCGAGAGCAATCCCCCGCTCTCCCTGACAACTCGAATGGAAGATTGGACTTCCCTGGGCCAACACAAGAGGAAGCCTGAATTCCCCTTTGTAACTCGAGAATCCCACCGCAACTCGAGAAAAAGCACTTGGTTCCCTCGTCATCGCAAGATGAGGCCCTTGCCCGCTACAGCTTCTCAAGAAAAGTCCCACGTTCCGTCTTGAAGTGCGAAACGATACTTGACACCCTTGATGTGACCCCAAAAGTTCCCCGAAATATCGGTCTCACTCGAGGTGAACACCGAGGTTCCCGGCACCAGTTTATCTGAGCCCCTTCTCCCCTCCTGTTCGTGATAGGAGGGTCACTTCCCCTGCTTTGTTTGTAAGGGGTTCCCGACCTTCACGGGGCACTTCAGGATGAGGCCGGTCTCACGAGGAAATTCGAGACGTAGCTCGCGGGTGGTGCCACATGCCAAAAGACTATGATTTCCCTGTACACTCTTCATAAGAACCCAATGCCTGGACACCTCTTGGAAGGCAACCCTGTGGATGAAGGCACAACACAAAGGGGCACTGACACCCTCGTGCATCGTCCGGAAAAACCCGCAGGTTCCACATACAGCTCAACAAGTGGCTTCTCACCCCTGAAGAACTCGAGAGGCAAGTGGGGTTTCATTCCTCTACACAAGACGAGGCCTGACTCTCCTGTCCCAACTCTGCAGGGACTTTGCGATCTGAATCAGACCAGCGCCAGTGAAGTCACGAGAAGAACGCTGAGGTTCCTGCCTCCACTCGAGATTAGGACCTCTTCCATTGCACGAAAACCAGTGGAGTCCCGAGAGACGCGTCCCAGCTCCACAGTATCCCTGACTTCTCAGAGGCACCCTGAGAAGCTCCCTGAGGTCACCAGCACAATTCGTGTGAACCCAGGGTTTACTGCCGCCACCATAGAAAGAACTCAAGAGTCCTTCTTCAACGCATCTTGAGGCCTGATTCCCCTACCGTGACTCGAGGGCAATGACGCGCTCCCTCTGCTACACTCATGAAGCCCTGACTTCCCTGGCGCCACACGAGAGGCTCCCTGAGCTCCCCGTCATACCTCGTGAGAAACCCCACACTGGCGCCGCAGATAGAGAAAACCCACGAGACGCCCCCGTTTTCGCGACATGACGGCCTTCTTTTCTAGCATGGCCTGGATATCAATCCCGAGTCCTCTCTCCAAACTCCACAGTAGGCTTGACTCCCTTTTGGTCACTCAGTGGACTCCAAGACATACCCGTCGCGAGTCGAGAGGAGAGTGGAGTCTTTTCCTTCCCCACAAGGCGAGGCCTGACTCCTCGGGTGAGTCTGATATGCGAACCGGAGATCCCTGTCGCCCCTGGAGAGAAACATTAGGTCCTGGACACAAGCCTAGATGAGGTCTCTTTTTTCCTGCAGTGACTCGAGAGCAATCCCCAACTCTCCCTCGCAACTCAAATGGAAGACTGGACTTCCCTGGGCCAACAGAAGAGGAAGCCTGAATTTCCCATTGTAACTCAAGAATCCCGCCACAATTCGAGAAAAACCACGTCATTCCCTCTTCATCGCAAGATGCGGCCATTGTCGCTACAGCGTCTCAAAAGAAGTCTTACGTTCCATCTTGAAGTGCGATACGGTACTTGGCACCTTTGATGCGACACCAAAAGTTCCCCAACACACTGGTCTCACTGGAGGGGAACACCGAGGTTCCCGGCATCACCTCATCTGTGCCCCTTCTCCCCTTCTGATCGAGACAGGAGGGTCGATTCCCCTGCTTTGTCTGCAAGGGGTTCCGACCTTCCCAGCGCACCTCAGGATGAGGCCGGTCTCACGAGGAAATTCGAGACGAACCACGTGGGTGGTGCCACATGCCGAACGCCCCCGATGCCCCGGTCCGCTCTTGAGAAGGCCCTGAGGCCCGGACCCCTCTTCGAAGGCAACCCTGTGGGTGAAGGCACAACACGAAGGGGTACTGACATCCCCATGCATAGTATGGAAAAACACGCAGATTCCAAACACAGATTGACAAGTGTCCTGTCATCCCTTGAAGAACTAGAGAGGCATGCGGAGTTCCTTTCCTCCACACAAGAGAAGGCCTGACTCTCCTTTCCCAACTCTGCAGGGACCGTGCGATCGGAGTCAGAAATGTAGATGAAACCTGACGTTCCTGCATCAACTCGAAATGAGGCCCTGTTCCATTGTGCCATACCCAGTGGAGTCCCGAGAGGCCCCTCCCAAATCCACAGTATCCCTGATTCTCAGAGGCACCCTCAGAAGTTCTCTGCGGTCACTGGCACAAGTCGAGTGAACCCAGGGTTTCCTGCTGCATTCTGAGCAAGACCTCGAGAGACCTTCTTTACCGCATCTTGAGGCCCGATACCCTACCATGACTGGAGAGCAATGACGCATTCCCCTCGCCACGCCCATTGAAACCTAACTTCCCTGGCGCCACACGAGAGGCTCCCTGCGCTCCCCGTCCTACCTCATGAAAACCCCACACTGGCACCTCCGCTCAAGAAAACTCACGAGACGCCCCCATCATCGTAAGATGAGGGCCTTCTTTTCCTACATGACCTAGAGAGCAATCCCGAGTCCACTCTCCAAACTCCACTGGAGGCCTGACTCCCTTTAGGCCACTCAGTAGCCTCCAAGAGATACACGTCGCTACTCTAGAGGAGAGCGGAGTCCGTTGCTTCCCCTCGAGCAGAGGCCTGACTACTTGGGTGAGTCTGGAATGGGATCCCGAGATCCGTGTCGCCCCTGTAGAGGAAAACTCGGTCCTGGACACAAGCCTAAATGAGGTCTTTTTTGTCCTGCATTGACTCAAGTGCAATCCCCAGCTCTCTCTCGCAACTCGAATGGATGATTGGACTTCCCTGGGCCAACACAAGAGGAAGCCTGTATTCCCCGTTGTAATTCGAGGATCCCGCGGCAACTGGAGAAAAACAACGTGGTTCCTCCGTCATCGAAATATGAGGCCCCTGTCAGCTACAGCGTCTCCAGGGAAGTCCCATGTTCCATCTTGAAGTGTGAAACGGTAGTTGGCACCCTTGATGCGACCCCCAAATTTCCCTGACACCCCGGTCTCACTCGAGGAGAACATGGAGGTTCCCAGCACCGCTTCAGCTGAGCCTCTTCTCCCCTCCTGATGGCGACAGGAGGGTCGATTCCCCTGCTTTTTCTGGAAGGGGTTCCCAGACTTCCCGGCGAACCTCAGGATGAGGCCAGTCTCACGAGGGAAGTCGAGACGTAGCCTCGTGGGTTGTGCCACATGCCGAAAGACCCCGATTTCCTGGTCCGCTATTGATAAGATCCCGATGCCCGGTCACCTCTTCGAAGGTAACCCTGTGGATGAAGGCACAACACGAAGGGGCACTGACACCCCTGTGCATCGTCCCCCAAAACCGCAGGTTCCACATACAACTCGACAGGTGGCCTGTCATCCCATGATCAACTCGAGAGGCAAGCGGAGTTCCATTACTCCACACAAGACGAGGTCTGACTCTCCTGTCCCAACTCTGCAGGGACCCTGCTATCCGAGTCAGAAATGGAGAGGAACCCTGACGTTACTGCCTCAATCCGAGATTAGGTCCTCTTCAATTGCACCAGTCCCTGTGAAGTCCCGAGAAGCCCCTCTCAACTCCACAGTATCCCTGACTTCTCAGAGGAACCCCGCTAAGCTCCCTGAGGTCATGGGCACAAGTCGAGGGAACCCAGGGTTTCCTGCCACACCCCGAGAAAGACCTCGAGAGTTCTTCTTCGAAGCGTCTTGAGGCTTGATTCCCCTACCATGACTCGAGAGCAATGAGGCGCTCCCCCACGCCACGTCCATGGAGACCTGACTTCCGTGGCACCACAGGAGTCTCCCTGAGCTCCCCGTCCTATCTCGTGAGAAACCCCAACCAGGCACTGCACCTTGAGAAAACCCACGAGACGCCCCCGTCATCGCGAGATGAGGGCCTTCTTTTCCTGCATGGCCTAGAGAGCAATCCCGAGTCCTCTGTCCAAACTCCACAGGAGGCTTAACTCCATTTAGGCCACTCTTGGGCTCCAAGGGATACCCGTCACGACTCGAGAGGAGAGCGGAGTCCATTCATTCCCTTCAAGACGAGGCCTGACTCCCCGGGGGAGTCTGGAATGCAACCCCGAGATCCCTGTCGCCCCTGGAGAGAAAAACTCCGTCCTGGACACAAACCTAGATGAGCTCTATTTTGCCCTGCAGTGACTCGAGAGCAATCTCCAGCTCTCACTTGCAACTCGAATGGAAGATTGGACTTCCCTGGGCCAACACAAGAAGAAACCTGTATTCCCCATCGTAACTCAAGAATCCTGCCGCAACTCGAGAAAAAAACACGTGGGTCCCCCGTCAGCGCTAGATGAGGCCCTTGCCCACTACAGCGTCTAAAGAGAAGTCCCAGGTTCCGTCTTGAAGTGCGAAACGTTACTTGGCACCCTTGATGCAACGCGAAAAGTTACCCGACTTTCACTCAAGGAGAGCACCGAGGTTCCCGGCACTACTTCATCTGAGCCCTTTCTCTCCTCCTGATCCCGAAAGGAGGGTCGATTCCCCTGCTTTGTTTGGAAAGGGTTCCCGGACTTTCCTGCACGCCTCAGGATGAGGCCGGTCTCACGAGGAAATTCGAGACGTAGCCTCGTGGGTGGTGCAACATGCTGAAAGAACCCAATTTCCCGGTCCGCACTTGAGGAGAACCCGATGCCCGGACACCTCTTCGAAGGCAACCCTGTGGATGAAGGCACAACAGGAAGAAGCACTGACGCCGCCGTGCATCTCTGAAAAACCCGCAGGTTCCAGACACATCACGAAAAGTGGTGTCATCCTTGAACAACTTGAGATGTAAGCGGAGTTCCATTCCTCCGCAGAACACGAGACCTGACACTCCTGAGCAAACTCAACAGGGACCCTGCGATCTGAGTCAGATCCGGCCTCCAGGAAGTCAGGAGCAGAACCCTGAGGTTCCTGCCTCAACTCGAGATGAGGCCCACTTCCATTGCACCAAACCCAGAGGAGTCCCGAGAGGCCTCTCCCAAATCCACAGTATCCCTGACTTCTCAGAGGCACCCTGAGAAGCTCCCTGAGGTCACCGGCACAAGTCAAGGGAACCCAGGGTTTCCTGCCGCAACCCTAGAAAGACATCGAGAGTTCTTTTTCTACCCGTCATGAGGCCCGATTCCCCTACCCTGACTTGAGAGCAATGACGCGCTCCCCCTTGCCCCGCCCATGGAGACCTGACTTCCCTGTTGCCACACGAGAGGCTACCTGAACTCCCCGTCGTACCTCGTGAGAAACCCCACACTGGCGCCGCAGCTCGAGAAAACACACGAGACGCCCCCGTCATCTCGAGATGTGGGCCTTCTTTTCCTGCATGGCCTGGAGAGCAATCCCGAGTCCTCTCTCCAAACTGAAGAGGAGGGTTGACTCCCTTTAGACCACTCAGAGGGCTCCAAGAGATACGCGTCGCTACTCGAGAGGAGAGCCGAGTCCTTTGCTTCCCCTCGAGACGAGGCCTAACTCCCTGGGTGAGTCTGTAATGCAAACCCGAGATCCCTGTCGCCCTTGGAGAGGATCATTGGGTCCTGAACACAAGGCTAGATGAGGTCGCTTTTGCCCTGCAGTAACTCGAGAGCACTCCCCACCTTTCCCTCGCAACCCGAATGGAATATTGGACCTCCCTGGGCCAACACAAGAGGAAGCCTGAATTCCCAGTAGTAATTCGAGAATTCCACCTCAACTTGAGAAAAACCACGTGGTTTCCCCTTCATTGCAAGATGAGGCCCTTGCCCGCTCCAGCGTCTCAAGAGTAGTCCCACGTTCTGTCTTCAAGTGCGAAATGACATTTGGCACCCTTAATGCTACCCCAAAAGTTCCCCGACATACGGGTCGCACTCGAGGGGAACACCGAGGTTCCTGGCACCACTTCATCTGAGCCCCTTCTCCCCTCCTGATCGCGAAAGGAGGGTCGATTCCCCTGCTTTGTCTGCAAGGGGTTCCCGACCTTCTCCTCGCACCTCAGATGAGGCTGTCTCACGAGGAAATTCGAGACGTAGCCTCGATGGTGGTGCCACATGCCGAAAGACCGCGATTTCCCGATCCGCTCTTGATAAGAAAACGATGCCCAGACACCTATTCGAAGATAGTGTGGATGAAGGCACAACACGAAGGGGCACTGACACCCCCGTGCATCGTCCGGAAAAGACCGCAGGTTACTCATACAGCTCAACAAGTTCCTGTCACCCAGTGAACAACTCGAGAGGCAAGCGGAGGTCCATTCCTGCACACAAGACAAGGCCTGACTCACCTCTCCCAACTATGCAGGGGGCTGCGATTGGAATCAGAAATGGAGAGGAACCCTGAGGTTCCTGCCTCCCCTTGAGATGAGGCCCCCTTCCATTTCACCAAACCCAGTGGAGTCCCGAGAGGTCTTTCCCAACTCCACAGTATCCCTGACTTCTCAGAGGCACCCGGAGAATCTCCCTGAGGTCACCGGCACAAGTCGAGGGAACACAGGTATTCTTGCCAAGACCCGAGAGAGATCTTGAGAGTCCTTCTTCAACGCGTCTAGAGGCCTGATTCCCCTACCATGACTCGAGAGCAATGACGCGCTCCCCCTTGCCACACGCATCGAGACCTAACTTCCCTGGCGCCACACAAGAGGCTCCCTGAGCTCCCCGTCGTACCTCCTGAGAAACCAACACAGGCGCTGCAGCTCGGTAAAACCACTGAGACCCCCCCCCCGTCATCGTGAGATGAGGGCCTTCTTTTCCTGCATGTCCTGGAGTGCAATCCTGAGTCCTCTCTCCAAACTCCAGAGGAGGCTTGACTCCCTTTAGTCCACTCAGTGGGCTCCAAGAAATACCCGTCGCGACTCGAGAAGAGAGATAAGTCCTTTGTTTCCCCTCGAGACGACGCCTGACTCCTGGGTGAGTCTGGAATGCAACCCCAAGATCCCAGTCACCCCTTGAGAGGAACATTAGGTCCTAGACACAAGCCTGGATGAGGTTTCTTTTGCCCTGCAGTGACTCGAGCGCAACCCCCAGCTCTCCCTCGCAACTCGAATGGAAGATTGGGCTTCCCTGGGCCAACACAAGAGGAAGCCAGAAATCCCCTTCGTAACTCGAGAATCCCGCCGAAACTCGAGAAAAACCACGTGTTTCCAACGTCATCCCAAGATGAGGCCCTTGCTGCTATGGCCTCTCAAGAAAAGAACCACGTTCCGTCTTGAAGTGCGAAACGGTACTTTGCACCCTTGATGCGACACCAAATGTTCCTGGACACGCCGGTCTCACTCGACAGGAACACCTAGGTTCCCGCACCACTTCATCTGAGCACCTTCTCCCCTCCTGTTCGAGACAGGAGGGTCTATTCCCCTGCTTTGTTTGGAAGGGGTTCCCCACATTCCCGGTGCACCTCAGGATGAGGCCGGTCTCACGAGGAAATTCGAGACATAGCGTCGGGGGTGGTGTCACATGCCGAAATACCCCGATTTCCCGGCCCACTCTTGAGAAGAACCCGATGCCCGGACACCTCTTCGAAGGCAACCCTGTGGACGAAGGCACAAAACGAAGGGTCACTGACACTCCCGTGCATCATTCGGTAAAAGCCGCAGGTTCCACACACAGCTCGACAAGAGGCCTGTCATCCCATGAACAACTCGAGAGGCAAGCAGCGTTTCATTCCTCCACTCAAGACGAGGCCTGAATCTCCGGTCCCAACTCTGAAGGGACCCTGCGATCGGAGTCCGAAATGGAGAGGAACCCTGAGGTTCCTGACTCCACTCGAGATGAGGCCCTCTTCCATTACACCAAAAACAGTGGAGGCCCGAGAGGCCCCTCCCAAATCCACAGTATCGCGACTTCTCAGAGGCACCCTTAGAAGCTCCCTGAGGTCACCGGCACAAGTCGAGGGAACACAGGGTTTCCTGACGCAACCCGAGAAAGACCTCGAAAATCCTCCTTCACGCGTCTTGAATCCCGATTCCCCTACCATGACTCGAGAGCAATGACGCATTCCCCCTCGAAACTCGCATGGAGACTTGACTTCCCTGGCGCCACACGAGAGGCTCCCTGAGCTCCCCGTCATACCTCGTGAGAAATCTGATACTGGCGCCGCAGCTGGAGAAAACCCACGAGACGCCCCTGTCATCGCGAGATGAGGGCCTTTTTTCCTGCATGGCCAGGAAAACAATCCCGAGTCATCTCTCCAAACTCCATAGGAGGCTTCACTCCCTTTACGCCACGCAGTGGGCTCCAAGAGATACCCGTCGCGAATCGACAGGAGAGTGGAGTCCTTTTTTTCCCCTCAAGACGAGGCCTGACTCTCCGGGTGAGTCCAGAATGCAACCCTGAGATCCCTGTCGGCCCAGTAGTGGAACACTAGGTCCTGGACACAAGCGTAGATGATGTCTATTTTGCCCTGCAGTGACTGGAGAGCAATCCCCAGTTCTAACTCGCAACTCGAAAGGAACACTGGATTTTCCTGGCGCCACACAAGAGGCTCCCTGAGATCCCCGTGGTACTTCATGAGACACCCCACACTGGCGCCGCAGCTCGAGAAAAACCACGAGACGCCACCGTCATCTCGAAATGAGGGCCTCCTTTTCCTGCATGGCCTGGAGTCCAATCCCGAGTCCTCTCTCCAAACTCCACAGGAGGCTTGACTCCCTTTAGTACACACATTGGGCTCCAAGAGATACCCATCGCGACTCGAGATGAGAGCGGAATTCTTTGCTTACCCTCGAGGTGAGAACTGACTCCCCGGATGAGTCTGGAATGCAAACCCGAGATCCCTGTCGCCCCTGGAGAGCAACATTAGATCCTGGACACAAGCCCAGATTAGGTCTCTTTTGCCCTGCAGTGACTCTAGTGCAATCCTCAGCTCCCCCTCGCAACCCGAATGGAAGATTGGATTTCAAGGCCAACAAGAGGAAGCCTAAATTCCCGGTCATAACTCGAGAATCCCGCCGCAACTCGAGCAAAACCACGTGGTTCTCCCGTCATCGCAAGATGAGGCCCTTGCCCACTACAGCGTTTCAAAAGATGTCCCAGGTTCCGTCTTGAAATGCGAAACGGTACTTGGCACCCTTGATGCGACCCCAAAAGTCCCCCAACACGCCGGTCTCACTCAAGGGGAACACCGAGGTTCCCGGCACCACTTCATTTAAGCCCCTTCTCCCCTCCTGATCGTGACCGGTGGCTCGATTCCACTGCTTTGTCTGCAAGGGGGCCCGACCTTCCCTGCACAACTCAGGATGAGGCCAGTCTCATGGGTAAATTCGATACGTAGCTTTGTGGGTGGTGCCACTTGCCGAAAGACTCCAATTTCCCGGTCCGCTCTTGATAAGAATCCGATGCTCGGACACCTCTTGGAAGGCAGCCTTGAGTATGAAGGTACAACACGAAGGGGCACTAACACACCTGTGCATCATCCGGAAAAACGGGCAGGTTACACACACAGCTCGACAAGTGGCCTGTCACCTCGAGAACAACTCGAGAGGCAAGAGGAGTCCCATCCTCCAGAAAAGACGAGGCCTGACTCTCCTGTACCAACATGCAGGGACCTTGCGATCTGAGTCAGAAATGGAGAGGAACACTGAGGTTCCTGCTTCAACTCGAGATGAGTCCCTCTTACATTCCACCAAATGCAGAGGAGTCTCAAGAGGACCCTCCAAACTGCACAGTATCCCTGACTTCTCAGAGGCACTCTGAGAAGCTCCCTGAGGTCGCAGGCACAAGTCAAGGGAACACTGGGTTTTATGCAGTGACCCGAGAAAGACTTCGAGAGTCCTTCTTCAACCCGTCTTGAGGCCCGATTACCCTACCATGACTCGAGAGCAATGACGAACTCCCCCTAGCCATCTCATGGGGACCTGACTTCCCTGGAGCCACACGAGAGGCTCCCTGAGCTCCCTCTCGTACCTCGTCAGAAACCCGGCACTAGCGCGGCAGTCTAGAAAACCCACGAGATGCCGCCGTCATCACGAGATGAGGGCCTGCTTTTCCTGCATGGCCTGGAGAGGAATCCCGAGTCCTCTATCCAAACAGCACAGGAGGCTTGACTCCCTTTAGGGCACACAGTGGGCTCCAAGAGATACCCATCGCGACTCAAAAGGACAGCGGAGTTCTTTGCTTCCCCTCGAGACGAGGCCTGATTCCCCGGGTGAGTCTGGTATGCAACCCCCAGATCCCTGTCGCCCCTAGGGACGAACATTAAGTCCTGGACACATGCCTAGATGAGGTCTATTTTGCCCTGCAGTGACTCGTGGACAATCCCCAGCTCTCCCTTGAAACTCGAATGGAAGATAGGACTTCCCTGGGCCAACAAATGAGGAAGACTGTATTCCCCGTCGAAACTCGAGAATCCCGCCACAACTCGAGAAACGCCACGTGGTTCCCCCGTCATCGCAAGATGAGGCCCTTGCCCCCTACAGCGTCTCAAGAGAAGTCCCACGTTCCGTCTTGAAGTGCGAAACGGTATTGGCACCCTTGATGCGACCTCAAAAGTTCCTCGACACACCGGTCTGACTCGAGGAGAACACCGAGGTTCCCGGCACCACTACATCTGGGCCCCTTCTCCCCTCCTGATCGTGACAGGAGGGTTGATTCCCCTGTTTTGTCTTGAAGGGGTTCCCGCCTTTCCCGGTGCATCTGAGGATGAGGCCGGTCTCACGAGGATATTCGAGACATAGCCTCGTGGATGGTGACACATGCCGAAAGACCCCGATTTCCCGGTTCACTCTTGATAAGATCCCAATGCCCGGACACCTCTTTGAAGATAACCCTTTTGATGAAGGCACAACACGAAGGGGCACTGACACCCCCAGGTATCGTCCGGAGAAAGCCGCAGGTACCACACACAGCTCGAGAAGTGACCTGTCTCCCCGTGAACAACTGGAGAGGCAAGCAGAGTTCCATTCCTCCACACAAGACGAGGCCTGACTCTCCTGTTCGAACTCTGCAGCGAAACTGCGATCCGAGTCAGATCTGGCCCAGGGGAAGTCAGGAGAGGAAACATGAGTTTCCTGCCTCCACTCGAGATGAGGCCCTCTTCCATTGCACCAAACCCAGTGGAGTCCCGAGAGGCCCCTCCCAACTGCACAGTATCCCTGACTTCTCAGAGGCACCCTTAGACCTTCCTGAGATCACCGGCACAAGTCGAGGGAACCAAGGGTTTCCTGCCCCAACCCGTAAAAGACCTCGAGAGTCCTTCTTCAACGCGTCTTGAGGTGCGATTCCCCTACCATGACTCGAGAGCAATGACGCGCTCCCCCTAGCCACGCGCATAGAAACCTGACTTCCCTGGCGCCACAGGAGAGGCTCCCTGAGCTCCCCATTATACCTCGTGAGCAACACCACACTGGAGCCGCAGCTCGAGAATACACACGAGACGCCCCAGTCCTCACGAGATGAGGGCCTTCTTTTCCTGTATGTCCTGGAGAGCAATCCTGAGTCCTCTCTCCAAAGTCCACAGGAGGCTTGACTCATTTTAGGCCACACAGTGAGCTCCAAGATATACCCGTCGCGACTCGAGAGGAGAGAGGTGTCCTTGGCTTCCCCTCGAGACGAGGCCTGATTCCCAGGGTGAGTCGAGAATGCAATGCCGAGATCGCTGTCGCCCCAGCAGAGGAACATTAGGTCCTGGACACAAGCCTAGATGAGGTCTATTTGGCCCTGCAGTGTCTCGAGAGCAATCCCCAGTTCTAACTCGCAATTCGAATGAAAACTGGACTTCCCTGGGCCAGTTGAAGAGGAAGCCTGAATTCCCCGTCGTAACTCGAGAATCCCGCCGCAACTCAAGAAAAACCACGTGGTTCCCCCGTCATCGAAAGATGAGGCCCTTGCCGGCTACAGCGTCTCAAGAGAAGTCCCACGTTCCGTATTGAAGAGCGAAAAGTTACTTGGAACCCTTGATGCGACCCCAAAAGTTCCCCGACATACCAGTCTCACTTGAGGAGAACACCGAGGTTCCCGGCACCACTTCATCTGAGACTCTTCTCCCCTCTTGATCGCGACAGGAGGTTCGATTCCCCTGCTTTGTCTGGAAGGCGTTCCCGACCTTCCTGGCGCACATCAAGATGAGGCCAGTCTCACGAGGAAATTCGAGACATAGCCTCATGGGTGGTGTGACATGACAAAAGACCCCGATTCCCTGGTCCGCTCTTGATAAGAACCCAATGGCAGAACCCAACTCGAAGGCAATCCTGTGGATCAAGGCACAACACGAAGGGGCAGTGACACCGCGGTGCATCGTCCAGAAAAACCCGCAAGTTCCACATACAAATCGACAAGTGGCCTGTCACCCCATGAACAACGCGAGAGTCAAGCGGAGTTCCATTCCTCCACACAAGACGAGGCCTGACTCTCCTGTCCCAACTCTGCAGGGACTCTGGGATCCGAGTCAGATCCGGCGCATTCGAAGCCAGGAGAGGAACCCTGAGGTTCCTGCCTCAACTTGTCATGAGGCCCTCTTCCATTGCACCAAACCCAGTGGAGTTCCGAGAGGCCCCTCCCAACTCCACAGTGACCCTGACTTCTCAGAGGCACGCTGAGAAGCTTCCTGAGGTCACTGGCACAAGTTGATGGAACCCAGGGTTTCCTGCTGCAACCCAAGAAAGGCCTTGAGAGTCCTTCTTTAACACGTCTTCAGGCCCAATTCCCCTACCATGACTCGAGAACAATGACGGGCTCCCTCTCACCACGTGCATAGAGACCTGACTGCCCTGGCACCACGTGAGAGGCTCACTGAGCTCCCAGTCTTACTTCGTGAGAAACCCCACACTAGCGCCACAGCTCGAGAAAACCTACGAGACGCCCCAGTCATTGGGAGATGAGGGCCTTCATTTCATGCATTGCCTGGAGAGCAATCCCGTGTCCTCCCTCCAAATACCAGAGGAGGTTTGACTCCCTTTAAGCCACTCAGTGGGCTCCAAGACATACCCGTCCGACTCGAGAGGAGAGCAGAGTCCTTTGCTTCCCCTCGAGCCGAGGCCTGACTCCAAGGTGAGTCTGGAATGCAACCCCGAGATTTCTGTCGAGTCTTGAGATGAACATTAGGTCCTGCACACAAGCCTTGGTGGGGTCTCTTTTGCCTTCAGTGACTAGAGCGCACCTCCAGCTCTTCCTCGAATCTCGAATGGAAGATAAGACTTTTGTGGGCCAACACAAGAGGAAGCATGAATTCCCTGTGGTAACTCAAATATCTCACCGCAACTCGAGAAAAACCAAGTGGTTCCGCAGTCATTCCAAGATGAGGCCCTTGCCCGCTGGAGCACCCCAAGAGAAGTCCAACGTTCCATTTTGAAGAGTGAAACGGTACTTGGAACGCTTTATGCGACCCCAAAAGTTACCCGACATACCTGTCTCACTTGAGGGAAACACCGAGGTTCCCAGCAGCACTTCATCTGAGCCACTTCTCCCCTCCTGATCGCCACAGGAGGGTCGATTCCTCTGCTTTGTCTGGAAGAGTTTCATGACCTTCGCGGAACACCTCAGGATGAGGCCGGTTTCATGAGGAAATTCGAGACAACCCACGTGGGTGCTGCCAAATGCTGAACGACCCCGATTTCCCAGTCCGCTCTTCATAAGAACCCGATGCCCGGACACCTCTTCGAAGGCAACCCTGTGGATGAAGGCACAAATCGAAGGATCACTGACACCCCCGTGCATCGTCTGGAAAAACCTGCAGATTCCACACGCAGTTTGACAAGGGGCCTGAAACCCGATGAACAACTCGAGAGGCAAGCGGAGTTAAATTCCTCAGAAAAGACGTAGCCTGACTCTCCTGTCCCAACTCTGCAGGGACCCTGCGGTCTGAGTCCGAAACAGAGAGGAAGTCTGAGGTTCCTGCCTCCCCTCGAGATGAGGCCCTCTTCCATTGCGACAAACCCAGCGGAGTCCCGAGAGGCCCCGCCAACTCCACAGTATCCATCAACTCTCAGAGACACCCTGGGAAGTTCCCTAAGGTCCCCGGCAGAAGGCGAGGGAAATGACTTTTCCCGACACAACCCGAGAAAGACCTCGATAGTCCCTCTTCAACGCGTCTCGAGGCCCTAGTCCCCTCCCGTGACTCGAGAGCCATGACGCGCTCCCCCTCGCCACGCGCAGGGAGACCTGACTTCCCTGGCGCCGCACGAGAGGCTCCCTGAGATCCTCGTCGTGCCTCGCGAGAAAACCCCCAAGGGCGCCGCAGCTCGAGGAAACCCCTGAGACGCCCCCGTCCTCACGAGGTAAAGGGCCTTCTTTTCCTACATGGCCTGGAGAACAATCCCGAGCCCTCTCTCCAAAATGAAGAGGAGGCTTGACTCCACTGAGGCCACTAGGGAGCTCCAAGAGATCCGCGTCGCGACTCGGGAGGACAGCGGAGTCCTTGGCTTCCCCTCGAGACGAGGCCTGGCACCCCGGGGGATCCTGGAATGCAACCCCGAGATCCCTGCCTTCCCTGGATAGTAACATTAGGTCCTGGACACACGCCTAGATGAGGTCTCTTTGGCCCTGCAGTGACTCAAGGCAGCCCCCAGCTTTCCCTCGCCACTCGAATGGAAGACGGGGCTTCCCAGGGCCAACAGAGGAGGAAGCCTGTAATCCCCATCATCGCTCGAGAATCCCACCGCAAATCGAGAAAAAACACGTGGTTTCAACGTCTTCGCAAGATGAGGCCCTTGCCCACTACAGCGTCTCAAGGGAAGTCCCATGTTCCGCCCTGAAGTGCGAAACGGTACCTGACACCCTTCGTACGACACCCAAAAGTTCCCTGACACGCCGGGTTCCCTCGAGGGGAACACCGAGAGTCCCGGCACAGCTTCATCTGAGCCCCTTCTCCCCTCCTGATCGCGACAGGAGAGGCGATTCCCCTGCGTGGTCCAGAAGGGGTTCCCGGCCTTCCCGGCGCACCTCAGGATGAGGCCGGTCTCACGGGGAAATTCGAGACGAGCCACGTGGGTGGTACCACATGCCGAACGCCCCCGATTCCCCGGTCCGCTCTTGAGAAGGACCCGAGGCCCGGACCCCTCTTCGAAGGCAACCCTGTGGGTGAAGGTACCACTCGAAGGGGCGCTGACACCCCCGTGAGTCGTCCGGAAAAACCCGCGGTTTCCACACACAGCTCGACGAGGTACGTGAGACACCCTGAGCAATTCGAGAGGCAAGCGGAGTTCCCTTCCTCAGACAAGACGAGGCCTGACTCTCCTGTCCCAACTCTGCAGGGACCCTGTGGTTGGAGTCCGAAAAGGAGAGGAAGCCTAAGTTTCCTGTCTCCCCTCGAGATGAGGCCCTCTTCCATTGCGCCAAGCCCAGCGGAGTCCCGAAAGGCCCCGCCAACTCCACAGCATCCCTCACCTATCAGAGGCACCATGGGAAGTTCCCTCAGGTCCCTGGCAGAAGTCGAGGGAAATGAGGCTTTCCCGCCGCAACCCCAGAAAGACCGCGAGTGTCCTTCTTCAACGCGTCTGGAGGCCCTAGTCCTCTCCCATGACTCGAGAGCCATGACGCGCTCCCCCTCGCCACGCGCACAGAGACCTGACTTCCCTGGCACCGCACGAGAGGCTCCCTGAGATCCTCGTCTTGCCTCGTGAAAAACCCCCAGGGGCGCCGCAGCTCGAGGAAACCCCTGAGAAGCCCCCATCCTTGCGAGGTGAGGGCCTTCTTTTCCTGCCTGACCCAGACCGCAATCCTGAGTCCTCTCTCCAAACTGAAGAGAAGGCCTGACTCCCTTGAGGCCATTCAGTGGGCTCCAGGAGATCTGCGTCGCGACTTGAGAGGAGAGCGGCATCCTTTGCTTGCCCTCGAGGCTAGGCCTGACTCCCCGGGGGAGTCTGGAACGCCACCCTGAGATCCCTGTCTTCCCTTGAGAGGAACGTTAAGTCCCAGACACAGGCCTAGATGAGGTCTCTTTGGCCCTGCAGTGACTCGAGTGCAACCCCAAGCTTTCCCTCGCAACTCGAATGGAAGATTAGGCTTCCCGGGGCCAACACAAGAGGAAGCCTGAAATCCCCGTCGTAACTCTAGAATCCCGCCGCAACTCGAGAAAATCCACATGGTTCCAACGTCTTCGCAAGATGAGGCCCTTGCCCGCTACGGCGTCTCAAGGGAAGTCCCAGGTTCTGTCCTGAAGTGCGAAATGGTACCTAACTCCTTTCATGCAACCCCTAAAAGTCCCCCACACGCCGGTTTCTCTCGAGGGTAACACCGAGGGTTCCGGCCCCACTTCATCTGAGCCCCTTCTCCCCTCCTGATGGCGACAGGAGAGTCGATCCCCATGCGTTGTCTGGAAGGGTCCCCGGCCTTCCCTGCACACGTCAGGATGAAGCCGGCCTCACTAGGAAATTTGAGACTAGCCCCGTGGGTGGTCCCACATGCCGAAAGACCCCGATTTCCCGGTCCGCTCTTAAAAAGAACCCGAGGCCCAGACACCTCTTCGAAGGCAACCCAGTGGGTGAAGGCACAACACGAAGGGGCACTGTCACCGTCGTGCATTTCCGGAAATACCCGCAGGTTCCACACACAGCTCAACAAGGGGCCTGAGACCCCCTGAGCACCTCGCGAGGCAAGCGGAGTTCCCTTCCTCAGACAAGACGATTCCTGACTCTCCTGTCCCAACTCTGCAGGGACCCTGCGGTCGGAGTCCGAAACGGAGAGGAAGCCTGAGGTTCCTGCCTTCCCTGGAGATGAGGCCCTCTTCCATTGCGCCAAACCCAGCAGAGTCCTGAGAGGCCCCGCCAACTCCACAGCATCCCTCATCTGTCAGAAGCACACTGGGAAGTTCCCTAAGTTCACCGGTAAACTTTTATTGCACAAGGTCCCCATGAAAAGGCCCACTCAGCAGGACAGCCACAGATTCTGTCTGCCATTAAAGGGCAGTAAGGTGCCCTCCCCTCTTCTTTGCTGCCTCGGTGGCCACCAGGGTGCAATTCGCGTACCCTTCCCTTTCCCATCCTAGCAGGTGCTCCAGGGCCCGCTGGCCTACAAAGTGCCAGAAGCAGGGCTGGGCCAGCCGGCCAGAATTCAGGGTTCTGTCCCTTGGACTTCCAGCGGACACTAGGCTGCTTGGGAAAACCGCGCAGACTCTGAGGATTTTCAGCAGAGGGGTGGAGTGGTAAAGGCCTTGACCCCAAAGACCAGGCCTTCCTGCGACCGACAGGTTGGGGAGCTCTGAGACTGTGCCAACACAGGGCGGAATACATGGTTCCCTGCTCCACGCAGTCCCCGTTCCCTTACCTGTGTTCCGCACCCCTCCGCTGTGGCCAATGGATGCCGATCCTTGGGGATCCAGGAGTTCACGAAATGGGCATTCCCAGCCGCAATGGCGACCCCCAACAGCACATCTGGAAAGCCCTCCCCCACCCCTGCCAGGAGCCGACCCCCGCTGCGAACGGACCCCCACCCTGCCCCGCGCCGCCAGGTTTCGTCCCGGCCCTGCCGGGCTCCCGGCGGGTTCCCAGCCATATTGGCGACCCCCGGGAGCACAACAGGGACCGACCCCCCACCCACAGCGAGCGGAATCACGACCTGTGCAGCCCAGGTTTACCCCACCCTGGCTGCGCTCCCGGCGCGTTTCCAGCCGCAGTGGCCATCTCCGAGAGCACAACTGGGAAGCCCTCCCCTACCCCCGCCAGGAGCCGACACCCGCCCTGCGCCGCCCGGGGCGCCCCACCCCTGCCGTGCTCCAGGGGCGCTGCCCACCTTCACCAGCGGCTCTCGGTGAGCCCCGTCCCCACGCCCGGTTCCAGGAGAGGCTCTCAGACCTCGCTGCTGCCGCCAGGTCAAACATGAGGACAATACATACAGCCCACAGAGACAATCCAAGCTGTCTATGATTTAGGGATAAAACGAGGACTACAGAAAGGCAAGATGACCTGACCTAGGAGGGCCATGATATTCTATAGAACCAGACAAAGTTGGTTACCAAGGAAACTTTTTTCCTTGGAACCCGGAAAGCTGGTTCTTTGCATATGCAATGACCAACAATTAGCTTGTTACCCAAGCCTGCCTTACTGCCACCTCCATCCCCCCACTCCCCAGAAGACTGGCTCAAAGAAATATTTTAAATCTCAGGCGGAAACCTGGAAGATGTCTTGTCTGTCTGTTTGGATTAAGGTATGTGTCAGTGTGAGCCTTGTGATTTTTGATAATATTGCTCAAGTTCTGAGTTCTGATTTCAATGGTCTCAAGACAAGGCAGCCCTTCCAAATCAAACTGCTGGAAATACAAGAAAACATTGACCTAAATGAATGTCAGAGTCCCGTGAACTGGGAACTAGTCAATATTAAATATCTAGTATTTTTGGTTTTGCTCCTCCATTATAGACATGTCTAAGAGTCAACAACATTAAGCACAACATGTTCATAGTGCCTAGGTTTCTTTTGAGGTAAAAATTGCTCTATTGTTATATGTGTCACAAGCTTGTCAGCAAGAAACTACCTGGAAACGACAACAACAAAAGTAAAAAATGTAAATGTGATATGAGCTTTTAGACAAACTCTTTACAATAATTATACTCTAAAATATCTGCCTCTCATAGTCTTGATTGAAGGCAGAGGAGAAGGGGATGACAAGGGTACGATGGTTGGATGGCATCACTGACTCGATGGACATGAGTTTGAGCAAGCCCCTGGATCTGGTGACAGACACGGAAGCCTGGCGTCCTTCAGGCCACAGGGTCCCAAAGAGTCAGACACGACTGAGCAACTGAACTGAACTGAAATAACAAACGTTTCTCCAGGTGTTTTGGTTACCCGAGTTTCTATCCTTGTGACGACAGTGTATTGAATAGCTAGGTCATTTCCAAATAAATGAAAGTTCTGAAACATTCACGACTTGAAAGGACCTCCCTTTTACACAGAAACAAAAGAGATTTTTGACTCTCCATGAATAGTGTCTGGCACCATCCTGACATGTTACATGTAAGAAAGCAATTGTTTTGTTTTGTTTTGTTCTGTTCTTGGGGGTGGGGGGAGGGGGGCGGGCTATAGCCAATGCCAATATAAAAGTCAGTTCTTGGTTGCTGAAGGGAAATGTATGACTTGTTATATCAAGAAAGTATGTGGAATGCAATGGCACTTGAGGAAGGAAAACGAAGTAGTTCTGTCTTACAGGTGGCACTTTCAGGATGGGAGAAGCAAAGGAATGGGTACAGAATGGGATAAGGAGGTTGTAGGGAAAGTGGACCCCCAGAAAAGAGTTCTGTGCCTAGCACAAGTTTTCTTGAGATGTCGAACTGCCTTTGCTAATGGATTTTAAGTTTCTTTACCTCTTAAGTGATCTCTTCTAGGTTGACCTAGAACAGAAATCTTTGGTTAGCTTTGGCTAAGTGGAGAAGAAGTGTTTCACGGTGACATATGTGATCCTTCCTGACTGTTTGCAGCCCTTTTGATATCGATGCCTTGCTTCTGCTGCTGCTGCCGCCGCCGCTGCTGCTAAGTCGTTTCAGTCGTGTCCGACTCTGTGCGACCCCATAGACGGCAGCCCACCAGGCCCCGCAGTCCCTGGGGTTCTCTAGGCAAGAACACTGGAGTGGGTTGCCATTTCCTCCTCCCATGCATGAAAGTGAAAAGTGAACGTGAAGTCGCTCAGTGGTGTCCGACTCTTAACCACCCCATGGACTGCAGCCTACCAGGCTCCTCCATCCATGGGATTTTCCACGCAAGAGTACTGGAGTGGGGTGCCATTGCCTTCTCCCATATCTATGCACAAGCCTGCCTAAATCATTGACTTCTAGCTAGCTTTGGGATGCCAATGACCTTCCACCCTTACCAGGCAACAGAGAAGAGAAAAACACTTACCACAGGAGGTCCTGGTAAGGAACAAGGAACTAACAAGCTCCCGCCAACCAGGATTCTGCAGAGGTCAACAAGAGGTCAGTAAGAGATAGAAGACTGTAGTCCAGAGGTCCTAGCAACTTCCATCTTGCAGCAGAGACCCAGCATAGTCAAAACGAATTCAATGTTGCAAAAAATAAGTAAACAAATAAAGGACAGAAGTCCTTTGAACACATGACTGAGATTAGGGGTGAGGCAGTACATGTACGGTGCCCGGAAAATCTTAAAGTATGAGAAAGGAAAGAATTTAAAGACAACTATCAAGCTGTCCGAACTGATAAAAACGAAAGATTACACAGTTTTTTCTGTATATATTAGCAGATAATAATCTGAAAAGGAATTAAAAAAAATTCCCTTTCAATAATGTCAACATGAATACAACACTTTGCCATGGATGTAACGAGGATGACAAGACTGGCACACTGGAAATTATACACCCTGGCTGAAAACTATCCTGAATACATGGACAGATATTCCATAACAATGGAAAGACTTAAGATGGCAATACCATGGAATGCATCTTCAATCTGAAATGAAGATTTGATATGATTTGATCGCTCAGAGCTTTTGTGTCATCAATTGTTATTAAAGTATAAATGAGATAGAGAAAGCTGCTGACTTAGACTTGAGGCGGGGTGTACGCCCTGCTGGTTTCTAGCCAGATATTCTACAGGCACTAGCAGTCAGCTAAGGAAAGAAAGGCACTGTCTCAGGGAATGGCACCAGGCCCCTCCCCCACGACATGCCTTGAGGTCACATTGGCAGCAGGTGAGTCATCCTGGGCCAAAAACTGATTGACATGAATCTTGAAGAAAGGCAGTATTCCAGGCAAACATATCATTTCCTTAACATAGATTAGGAGAACAAGGTACGAGGAAAACATACTGTTTTGTTCAAGTCGCTTCTGAGCCTATTGGGGGAACCGACCTGAAGCCAGAGTCCAGCAGATATACATAGGATATTTACATCGCTTAAGACAAACATTTCCTCAGGAACAAATGCATTGCTTAGCTCAAGGTTTGTCTGCGAAATTCTTACACATCAGTAGATGGCTCCGAGCTGGGTTTCTACACACAAGAACATGAATGCAAAGGACAAGCCTGCACAGCCCATCTGCCCCCCTCCCCCACAGCCAGCAGCATTTCCAAGTGACCTCCTAAGGCCTTCCCCAAAATACAGGGGCACCTCTGGGTTTCCTGTTTCAAGCTCTTCGAACACTTTTCTTAAAAAAAAAAAAAATCCTGCACACTTCTTGATAGAATGCCACAGTGCAAGGAAAACAGGCCTTCAATACTTAAACCTCCCTGTGCCAAACACTTGGGGCTTGGTTTTGTTTTGTTTTGTTTTTTAATTACACCACCACATAATTTAAACTTTTTACAATTTCTAATTATTCAGTACCAAAACACCAAACTTTTATTGCACAAGGTCCCCATGAAAAGGCCCACGCATCAGGACAGCCACAGATTCTGCCATGAAAGGGCAGCAAGGTGCCCTCCCCACTTCTTTGCTGCCTGGGCGGCCACCAGGGTTTGAAATCCATGCACCCTACTAACTTTCTAGGGTGCAATTCGCGGACCCTTCCCTTTCTCATCCTAGCAGGTGCTCCAGGGCCCGCTGGCCTACAAAGTGCCAGAAGCAGGGCTGGGCCAGCCGGCCAGAGTTCAGGGTTCTGTCCCTTGGACTTCCAGCGGACACTAGGCTGCTTGGGAAAACCGTGCAGACTGAGATTTTTCAGCAAAGGGGTGGATCGGTAAAGGCCTTGACACCAAGGGCGAGGCCTTTCTGCAACCGCCAGGTTGGGGAGCTCCGAGAATGTGCCAACAGAGGGCGGAATACGTGGTTCCCTGCTCCAAGCAGTCCCAGTTCTCTGACCTGTGGCCCGCAGCCCTCAGCTGCACCCACTAGATGTGGATCCTTGGGGACACATTAGCATAGGAAATGGGCATTCCTAGCCGCAGTGGCGACCCCGGAGAGCACAACTGGGACCGAACCCCCACCCACAGCCATCTAAATCTCGACCCGCGCAGCCCAGGTTTACCCCGCCCCGGGTGCGCTCCAGGCGCGTTTCCAGCCTCAGTGGCCACCACCGAGAGCACAACTGGGAAGCCCTCCCCCACCCCCGCCAGGAGCCGAACCCCGCCCCGCGCCACCAGGGTTCACCCCGCCCCTGCCGCACTCCCAGCGCGTTTCCAGCTGCAGTGGGCACCCCCGAGAGCACAACTGTTACCACCCCCCACCCCCTCCCGACCGGAACCCCGACCCGCGCCGCCTGGGATCGCCCCGCCCCTGGCGCGCTCCCGGCGCATTGCCCACTTCCACCAGGGGCTCCCGGTGAGCCCTGTCCCCACCCCCGGTTCCAGGAGAGGCTCTCGGACCTCGCTACTGCCGCCAGGTCAAACACGAGGACAATACATCCACCCCACAGAGACAATCCAAGCTGTCTATGATTTAGGGTTCAAACGAGGACTACAGAAAGGAAAGATGTCCTGACCTAGGAGGGCCATGAGAGTCTATAGATCCAAACAAAATTGGGTACCAAGGAAGCTTTTTTCCTTGGAACCCGGAAAGCTGGTTCTTTGCATATGCAATGACCAACAATTAGCTTGTTACCCAAGCCTGCCTCGCTGCCACCCCCACTCCCCCCCCCCACACTTCCCAGGAAAACGGCTCAAAGAAATATTTTAAATCTCAGGCGGAAAACTGGAAGATGTCTTGTCTGTCTGTCTGGATTAAGGTATATGTCAGTGTGAGCCTTGTGTTTTTTGATAATATTGCTCAAGTTCTGAGTTCTGATTTCAATGGTCTCAAGACAAGGCAGCCCTTCCAAATCAAACTGCTGGAAATACAAGAAAACACTGACCTAAATGAATGTCAGAGTCCCGTGAACTGGGAACTAGTCAATATTAAATATCTAGTATTTTTGGTTTTGCTCCTCCACTATAGACATGTCTAAGAGTCAACAACATTAAGCACAACATGTTCATAGTGCCTAGGTTTCTTCTGAGGTAAAAATTGCTCTATTGTTATATGTGTCACAAGCTTGTCAGCAAGAAAGTACCTGGAAACAGCAACAACCAATGTAAAAAATGTAAATGTGATATGAGCTTTTAGATAAACTCTTAACAATAATTATACTCTAAAATATCTGCCTCTCATAGTCTTGATTGAAGGCAGAGGAGAAGGGGATGACAGAGGATAAGATGGTTGGATGGCATCACTGACTCGATGGACATGAGTTTGAGCAAGCCCCTGGAGTTGGTGATGGACACGGAAGCCTGGCGTCCTGCAGGCCACGGGGTCCCAAAGAGTCAGACTCGACTGAGCAACTGAACTGAACTGAACGTACAATCGTTCCTCCAGGTGTTTTGGTTTCCTGAGTTTCTATCCTGGTGCTAAACTAAGTGACGACAGTGTATTGAATAGCTAGGTCACTTCCAAATAAATGAAACTTCTTAAACATTCACGACTTGAAAGGACCTCCCTTTTACACAGAAACAAAAGAGATTTTTGACTCTGCATGAATAGTGACTGGCACCATCCGAACATATTAAATGTAAGAAAGCAATTTTTTTGTTTTGTTTTGTTTTGTTCTGTTCTTGCAGGAAGCGGGGTGGGCGCTATTATCACTGATAGGTATGCTCACCAATCTATCAAATGCCAATATAAGAGTCAGTTCTTGGTTGCTGAAGGGAAATGTATGACTTGTTATTACAAGAATGTATGGAATGCAATCACACTTTAAGAAGGAAAACGAAGTAGTTCTGTCTTAGAGGTGGCATTTTCAGGACGGGAGAAGCAAAGGAATGGGTACAGAATGGGATAAGGAGGTTGTAGGGAAAGTAGGCCCCCAGAAAAGAGTTTTGTGCCTAGCACAAGTTTTCTTGAGATGTTGAACTGCCTTTGCTAATGGAGTTTAAGTTTCTTTACCTCTTAAGTGATCTCTTCTAGGTTGACCTAGAACAGAAATCTTTCGTTAGCTTTGGCTAAGGGGAGAAGTATTGTTTCACGATGACATATGTGATCCTACCTGACTGTTCTCATCCCCTTTGATATCTATGCACTGCTGCTGCTGCTGCTGCAGCTGCTAAGTGGTTCAGTTGAGGCCGACCCTGTGCCACGCCATAGATGGCAGCCCACCAGGCCCCGCAGTCCCTGGGGTTCTCTAGGCAAGAACACTGGAGTGGGTTGCCATTTCCTCCTCCTATGCATGAAAGTGAAAAGTGAAAATGAAGTCGCTCAGTGGTGTCCGACTCTTAGCCACCCCATGGACTGCAGCCTAGCAGGCTCCTCCGTCCTTGGGATTTTCCAGGAGTGGGGTGCCATTGCCTTCTCCCATATCTATGCACAAGCCTGTTTAAATAATTGACTTCTAGCCAACTTTGGGATGCCCATGACCACCCACCCTTACCAGGCAACAGAGAAGAGGAAAACACTTACCACAGGAGGTTCTGATAAGGAACAAGGAACTAACAAGCTCCCACCTACCAGGATTCTGCAGAGATCAACAAGAGGTCAGCAAGAGATGAGAGACTGCAGTCCAGAGGTCCTAGCTACTTCCATCTAGCAACAAACACCCAGCATAGTCAAAACGATTTCAATGTTAAAGAATAAATAAATAAATAAATAAATAAATAAAAGGACAGAAGTTCTTTGAACACATGTCTGAATTTAGGGGTGAGGCATTACATATGTGTCCCAGGATAATCTTAAAGTGTCAGAAAGTAAAGAAATTAAAGACAACTATCAAGCTGTCCAAACTGATAAAAATGAATGATTACACAGTTTTATCTGTATACATTAGCAGATAATAATCTGAAAAGGAATTTTAAAAAATTCCCTTTCAATAATATCAACATGAATAAAACACTTTGCCATGGATGTAACGAGGATGACAAGACTGGCACACTGGAAATTATACATCCTGGCTGAAAACTATCCTGAATACATGGACAGATATTCCATAACGATGGAAAGACTTAAAATGGCAATACCATGGAATGCATCTTCAATCTGAAATGAAGATTTGATATGATTTGATCGCTCAGAGCTTTTGTGTCATCAAGTGTTATTAAAGTATTAAAGAGATAGAGAAAGCTGCTGACTTAGACTCGAGGCGGGGTGGGGGGGGGGGTAATAAGAGTACCCCCTGCTGGTCTTTAGCCAGATATTCTACAGGCACTAGCAGTCAGCTAAGGAAAGAAAGGAACTGTTTCAGGGAATGGCACCAGGCCCCTCCCCCACGACAGGCATTGAGATAATATTGGCAGCAGGTGAGTCATCCCGGGCCAAAACTTGATTGACATGAATCTTGAAGAAAGGCAGTATTGCAGGCAAATATATCATTTCCTTAACATAGATAAGGAGAACAAGCTAGGAGGAAAACATGCTGTTTTGTTCAAATCGCTTCTGAGCCTTTTGGGGGAACCGACCTGAAGCCAGAGTCTAGCGGAAATACATAGGATATTTACATCGCTTAAGACAAACATTTTCTTAGGAAAAAATGCATTGCTTAGCTCAAGGTTTGTCTGCGAAATTCTTACACATCAGGAGATGGCTCCGAGCTGGGTTTCCACACACAAGAACATCCATGCAAAGGACAAGACTGCACAGCCCATCTGCCGCCCTCCCGCACATCCAGCAGCATTTCCAAGTGACCTCCTAAGGCCTTCCCCAAAATACAGGGGCACCTCTGGGTTTCCTGTTTCCCTCACTTCGAACACTTTCCTTAAAAAAAAAAAAAATCCTGCACACTTCTTGATAGAATGCCACAGTGCAAGGAATACAGTCCTTCAATATTTAAACCTCCATTTGCAAAACACTTGGAGCTTGGTTTTGTTTTGTTTTGTTTTTTAATTACACCACCACATAATTTAAAGCTTTTACACGTTCTAATTATTCAGTTCCAAAACACCAAACTTTTATTGCACAGGGTCCTCATGAAAAAGCCCACGCAGCTGGACAACCACAGATTCTGCCATGAAAGGGCAGCAAGGTGCCCTCCCCCCTTCTTTGCTGCCTGGGCGGCCACCAGGGTTTGAAATCCATGCACCCTACTAAGTTTCTAGGGTGCAATCCATGGACCCTTCCCTTTCCCATCCCAGCAGGTGCTCAAGGGCCCGCTGGCTTACAAAGTGCCAGAAGCAGGGCTGGGCCAGCCGGCCAGAGTTCAGTGTTCTGTCCCTTGGACTTCCAGAGGACACTAGGCTGCTTGGAAAAACCGCGCAGACTCAGATTTTTCAGCAGAGGGGTGGAGCGGTTAAGGCCTTGACCCCAAAGGCAAAGCCTTTCTGCGACCGCCAGGTTGGGGAGCTCCGAGAATGTGCCAACAGACGGCGGAATACTTGGTTCCCTGCTCCACGCAGTCCCAGTTCCCTTACCTGTGGTCCGCAGCCCTCCGCTGCACCCACGGGATGGCGATCCTTGGGGACCCAGGAGCGGACGAAATGGGCGTTCCCAGCCGCAGTTGCAACCCCCGAGAGCGCAACTGGGAACCCCTCCCCATCCCCCCCATGAGCCGACCCCCGCCCCGCGCCGCCAGGGTTAGCCCCGCCCCTGCCGCGCTCCCGGTGCGTTCCCAGCCGCAGTGGCGACCCCCGGGAGCACAACTGGGACCACCCCCACCCAAAGCCATCTGAATCTCGACCCCCGCAGCCCGGGTTTACCCAGTCCCTGGTGCGCTTCCGGCGCGTTTTCAGCCTCAGTGTCCACCTCGGAGAGCACAACTGGGAAGCCCGCCCCCAACCCCGCCAGAAGCCGACCCCCGCCCCACGCCGCCCGCGTTCGCCCCGCCCCTGCACGGTCCAGGTACCTTCCCAGCTTCTAGCGTTCACGCCCGGGTAGGAGCAGGATGTAGGAGTATGGGAGATGTGTCTGGAGCCTGACAGCCTCAGCTCCGCTCTGGCCTGCCCTTTGGACCTAGGAGCCAGGCCAACTTGCAGAGGGCTTAGGGCCCCATTGTATGCAAACTACCAAGGCCTACCGCAAGGAGAGCTCTGTCCGAGGGAAGGGAAGCGCCCCAGGCTGCGTTCCCAAGCTGTTGCTTGGCAATGCAGACTCAGCGGTAAACGGAGGGAATCAGGCTCTCTGTAGCCGCAGCTTCACACACAGGTGTGTCTCCGTAGGAATCAAGAAAGATCCTGACAGAGTGAGGTTCATTAGAGCTATACTAAAGAGCAAAGGCTTGTCCATGTGGTCTTGCCTTCCCCTGTGCCTTTGGGTCTCCAGGCTCGGCCCCAGCTCCGTGGAAACAACCCCTGAGAAAATATCTTCAAGATCCACTTTTCCCAGTGTCTGGGAACCGGGGTTCGTAGGAGGAGAGAAAAGCACGCCTCCATCGGGAACGAAAAGGCAGCCCACCTGCCTGTGTTTTGAAGCCTCTATTTGGAAGGAATGGGTTAGCTTCTCCTAAAGGAGACCTCCAGATCTGCTCAGAAGTCGGTAATTCCAGAGGCAGGGTACTGGTTCCTGACTGCCCTTTGCTAGCCTTGCAAAGATATTCCTAGATTCTAGAGTTATTTTCCATGAAGGAGCAGGCTTCGGGAATGTGTCAGACGGGACTGGCTCCTTATTGACCTCAGCTCAGCTATTGCCTTTCCATTCAAACTAGGACAAGGGCCTACTTTATGAAGGGTAAGGGTCTTCTTCTTTGAAACTGCCAAGGGCTACAGCAATGAGACCTCTGTCAAGGCGAGGGAAGCCTAAGAGGACGGATTCTCAACCAGGTGCTTTACTACAAAGGATCAGCACCCCACGGAGAGAACCAAGATCCCTGTGCACCAATGTTGGGAGTGTAGCTTCACACACAGAGTTGTCTCTATAGGAGCCAAGAATGTTCCTGAGAGATTAGGTTCACTAAACCTCTCCTACAGAGCATAGACCTGTCCATGTGGTTTTTCCTTCCCCTGTGAGTTGGGTCCCCGAGGTCCGCCACACCTCCGGGGAAACTGTCCCTGAGAAAAGATCTCCAGGAACCGCTTCGCTGAGGCTGGGAAACGCTGTTCACAGGAAGTAAGGCAAGCGAATCTCCTGCAGAGAAAAAGAGGCCTTACTGTCCCTGGAGGAGCAGGCTGCCAGAGTGTGTGAAACCTGACTGTTGCCTTACTGGCCTCAGCTCCGCCATTGCCTGTTCATCCGAGCTAGCATCCAGGCCTCCTTGGAAAAGCGTTTGGGTGCAGATTTCTACAAAGTGCCAAGGGCTACAGCAGTGAGAATTCTCTCGGTGGTAAGGGAGAGCATTTTATGGATTCTCAAGCTGTTTTCTGAATGACAGCGTCAAAATGAACAGAGAGAATCAGGCTCTCTGTGCCCCTATGTTAGGTACACAGCTTCACACACAGAGGTGTCTCTATAGGAGCCAAGAATGCTCCTGAGAGATGAGGTTCACTAGAGGTCTGCTACAGAGCATAGACCTGTCCATGTGGTCTTGCCTTCCCCTGTGCCTTTGGGCCCCGGGCTCGGCCCCAGGTCCGTGGAAACAACCCCTGAGAAAATATCTTCAAGATACGCTTTTCCCAGAGGCTGGGAACTGGAGTTCATAGGAGGAGAGAAAAGCAAGCCTCCTTCGGGCACGAAAGGCCGCCAACCTGCCTGTGTTTTGAAGCCTCTATTTGGAAGGAATGGGTTAGCTTCTCCTAAAGGAGACTTCCAGATCTGCTCAGAAGTCGGTAATTCCAGAGGCAGGGTGCTGGTTCCTGACTGCCCTTTGCCAGCCTTGCAAAGACATTCCAAGATTCTAGAGTTATATTCCATGAAGGAGCAGGCTTCGGGAATGTGTCAGAGGGGACTGGCTCCTTATTGGCCTCAGCTCAGCTATTGCCTTTCCATTCAAACTAGGACAAGGGCCTACTTTATGAAGGGTAAGGGTCTTCTTCTTTGAAACTGCCAAGGGCTACAGCAATGAGACCTCTGTCAAGGCGAGGGAAGCCTAAGAGGACGGATTCTCAACCAGGTGCTTTACTACAAAGGATCAGCACCCCACGGAGAGAACCAAGATCCCTGTGCACCAATGTTGGGAGTGTAGCTTCACACACAGAGTTGTCTCTATAGGAGCCAAGAATGTTCCTGAGAGATTAGGTTCACTAAACCTCTCCTACAGAGCATAGACCTGTCCATGTGGTTTTTCCTTCCCCTGTGAGTTGGGTCCCCGAGGTCCGCCACACCTCCGGGGAAACTGTCCCTGAGAAAAGATCTCCAGGAACCGCTTCGCTGAGGCTGGGAAACGCTGTTCACAGGAAGTAAGGCAAGCGAATCTCCTGCAGAGAAAAAGAGGCCTTACTGTCCCTGGAGGAGCAGGCTGCCAGAGTGTGTGAAACCTGACTGTTGCCTTGCTGGCCTCAGTTCCACCATTGCCTGTTCCTCCGAACTAGGACCCAGGCCTATTTGGAGAAGCGTTTGGCTGCGGATTTCTACAAAGTGCCAAGGGCTACAGCAGTGAGAATTCTCTCAGCGGTAAGGGAGAGCATTTTATGGATTCTCAAGCTGTTTTCTGAACGACAGGGTCAAAATGAACTGAGAGAATCAGGCTCTCTGTGCCCCTATGTTAGGTACGCAGCTTCACACACAGAAGTGTCTCTATAGGAGCCAAGAATGTTCCTGAGAGATGAGGTTCACTAGAAGTCTGCTACAGAGCATAGACCTGTCCATATGGTTTTGCCTTGCCCTGTGAGTTGGGTCCCTGAGGTCCGCCCCAGCTCAGGGGAAGGAGCCCCTGAGAAAAGATCTCCAGGGACCGCTATTCCCCCAGGCTGGCAAATGCAGTTCACAGGAGGTAACACAAGCGAGCCTCCTGCAAGGCACAACAGGCCTTAGTCTCCCTGGACGATCAGGCTGCAAGAGTGTGTGAGACCTGACTGGTGCCTTACTGACCTCAGCTCCGCCATTGCATGTTCCTCCGAACTAGGACCCAGGCCTACTAGGAGAAGGGTTTGTGTATGGATTTCTAAATACTGCCAAGGGGTATAGCAATGAGAACTGTCACGGGTAAGGAAGAGCATTGTATGGATTTTCAAGCTGTTGTTTGAACGACAGCTTCAAAGCTGCACAGAGAGAATCAGACTCTGTGTCTCCATGTTCGGTACACAGCTTCACAGACAGGGGTGTCTCCATAGGAAACAAGAACGTTCCTGACAGAGTGAGGTTCACTAGAGCTCTCCTAGAGAGCAAAGACTTGTCCATGTGGTTTTTCTTCCCCTGTGCGTTTGGGGCTCCAGGCTCGGCCCCAGCTCCGTGGAAACAACCCCTGAGAAAAGATCTTCAAGATCCGCTTTTCCCAGAGGCTGGGATGTGGGGTACATAGGAGGCGGGAAAAGCAGGCCTCCTTCAGAGAGCAAGAGGCAGCCAAGCGGCCTGCGTTTGGAAGCCTCTATTTGGAAGAATGGGTTAGCTTCCCCTAAGGGAGACCTCCAGATCTGTTCAGAAGTCGGTAATTCCAGAGGCAGTGTGCAGGGTGCTGACTGCCCTTTGCCAGCCTTGCAAAGACATTCCTAGATTCTACAGTTATCTTCCTGAAGAAGCAGGCTTTGGGAATATGTCAGACTTGACTGGCGCCTTATTGGCCTCAGCTCAGCTATTGCCTTTCCATTCAAAGTAGGACAAGGCCCTACTTTATGAAGGGTAAGGGTCTTCTTCTTTCCAAACTGCCGAGGGCTACAGCAATGAGACCTCCGTAAATGCGAGGGAAGCATAAGTGGATGGATTATCAGGAAGGTTCTTTGCCACCAAGCATCAGCACCCCACGGAGAGAATCAGGCTCCATTTGCCCCTATGTGGGGTGTGTAGATTCACAAACAGTGGTGTCTCTACAGGAGCCAAGAATGTTCCTGAGAGATGAGGCTCACAAGAGCTCTCCTACAGAGTGCTCACCTGTACATGTGGTTTCGCCTTCCCCTGTGAGTTGGGTCCCCGAGGTCCGCCCCAGCTCCGAGAAAACAGCCTCTGAGAAAAGATCTCCAGGAACCGCTTTTCGCCCAGGCTGGGAAAAGCTGTTCACAGGAAGTAAGGCAAGTGAGCCTCCTGCAGAGAAAAAGAAGCCTTACTGTCCCTGGAAGAGCAGGCTGCCAGAGTGTGTGAAAACTGACTGGTCCCATACTGGTCTTAGCTCCGCCATTGCTTGTTCCTCCGAACTGGGACTCAGGCCTACTTGGAGAAGGGTTTAGGTGCCGATTTCTACAAACTGCCAAGGGCTACTGCAATGAGAACTCTCTCAGAGGTAAGGGCGAGAATTGTATGGATTCTCAAGCTGTTTTCTGAACGACAGCATTAAACCTGCACAGAGAGAATCAGGCTCTCTGCCGCCATGTTGGGTACGCAGTTTCACACACAGAGGTGTCCGCATAGGAGCCAAGGACGTTCATCAAAGACTGAGGTTCACTAGAGCTCTCTTAGAGAGCAAAGACTTGTTCATGTGGTTTTGCCTTCCCCTGTATGTGTGGGTCTCTGGGCACAACCCCAGCTCCGTGGAAACAACCCCTGAGCAAAGATCTCCAAGATCTGTTTTTCCCCCATGCTGGGAACCAGGGATCATAGGAGGCAGGAAAAGCAAGCCTCCTTCAGGCAAGAAGAGGCAGCCAACCGGCCTGTGTTTGGAAGCCTCTATTTGCAAGGAATGGGTTAGCTTCTCCAGAAGGAGACCTCCAGATCTGCTCAGAAGATAGAAATTCCAGAGGCAGGGTCGAGGTTCCTGACTGCCCTTTGCCAGCCTTGCAAAGACATTCCTAGATTCTAGCAATATTTTCCATGAAGCAGCAGGCATTGGGAATATGTCAGAGTTGACGGGTGCCTTACTGGCCTCAGCTCAGCTATTGCCTTTCCTTTCAAACTAGGATCAGGGCCTACTTGGTGAAGGGTAAGGGTCTACTTCTTTCCCAACTGCCAAGAGACACAGCAATGAGACCTCTGTCAAGGCGAGGGAAGCGTAAGCGGATGGATTCTCAAACAGGTGCTTTGCCACAAAGCATCAGCACCCCACGGAGAGAATCAGGCTCCCTGTGCCCCTATGTTCGGTGTGTAGCTTTACACACAGAGGTGTCTCTGTACGAGCCAAGAATGTTCCTAAGACTTGAGATTCACTAAGGTCTCCTACAGAGCATAGACCTGTCCATGTGGTTTTTCCTTCCCCTGTGAGATGGGTCCCCGAGGTCCACCCCAGCTCTGGGGATAGAGCCCCTGAGAAAAGATCTCCAGGAACCGCTTTTTGCCCAGGCTGGGAAACGCAGTTCACAGGAGGCAAGGCAAGCGAGCCTCCTGCAGGGAAAAATAGGCCTTACTGTCCCTGGAGGAGCAGGCTGCCAGAGTGTGTGACACCTGACTGGTGCCTTACTGACCTCAGCTCCGCCATTGCATGGCCATCCAAACCAGGACCCAGGCCTACTTGGAGAAGGGTTTGGGTGCGGATTTGTAAAAACTGCCAAAGGCTACAGCAATGAGAAGTCTCTCAGAGGTAAGGGAGAGCATTCTATGGATTCTCAAGCTGTTGTTTGAACGACAGCTTCAAAGCTGCAAAGAGAGAATCAGGCCCTGTGTGCTCCCTTGTTGGGTACGCAGCTTCACACACAGGGGTGTCTCCATAGGTGTCAAGAACGTTCCTGACACAGTAAGTTTCACTTAGAGGTCTCCTGGAGAGCAAAGACTTGTCCATGTGGTTTTCCTTCCCCTGTGCGATTGGGTCTCTGGTCTCGGCCCCAGCTCCATGGAAACAAACCCTGAGAAAATATCTTCAAGATCCGCTTTTCCCAGAGGCTGGGAACAGGGCTTCATAGGATGCGAGAAAAACAGGCCTCCTTCGGGCGCGAAGAGGCAGCCAACCGGCCTGTTTGGAAGCCTCTATTTGGAAAGAATGGGTTAGCTTCTCCTAAAGGAGACCTCCAGATCTGCTCAGAAGTCGGTAATTCCAGAGGCAGGGTGCTGGTTCCTGACTGTCCTTTGCCAGCCTTGCAAAGACATTCCCAGATTCTAGAGTTATTTTCCATGAAGGTGAAGGCTACGGGAGTATGTCAGACTTGGCAGGCACCTTATTGGCCTCAGCTCAGCTATTACCTTTCCATTCAAACTAGGACAAAGGCCTACTTTATGAAGGGTAAGGGTCTTCTTCTTTCCAAACTGCCAAGGGCTACAGCAATGGGACCTCTGTCAAGGCGAGGGAAGCCTAAGTGGATGGATTATCAAGCAGGTGCTTTGCCACAAAGCATCAGCACCCCACGGGGAGAATCAGGCTCCATTTGTCCCTATGTTGGGTGTGTAGCTTCACATACAGAGGTGTCTCTATAGGAGGCCAGAATGTTCCTGAGAGATGAGGTTCACTAGAGCTCTCCTACAGAGAATAGGCCTGTCCATGTGCTTTTGCCTTCCCCTGTGAGTTGGGTCCTCGAGGTCCTCCCCAGCTCCGGGGAAGGAGCCCCGGAGAAAAGATCTCCAGGGACCTCTTTTCCCCCAGGCTGGGAAATGCAGCTCACAGGAGGGAAGTCAAGTGAGCCTCCTGCAGGGAAAAAGAGGGCTTACTGTCCCTGGACGATCAGGCTGCCAGAGTGTGTGAGACCTGACTGGTGCCTTACTGGCCTCAGCTCCGCCATTGCATGTTCCTCCGAACTAGGACCCAGGACTACTTGGAGAAGGGTTTGGGTGCGGATTTCTAAAAACTGCCAAGGGCT
The DNA here is from genome assembly GCF_029407905.1 of Bubalus kerabau. NCBI lineage: Eukaryota > Metazoa > Chordata > Mammalia > Artiodactyla > Bovidae > Bubalus > Bubalus kerabau. The sequence goes on along the minus strand of NW_026577890.1, from coordinate 859,167 downwards.
ACAGCAATGAGAACTCTGTCACGGGTAAGGAAGAGCATTGTATGGATTTTCAAGGTGTTTTTTGAACGACATCTTTAAAGCTACACAGAGAGAATCAGGCTCTCTGTGCCCCCATGTTGGGTACGCACCTTCGCACACAGGGGTGTCTCCATATGAATCAAGAATGTTCGTGACAGAGTGAAGTTCACTAGAGCTCTCCTAGAGAGCAAAGACTTGTCCATGTGGTTTTTCTTCCCCTGTTAGTTTGGGTCTCCAGGCTTAGCCCCAGCTCCGTGGAAACAACCCCCGAGAAAAGATCTTCAAGATCCGCTTTTCCCAGAGCCTGGGAAGCTGGGTTCATAGGAGGCAGGAAAAGCAAGCCTCCTTCGGGCACGAAGAGGCAGCTGACCGGCCTGTTTTTGGAAGTCTCAATATGGAAGGAATGAGTTCGATTCTCCTAAAGGAGACCTCCAGATCTGCTCAGAAATCGGTAATTCCAGAGGCAGGGTGCAGGCTCCTGACTGCCCTTTGCCAGCCTTGCAGAGACATTCCTAGATTCCAGCGTTATTTTCCATGAAGGAGCAGGCTTCGGGAATATATCAGACTTGACTGGCGCCTTATTGGCCTCAGCTCAGCTCTTGCCTTTCCTTTCAAACTAGGACAAGGGCCCACTTTATGAAAGGTAAGGGTCCTCTTCTTTCCAAACTGCCAAGGGCTACAGCAATGAGACCTCTGTCAAGGCGAGGGAAGCGTAAGCTGATGGATTCTCAAGCAGGTGCTTTGCCACAAAGCATTAGCACCCCACGGAAAGAATCTGGCTCCCTTTGCCCCTACGTTGCGTGTGTAGCTACACACACAGAGGTGTCTCGATAGGAGCCAAGAATGTTCCTGAGAGAGGAGGTTCACTGTTGGGGGCCAGAGTGAGGCACTCCGCCCATGGCAAAGGTCATGAGGAAGGAGGCTCGACATACGCAAAGGTGGGATCGAGCCTCAGGAGTCCCCCTGGAAATCCTCGAGCATCTACCCCCATAACCAGAGCCTGCCTACCTTACTACTTTGTGCTCTCACCTACACCTCTGACTTTACGGGGGGCTGTCCCCCACCACCTCTTTCGGAGAAGGAGTTAACCTAGAGCTCCAGTTGATAAAAACCCCTGGGTGTGACAAGAGTGTTTTAACCTACAAACTCCTCTGAAGGTTCCCTAGCCTGCCTGACAGGCTTGTCCGGCCACATGTGATTGCTCACAGCCTCTCAACCATGAGAGGCACGAGATGCTTTAAACCTTCTAAAAACAGGTTCCTTAGAAAAGTTAGAAAATTATTAGTATAAGTATAATGGGCTGATTAGAAATCATATTGCTGAAGGGTTTTTCATTCGTTGAGCTGATGTTTACTGCTAAGTCTCCACATCCCCTGCCCTTATACACATTAATGAATATATAGAAGAAATAAGTATTAACCTTTGATATAAATCACGTTAGACCTTAGGCTAAGTAAATTCTTTCCTTAACTAAAACCCACTACACCCTCACCCTATAGGAATGTAACTTTATTTGGGTGGCGTCTGTTTTAAGAATAATCACCCCTGGAGAAATAAGTGTCCTGGTTGACTGACCGCTGTCACAAGGAGAGGGTCGTAAATTGTCAGCAGGCCCCCCGGCCAGAAGATGATGTAACACCCCTAAGACCTCTGTATACTTTTGTATGAAGCACCTGACTTTGATAAAAGTCAGGACTGCTGACCCCACGTGACTTTGGCATAACATCTCAGTGTATAAAAGTAGACCATGGAAAATAAAGAATTGGGATCAGTTTCTCGAAATACTGGTCTCCCCATGTCTCTCTCTCTCTCTCACTCTGGTTGAGTCTCCATCTGGAGCGCGGAACCCACCAAGCTTACTAATTTTGCCTGGGCTTCTAAGATCCGACCGGGGAGGCCTCAGTGTCTCCTCTCCTTCGGGAGAACGGAAGGACACCTGCGGCCTACGTAAGTGCTGCAAGCTTCTTGTCTTGAAGTTTTATTGGTCCCCCGCGTAAACCAAGCTACTCAGCCTCTTTTCTCCACTGAATTTTCCTACTGAGCTATCCTCATTTTATTACTCTTTATATCCTTAATTAACGTTTAATTAAGCAGTTGTTCCCTGACCCTCGCCTACACCGTCTCTGCTTCGAATACCCTGGATCAGCTGGGGCTGGACCCCGGCAGTTCACTAGAGATCTCCTACAGAGCATAGACCTGTCCATTTGGTTTTGCCTTCCCCTGTGAGTTGGGTCCCCGAGGTCCGCCCCAACTCCGGGGAAGCAGCCCCTGAGAAAAGATCTCCAGGAACTGCTTTCCGCCCAGGCTGGGAAACGCTGTTCACAGGAAGTAAGGCAAGCGAGCCTCCTGAAGGGAAATAGAGGCCTTACTGTCCCTGGAGGAGCAGGCTGCCAGAGTGTGTGACACCTGACTGGTGCCTTACTGGCCTCAGCTCCGCTATTGCATGTTCATCTGAACTTGAACCCAGGCCTACTTGGAGAAGTGTTTGTGTGCCGATTTCCAGAAACTGCGAAGGGCTACAGCAATGATAACTCTCTCAGTGGTAAGGGAGAGCATTGTGTGGATTCTCAATTTGTTGTTTGAACGACAGCGTCAAAGCTGCACAGAGAGAATCAGGTCTCTGTGTCTCTATGTTGGGTAAGCAGCTTCCCACACAGAGATGTCCCCGTTGGAGCCAAGAACATTCCGCATAGACTGAGGTTCACTAGAGCACTCCTAGAGAGCAAAGACTTATCCATGCGGTTTTCCCTTCCCCTGTGCGTGTGGGTCTCCGGGATCGGCCCCTGCTCCGTGGAAACAGCCTCTGAGAAAAGATCTCCAAGAACCTCTTATCCCCCAGGCTGGGAAGCGGAGTTCACAGGAGGTGGGATAAGCAAGCTTCCTTCGGCAAGAAGAGACAGCCAACCGGCCTGTGTTTGGAAGCCTATATTTGCAAGGAATGGGTTAGTTTCTCCTGACCGAGACCGCCAGATGTGCTGAGAAGATAGAAATTCCAGAGGCAGGGTCGAGGTTCCTGACTGCCCTTTGCCAGCCTTGCATAGACATTCCCAGATTCTAACGTTATTTTCCATGAAGGAGCAGGCATCGGGAATATGTCAGACTTGACTGGCGCCTTACTGGCCTCAGCTCAGCTACTGCCTTTCCATTCAAACAAGGACAAGGGCCTACTTGGTGAAGGGTAAGGGTCTGCTTCTTTCCAAACTGCCAAGGACTACAGCAATGAGACCTCTGTCAAGGTGAGGGAAGCCTATGCGGATGGATTCTTAGCAGGTGCTTTGCCACAAAGCATCAGCACCCACGGAGAGAATCAGACTCCCTTTGCCACTATGTTGGGTGTGTAGCTTCATGCACAGAGGTGTCTCTGTAGAAGCCAAGAATGTTCCTGAGAGATGAGGTTCACTAGAGCTCTCCTACAGAGCATAGACCTGTCCATGTGGTTTTGTCTTCCCCTGTGAGTTGGGCCCCCGAGGTCCGACCCAGCTCCAGGGAAACAGCCCCTGAGAAAAAATCTCCAGGAACAGCTTTGCGCCCAGGCTGGGAAATGCAGTTCACAGGAGGCAAGGCAAGCGAGCCTCCTGCAGGGAAAAAGAGGCCTTACTGCTCCTGGACGATCAGGCTGCAAGAGTGTGTGAGACCTCACTTGTGCCTTACTGGCCTCAGCTCCGCCGTTGCCTGTTGTTCCGAGCTAGGACCCAGGCCTACTTGGAGAAGGGTTAGGGTGCGGATTTCTACAAACTGTCAAGGACGACAGCAATGAGAATTCTCTTAGCAGTAAGGGAGAGCATTGTATGGATACTCAAGCTGTTGTTTGAATGACAGCTTCAAAGCTACACAGAGAGAATCAGGCTCTCTGTTCTCCTATTTTGGCTGTGCAGCTTCACACACAGAATTTGACTCTGTTGGAGCCAGAAATATTCCTGAAAGACTTAGGCTCACCAAAGCTGTCCTCCAGAGCAAAGACATTGGATGTGGTTTTGCCTTCCATTGTCAGTATGGGTCCCCTAGCTTGGCCCCAGCTCCGGGGATACAGCCTCTGAAAAAAATCTTCCAAGAAGCGATTTTCCTCCAGGCTGTTAAGCGGAATTCGCAGTTTGCAAGTTACGAAAGCCTGCTTCGTGGAAGAGCAAGCAGCCAACTGGCCCTGTGTTAGGAAGCCTGTATTTGAAAGGAATGGGTTAGCTTCTACAGCGGGAGAACCTCAGATCTGCTCAGGGGACTGAAATACTAGAGTCAGGGTCGAGGTTCTCCCTTGTCCTTTGCGCACCTTGCAAAGACATTCCTAGCTTCTAGCGTTAGTGTCCCTGTAGTAGCAGGCTGCAGGAGCGTGTGATAAATGACTGCCGCGTTCCTGTCCTCAGCTCCGCTATTGACTTTCTATTCGAACTAGAACCCAGGCCTACTTTGAGAGGGGTTAGGGTCCAGTGTTTTCAAACTGCCAAGGGCTACGGCAATGCGAGCTCTGTCAGAGGTAAGAAAAGAGCAATTGGTTGGATTCTTCAGCTGCTGCGTGTCTGCACAGCTTCCGCGCCGCATGGAGAGCATGAGGCTCCTTGTGGCCCTATTTTGGGTATGCAGCAACATGCACACAGAATGTCTGTGTTCACTTATGTACAGGCTTATGAACACTAGAGCTCTCCTACAGAGCAAAGACCACTCAGTGGGCTCCAAGAGATACCTGTCGCGGCTCGAGAAAAGAGTGGAGTCCTTTGCTTCCCCTCGAGATGAGGCCTGACTCCCCGGGTGAGTATGGAATGCAACCCCAAATCCCTGTCGCCTATGGAGAGGAACATTAAGTCCTGGATACAAGCCTAGATGAGGTCTAGTTTGCCCTTCAGTGAATGGAGCCCAATCCCCAGCTCTCCCTGGCAACTCGAATGGAAGATTAGACTTCCTGGGCCAACACAAGAGGAAGCCTGAATTCCCCGTCGTAACTCGAGAATCCCACCGCAACTCGAGAAAAACCACGTGCTTCCCTCGTCATCGCAAGATGAGGCCCTTTGTCCGCTACAGCATCTCAAGAGAAGTCCCAAGTTCCATCCTGAAGTGCGAAACAGTACTTGGCACCCTTGATGCGACCCCAAAAGTTCCGCGACATACCAGACTAACTCAAGGGGAACACCGAGGTTCCCGGCACCACTTCATCTGAGCCCCTTCTCCTCTCCTGATTGCGACAGGAGGGTCGACTCCCCTTCTCTGTCTGCAAGGGGTTCCCGACCTTCCGGGCGCACCTCAGGATGAGGCCGGCCTCATTAGGAAGTTCGAGACGTAGCCTCATGGGTGGTGCCACATGTCGAAAGACCCCAATTTCACGGTCCACTCTTGAAAAGAACCCGATGCCAGCACACCTCTTTGAAGGAAAACCTGTGGATGAAGGCACAACACGAAGGGGCACTGACACCCGCGTGCATCGTCCAGAAAAACCCGCAGGTCCCACAGACATTTCGACAAGTGGCCTGTCACCCTGTAAACAACTCGAAAGGCAAACGAAGGTCCATTCCTCAACAGAAGACTAGGTGTGACTCTCTTGTCCTTACTCTGCAGGGACCATGGGATCCGAGTCAGAAACGGAGAGGAAGCCTGAGGTTCCTGCGTCCACTGGAGATGAAGCCCTCTTCCATTGCACCACAACCAGTGGAGTCCCGAGAGGCCCCTACCAACTCCACAGTATCCCTGAGTTCTCAGAGGCACAATGAGCAGCTCCCTGAGGTCACAGGCACAAGTCGAGGGAACCCTGGGTTTTCTGCCGTGACTCGAGAAAGACCTCGAGAGTGCTTCAAAATGAGTTGAGTCGCGATTCCCCTACCATGACACGAGAGCCATGACACGCTCCCCCTCGCCACACGCATGGAGACCTGACTAACCTGGCACTGCACGAGAGGCTTCATGAGTTCCTCATCGTACCTCGTGAGGAAACCCACACTGGCGCGGCAGCTCGAGGAAACACATGAGACACCCCGGTCATCGCGAGATGAGGGCCTTATTTTCCTGCATGGCCTGGAGACCAATCACGAGTCCTCTCTCCAAACTGAAGAGGAGGCTGGACTCCCTTGAGGCCGCTCAGGGGGCTTCAAGAGATCCGCGTCGCGACTCGAGAGGAGAGCGGAGTCTTGGCTTCCCCTCGAGATGAGGCCTGACTCCCCGGGGGAGCCTGGAATGGAACCCCGAGATCCCTGCCTTCCCTGGAGAGGAATATTAGGTCCCAGACACACGACTAGGTGAGGTCTCTTGGCCCCTGCAGTGACTTGAGCGCAACCCCAGCTTTCCCTCGCAACTCGAGGGGAAGATTGGGCTTCCCAGGTCCAACCCAAGAGGAAGTCTGTGATCCCCGTCGTAACTCGAGAATCATGCCGCAACTCGAGAAAAACCACGTGGTTCCCACCTCTTGGAAAGATGAGGCCCTTGCCTGGGACGGCGTCTCAAAGGAAGTCCCCTGTTCCGCCCTGAAGGGTGAAATGGTCCTTGACAGCCTACCTGCGACCCTAAAAAGTTCCCCGACACGCCGAGTTCCCTCGAGGGGAACACCGAGTGTCCCGGCACAGCTTCCTCTGAGCCCCTTCTCCCCTCAGGAACGCGACAGGAGAGTCGATTCCCCTGCGTGGTCTGGAAGGGGTTCCCGGCCTTCCCGGCGCACCTCAGGATGAGGCCGTCCTCACGAGGAAATTCGAGACCAGCCACGTGGGTGGGGCCACATGCCGAACGCCCCCGATTCCCCGGTCCGCTCTTGAGAAGGACCCGAGGCCCGGACCCCTCTTCGAAGGCAACCCTGTGGCTGAAGGCACAACACGAAGGGGCACTGCCACCCCCATGCATCGTCCACAAAAACCCGGGGGTTCCACACACAGCTCGACGAGGGGCCTGAGACCCCCTGAGCAACTCGGGAGGCCAGCGGGGTTCCCTTCCTCAGACAAGACGTGGCCTGACTCTCCTGTCCCAACTCTGCAGGGACCCTGCGGTCGGAGTCCGAAACGGAGAGGAAGCCTGAGGTTCCTGCCTCCCCTCGAGGTGAGGCCCTCTTCCGTTGCGCCAGACCCAGTGGAGTCCCGAGGGGCCCCGCCACCTCCACAGGATCCCTCGCCTCTCAGAGGCACCCTGGGAAGTTCCCTAAGGTCCCCGGCAGAAGGCGAGGGAAACGAGGGTTTCCCGCCGCCCCCCGAGAAAGACCTCGAGAGTCCTTCTTCAACGCGTCTCGAGGCCCTAGTCCCGTCCCGTGACTCGAGAGCCAGGACGCGCTCCCCCTCGCCACGCGCATGGAGACCTGACTTCCCTGGCGCCGCACGAGAGGCTCCCTGAGATCCTCGTTGTGCCTCGGGAGAAACCCCCCACGGGCGCCGCAGCTCGAGGAAACCCTGGAGACGCCCCCGTCCTCGCGAGCTGAGGGCCTTCTTTCCCTGCATGGCCTGGAGAGCAATCCCGGGTAATCTCTCCAAACGGAAGAGGAGGCTGGACTCCATTGAAGCCGCTCAGGGGGCCCCAAGAGACCCGCGTCGTGACTCGAGAGAAGAGCGGAGTCCTTGGCTTCCTCTCGAGACGAGGCATGACTCCCCGGGGGAGCCAGGAATGCAACCCCGAGATCCCTGCCTTCCCTGGAGAGGAATATTAGGTCCCGGACACACGCCTAGGTGAGGTCTCTTCGGCCCTGCAGTGACTCGAGCGCAACCCCCAGCTGTCCCTCGCAACCCGAGGGGAAGTTTGGGCTTCCCAGGCCAACCCAAGGGGAAGGCTGAGATCCCCGTCGTAACTCGAGAATGCCGCCGCAACTCGAGAAAAACCACCTGGTTCCCACCTCTTGGCAAGAGGAGGCCCTTGCCCGCGACGTCGTCTCAAAGGATGTACCCTGTTCCGCCCTGAAGGGCGAATCGGTCCCTGACAGCCTTCCTGCGACCCCCAAAAGTCCCCCGACACGCCGGGGTCCCCCGAGGGGAACACCGAGGGTCCCGACACTGCTTCCTCTGAGCCCCTTCTCCCCTCCTGATCGCGACAGGAGAGGCGATTCCCCTGCGTGGTCTGGAAGGGGTTCCCGGCCTTCCCGGCGCACCTCAGGATGAGGCCGGTCTCACGAGGAAATTCGAGACGAGCCACGTGGGTGGGGCCACATGCCGAACGCCCCCGATTCCCCGGTCCGATCTTGAGAAGGACCCGAGGCCCGGACCCCTCTCCGAAGGCAACCCTGTGGCTGAAGGCACAACACGAAGGGGCACTGCCATCCCCGTGCATCGTCCGCAAAGACCCGTGGGTTCCACACACAGCTCGACGAGGGGCCTGGGACCCCCTGAGCAACTCGAGAGGCCAGCGGGGTTCCCTTCCTCAGACAAGACGAGGCCTGACTCTCCTGTCCCAACTCTGCAGGGACCCTGCGGTCGGAGTCCAAAACGGAGAGGAAGCCTGAGGTTCCTGCCTCCCCTCGAGGTGAGGCCCTCTTCCGTTGCGCCAGACCCAGCGGAGTCCCGAGGGGCCCCGCCACCTCCACAGGATCCCTCGCCTCTCAGAGGCACACTGGGAAGTTCCCTAAGATCCCCGGCAGAAAGCGAGGGAAACGACGGTTTCCCGCCGCACCCCGAGAAAGACCTCGAGAGTCCTTCTTCAACGCGTCTCGAGGCCCTAGTCCCCTCCCGTGACTCGAGAGCCAGGACGCGCTCCCTCTCGCCACGCGCATGGAGACCTGACTTCCCTGGCGCCACACGAGAGGCTCCCTGAGATCCTCGTCGTGCCTCGGGAGAAAACCCCCACGGGCGCCGCAGCTCGAGGAAACCCCTGAGACGCCCCGTCCTCGCGAGCTCAGGGCCTTCTTTTCCTGCATGGCCTGGAGAGAAATCCCGGGTCCTCTCTCCAAACGGAAGAGGAGGCTGGACTCCCTTGAGGCCGCTCAGGGGGCTCCAAGAGACCCGCGTCGCGACTCGAGAGGAGAGCGGAGTCCTTGGCTTCCCCTCGAGACGAGGCCTGACTCCCCGGGGGAGCCTGGAATGCAACCCCGAGATCCCTGCCTTCCCTGGAGAGGAATATTAGGTCCCGGACACACGCCTAGGTGAGGTCTCTTCGGCCCTGCAGTGACTCGAGCGCAACCCCCAGCTGTCCCTCGCAACCCGAGGGGAAGATTGGGCTTCCCAGAGCCAACCCGAGAGGAAGGCTGAGATCCCCGTCGTAACTCAAGAATGCCGCCGCAACTCGAGAAAAACCACCTGGTTCCCACCTCTTGGCAAGATGAGGCCCTTGCCCGCGACGGCGTCTCAAGGGAAGAACCCTGTTCCGCCCTGAAGGGCGAAACGGTCCCTGAGAGCCTTCCTGCGACCCCCAAAAGTCCCCCGACACGCCGGGGTCCCCCGAGGGGAACACCAAGGGTCCCGGCACCGCTTCCTCTGAGCCCCTTCTCCCCTCCTGATCGCGACAGGAGAGGCGATTCCCCTGCGTGGTCTGGAAGGGGTTCCGGCCCTTCCCGGCGCACCTCAGGATGAGGCCGGTCTCACGAGGAAATTCGAGACGAGCCACGTGGGTGGAGCCACATGCCGAACGCCCCCGATTCCCCGGTCCGCTCTTTAGAAGGACCCGAGGCCCGGACCCCTCTTCGAAGGCAACCCTGTGGCTGAAGGCACAACACGAAGGGGCACTGCCACCCCCGTGCATCGTCCGCAAAGACCCGCGGGTTCCACACACAGCTCGACGAGGGGCCTGAGACCCCCTGAGCAACTCGAGAGGCCAGCGGGGTTCCCTTTCTCAGACAAGACGAGGCCTGACTCTCCTGTCCCAACTCTGCAGGGACCCTGCGGTCGGAGTCTGAAACGCAGAGGAAGCCTGAGGTTCCTGCCTCCCCTCGAGGTGAGGCCCTCTTCCGTTGCGCCAGACCCAGCGGAGTCCCGAGGGGCCCCGCCACCTCCACAGGATCCCTCGCCTCTCAGAGGCACCCTGGCAAGTTCCCTAAGGTCCCCGGCAGAAGGCGAGGGACACGAGGGTTTCCCGCCGCCCCCCGAGAAAGACCTCGAGAGTCCTTCTTCAACGCGTCTCGAGGCCCTAGTCCCCTCCCGTGACTCGAGAGCCAGGACGCGCTCCGCCTCGCCACGCGCATGGAGACCTAACTTCCCTGGCGCCGCACGAGAGGCTCCCTGAGATCCTCGTTGTGCCTCCGGAGAAAACCCCCACGGGCGCCGCAGCTCGAGGAAACCCCTGAGACGCCCCCGTCCTCGCGAGCTGAGGGCCTTCTTTCCCTGCATGGCCTGGAGAGCAATCCTGGGTCCTCTCTCCAAACGGAGGAGGAGTCTGGACTCCCTTGAGGCCGCTCAGGGGGCTCCAAGAGGCCCGCGTCGCGACTCGAGAGGAGAGCGGAGTCCTTGGCTTCCCCTCGAGACGAGGCCTGACTCCCCGGGGGAGCCTGCAATGCAACCCCGAGATCCCTGCCTTCCCTGGAGAGGAATAGTAGGTCCCGGACACACGCCTAGGTGAGGTCTCTTCGGCCCTGCAGTGACTCGAGCGCAACCCCCAGCTGTCCCTCGCAACCCGAGGGGAAGATTGGGCTTCCCAGGGCCAACCCAAGGGGAAGGCTGAGATCCCCGTCGTAACTCGAGAATCCCGCCGCAACTCGAGGAAAACCACGTGGTTCCAACGTCTTTGCAAGATGAGCCTCTTGCCCGCTATGGCGTCTCAAGGGAAGTCCCAGTTTCCGTCCTGAAGTGCGAAACAGTACCTGACACCTTTCATGCGACTCCCAGAAGTTCCCCGACACACCAGGTTCCCTCGAGGGAAACACCAAGGGTCCCGACACCACTTCATCTGAGCCCCTTCTCCCCTCCTGATGGCGACAGGAGTGTCGATTCCCCTGCGTGGTCTGGAAGGGATTCTCGGCCTTCCCGGCGCATCTCAGGATGAGGCCGTCCGCACGAGGAAATTCGAGATGAGCCACGGGGGTGGTGCCACATGCCGATCGAACTCGATTTCCCGGTCCACTCTTGAGAAGAACCCGTTGCACGGACACCTCTTCGAAGGCAACCCTGTGGGTGAAGGCACAACACGAAGGGGCAAGGACACTCCCGTGCATCGTCCAGAAACACCCGTGGGTTCCACACACAGCTCGAAGAGGGGCCTGAGACCCCCTGAGCAACTCGAGAGGCAAGCGGAGATCCCTTCCTAAGACAAGACGAGGCCTAACTCTCCGCTCCCAACTCTGCAGGGACCCTGAGGTCGGAGGGTCGGAGTCAGAAACAGAGAGGAAGCCTGAGGTTCCTGCCTCCCCTCGAGATGAGGCCCTCTTCCATTGCGCCAACCCCAACGGAGTCCCGAGAGGCCCCGCTAACTCTACAGCATCGCTCACCTTTCAGAGGCACCCTGGGAAGTTCCCTCAGGTCCTCGGCAGAAGTCGAGGGAAATGAGGGTTTCCCGCCGCCACTCGAGAAAGACCTCGATAGTCCTTCTTCAAAGTGTCTTGAGGCCCTTGTCCCCTCTCTGAACTAGAGAGCAATGATGCGCTCCCCCTCGCCTCGCGCATGCAGACCTGGCTTCCCTGGTGCCGCACGAGAGGCTCCCTGAGATCCTCGTCGTGCCTCGGGAGAAAACCCCCACGGGCGCCGCAGCTCGAGGAAACCCCTGAGACGCCCCCGTCCTCGCGAGCTGAGGGCCTTCTTTTCCTGCCTGGCCTGGAGAGCAATCCCGAGTCCTCTCTCCAAACTGAAGAGTAGGATGGACTCCCTCGAGGCGACTCATTGGGCTCCAAGAGATCCGCGTCGCGGCTCGAGAGGAGAGCGCAGTCCTTTGCTTCCCCTCGAGGCGAGGCCTGACTCCCCGGGGGAGTCTGGAGTGCAATCCCGAGATCCTTGTCTTCCCTTGAGAGGACTATTAGGTCCTGGACCCACGCCTAGATGAGGTCTCTTTGGCCTTGCAGTGATTCGAGCACAACATCCAGCTTTCCCTCGCAACTCGAAGGGAAGTTTGGGCTTCCCAGGGCCAACACAAGAGGAAGCCTTAAATCCACGTCGTAACTCGAGAATCCCGCCGCAACTCGAGAAAAACCACGTGGTTCCATCGTCTTCGCAGCATGAGGCCCTTGCCCGCCACAGCGTCTCAAAAGAAGTCCCACGTTCCTACTGAAGTGCAAAACGGTACTTGGCACCCATGATGGCACCCCCAAAGTTCCCCAACATACAGGCCTCACTCGAGGGTAACACCCATGTTCCCCGCACCACATCATTTGAGCCCCTTCTCCCCTCCTGATTGCAACAGGAGTGTCGATTCTCCTGCTTTGTGTGGAAGGGGTTACCGATCTTCCCAGCGCACATCAGGATGAGGCCGGTCTCATGAGGAAATTGGAGATGTAGCCTCGTGGGTGGTGCCACATGCGGAAAGACCCCATTTCCCGGTCAGCTATTAATAAGAACCCGATGCCCGTACACTTCTTGGAATGCATCCCGTAGGATGAAGGCACAACAAGGAGGGACCCTGAACACCCGTGCATCTTTTGGAAAATTCTGCAGGTTCCACATACAGCTCGACAAGTGACCTGTTACCTCGTGAACAACTCGAGAGGCAAGCTAAGTTTCATTTCTCCACAGAATACGAGGCCTGACTCTCCTGTCCCAACTCTGCAGGAATCCTGAGATCGGAGTCTGAAATGGAGAGGAACCCTGAGGTTCCTTCCTCAACACGAGATGAGGCCCTCTTGTATTATACCACACCCAGTGGAGTCCCGAGAGGCCCCTCCCAACCCCACAGTATCAGTGTCTTCTCAGAGGCACCCTGAGCAACTCCCTGAGGTCACCGGCACAAGTCGAGGGAACACAGGGTATCCTGCCGCAACCCGAAAAAGACCTCAAGAGTCCGTCTTCAACGCGTCTTGAGGACGGATTCCCCTACCATGACTCGAGAGCAATGACACGCTCCCCCTGGCCATGCGCATGGACACCTGACTTCCCTGGCGCCACATGAGAGGCTCCCTGAGCTCCCCGTCATACCTCGTGAGAAACCCCACACTGGCGCCGCAGCTCGAGAAATCCCACCGTCATCGCGAGATTGGGGACTTCTTTTCCTGCCTGACCTGGAGAGCAATCCCTGGTCTTTTCTCCAAATTTCACAGGAGGCTTGACTCCCTTTAGGCCACAAAGTTGGCTCCAAGAGGTGCCCGTCGCGACTCGAAAGGAGAGCAGAGTCCTTTGCTTCCCTTCGGCATGAGGCCTGACTCCCTGGGTGAGTGTGGAATGCAAACCTGAGATCCCTGTGGCCCTTGGAGAGGAACCTTAGGTCCTGGACACAAGCCTAGATGAGGTCTCCTTTGCCCTGCAGTGACGCGAGCGCAACCCCCAGCTCTCCCTCGCAACTCGAATGGATGATTGGACTTCCCTGGCCCAACACAAGAGGAAGCCTGAAATCCCCGTCGTAACTCGAGAATCCCGCCGCAACTCGAGAAAAACCACGTGGCTCACCCGTCATCGCAAGATGAGGCCCTTGGCCGCTACAGCGTATCAAGAGAAGTCGCACGTTCCATCCTGAAGTACAAAACGGTACTTGGCACCCTTGATGCGACCCCCAAAGTTCCCTGACATACGGTCTCACTCGAGGGAAACACCAAAGTTCATGGCACCACTTCCTGTGAGCCCCTTCACCCCTCCTGATCGCGACAGAAGGGTCGATTCCCATGTTTTGTCTGCAAGGGGTTCCCGACGTTCCCCGCGAACCTCCGGATGAGGCCGGTCTCATGAGGAAATTCGAAAAGTAGCCTCATGGTTGGTGCCATATGCTGAAAGATCCCGAATTCCCGGTCCACTCTAGATAAGAACCTGACGCCCGGACATCTCTTCGAAGGCAACCCTGTGGATGAAGGCACAACACGAAGGGACACTGACATCCCCATGCATCGTCTGGAAAAACCCGCAGATTCCACTCACAGCTCCAAATGTGGACTGTCACCTCGTGAACAACTCGAGAGGCAAGTGAAGTTGCATTCCTTCACACAAGACGAGGCCTTACTCTCCTGTCCCAACTCTTCAGGGACCCTGCAATTGGAGTCAGAAATGGAGAGGAACCCTGAGGTTCCTGCCTCAACTAGAGAAGAGGCCCTCTTCCATTGAACCAAACTCAGTGGTGTCCCGAGAGGCCCCTCCCAACACCACAGTATCCCTGAATTCTCAGAGGCTCCCTGAGAAGCTACCTGAGGTCACTGGCACAAGTCGAGGGAACCCAGAGTTTCCTGAAGTAACACGAGAAAGACTTGGAGAGTCCTTTTTCAACGTCTCTTGATGCCCGATTCCCCTACCATGACTCCAGAGCAAGGACGCGCTCCCCTCGCCACAAGCAGGAAAACTGACTTCCCTAGTACCACACAAGAGGCTCCCTGAGTACCCCATCGTACCTCGTGAGAAAACCCAGACTGGCGCCGCAGTTCGAGAAAAACCACAAGATGCCCCCGTCAAGGAGAGATGGGGGCCTTCTTTTCCTGCCTGACCTGGAGAGCAATTCCTGGTCCTCTCTCCAAACTTCACAGGAGGATTGACTCCCTTTAGGCCACTCAGTTGGGTCCAAGAAATACCCGGTGCGACTCGAGAGGAAAGCGGAGTCCTTTGCTTCCCTGGAGACGAGGCCTGACTCCCCGGGTGAGTTTGGAATGCAACCCCGAGATCCATGTCACCCCTGGAGTGGAACATTATGTCCTAGACTCAAGCCTAGATGAGGTCTATTTTGCCCTACAGTGACTCGAGCAACCTCCATCTCTCCCTCACAATTTGAATGGAAGATTGGTCTTCCCACGGTCAACACAAGAGGAAGTCTGAATTTCCCATCGTAATTCGAGAATTCAGCCTCAAGTCTTAAAAACCATGTGGTTCCCCCTTCATCGCATTATGAGGCCCTTGCCAGCTAGAGTCTCAAGAGAAGTCCCACGTTCCATCTTCAAGTTTGAAATGCTACTTGGCACCCTTGATGCGACCCCAAAGTTCCCCAACATACCGGTCTCACTCCAGGGGAACACCGAAGTTCCCTGTGTCTCCAGGGAAGTCCCATGTTCCGCCCTGAAGAGCGACACGGTACTTGACACCCTTGATGCGACCGCAAAAGTTCCCCGACACGCTGCGTTCCCTCGAGGGGAACACCGAGGGTCCCGGCACCACTTCATCTGAGCCCCTTCTCCCCTCCTGATCGCGACAGGAGAGTCGATTCCCCTGCTTTCTCTGGAAGGGGTTCCCGGCCTTCCTGGCGCACCTCAGGATGAGGCCGGTCTCAGGAGGAAATTCGAGACTAGCCACGTGTGAGGTGCCACGTGCCGAACGACTCCGATTTTCCGGTCCGCTCTTGATAAGAACCCGATGCCCGGACACCTCTTCGAAGGCAACCCTGTGGGTGAAGGCACAACACGAAGGGACACTGACACCCCCGTGCATCATCCGGAAAAACCCGCAGGTTCTACACACAGCTCGACAAGGGGCCTGAGACTCCCGGAACAACTCGAGAGGCAACCAGAATTCCATTCCTCAGACAAGACGAGGCATGACTCTCCTGTCCCAACACTGCAGGGACCGTGCAGTCGGAGTCCGAAACCGAGAGGAAGCCTGACGTTCCTGCCTCCCCTCGAGATGAGGCCCTCTTCCATTGCGCCGAACCCAGCAGAGTCCCGAGAGGCCCTGCCAACTACACAGCATCCCTCACCTCTCAGAGGCACCGTGGGAAGTTCCCTAAGGTCCCCTGCAGAAGTCGAGGGAACCCAGGGTTCCCTGCCGCAACCCAAGAAAGACCTCAAGAGTCCTTCTTCAATGCCTCATGAGGCCCGATTCGCCTACTATGACTCGAGAGCAATCACGCACTCCCCTTCACCACACGCACGGAGACCTGACGTCCCTAGCACCACACGAGAGGCTCTCTGAGCTCCCCGTTGTACCTCGTGAGAAATCTGATACTGGCGCCGCAGCTGGAGAAAACCCACGAGATGCCCCCGTCATCGCGAGATGAGGGCCTTTTTTCCTGCATGGCCAGGAAAACAATCCCGAGTCATCTCCAAACTCCATAGGAGGCTTCACTCCCTTTACGCCACGCAGTGGGCTCCAAGAGATACCCGTCGCGACTCGACAGGAGAGCGGAGTCCTTTTTTTCCCCTCAAGACGAGGCCTGACTCTCCGGGTGAGTCGAGAATGCAACCCTGAGATCCCTGTTGGCCCAGTAGTGGAACACTAGGTCCTGGACACAAGCGTAGATGAGGTCTATTTTGCCCTGCAGTGACTGGAGAGCAATCCCCAGTTCTAACTTGCAACTCGAATGGAATACTGGATTTTCCTGGCGCCATACAAGAGGCTCCCTGAGATCCCCGTGGTACTTCATGAGACACCCCACACTGGCGCCGCAGCTCGAGAAAACCCACGAGACGCCACCGTCATCTCGAGATGAGGGCCTTCTTTTCCTGCATGGCCTGGAGTCCAATCCCGAGTCCTCTCTCCAAACTCCACAGGAGGCTTGACTCCCTTTAGTACACACAGTGGGCTCCAAGAGATACCCATCGCGACTCGAGACGAGAGCGGAATTCTTTGCTTACCCTCGAGGTGAGAACTGACTCCCCGGATGAGTCTGGAATGCAAACCCGAGATCCCTGTCGCCCCTGGAGAGCAACGTTAGATCCTGGACACAAGCCTAGATTAGGTCTCTTTTGCCCTGCAGTGACTCTAGCGCAATCCCCAGCTCCCCCTCGCAACCCTAATGGAAGATTGGATTTCAAGGCCAACAAGAGGAAGCCTAAATTCCCGGTCATAACTCGAGAATCCCGCCGCAACTCGAGCAAAACCACGTGGTTCTCCCGTCATCGCAAGATGAGGCCCTTGCCCGCTACAGCGTTTCAAAAGATGTTCCAGGTTCCGTCTTGAAATGCGAAACGGTACTTGGCACCCTTGATGCGACCCCAAAAGTCCCCCAACACGCCGGTCTCACTCAAGGGGAACACCGAGGTTCCCGGCACCACTTCATTTAAGCCCCTTCTCCCCTCCTGATCGTGACCGGTGGGTCGATTCCCCTGCTTTGTCTGCAAGGGGGCCCGACCTTCCCTGCACAACTCAGGATGAGGCCGGTCTCATGGGGAAATTCGATACGTAGCTTTGTGGGTGGTGCCACTTGCTGAAAGACTCCAATTTCCCGGTCCGCTCTTGATAAGAATCCGATGCTCGGACACCACTTGGAAGGCAGCCTTGAGTATGAAGGTACAACACGAAGGGGCACTAACACACCTGTGCATCATCCGGAAAAACGGGCAGGTTACACACACAGCTCGACAAGTGGCCTGTCACCTCGAGAACAACTCGAGAGGCAAGAGGAGTCCCATCCTCCAGAAATGACGAGGCCTGACTCTCCTGTACCAACATGCAGGGACCTTGCGATCTGAGTCAGAAATGGAGAGGAACACTGATGTTCCTGCTTCAACTCGAGATGAGTCCCTCTTACATTCCACCAAATGCAGAGGAGTCTCGAGAGGCCCCTCCAAACTGCACAGTATCCCTGACTTCTCAGAGGCACTCTGAGAAGCTCCCTGAGGTCGCAGGCACAAGTCAAGGGAACCCTGGGTTTTATGCAGTGACCCGAGAAAGACCTCAAGAGTCCTTCTTCAACCCGTCTTGAGGCCCGATTACCCTACCATGACTCGAGAGCAATGACGAGCTCCCCCTAGCCATCTCATGGGGACCTGACTTCCCTGGCGCCACACGAGAGGCTCCCTGAGCTCCCTCTCGTACCTCGTCAGAAACCCGGCACTAGCGCAGCAGTCTAGAAAACCCACGAGACGCCGCCATCATCGCGAGATGAGGGCCTTCTTTTCCTGCATGGCCTGGAGAGGAATCCCGAGTCCTCTATCCAAACACCACAGGAGGCTTGACTCCCTTTAGGGCACACAGTGGGCTCCAAGAGATACCCATCGCGACTCAAAAGGACAGCGGAGTTCTTTGCTTCCCCTCGAGATGAGGCCTGATTCCCCGGGTGAGTCTGGTATGCAACCCCAACATCCCTGTCGCCCCTAGGGACGAGCATTAAGTCCTGGACACAAGCCTAGATGAGGTCTATTTTGCCCTGCAGTGACTCGAGAGCAATCCCCAGCTCTCCCTTTAAACTCGAAAGGAAGATAGGACTTCCCTGGCCCAACACATGAGGAAGACTGTATTCCCCGTCGAAACTCGAGAATCCCGCCACAACTCGAGAAACGCCACGTGGTTCCCCCGTCATCCCAAGATGTGGCCCTTGCCCCCTACAGCGTCTCAAGAGAAGTCCCACGTTCCGTCTTGAAGTGCGAAACGGTATTGGCACCCTTGATGCGCCCTCAAAAGTTCCTCGACACACCAGTCTGACTCGAGGAGAACACCGAGGTTCCCGGCACCACTACATCTGGGCCCCTTCTCCCCTCCTGATCGCGACAGGAGGGTCGATTCCCCTGTTTTGTCTTGAAGGGGTTCCCACCTTTCCCGGTGCATCTCAGGATGAGGCCGGTCTCACAAGGATATTCGAGACATAGCCACTTGGATGGTGACACATGCCGAAAGACCCCGATTTCCCAGTCCGCTCTTGATAAGATCCTGATGCCCGGACACCTCTTTGAAGATAACCCTTTTGATGAAGGCACAACACTTAGGGGCACTGACACCCCTGGGTATCGTCCGGGGAAACCCGCAGGTACCACACACAGCTCGAGAAGTGACCTGTCACCCCGTGAACAACTGGAGAGGCAAGCAGAGTTCCATTCCTCCACACAAGACGAGGCCTGACTCTCCTGTTCGAACTCTGCAGCGAAACTGCGATCCGAGTCAGATCTGGCCCAGGGGAAGTCAGGAGAGGAAACATGAGTTTCCTGCCTCCACTCGAGATGAGGCCCTCTTCCATTGCACCGAACCCAGTGGAGTCCCGAGAGACCCCTCCCAACTGCACAGTATCCCTGACTTCTCAGAGGCACCCTTAGACCTTCCTGAGATCACCGGCACAAGTCGAGGGAACCAAGGGTTTCCTGCCCCAACCCGTAAAAGACCTCGAGAGTCCTTCTTCAACGCGTCTTGAGGTGCGATTCCCCTACCATGACTCGAGAGCAATGACGCGCTCCCCCTAGCCACACGCATAGAAACCTGACTTCCCTGGCGCCACAGGAGAGGCTCCCTGAGCTCCCCATTATACCTCGTGAGCAACACCACACTGGAGCCGCAGCTCGAGAATACACACGAGACGCCGCAGTCCTCACGAGATGAGGGCCTTCTTTTGCTGTATGGCCTGGAGAGCAATCCTGAGTTCTCTCTCCAAACTCCACAGGAGGCTTGACTGATTTTAGGCCACACAGTGAGCTCCAAGATATACCCGTCGCGACTTGACAGGAGACCGGTGTCCTTGGCTTCCCCTCGAGACGAGGCCTGACTCCCCGGGTGAGTCGAGAATGCAATGCTGAGATCGCTTTCGCCCCAGCAGAGGAACATTAGGTCCTGGACACAAGCCTAGATGAGGTCTATTTGGCCCTGCAGTGTCTCGAGAGCAATCCCCAGCTCTAACTCGCAATTCGAATGAAAACTGGACTTCCCTGGGCCAGTTGAAGAGGAAGCCTGAATTCCCCGTCGTAACTCGAGAATCCCGCCACAACTCAAGAAAAACCACGTGGTTCCCCCGTCATCGAAAGATGAGGCCCTTGCCCGCTACAGCGTCTCAAGAGAAGTCCCACGTTCCGTATTGAAGAGCGAAAAGTTACTTGGAACCCTTGATGCGACCCCAAAAGTTCCCCGACATACCAGTCTCACTTGAGGAGAACACCGAGGTTCCCGGCACCTCTTCATCTGAGACTCTTCTCCCCTCTTGATCGCGACAGGAGGTTCGATTCCCCTGCTTTGTCTGGAAGGCGTTCCCGACCTTCCTGGCGCACATCAAGATGAGGCCAGTCTCACGAGGAAATTCGAGACATAGCCTCGTGGGTGGTGCGGCATGCCAAAAGACCCCGATTCCCTGGTCCGCTCTTGATAAGAACCCGATGGCAGAACCCAACTCGAAGGCAATCCTGTGGAACAAGGCACAACACGAAGGGGCAGTGACACCCCAGTGCATCGTCCAGAAAAACCCGCAAGTTCCACATACAAATCGACAAGTGGCCTGTCACCCCATGAACAACACGAGAGTCAAGCGGAGTTCCATTCCTCCACACAAGACGAGGCCTGACTCTCCTGTCCCAAATCTGCAGGGACTCTGCGATCCGAGTCAGATCCGGCGCATTCGAAGCCAGGAGAGGAACCCTGTGGTTCCTGCCTCAACTTGTCATGAGGCCCTCTTCCATTGCACCAAACCCAGTGGAGTTCCGAGAGGCCCCTCCCAACTCCACAGTGACCCTGACTTCTCAGAGGCACGCTGAGAAGCTTCCTGAGGTCACTGGCACAAGTCGATGGAACCCAGGGTTTCCTGCTGCAACCAAAGAAAGACCTCGAGAGTCCTTCTTTAACACGTTTTCAGGCCCAATTCCCCTACCATGACTCGAGAACAATGACGGGCTCCCTCTCACCACGTGCATAGAGACCTGACTGCCCTGGCACCACATGAGAGGCTCACTGAGCTCCCAGTCTTACTTCGTGAGAAACCCCACACTAGCGCCACAGCTCGAGAAAACCTACGAGACGCCCCAGTCATCGGGAGATGAGGGCCTTCATTTCCTGCATTGCCTGGAGAGCAATCCCGTGTCCTCCCTCCAAACACCAGAGGAGGTTTGACTCCCTTTAAGCCACTCAGTGGGCTCCAAGACATACCCGTCCGACTCGAGAGGAGAGCAGAGTCCTTTGCTTCCCCTCGAGACGAGGCCTGACTCCAGGGTGAGTCTGGAATGCAACCCTGAGATTCCTGTCGCCCCTTGACATGAACATTAGGTCCTGCACACAAGCCTTGGTGGGGTCTCTTTTGCCTTCAGTGACTAGAGCGCACCTCCAGCTCTTCCTCAAATCTCGAATGGAAGATAAGACTTTTGTGGGCCAACACAAGAGGAAGCATGAATTCCCTGCGGTAACTCAAATATCCCACCGCAACTAGAGAAAAACCAAGTGGTTCCCCAGTCATTCCAAGATGAGGCCCTTGCCCGCTGGAGCACCCCAAGAGAAGTCCCACGTTCCAATTGGAAGAGCGAAACGGTACTTGGAACGCGTTATGCGACCCCAAAAGTTACCCGACATACCTGTCTCACTTGAGGGAAACACCGAGGTTCCCAGCAGCACTTCATCTGAGCCACTTCTCCCCTCCTGATCGCCACAGGAGGGTCGATTCCTCTGCTTTGTCTGGAAGGGTTTCATGACCTTCGCGGCACACCTCAGGATGAGGCCGGTTTCATGAGGAAATTCGAGACTAGCCACGTGGGTGGTGCCAAATGCTGAACGACCCCGATTTCCCAGTCCGCTCTTCATAAGAACACGATGCCCGGACACCTCTTCGAAGGCAACCCTGTGGATGAAGACACAAAACGAAGGGTCACTGACACCCCCATGCATCGTCTGGAAAAACCTGCAGATTCCACACACAGTTTGACAAGTGGCCTGAAACCCCATGAACAACTCGAGAGGCAAGCGGAGTTCCATTCCTCAGAAAAGACATAGCCTGACTCTCCTGTCCCAACTCTGCAGGAACACTACGATCAGAGTCAGAATTGGAGAGGAAGCCTGAGGTTCCTGCCTCCACTCGAGATGAGGCCCTCTTCCATTGCGACAAACCCAGTGGAGTCCTGAGAGGCCCCGACAAATCCACAGCGTCCCTCACCTCTCAGAGGCACCCTGGGAAGTTTCCTCAGGTCCCTGGCAGAAGTCGGGGGAAACGAAGGTTTCCCGCTGCAACCCGAGAAAGACATCGAGAGTCCTTCTTCAACGCGTCTTGAGGCCCTAGTCCCCTCCCATGACTCGAGAACAATGACGCGCTCCTTCTCGCCACGTGCATGGAGACATGACTTCCCTGGAACCGCACGAGAGGCTCCCTGAGATCCTCGTCGTGCCTCGGGAGAAAACCCCCACGGGTGCCGCAGCTCGAGGAAACCCCTGAGATGCCCCCGTCCTCGCGAGGTGAGGGCCTTCTTTTCCTGCCTGGCCTGGAGAGTAATCACGAGTCCTCTCTCGAAAGTGAAGAGGAGGCTGGACTCCCTTGAGGCCACTCAGGGGGCACCAAGATATCCACGTCGCGACTCGGGAGGAGAGCAGAGTCCTTGGCTTCCCCTCGAGACGAGGCCTGACTCCCCGGGTGAGCCTGCAATGCAACCCCGAGATCCCTGCCTTCCCTGGAGAGGAATATTAGGTCCCGGACACACGCCTAGGTGAGGTCTCTTCGGCCCTGCAGTGACTCGAGCGCAACCCCCAGCTTTCCCTCGCAACCCGAGGGGAAGATTGGGCTTCCCAGGGCCAACCCAAGGGGAAGGCTGAGATCCCCGTCGTAACTCGAGAATGCCGCCGCAACTCGAGAAAAACCACGTGGTTCCCACCTCTTGGCAAGATGAGGCCCTTGCCCGCGACGGCGTCTCAAGGGGAGTGCCCTGTTCCGCCCTGAAGGGCGAAACGGTCCCTGACAGCCTTCCTGCGACCCCAAAAAGTCCCTCGACACGCCGGGGTCCCCCGAGGGGAACACCGAGGGTCCCGGCACCGCTTCCTCTGAGCCCCTTCTCCCCTCCTGATCGCGACAGGAGAGGCGATTCCCCTGCGTGGTCTGGCAGGGGTTCCCGGCCTTCCCGGCGCACCTCAGGATGAGGCCGGTCTCACGAGGAAATTCGAGACGAGCCACGTGGGTGGGGCCAAATGCCGAACGCCCCCGATTCCCCGGTCCGCTCTTGAGAAGGACCCGAGGCCCGGACCCCTCTTCGAAGGCAACCCTGTGGCTGAAGGCACAACACGAAGGGGCACGGCCACCCCCGTGCATCGTCCGCAAAGACCCGCGGGTTCCACACACAGCTCGACGAGGGGCCTGAGACCCCCTGAGCAACTCGAGAGACCAGCGGGGTTCCCTTCCTCAGACAAGACGAGGCCTGACTCTCCTGTCCCAACTCTGCAGGGACCCTGCGGTCGGAGTCCGAAACGGAGAGGAAGCCTGAGGTTCCTGCCTCCCCTCGAGGTGAGGACCTCTTCCGTTGCGCCAGACCCAGCGGAGTCCCGAGGGGCCCCGCCACCTCCACAGGATCCCTCGCCTCTCAGAGGCACCCTGGGAAGTTCCCTAAGGTCCCCGGCAGAAGGCGAGGGAAACGAGGGTTTCCCGCCGCCCCCCGAGAAAGACCTCGAGAGTCCTTCTTCAACGCGTCTCGAGGCCCTAGTCCCCTCCCGTGACTCGAGAGCCAGGACGCGCTCCCCCTCGCCACGCGCATGGAGACCTGACTTCCCTGGCGCCGCACGAGAGGCTCCCTGAGATCCTCGTCGTGTCTCGGGAGAAAACCCCCACGGGCGCCGCAGCTCAAGGAAACCCCTGAGACGCCCCCGTCCTCGCGAGCTGAGGGCCTTCTTTTCCTGCATGGCCTGGAGAGCAATCCCGGGTCCTCTCTCCAAACGGAAGAGGAGGCTGGACTCCCTTGAGGCCGCTCAGGGGGCTCCAAGAGACCCGCGTCGCGACTCGAGAGGAGAGCGGAGTCCTTGGCTTCCCCTCGAGACGAGGCCTGACTCCCCGGGGGAGCCTGGAATGCAACCCCGAGATCCCTGCCTTCGCTGGAGAGGAATAGTAGGTCCCGGACACACGCCTAGGTGAGGTCTCTTCGGCCCTGCAGTGACTCGAGCGCAACCCCCAGCTGTCCTTCGCAACCCGAGGGGAAGATTGGGCTTCCCAGGGCCAACCCAAGGGGAAGGCTGAGATCCCCGCCGTAACTCGAGAATCCCGCCGCAACTCGAGAAAAACCACGTGGTTCCCACCTCTTGGCAAGATGAGGCCCTTGCCCGCCACGGCGTCTCAAGGGAAGTCCCCTGTTCCGCCCTGAAGGGCGAAACGGTCCCTGACAGCCTTCCTGCGACCCCCAAAAGTCCCCCCGACAGGCCGGGGTCCCCCGAGGGGAACACCGAGGGTCCCGGCACCGCTTCCTCTGCGCCCCTTCTCCCCTCCTAATCGCGACAGGAGAGGCGATTCCCCTGCGTGGTCTGGAAGGGGTTCCCGGCCTTCCCGGCGCCCCTCAGGATGAGGCCGGGCTCACGAGGAAATTCGAGACGAGCCACGTGGGTGGGGCCACATGCCGAACGCCCCCGATTCCCCGGTCCGCCCTTGAGAAGGACCCGAGGCCCGGACCATTCTTCGAAGGCAACCCTGTGGGAGAAGGCACAACACGAAGGGGCACTGCCACGTCCGTGCATCGTCCGCAAAGACCCGCGGGTTCCACACACAGCTCGACCAGGGTCCTGAGACCCCCTGAGCAACTCGAGAGGCCAGCGGGGTTCCCTTCCTCAGACAAGACGAGGCCTGACTCTCCTGTCCCAACTCTGCAGGGACCCTGCGGTCGGAGTCCGAAACGGAGAGGAAGCCTGAGGTTCCTGCCTTCCCTCGAGGTGAGGCCCTCTTCCGCTGCGCCAGACCCAGCGGAGTCCCGAGGTGCCCCGCCACCTCCACAGGATCCCTCGCCTCTCAGAATCACCCTGGCAAGTTCCCTAAGGTCCCCGGCAGAAGGCGAGGGAAACGAGGGTTTCCCGCCGCCCCCCGAGAAAGACCTCGAGAGTCCTTCTTCAACGCGTCTCGAGGCCCTAGTCCCCTCCCGTGACTCGAGAGCCAGGACGCGCTCCCCCTCGCCACGCGCATGGAGACCTGACTTCCCTGGCGCCGCACGAGAGGCTCCCTGAGATCCTCGTCGTGCCTCGGGAGAAAACCCCCACGGGCGCCGCAGCTCGAGGAAACCCCTGAGACGCCCCCGTCCTCGCGAGCTGAGGGCCTTCTTTCCCTGCATGGCCTGGAGAGCAATCCCGGGTCCTCTCTCCAAACGGAAGAGGAGGCTGGACTCCCTTGAGGCCGCTCAGGGGGCTCCAAGAGATCCGCGTCGCGACTCGAGAGGAGAGCGGAGTCCTTGGCTTCCCCTCGAGACGAGGCCTGAATCCCCGGGGGAGCCTGGAATGCACCCCCGAGGTCTCTGCCTTCCCTGGAGAGGAATATTAGGTCCCGGACACACGCCTAGGTGAGGTCTCTTCGGCCCTGCAGTGACTCGAGCGCAAACCCCAGCTTTCCCTCGCAACCCGAGGGGAAGATTGGACTTCACAGGGCCAACCCAAGGGGAAGGCTGAGATCCCCGTCGTAACTCGAGAATCCCGCCGCAACTCGAGAAAAACCACGTGGTTCCCACCTCTTGGCAAGATGAGGCCCTTGCCCGCGATGGCGTCTCAAGAGAAGTCCCCTGTTCCGCCCTGAAGGGTGAAACGGTCCCTGACAGCCTTCCTGTGCCCCCAAAAGTCCCCCGACTTGCCGGGGTCCCCCGAGGGGAACACCGAGGGTCCCGGCACCGCTTCCTCTGAGCCCCTTCTCCCCTCCTGATCGCGACAGGAGAGGCGATTCCCCTGCGTGGTCTGGAAGGGGTTCCCGGCCTTCCCGGCGCACCTCAGGATGAGGCCGGTCTCACGAGGAAATTCGAGACGAGCCACGTGGGTGGGGCCACATGCCGAACGCCCCCGATTCCCCGGTCCGATCTTGAGAAGGACCCGAGGCCCGGACCCCTCTTCGAAGGCAACCCTGTGGGTGAAGGCACAACACGAAGGGGCACTGCCACCCCCGTGCATCGTCCGCAAAGACCCGCGGGTTCCACACACAGCTCGACCAGGGGCCTGAGACCCCCTTAGCAACTCGAGAGGCCAGCGGGGTTCCCTTCCTCAGACAAGACGAGGCCTGACTCTCCTGTCCCAACTCTGCAGGGACCCTGCGGTCGGAGTCCGAACGCAGAGGAAGCCTGAGGTTCCTGCCTCCCCTCGAGGTGAGGCCCTCTTCCGTTGCGCCAGACCCAGCGGATTTCCGAGGGGCCCCGCCACCTCCACAGGATCCCTCGCCTCTCAGAGGCACCCTGGCAAGTTCCCTAAGGTCCCCGGCAGAAGGCGAGGGAAACGAGGGTTTCCCGCCGCCCCCCGAGAAAGACCTCGAGAGTCCTTCTTCAACGCGTCTCGAGGCCCTAGTCCCCTCCCGTGACTCGAGAGCCAGGACGCGCTCCCCCTCGCCACGCGCATGGAGACCTGACTTCCCTGGCGCCGCACGAGAGGCTCCCTGAGATCCTCGTCGTGCCTCGGGAGAAAACCCCCACGGGCGCCGCAGCTCGAGGAAACCCCTGAGACGCCCCCGTCCTCGCGAGCTGAGGGCCTTCTTTTCCTGCATGGCCTGGAGAGCAATCCCGGGTCCTCTCTCCAAACGGAAGAGGAGGCTTGACTCCCTTGAGGCCGCTCAGGGGACTCCAAGAGACCCGCGTCGCGACTCGCGAGGAGAGCGGAGTCCTTGGCTTCCCCTCGAGACGAGGCCTGACTCCCCGGGGGAGCCTGGAATGCAACCCCGAGATCCCTGCCTTCCCTGGAGAGGAATATTAGGTCCCGGACACACGCCTAGGTGAGGTCTCTTCGGCCCTGCAGTGACTCGAGCGCAACCCCCAGCTTTCCCTCGCAACCCGAGGGGAAGATTGGGCTTCCCAGGGCCAACCCAAGGGGAAGGCTGAGATCCCCGTCGTAACTCGAGAATGCCGCCGCAACTCGAGAAAAACCACGTGGTTCCCACCTCTTGGCAAGATGAGGCCCTTGCCCGCGACGGCGTCTCAAGGGAAGTCCCCTGTTCCGCCCTGAAGGGCGAAACGGTCCCTGACAGCCTTCCTGCGACCCCCAAGATTCCCCCGACACGCCGGGTTCCCCCGATGGGAACACCGAGGGTCCCGGCACAGCTTCCTCTGAGCCCCTTCTTCCCTCCTGATCGCGACAGGAGAGGCGATTCCCCTGAGTGGTGTGGTCTGGAAGGGGTTCCCGGCCTTCTCGGCGCACCTCAGGATGAGGCCGGTCTCACGAGGAAATTCGAGACGAGCCACGTGGGTGGGGCCACATGCCGAACGCCCCCGATTCCCCGGTCCGCTCTTGAGAAGGACCTGAGGCCTGGACCCCACTTCGAAGACAACCCTGTGGGTGAAGGCACAACACGAAGGGGCACTGCCACCCCCGTGCATCGTCCGCAAAGACCCGCGGGTTCCACACACAGCTCGACGAGGGGCCTGAGACCCCCTGAGCAACTCGAGAGGCCAGCGGGGTTCCCTTCCTCAGACAAGACGAGGCCTGACTCTCCTGTCCCAACTCTGCAGGGACCCTGCGGTCGGAGTCCGAAACGGAGAGGAAGCCTGAGGTTCCTGTCTCCCCTCGAGGTGAGGCCCTCTTCCATTGCACCAAACCCAGATGAGTCGTGAGAGGCCCCTCACAACTCCACAGTATCCCTGAATTCTCAGAGGCACCCTGAGAATCTACCTGATGTCACCGGCTCAAGTCCAGGGAACCCAGGGTTTCCTGCTGCGCCCCGAGAAAGACCTTGAGAGTCCTTCGGCCCGTCTTAAGGCCCGATTCCCCTACCATGACTCGAGAGCAAAACCCGCTCCCCATCGCCATGCGCATGGAGACCTGACTTCCCTGACTCCTGAAGAGAGTCTCCCTGAGCTCCCCATCGTACCTCTTCGGAAACCCCATTCAGGCACCGCAGCTCGAGAAAACCCACGATATGCCCCCGTCATCACAAGATGAGTGACTTATTTCCTGCCTGGCATGGAGAGCAAAACCGAGTCCTCTCTCCAGACTCCACAGGAGGCTTGACTCTCTTTAGGCCTCTCACTTGGCTCCAAGAGATACCTGTCAGGACCTGAAGGGAGAGCAGAGTCCTTTGCTTCCCCTCGAGACGAGGCCTTACTCCCCGTGTGAGTCTGGAATGCAACCCCGAGTTCCTGTCGCACCTGGAGAGGAAAACTCGGTCCTGGACACAAGCCTAGATGAGGTCTATTTTGCACTGCAGTTACTAGAAAGCAATCGCCAGCTCTCCCTCGCAAATCGAATTGAAGATCGGACTTCCCTGGGCCAATACAATTGGAAGCCTGAATTCGACATTGTAACTCGAGAATCCCGCCGAAACTCGAGAAAATCCACGTGGTTCCCCCATCAGTGCTAGATGAGGCCCTTGCCTGCTACAGCGACTCAAGAGAAGTCCCACTTTCTGTCTTGAAGTGTGAAACGGTACTTGGCACCCTTGATGCAATCTCAAAATTCCCCGACATACCGGTCTCACTCGAAAGGAACACCGAGGTTCCCGGAACCACTTCATTTGAGCTCCTTCTCCCCTCGTGATCGCGACAGGAGTGTCGATTCCCCTGCTATGTCTGGAAGGGGTTCCCGACCTTTCCAGTGCGCCTAAGGATGAGGCAGGTCTCACGAGGAAATTCGAGACATAGCCTCGTGGGTGGTGCCACAAGCCGAAAGACCCCGATTTCCCGGTCTGCTCTTGATAAGAACGTGATGCCCTGACACCTTTACGAAGGAAAACCTGTGGATGAAAGCACAACACGAAGGGGCACTGACACCCCCGTGCATCGTCCAGAAAAACCCGCAGGTTACAAACACAGTTCAACAAGTGGTCTGTCACCCCGTGAACAACTCGGCAGGCAAGTGGAGTTCCATTCCTCCACACAAGACGAGACCTGATTTTCTGTACCAACTCTGCAGGGAAACTGCGATCCGAGTCAGTACCGGCGACAGGAAACCCAGGAGAGGAAACATGAGGTTCCTGCCTCCACTCGAGATGAGGCTCTCATCCATTGCACCAAACCCAGTGGAGTCCAGAGAGGCCCCTCCCAACTCCACAGTACCCCTGACTTCTCAGAGGCACCCGGAGAAGCTCCATGAGGTCACTGGCACATGTCGAGGGAACCCAGGGTTTCCTGCCACAATGGGAAAAAGACCTCGAGAGTCCTACTTCAACGTGTCTTGAAGCCCGAATCTGCTTCCATGGCTCTATAGAAATGACACGCACCCCCTCGCCATGCACATGGAGACCTGACTTCCCTGGCGCCATAAGAGAGGCTCCCTGAGCTCCCTGTCGTACCTCGTGAGAAACCCCACACTGACGCCGCAGCTTGAGAAAACTCACCATACGCCCCTGTCATCGCGAGCTGAGGGCCTTCTTTTCCTGCATGGCCTGGAGAGCAATCCCGAGTCCTCTCTCCAAACTGAAGAGGAGGCTTGACTCCCTTGAGGCCACTCAGTGGGCTCCAAGAGATCCGCGTCGTGGCTCGAGAGGAGAGCGCAGTCCTTTGCTTCCCCTCGAGGCGAAGCCTGACTCCCCGGTGGAGTCTGGAGTGCGACCCCGAGATCCTTGTCTTCCCATGAGAGGACTATTAGGTCCTGGACACACGCCTAGATGAGGTCTCTTTGGCCCTGCAGTGACTCGAGCA
Organism: Bubalus kerabau; assembly: GCF_029407905.1. Lineage (NCBI taxonomy): Eukaryota > Metazoa > Chordata > Mammalia > Artiodactyla > Bovidae > Bubalus > Bubalus kerabau. Next base: position 829,847 of record NW_026577890.1, on the reverse strand, counting down.
CAACCCCCAGCTTTCGCTCGCAACTCAAAGGGAAGTTTTGGCTTCCCAGGTTCAACACAAGAGGAAGCCTGAAATCCCCGTCGTAACTCGAGAATCCCGCCGCAACTCGAGAAAAACCACGTGGTTCCATCGTCTTCGCAGCATGAGCCCCTTGCCCGCCACAGCATCTCAAAAGAAGTCCCACGTACCTACTGAAGTGCAAAATGGTACTCTGCACCCATGATGGCATCCGCAAAGTTCCCCAACATACATGCCTCACTCGAGGGGAACACCCATGTTCCCCACACCACATCATTTGAGCCCCTTCTCCCCTCCTGATTGCAACAGGAGTGTCGATTCTCCTGCTTTGTCTGGAAGGTGTTACCGATCTTCCCAGCGCACCTCAGAATGAGGCCGGTCTCACGAGGAAATTGGAGATGTATCCTCGTGGGTGGTGCCACATGCGGAAAGACCCCATTTCCTGGTCCGCTATTAATAAGAACCCGATGCTCGTACACTTCTTCGAATGCATCCCGTTGGATGAAGGCACAATAAGGAGGGGCCCTGCCCACCCATGCATCTTTTGGAAAATTCTGCAGGTTCCACATACAGCTCGACAAGTGATCTGTTACCTCGTGAACAACTCGAGAGGCAAGCTAAGTTTCATTTCTCCACGGAATACGAGGCCTGACTCTCCTGTCCCAACTCTGCAGGAATCCTGAGATCTGAGTCTGAAATGGAGAGGAACCCTGAGGTTCCTTCCTCAACACGAGATGAGGCCCTCTTGCATTATACCACACCCAGTGGTGTCCCGAGTGGCCCCTCCCAACTCCACAGAATCCATGACTTCTCAGAGGCACCATGTTAAGCTCCCTGAGGTCACTGGCACAAGTCGAGAAAAACCAGGGTTTCCTGCCGCAACCGGAGAAAGACCTTGAGAGTCGTTCTTCAACGCCTCTTGAGGCCCGATGCCCCTACCATGACTCGAGAGCAATGACGCGCTCCCCCTCCACACGTGCATGGAAACCTGACTTTCCTGTCACCACACAAGAGACTCCCTGAGCTCCCCATCGTATCTTGTGAGAAACCCCATCCTGGCACCGCACCTCGAGAAAATGCACAAGACGCCCCTGTCATCACGATATGAGGGCCTTCTTTTCCTGCATGGCCTGGAGAGCAATCCCGAGTCCTCTCTCCAATCTCCACAGGAGGCTTGACTCCCTTTAGGCCACACAATGGGCTCTAAGAGATACCCGTCGCGACTCAAGAGGAGAGGGGAGTCCATTCATTACCCTCTTGAAGAGGCCTGACTCCTCGGGAGGATCTGGAATGCAACTCCGAAATCCCTGTTGCCCCTTGAAAGGAACATTAGGTCCTAGACACAAGCCTAGATGAGGTCTCTTTTGCCCTGCAATAACTCGAGCCAACCCCCAGCTCTAGCTCTCAACTCGTATGGAAATTTGGACTTCCCTGGGCCAACACAAGAGGAAGCCTGAATTCCCTGCCGCAACTCGAGAAAAACCACGTGGTTCCCCCGTCATCACAAGATGGGGCCCGTGCTCACTACAGCGTCTCAAGAGAAGTCCCACGTTCCGTGTTGAAGTGCGAAACGTTACTTGGCACCCTTAATGCGACCCCAAATGTTCCCCAACACACCGGTTTCATTTGAGGGGAACACCGAGGTTCCCGGCACCACTTCTTTTGAGCCCCTTCTCCCCTCCTGATAGCGACAAGAGGGTCGATTCCCCTGCTTTGACTTAAAGGGGTTCCCGACATTCACAGCGCACCTCAGGATGAAGCCGGACTCATGGGAAATTTCGAGACGTGGCCTCGTGGGGGGTGCCACATGCCGAAAGACCCCGATTTCCCAGTACACTCTTGAGAAGAACCCGATGACCAGACACCTCTTTGAAGACAACCCTGTGGATGAAGGTACAACAAAAGGGGCACTGACACCCCTGTGCATCGTCCAGAAAAACCCACAGGTTCCACATACAGCTCTACAAGAGGCCTGTCACCCCGTGAACAACTCGAGATGCAAGCGGATTTCCATTCCTCCACACAAGATGAGTCCTGACTCTCCTCTCCCAACTCTGCAGGAACATGCGATCCGAGGCAGAAATGAAGAGGAAACCTGATGTTCCTGCTTTATCTAAAGATGATGCCTTTTTCCATTTCACCAAACCCAGTGGAGTTCCGAGAGGTCACTCCCAACTCCACAGTATCCCTGATTTCACAGAGGCACCTGAGAAGCTCCCTGACGTAACATGCATGAGTCGAGGGAACCCATGGTTTCCTGCCACAACCTGAGAAAGACCTTGAGAGTCCTTCTTCAATGCGTCTTGAGGTCCAAATCCCCTATCATGACAAGAGAGTAATGACGCACTCCCCCTCGCCACGCGCATGGAGACCTGACTTCCCTGGCGCCGCACAAGATGATCCCTGAGCTCCCAGCCTTACCACGTGGGAAACACCACACTTGTGCCTCAGCTCGAGAAAACCCACGAGATGCCCCTGTCATCGCGAGATGAGGGCCTTCTTTTTCTGCATGGCCTGGAGAGCAATACCGAGTCCTCTCTCCAAAATCCACAGGAAGCTTGGCTCCCTGTAGGCCACTCAGTGGGCTCCAAGAGATATCCGTCGCGACTCGAGAGGAGAGTGGAGTCATTTGCTTCCCCTCGAAATGAGGCCTGACTCCCCGGGTGAGTCTGGAATGCAACCCCGAGATCCCTGTCGCCCCTGGAGAGGAACATTAGATCCTGGACACAAGCCAAGATGAGGTCTCTTTTTCCCTACAGTGACTCGTGCGCAATCCCCAGCTCTCCCTCGCAACTCGAATTGAAGATTGGACTTCCCTGGGACAACACAAGAGGAAGCCTGAATTCCCCGTCGTAACTCGAGAATCCCGCCGTAACTCGAGAAAAACCAAGTGGTTGCCCCACCATCGCAATATGAGTCACTTTCCCGCTACAGCGTCTCAAGAGTAGTCCCACGTTCCATCTTGAAGTGCGAAACAGTACTTGGCACCCTTGATGCGACCCCAAAAGTTCCCCAACATACCAGTCTCACTTGAGGGGAACACCGAAGTTCCCGGCACCATTTCTTTTGAACGCCTTCTCCCCTCCTGATCACGACAGGAGGGTCGATTCCCCTGCTTTGTCTGCAAGGGTTTCCCGACCTTAACGGCACACCTCAGGATGATGCCGGTCTCATGAGGAAGTTCGAGACGTAGCCTCGTGGGTGGTGCCACATGCCGAAAGACTCCGATTGCCCGGCCCGCTGTTGATAAGAACCCGATGCCTGGACACCCCTTAGAAGGCAACCCTGTGGATGAAGGCACAACACGAAGGGGCACAGACACACCCGTGCACCGTCCGGAAAAACCTACAGGTTCCACACACAGCTCGACACGTGGTCTGTCACCCCGTGCACAACTCGAGAGGCAAGCTGAGTTCCATTCTCCACACAGGACGAGGCCTGACTCTCCTGTCCCAAATCTGCTGGGACCCTTCAATCCGAATCAGAAATGGAGAGGAACCCTGAGTTTCCTGCCTCAACTCAAGATGAGGCCCTCTTCCATAGCACCAAAACCACTGGAGTCCCGAGAGGTCCCTCCAACCCACAGTGTCCCTGACTTCTCAGAGGCACCCTGACAAGCTCCCTGAGATCTCCGGCACAAGTTGATGGAACCCAGGGTTTCCTGCCGCAACCCGAGAAAGATTGGATAGTCCTTCTTTGATGCATCTTGAGGCCCGATTCCCCTACCATGTCTCAAGAGCAATGAAGCGCTCCCAGTACCCATGCGCATGGAGACTTAACTTCCCTGGCACCTCACGAGAGGCTCCCTGAGGTCCCCGTCGTACCTCGTGAGAAACCCCACACTGGCGCCGCAGCTCGAGAAAACCCACGAGACGCCCCCGTTATAGTGAGATGAGGGCCATCATTAACTGCATGGCCTGGAGGGCAATCCCGAGTCGTCTCTCCAAACTCCACGGGAGGCTTGACTCACTAAGGCTACTCAGTGCGCTCAATAGGTACCCGTCGCGACTCGAGAGGAAACAGGAGTACTTTGCTTCCCCTAGAAACAAGGCCGGACTTCCCGGGTGAGTCTGAAATGCAACCCCGAGATCCCTGTCACCCCTGGAGAGGAATATTCGGTCCTGGACACAAGCCTAGATATGGTCTATTTTGCCCCGCAGTGACTCGAGTGGGATCCCAGCTCACCCTCGCAACTCGAATGGAAGATTGGACTTCCATGGGCCAACACAGGAGGAAATCTGAATCCCCCGTCGAAACTCGAGACTCCCGCCGCAATGCGAGAAAAACCACGTGGTTCACTCGTCATCCCAAGATGAGGCCCTGGCCCGCTACAGCATCTCAAGTGAAGTCCCACGTTCCGTCTTGAAGTGCGAAATGCTACTTTTCACCCTTGATGTAACCCCAAAAGTTCCCCGACACACCGTTCTAACCGAGGGGAACACCGAAGTTCCCGGCACCACTTCATCTGATCACTTTCTCCCCTCCTGATCACGACAGGAGGGTAAATTCCCCTGCTTTGCCTGGAGGGAGTTCCCGCCCATCCTGGCGCACCTAAGGATGAGGCCTTTCTCAGGAGGAAATTCGAGACGTAGCCTCGTGGGTGGTGCCACATGCCAAAAGACCCCGATTGTTCGGTCCACTCTGGATAAGAACCCGATGCCCAGACACCACTTCGAAGGCAACCCTGTGGATGAAGGCACAACAGAAGGGTTACTAAAACTCCCGTGCATCGTACAGAAAAACACGCAGATTCTACACACAGCTCGACAAGTGGAATGTCACCCCATGAACAACTCGATAGGCAAGCAGAGTTCCTTTCCTCCACACAAGACGAGGCCTGACTCTTCTGTCCCAACTCTTCAGGGACCCTGCCATCCGAGTCAGAAATGGAGAGGAAACCTGAGGTTCCTGCCTCAACTCGAGATGAGGCCCTCTTCCATTGCACCAAACCCAGATGAGTCGCGAGAGGCCCCTCCCAACTCCACAGTATCCCTGAATTCTCAGAGGCACCTTGAGAATCTACCTGAGGTCACCGGCACAAGTCGACGGAACACAGGGTTTCCTGCTGCGACCCGAGAAAGACCTTGAGAGTCCTTCGGCGCGTCTTGAGGCCCGATTCCCCTACCATGACTCGAGAGCAAAGACCCGCTCCCCATCGCCATGCGCATGGAGACCTGACTTCCCTGACGCCTGAAGAGAGTCTCCCTGAGCTCCCCGTCGTACCTCTTCGGAAACCCCATTCAGGCACCGCAGCTCGAGAAAACCCACGATACGCCCCCGTCATCACGAGATGAGAGACTTCTTTCCTGCCTGGCATGGAGAGCAAAACCGAGTCCTCTCTCCAGACTCCACAGGAGGCTTGACTCTCTTTAGGCCTCTCAGTTGGCTCCAAGAGATACCTGTCAGGACTTGAAGGGAGAGCGGAGTCCTTTGCTTCCCCTCGAGACGAGGCCTGACTCCCCGTGTGAGTCTGGAATGCAACCCCGAGTTCCTGTCGCACCTGGAGAGGAAAATTCGGTCCTGGACACAAGCCTAGATGAGGTCTATTTTGCACTGCAGTTACTAGGGAGCAATCGCCAGCTCTCCCTCGCAAATCGAATGGAAGATTGGACTTCCCTGGGCCAATACAATTGGAAGCCTGAATTCGACACCGTAACTCGAGAATCCCACCGAAACTCGAGAAAATCCACGTGGTTCCCCCATCAGCGCTAGATGAGGCCCTTGCCCGCTACAGCGACTCAAGAGAAGTCCCACGTTCTGTCTTGAAGTGCGAAACGGTATTTGGCACCCTTGATGCAATCTCAAAATTCCCCGACATACCGGTCTCACTCGAAAGGAACACCGAGGTTCCCGGAACCACTTCATTTGAGCTCCTTCTCCCCTCGTGATCGCGACAGGAGTGTCAATTCCCCTGCTATGTCTGGAAGGGGTTCCCGACCTTTCCGGCGCGCCTAAGGATGAGGCAGGTCTCACGAGGAAATTCGAGACATAGCCTCGTGGGTGGTGCCACAAGCCGAAAGACCCCGATTTCCCGGTCTGCTCTTGATAAGAACGTGATGCCCTGACACCTTTACGAAGGAAAACCTGTGGATGAAAGCACAACACGAAGGGGCACTGACACCCCCGTGCATCGTCCAGAAAAACCCGCAGGTTACAAACACAGTTCGACAAGTGGTCTGTCAGCCCGTGAACAACTCGAGAGGCAAGTGGAGTTCCATTCCTCCACACAAGACGAGACCTGATTTTCTGTACCAACTCTGCAGGGAAACTGCGATCTGAGTCAGTACCAGCGACAGGAAACCCAGGAGAGGAAACATGAGGTTCCTGCCTCCACTCGAGATGAGGCTCTCATCCATTGCACCAAACCCAGTGGAGTCCAGAGAGGCCCCTCCCAACTCCACAGTACCCCTGACTTCTCAGAGGCACCCGGAGAAGCTCCATGAGGTCACCGGCACATGTCGAGGGAACCCAGGGTTTCCTGCCACAATGCGAAAAAGACCTCGAGAGTCCTACTTCAACGTGTCTTGAAGCCTGAATCTGCTTCCATGGCTCTATAGAAATGACACGCACCCTCTCGCCACACACATGGAGACCTGACTTCCCTGGCGCCATAAGAGAGGCTCCCTGAGCTCCCTGTCGTACCTCGTGAGAAACCCCACACTGACGGCGCAGCTCGAGAAAACCCACCATACGCCCCTGTCATCGCGAGATGAGGGCCTTCTTTTCCTGCATGGCCTGGAGAGGAATCCCGAATCCTCTTTCCAAACTCCACAGGAGGCTTGACTCCCTTTAGGCCACTTAGTGGGCTCCAAGAGATACCCGTCGCGACTCGAGAGGAGAATGGAGTCCTTTGCTTCCCCTCGAGACAAGGCCTGACTCACCAGGTGGGTCTGGGATGCAACCCCGAGATCCCTATCTCCCCTGGAGAGGAACATTAGGTCCCTGAAACAAGCCTAGATGAGGTCTCTTTTGCCCTTCTGTAACTCGAGAGCAATCCCCCGCTCTCCCTAACAACTCGAATGGAAGATTGGACATCCCTGGGCCAACACAAGAGGAAGCCTGAATTCCCCTTCGTAACTCGAGAATCCCGCCGCAACTCGAGAAAAAGCACTTGGTTCCCTTGTCATCGCAAGATGAGGCCCTTGCCCGCTACAACTTCTCAAGAAAAGTCCCACGTTCCGTCTTGAAGTGCGAAACGATACTTGACACCCTTGATGTGACCCCAAAAGTTCCCCGAAATATCAGTCTCACTCGAGGTGAACACCGAGGTTCCCGGCACCAGTTTATCTGAGCCCCTTCTCCCCTCCTGTTCGAGATAGGAGGGTCACTTCCCCTGCTTTGTTTGTAAGGGGTGCCCGACCATCACGGGGCACTTCAGGATGAGGCCGGTCTCACGAGGAAATTCGAGACGTAGCTCGCGGGTGGTGCCACATGCCAAAAGACTATGATTTCCCGGTATGCTCTTGATAAGAACCCGATGCCTGGACACCTCTTCGAAGGCAACCCTGTGGATGAAGGCACAACACAAAGGGGCACTGACACCCTCGTGCATCGTCTGGAAAAACCCGCAGGTTCTACATACAGCTCAACAAGTGGCTTGTCACCCCTTAAGAACTCGAGAGGCAAGTGGGGTTTCATTCCTCTACACAAGACGAGGCCTGACTCTCCTGTACCAACTCTGTAGGGACTTTGCCATCCGAATCAGACCAGCGCCAGTGAAGTCACGAGAGGAACGCTGAGGTTCCTGCCTCCACTCGAGATTAGGACCTCTTCCATTGCACGAAACCCAGTGGAGTCCCAAGAGATGCGTCCCAGCTCCACAGTATTCCTGACTTCTCAGAGGCACCCTGAGAAGCTCCCTGAGGTCACCAGCGCAATTCGAGTGAACCCAGGGTTTACTGCCGCCACCATAGAAAGAACTCAAGAGTCCTTCTTCAACACGCTTTGAGGCCTGATTCCCCTACCATGACTCGAGGGCAATGACGCACTCCCTCTGCTACACTCATGAACCCCTGACTTCCCTGGCGCCACACGAGAGGCTCCCTGAGCTCCCCATCATACCTCGTGAGAAACCCCACACTGGCGCCGCAGATAGAGAAAACCCACGAGACGCCCCCGTTTTCGCGACATGACGGCCTTCTTTTCAAGCACGGCCTGGAGAGCAATCCCGAGTCCTCTCTCCAAACTCCACAGTAGGCTTGACTCCCTTTTGGTCACTCAGTGGACTCCAAGACATACCCGTCGCGACTCGAGAGGAGAGCGGAGTCTTTTCCTTCCCCTCGAGGCGAGGCCTGACTCCTCGGGTGTGTCTGATATGTGAACCGGAGATCCCTGTCGCCCCTGGAGAGAAACATTAGGTCCTGGACACAAGCCTAGATGAGGTCTCTGTTTTCCTGCAGTGACTCGAGAGCAATCCCCAACTCTCCCTCGCAACTCGAATGGAAGACTGGACTTCCCTGGGCCAACAGAAGAGGAAGCCTGAATTTCCCGTTGTAACTCAAGAATCCCGCCACAACTCAAGAAAAACCACGTCGTTCCCTCTTCATCGCAAGATGCGGCCATTGCCGCTACAGCGTCTCAAAAGAAGTCTTACGTTCCATCTTGAAGTGCGATACGGTACTTGGCACCTTTGATGCGACCCCAAAAGTTCCCCAACACACTGGTCTCACTGGAAGGGAACACCGAGGTTCCCGGCATCACCTCATCTGTGCCCCTTCTCCCCTCCTGATCGAGACAGGAGGGTCGATTCCCCTGCTTTGTCTGCAAGGGGTTCCGACCTTCCCGGCGCACCTCAGGATGAGGCCGGTCTCACTAGGAAATTCGAGACGTAGCCTGGTGGGTGGTGCCACATGCGGAAAGACCCCGATTTCCCGGTCCGCTCTTAAGAAGAACCCGATGCCAGGACACCTCTTCGAAAGCAAACCTGTGGATGAATGCACAACACGAAGGGGTACTGACATCCCCATGCATAGTACGGAAAAACACGCAGATTCCAAACACAGATCGACAAGTGTCCTGTCATCCCTTGAAGAACTAGAGAGGCATGCGGAGTTCCGTTCCTCCACACAAGAGAAGGCCTGACTCTCCTTTCCCAACTCTGCAGGGACCGTGCGATCGGAGTCAGAAATGTAGATGAAACCTGAAGTTCCTGCATCAACTCGAAATGAGGCCCTCTTCCATTGCGCCATACCCAGTGGAGTCCCGAGAGGCCCCTAAAACTCCACAGTATCCCTGATTCTCAGAGGCACCCTCAGAAGCTCTCTGCGGTCACTGGCACAAGTCGAGTGAACCCAGGGTTTCCTGCTGCATTCTGAGAAAGACCTTGAGAGTCCTTCTTTACCGCGTCTTGAGGCCCGATACCCTACCATGACTGGAGAGCAATGACGCATTCCCCTCGCCACGCCCATTGAAACCTAACTTCCCTGGCGCCACACGAGAGGCTCCCTGCGCTCCCCGTCCTACCTCATGAAAACCCCACACTGGCACCGCCGCTTGAGAAAACTCACGAGACGCCCCCATCATCGTAAGATGAGGGCCTTCTTTTCCTACATGACCTAGAGAGCAATCCCGAGTCCACTATCCAAACTCCACTGGAGGCCTGACTACCTTTAGGCCACTCAGTAGCCTCCAAGAGATACACGTCGCTACTCTAGAGGAGAGCAGAGTCCGTTGCTTCCCCTCGAGCCGAGGCCTGACTACTTGGGTGAGTCTGGAATGGGATCCCGAGATCCGTGTTGCCCCTGTAGAGGAAAACTCGGTCCTGGACACAAGCCTAAATGAGGTCTTTTTTGTCCTGCATTGACTCAAGTGCAATCCCCAGCTCTCCCTCGCAACTCGAATGGATGATTGGACTTCCCTGGGCCAACACAAGAGGAAGCCTGTATTCCCCATTGTAATTCGAGAATCCCGCGGCAACTGGAGAAAAACAACGTGGCTCCTCCGTCATCGAAATATGAGGCCCCTGTCAGCTATAGCGTCTCCAGGGAAGTCCCATGTTCCATCTTGAAGTGTGAAACGGTACTTGGCACCCTTGATGCGACCCCCAAATTTCCCTGACACCCCGGTCTCACTCGAGGAGAACATGGAGGTTCCCAGCACCGCTTCAGCTGAGCCTCTTCTCCCCTCCTGATGGCGACAGGAGGGTCGATTCCCCTGCTTTGTCTGGAAGGGGTTCCCAGACTTCCCGGCGAACCTCAGGATGAGGCCAGTCTCACGAGGGAAGTCGAGACGTAGCCTCGTGTGTTGTGCCACATGCCGAAAGACCCCGATTTCCTGGTCCGCTATTGATAAGATCCCGATGCCCGGTCACCTCTTCGAAGGTAACCCTGTGGATGAAGGCACAACACGAAGGGGCACTGACACCCCTGTGCATCGTCCCCCAAAACCGCAGGTTCCACATACACTCGACAGGTGGCCTGTCATCCCGTGAACAACTCGAGAGGCAAGCGGAGTTCCATTACTCCACACAAGACGAGGTCTGACTCTCCTGTCCCAACTCTGCAGGGACCCTGCTATCCGAGTCAGAAATGGAGAGGAACCCTGACGTTACTGCCTCAATCCGAGATTAGGTCCTCTTCAATTGCACCAGTCCCTGTGATGTCCCGAGAAGCCCCTCTCAACTCCACAGTATCCCTGACTTCTCAGAGGAACCCCGCTAAGCTCCCTGAGGTCATGGGCACAAGTCGAGGGAACCCAGGGTTTCCTGCCACACCCCGAGAAAGACCTCGAGAGTTCTTCTTCGAAGCGTCTTGAGGCTTGATTCCCCTACCATGACTCGAGAGCAATGAGGCGCTCCCCCACGCCACGTCCATGGAGACCTGACTTCCGTGGCACCACAGGAGTCTCCCTGAGCTCCCCGTCCTATCTCGTGAGAAACCCCAACCAGGCACTGCACCTTGAGAAAACCCATGAGACGCCCTCGTCATCGCGAGATGAGGGCCTTCTTTTCCTGCATGGCCTAGAGAGCAATCCCGAGTCCTCTCTCCAAACTCCACAGGAGGCTTAACTCCATTTAGGCCACTCTTGGGCTCCAAGGGATACCCGTCGCGACTCGAGAGGAGAGCGGAGTCCATTCATTCCCTTCGAGACGAGGCCTGACTCCCCGGGTGAGTCTGGAATGCAACCCCGAGATCCCTGTCGCCCCTGGAGAGAAAAATTCGGTCCTGGACACAAGCCTAGATGAGCTCTATTTTGCCCTGCAGTGACTCAAGAGAAATCTCCAGCTCTCACTTGCAACTCGAATGGAAGATTGGACTTCCCTGGGCCAACACAAGAGGAAACCTGTATTCCCCCTCGTAACTCAAGAATCCGGCCGCAACTCGAGAAAAAACACGTGGGTCCCCCGTCAGCGCTAGATGAGGCCCTTGCCCACTACTGCGTCTCAAGAGAAGTCCCAGGTTCCATCTTGAAGTGCGAAACGGTACTTGGCACCCTTGATGCAACCCGAAAAGTTACCCGACTTACCAGTTTCACTCAAGGGGAGCACCGAGGTTCCCGGCACTACTTAATCTGAGCCCTTTCTCTTCTCCTGATCCCGAAAGGAGGGTCGATTCCCCTGCTTTGTCTGGAAAGGGTTCCCAGACTTTCCTGCGCACCTCAGGATGAGGCCGATCTCACGAGGAAATTCGAGACGTAGCCTAGTGGGTGGTGCAACATGCTGAAAGACCCCGATTTCCCGGTCCGCACTTGAGGAGAACCCGATGCCCGGACACCTCTTCGAAGGCAACCCTGTGGATGAAGGCACAACAGGAAGGAGCACTGACACCCCCGTGCATCTCCGAAAAACCCGCAGGTTCCACACACATCACGAAAAGTGGTGTCATCCTTGAACAACTTGAGATGTAAGCGGAGTTCCATTCCTCCGCAGAACACGAGACCTGACTCCTGAGCAAACTCAGCAGGGACCCTGCTATCTGAGTCAGATCCGGCTCCAGGAAGTCAGAAGCAGAACCCTGAGGTTCCTGCCTCAACTCGAGATGAGGCCCTCTTCCATTGCACCAAACCCAGAGGAGTCCCGAGAGGCCTCTCCCAAATCCACAGTGTCCCTGACTTCTCAGAGGCACCTGAGAAGCTCCCTGAGGTCACCGGCACAAGTCAAGGGAACTCAGGGTTTCCTGCCGCAACCCTAGAAAGACATCGAGAGTCCTTTTTCAACCCGTCATGAGGCCCGATTCCCCTACCCTGACTGGAGAGCAATGACGCGCTCCCCCTTGCCCCGCCCATGGAGACCTGACTTCCCTGGCGCCACGCGAGAGGCTACCTGAACTCCCCGTCATACCTCGTGAGAAATCCCACACTGGCTCCCCAGCTCGAGAAAACCCACGATGCGCCTCCGTCATCGCGAGATGAAGGCCTTCTTTTCCTGCATGGCCTGGAGAGCAATCCTGAGTCCTCTCTCCAAACTCCACAGGGGGCTTGACTCCCTTTAGGCCACTCAGTGGGCTCCAAGAGACACCTGTGGCGACTCAAGAGGAGAGCGGGGTCCTTTGCTTCCCCTCGAGTCGAGCTCTGACTCCCAGGATGCGTCTGGAATGCAACCCCGAGATCGCTGTCGGACCTGGAGAGGAATATTAGGTCCTGGACACAAGCCTAGATGAGGTCTCTTTTGCCCTGCAGTGACTCAAGAGCAAACCCCAGCTCTCCCTCGAAACTCGAATGGAAGATTGGACTTCCCTGGGCCAACACAAGAGGAAGCCTGAATTCCCTGTCGTAACTCGAGAATCCCTCCGCACCTTGAGAAAAACCACGTGATTCCCCCGTCATCCCAAGATGAGGCCCTTGCCCTCTACAGCATGTCAAGTGAAGCCCCAAGTCCGTATTGAAGTGCAAAACGGTACTTGGCACCCTTGAAGCGACCCCAAAAGTTTCCCGACACACCGGTCCCACTCGAGGGGAACACCGAAGTTCCCGGCACGACTTCAACTGAGCCCTTTCACTCCTCCTGGTCTCGACAAGATGGTCGATTCCCCTGCTTTGTCTGGAAGGGGTTCCCGATCTTCATGGCGCACCTCAGGATGACACCAGTCTAACGAAGAAATTCGAGACGTAGCCTCATGGATGGTGCCACGTTCTGAAAGACCCCGATTTCCTGCTCCGCTTTTGATAAGAACCCGATATCCGGACACCTCTTTGAAGGCAACCCTGTGGATGAAGGCACAACACGAAGGGGCACTGACCCCCTCATGCATCTTACGGAAAAAACCGAAGGTTCCACTCACAGCTCGACAAATGGTCTGTTATCCTGAGAACAACTCGAGAGGCAAGCAGAGTTCAATTCCTCCACACAAGACGAGGCCTGACTCTCCTGTCCCAACTCTTTAGGGACCCTGTGGTCGGAGTTTGAAATGGAGAGGAACCCTTAGGTTCCTGCTTCAACTCGAGATGAGAACCTTTGCCATTGCACCAAATCCAGTGGAGTTCCGAGAGCCCCTCCCAAGTCCACAGTATGCCTGACTTCTCAGAGGCACCCTGAGAAGCTCCCTGAGGTCACCGGTTCAAGTCGAGGGAACCCAGGGTTTCCTGCCGCAACCTGAGAAAGACCTCGAGACTCCTTCTTCAACGCGTCTTGAGTCCCGATTTCCCTACCATGACTCGAGAGCATTTATGGGCTCCCCCTCATCACACGCAGAGAGACCTGACTTTCCTGGCGCCACACGAGAGGCTCCCTGAGCTCCCCGTTGTACCTCGTGAGAAAACTCATACTTGCACCCCAACTCGAGAAAACCCACAAGATGCCCCTGTCATTGCGAGCTGAGGGCCTTCTCTTCCTCTATGGCCTGGAGAGCAATCCCGAGTCCTCTCTCCAACTCCACAGGAGGCTTGACTCCCTGGAGGCCACTCAGTGGGCTCCAAGAGATACCTATCGCGACCCAGGAGGATATCAGAATCCTTTGCTTCCCCTCAAGCCGAGGCCTGACTCACTGGGTGAGTCTGGAATGCGTCCCCGTGATCCCTATCGCCCCTGGAGAGGAACATTAGGTCCTGGACACAAGCCTAGATGAGGTCTATTTTGACCTGCCGTGACTCGAGAGCAATTCCCACCCAGCTCTCCCTGGCAACTCGAATGGAAGAATGGACTTCCCTGGGCCAACACAAGAGGAAGCCTGAATTCCCCGTCGTAAGTCAACAATCCCATCGCAACTCGAAAAAAACCACGTGGTTTCCCCTTCATCACAAGATGAGGCCCTTGCCCGCCACAGCGTCTCAAGAGAAGTCCCACGTTTCGTCTTGAAGTTTGAAACAGTATTTGGCAAGCTTCATGTGACCCCAAAAGTTCCCTGACATACTGGTCTCACTCGAGGGGAACACCGAGGTTCCCGGCACCACTTCATCTGAGCCCCTTCTACCCTCCTGATCGCGACAGGAGGGTCGATTAACCTGCTTTGTCTGGAAGGCTTTCCCCACCTTCCAGGGGCACCTCAGCATGAGGCCCGTCTCATGAGGAAATTCAAGACGTAGCCTCGTGTGTGGTGCCGCATTCCAAAAGACCCCGATTTCCCGGTCCGCTCTTGATAAGAACCCGATGCCCGCACACCACTTCGAAGGCAACCCTGTGGATGAAAGCACATCACGTAGGGGCACTGACACCCCCATGCATTGTCTGGAAAAAACCGCAGGTTCCACACACAGCTCGCCAAGTGGCCTGTCACTCCTTGAACAACTCGAGAGGCAAGCGGAGTTCCATTCCTCCACACAAGACGAGGCCTGACTCTCCTGTCCCAACTCTGCAGGGACCCTGCGATCTGAGTCAGAAATGGAGAGGAACCCTGAGGTTCCTTCCTGATCTCGAGATTAGGCCCTCTTCCATTGCAGCAAACCCAGTGGAGTCCCGAGAGGCCTCTCCCAGCTCCATAGTATCCCTGACTTCTCAGAGGCACCCTGAGAAGCTACCTGAGGTCACAGGCACAAGTCGAGGGAACACAGGGTTTCCTGCCGCAACCCGAGAAAGACCTCGAGTGTCCTTTTTCATTGTGTTGAGCCCAGATTCCACTACCATGACTCGAGAGCAATGACGTGCGCCCCCTCGCCACTCGTATGGAGACTTGACTTCCCTGACACCACACGAGAGGCTCCCTGAGCTCCCGGTCGTACCTTGTGAGAAACCCCACACTGGCACCGCAGCTCCAGAAAAACCACGAGACTCCCCCGACATCGCGAGATGAGGGCCTTCTTTTCCTGCATGGCCTGGAGAGCAATCCCGCGTGCTCTCTCCAAACTCCACAAGAGAGGAGCCAAGATTGCTGAGGAGTAGGACGGGGAGAACTCTTTCCCCCCCAAACAATTTCATCAAAAGAGCATTTAAACGTCGAGTAAATTCCACAATACAACTTATGAATGCTGCCAGAGGACATCAGGCACCCAGAAAAGCAACCCAACTCTTGGAAAGTAGGTAGGAAAAAGTATAAAAGACAAAAAAAGAGACAAAAGAAGGAGGGAGGGATTTCTGTCCCGGGAAGATAGTCTTAAAAAGAGAAAAGTTTCCAAACACCAGGAAAGCTTTTCACTGCCAAATCTTTGCCAAGCTTTGGAAGCACAAAGGGCAACATAAGGGGGATAAAAATAAATAAACAATTAAAACTAGCAGATTGCAAGCCCTACGGTAACTCCCCCAGCCGCGAAGCAGTGCAGACGCCTGCTCACACCATTAGCAAGCAGGGGCTGGGCAGGGAGGTGCGGCGCGGGCTGCATCGCTTAGAGTAAGAATCTGGCCTGAATACCCTGAGCGCTATCTGAACGAAATAACTTGGGCTAGCAAACCAGACTCTGGGATATCTACCACGCAAAAAGCCAGCCCTAACCTAAGACACCGCCAGGCCCGCGCACGGAACAAAGGACTGAACAGAGATAGCCGGCTGCAGACCTTCCCCCTATGGTGACAGGCAGCCAGAGCCGGAAGGGGGCAATCGCAGCCCCAGAGAGACATTATCTATAAAACTGTAAGCAGGCTTCTTTGCTAACTAAAACTTCTTGGGGATCTGGACGGTCAACATCTGCCTGAGAAGGTGCGCCTGATTTACACCCAGATAACCGAGTGGCGGGGAGGCGATAAGTCACAACATTGGCGCTCGCCAAACACCTCATCACCTGAGCTGCTCGGACCTGGGAAGAGCACAAAACGCAGGCCCAACCGAGTCTGTGCCTCTGAGGACTACCCGAGTGCCTGAACCTGAGCGGCTTGGACCTGGGAGGTGCATGCAGCCCAGGGCCAACCTCGGATTGTTCCCGGTGGAACAACCTAGAGCCCGAGCAGTGTGGGCAGGGAGGCTACACGCGCCGTGAGTGGGGGCAGACCCAGTGTGGCTGAGGCACTGCGAGCGCACGGCAGTGTTATTTGTTTGCAGCATCCCTCCCTCCCTCCCCACAGCGCAATTGAACAAGTGAGCCTAAAAAAAAAAAGTGTCCTCCACCGTCCCCTTTGTGTCAGGGTGTAAACCAGACACTGAAGAGACCAGCAAACAAAAGAAGCTATAACAGAGGGAATCGCCTTGGAAGCTACAGGCAATAGATTAAAACCCTGTGGTTACTAGGACTACATAGGAAGGCGCCTATAGATCTTGAGAAATATAAGTCGGACCAAGGAACTAGCCAAAAATGAACTGAACCCACGATACTCACAACAAAACCAGAGAAAGTCCTAGATATATTTTTATGATCATTCATTCTTTTTTTTAATTTTTTTTAATTTTAAGTCCTCTATTGTTCCTTTAATTTTCACTTTTATAACCTATTACTTTGCAAAAAAAAGACCCTATTTTTTTCTTCTTCAGCAAACTTCATATATATATATATATATATATATATATATATATATATATATAATAATTTTTGACCGTGTTTTTTTGTTTTGTTTTTTTTTCTTCTTTTCTTTATCATTGTATTTTTGAAATTCCAAAACCTACTCTAGATTTTTAATTTATGCTTTTTGGTATTTGATATCAATTTTGTACCTGTAGTTTCTTTATAATTTTTGCGACACTGCTTGTTTTTGTTTGTTTGTTTTCTCTTTAGTTTTCTTCTTCCGTTTTTTTAACATTGTATTTTTGAAATTCCAAACTCTACTCTAGATTTTTAATTTTTGCTTTTTGGTATTAGTTATCAATTTTGTACCTGTATTTTCTTGATAATTTTTGCGACCTTGTTTGTTTTTCTTTGTTCGTTTTTTCTCTCTTTCTTTTCCTTCTTCTTTTCTTTAACATCGTATTTTTGAAAGTCCAAACTCTACTCTAGATTTTTAGTTTTTGCTTTTATGTATTTGTTACCAATTTTGTACCTTTAAGAACCCAATCTTCAGTACCCATTTTTCACTAGGGAGCGAGATTACTGGCTTGACTGCTCTCTCTCCCTTTGGACTCTCCTTTTTCTCCACCAGGTCGCCTGTGTCTCCTCCCTAACCCCTCTCTACTCTACCCAACTCTGTGAATTTCTGTGTATTCCAGACGGTGGAGAACACTTAGGGAACTGATTACTGGCTGGATCTGTCTCCCTCCTTTTCATTCCCCCCTTTTATCCTTCTGGCCACCTCTGTCTCCTTCCTCCTTCTTCTCGTCTCTGTATAACTCTGTGAACATCTCTGAGCGGTCCAGTTGTGGAGTGCACATAAGGAAGTGACTACTGGCCAGCCCACTCTCTCCACTATTGATTCCACCTGATCTCATTTGGGTCACCTCTAACTCCCTCCTCCCTCTTCTCTTCTCCATGTAATGCTGTGAACCTTTCTGAGTGACCCTCACAGTAGAGAAACTTTTCTTCTTTAACGTAGATGTTTTATCAATGGTGCTGTATAGAAGGAGAAGTTTTGAAACTACTGTAAAAGTAAGACAGATAACTGGAAGCAGGAGGCTTAAGTCCAAACCCTGCCTCCAGGGAACTCCTGACTCCAAGGAACATTAATTGACAGGAGCTCATAAAATGCCTCCATACCGACACTGAAATCAAGCACCACACAAGGGCCAACAAGTTCCAGGGCAAGACATACCAAGCAAATTCTCCAGCAACAAAGGAACGCAGCCCTGAGCTTCAAGATACAGGCTGCCCAAAGTCATCCCAAAACCACAGACATCTCATAACTCATTACTGGACACTTCATTGCACTCCGGAGAGAAGAAATACAGCTCCACCCACCAGAACACGGACACAAGCTTCCCTAACCAGGAAACCTTGACAAGACACCTGTACAAACCCACACACAGCGAGGAAATGCCACAGTAAAGAACTCCACAAACTGCCAGAATACAGAAAGGACACCCCAAACTCAGCAATTTAAACAAGATGAGACAGAGGAATACCCAGCAGATAAAGGAACAGGATAAATGCCCACCAAACCAAACAAAAGAGGAAGAGATAGGGAATCTACCTGATAAAGAATTCCGAATAAGGAGAGTGAAATGGATCTAAAATCTTGAAATTAAAATGGAATCACAAATAAATAGCCTGGAGACAAGGATTGAGAAGATGCAAGAAAGGTTTAACAAGGACCTAGAAGAAATAAAAAAAGAGTCAATATATAATGAATAATGCAATAAATGAAATTAAAAACACTCTGGAGGCAACAAATAGTAGAATAACAGAGGCAGAAGATAGGATTAGTGAATTCGAAGATAGAATGGTAGAAATAAATGAATAGGAGAGGATAAATGAAAAACGAATTAAAAGAAATGAACACAATCTCAGAGACCTCCAGGACAATATTAAACGCTACAACATTCGAATCATAGGGGTCCCAGAAGAAGAAGACAAAAAAAAAAAAAGACCGTGAGAAAATACTTGAGGAGATAATAGTTGAAAACTTCCCTAAAATGGGGAAGGAAATACTCACTCAAGTCCAAGAAACCCAGAGAGTCCCAAACAGGATAAAGCCAAGGCGAAACCCCCCAAGACACATATTAATCACATTAACAAAAATCAAACACAAAGAACAAATATGAAAAGCAGCAAGGGAAAAACAACAAATAACACACAAGGGAATTGCCATAAGGATAACAGCTGATCTTTCAATAGAAACTCTTCAAGCAAGGAGGGAATGGCAAGACATACTTAAAATGATGAAAGAAAATAACCTACAGCCCAGATTATTGTACCCAGCAAGGATCTCATTCAAGTATGAATGAGAAATCAAAAGCTTTTCAGACAAGCAAAAGCTGAGAGAATTCTGCACCACCAAACCAGCTCTCCAACAAATACTAAACAGGAAACACAAAAACGGTGTATAAATTCAAACCCCAAACAATAAAGTAAATGGCAATGGGATCATACTTATCAGTAATTACCTTAAACGTAAATGGGTTGAATGCTCCAACCAAAAGACAAAGACTGGCTGAATGGATACAAAAACAAGACCCCTACATATGTTGTCTACAAGAGACCCACCTCAAAACAGGGGATACATACAGACTGAAAGTGAAGGGCTGGAAAAAGATTTTCCATGCAAATAGGGACCAAAAGAAAGCAGGAGTAGCGATACTCATATCAGATAAAATAGACTTTAAAACAAAGGCTGTGAAAAGAGACAAAGAAGGTCACTACATAATGATCAAAGGATCAATCCAAGAAGAAGATATAACAATTATAAATATATATGCACCCAACGCAGGAGCACCACAGTATGTAAGACAAATGCTAACAAGTATGAAAGCAGAAATTAACACTAACACAATAATAGTTGGAGATTTTAATACCCCACTCACACCTATGGATAGATCAACTAAACAGAAATTTAACAAGGAAACACAAACTTTAAATGATACAATAGACCAGTTAGACCTTATTGATATCTATAGAACATTTCATCCCAAAAAAATGAATTTCACCGTTTTCTAAAGTGCACATGGAACCTTCTCCAGGATAGATCACATCCTGGGCCATAAAGCTAGCCTTGGTAAATTCAAAAAAATAGAAATCATTCCAAGCATCTTTTCTGACCACAATGCAGTAAGATTAGATCTCAATTACAGGAGAAAAACTATTAAAAATTCCAACATATGGAGGCTGAACAACACGCTGCTGAATAACCAACAAATCACAGAAGAAATCAAAAAAAGAAATCAAAATTTGCATAGAAACAGATGAAAATGAAAACAGAACAACCCAAAACTTGTGGGACATGGTAAAAGCAGTCCTAAGGGGAAAGTTCATAGCAATACAGGCACACCTCAAGAAACAAGAAAAAGGTCAAATAAATAACCTAACTCTACACCTAAAGCAACTAGAAAAGGAAGAAATGAAGAACCCCAGGGTTAGTAGAAGGAAAGAAATCTTAAAAATTAGAGCAGAAATAAATGCAAAAGAAACAAAAGAGACCATAGCAAAAATCAACAAAACCAAAAGCTGGTTCTTTGAAACGATAAATAAAATTGACAAACCATTAGCCAGACTCATCAAGAAACAAAGGGAGAAAAATCAAATCAATAAAATTAGAAATGAAAATGGAGAGATCACAACAGAAAACACAGAAATACAAAGGATCATAAGAGACTACTATCAACAATTATATGCCAATAAAATGGACAACGTGGAAGAAATGGACAAATTCTTAGAAAAGTACAACTTTCCAAAACTGGACCAGGGAAGAACTAGAAAATCTTAACAGACCCATCACAAGCACGGAAATGGAAACTGTAACCAAAAATCTTCCAGCCAACAAAAGCCCAGGTCCAGACGGCTTCACAGCTGAATTCTACGAAAAATTTAGAGAAGAGCTAACACCTATCCTGCTCAAACTCTTCCAGAAAATTGCAGAGGAAGGTAAACTTCCAAACTCATTCTATGAGGCCACCATCAGCCTAATACCAAAACCTGCCAAAGATCCCACAAAAAAAGAATACTACAGGCCAATATCACTGATGACATAGATGCAAAAATTCTTAACAAAATTCTAGCAATCAGAATCCAACAACACATTAAAAAGATCATACACCATGACCAAGTGGGCTTTATCCCAGGGATGCAAGGATTCTTCAATATCCACAAATCAATCAATGTAATACACCACCTTAACAAATTGAAAAATAAAAACCATATGATTTTCTCAATAGATGCAGAGAAAGCCTTTGACAAAATTCAACATCCATTTATGATAAAAACTCTCCAGAAGGCAGGAATAGAAGGAACATACCTCAACATAATAAAAGCTATATATGACAAACCCACAGCAAACATTATCCTCAATGGTGAAAAATTGGAAGCATTTCCTCTAAAGTCAGGAACAAGACAAGGGTGCCCACTTTCACCATTACTATTCAACATAGCTTTGGAAGTTTTGGCCACAGCAATCAGAGCAGAAAAAGAAACAAAAGGAATCCAAATTGGAAAAGAAGAAGTAAAACTCTCACTGTTTGCAGATGACATGATCCTCTACATAGAAAACCCTAAAGACTCCACCAGAAAATTACTAGAAGTAGCCAATGACTATAGTAAAGTTGCAGGATATAAAATCAACACACAGAAATCCCTTGAATTCCTATACACTAATAATGAGAAAACAGAAAGAGAAATTAAGGAAACAATTTCATTCACCATTGCAACGGAAAGAATAAAA
Source organism: Bubalus kerabau (assembly GCF_029407905.1). NCBI lineage: Eukaryota > Metazoa > Chordata > Mammalia > Artiodactyla > Bovidae > Bubalus > Bubalus kerabau. The sequence goes on along the minus strand of NW_026577890.1, from coordinate 808,297 downwards.
TACTTAGGAATATACCTACCTAAAGAAACTAAAGACCTATATATAGAAAACTATAAAACACTGGTGAAAGAAATCAAAGAGGACACTAATAGGTGGAGAAATATACCATGTTCATGGATTGGAAGAATCAATATAGTGAAAATGAGTATACGACTCAAGGCAATTTATAGATTCAATGCAATCCCTATCAAGCTACCAACAGTATTCTTCACAGAGCTAGAACAAATAATTTCACAATTTGTATGGAAATACAAAAAACCTCGAATAGCCAAAGCGATCTTGAGAAAGAAGAATGGAACTGGAGGAATCAACCTACCTGATTTCAGGCTCCGCTACAAAGCCACAGTTATCAAGACAGTATGGTACTGGCACAAAGACAGAAATATAGATTAGTGGAACGAAATAGAAAGCCCAGAGATAAATCCACACACATATGGACACCTTATCTTTGACAAAGGAGGCAAAAATATACAATGGATTAAAGACAATCTCTTTAACAAGCGGTGCTGGGAAATCTGGTCAACCACTTGTAAAAGAATGAAACTAGAACACTTTCTAACACAATACACAAAAATAAACTCAAAATGGATTAAAGATCTAAACGTAAGACCAGAAACTATAAAACTCCTAGAGGAGAACATAGGCAAAACACTCTCTGAAATACATCACAGCAGGATCCTCTATGACCCACCTCCCAGAATATTGGAAATAAAAACAAAAATAAACAAATGGGACCTAATTAACCTTAAAAGCTTCTGCACATCAAAGCAAACTATTAGCAAGGTGAAAAGACAGCCTTCAGAATGGGAGAAAATAATAGGAAATGAAGCAACTGACAAACAACTAATCTCAAAAATATACAAGCAACACCTACAGCTCAACTCCAGAAAAATAAATGACCCAATCAAAAAATGGGCCAAAGAACTAAATAGACGTTTCTCCAAAGAAGACATACAGATGGCTAACAAACACATGAAAAGATGCTCAAAATCACTCATTATCATAGAAATGCAAATCAAAACCACTATGAGGTACCATTTCACGCCAGTCAGAATGGCTGCAATCCAAAAGTCTACAAATAATAAATGCTGGAGAGGGTGTGGAGAAAAGGGAACCCTCTTACACTGTTGGTGGGAATGCAAACTAGTACAGCCACTATGGAGAACAGTGTGGAGATTCCTTAAACAACTGGAAATAGAACTGCCTTATGATCCAGCAATCCCACTGCTGGGCATACACACTGAGGAAACCAGAAGGGAAAGAGACACGTGTACCCCAATGTTCATCGCAGCACTGTTTCTAATAGCCAGGACATGGAAGCAACCTAGATGTCCATCAGCAGATGAATGGATAAGAAAGCTGTGGTACATATACACAATGGAGTATTACTCCGCCATTAAAAAGAATAGAATGAATCAGTTCTAATGAGGTGGATGAAACTGGAGCCTATTATACAGAGTGAAGTAAGCCAGAAAGAAAAACACCAATACAGTATACTAACGCATATATATGGAACTTTGAAAGACGGTAACAATAACCCTGAGTACGAGACAGCAAAAGAGACACTGATGTATAGAAGAGTCTTATGGACTCTGTGGGAGAGGGAGAAGGTGGGAAGATGTGGGAGAATGGCATTGAAACATGTAAAATATCATGTATGAAAAGAGTTGCCAGTCCAGGTTTGATGCATGACACTGGATGCTTGGGGCTAGTGCACTGGGACGACCCAGAGGGATGCTATGGGGGGGAGGAGGGAGGAGGGTTCAGGATGGGGAGCACATGTATACCTGAGGCGGATTCATTTTGATATTTGGAAAAACTAATACAATTATGTAAAGTTTAAAAATAAAATAAAATTTAAAAAAAAATCCACAGGAGGCTTGACTCCCTTTAGGCCACTCAGTGGTCTCCAAGAAATACCCGTCGGGACTCGAGAGCAGAGCAGAGTCCTTTCCTTCCTCTCGAGATGAGGCCTGACTCCTCGGGTGCGTCTAAAATGCAACCCCGAGATCTCTGTCGCCCCTGGAGAGGAACATTAGGTCCTGGACACAAGCTTAGATGAGGTCTCTTTTGCCCTGAAGTGACTCGAGAGCAATCCCTAGCTCTCTCTCACAACTCCAATGGAAGATTGGACTTCCCTGGGCCAACACAAGAGGAAGCCTGAATTCCCCATCATAACTCGAGAATCCCGCCGAAACTCGAGAAAAACCACATGGTTACCCCGTCATCGCAAGATGAGGCCCTTGCCCGCTACAGCGTCTAAAGAGAAGTCTCAGGATTCTTCTTGAAGTGTTTTCACACTTCAAGTGTGAAAACTTGGCACCCTTGATGCGATTCCAAAAGTTCCCCGACACCCTGGTCTCTCTCGAGGGGAACACCGAGGTTCCCGGTACGACTTCATCTGAGCCACTTCTCCCCTCCTGATTGCGACTGGAGGGTCGACTCCCGTGCTTTGTCTGGAAGGGGTTCCCAACCTTCCCGGCGCACCTCAGGATGAGGCCAGTCTAACGAGAATATTTGAGACGTAGCTTCATGGGTGGTAACACATGCCGAAAGACCCCGATTCCCCGGTCCGCTCTTGATAAGAACCCGATGCCAGGACACCTCTTCAAAGGCAACCCTGTGGAAGAAGGCACAACACGAAGGGGCACTGACACCCTCGTGCATCGTCCGGAAAAACCCGCAGATTCCAAACACAGTTCGACAAGTTGCCTGTCACCCTGTGAATAACTCGAGAGGCAAGCGGAGGTCCATTCTTCCTTACAAGACGAGGCCTGACTCTCCTGTCCCAACTCTGCAGGGACCCTGCGATCAGAGTCAGAAATGGAGATGAACCCTGAGGTTCCTGCCTCCACTCGAGATGAGGCCCTCTTCTATTGCACCAAACCCAGTGGAGTCCCGAGAGGGCACTCCCAACTCCAGGGTATCCTTGACTTCTCAGAGGCACACTGAGAAGCTCCCTGAGGCCACCGGCACTAGTTGAGGGAACCCAGGGTTTACTGCCGTGACCCAAGAAACACCTTGAAAGTCCTTCTTTAACGGTTCTTGAGGCCCGATACACCTTCCATGACTCTAGAGCAATGACGCGCTCCCCCTCGCAATGCGCATGGAGACCTGACTTCCCAAGCGCCACATGAGAGGCTCCCTGAGCTCCCCGTACTACCTAATGAGAAACCCCACACTGGCGCTGCAACTCGAGAAAACCCACGAGATGCCCCCTTCATCGCGAGATGATGGCCTTCTTTTCCTGCATGGCCTGGAGAGCAATCCCGAGTCCTCTCTCCAAACTCCACAGGAGGCTTGACTCCCTTTAGGCCACTCAGTGGGCTCCAAGAGATACCCGTCGCAACTCGAGAGGAGAGCGGAGTCCTTCGCTTCCCCTCGAGACAAGGACTGACTCCCGGCGTGCATAAGGAAAGCAACCCCGAGATCCCTGTCCCCCCTGGAGACGAACATGATGTCCTGGACACAAGCCTAGATAAGGTCTCTTTTGCCCTGCAGTAACTCAAGCGCAATCCCTAGCTCTCCCTCGCAACTCGAATGGAAGACTGGACTTCCCTGGGCCAACACAAGAGGAAGCCTGAATTTCCCGTCGTAACTCGAGAATCCCGCCGCAACTCTTAAAAACCACGTGGTTCCCCATTAATCGCAATATGAGGCCTTTGCCCGCTACAGAGTCTCAAGAGAAGTCCCATGTTTCGTCACAAAGTTCGAAATGCTACTTGGCACCCTTGATGCGACCCCAAAAGTTCCCCAATATACCGGTCTCACCGAAGGTCCTGGCACCACTTCATTTGAGCCCCTTCTCCCCTCCTGATCACGGCAGGAAGGTCTATTCCCCTGCTTTGTCTAGAAGGGGTTCCCGACCTTCATGGTGCACCTCAGGATGAGGCAAGTCTCACGAAGAAATTCGAGACGTAGCCTCGTGTTGGTGCCACATGCCGAAAGACCACGATTTCTCGGTCTTGCTCTTGATAAGAACCCGATGCCCGGACACCTCTTCTAAGGCAACCCTGTGGATGAAGGCACTACACGAGGGGGCACTGGCAACCCTGTTCATCGTCCGGAAAATCCCACAGGATCCACATACAGCTCCACAACTGGCCTGTCACCCCTTAAACAACAAGAGAGGCAAGCGGAGTTCCCTTCCTCAGACAAGACGAGGCCTGAGTATCCAATCCCAACTCTGCAGGCACGCTTCGATCTGAGTCAGAAATGGAGAGGAAACCTGAGGTTCCTGCCTCAACCCGAGATGAGGCCCTCTTCCATTAAAACAAACCCAGTGGAGTCCCGAGAGGCCACTCCCATCTCCACAGTATCCCTGACTTCTCATAGGCATTCTGAGAAGCTCCTTGAGGCCACCGGCAAACCTCGAGGGAAATAAGGGTTTCCTGCCACAACCGAAGAAAGACCTCGAGAGTCCTTCTTCAATGCGTCTTGAGGTCAGATTCCCCTACCATGGCTCGAGAGCAATAACGCGCTCCCCCTCGCCACGCACATGGAGACCTGACTTCCCTGGCGCCACATGAGAGGCTCCCTGAGCTCCCTGTCGTACCTCGTGTGAAACCCCACACTGGCGCCGCAGCTCGAGAAAACCCACAAGACCCCTTCGTCATCGCGAGATGAGGGCCATCTTTTCCTGCATGGCCTGGAGAGCAGTCCCAAGTCCTCTCTCCAAACTTCACAGGAGGCTTGACTCCCTTTAGGCCACAAAGTGGGCTCCAAGAGGTGCCCGTCGCGACTCGAAAGGAGAGCGGAGTCATTTGCTTCCCTTCGACACGAGGCCTGACTCCCTGGGTGAGTCTGGAATGCAAACCTGAGATCCCTGTGGCCCTTGGAGAGGAACATTAGGTCCTGGACACAAGCCTAGATGAGGTCTCCTTTGTCCTGCAGTGACTCGAGTGCAACCCCCAGCTCTCCCTCGCAACTCGAATGGATGATTGGACTTCCCTGGCCCAACACAAGAGGAAGCCTGAAATCCCCGTCGTAACTCGAGAATCCCGCCGCAGCTCGAGAAAAACCACATGGCTCCCCCGTCATCGCAAGATGAGGCCCTTGGCCGCTACAGCGTATCAAGGGAAGTCCCACGTTCCATCCTGAAGTACAAAACGGTACTTGGCACCCTTGTTGCGACCCCCAAAGTTCCCTGACATACCGGTCTCACTCGAGGGAAACACCAAAGTTCACGGCACCACTTCCTGTGAGCCCCTTCACCCCTCCTGATCGCGACAGGAGGGTCGATTCCCATGCTTTTTCTGCAAGGGTTCCCGACGTTCCCCGTGAACCTGCGGATGAGGCCGGTCTCATGAGGAAATTTGAAAAGTAGCCTCATGGTTGGTGCCACATTCTGAAAGATCCCGAATTCCCGGTCCACTCTAGATAAGAACCTGACGCCCGGACATCTCTTCGAAGGCAACCCTGTGGATGAAGGCACAACACAAAGGGACACTGACATCCCCATGCATCATCTGGAAAAACCCGCAGATTCCACTCACAGCTCCAAATGTGGACTGTCACCCCGTGAACAACTCGAGAGGCAAGTGAAGTTTCATTCCTTCACACAAGACGAGGCCTTACTCTCCTGTCCCAACTCTTCAGGGACCCTGCGATCGGAGTCAGAAATGGAGAGGAACCCTGAGGCTCCTGCCTCAACTAGAGAAGAGGCCCTCTTCCATTGAACCAAACTCAGTGGTGTCCCGAGAGGCCCCTCCCAACACCACAGTATCCCTGAATTCTCAGAGACTCCCTGAGAAGCTACCTGAGGTCACTGGCACAAGTCGAGGGAACCCAGAGTTTCCTGAAGTAACCCAAGAAAGACTTGGAGAGTCCTTTTTCAACGTCTCTTAATGCCCGATTCCCCTACCATGACTCCAGAGCAAGGACGCGCTCCCCTCGCCACAAGCAGGAAAACTGACTTCCCTAGTAACACACAAGAGGCTCCCTGAGTACCCCATCACACCTCGTGAGAAAACCCACAGTGGCGCAGCAGTTCGAGAAAAACCACAAGATGCCCCCGTCAAGGAGAGATGGGGGCCTTCTTTTCCGGCCTGACCTGGAGAGCAATCCCTGGTCCTCTCTCCAAACTTTACAGGAGGATTGACTCCCTTTAGGCCACTCAGTTGGGTCCAAGAAATACCCGGTGCGACTCGAGAGGAGAGCGGAGTCCTTGGCTTCCCCTCGAGACGAGGCCTGACTCCCCGGGGGAGCCTGGAATGCAACCCCGAGATCCCTGCCTTCCCAGGAGAGGAATGTTAGGTCCTGGACACATGCCTCGATGAGGTCTCTTTGGCCCTGTAGTGACTCGAGCAGAACCCCCAGCTTTCCCTCGCAACTCCAGGGGAAGATTGGGCTTCCCGGGGCCAACCCAAGAGGAAGCCTGAAATCCCCGTCGTTTTCGAGAATCCAGACGCAACTCGAGAAAAACGACGTGGTTCCAACGTCTTCACAGGATGAGGCCCTTGCCCGCTACAGCGTCTCCAGGGAAGTCCCATGTTCCGTCCTGAAGTGGGAAACGGTACTTGGCTCCCTTGATGCGACCCCTAAAGTTCCCTGAAACGCCGGGTTCCCTCGAGTGGAACACCTAGAGTCCCGGCCCCACTTCATCTGAGCCCCATCTCCCCTCCTGATCGCGACAGGAGAGTCGATTCCTCTGCTTTGTGTGGAAGGTGTTCCCGGCCTTCCCGGCGCACCTCAGGATGATGCTGGTCTCACGAGGAAATTCGAGATGAGCCACGTGGGTGGTGCCACATGCCGAACGACCCCGATTTCCCGGTCCGCTCTTGAAATGAACTCGATGCTCGGACACCTCTTTGAAGGCAACCCTGTGGGGGAAGGCACAAAATGAAGGGGCAATGACACCCCCGTGCATCTTCTGGAAACACCCGCAGGTTCCACACACAGCTCGACAAGGGGCCTGAGACCCACTGAACACCTCGAGAGGCAAGCAGAGTTCCATTACTCAGACAAGACGAGGCCTGACTCTCCTGTCCCAACCCTGCAGGGACCCTGCGGTCGGAGTCAGAAATGGAGAGGAAGCCTGAGGTTCCTGCCTCCAATCGAGATGAGGCCCTCTTTCATTTCGTCAAACCTAGTGGAGTCCCGAGAGGCCCCTCTAACTCCTCAGTATCCCTCACCTCTCAGAGGCACCTGGGAAGTTCCCTAAGGTCCCCGGTAGAGGTCGAGGGAAACAAGTGTTTCCCGCCCCTACCCAAGAAAGACCTCGAGAGTCCTTCGTAAATGCGTCTTGAGGCCCTAGTCCCTCCCATGACTCCAGAGCAATGACGCAATCTGCCTGGCCACATGCATGGATGCCTGACTTCTCTGGCGCTGCACGAGAGGCTCCCTGATCTCCCCATCATATCTCGTGAGAAACCCCACACTGGCGCCGCAGCTTGAGAAAAACCCATGAGACGCTCCCGTCATCACGAGAGGAGGGCCATCTTTAACTGCATGGTATGCAGATCAAGCGTGAACCTTCTGTCCAAGCTACACAGGACGCTTGACTCCCTTTAGGCCACTCATTGGGCTCAAAGAGTTACACGTCGCACTCGAGAGGATAGTGGAGTCCTTTGCTTCCACTCGAGACGAGGCGTGACCCACCGGGTGAGACTGGAATGCGACCCCGATATCCCTGTTGCCCCTGGAGAGGAACACTACGTCCTGGACCCAAGCCTAGATGAGGACTCTTTGCCCTGAAGTGACTCGAGAGCAACCCACAGCTCTCTCTGACAAGTTGAATGGAAGATTGGACTTCCTGGGCCAACACAAGAGGAAGCCTGAATTCCCCGTCGTAACTCGAGAATCCCGCCGCAACTCGAGAAAAACCACGTGTTTCCCTCGTCATCGCAATATGAGGCCCTTGCCCGCTAGAGCATCTCCAGAGAATTCCCACGTTCCGTCTTGAAGTGCGAAACTATACTTGGCACCCTTGATGCGACCTCAAAAGTGCCGTGACATACCGGTCTCACTCAAGGGGACCACCGAGGTTCCCGGCAGCACTTCATCTGAGCCCCTTCTCCCCTTCTGATCGCGACCGGTTGGTCGATTCCCCTGCTTTGTCTGCAAGGGGTTCCCTACCTTCCCGGCGCACCTCAGGATGAGGCCGGTCTCCCGAGGAAATTCGAGACGTAGCCTCGTAGGTGGTACCACATGCTGAAAGACCCCAATTTTCTGGTACGCTCTTGAAAAGAACCCGATGCCCGGACACCTCTTTGAAGGCAACCTGTGGATGAAGGCACAACACGAAGGGGCACTGACACCCCTGTGCATCGTCCGGAAAAACCCGCAGGTTCCACGCACAGCTCAACAAGTGGCCTGTCACTCTGTGAACAACTCGAAAGGCAAGCGGAGATCCATTCCTCCACAGAAGACCAGGCGTGACTCTCTTGTCCATACTCGGCAGGTAGCCTGCGACCCGAGTCAGAAATGGAGAGGACCCCTGAGGTTCCTGCCTCCATTCGAGATGAGGCCCTCTTCGATTGCACCAAACCCAGTTGAGTAACGAAAGTCCCCTCCCAAATCCACAGTGTCCCTGACTTCTCAGAGGCACCCTGAGAAGTTGCCTGAGGTCACCGACACAAGTCGAGGGAACCCAGGGTTCCCTGCCGCAACCCGAGAAAGACCTCGAGAGTCCTTCTTCAATGCGTCTTGAGGCCAGATTCGCCTACTATGACTCGAGAGCAATCACGCACTCCCCTTCACCACACGCACGGAGACCTGACGTCCCTAGCACCACACGAGAGGCTCTCTGAGCTCCCCGTCATACCTCGTGAGAAATCTGATACTGGCGCCGCAGCTGGAGAAAACCCACGAGACGCCCCCGTCATCGCGAGATGAGGGCCTGTTTTCCTGCATGGCCAGGAAAACAATCCCGAGTCATCTCTCCAAACTCCATAGGAGGCTTCACTCCCTTTACACCACGCAGTGGGCTCCAAGAGATACCCGTCGCGACTCGACAGGAGAGCGGAGTCCTTTTTTTCCCCTCAAGACGAGGCCTGACTCTCCGGGTGAGTCGAGAATGCAACCCTGAGATCCCTGTCGGCCCAGTAGTGGAACATTAGGTCCTGGACACAAGCGTAGATGATGTCTATTTTGCCCTGCAGTGACTGGAGAGCAATCCCCAGTTCTAACTTGCAACTCGAATGGAATACTGGATTTTCCTGGCGCCACACAAGAGGCTCCCTGAGATCCCCATGGTACTTCATGAGACACCCCACACTGGCGCCGCAGCTCGAGAAAACCCACGAGACGCCACCGTCATCTCGAGATGAGGGCCTTCTTTTCCTGCATGGCCTGGAATCCAATCCCGAGTCCTCTCTCCAAACTCCACAGGAGGCTTGACTCCCTTTAGTACACACATTGGGATCCAAGAGATACCCATCGCGACTCGAGACGAGAGCGGAATTCTTTGCTTACCCTCGAGGTGAGAACTGACTCCCCGGATGAGTCTGGAATGCAAACCCGAGATCCCTGTCGCCCCTGGAGAGCAACATTAGATCCTGGACACAAGCCTAGATTAGGTCTCTTTTGCCCTGCAGTGACTCTAGCGCAATCCCCAGCTCCCCCTCGCAACCCGAATGGGAGATTGGATTTCAAGGCCAACAAGAGGAAGCCTAAATTCCCGGTCATAACTCGAGAATCCCGCTGCAACTCGAGCAAAACCACATGGTTCTCCCGTCATCGCAAGATGAGGCCCTTGCCCGCTACAGCGTTTCAAAAGATGTCCCAGGTTCCGTCTTGAAATGCGAAACGGTACTTGGCACCCTTGATGCGACCCCAAAAGTCCCCCAACACGCCGGTCTCACTCAAGGGGAACACCGAGGTTCCCGGCACCACTTCATTTAAGCCCCTTCTCCCCTCCTGATCGTGACCGGTGGGTCGATTCCCCTGCTTTGTCTGCAAGGGGGCCCGACCTTCCCTGCACAACTCAGGATGAGGCCGGTCTCATGGGGAAATTCGATACGTAGCTTTGTGGGTGGTGCCACTTGCCGAAAGACTCCAATTTCCCGGTTCGCTCTTGATAAGAATCCGATGCTCAGACACATCTTGGAAGGCAGGCTTGAGTATGAAGGTAAAACACGAAGGGGCACTAACACACCTTTGCATCATCCGGAAAAACGGGCAGGTTACATACACAGCTCGACAAGTGGCTTGTCACCTCGAGAACAACTCGAGAGGCAAGAGGAGTCCCATCCTCCAGAAAAGACGAGGCCTGACTCTCCTGTACCAACATGCAGGGACCTTGCGATCTGAGTCAGAAATGGAGAGGAACACTGAGGTTCCTGCTTCAACTCAAGATGAGTCCCTCTTACATTCCACCAAATGCGGAGGAGTCTCGAGAGGCCCCTCCAAACTTCACAGTATCCCTGACTTCTCAGAGGCACTCTGAGAAGCTCCCTGAGGTCGCAGGCACAAGTTAAGGGAACCCTGGGTTTTATGCAGTGACCCGAGAAAGACCTCGAGAGTCCTTCTTCAACCCGTCTTGAGGCCCGATTACCCTACCATGACTCGAGAGCAATGACGAGCTCCCCCTAGCCATCTCATGGGGACCTGACTTCCCTGGCGCCACACGAGAGGCTCCCTGAGCTCCCTCTCGTACCTCGTCAGAAACCTGGAACTAGCGCGGCAGTCTAGAAAACCCACGAGATGCCGCCGTCATCGCGAGATGAGGGCCTTCTTTTCCTGCATGGCCTGGAGAGGAATCCCGAGTCCTGTATCCAAACACCACAGGAGGCTTGACTCCCTTTAGGGCACACAGTGGGCTCCAAGAGATACCCATCGCGACTCAAAAGGACAGCGGAGTTCTTTGCTTCCCCTCGAGACGAGGCCTGATTCCCCAGGTGAGTCTGGTATGCAAGCCCGAGATCCCTGTCGCCCCTAGGGATGAACATTAAGTCCTGGACACAAGCCTAGATGAGGTCTATTTTGCCCTGCAGTGACTCGAGGGCAATCCCCAGCTCTCCCTTGAAACTCGAATGGAAGATAGGACTTCCCTGGGCCAACACATGAGGAAGACTGTATTCCCCTTCGAAACTCGAGAATCCCGCCACAACTCGAGAAACGCCACGTGGTTCCCCCGTCATCGCAAGATGAGGCCCTTGCCCACTACAGCGTCTCAAGAGAAGTCCCACGTTCCGTCTTGAAGTGCGAAATGGTATTGGCACCCTTGATGCGACCACAAAAGTTCCTCGACACACCGGTCTGACTCGAGGAGAACACCGAGGTTCCCAGCACCACTACATCTGGGCCCCTTCTCCCCTCCTGATCGCGACAGGAGGGTCGATTCCCCTGTTTTGTCTTGAAGGGGTTCCCGCCTTTCCCGGTGCATCTCAGGATGAGGCCGGTCTCACGAGGATATTCGAGACATAGCCTCGTGGATGGTGACACATGCCGAAAGACCCCGATTTCCCTGTCTGTTCTTGATAAGAACCCAATGCTAGGACACCTCTTCGAAGGCAATCCTGTGGACGAAGGCACAAAACGAAGGGGTCTGACACCCTCCTGCATCGTTGGAAAAGCCCGCAAGTTCCACATACAGATCGACAAATGGCCTGTCACCCCGTGAACAACTCGAGAGGCAAGAGGAGTTAAATTCCTCCACAGAAGACGAGGCCTGACTCTCCTGTCCCAACTCTGCATGGACACTGAGATCCGATTCAGAAATGGAGAGGAACCATGAGGTTCCTGCCTCAACTCGAGATAAGGCCCTCTTCTACTGCACCAAACCCAGTGGAGTTCGGAGCGGCCCCTCCCAACTTCACAGTATCCCTGACTTCTCAGAGGCACCCTGAAAAGCTCCCTGAGGTCACGGGCATAAGTCGACGGAACCCAGGGTTTCCTGCCGTAACCTGAGAAAAACCTCGAGAGTCCTTCTTCACGCGTCTTGAGGCCCGATTCCCCTACCATGACTGGAGAAAAATGACGCGCTCCCCCTCACCACGCGCATGAAGATCTGACTTCCCCGGCACCACATGAGAGGCTCCCTGAGCTCCCCATCGTACCTCGTGAGAAACCCCACACTGGCGCCGCAGCTCGAGAAAACCCACGAGACGCCCCTGTCATGGTGAAATGAGGGCCTTCTTTCCTGCATGACCTGAAGAGCAATCCCGAATCCTCTCTCCAAACTCCAAAGGAGGCTTGACTCCCTTTAGGTCACTCAGTGGGCTCCAAGAGATACCCGTCGATACTCAGGAGGAGAGCGGTGTCCTTTGCTTCCCCTCGAGATGAGGCCTGACTACGAGGGTGAGTCTGGAATGCAACCCTGGATCCCTGTCGCCCCTGGAGAGGAACCTTAGGTCCTGGACAAAAGCCTAGATGAGGTCTCTTTGGCCCTGCAGTGACTCAAGCGCAACCCCTAGCTTTCCCTTGCAACTCGAATGGAAGATTGGCCTTTCTGAGCCAACACAAGAGGAAGCCTGAATTTCCAGTTGTAATTTGAGAAACCCGCCGCAACTCGAGAAAAATCACGTGGTTCCCTGTATTGCAAGATGAGGCCCTTGCCCCCTACAGCGTCTCAAGAGAAGTCTCACATTCCGTCTTGAAGTGCAAAACAGTACTTGGCACCCTTGATGCGACCCCAAAAGTTCCCCTATATACCGATCTCACTAGAGGGGACACTGAAGTTTCCAGCACCACTTCATCTGAGGCCTTTCTCCTCTCCTGATCGCGATAGGAGGGTCGATTCCACTGCTTTGTCTCGAAGGGATTCCCGACCTTCCCGGCACACCTCAGGATGAGGCCGGTCTCACGAAGAAATTCGAGAGGTAGCCTCGAGGGCCATACTACATGCCGAAAGACCCCGATTCCATGGTCCACTTTTGATCAAAACCAGACTCCTGGACACCTCTTCGAAGGCAAGCCTGTGGATGAAGGCACAACACGTAGGGGCACTGACACCCCGTGCATCTTCCAGAAAAACCCGCAGGTTCCTCACACAGCTCCACAAGTGGTCTGTCACCTCGTGAACAACTCGAGAAGCAAGCGGAGTTCCATTCCTCCACACAAGACGATGCCTGACTCTCCTGTCACAACTCTAGGGACCTTTCGCACCGAGTCAGAAATGGAGAGGAAGCCTGAGGTTCCTGCCTCCACTCAAGATGAGGCCCTTTTCCATTGCCACAAAACCAGTGGAGTCCCGAGAGGCCCGTCCCAAATCCACAGTATGCCTGACTTCTCAGAGGCACCCTGAGAAGCTCCCTAAGGTCACCGGCAGAAGTCGACGGAACCCAGGGTTTCCTGCCGCAACCCGAGAAAGACCTTGAGAGTCCTGCTTTAACGTGTCTTGAGGCCCGATTCCCGTATCATATCTCGAGAGCAATGACGCGCTCCCCCTTGCCATGCCCATGGAGACCTGAATTCCCTGGTGTCACACGAAAGGCTCCCTGAGCTTCCCGTCGCACCTCGTCAGAAACCGCACACTGGCACCGCAGCTCGAGAAAACCAACAAGACGCCCCTGTCATCGCGAGAGGAGGGTCTTCTTTTCCTGCATGGCCTGGAGAGCAATCCTGAGTCTCTCTCCAAACTCCACAGGGGGCTTGACTCCCTTTAGGCCACTCAGTGGGCTCCAAGAGACAGCTGTGGTGACTCAAGAGGAGAGCGGAGTCCTTTGCTTCCCCTCGAGTCGAGCTCTGACTCCCAGGATGCGTCTGGAATGCAACCCCGAGATCGCTGTCGGCCCTGGAGAGGAATATTAGGTCCTGGACACAAGCCTAGATGAGGTCTCTTTTGCCCTGCAGTGACTCAAGAGCAAACCCCAGCTCTCCCTCGAAACTCGAATGGAAGATTGGACTTCCCTGGGCCAACACAAGAGGAAGCCTGAATTCCCCGTCGTAACTCGAGAATCCCGCCGCACCTTGAGAAAAACCACGTGATTCCCCCGTCATCCCAAGATGAGGCCCTTGCCCTCTACAGCGTGTCAAGAGAAGCCCCAAGTCCGTATTGAAGTGCAAAACGGTACTTGGCACCCTTGAAGTGACCCCAAAAGTTTCCCGACACACCGGTCCCACTCGAGGGGAACACCGAGGTTCCCGGCACGACTTCATCTGAGCCCTTTCACTCCTCCTGATCGCGACAAGATGGTCGATTCCCCTGCTTTGTCTGGAAGGGGTTCCCGATCTTCATGGCGCACCTCAGGATGACACCAGTCTAACGAAGAAATTCGAGACGTAGCCTCATGGATGGTGCCACGTTCTGAAAGACCCCGATTTCCTGCTCTGCTATTGATAAGAACCCGATGTCCGGACACCTCTTTGAAGGCAACCCTGTGGATGAAGGCACAACACGAAGGGGCACTGACCCCCTCATGCATCTTACGGAAAAAAACGAAGGTTCCACTCACAGCTCGACAAATGGTCTGTTATCCTGTGAACAACTCGAGAGGCAAGTGGAGTTCCATTCCTCCACACAAGACGAGGCCTGACTCTCCTGTCCCAACTCTTCAGGGACCCTGTGGTCGGAGTTTTAAATGGAGAGGAACCCTTAGGTTCCTGCCTCAACTCGAGATGAGAACCTTTGCCATTGCACCAAACCCAGTGGAGTTCCGAGAGCGCCTCCCAAGTCCACAGTATGCCTGACTTCTCAGAGGCACCCTGAGAAGCTCCCTGAGGTCACCGGTACAAGTCGAGGGAACCCAGGGTTTCCTGCCGCAACCTGAGAAAGACCTCGAGACTCCTTCTTCAACGCGTCTTGAGTCCCGATTTCCCTACCATGACTCGAGAGCATTTATGGGCTCCTCCTCATCACACGCACAGACACCTGACTTTCCTGGCGCCACACGAGAGGCTCCCTGAGCTCCCCGTCGTACCTCGTGAGAAAACTCATACTTGCGCTCCAACTCGAGAAAACCCACAAGACGCCCCCGTCATTGCGAGCTGAGGGCCTTCTTTCCTGTATGGCCTGGAGAGCAATCCCGAGTCCTCTCTCCAACTCCACAGGAGGCTTGACTCCCTGGAGGCCACTCAGTGGGCTCCAAGAGATACCTATCGCGACCCAGGTGGATATCAGAATCCTTTGCTTCCCCTCGAGCCGAGGCCTGACTCACTGGGTGAGTCTGGAATGCATCCCCGTGATCCCTATCGCCCCTGGAGAGGAACATTAGGTCCTGGACACAAGCCTAGATGAGGTCTATTTTGACCTGCCGTGACTCGAGAGCAATTCCCACCCAGCTCTCCCTGCCAACTCGAATGGAAGAATGGACTTCCCTGGGCCAACAGAAGAGGAAACCTGAATTCCCCGTCGTAAGTCAACAATCCCATCGCAACTCGAAAAAAACCACGTGGTTTCCCCTTCATCACAAGATGAGGCCCTTGCCCGCCACAGCGTCTCAAGAGAAGTCCCACGTTTCATCTTGAAGTTTGAAACAGTATTTGGCAAGCTTCGTGAGACCCCAAAAGTTCCCTGACATACCGGTCTCACTCAAGGGGAACACCGAGGTTCCCGGCACCACATCATCTGAGCCCCTTCTCCCCTCCTGATCGGGACAGGAGGGTCGATTAACCTGCTTTGTCTGGAAGGCTTTCCCGACCTTCCAGGAGCACCTCAGCATGAGGCCCGTCTCACGAGGAAATTCGAGACGTAGCCTCGTGTGTGGTGCCGCATTCCAAAAGACCCCAATTTCCTGGTCCGCTCTTGAAAAGAACCCGATGCCCGCACACCACTTCGAAGGCAACCCTGTGGATGAAAGCACATCACGAAGGGGCACTGACACCCCCGTGCATTGTCTGGAAAAAACCGCAGGTTTCACACACAGCTCGACAAGTGGCCTGTCACTCCTTGAACAACTCGAGAGGCAAGCGGAGTTCCATTCCTCCACACAAGACGAGGCCTGACTCTCCTGTCCCAACTCTGCGGGGACCCTGCAATCTGAGTCAGAAATGGAGAGGAACCCTGAGGTTCCTTCCTGATCTCGAGATTAGGCCCTCTTCCATTGCAGCAAACCCAGTGGAGTCCCGAGAGGCCTCTCCCAGCTCCATAGTATCCCTGACTTCTCAGAGGCACTCTGAGAAGCTACCTGAGGTCACAGGCACAAGTCGAGGGAACCCAGGGTCTCCTGCCGCAACCCGAGAAAGACCTCAAGCGTCCTTTTCCATTGCGTTGAGCCCTGTTCCACTACCATGACTCGAGAGCAATGACGTGCGCCCCCTCGCCACTCGTATGGAGACTTGACTTCCCTGACACCACACGAGAGGCTCCCTGAGCTCCTGGTCGTACCTTGTGAGAAACCCCACACTGGCACCGCAGCTCCAGAAAAACCACGAGACTCCCCCGACATCGCGAGATGAGGGCCTTCTTTTCCTGCATGGCCTGGAGAGCAATCCCGCGTGCTCTCTCCAAACTCCACAAGAGAGGAGCCAAGATTGCTGAGGAGTAGGACGGGGAGAACTCTTTCCCCCCCAAACAATTTCATCAAAAGACCATTTAAACGTCAAGTAAATTCCACAATACAACTTATGAATGCTGCCAGAGGACATCAGGCACCCAGAAAAGAACCCAACTCTTGGAAAGTAGGTAGGAAAAAGTATAAAAGACAAAAAAAGAGACAAAAGTGGGAGGGAGGGATTTCCGTCCCGGGAAGATAGTCTTAAAAAGAGAAAAGTTTCCAAACACCAGGAAAGCTTTTCACTGCCAAATCTTTGCCAAGCTTTGGAAGCACAAAGGGCAACATAAGGGGGATAAAAATAAATAAACAATTAAAACTCGCAGATTGCAAGCCCTACGGTAACTCCCCCAGCCGAGAAGCAGTGCAGACGCCTGCTCACACCATTAGCAAGCAGGGGCTGGGCAGGGAGGCGCGGCGCGGGCTGCATCGCTTAGAGTAAGAATCTGGCCTGAATACCCTGAGCGCTATCTGAACGAAATAACTTGGGCTAGCAAACCAGACTCTGGGATATCTACCACGCAAAAAGCCAGCCCTAACCTAAGACACCGCCAGGCCCGCGCACGGAACAAAGGACTGAACAGAGATAGCCGGCTGCAGACCTTCCCCCTACGGTGACAGGCAGCCAGAGCCGGAAGGGGGCAATCGCAGCCCCAGAGAGACATTATCTATAAAACTGTAAGCAGGCTTCTTTGCTAACTAAAACTTCTTGGGGATCTGGACGGTCAACATCTGCCTGAGAAGGTGCGCCTGTTTTACACCCAGATAACCGAGTGGCGGGGAGGCGATAAGTCACAACATTGGCGCTCGCCAAACACCTCATCACCTGAGCTGCTCGGACCTGGGAAGAGCACAAAACGCAGGCCCAACCGAGCCTGTGCCTCTGAGGACTACCCGAGTGCCTGAACCTGAGCGGCTTGGACCTGGGAGGTGCATGCAGCCCAGGGCCAGCCTCGGATTGTTCCCAGTGGAACAACCTAGAGCCCGAGCAGTGTGGGCAGGGAGGCTACACGTGCCGTGAGCGGGGGCAGACCCAGTGTGGCTGAGGCACTGCGAGCGCACGCCAGTGTTATTTGTTTGCAGCATCCCTCCCTCCCTCCCCACAGCACAACTGAACAAGTGAGCCTAAAAAAAAAAAGTGTCCTCCACCGTCCCCTTTGTGTCAGGGCGTAAACAAGACACTGAAGAGACCAGCAAACAAAAGAAGCTATAACAGAGGGAAACGCCTTGGAAGCTACAGGCAATAGATTAAAACCCTGTGGTTACTAGGACTACATAGAAAGGCGCCTATAGATCTTGGGAAATATAAGTCGGACCAAGGAACTAGCCAAAAATGAACTGAACCCACGATACTCACAACAAAACCAGAGAAAGTCCTAGATATATTTTTATGATCATTCGTTCTTTTTTTTAATTTTTTAATTTTAAGTCCTCTATTGTTCCTTTAATTTTCACTTTTATAACCTATTACTTTGCAAAAAAAAAGACCCTATTTTTTTCTTCTTCAGCAAACTTCATATATATATATATATATATATATATATATATTAATTTTTTGACTTTGTTTTTTTGTTTTGTTTTTTTTTTTCTTCTTTTCTTTAACATTGTATTTTTGAAATTCCAAACTGTACTCTAGATTTTTAATTTATGCTTTTTGGTATTTGATATCAATTTTGTACCTGTAGTTTCTTTATAATTTTTGCGACATTGCTTGTTTTTGTTTGTTTGTTTTCTCTTTAGTTTTCTTCTTCCTTTTTTTTAACATTGTATTTTTGAAATTCCAAACTCTACTCTAGATTTTTAATTTTTGCTTTTTGGTATTAGTTATCAATTTTGTACCTGTATTTTCTTAATATTTTTTGCGAGCTTGTTTGTTTTTCTTTGTTCGTTTTTTCTCTCTTTCTTTTCCTTCTTCTTTTCTTTAACATCGTATTTTTGAAAGTCCAAACTCTACTCTAGATTTTTAATTTTTGCTTTTATGTATTCGTTACCAATTTTGTACCTTTAAGAACCCAATCTTCAGTACCCATTTTTCACTAGGGAGCAAGATTACTGGCTTGACTGCTCTCTCTCCCTTTGGACTCTCCTTTTTCTCCACCAGGTCGCCTGTGTCTCCTCCCTAACCCCTCTCTACTCTACCCAACTCTGTGAATTTCTGTGTATTCCAGATGGTGGAGAACACTTAGGGAACTGATTACTGGCTGGATCTGTCTCCCTCCTTTTCATTCCCCCCTTTTATCCTTCTGGCCACCTCTGTCTCCTTCCTCCTTCTTCTCGTCTCTGTATAACTCTGTGAACATCTCTGAGCGGTCCAGTTGTGGAGTGCACATAAGGAAGTGACTACTGGCCAGCCCACTCTCTCCACTATTGATTCCACCTGATCTCATTTGGGTCACCTCTAACTCCCTCGTCCCTCTTCTCTTCTCCATGTAACACTGTGAACCTTTCTGAGTGACCCTCACAGTAGAGAAACTTTTCTTCTTTAACGTAGATGTTTTATCAATGGTGCTGTATAGAAGGAGAAGTGTTGAAACTACTGTAAAAGTAAGACAGATAACTGGAAGCAGGAGGCTTAAGTCCAAACCCTGACTCCAGGGAACTCCTGACTCCGAGGAACATTAATTGACAGGAGCTCATCAAATGCCTCCATACCGACACTGAAATCAAGCACCACACAAGGGCCAACAAGTTCCAGGGCAAGACATACCAAGCAAATTCTCCAGCAACAAAGGAACGCAGCCCTGAGCTTCAAGATACAGGCTGCCCAAAGTCACCCCAAAACCACAGACATCTCATAACTCATTACTGGACACTTCATTGCACTCCAGAGAGAAGAAATACAGCTCCACCCACCAGAACACGGACACAAGCTTCCCTAACCAGGAAACCTTGACAAGACACCTGTACAAACCCACACACAGCGAGGAAATGCCACAGTAAAGAACTCCACAAACTGCCAGAATACAGAAAGGACACCCCAAACTCAGCAATTTAAACAAGATGAGACAGAGGAATACCCAGCAGATAAAGGAACAGGATAAATGCCCACCAAACCAAACAAAAGAGGAAGAGATAGGGAATCTACCTGATAAAGAATTCCGAGTAAGGATAGTGAAATGGATCTAAAATCTTGAAATTAAAATGGAATCACAGATAAATAGCCTGGAGACAAGGATTGAGAAGATGCAAGAAAGGTTTAACAAGGACCTAGAAGAAATAAAAAAAGAGTCAATATATAATGAATAATGCAATAAATGAAATTAAAAACACTCTGGAGGCAACAAATAGTAGAATAACAGAGGCAGAAGATAGGATTAGTGAATTCGAAGATAGAATGGTAGAAATAAATGAATCAGAGAGGATAAATGAAAAACGAATTAAAAGAAATGAGCACAATCTCAGAGACCTCCAGGACAATATTAAACGCTACAACATTCGAATCATAGGGGTCCCAGAAGAAGAAGACAAAAAGAAAGACCGTGAGAAAATACTTGAGGAGATAATAGTTGAAAACTTCCCTAAAATGGGGAAGGAAATACTCACTCAAGTCCAAGAAACCCAGAGAGTCCCAAACAGGATAAAGCCAAGGCGAAACCCCCCAAGACACATATTAATCACATTAACAAAAATCAAACACAAAGAACAAATATGAAAAGCAGCAAGGGAAAAACAACAAATAACACACAAGGGAATTGCCATAAGGATAACAGCTGATCTTTCAATAGAAACTCTTCAAGCAAGGAGGGAATGGCAAGACATACTTAAAATGATGAAAGAAAATAACCTACAGCCCAGATTATTGTACCCAGCAAGGATCTCATTCAAGTATGAATGAGAAATCAAAAGCTTTTCAGACAAGCAAAAGCTGAGAGAATTCTGCACCACCAAACCAGCTCTCCAACAAATACTAAACAGGAAACACAAAAACGGTGTATAAATTCGAACCCCAAACAATAAAGTAAATGGCAATGGGATCATACTTATCAGTAATTACCTTAAACGTAAATGGGTTGAATGCTCCAACCAAAAGACAAAGACTGGCTGAATGGATACAAAAACAAGACCCCTACATATGTTGTCTACAAGAGACCCACCTCAAAACAGGGGATACATACAGACTGAAAGTGAAGGGCTGGAAAAAGATTTTCCATGCAAATAGGGACCAAAAGAAAGCAGGAGTAGCGATACTCATATCAGATAAAATAGACTTTAAAACAAAGGCTGTGAAAAGAGACAAAGAAGGTCACTACATAATGATCAAAGGATCAATCCAAGAAGAAGATATAACAATTATAAATATATATGCACCCAACGTGGGAGCACCACAGTATGTAAGACAAATGCTAACAAGTATGAAAGGAGAAATTAACACTAACACAATAATAGTTGGAGAGTTTAATACCCCACTCACACCTATGGATAGATCAACTAAACAGAAATTTAACAAGGAAACACAAACTTTAAATGATACAATAGACCAGTTAGACCTAATTGATATCTATAGGACATTTCATCCCAAAACAATGAATTTCACCTTTTTCTAAAGTGCACATGGAACCTTCTCCAGGATAGATCACATCCTGGGCCATAAAGCTAGCCTTGGTAAATTCAAAAAAATAGAAATCATTCCAAGCATCTTTTCTGACCACAATGCAGTAAGATTAGATCTCAATTACAGGAGAAAAACTATTAAAAATTCCAACATATGGAGGCTGAACAACACGCTGCTGAATAACCAACAAATCACAGAAGAAATCAAAAAAGAAATCAAAATTTGCATAGAAACGGATGAAAATGAAAACAGAACAACCCAAAACTTGTGGGACACGGTAAAAGCAGTCCTAAGGGGAAAGTTCATAGCAATACAGGCACACCTCAAGAAACAAGAAAAAAGTCAAATAAATAAACTAACTCTACACCTAAAGCAACTAGAAAAGGAAGAAATGAAGAACCCCAGGGTTAGTAGAAGGAAAGAAATCTTAAAAATTAGAGCAGAAATAAATGCAAAAGAAACAAAAGAGACCATAGCAAAAATCAACAAAACCAAAAGCTGGTTCTTTGAAACGATAAATAAAATTGACAAACCATTAGCCAGACTCATCAAGAAACAAAGGGAGAAAAATCAAATCAATAAAATTAGAAATGAAAATGGAGAGATCACAACAGAAAACACAGAAATACAAAGGATCATAAGAGACTACTATCAACAATTATATGCCAATAAATTGGACAACGTGGAAGAAATGGACAAATTCTTAGAAAAGTAGAACTTTCCAAAACTGGACCAGGGAAGAACTAGAAAATCTTAACAGACCCATCACAAGCACGGAAATGGAAACTGTAACCAAAA
This sequence comes from Bubalus kerabau, assembly GCF_029407905.1. Lineage (NCBI taxonomy): Eukaryota > Metazoa > Chordata > Mammalia > Artiodactyla > Bovidae > Bubalus > Bubalus kerabau. The sequence goes on along the minus strand of NW_026577890.1, from coordinate 786,574 downwards.
ATCTTCCAGCCAACAAAAGCCCAGGTCCAGACGGCTTCACAGCTGAATTCTACGAAAAATTTAGAGAAGAGCTAACACCTATCCTGCTCAAACTCTTCCAGAAAATTGCAGAGGAAGGTAAACTTCCAAACTCATTCTATGAGGCCACCATCAGCCTAATACCAAAACCTGCCAAAGATCCCACAAAAAAAGAATACTACAGGCCAATATCACTGATGACATAGATGCAAAAATTCTTAACAAAATTCTAGCAATCAGAATCCAACAACACATTAAAAAGATCATACACCATGACCAAGTGGGCTTTATCCCAGGGATGCAAGGATTCTTCAATATCCGCAAATCAATCAATGTAATACACCACCTTAACAAATTGAAAAATAAAAACCATATGATTTTCTCAATAGATGCAGAGAAAGCCTTTGACAAAATTCAACATCCATTTATGATTAAAAACTCTCCAGAAAGCAGGAATAGAAGGAACATACCTCAACATAATAAAAGTTATATATGACAAACCCACAGCAAACATTATCCTCAATGGTGAAAAATTGAAAGCATTTCCTCTAAAGTCAGGAACTAGACAAGGGTGCCCACTTTCACCATTACTATTCAACATAGCTTTGGAAGTTTTGGCCACAGCAATCAGAGCAGAAAAAGAAACAAAAGGAATCCAAATTGCAAAAGAAGAAGTAAAACTCTCACTGTTTGCAGATGACATGATCCTCTACATAGAAAACCCTAAAGACTCCACCAGAAAATTACTAGAAGTAGCCAATGACTATAGTAAAGTTGCAGGATATAAAATCAACACACAGAAATTCCTTGCATTCCTATACACTAATAATGAGAAAACAGAAAGAGAAATTAAGGAAACAATTTCATTCACCATTGCAACGGAAAGAATAAAATACTTAGGAATATACCTACCTAAAGAAACTAAAGACCTATACATAGAAAACTATAAAACACTGGTGAAAGAAATCAAAGAGGACACTAATAGGTGGAGAAATATACCATGTTCATGGATTGGAAGAATCAATATAGTGAAAATGAGTATACTACCCAAGGCAATTTATAGATTCAATGCAATCCCTATCAAGCTACCAACAGTATTCTTCACAGAGCTAGAACAAATAATTTCACAATTTGTATGGAAATACAAAAAACCTCGAATAGCCAAAGCGATCTTGAGAAAGAAGAATGGAACTGGAGGAATCAACCTACCTGATTTCAGGCTCCGCTACAAAGCCACAGTTATCAAGACAGTATGGTACTGGCACAAAGACAGAAATATAGATTAGTGGAACGAAATAGAAAGCCCAGAGATAAATCCACACACATATGGACACCTTATCTTTGACAAAGGAGGCAAAAATATACAATGGATTAAAGACAATCTCTTTAACAAGTGGTGCTGGGAAATCTGGTCAACCTCTTGTAAAAGAATGAAACTAGAACACTTTCTAACACAATACACAAAAATAAACTCAAAATGGATTAAAGATCTAAACGTAAGACCAGAAACTATAAAACTCCTAGAGGAGAACATAGGCAAAACACTCTCTGAAATACATCACAGCAGGATCCTCTATGACCCACCTCCCAGAATATTGGAAATAAAAACAAAAATAAACAAATGGGACCTAATTAACCTTAAAAGCTTCTGCACATCAAAGCAAACTATTAGCAAGGTGAAAAGACAGCCTTCGGAATGGGAGAAAATAATAGGAAATGAAGCAACTGACAAACAACTAATCTCAAAAATATACAAGCAACACCTACAGCTCAACTCCAGAAAAATAGATGACCCAATCAAAAAATGGGCCAAAGAACTAAATAGACATTTATCCAAAGAAGACATACAGATGGCTAACAAACACATGAAAAGATGCTCAAAATCACTCATTATCATAGAAATGCAAATCAAAACCACTATGAGGTACCATTTCACGCCAGTCAGAATGGCTGCAATCCAAAAGTCTACAAATAATAAATGCTGGAGAGGGTGTGGAGAAAAGGGAACCCTCTTACACTGTTGGTGGGAATGCAAACTAGTACAGCCACTATAGAGAACAGTGTGGAGATTCCTTAAAAAACTGGAAATAGAACTGCCTTATGATCCAGCAATCCCACTGCTGGGCATACACACTGAGGAAACCAGAAGGGAAAGAGACACGTGTACCCCAATGTTCATCGCAGCACTGTTTCTAATAGCCAGGACATGGAAGCAACCTAGATGTCCATCAGCAGATGAATGGATAAGAAAGCTGTGGTACATATACACAATGGAGTATTACTCCGCCATTAAAAAGAATAGAATGAATCAGTTCTAATGAGGTGGATGAAACTGGAGCCTATTATACAGAGTGAAGTAAGCCAGAAAGAAAAACACCAATACAGTATACTAACGCATATATATGGAACTTTGAAAGACGGTAACAATAACCCTGAGTACGAGACAGCAAAAGAGACACTGATGTATAGAAGAGTCTTATGGACTCTGTGGGAGAGGGAGAAGGTGGGAAGATTTGGGAGAATGGCATTGAAACATGTAAAATATCATGTATGAAAAGAGTTGCCAGTCCAGGTTTGATGCATGACACTGGATGCTTGGGGCTAGTGCACTGGGACGACCCAGAGGGATGCTATGGGAGGGAGGAGGGAGGAGGGTTCAGGATGGGGAGCACATGTATACCTGAGGCGGATTCATTTTGATATTTGGAAAAACTAATACAATTATGTAAAGTTTAAAAATAAAATAAAATTAAAAAAAAATCCACAGGAGGCTTGACTCCTTTTAGGCCACTCAGTGGTCTCCAAGAAATACCCGTCAGGACTCGAGAGCAGAGCAGAGTCCTTTCCTTCCTCTCGAGATGAGGTCTGACTCCTCGGGTGCATCTAAAATGCAACCCCGAGATCTCTGTCGCCCCTGGAGAGGAACATTAGGTCCTGGACACAAGCTTAGATGAGGTCTCTTTTGCCCTGAAGTGACTCGAGAGCAATCCCTAGCTCTCTCTCGCAACTCCAATGGAAGATTGGACTTCCCTGGGCCAACACAAGAGGAAGCCTGAATTCCCCATCGTAACTCGAGAATCCCGCCGAAACTCGAGAAAAACCACATGGTTACCCTGTCATCGCAAGATGAGGCCCTTGCCCGCTACAGCGTCTAAAGAGAAGTCCCAGGTTTCTTCTTGAAGTGTTTTCACACTTCAATTGTGAAAACTTGGCACCCTTGATGCGATTCCAAAAGTTCCCCGACACCCTGGTCTCTCTCGAGGGGAACACCGAGGTTCCCGGTACGACTTCATCTGAGCCACTTCTCCCCTCCTGATTGCGACTGGAGGGTCGACTCCCGTGCTTTGTCTGGAAGGGGTTCCCAACCTTCCCGGCGCACCTCAGGATGAGGCCGGTCTAACGAGAATATTTGAGACGTAGCTTCATGGGTGGTAACACATGCTGAAAGACCCCGATTCCCCGGTCCACTCTTGATAAGAACCCGATGCCCGGACACCTCTTGAAAGGCAACCCTGTGGAAGAAGGCACAACACGAAGGGGCACTGACACCCTCGTGCATCGTCCGGAAAAACCCGCAGATTCCAAACACAGTTCGACAAGTTGCCTGTCACCCCGTGAATAACTCGAGAGGCAAGCGGAGTTCCATTCCTCCTTACAAGACGAGGCCTGACTCTCCTGTCCCAACTCTGCAGGGACCCTGTGATCAGAGTCAGAAATGGAGACGAACCCTGAGGTTCCTGCCTCCACTCGAGATGAGGCCCTCTTCTATTGCACCAAACCCAGTGGAGTCCCGAGAGGGCCCTCCCAACTCCAGGGTATCCTTGACTTCTCAGAGGCACACTGAGAAGCTCCCTGAGGCCACCAGCACTAGTCGAGGGAACCCAGGGTTTACTGCCGTGACCCAAGAAACACCTTGAAAGTCCTTCTTTAATGGTTCTTGAGGCCCGATACACCTTCCATGACTCTAGAGCAATGACGCACTCCCCCTCGCAATGCGCATGGAGACCTGACTTCCCAAGCGCCACATGAGAGGCTCCCTGAGCTCCCCGTAGTACCTCATGAGAAACCCCACACTGGCGCTGCAGCTCGAGAAAACCCACGAGACGCCCCCTTCATCGTGAGATGATGGCCTTCTTTTCCTGCATGGCCTGGAGAGCAATCACGAGTCCTCTCTCCAAACTCCACAGGAGGCTTGACTCCCTTTAGGCCACTCAGTGTGCTCCAAGAGATTCCCGTTGCAACTCGAGAGGAGAGCGGAGTCCTTCGCTTCCCCTCGAGACAAGGACTGACTCCCCGGGTGCATCAGGAAAGCAACCCCGAGATCCCTGTCCCCCCCTGGAGACGAACATTATGTCCTGGAAACAAGCCTAGATAAGGTCTCTTTTGCCCTGCAGTAACTCAAGCGCAATCCCTAGCTCTCCCTCGCAACTCGAATGGAAGACTGGACTTCCCTGGGCCAACACAAGAGGAAGCCTGAATTTCCTGACCTAACTCGAGAATCCCGCCACAACTCGAGAAAAACAACGTGGTTAACCCGTCACCACAAGATGAGGCCCTTGCCAGCTACAGCGTCTCAAGAGAAGTCTCACGTTCCGTCTTGAAGTTTGAAACGGTACTTAGCACCTTTGATGTGACTCCAAAAGTTCCCCGACATCCCAGTTTTACTCGAGGGGAACATCGAGGTTCCCGGCACCACTTCATCTGAGCCCCTTCTCCCCTCCTGATCGGGACAAGAGGGTCGATTCACTTGCTTTGTCTGAAAGGGTTACCGACCTTCCTGGTGCACCTCAGGTTGAGGTCCGTCTCAAGAAGAAATTCGAGACGTAGACTTGTGGGTGGTGCCACATGCCGAAAGACACTGATTTCCTGGTCTGCTCTTGATAAGAATCTGAAGGCTGGATACCTCTTCGAAGGCAACCCTGTGTATGAAGGCAAAAAACGAAGGGGAACTGACACCCCCATGCATCGTCCGGATAAAACCGCAGGTTCCACACACAGCTCGACAAGTGGCCTGTTATCCGGTGAACAACTCGAGAGTCCAGTGGAGTTCCATTCCTCCACACAAGACGAGGCCTGACTCTCCTGTCCTAACTCTGTAGGGACTCTGTGTTCAGAGTCAGAAATGGAGAGCAACCCTGAGGTTCCTGCTTCAAATCGAGATGAGGCCCTCTTCTGACAAGGTCCAGCCTCGGCTGGTCCAGGGTTTTCAAAGGGGAGACAGAGTAGGCGGCCTATTGATTTATTTATCGAAGATATAAAGAGTAATAGAATGAGGATAGCTCAGTAGGAAAATTTAGTGGAGAAAAGAAGCTGAGTAGCTTGGTTTATGCGGAAAATCAGTATAACCCGTGACACCAGGTTAGCTCTGACCACGGAGGCCGCAGGCTCCCTCTCGAATAGCGAAAAGTGCCCCACCTTAGACACCTTCTCAAGTGGTCTTCGAAGCCCAGGCAAATAAATGGTCGCAGAGGATATCCGCGCTCCAGATGGACACTCAATTTTCAGATGAAAATTGAGGGGAAGAATGACATTAGGAGACTAAGCGTTGGCAATCAAGGCCCGTAGCTTTATTTTCAACAGGGGTTTTTATACCCTAAGTTACACATAGAGGATAAAGGGGATGCAAAGACAGCAGCCTTTGATCCTTATCAAAAACCAGAGTTTCTGTCCTGCAAATGTATCGTATACAAATGGTTTAGGTGATTTACATCATCTTCTAGCCAGAAGACCTATTAACATTTTATGACTCTTGACAAAGACTTATCAACCGTAAGACTTATTTTCTCTAAGAGTAATTATTTTAAGGTTTGGCCCCATCTTTCGAAGATAAAATTGCATTCCTATAGGGCAGATGTGTAATGGGCTTACAACAAAGGAAATAATTTATTACCTTAAGGGTCTAAAGTTAGTAACACCAAGGCCACTACTTATTTCTTCTACATACCAACTATATTAATTAATACACATTCAAGGATACAATTCAGGGGATGTGGAAACTTGGCAACAAGCATTGGTTCATCAATGAAATCTTTTACTAGTTTTATTCTGACAGTTTCTAACTCTCTGAGAGGCTCTAAGCTATTTGAATATCTTAAGCTTCCCGTGCCTCTCAAGGCTCGGAGACTGTAAACAATTGTATGCATTGCTGTAGGAGACCGGGTAAACTTGTCAGGCGAGTTAGAGAGCCATCTGACGTGTTTGGATTTAAACACTCCTAATTGCCCAGGAACTTTATTAATTGGAGCTGTAAGTTAGCTCTTTGACAGAGAGAGTGAGATGGTGGTGGGGGACAGCCCCCAGGAAAGTCAGAGGTGAGAGCACAAAGCAATAAAGTAGGCAGACTCTGGTTTTGGGGGGTAGATGCTCAAGAATATCCGGGAGGACTCCCGAGGCTCGATCCCGCCTTTGTGTATGCCCAGCCTCCTTCCTCATGACCTTTGTCACGAGTGGAATGCCTCTCGCCGGCTCCCGGCATCTCCCCGTTTTTTATTTCTTAAAACAGCCAGATGTAGCTCAGTCGCGAGCCTCTGAATACTCTGCCGAAGAATCCTGACAATACAAGGAAGAATGATTATGAGAAGCAGAATTAAAGCAGCCACCGCAGCATAGCTAAAGACATTAGACAGAATATTCTTTCCTGAGATGTAGTTAGGGAAAGTTTGGAAGAAATCATTTGCTGTTCCAGCAGCAGTAAAATCTAATCGGGAGTGCTCCATGGTTGCTATTTGATAGTGAAGTTTCCCTACGTCTCAACCAATGTCAGAGCTGTTCCAGATACCTGAAATATGGTTTTTAATCTTTTCCCATTCAAAATCTGTCTCATTTACTTTCAGGGGTGTTACACATATCCACCGATAGTCAGCATGACAAGACAATGCCATTTTCACCTTTAAAGCCTGCAATTCAGTCCCAATATGTATTACTGCTTCCTCTAGGGCGTCTACCCTCATTTCTAATTTTCTCTCTATAGCTTCCTGTGTTGCCAATGTTAAAGAAACATTTTTGGACATAGAATCAACATATTGAGCAGTATGTACTTGTTGAGTCAATGATATTGCTACCACAGTAACAGAAGTGATTGCACTTATCAAAGCTGCTGTTCCCAAGATAATTAAGCCCACAAACCGTCGTGTTTGCATTAAATCCTGTAGATGTTGTAATACAGCAAGACCATAATTCAATAAGTGGTTACATCATAAGATAAGGTGGATGTTGTAGCATTACAAAGGAGCAAACATTATATTGAGGGTTTAAACAAGATGAACCAGGGAGCAGCTGTAGGCGTCAGCCCGGGGGAGCAGTGTCCCCAGCATCAGGAGGCAGAACGCGAGCGGCAGGCTGTGGGCCAAGGCGCCTATGGTGGGCGGAGGGGCAGGGTTCGTGGTTTAGGGCTAGCCGCCACCGCTTGGGCTCAGGGCGGTCCCATCTCGCTGGTGGGGCCACGCTGGTCTGGACGGCACTCCGCGGGCGCGCTTTCCTCTCTGGCCCTCACTCGCTGCACAGACTTCTTTGCTCTAGGTCACGGGGTGCAGAGAGGTGGGTGCGAGGCGCTGCTGGTGGCGTGGAGGCGAGAGCTGGCTGGGGGAGGGGGAGCGAGCGAGTGCGCGCGCCGCGAACCTGGTCTTTGGGGAATGTGACATGACGAATTTGTCTGAGATCCAAACCGGAGAATCTGCATTCTGTAGAAATATACAAGCATACCCTCTCCCACAAGTTAGCAACACATCTGGCCTTTTTCACTCTCCCGTAAGGAGGCCTTTTTACTTGACCAGGGGCCGAGTCGTAGCCTGTAATTCAGGCATCTAGTGTCTCATCATTGTAGTCTGCCCCTGTGTGTTTACGTTTAAGTGATTAATTACAATTGGAACATAACTTCACTATTTGTCTAGCTGTTTCCCTATGGATATGTTAATTTAGGTCTAATGTTTAGTTTAGGTCTCTGTATAAATTTAAGTAATAAATGTATAACCTCCTTATCTCATTTTGGTATACAGGTATACAGATATACCTAAATGCAAAATGCATTTATATATGTATTTATATATGGCAACAAGTATAAAGTTATTGACATATAATATATATAAATCAATATACTTGAATTAATCTTTATAATTAATATATTAATTAATATATATTACAACAATACAACACATACACAGCTAATACCAACCAACACAAACCAATATACTGTAATAATACATGTCACACATTTATAATTATACAGTATATAGAACATTTATCATCACAGCACATCAATCCATACCAATTAATATCAGCCACACACACATTATATTCTGCCATATATATTTAATTATACAGTATATATATATGTGTGTGTATATAGTATACATATTAATTTATATACAAATTAATTAAGTATAGATCTATAAATAGAATTAGGTATACCTTTATTATATTTTATTTATACCCATACCTAATTAGGCAAACTAATTAGGCAAATACATTTATATTATGTATTTATAACAATATATAAAGTATTGTTAAATGTACCACCTGTACAGCATCTCCACCCCACATACCACTTTCTCTAATCCCACCAACTCATTTTCAGTATTATGTGTTGGCCAGGAGCTGGGCCAGTCTTTCCCAGCAATGTTAAGAGACGTCTGTTCCTGTGTCTAATAGTCCTGGCGTTTTATTCTCTTGAATTAAAAGATCTTTTAAAGGCCTTGGAACTGTAATTTCCTGCACCCAAAAGGCTAGATCACTAGATCCAAATGTTTTGTGGCTCTTAGCTTGAGAAGTCAAGTTTTTCCTTGTCTGATAGTAAGGTAAAAGTAAAAGCTGTGTTACTCTTTGACCTTTATTAATTTGTACAGTTTTGATAGGCAGTGAGATCAAGACTTTAATTTCTCAATATCATCAGAATCTACTACACCATGCACCAGCGAAATTTCTTTTCTTTCTTTTTTTTTTATTTAATTTTTTTTTAAAAGAAAGCGAGCTACGCCCCAGGACAAATCTTACAATGTCCTCAGATAGGGGGCCAGCCACTCCGGTTGGAATTGGAGTAAGTGGCACATCAGGGGTTAATATTGTTATTAAATCTCCTTGCCTTTTCGCTTTTCTCCTAGCCTGGGTGAGACCCCCCTGAGGGAGTTTTCTCCAAGGAGCACGCTCTGCATATTGTGTACTAAAAGCTCCTTTGTTTAAAAAACTTTTTATCTTCCTCAGTCTTAGGCAACACTTTGGGAGGCTTTGGGGGCAAAGTGGGGAACTCCTGGGTCCTGGGAGGCACAATCGAAGGCGGTGGCGGTCTCCTTAAATCAGAAAGTGGTGGATAAGTTTTTTAAAGGTTTGTGCAGAGGGGGAGGGAGCTCGCCAGGGCTCTCGGCCGCAGCGTCCTGTAAGCCCTCTCCTTCCTCGGGAGGTAGACCACTTTCTCCCTCCTTTTTTTTTTTCAATGGCAGAAAATATGATCTGTGCAGTAAATGGAGACTCACCACCATCCACCTCTATAGCCTCCCCCATAGGCTATTTAACAGCCTCGTGACGGAGGTCCAGGACATTTCTAATCATATTCCACAGTCAATAAATATTTGTCTATTCTTAGATGCAGAGAAATCCATTTTTAATTTTTTTTTTTAATTTTAGAGAATATTTTTATTTATTTTGTAACCTCTTTACCCTGGCTAAACTTCAGAGGGGACTAGAAAAGAAGCCTCAAGGTGAGGATCGAGTTCATCCTTGGGACTAGAGAAAATCCTTCTCCGGGAAACTCCTAGCGGTGGCCCTTTACCCCGACATGGAGGAGGAGGCATAGGGGGATGGGAGCGTCCCGAAGTTTTCCTCTTCTGTTCCGGAGATCCTTTAACTGTTTGGTAACTAAATCTTACGAACTGTCTGATCGGGGATGTTTCCCTCAACCTCCTAGGAGCGGATGGTCTGATTAGGGATGTTTTCTTAAACTTTTAGGAGCATCTTTAGCTAAAAAAAAAAAACAAAAAACAACAATCCTCATCAGAATGGCATCGATCTGCTGTTTCCTCTAAACCTTTTTCAAATTGAGGGGAGAGCTGATCTTTCTTTTCATCCCTATCTTTTACATGCTCATTGGCAGTCATAGCGGCTAGCCATTCATTTAGCTGTCGATAGCTAGGTATAGCCTCTTCATTTTCACTTTTCTTTATAACAGGTACCTTTTCAGATTTGCTTTTTTGTTTAACAGGTACTTTTCCAACTTTACTTTCCACTTTAACAGGTACCTTTTCAAATTCATGAGCTGGATCTAAAACATCTCTAGTCATATTCCACAGAGGAAAGGTGTAAGTAGGGATTTTTTCCAAACCTTGCTGAGCACAATAAGCTCTTAGCTGTTTTCCTAGTTTTTTTCAAGATATCTAGGTTAACAGTGCCTTGTTGTAGAAACCAAGGGCAGTGGTCTTGTACAAATGTAAAAAAATGATTGAATGGAAGATGTTTTAACCTTGATTCTTCTTTTACTTAATAACTGTAAAATTACTCCTATAAAGAGCTGTCTTTCATTTGATTCAGTGTTGCCCATGTCAGAAAATTAAGGATAGTAAAAGATTTTGCTTTTAGCTATCTAAAGATTAGGCCCTTTTTGTCAGCCTTTTTAGAAACCGTTTTTTCTCTCTAACTCTTCAACACTTCCCACTCCTCTCGCCCTGTCTATTCTACAGGGGGATCTGCAGCCCCCTAAGTGGGATCCTATCTGTCCCGAAAACTGAACACTGGGGGAATGGGGTTGGGGATTTACCTTCGAAATGCCTGTCTCGGGCGCCACCTGCAGAGGTCCAGCCCCAGCTGATCCAGGGTATTTGAAGGGAAGATGGAGTAGGCGACCTATTTATATATTTATTTATTCATCAAAGATATACAGAGTAATAGAATGAGGATAGCTCAGTAGGAAAATTCAGTGGAGAAAAGCAGCTGAGTAGCTTGGTTTACGCGGAAAATCAATATAACCCATGACACCAGGTTAGCTCTGACCACGGAGGCTGCAAGTGCCCTCTAGAATAGAGGAAGTTGCCCCACCTTAGACACCTTATCGAGTAGGTCTTCGAAGCCCAGGCAAATAAATGGTCGCAGAGGATATCCGCGCTCCAGATGGACACTCATCTGAAAATTGAGGGGAATAATGACATGGGGAGACCAAGCGTTGGCGAGCAAGGCCCGTAACTTTATTTTCAACACAGGTTTTAATACCCTAAGTTACACATAGAGGATAATAGGGGATGCAAAGTCAGCAGTCTTTAATCCTTATCAAAAACCAGGGTTTCTTTTCTGCAGATTTATCGTATTAAAATGGTTTAGATGATTTACATCATCTTCTGGCCAGAAGACCTATTAACATTTTATGACTCTTGACAAAGACTTATCAACCATAAGAGTTATTTTCTCTAAGAGTAATTGTTTAAGGTTTGGCGCCATCTTTCGAAGATAAAATTGCATTCCTATAGGGAGGATGTGTAATGGGTTTACAACAAAGAAAAGAATTTATTACCTTAAGGGTCTAAAGTTACTAACATCAAGGCCAGTACTTATTTTTTCTACATACCAACTATATTAATTAACACACATTCAAGGATAAAATTCAGGGGATGTGGAAACTTGGCAAAAAGGATTGGTTCATCAATGAAATCTTTTACTAGTTTTATTCTGACAGTTTCTAACTCTCTGAGAGGCTCTAAGCTATTTGAATATCTTAAACTTCCCGTGCGTCTCGAGGCTGGGAGACTGTACACAATCGTATGCATAGCTGTAGGAGACCGGGTAAACTTGTCAGGCGAGTTAGAAAACCATCTGAGGGGTTTGGATTTAAACACTACTAATTGCCCAGGAACATTATTAGTTGGAGCTGTAAGTTAGCTCTTTGACAGAGAGAGTGAGATGGTGGTAGGGGACATCCCCAGTAATGTCAGAGGTGAGAGAACAAAGCCATAAAAAAGGCAGACTTTGGTTTTTGGGGGTAGATGCTCAAGAATATACGGGGGAACTCCCGGAGGCTCGATCCTGCCTTTGCGTATGCCGAGACTCTTTCCTCATGACATTTGTCACGAGTGGAATGTCTCTCGCTGGCTCCCGGCAATCTTCCATTGCACCAAACGCAGTGGAGTCCCGAGAGGCCCCTCCCAACACCACAGTATCAGTGTCTTCTCAGAGGAACCCTGAGCAACTCCCTGAGGTCACCGGCACAAGTCGAGGGAACACAGGGTCTCCTGCCGCAACCCGAGAAAGACCTCAAGAGTCCGTCTTCAACGCGTCTTGAGGCCGGATTCCCCTACCATGACTCGAGAGCAATGACACGCTCCCCCTCGCCATGTGCATGGACACCTGACTTCACTGGCGCCACATGAGAGGCTCCCTGAGCTCCCCGTCATACCTCGTGAGAAACCCCACACTGGCGCCGCAGCTCGGGAAAACCCACGAGATGCCACCGTCATCGCGAGATTGGGGACTTCTTTTCCTGCCTGACCTGGAGAGCAATCCCTGGTCCTTTCTCCAAACTTAACAGGAGGCTTTACTCCCTTTAGGCCACTCAATGGGCTCCAAGAGATACCTGTCGCGACTTGAGAGGACAGCAGAGTACTTTGTTTCCCCTCGAGACGAGGCCTTACCTCGGGTGAGTCTGGAATGCAACCCCGAGATCCCTGTTGCCCCTGGAGAGGAACATTATGTCCTGGACAAAAGCCTAGATGAGGTCTATTTTGCCCTACAGTGACTCGAGAGCAACACCCATCTCTCCCTCGCAATTCGAATGGAAGATTGGTCTTCACTGGGCCAACACAAGAGGAAGTCTGAATTTCCCGTTGTAACTCGAGAATCCCACCGCAACTCTTAAAAACCACGTGGTTCCCCATTCATCGCAATATGAGGCCTTTGCCCGCTACAGAGTCTCAAGAGAAGTCCCATGTTTCGTCATAAAGTTCGAAATGCTACTTGGCACCCTTGATGCGACCCCAAAAGTTCCCCAATATACCGGTCTCACTCCAAGGGAACACCGAAGTTCCTGGCACCACTTCATTTGAGCCCCTTCTCCGCTCCTGATCACGGCAGGAAGGTCGATCCCCCTGCTTTGTCTAGAAGGGGTTCCCGACCTTCATGGCGCACCTCAGGATGAGGCCAGTCTCACGAAGAAATTCGAGACGTAGCCTCGTGTTGGTGCCACGTGCCGAAAGACCACGATTTCTCGGTCTTGCTCTTGATAAGAACCCGATGCCCGGACACCTCTTCTAAGGCAACCCTGTGGATGAAGGCACTACACGAGGGGGCACTGGCAACCCTGTTCATCGTCCGGAAAATCCCACAGGATCCACATACAGCTCCACAACTGGCCTGTCACCCCTTAAACAACGAGAGAGGCAAGCGGAGTTCCCTTCCTCAGACAAGACGAGGCCTGAGTATCCAATCCCAACTCTGCAGGCACGCTTCGATCTGAGTCAGAAATGGAGAGGAAACCTGAGGTTCCTGCCTCAACCCGAGATGAGGCCCTCTTCCATTAAAACAAACCCAGTAGAGTCCCGAGAGGCCACTCCCATCTCCACAGTATCCCTGACTTCTCATAGGCATTCTGAGAAGCTCCTTGAGGCCACCGGCAAACGTCGAGGGAAATAAGGGTTTCCTGCCACAATCGAAGAAAGACCTCGAGAGTCCTTCTTCAATGCGTCTTGAGGTCAGATTCCCCTACCATGGCTCGAGAGCAATAACCCGCTCCCCCTCGCCACGCACATGGAGACCTGACTTCCCTGGCGCGACATGAGAGGCTCCCTGAGCTCCCTGACGTACCTCGTGTGAAACCCCACACTGGCTCCGCAGCTCGAGAAAACCCACAAGACCCCTCCGTCATCGCGAGATGAGGGCCATCTTTTCCTGCATGGCCTGGAGAGCAGTCCCAAGTCCTCTCTCCAAACTTCACAGGAGGCTTGACTCCCTTTAGGCCACAAAGTGGGCTCCAAGAGGTGCCCGTCGCGACTCGAAAGGAGAGCGGAGTCCTTTGCTTCCCTTCGACACGAGGCCTGACTCCCTGGGTGAGTCTGGAATGCAAACCTGAGATCCCTGTGGCCCTTGGAGAGGAACATTAGGTCCTGGACACAAGCCTAGATGAGGTCTCCTTTGCCCTGCAGTGACTCGAGCGCAACCCCCAGCTCTCGGTTGCAACTCGAATGGATGATTGGACTTCCCTGGCCCAACACAAGAGGAAGCCTGAAATCCCCGTCGTAACTCGAGAATCCCACCGCAACTCGAGAAAAACCACGTGGCTCCCCCGTCATCGCAAGATGAGGCCCTTGGCCGCTACAGCGTATCAAGAGAAGTCCCACGTTCCATCCTGAAGTACAAAACGGTACTTGGCACCCTTGATGCGACCCCCAAAGTTCCCTGACATACCGGTCTCACTCGAGGGAAACACCAAAGTTCACGGCACCACTTCCTGTGAGCCCCTTCACCCCTCCTGATCGCGACAGGAGGGTCGACTCCCATGCTTTGTCTGCAAGGGGTTCCCGACGTTCCCCGCGAACCTCTGGATGAGGCCGGTCTCATGAGGAAATTCGAAAAGTAGCCTCATGGTTGGTGCCACATGCTGAAAGATCCCGAATTCCCGGTCCACTCTAGATAAGAACCTGACGCCCGGACATCTCTTCGAAGGCAACCCTGTGGATGAAGGCACAACACGAAGGGACACTGACATCCCCATGCATCGTCTGGAAAAACCCGCCGATTCCACTCACAGCTCCAAATGTGGACTGTCACCCCGTGAACAACTCGAGAGGCAAGTGAAGTTGCATTCCTTCACACAAGACGAGGCCTTACCCTCCTGGGCCAACTCTTCAGGGACCCTGCGATCGGAGTCAGAAATGGAGAGGAACCCTGAGGTTCCTGCCTCAACTAGAGAAGAGGCCCTCTTCCATTGAACCAAACTCAGTGGTGTCCCGAGAGGCCCCTCCCAACACCACAGTATCCCTGAATTCTCAGAGGCTCCCTGAGAAGCTACCTGAGGTCACTGGCACAAGTCGAGGGAACCCAGAGTTTCCTGAAGTAACCCGAGAAAGACTTGGAGAGTCCTTTTTCAACGTCTCTTGATGCCCGATTCCCCTACCATGACTCCAGAGCAAGGACGCGCTCCCCTCGCCACAAGCAGGAAAACTGACTTCCCTAGTACCACACAAGAGGCTCCCTGAGTACCCCATCGTACCTCGTGAGAAAACCCACAGTGGCGCCGCAGTTCGAGAAAAACCACAAGATGCCCCCGTCAAGGAGAGATGGGGGCCTTCTTTTCCTGCCTGACCTGGAGAGCAATTCCTGGTCCTCTCTCCAAACTTCACAGGAGGATTGACTCCCTTTAGGCCACTCAGTTGGGTCCAAGAAATACCCGGTGCGACTCGAGAGGAGAGCGGAGTCCTTTGCTTCCCTCGAGACGAGGCCTGACTCCCCGGGTGAGTTTGGAATGCAACCCCGAGATCCCTGTCGCCCCTGGAGTGGAACATTATGTCCTAGACACAAGCCTAGATGAGGTCTATTTTGCCCTACAGTGACTCGAGAGCAACCTCCATCTCTCCCTCACAATTTGAATGGAAGATTGGTCTTCCCACGGTCAACACAAGAGGAAGTCTGAATTTCCCATCGTAATTCGAGAATTCAGCCTCAAGTCTTAAAAACCATGTGGTTCCCCCTTCATCGCAATATGAGGCCCTTGCCAGCTAGAGTCTCAAGAGAAGTCCCACGTTCCATCTTAAAGTTCGAAATGCTACTTGGCACCCTTGATGCGACCCCAAAGTTCCCCAACATACCGGTCTCACTCCAGGGGAAGACCAAAATTCCCGGCGTCTCCAGGGAAGTCCCATGTTCCGTCCTTAAGTGTGAAACGGTACTTGACACCCTTGATGAGACCGCAAAAGATCGCCGACACGCTGGGTGCCTCGAGGGGAACACCGAGGGTCCCGGCACCTCTTCATCTGAGCCCCTTCTCCCCTCCTGATCGCGACAGGAGAGTCGATTCCCCTGCTTTCTCTGGAAGGGGTTCCCGGCCTTCCTGGTGCACCTCAGGATGAGGCCGGTCTCAGGAGGAAATTCGAGACTAGCCATGTGTGAGGTGCCACGTGCCGAACGACCCCGATTATCCGGTCCGCTCTTGATAAGAACCCGATGCCCGGACACCTCTTCGAAGGCAACCCTGTGAGTGAAGGCACAACACGAAGGGGCACTGACACCCCCGTGCATCATCCGGAAAAACCCGCAGGGTCTACACACAGCTCGACAAGGGGCCTGAGACTCCCGGAACAACTCGAGAGGCAACCAGAATTCCATTCCTCAGACAAGACGAGGCATGACTCTCCTGTCCCAACACTGCAGGGACCGTGCAGTCGGAGTCAGAATCGGAGAGGAAGCCTGAGGTTCCTGCCTCCCCTCGAGATGAGGCCCTCTTCCATTGCGCCGAACCCAGCAGAGTCCCGAGAGGCCCTGCCAACTCCACAGCATCCCTCACCTCTCAGAGTCACCATGGGAAGTTCCCTATAGTCCCCTGCAGAAGTCGAGGGAAACGAGGGTTTCCCGCCGCCACCCGAGAAAGACCTCGAGAGTCCTTCTTCAACGCGTCTTGAGGCCCTAGTCACTTCCCATGACTCGAGAGTGATGACCAGCTTCCCCTCGCCATGCGCATGGAGACATGAGTTCCCTGGCACCGCACGAGAGGCTCCCTGAGGTCCTCGTCGTGCCTCGTGAGAAAACCCCCATGGGAGCCGCAGCCTGAGGAAATCCATGAGACGCCCCCGTCATCGCTAGATGAGGGCCTTCTTTTCCTGCCTGGCCTGGAGAGCAATCCCGAGTCCTCTCTCCAAACTGAAGAGGAGGCTCGACACCCTTGAGTCCACTCATTGGGCTCCAAGAGATCCGTGTCGCGACTTGAGAGGAAAGCGGAGTCCTCTGCTTCCCCTCGAGGCGAGGCCTGACTCCCTGGGGGAGTCTGGAATGGAAACCTGAGATCCCTGTCTTCCCTTGAGAGGAATATTAGGTCCTGGACACACGCCTCAATGAGGTCTCTTTGGCCCTGTAGTGACTCGAGCAGAACCCCCAGCTTTCCCTCGCAACTCCAGGGGAAGATTGGGCTTCCCAGGGCCAACCCAAGAGGAAGCCTGTAATCCCCATCGTTTTCGAGAATCCAGACTCAACTCGAGAAAAACCACGTGGTTCCAACGTCTTCACAGAATGAGGCCCTTGCCCGCTACAGCGTCCCCAGGGAAGTCACATGTTCCGTCCTGAAGTGGGAAACGGTACTTGGCTCCCTTGTTGCGACCCCTAAAGTTCCCTGAAATGCCGGGTTCCCTCGAGTGGAACACCTAGAGTCCCGGCCCCACTTCATCTGAGCCCCATCTCCCCACCTGATCACGACAGGAGAGTCGATTCCCCTTCTTTGTGTGGAAGGTGTTCCTGGCCTTCCCGGCGCACCTCAGGATGATGCTGGTCTCACGAGGAAATTCGAGATGAGCCACGTTGGTGCTGCCACATGCCGAACGACCCCGATTTCCTGGTCCGCTCTTGAAATGAACCCGATGCCCGGACACCTCTTTGAAGGCAACCCTGTGGGGGAAGGCACAAAATGAAGGGGCAATGACACCCCTGTGCATCTTCTGGAAACACCCGCAGGTTCCACACACAGCTCGACAAGGGGCCTGAAACCCACTGAACGACTCAAGAGGCAAGCAGAGTTCCATTACTCAGACAAGACGAGGCCTGACTCTCCTGTCCCAACCCTGCAGGGACCCTGCGGTCGGAGTCAGAAATGGAGAGGAAGCCTGAGGTTCCTGCCTCCAATCGAGATGAGGCCCTCTTTCATTTCGTCAAACCTAGTCGAGTCCCGAGAGGCCCCTCTAACTCCTCAGTATCCCTCACCTCTCAGCGGCACCTGGGAAGTTCCCTAAGGTCCCCTGTAGAGGTCGAGGGAAACGAGTGTTTCCCGCCCCAACCCAAGAAAGACCTTGAGAGTCCTTCTTAAATGCCTCTTGAGGCCCTAGTCCCTCCCATGACTCGAGAGCAATGACGCGATCTGCCTGGCCACACGCATGGAGTCAGGCTTCTCTGGTGCCGCACAAGAGGATCCCTGAACTCCCCATCATATCTCGTGAGAAACCCCACACTGGCGCCGCAGCTCGAGAAAACCCATGAGACGCCCCCGTCATCACGAGAGGAGGGCCATCTTTAACTGCATGGTATGCAGATCAAGCGTGAGCCTTCTGTCCAAGCTACACAGGACGCTTGACTCCCTTTAGGCCACTCATTGGGCTCCAAGAGTTACGCGTCCCATCTCGAGAGGATAGTGGAGTCCTTTGCTTCCACTCGAGACGAGGCGTGACCCACCGGGTGAGACTGGAATGCGACCCCGATATCCCTGTCGCCCCTGGAGAGGAACATTACGTCCTGGACCCAAGCCTAGATGAGGACTCTTTGCCCTGAAGTGACTCGAGAGCAACCCCCAGCTTTCTCTGACAAGTTGAATGGAAGATTGGACTTCCTGGGCCAACACAAGAGGGAGCCTGAATTCCCCGTTGTAACTCGAGAATCCCGCCTCAACTCGAGAAAAACCACGTGTTTCCCTCGTCATCGCAATATGAGGCCCTTGCCCGCTACAGCATCTCCAGAGAATTCCCACGTTCCGTCTTGAAGTGCGAAACTGTACTTGGCACCCTTGATGCGAACTCAAAAGTGCCGTGACATACCGGTCTCACTCGAGGGGACCACCGAAGTTCCCGGCACCACTTCATCTGAGCCCCTTCTCCCCTTCTGATCGCGAGCGGTGGGTCGATTCCCCTGCTTTGTCTGCAAGGGGTTCCCGAGCTTCCCAGCGCACCTCAGGATGAGGCTGGTATCCCGAGGAAATTCGAGACGTAGCCTCGTGGGTTGTACCACATGCTGAAAGACCCCAATTTTCCGGTACGCTTTTGAAAAGAAACCGATGCCCGGAAACCTCTTTGAAGGCAACCCTGCGGATGAAGGCACAACACGAAGGGGCACTGACACCCCCGTGCATCGTCCGGAAAAACCCACAGGTTCCACACTCAGCTCAACAAGTGGCCTGTCACTCCGTGAACAACTCGAAAGGCAAGGGGAAATCCATTCCTCCACAGAAGACGAGGCGTGACTCTCTTCTCCATACTCTGCAGGTACCCTGCTACCCGAGTCAGAAATGGAGAGGACCCCTGACGTTCCTGCCTCCATTCGAGATGAGGCCCTCTTCGATTGCACCAAACCCAGTTGAGTAACGAAGGGCCCCTCCCAAATTCACAGTGTCCCTGACTTCTCAGAGGCACCCTTAGAAGTTTCCTGAGGTCACCGACACAAATCAAGGGAACCCAGGGTTCCCTGCCGCCCCCGAGAAAGACCTCGAGAGTCCTTCTTCAATGCGTCTTGAGGCCCGATTCGCCTACAATTACTCGAGAGAAATCACGCACTCCCCTTCACCACACGCACGGAGACCTGACATCCCTAGCACCACACGAGAGGCTCTCTGAGCTCCCCGTTGTACCTCGTGAGAAATCTGATACTGGCGCCGCAGCTGGAGAAAACCCACGAGATGCCCCCGTCATCGCGAGATGAGGGCCTTTATTCCTGCATGGCCAGGAAAACAATCCCGAGAAATCTCTCCAAACTCCATAGGAGGCTTCATTCCCTTTACGCCACGCAGTGGGCTCCAAGAGATACCCGTCGCGACTCGACAGGAGAGCGGAGTCCTTTTTTTCCCCTCAAGACGAGGCCTGACTCTCCGGGTGAGTCGAGAATGCAACCCTGAGATCCCTGTTGGCCCAGTAGTGGAACACTAGGTCCTGGACACAAGCGTAGATGAGGTCTATTTTGCCCTGCAGTGACTGGAGAGCAATCCCCAGTTCTAACTTGCAACTCGAATGGAATACTGGATTTTCCTGGCGCCACACAAGAGGCTCCGTGAGATCCCCGTGGTACTTCATGAGACACCCCACACTGGCTCCGCAGCTCGAGAAAACCCATGAGACGCCACCGTCATCTCGAGATGAGGGCCTTCTTTTCCTGCATGGCCTGGAGTCCAATCCCGAGTCCTCTCTCCAAACTCCACAGGAGGCTTGACTCCCTTTAGTACACACATTGGTCTCCAAGAGATACCCATCGCGACTCGAGACGAGAGCGGAATTCTTTGCTTACCCTCGAGCTGAGAACTGACTCCCCGGATGAGTCTGGAATGAAAACCCGAGATCCCTGTCGCCCCTGGAGAGCAACGTTAGATCCTGGACACAAGCCTAGATTAGGTCTCTTTTGCCCTGCAGTGACTCTAGCGCAATCCCCAGCTCCCCCTCGCAACCCGAATGGAAGATTGGATTTCAAGGCCAAAAGAGGAAGCCTAAATTCCCGGTCATAACTCGAGAATCCCGCTGCAACTCGAGCAAAACCACGTGGTTCTCCCGTCATCGCAAGATGAGGCCCTTGCCCGCTACAGCGTTTCAAAAGATGTCCCAGGTTCCGTCTTGAAATGGGAAACGGTACTTGGCACCCTTGATGCGACCCCAAAAGTCCCCCAACACGCTGGTCTCACTCAAGGGGAACACCGAGGTTCCCGGCACCACTTCATTTAAGCTCCTTCTCCCCTCCTGATCGTGACCGGTGGGTCGATTCCCCTGCTTTGTCTGCAAGGGGGCCCGACCTTCCCTGCACAACTCAGGATGAGGCCGGTCTCATGGGGAAATTCGATACGTAGCTTTGTGGGTGGTGCCACTTGCTGAAAGACTCCAATTTCCCGGTCCGCTCTTGATAAGAATCCGATGCTCGGACACCTCTTGGAAGGCAGCCTTGAGTATGAAGGTACAACACGAAGGGGCACTAACACACCTGTGCATCATCCGGAAAAACGGGCAGGTTACACACACAGCTCGACAAGTGGCCTGTCACCTCGAGAACAACTCGAGAGGCAAGAGGAGTCCCATCCTCGAGAAAAGACGAGGCCTGACTCTCCTGTACTAACATGCAGGGACCTTGCGATCTGAGTTAGAAATGGAGAGGAACACTGAGGTCCTGCTTCAACTCGAGATGAGTCCCTCTTACATTCCACCAAATGCAGAGGAGTCTCGAGAGGCCCCTCCAAACTGCACAGTATCCCTGACTTCTCAGAGGCACTCTGAGAAGCTCCCTGAGGTCGCAGGCACAAGTCAAGGGAACCCCGGGTTTTATGCAGTGACCCGAGAAAGACCTTGAGAGTCCTTCTTCAACCCGTCTTGAGGCCCGATTACCCTACCATGACTTGAGAGCAATGACGAGCTCCCCCTAGCCATCTCATGGGGACCTGACTTCCCTGGCGCCACACGAGAGGCTCCCTGAGCTCCCTCTCGTACCTCGTCAGAAACCTGGCACTAGTGCAGCAGTCTAGAAAACCCACAAGACGCCGCCATCATCGCGAGATGAGGGCCTTCTTTTCCTGCATGGCCTGGAGAGGAATCCCGAGTCCTCTATCCAAACAGCACAGGAGGCTTGACTCCCTTTAGGGCACACAGTGGGCTCCAAGAGATACCCATCGCGACTCAAAAGGACAGCGGAGTTCTTTGCTTCCCCTCGAGACGAGGCCTGATTCCCCGGGTGAGTCTGGTATGCAACCCCAAGATCCCTGTCGCCCCTAGGGACGAGCATTAAGTCCTGAACACAAGCCTAGATGAGGTCTATTTTGCCCTGCAGTGACTCGAGAGCAATCCCCAGCTCTCCCTTTAAACTCGAATGGAAGATAGGACTTCCCTGGCCCAACACATGAGGAAGACTGTATTCCCCGTCGAAACTCGAGAATGCCGCCACAATTCGAGAAACGCCACGTGGTTCCCCCGTCATCCCAAGATGAGGCCCTTGCCCCCTACAGCGTCTCAAGAGAAGTCCCGTGTTCCGTCTTGAAGTGCGAAACGGTATTGGCACCCTTGATGTGCCCTCAAAAGTTCCTCGACACACCAGTCTGACTCGAGGAGAACACCGAGGTTCCCGGCACCACTACATCTGGGCCCCTTCTCCCCTCCTGATCGCGACAGGAGGGTCGATTCCCCTGTTTTGTCTTGAAGGGGTTCCCGCCTTTCCCGGTGCATCTCAGGATGAGGCCGGTCTCACGAGGATATTCGAGACATAGCCACGTGGTTGGTGACACATGCCGAAAGACCCCGATTTCCCGGTCAGCTCTTGATAAGATCCTGAAGCCCGGACACCTTTTTGAAGATAACCCTTTTGATGAAGGCACAACACTTAGGGGCACTGACACCCCTGGGTATCGTCCGGAGAAACCCGCAGGTACCACACACAGCTCGAGAAGTGACCTGTCACCCCGTGAACAACTGGAGAGGCAAGCAGAGTTCCATTCCTCCACACAAGACGAGGCCTGACTCTCCTGTTCGAACTCTGCAGCGAAACTGCGATCCGAGTCAGATCTGGCCCAGGGGAAGTCAGGAGAGGAAACATGAGTTTCCTGCCTCCACTCGAGATGAGGCCCTCTTCCATTGCACCGAACCCAGTGGAGTCCCGAGAGACCAGTCCCAACTGCACAGTATCCCTGACTTCTCAGAGGCACCCTTAGACCTTCCTGAGATCACCGGCACAAGTCGAGGGAACCAAGTGTTTCCTGCCCCAACCCGTAAAAGACCTCGAGAGTCCTTCTTCAACGCGTCTTCAGGTGCGATTCCCCTACCATGACTCGAGAGCAATGACGCGCTCCCCCTAGCCACGAGCATAGAAACCTGACTTCCCTGGCACCACAGGAGAGGCTCCCTGAGCTCCCCATTATACCTCGTGAGCAACACCACACTGGAGCCGCAGCTCGAGAATACCCACGAGACGCCCCAGTCCTCACGAGATGAGGGCCTTCTTTTGCTGTATGGCCTGGAGAGCAATCCTGAGTCCTCTCTCCAAACTCCACAGGAGGCTTGACTCATTTTAGGCCACACAGTGAGCTCCAAGATATACCCGTCGCGACTTGACAGGAGAGCGGTGTCCTTGGCTTCCCCTCGAGATGAGGCCTGACTCCCCGGGTGAGTTGAGAATGCAATGCTGAGATCGCTTTCGCCCCAGCAGAGGAACATTAGGTCCTGGACACAAGCCTAGATGAGGTCTATTTGGCCCTGCAGTGTCTCGAGAGCAATCCCCAGTTCTAACTCACAATTCGAATGAAAACTGGACTTCCCTGGGCCAGTTGAACAGGAAGCCTGAATTCCCGGTTGTAACTCGAGAATCCCGCCCCAACTCAAGAAAAACCACGTGGTTCCCCCGTCATCGAAAGATGAGGCCCTTGCCCGCTACAGCGTCTCAAGAGAAGTCCCACGTTCCGTATTGAAGAGCGAAAAGTTACTTGGAACCCTTGATGTGACCCCAAAAGTTCCCCGACATACCAGTCTCACTTGAGGAGAACACCGAGGTTCCCGGCACCACTTCATCTGAGACTCTTCTCCCCTCTTGATTGCGACAGGAGGTTCGATTCCCCTGCTTTGTCTGGAAGGCGTTCCCGACCTTCCTGGTGCACATCAAGATGAGGCCAGTCTCAGGAGGAAATTCGAGACATAGCCTCGTGGGTGGTGCGGCATGCCAAAAGACCCCGATTCCCTGGTCCGCTCTTGATAAGAACCCGATGGCAGAACCCAACTCGAAGGCAATCCTGTGGAACAAGGCACAACACGAAGGGTCAGTGACACCCCGGTGCATCGTCCAGAAAAACCCGCAAGTTCCACATACAAATCGACAAGTGGCCTGTCACCCCATGAGCAACCGGAGAGTCAAGCGGAGTTCGATTCCTCCACACAAGACGAGGTCTGACTCTCCTGTCCCAACTCTGCAGGGACTCTGCGATCCGAGTCAGATCCGGCGCATTCGAAGCCAGGAGAGGAACCCTGTGGTTCCTGCCTCAACTTGTCATGAGGCCCTCTTCCATTGCACCAAACCCAGTGGAGTTCCGAGAGGCCCCTCCCAACTCCACAGTGACCCTGACTTCTCAGAGGCACGCTGAGAAGCTTCCTGAGGTCACTGGCACAAGTCGATGGAACCCAGGGTTTCCTGCTGCAACCCAAGAAAGACCTCGAGAGTCCTTCTTTAACACGTTTTCAGGCCCAATTCCCCTACCATGACTCGAGAACAATGACGGGCTCCCTCTCACCACGTGCATAGAGACCTGACTGCCCTGGCACCACATGAGAGGCTCACTGAGTTCCCAGTCTTACTTCGTGAGAAACCCCACACTAGCGCCACAGCTCGAGAAAACCTACGAGACGCCCCAGTCATCGGGAGATGAGGGCCTTCATTTCCTGCATTGCCTGGAGAGCAATCCCGTGTCCTCCCTCCAAACACCAGAGGAGGTTTGACTCCCTTTAAGCCACTCAGTGGGCTGCAAGACATACCCGTCCGACTCGAGAGGAGAGCAGAGTCCTTTACTTCCCCTCGAGACTAGGCCTGACTCCAGGGTGAGTCTGGAATGCAACCCCGAGATTCCTGTCGCCCCTTGACATGAACATTAGGTCCTGAACACAAGCCTTGGTGGGGTCTCTTTTGCCTTCAGTGACTAGAGCGCACCTCCAGCTCTTCCTCGAATCTCGAATGGAAGATAAGACATCGTCTGGAAAAACCTGCAGATTCCACACACAGTTTGACAAGGGGCCTGAAACCCCATGAACAACTCGAGAGGCAAGAGGAGTTCCATTCCTCAGAAAAGACATAGCCTGACTCTCCTGTCCCAACTCTGCAGGGACACTACGATCAGAGTCAGAATTGGAGAGGAAGCCTGAGGTTCCTGCCTCCACTCGAGATGAGGCCCTCTTCCATTGCGACCATCCCAGTGGAGTCCCGAGAGGCCCCACCAACTCCACAGCGTCCCTCACCTCTCAGAGGCACCCTGGGAAGTTCCCGAAGGTCCCCGGCAGAAGGCGAGGGAAACGAGGGTTTCCCGCTGCAACCCGAGAAAGACATCGAGAGTCCTTCTTCAACGCGTCTTGAGGCCCTAGTCCCCTCCCATGACTCGAGAACAATGACGCGCTCCTTCTCGACACGTGCATGGAGACATGACTTCCCTGGCGCCGCACGAGTGGCTCCCTGAGATCCTCGTCGTGCCTTGGGAGAAAACCCCCTCGGGTGCCGCAGCTCGAGGAAACCCCTGAGATGCCCCCGTCCTCGCGAGGTGAGGGCCTTCTTTTCCTGCCTGGCCTGGAGAGCAATCACGAGTCCTCTCTCAAAAGTGAAGAGGAGGCTGGACTCCATTGAGGCCACTCAGGGGGCACCAAGATATCAGTGTCGCGACTCGGGAGGAGAGCGGAGTCCATTGATTCCCCTCGAGGCGAGGCCTGACTCCCCGGGGGAGCATGGGATGCAACCCCGAGATCCTTGTCTTCCCTGGAGAGGAGCATTAGGTCCTGGACACACGCCTAGATGAGGTCTCTTTGGCCCTGCAGTGACTCGAGCGCAACCCCCAGCTTTCCCTCGCACTAGAATAGAAGGTTGGGCTACCCAGGGCTGACAAAAGAGGAAGCCTGTAATCCCCTGTCGTAAGACGAGAATCCCGCTGCAACTCGAGAAAAACCACGTGGTTCCCACCTTTTTGCAAGATGAGGTCCTTGCCCGTGACGGCGTCTCAAGGGAAGTCCCCTGTTCCGCCCTGAAGTGCGAAACGGGACCTGAGAGCCTTCATGCGACCCCCAAAAGTTCCCCGATACGCCGGGTTCCCTCGAGTGGAACACCGAGGGTCCCGGCACCGCTTCAACTGAGCCCCTTCTCCCCTCCTGATCGCGACAGGAGAGGCGATTCCCCTGCGTGGTCTGGAAGGGGTTCCCGGCCTTCCCGGCGCACCTCAGGATGAGGCCGGTCTCACGAGGAAATTCGAGACGAGCCACGTGGGTGGGGCCACATGCCGAACGCCCCCGATTCCCCGGTCCGCCCTTGAGAAGGACCCGAGGCCCGGACCCCTCTTCGAAGGCAACCCTGTGGGTGAAGGCACAACACGAAGGGGCACTGCCACCCCCGGGCATCGTCCGCAAAGACCCGCGGGTTCCACACACAGCTCGACGAGGGGCCTGAGACCCCCTGAGCAACTCGAGAGGCCAGCGGGGTTCCCTTCCTCAGACAAGACGAGGCCTGACTCTCCTGTCCCAACTCTGCAGGGACCCTGCGGTCGGAGTCCGAAACGGAGAGGAAGCCTGAGGTTGCTGCCTCCCCTCGAGGTGAGGCCCTCTTCCGTTGCGCCAGACCCAGCGGAGTCCCGAGGGGCCCCGCCACCTCCACAGGATCCTTCGCCTCTCAGAGGCACCCTGGGAAGTTCCCTAAGGTCCCCGGCAGAAGGCGAGGGAAACGAGGGTTTCCCGCCGCCCCCCGACAAAGACCTCGAGAGTCCATCTTCAACGCGTCTCGAGGCCCTAGTGCCCTCCCGTGACTCGAGAGCCATGACGCGCTCCGCCTCGCCACGCGCATGGAGACCTGACTTCCCTGGCGCCGCACGAGAGGCTCCCTGAGATCCTTGTCGTGCCTTGGGAGAAAACCCCCACGGGCGCCGCAGCTCGAGGAAAGCCCTGAGACGCCCCCGTCCTCGCGAGCTGAGGGCCTTCTTTTCCTGCATGGCCTGCATAGCAATCCCGGGTCCTCTCTCCAAACGGAAGAGGAGGCTGGACTCCCTTGAGGCCGCTCAGGGGGCTCCAAGAGACCCGCGTCGCGACTCGAGAGGAGAGCGCAGTCCTTGGCTTCCCCTCGAGACAAGGCCTGACTCCCTGGGGGAGCCTGGAATGCAACCCCGAGATCCCTGCCTTCCCTGGAGAGGAATATTAGGTCCCGGACACACGCCTAGGTCAGGTCTCTTCGGCCCTGCACTGACCCGAGCGCAACCCCCAGCTTTCCCTCGCAACTCCAGGGGAAGATTGGGCTTCCCAGGGCCAACCCAAGAGGAAGCCTGAGATCCCCGTCGTAACTCGAGAATCCCGCCGCAACTCGAGAAACACCACGTGGTTCCCACCTCTTGGCAAGATGAGGCCCTTGCCCGCGACGGCGTCTCAAGGGAAGTCCCCTGTTCTGCCCTGAAGGGCGAAACGGTCCCTGACAGCCTTCCTGCGACCCCCAAAATTCCCCGACAAACCGGGTTCCCTCAAGGGGAACACCGAGGGTCCCGGCACCGCTTCCTCTGTGCCCCTTCTCCCCTCCTGCTCGCGACAGGAGAGTCAATTCCCCTGCGTGGTCTGGAAAGGGTTCCTGGCCTTCCCGGCACACGTCAGGATGAGGCCGGTCTCACGAGGAAATTCGAGACGAGCCACGTGGGTGGTGCCACATGCCGAACGACCCCATTTCCCTGGTCCGCTCTTGAGAAGGACCCGAGGCCCGGACCCCTCTTCGTAGTCAACCCTGTGGGTGAAGGCACAACACGAAGGGGCACTGCCACCCCCGTGCATCGTCCACAAAGACCCGCGGGTTCCACACACAGCTCGACGAGGGGCCTGAGACCCCCTGAGCAACTCGAGATGCAAGCGGGTTCCCTTCCTCAGACAAGACGAGGCCTGACTCTCCTGTCCCAACTCTGCAGGGACCCTGCGGTCGGAGTCCGAAATGGAGAGGAAGCCTCAGGTTCCTGCCTCCCCTCGAGGTGAGGCCCTCTTCCGTTGCTCCAGACCCAGCGGTGTCCCGAGGGGCCCCGCCACCTCCACAGCATCCCTCACCTCTCAGAGGCACCCTGGGAAGTTCCCTCAGGTCTCCAGCAGAAGTCGAGAGAAACGAGGGTTTCCTGCCGCCATCCGAGAAAGACCTCGAGAGTCCTTCTTCAAAGTGTCTTGAGGCCCTTGTCCCCTCCCTGGACTAGAGAGCAAAGACACGCTCCCCCTCGCCTCGCCCATGGAGACCTGGCTTCCCTGGTGCCGCACGAGAGGCTCCTGAGATCCTCGTCGTTCCTTGTGAGAAAGCCCCCACTGGCGCCGCAGCTCGAGGAAACCCCTGAGATGCCCCCGTCCTCTCGAGGTGAGCGCCTTCTTTTCCTGCCTGACCTGGAGAGCAATCCCGAGTCCTCTCTCCAAACTGAAGAGGAAGCTTGACTCCCTTTAGGCCAATCAGTGGGCTCCAAGAGATCCGCGTCGCGGCTCGAGAGGAGAGCGCAGTCCTTTGCTTCCCCTCGAGGTGAGGCCTGACTCCCCGGGGTAGTCTGGAGTGCGACCCCGAGATCCTTTTCTTCCCATGAGAGGACTATTAGGTCCTGGACACACGCCTAGATGAGGTCTCTTTGGCCCTGCATTGACTCGAGCACAACCCCCAGCTTTCCCTCGCAACTCGAAGGGAAGTTTGGGCTTCCCAGGGCGAACACAAGAGGAAGCCTGAAATCCCCTTCGTAACTCGAGAATTCCGCCGCAACTCAAGAAAAACCACGTGGTTCCATCGTCTTCGCAGCATGAGCCCCTTGCCCGCCACAGCATCTCAAAAGAAGTCCCACTTTCCCACTGAAGTGCAAAACGGTACTTGGCACCCATGATGGCACTCCCAAAGTTCCCCAACATACATGCCTCACTCGAGGGGAACACCCATGTCCCCACACCACACCATTTGAGCCCCTTCTCCCCTCCTGATTGCAACAGGAGTGTCGATTCTCCTGCTTTGTCTGGAAGGGGTTACCGATCTTCCCATTGCACCTCAGGATGAGGCCGGTCTCACGAGGAAATTGGAGATGTAGCCTCGTGGTGGTGCCACATGCGGAAAGACCCCATTTCCTGGTCCGCTATTAATAAGAACCCGATGCCCGTACACTTCTTCGAATGCATCCCGTTGGATGAAGGCACAACAAGGAGGGGCCCTGCACACCCGTGCATCTTTTGGAAAATTCTGCAGGTTCCACATACAGCTCGACAAGTGACCTGTTACCTCGTGAACAACTCGAGAGGCAAGCTAAGTTTCATTTCTCCACAGAATACGAGGCCTGACTCTCCTGTCCCAACTCTGCAGGAATCCTGAGATCGGAGTCTGAAATGGAGAGGAACCCTGAGGTTCCTTCCTCAACACGAGATGAGGCCCTCTTGCATTATACCACACCCAGTGGTGTCCCGAGTGGCCCCTCCCAACTCCACAGAATCCATGACTTCTCAGAGGCACCATGTTAAGCTCCCTGAGGTCACCAGCACAAGTCGAGAAAAACCAGGGTTTCCTGCCGCAACCGGAGAAAGACCTTGAGAGTCGTTCTTCAACGCCTCTTGAGGCCCGATTCCCCTACCATGACTCGAGAGCAATGACGCGCTCCCCCTCCACACGTGCATGGAGACCTGACTTTCCTGTCACCACACGAGAGACTCCCTGAGCTCCCCATCATATCTTGTGAGAAACCCCATCCTGGCACCACACCTCAAGAAAATGCACAAGACGCCTCCGTCATCACGATATGAGGGCCTTCTTTTCCTGCATGGCCTGGAGAGCAATCCCGAGTCCTCTCTCCAATCTCCACAGGAGGCTTGACTCCCTTTAGGCCACACAATGGGCTCTAAGAGATACCCGTCGCGACTCAAGAGGAGAGGGGAGTCCATTCATTACCCTCTTTAAGAGGCCTGACTCCTCGGGAGGATCTGGAATGCAACTCCGAGATCCCTGTTGCCCCTTGAAAGGAACATTAGGTCCTAGACACAAGCCTAGATGAGGTCTCTTTTGCCCTGCAATAACTCGAGCCAACCCCCAGCTCTAGCTCTCAACTCGTATGGAAATTTGGACTTCCCTGGGCCAACACAAGAGGAAGCCTGAATTCCCTGCCGCAACTCGAGAAAAACCACGTGGTTCCCCCGTCATCACAAGATGGGGCCCGTGCTCACTACAGCGTCTCAAGAGAAGTCCCACGTTCCGTGTGGAAGTGCGAAACGTTACTTGGCACCCTTAATGCGACCCCAAATGTTCCCCGACACACCGGTTTCATTTGAGGGGAACACCGAGGTTCCCGGCACCACTTCTTTTGAGCCCCTTCTCCCCTCCTGATAGCGACAAGAGGGTCGATTCCCATGCTTTGACTTAAAGGGGTTCCCGACATTCACAGTGCACCTCAGGATGAAGCCGGACTCATGGGAAATTTCGAGACGTGGCCTC
The DNA here is from genome assembly GCF_029407905.1 of Bubalus kerabau. Lineage (NCBI taxonomy): Eukaryota > Metazoa > Chordata > Mammalia > Artiodactyla > Bovidae > Bubalus > Bubalus kerabau. The sequence continues at coordinate 756,538 of NW_026577890.1, read as the reverse complement.
GTGGGGGGTGCCACATGCTGAAAGACCCCGATTTCCCAGTACACTCTTGAGAAGAACCCGATGACCAGACACCTCTTTGAAGACAACCCTGTGGATGAAGGTACAACAAAAGGGGCACTGACACCCCTGTGCATCGTCTGGAAAAACCCGCAGGTTCCACATACTGCTCTACAAGAGGCCTGTCACCCCGTGAACAACTCGAGATGCAAGCGGATTTCCATTCCTCCACACAAGATGAGTCCTGACTCTCCTCTCCCATCTCTGTAGGAACATGCGATCCGAGTCAGAAATGAAGAGGAAACCTGATGTTCCTGCTTTATCTAAAGATGATGCCTTTTTCCATTTCACCAAACCCAGTGGAGTTCCGAGAGGTCACTCCCAACTCCACAGTATCCCTGATTTCTCAGAGGCACCTGAGAAGCTCCCTGACGTAACATGCATGAGTCGAGGGAACCCATGGTTTCCTGCCACAACCTGAGAAAGACCTTGAGAGTCCTTCTTCAATGCGTCTTGAGGTCCAAATCCCCTATCATGACAAGAGAGCAATGACGCACTCCCCCTCGCCACGCGCATGGAGACCTGACTTCCCTGGCGCCACACAAGATGCTCCCTGAGCTCCCAGCATACCACGTGGGAAACACCACACTTGTGCCTCAGCTCGAGAAAACCCACGAGATGCCCCTGTCATCGCGAGATGAGGGCCTTCTTTTTCTGCATGGCCTGGAGAGCAATACCGAGTCCTCTCTCCAAAATCCACAGGAAGCTTGGCTCCCTGTAGGCCACTCAGTGGGCTCCAAGAGATAGGTGTCGCGAATTGAGAGGAGAGTGGAGTCATTTGCTTCCCCTCGAGATGAGGCCTGACTCCCCGGGTGAGTCTGGAATGCAACCCCGAGATCCCTGTCGCCCCTGGAGAGGAACATTAGATCCTGGACACAAGCCAAGATGAGGTCTCTTTTTCCGTACAGTGACTCGTGCGCAATCCCCAGCTCTCCCTCGCAGCTCGAATTGAAGATTGGACTTCCCTGGGCCAACACAAGAGGAAGCCTGAAATCCCCGTCGTAACTCTAGAATCCCACCGTAACTCGAGAAAAACCAAGTGGTTCCCCCATCATCGCAATATGAGGCACTTTCCCGCTACAGCGTCTCAAGAGTAGTCCCACGTTCCATCTTGAAGTGCGAAACAGTACTTGGCACCCTTGATGCGACCCCAAAAGTTCCCCAACATACCAGTCTCACTTGAGGGGAACACCGAAGTTCCCGGCACCATTTCTTTTGAGCGCTTTCTCCCCTCCTGATCACGACAGGAGGGTCGATTCCCCTGCTTTGTCTGCAAGGGTTTCCCGACCTTAACGGTGCACCTCAGGATGATGCCGGTCTCACGAGGAAGTTCGAGACGTAGCCTCGTGGGTGGTGCCACATGCCGAAAGACTCCGATTGCCCGGTCCGCTCTTGATAAGAACCCGATGCCTGGACACCCCTTAGAAGGCAACCCTGTGGATGAAGGCACAACACGAAGGGGCACAGACACACCCGTGCATCGTCCGGAAAAACCTACAGGTTCCACACACAGCTCGACACGTGGCCTGTCACCCCGTGCACAACTCGAGAGGCAAGCTGAGTTCCATCCTCCACACAGGACGAGGCCTGACTCTCCTGTCCCAAATCTGCTGGGACCCTGCAATCCGAATCAGAAATGGAGAGGAACCCTGAGGTTCCTGCCTCAACTCGAGATGAGGCCCTCTTCCATAGCACCAAAACCACTGGAGTCCCGAGAGGTCCCTCCAACCCACAGTGTCCCTGACTTCTCAGAGGCACCCTGACAAGCTCCCTGAGATCTCCAGCACAAGTCGATGGAACCCAGGGTTTCCTGCCGCAACCCAAGAAAGACTGGATAGTCCTTCTTTGATGCGTCTTGAGGCCCGATTCCCCTACCATGTCTCAAGAGCAATGAAGCGCTCCCAGTACCCACGCGCATGGAGACTTAACTTCCCTGGCACCTCATGAGAGGCTCCCTGAGGTCCCCGTCGTACCTCGTGAGAAACCCCACACTGGTGCCGCAGCTCGAGAAAACCCACGAGACGCCCCCGTTATCGTGAGATGAGGGCCATCATTCACTGCATGGCCTGGAGGGCAATCCCGAGTCATCTCTCCAAACTCCACGGGAGGCTTGACTCACAAAGGCTACTCAGTGCGCTCAATAGGTACCCGTCGCGACTCGAGAGGAAAGCGGAGTACTTTGCTTCCTCTAGAAACAAGGCCGGACTTCCCGGGTGAGTCTGGAATGCCTCCCCGAGATCCCTGTCACCCCTGGAGAGGAATATTCGGTCCTGGACACAAGCCTAGATATGGTCTATTTTGACCCAAAGTGACTCGAGTGGGATCCCAGCTCACCCTCGCAACTCGAATGGAAGATTGGACTTCCATGGGCCAACACAGGAGGAAATCTGAATTCCCCGTCGAAACTCGAGACTCCCGCCGCAATGCGAGCAAAAGCACGTGGTTCACTCGTCATCCCAAGATGAGGCCCTGGCCCGCTACAGCGTCTCAAGTGAAGTCCCACGTTCCGTCTTGAAGTGCGAAATGCTACTTTTCACCCTTGATGTAACCCCAAAAGTTCCCCGACACACCGTTCTCACCGAGGGGAACACCGAAGTTCCCGGCACCACTTCATCTGATGACTTTCTCCCCTCCTGATCACGACAGGAGGGTAAATTCCCCTGCTTTGTCTAGAAGGAGTTCCCGCCCATCCCGGCGCACCTAAGGATGAGGCCTTTCTCAGGAGGAAATTCGAGACGTAGCCTCGTGGGTGGTGCCACATGCCGAAAGACCCCGATTGTGCGGTCCGCTCTGGATAAGAACCCGATGCCCGGACACCACTTCGAAGGCAACCCTGTGGATGAAGGCACAACAGAAGGGTTACTAAAACTCCCGTGCATCGTCCAGAAAAACCCACAGATTCTACACACAGCTCGACAAGTGGAATGTCACCCCGTGAACAACTCGATAGGCAAGCGGAGTTCAATTCCTCCACACAAGATGAGGCCTGACTCTCCTGTCCCAACTCTTCAGGGACCCTGCCATCCGAGTTAGAAATGGAGAGGAAACCTGAGGTTCCTGCCTCAATTCGAGATGAGGCCCTCTTCCATTGCACCAAACCCAGATGAGTCGCGAGAGGCCCTTCCCAACTCCACAGTATCCTTGAATTCTCAGAGGCACCTTGAGAATCTACCTGAGGTCACCGGCACAAGTCAAGGGAACCCAGGGTTTCCTGCTGCGACCCGAGAAAGACCTTGAGAGTCCTTCGGCGCATCTTGAGGCCCGATTCCCCTACCATGACTCGAGAGCAAAGACCCGCTCCCCATCGCCATGCACATGGAGACCTGACTTCCCTGACGCCTGAAGAGAGTCTCCCTGAGCTCCCCGTCGTACCTCTTCGGAAACCCCATTCAGGCACCGCAGCTCGAGAAAACCCACGATACGCCCCCGTCATCACGAGATGAGGGACTTCTTTCCTGCCTGGCATGGAGCGCAAAACCGAGTCCTCTCTCCAGACTCCACAGGAGGCTTGACTCTCTTTAGGCCTCTCAGTTGGCTCCAAGAGATACCTGTCAGGACTTGAAGGGAGAGCAGAGTCCTTTGCTTCCCCTCAAGACGAGGCCTGACTCCCCGTGTGAGTCTGGAATGCAACCCCGAGTTCCTGTCACACCGGGAGAGGAAAACTCGGTCCTGGACACAAGTCTAGATGAGGTCTATTTTGCACTGCAGTTACTAGAGAGCAATCGCCAGCTCTCCCTCGCAAATCGAATGGAAGATTGGACTTCCCTGGGCCAATACAATTGGAAGCCTGAATTCGACATCGTAACTCGAGAATCCCACCGAAACTCGAGAAAATCCACGTGGTTCCCTCATCAGCGCTAGATGAGGCCCTTGCCCTCTACAGCGACTCAAGAGAAGTCCCACTTTCTGTCTTGAAGTGCGAAACAGTACTTGGCACCCTTGATGCAATCTCAAAATTCCCCGACATACCGGTCTCACTCGAAAGGAACACCGAGGTTCCCGGAACCACTTCATTTGAGCTCCTTCTCCCCTCGTGATCGCGACAGGAGTGTCGATTCCCCTGCTATGTCTGGAAGGGGTTCCCGACCTTTCCAGCACGCCTAAGGATGAGGCAGGTCTCACGAGGAAATTCGAGACGTAGCCTCGTGGGTGGTGCCACAAGCCGAAAGACCCCGATTTCCCGGTCTACTCTTGATAAGAACGCGATGCCCTGACACCTTTACGAAGGAAAGCCTGTGGATGAAAGCACAACAAGAAGGGGCACTGACACCCCCGTTTATCGTCCAGAAAAACCCGCAGGTTACAAACACAGTTCAACAAGTGGTCTGTCACCCCGTGAACAACTCGAGAGGCAAGTGGAGTTCCATTCCTCCACACAAGACGAGACCTGATTTTCTGTACCAACTCTGCAGGGAAACTGCGATCCGAGTCAGTACCGGCGCCAGGAAACCCAGGAGAAGAAACATGAGGTTCCTGCCTCCACTCGAGATGAGGCTCTCATCCATTGCACCAAACCCAGGGGAGTCCCGAGAGGCCCCTCCCAACTCCACAGTACTCCTGACTTCTCAGAGGCACCTGGAGAAGCTCCATGAGGTCACCGGCACATGCCGAGGGAACCCAGGGTTTCCTGCCACAATGCGAAAAAGACCTCGAGAGTCCTACTTCAACGTGTCTTGAAGCCCGAATCTGCTTCCATGGCTCTATAGAAATGACACGCACCCCCTCGCCACGCACATGGAGACCTGACTTCCCTGGCGCCATAAGAGAGGCTCCCTGAGCTCCCCGTCGTACCTCGTGAGAAACCCCACAATGACGCCGCAGCTCGAGAAAACCCACCATATGCCCCTGTCATCGCGAGATGAGGGCCTTCTTTTCCTGCATGGCCTGGAGAGGAATCCCGAATCCTCTTTCCAAACTCCACAGGAGGCTTGACTCCCTTTAGGCCACTTAGTGGGCTCCAAGAGATACCCGTCGCGACTCGAGAGGAGAATGGAGTCCTTTGCTTCCCCTCGAGACAAGGCCTGACTCACCAGGTGGGTCTGGAATGCAACCCCGAGATCCCTGTCTCCCCTGGAGAGGAACATTAGGTCCTGGAAACAAGCCTAGATGAGGTCTCTTTTGCCCTTCTGTAACTCGAGAGCAATCCCCCGCTCTCCCTAACAACTCGAATGGAAGATTGGACTTCCCTGGGCCAACACAAGAGGAAGCCTGAATTCCCCTTCGTAACTCGAGAATCCCGCCGCAACTCGAGTAAAAGCACTTGGTTCCCTCGTAATCGCAAGATGAGGCCCTTGCCCGCTACAGCTTCTCAAGAAAAGCCCCACGTTCCGTCTTGAAGTGCGAAACGATACTTGACACCCTTCATGTGACCCCAAAAGTTCCCCGAAATATCGGTCTCACTCGAGGTGAACACCGAGGTTCCCGGCACCAGTTTATCTGAGCCCCTTCTCCCTTCCTGTTCGTGATAGGAGGGTCACTTTCCCTGCTTTGTTTGTAAGGGGTTCCCGACCTTCACGGGGCACTTCAGGATGAGGCCGGTCTCACGAGGAAATTCGAGACGTAGCTCGCGGGTGGTGCCACATGCCAAAAGACTATGATTTCTCGGTATGCTCTTGATAAGAACCCGATGCCTGGACACCTCTTCGAAGGCAACCCTGTGGATGAAGGCACAACACAAAGGGGCACTGACACCCTCGTGCATCGTCTGGAAAAACCCGCAGGTTCCACATACAGCTCAACAAGTGGCTTGTCACCACTGAAGAACTCGAGAGGCAAGTGGGGTTTCATTCCTCTACACAAGACGAGGCCTGACTCTCCTGTCCCAACTCTGCAGGGACTTTGCCATCCGAATCAGACCAGCGCCAGTGAAGTCACGAGAGGAACACTGAGGTTCCTGCCTCCACTGGAGATTAGGACCTCTTCCATTGCACGAAACCCAGTGGAGTCCCGAGAGACGCGTCCCAGCTCCACAGTATCCCTGACTTCTCAGAGGCACCCTGAGAAGCTCCCTGAGGTCACCAGCGCAATTCGAGTGAACCCAGGGTTTACTGCCGCCACCATAGAAAGAACTCAAGAGTCCTTCTTCAACGCGCTTTGAGGCCTGATTCCCCTACCATGACTCGAGGGCAATGACGCGCTCCCTCTGCTACACTCATGAAGCCCTGACTTCCCTGGCGCCACACGAGAGGCTCCTTGAGCTCCCCGTCATACCTCGTGAGAAACCCCACACTGGCGCCGCAGATAGAGAAAACCCACGAGACGCCCCCGTTTTCGCGACATGACGGCCTTCTTTTATAGCATGGCCTGGAGAGCAATCCCGAGTCCTCTCTCCAAACTCCACAGTAGGCTTGACTCCCTTTTGGTCACTCAGTGGACTCCAAGACATACCCGTCGCGACTCGAGAGGAGAGCGGAGTCTTTTCCTTCCCCTCGAGGCGAGGCCTGACTCCTCGGGTGTGTCTGATATGCGAACCGGAGATCCCTGTCGCCCCTGGAGAGAAACATTAGGTCCTGGACACAAGCCTAGATGAGGTCTCCTTTTTCCTGCAGTGACTCGAGAGCAATCCCCAACTCTCCCTCGCAACTCGAATGGAAGACTGGACTTCCCTGGGCCAACAGAAGAGGAAGCCTGAATTTCCAGTTGTAACTCAAGAATCCCGCCAAAACTCGAGAAAAACCACATCGTTCCCTCTTCATCGCAAGATGCGGCCATTGCCGCTACAGCGTCTCAAAAGAAGTCTTACGTTCCATCTTGAAGTGCGATACGGTACTTGGCACCTTTGATGCGACCCCAAAAGTTCCCCAACACACTGGTCTCACTGGAGGGGAACACCGAGGTTCCCGGCATCACCTCATCTGTGCCCCTTCTCCCCTCCTGATCGAGACAGGAGGGTCGATTCCCCTGCTTTGTCTGCAAGGGCTTCCGACCTTCCCGGCGCACCTAAGGATGAGGCCGGTCTCACTAGGAAATTCGAGATGTAGCCTGGTGGGTGGTGCCACATGCGGAAAGACCCCGATTTCCCGGTCCGCTCTTAATAAGAACCCGATGCCCGGGCACCTCTTCGAAAGCAAACCTGTGGATGAATGCACAACACGAAGGGGTACTGACATCCCCATGCATAGTACGGAAAAACACGCAGATTCCAAACACAGATCGACAAGTGTCCTGTCATCCCTGGAAGAACTAGAGAGGCATGCGGAGTTCCGTTCCTCCACACAAGAGAAGGCCTGACTCTCCTTTCCCAACTCTGCAGGGACCGTGCGATCGGAGTCAGAAATGTAGATGAAACCTGACGTTCCTGCATCAACTCGAAATGAGGCCCTCTTCCATTGCGCCATACCCAGTGGAGTCCCGAGAGTCCCCTCCCAACTCCACAGTATCCCTGACTTCTCAGAGGCACCCTCAGAAGCTCTCTGCGGTCACTGGCACAAGTCGAGTGAACCCAGGGTTTCCTGCTGCATTCTGAGAAAGACCTCGAGAGTCCTTCTTTACTGCGTCTTGAGGCCCGATACCCTACCATGACTGGAGAGCAATGACGCAATCCCCTCGCCACGCCCATTGAAACCTAACTTCCCTGGCGCCACACGAGAGGCTCCCTGCGCTCCCCGTCCTACCTCATGAAAACCCCACACTGGCACCTCCGCTCGAGAAAACACATGAGACGCCCCCGTCATCGTAAGATGAGGGCCTTCTTTTCCTACATGACCTAGAGAGCAATCCCGAGTCCACTCTCCAAACTCCACTGGAGGCCTGTCTCCCTTTAGGCCACTCAGTAGCCTCCAAGAGATACACGTCGCTACTCTAGAGGAGAGCGGAGTCCGTTGCTTCCCCTCGAGCCGAGGCCTGACTACTTGGGTGAGTCTGGAATGGGATCCCGAGATCCGTGTTGCCCCTGTAGAGGAAAACTCGGTCCTGGACACAAGCCTAAATGAGGTCTTTTTTGTCCTGCATTGACTCAAGTGCAATCCCCCGCTCTCCCTCGCAACTCGAATGGATGATTGGACTTCCCTGGGCCAACACAAGAGGAAGACTGTATTTCCCGTTGTAATTCGAGAATCCCGCGGCAACTGGAGAAAAACAACGTGGCTCCTCCGTCATCGAAATATGAGGCCCCTGTCAGCTATAGCGTCTCCAGCGAAGTCCCATGTTCCGTCTTGAAGTGTGAAACGGTACTTGACACCCTTGATGCGACCCCCAAATTTCCCTGACACCCCGGTCTCACTCGAGGAGAACATGGAGGTTCCCAGCACTGCTTCAGCTGAGCCTCTTCTCCCCTCCTGATGGCGACAGGAGGGTCGATTCCCCTGCTTTGTCTGGAAGGGGTTCCCAGACTTCCCGGCGAACCTCAGGATGACGCCAGTCTCACGAGGGAATTCGAGACGTAGCCTCGTGTGTTGTGCCACATGCTGAAAGACCCCGATTTCCTGGCCCGCTATTGATAAGATCCCGATGCCCGGTCACCTCTTCGAAGGTAACCCTGTGGATGAAGGCACAACACGAATGGGCACTGACACCCCTGTGCATCGTCCCCCAAAACCGCAGGTTCCACATACAACTCGACAGGTGGCCTGTCATCCCGTGAACAACTCGAGAGGCAAGCGGAGTTCCATTACTCCACACAAGACGAGGTCTGACTCTCCTGTCACAACTCTGCAGGGACCCTGCTATCCGAGTCAGAAATGGAGAGGAACCCTGACGTTACTGCCTCAATCCGAGATTAGGTCCTCTTCAATTGCACCAGTCCCTGTGAAGTTCCGAGAAGCCCCTCTCAACTCCACAGTATCCCTGACTTCTCAGAGGAACCCCGCTAAGCTCCCTGAGGTTATGGGCACAAGTCGAGGGAACCCAGGGTTTCCTGCCACACCCCGAGAAAGACCTCGAGAGTTCTTCTTCGAAGCGTCTTGAGGCTCGATTCCCCTACCATGACTCGAGAGCAATGAGGCGCTCCCCCTCGTCACGTCCATGGAGACCTGACTTCCGTGGAACCACAGGAGTCTCCCTGAGCTCCCCGTCCTATCTCGTGAGAAACCCCAACCAGGCACTGCACCTTGAGAAAACCCACGAGACGCCCCCGTCCTCGCGAGCTGAGGGCCTTCTTTTCCTGCATGGCCTAGAGAGCAATCCCGAGTCCTCTATCCAAACTCCACAGGAGGCTTAACTCCATTTAGGCCATTCTTGGGCTCCAAGGGATACCCGTCGTGACTCGAGAGGAGAGCGGAGTCTATTCATTCCCTTCGAGACGAGGCCTGACTCCCCGGGTGAGTCTGGAATGCAACCCCGAGATCCCTGTCGCCCCTGGAGAGAAAAACTCGGTCCTGGACACAAACCTAGATGAGCTCTATTTTGCCCTGCAGTGACTCAAGAGCAATCTCCAGCTCTCACTTGCAACTCGAATGGAAGATTGGACTTCCCTGGGCCAACACAAGAGGAAACCTGTATTCCCCGTCGTAACTCAAGAATCCTGCCGCAACTCGAGAAAAAACACGTGGGTCCCCCGTCAGCGCTAGATGAGGCCCTTGCCCACTACAGCGTCTCAAGAGAAGTCCCAGGTTCCGTCTTGAAGTGCGAAACGGTACTTGGCACCCTTGATGCAACCCGAAAAGTTACCCGACTTACCAGTTTCACTCAAGGGGAGCATCGAGGTTCCCGGCACTACTTCATCTGAGCCCTTTCTCTCCTCCTGATCCCGAAAGGAGGGTCGATTCCCCTGCTTTGTCTGGAAAGGGTTCCCGGATTTTCCTGCGCGCCTCAGGATGAGGCCGATCTCACGAGGAAATTCGAGACGTAGCCTCGTGGGTGGTGCAACATGCTGAAAGACCCTGATTTTCCGGTCCGCACTTGAGGAGAACCCGATGCCCGGACACCTCTTCGAAGGCAACCCTGTGGATGAAGGCACAACAGGAAGGAGCACTGACACCCCCGTGCATCTCCAAAAAACCCGCAGGTTCCACACACATCACGAAAAGTGGTGTCATCATTGAACAACTTGAGATGTAAGCGGAGTTCCATTCCTCCGCAGAACACGAGACCTGACACTCCTGAGCAAACTCAGCAGGGACCCTGCGATCTGAGTCAGATCCGGCTCCAGGAAGTCAGGAGCAGAACCCTGAGGTTCCTGCCTCAACTCGAGATGAGGCCCTCTTCCATTGCACCAAACCCAGAGGAGTCCCGAGAGGCCTCTCCCAAATCCACAGTATCCCTGATTTCTCAGAGGCACCCTGAGAAGCTCCCTGAGGCCACCGGCACAAGTCAAGGGAACCCAGGGTTTCCTGCTGCAACCCTAGAAAGACATCGAGAGTCCTTTTTCAACCCGTCATGAGGCCCGATTCCCCTACCCTGACTGGAGAGCAATGACGCGCTCCCCCTTGCCCCGCCCATGGAGACCTGACTTCCCTGTTGCCACACGAGAGGCTACCTGAACTCCCCGTCGTACCTCGTGAGAAACCCCACACTGGCGCCACAGCTCGAGAAAACCCACGAGACGCCCCCGTCATCTCGAGATGTGGGCCTTCTCTTCCTGCATGGCCTGGAGAGCAATCCCGAGTCCTCTCTCCAAACTGAAAAGGAGGGTTGACTCCCTTTAGACCACTCAGTGGGCTCCAAGAGATATGCGTCGCAACTCGAGAGGAGAGCCGAGTCCTTTGCTTCCCCTCGAGACGAGGCCTAACTCCCCGGGTGAGTCTGTAATGCAAACCCGAGATCCCTGTCGCCCTTGGAGAGGATCATTGGGTCCTGAACACAAGGCTAGATGAGGTCGCTTTTGCCCTGCAGTAACTCGAGAGCACTCCCCAGCTTTCCCTCGCAACCCGAATGGAAGATGGACCTCCCTGGGCCAACACAAGAGGAAGCCTGAATTCCCAGTAGTAATTCGAGAATTCCGCCTCAACTCGAGAAAAACCACGTGATTCCCCCGTCATTGCAAGATGAGGCCCTTGCCTGCTCCAGCGTCTCAAGAGTAGTCCCACGTTCTGTCTTGAAGTGCGAAATGATATTTGGCACCCTTAATGCTACCCCAAAAGTACCCCGACATAAGGGTCGCATTCGAGGGGAACACCAAGTTTCCTGGCACCACTTCATCTGAGCCCCTTCTCCCCTCCTGATCGCGAAAGGAGGGTCGATTCCCCTGCTTTGTCTGCAAGGGGTTCCCGACCTTCTCCACGCACCTCAGATGAGGCTGTCTCACGAGGAAATTCGAGACGTAGCCTCGATGGTGGTGCCACATGCCGAAAGACCGCGATTTCCCGATCCGCTCTTGAAAAGAACGCGATGCCCAGACACCTATTCGAAGATAGTGTGGATGAAGGCACAACACGAAGGGGCACTGACAACCCCGTGCATCATCCGGAAAAGACCACAGGTTACTCTTACAGCTCAACAAGTGCCTGTCACCCAGTGAACAACTCGAGAGGCAAGCGGAGATCCATTCCTGCACACAAGACGAGGCCTGACTCACCTCTCCCAACTATGCAGGGGGCTGCGATCAGAATCAGAAATGGAGAGGAACCCTGAGGTTCCTGCCTCCCCTCGAAATGAGGCCCCCTTCCATTTCACCAAACCCAGTGGAGTCCCGAGAGGTCTTTCCCAAATCCACAGTATCCCTGACTTCTCAGAGGCACCCGGAGAATCTCCCTGAGGTCACCGGCACAAGTCGAGGGAACCCAGGTATTCTTGCCAAGACCCGAGAGAGATCTTGAGAGTCCTTCTTCAACGCGTCTAGAGGCCTGATTCCCCTACCATGACTCGAGAGCAATGACGCACTCCCCCTCGCCACACGCATCGAGACCTAACTTCCCTGGCGCCACATAAGAGGCTCCCTGAGCTCCCCGTCGTACCTCCTGAGAAACCAACACAGGCGCTGCAGCTAGGTAAAACCACCGAGACCCCCCGTCATCGTGAGATGAGGGCCTTCTTTTCCTGCATGGCCAGGAAAACATTCCCGAGTCATCTCTCCAAACTCCATAGGAGGCTTCACTCCCTTTACGCCACGCAGTGGGCTCCAAGAGATACCCGTTGCGACTCGACAGGAGAGCGGAGTCCTTTTTTGCCCCTCAAGACGAGGCCTGACTCTCCGGGTGAGTCGAGAATGCAACCCTGAGATCCCTGTCGGCCCAGTAGTGGAACACTAGGTCCTGGACACAAGCGTAGATGAGGTCTATTTTGCCCTGCAGTGACTGGAGAGCAATCCCCAGTTCTAACTTGCAACTCGAATGGAATACTGGATTTTCCTGACGCCACACAAGAGGCTCCCTGAAATCCCTGTGGTACTTCATGAGACAACCCACACTGGCGCCGCAGCTCGAGAAAACCCACGAGATGCCACCGTCATCTCGAGATGAGGGCCTTCTTTTCCTGCATGGCCTGGAGTCCAATCCCGAGTCCTCTCTCCAAACTCCACAGGAGGCTTGACTCCCTTTAGTACACACAGTGGGCTCCAAGAGATACCCATCGCGACTCGAGACGAGAGCGGAATTCTTTGCTTACCCTCGAGGTGAGAACTGACTCCCCGGATGAGTCTGGAATGCAAACCCGAGATCCCTGTCGCCCCTGGAGAGCAACGTTAGATCCTGGACACAAGCCTAGATTAGGTCTCTTTTGCCCTGCAGTGACTCTAGCGCAATCCCCAGCTCCCCCTCGCAACCCGAATGGAAGATTGGATTTCAAGGCCAACAAGAGGAAGCCTAAAGTCCCGGTCATAACTCGAGAATCCCGCCGCAACTCGAGCAAAACCACGTGGTTCTCCCGTCATCGCAAGATGAGGCCCTTGCCCGCTACAGCGTTTCAAAAGATGTCCCAGGTTCCGTCTTGAAATGCGAAACGGTACTTGGCACCCTTGATGTGACCCCAAAAGTCCCCCAACACGCCGGTCTCACTCAAGGGGAACACCGAGGTTCCCGGCACCACTTCATTTAAGCCCCTTCTCCCCTCCTGATCGTGACCAGTGGGTCGATTCCCCTGCTTTGTCTGCAAGGGGGCCCGACCTTCCCTGCACAACTCAGGATGAGGCCGGTCTCATGGGGAAATTCGATACGTAGCTTTGTGGGTGGTGCCACTTGCTGAAAGACTCCAATTTCCCGGTCCGCTCTTGATAAGAATCCGATGCTCGGACACCTCTTGGAAGGCAGCCTTGAGTATGAAGGTACAACACGAAGGGGCACTAACACACCTGTGCATCATCCGGAAAAACGGGCAGGTTACATACACAGCTCGACAAGTGGCCTGTCACCTCAAGAACAACTCGAGAGGCAAGAGGAGTCCCATCCTCCAGAAAAGACGAGGCCTGACTCTCCTGTACCAACATGCAGGGACCTTGCGATCTGAGTCAGAAATGGAGAGGAACACTGAGGTTCCTGCTTCAACTCGAGATGAGTCCCTCTTACATTCCACCAAATGCAGAGGAGTCTCGAGAGGCCCCTCCAAACTGCACAGTATCCCTGACTTCTCAGAGGCACTCTGAGAAGCTCCCTGAGGTCGCAGGCACAAGTCAAGGGAACCCTGGGTTTTATGCAGTGACCCGAGAAAGACCTCGAGAGTCCTTCTTCAACCCGTCTTGAGGCCCGATTACCCTACCATGACTCGAGAGCAATGACGAACTCCCCCTTGCCATCTCATGGGGACCTGACTTCCCTGGCGCCACACGAGAGGCTCCCTGAGCTCCCTCTCGTACCTCGTCAGAAACCCGGCACTAGCGCAGCAGTCTAGAAAACCCACAAGAGGCCGCCGTCATCGCGAGATGAGGGCCTTCTTTTCCTGCATGGCCTGGAGAGGAATCCCGAGTCCTCTATCCAAACAGCACAGGAGGCTGGACTCCCTTTAGGGCACACAGTGGGCTCCAAGAGATACCCATCGCGACTCAAAAGGACAGCGGAGTTCTTTGCTTCCCCTCGAGACGAGGCCTGATTCCCCGGGTGAGTCTGGTATGCAAGCCCGAGATCCCTGTCGCCCCTAGGGATGAACATTAAGTCCTGGACACAAGACTAGATGAGGTCTATTTTGCCCTGCAGTGACTCGAGGGCAATCCCCAGCTCTCCCTTTAAACTCGAATGGAAGATAGGACTTCCCTGGCCCAACACATGAGGAAGACTGTATTCCCCGTCGAAACTCGAGAATCCCGCCACAACTCGAGAAACGCTACGTGGTTCCCCCGTCATCCCAAGATGAGGCCCTTGCCCCCTACAGCGTCTCAAGAGAAGTCCCACGTTCCGTCTTGAAGTGCGAAACGGTATCGGCACCCTTGATGCAACCTCAAAAGTTCCTCGACACACTGGTCTGACTCGAGGAGAACACCGAGGTTCCCGGCACCACTACATCTGGGCCCCTTCTCCTCTCCTGATCGCGACAGGAGGGTCGATTCCCCTGTTTTGTCTTGAAGGGGTTCCCGCCTTTCCCGGTGCATCTCAGGATGAGGCCGGTCTCACGAGGATATTCGAGACATAGCCTCGTGGATGGTGACACATGCCGAAAGACCCCGATTTCCCGGTTCGCTCTTGATAAGATCCCAGTGCCCGGACACCTCTTTGAAGATAACCCTTTTGATGAAGGCACAACACGAAGGGGCACTGACACCCCCGGGTATCGTCCGGAGAAACCCGCAGGTACCACACACAGCTCGAGAAGTGACCTGTCACCCCGTGAACAACTGGAGAGGCAAGCAGAGTTCCATTCCTCCACACAAGACGAGGCCTGACTCTCCTGTTCGAACTCTGCAGCGAAACTGCAATCCGAGTCAGATCTGGCCCAGGGGAAGTCAGGAGAGGAAACATGAGTTTCCTGCCTCCACTCAAGATGAGGCCCTCTTCCATTGCACCGAACCCAGTGGAGTCCCGAGAGGCCCCTCCCAAGTGCACAGTATCCCTGACTTCTCAGAGGCACCCTTAGACCTTCCTGAGTTCACCGGCACAAGTCGAGGGAACCAAGGGTTTCCTGCCCCAACCCATAAAAGACCTCGAGAGTCCTTCTTCAACGCGTCTTCAGGTGCGATTCCCCTACCATGACTCGAGAGCAATGACGCACTCCGCCTAGCCACGCGCATAGAAACCTGACTTCCCTGGCGCCACAGGAGAGGCTCCCTGAGCTCCCCATTATACCTCGTGAGCAACACCACACTGGAGCCGCAGCTCGAGAATACCCACGAGACGCCCCAGTCCTCACGAGATGAGGGCCTTCTTTTGCTGTATGGCCTGGAGAGCAATCCTGAGTCCTCTCTCCAAACTCCACAGGAGGCTTGACTCATTTTAGGCCACACAGTGAGCTCCAAGATATACCCGTCGCGACTTGACAGGAGAGCGGTGTCCTTGGCTTCCCCTCGAGACGAGGCCTGATTCCCCGGGTGAGTCGAGAATGCAATGCCGAGATCGCTGTCGCCCCAGCAGAGGAACATTAGGTCCTGGACACAAGCCTAGATGAGGTCTATTTGGCCCTGCAGTGTCTCGAGAGCAATCCCCAGTTCTAACTCGCAATTCGAATGAAAACTGGACTTCCCTGGGCCAGTTGAACAGGAAGCCTGAATTCCCCGTCGTAATTCGAGAATCCCGCCGCAACTCAAGAAAAACCACGTGGTTCCCCCGTCATCGAAAGATGAGGCCCTTGCCCGCTACAGCGTCTCAAGAGAAGTCCCACGTTCCGTATTGAAGAGCGAAAAGTTACTTGGAACCCTTGATGCGACCCCAAAAGTTCCCCGACATACCAGTCTCACTTGAGGAGAACACCGAGCTTCCCGGCACCATTTCATCTGAGACTCTTCTCCCCTCTTGATTGCGACAGGAGGTTCGATTCCCCTGCTTTGTCTTGAAGGCATTCCCGACCTTCCTGGCGCATGATGAGGCCAGTCTCACGAGGAAATTTTAGACATAGCCTCGTGGGTGGTGCGGCATGCCAAAAGACCCCAATTCCCTGGTCCGCTCTTGATAAGAACCCGATGGCAGAACCCAACTCGAAGGCAATCCTGTGGATCAAGGCACAACACGAAGGGGCAGTGACACCCCGGTGCATCGTCCAGAAAAACCCACAAGTTCCACATACAAATCGACAAGTGGCCTGTCACCCCATGAACAACACGAGAGTCAAGCGGAGTTCCAGTCCTCCACACAAGACGAGGCCTGACTCTCCTGTCCCAACTCTGCAGGGACTCTGCGATCCGAGTCAGATCCGGCGCATTCGAAGCCAGGAGAGGAACCCTGAGGTTCCTGCTTCAACTTGTCATGAGGCCCTCTTCCATTGCACCAAACCCAGTGGAGTTCCGAGAGGCCCCTCCCAACTCCACAGTGACCCTGACTTCTCAGAGGCACGCTGAGAAGCTTCCTGAAGTCACTGGCACAAGTCGATGGAACCCAGGGTTTCCTGCTGCAACGCAGGAAAGACCTCGAGAGTCCTTCTTTAACACCTCTTCAGGCCCAATTCCCCTACCATGACTCGAGAACAATGACGGGCTCCCTCTCACCACGTGCATAGAGACCTGACTGCCCTGGCACCACGTGAGAGGCTCACTGAGCTCCCAGTCTTACTTCGTGAGAAACCCCACACTACCGCCACAGCTCGAGAAAACCTACGAGACGCCCCAGTCATTGGGAGATGAGGGCCTTCATTTCATGCATTCCCTGGAGAGCAATCCCGTGTCCTCCCTCCAAACACCAAAGGAGGTTTGACTCCCTTTAAGCCACTCAGTGGGCTCCAAGACATACCCGTCCGACTCGAGAGGAGAGCAGAGTCCTTTGCTTCCCCTCGAGATGAGGGCTGACTCCAAGGTGAGTCTGGAATGCAACCCCGAGATTTCTGTCGAGCCTGGACATGAACATTAGGTCCTGCACACAAGCCTTGGTGGGGTCTCTTTTGCCTTCAGTGACTAGAGCGCACCTCCAGCTCTTCCTCGAATCTCGAATGGAAGATAAGAATTTTGTGGGCCAACACAAGAGGAAGCATGAATTCCCTGTGGTAACTCAAATATCCCACCGCAACTCGAGAAAAACCAAGTGGTTCCGCAGTCATTCCAAGATGAGGCCCATGCCCGCTGGAGCACCCCAAGAGAAGTCCAACGTTCCATTTTGAAGAGCGAAACGGTACTTGGAACGCTTTATGCGACCCCAAAAGTTACCCGACATACCTTTCTCACTTGAGGGAAACACCGAGGTTCCCAGCAGCACTTCATCTGAGCCACTTCTCCCCTCCTGATCGCCACAGGAGGGTCGATTCCTCTGCTTTGTCTGGAAGAGTTTCATAAACTTCGCGGCACATTTCAGGATGAGGCCGGTTTCATGAGGAAATTCGAGACAACCCACGTGGGTGGTGCCAAATGCTGAACGACCCCGATATCCCGGTCCACTCTTCATAAGAACCCGATGCCCGGACACCTCTTCGAAGGCAACCCTGTGGATGAAGACACAAAACGAAGGGTCACTGACACCCCCGTGCATCGTCTGGAAAAACCTGCAGATTCGACACACAGTTTGACAAGGGGCCTGAAACCCCATGAACAACTCGAGAGGCAAGCGGAGTTCCATTCCTCAGAAAAGACGTAGCCTGTCTCTCCTGTCCCAACTCTGCAGGGACCCTGATGTCGGAGTCCGAAACAGAGAGGAAGTCTGAGGTTCCTGCCTCCCCTCGAGATGAGCCCCTCTTCCATTGCGACAAACCCAGTGGAGTCCCGAGAGGCACCACCAACTCCACAGTATCCCTCAACTCTCAGAGACACCCTGGGAAGTTCCCTAAGGTCCCCGGCAGAAGGCGAGGGAAACGAGGGTTTCCCGCCGCCCCCCGAGAAAGACCTCGAGAATCCTTCTTCAACGCGTCTCGAGGCCCTAGTCCCCTCCCGTGACTCGAGAGCCAGGACGCGCTCCCCCTCGCTACGCGCAGGGAGACCTGACTTCCCTGGCGCCGCACGAGAGGCTCCCTGAGATCCTCGCCGTGCCTCACGAGAAAACCCCCACTGGCGCCGCAGCTCGAGGAAACCCCTGAGACGCCCCCGTCCTCGCGATGTGAAGGGACTTCTTTTCCTGCATGGCCTGGAGAACAATCCCGAGCCCTCTCTCCAAAATGAAGAGGAGGCTTGACTCCACTGACGCCACTAGGGGGCTCCAAGATATCCGCGTCGCGACTCGGGAGGACAGCAGAGTCCTTTGCTTCCCCTCGAGATGAGGCCTGACACCCAGGGGGATCCTGGAATGCAACCCCGAGATCCCTGCCTTCCCTGGAGAGGAACATTAGGTCCTGGACACAAGCCTAGATGAGGTCTCTTTGGCCCTGCAATGACTCGAGCGCAACCCCCAGCTTTCCCTCGCCAATCGAATGGAAGACTGGGCTTCCCAGGGCCAACAGAGGAGGAAGCCTGTAATCCCCATCGTCACTCGAGAATCCCGGCGAAACTCGAGAAAAAACACGTGGTTCCAACGTCTTCGCAAGATGAGGCCCTTGCCCACTACAGCGTCACAGGGGAAGTCCCATGTTCCGCCCTGAAGTGCGAAACAGTACCTGACACCCTTCGTGCGACCCCCAAAAGCTCCCCGACACGCCGGGTACACTCGAGGGAACACCGAGAGTCCCGGCACAGCTTCATCTGAGCCCGTTCTCCCCTCCTGATCACGACAGGAGAGTCGATTCCCCTGCGTGGTTCAGAAGGGGTTCCCGGCCTTCCCGGTGCACCTCAGGATGAGGCCGGTCTCACAGGGAAATTCGAGACGAGCCACGTGGGTGGTGCCACATGCCAAATGCCCCCGATTCCCCGGTCCGCTTTTGAGAAGGACCCGAGGCCCGGACCCCTCTTCGAAGGCAACCCTGTGGGTGAAGGCACAACACGAAGGGGCACTGACACCCCCGTGCATCATCCGGAAAGACCCGCAGGTTCCACACACAGCTCGACCAGGGGCCTGAAAACCCCTGACAACTCGAGAGGCAAGCGGGGTTCCCTTCCTCAGACAAGACGAGGCATGACTCTCCTGTCCCAACTCTGCAGGGACCCTGTGGTCGGAGCCGAAACGGAGAGGAAGCCTGAGGTTCCTGCCTCCCCTCGAGGTGAGGCCCTCTTCCGTTGCGCCAGACCCAGCGGAGTCCCGAGAGGCCCCGCCAAATTCACAGGATCCCTCGCCTCTCAGGGGCACCCTGGGAAGTTCCCTAAGATCCCCGGCAGAAGGCGAGGGAAACGAGGGTTTCCCGCCGCCACCCGAGAAAGACCTCGAGAGTCCTTCTTCAATGCGTCTCGAGGCCCTAGTCCCCTCCCGTGACTCGAGAGCCAGGACGCGCTCCCCCTCGCCACGCGCATGGAGACTTGACTTCCCTGGCGCCGCACGAGAGGCTCCCTGAGATCCTCGTCGTGCCTCGGGAGAAAACCCCCACGGGCGCCGCAGCTCGAGGAAACCCCTGAGATGCCCCCGTCCTGGCGAGCTGAGGGCCTTCTATTCCTGCATGGCCTGGAGAGCAATCCCGGGTCCTCTCTCCAAACTGAAGAGGAGGCTGGACTCCCTTGAGGCCACTCAGTGGGCTCCAAGAGATCCGCGTCGCCACTCGAGAGGAGAGCGGAGTCCTTGGCTTCCCCTCGAGACGAGGCCTGACTCCCCGAGGGAGCCTGAAATGCAACCCCGAGATTCCTGCCTTCCCTGGAGAGGAATATTAGTTCCAGGACACACGCCTTGATGAGGTCTCTTTGGCCCTGCAGTGACTTGAGCGCTACCCCCAGATTTCCCTCGCTACTTGAATGGGAGATGGGGCTTCCCAAGGCCAACCCAAGAGGAAGCCTGAAATCCTCGTCGAAACTCGAGAATCCTGCCGCAACTCGAGAAAAACGAGGTGGTTTCAATGTCTTCGCAAGATGAGGCCCTTGCCCGGTACGGCGTCTCAAGGGAAGTCCCATGTTCCATCGTGAAGTGAGACACGGTACCTGACACCCTTCATGCGACATCCAAAAGTTCCCCGACATGCTGGGTTCCCTTGAGGGGAACACCGAGAGTCCCAGCACCACTTCCTCTGAGCACCTACTCCTCTCCTGTTCGCGACAGGAGAGTTGATTCCCCTGCGTGGTCTGGAAGGGGTTCCCGGCCTGCAGGGCGCCCCTCAGGATGAGGCCGGCCTCGCGAGGAAATTCGAGACAAGCCCCGTGGCTGGTGCCCCATGTTGAACGACCCTGATTTCCCGGTCCGCAGTTGAGGAGAACCCGATGCCCGGACGCCTCTTCGAAGGCCACCCTGTGAGTGAAGGAACAACACGAAGGGGCACTGACACTCCCGTGCATCGTCCGGAAACACCCGCGGTTTCCACACACAGCTCCACGAGGGGACTGAGACTCCCTGAGCAACTCGAGAGGCAAGCAGAGTTCCCTTCCTCAGACAAGACGAGGCCTGACTCTCCTGCCCCAACACTGCAGGGACACTGCTGTCGGAGTACGAAACGGAGAGGAAGCCTGCGGTCCTGTCTCCCCTCGAGATGAGGCCCTCTTCGATTGCGCCAAACCCAGAGGAGTCCCGAGATGGCCCACCAACTCCACAGCATCCCTCACCTCTAAGAGGAACCCTGGGAAGTTCCCTCAGGTCACCGGGAGAAGTCGAGGGAAACGAGGGTTTCCCGCTGCAAGCCGAGAAAGACCTCGTGAGACCTTCTTCTACACGCCTTGATGCCCTAGTCCCCTCCCAGGACTCGAGAACAATGACGCGCTCCCCCTTGCCACGCTCATGGAGACCTGACTTCCCTGGCGCCGCACGAGAGGCTCCCTGAGAACCTCGTCATGCCTCGTGAGAAAAGCCCCACGGACGCCGCAGCTCGAGGAAACCCCTGAGAAGCCCCCGTCCTCGCGAGGTGAGGGCCTTCTTTTCCTGCCTTTCCTGGAGAGCAATCCCGAGTCCTCTCTCCAAACCGAAGATTAGGCTTGACTCCCTTGAGGCCACTCAGAGGGCTCCAAGAGATCCGCGTCGTGGCTCAAGAGAAGAGCGGAGTCCTTTGCTTCCCCTCGAGGCGAGGCCTGACTCCACGGGGGACTCTGGAGTGCAACCCCGGGATCCCTGTCTTCCCTTGAGAGTACTACTAGGTCCTGGACACACGCCTAGATGAGGTCTCTTGGGCCCTGCAGTGACTCGAGCGCAACCCCCAGCTTTCCCTAGCAACTCGACTGGAAGATGGGGCTTCCCAGGGCCAACCCAAGAGGAAGCCTGAAATCCCCGTCGTAACTCGAGAATCCCGCCGCAACTCGAGAAAAACCACGTGGTCCCAACGTCTTAGCAAGATGGGGCCCTTGCCCGCTACGGCGTCTCAAGGGAAGTCTCACGTTCCGTCCTGAGTAGCGAAACGGTACCTGACACCCTTCATGCGACCTCCAAAATTTCCCAGACACGCCGGGTTCCCTCGAGGGGAACACAGAGGGTCCTGGCACCCCTTCATCTGAGCCCCTTCTCCCCTCCTCATCACGACAGGAGAGTCGATTCCCCTGCGTATTCTGGAAGGGGTTCCCGGCTTTCCCGGCACACCTCAGGATGAGGCCGGCCTCCCGAGGAAATTCGAGACGAGCCCCGTGGGTTGTGCCACATGCCGAACGACCCCGATTTCCCAGTCCGCTCTGGATAAGAACCCGATGACCGGACACCTCTTCGAAGGCAACCCTGTGGGTGAAGTTACCATTCGAAGGGGCACTGACACCCCCGTGCGTCGTCCGGAAAAACCCGCGGTTTCCACACACAGCTTGACGAGGTGCGTGAGACACCCTGAGCAATTCGAGAGGCAAGCAGAGTTCCCTTCCTCAGACAAGACGAGGCCTGCCTCTCCTGTCCCAACTCTGCAGGGACCCTGTGGTTGGAGTCCGAAAAGGAGAGGAAGCCTATGTTTCCTGTCTCCCCTCGAGATGAGGCCCTCTTCCATTGCGCCAAGCCCAGCGGAGTCCCGAGAGGCCCCGCCAACTCCACAGCATCCCTCACCTATCAGAGGCACCCTGGGAAGTTCCCTCAGGTCCCCGGCAGAAGTCGAGGGAAACGAGGCTTTCCCGCCGCAACCACAGAAAGACCTCGAGTGTCCTTCTTCAACGCCTCTGGAGGCCCTAGTCCTCTCCCATGACTGGAGAGCCATGACGCGCTCCCCCTCGCCACGTGCACAGAGACCTGACTTCCCTGGCACCGCACGAGAGGCTCCCTGAGATCCTCGTCTTGCCTCGTGAGAAAACCCCCACGGGCGCCGCAGCTCGAGGAAACCCCTGAGAAGCCCCCATCCTCGCGAGGTGAAGGCCTTCTTTTCCTGCCTGACCCAGAGCACAATCCCGAGTCCTCTCTCCAAACTGAAGAGAAGGCCTGACTCCCTTGAGGCCACTCAGTGGGCTCCAAGAGATCTGCGTCACGACTTGAGAGGAGAGCGGCATCCTTGGCTTGCCCTCGAGGCGAGGCCTGACTCCCCGGGGGAGTCTGGAACGCCACCCTGAGATCCCTGTCTTCCCTTGAGAGGAACGTTAAGTCCCGGACACAGGCCTAGATGAGGTCTCTTTGGCCCTGCAGTGACTCGAGTGCAACCCTCAGCTTTCCCTCGCAACTCGAATGGAAGATTAGGCTTCCTGGGGCCAACACAAGAGGAAGCCTGAAATCCACTTCGTAACTCGAGAATCCCGCCACAACTCGAGAAAATCCACATGGTCCCAACGTCTTCGCAAGATGAGGCCCTTGCCCGCTACGGCGTCTCAAGGGAAGTCCCAGGTTCTGTCCTGAAGTGCGAAACGGTACCTGACTCCTTTCATGCAACCCCCAAAAGTCCCCCACACGCCGGTTTCCCTCGAGGGTAACACCGAGGGTTCCATCCCCACTTCATCTGAGCCCCTTCTCCCCTCCTGATGGCGACAGGAGAGTCAATCCCCCTGCATTGTCTGGAAGGGTCCCCAGCCTTCCCAGCACAACTCAGGATGAAGCTGGCCTCACTAGGAGATTTGAGACTAGCCCCGTGGGTGGTCCCTCATGCCGAAAGACCCCGATTTCCCTGTCCACTCTTGAAAAGAACCCGAGGCCCGGACACCTCTTCGAAGGCAACCCAGTGGGTGAAGGCACAACACGAAGGGGCACTGTCACCGTCGTGCATTTCCGGAAACACCCGCAGGTTCCACACACAGCTCAACAAGGGGCCTGAGACCCCCTGAGCACCTCGAGAGGCAAGCGGAGTTCCCTTCCTCAGACAAGACGATTCCTGACTCTCCTGTCCCAACTCTGCAGGGACCCTGCGGTCGGAGTCTGAAACGGAGAGGAAGCCTGAGGTTCCTGCCTTCCCTGGAGATGAGGCCCTCTTCCATTGCGCCAAACCCAGCGGAGTCCTGAGAGGCCCCGCCAACTCCACAGCATCCCTCATCTGTCAGAAGCACACTGGGAAGTTCCCTAAGGTCACCGGTAAACTTTTATTGCACAAGGTCCCCATGAAAAGGCCCACACAGCAGGACAGCCACAGATTCTGTCTGCCATTAAAGGGCAGTAAGGTGCCCTCCCCCCTTCTTTGCTGCCTCGGCGGCCACCAGCGTGCAATTCGCGTACCCTTCCCTTTCCCGTCCTAGCAGGTGCTCCAGGGCCCGCTGGCCTACAAAGTGCCAGAAGCAGGGCTGGGCCAGCCGGCCAGAATTCAGGGTTCTGTCCCTTGGACTTCCAGCGGACACTAGGCTGCTTGGGAAAACCGCGCAGACTCTGAGGTTTTTCAGCAGAGGGGTGGAGCGGTAAAGGCCTTGACCCCAAAGACGAGGCCTTTCTGCGACCGCCAGGTTGGGGAGCTCTGAGACTGTGCCAACACAGGGCGGAATACATGGTTCCCTGCTCCACGCAGTCCCCGTTCCCTTACCTGTGTTCCGCACCCCTCCGCTGTGGCCAATGGATGCCGATCCTTGGGGATCCAGGAGTTCACGAAATGGGCATTCCCAGCCGCAATGGCGACCCCCAACAGCACATCTGGAAAGCCCTCCCCCACCCCCGCCAGGAGCCGACCCCCACTGCGAATGGAACCCCACCCCGCCCCGCACCGCCAGGTTTCGCCCCGGCCCTGCTGGGCTCCCGGTGGGTTCCCAGCAATATTGGCGACCCCCGGGAGCACAACAGGGACCGACCCCCCACCCACAGTGAGCGGAATCTCGACCTGTGCAGCCCAGGTTTACCCCACCCTGGCTGCGCTCCCGGCGCGTTTCCAGCTGCAGTGGCCATCTCCGAGAGCACAACTGGGAAGCCCTCCCCTACCCCCGTCAGGAGCCGACACCCGCCCTGCACCACCCGGGTTCGCCCCGCCCCTGCCGCGCTCCAGGGGCGCTGCCCACCTTCACCAGTGGCTCTCGGTGAGCCCCGTCCCCACGCCCGGTTCCAGGAGAGGCTCTCGGACCTCGCTGCTGCCGCCAGGTCAAACATGAGGACAATACATACACCCCACAGAGACAATCCAAGCTGTCTGTGATTTAGGGATAAAACGAGGACTACAGAAAGGCAAGATGACCTGACCTAGGAGGGCCATGATATTCTATAGAACCAGACAAAGTTGGTTACCAAGGAAACTTTTTTCCTTGGAACCCGGAAAGCTGGTTCTTTGCATATGCAATGACCAACAATTAGCTTGTTACCCAAGCCTGCCTTACTGCCACCCCCATCCCCCCACTCCCCAGAAGACTGGCTCAAAGAAATATTTTAAATCTCAGGCGGAAACCTGGAAGATGTCTTGTCTGTCTGTTTGGATTAAGGTATGTGTCAGTGTGAGCCCTGTGTTTTTTGATAATATTGCTCAAGTTCTGAGTTCTGATTTCAATGGTCTCAAGACAAGGCAGCCCTTCCAAATCAAACTGCTGGAAATACAAGAAAACATTGACCTAAATGAATGTCAGAGTCCCGTGAACTGGGAACTAGTCAATATTAAATATCTAGTATTTTTGGTTTTGCTCCTCCATTATAGACATGTCTAAGAGTCAACAACATTAAGCACAACATGTTCATAGTGCCTAGGTTTCTTTTGAGGTAAAAATTGCTCTATTGTTATATCTGTCACAAGCTTGTCAGCAAGAAACTACCTGGAAACGACAACAACAAAAGTAAAAAATGTAAATGTGATATGAGCTTTTAGACAAACTCTTTACAATAATTATACTCTAAAATATCTGCCTCTCATAGTCTTGATTGAAGGCAGAGGAGAAGGGGATGACAGAGGATAAGATGGTTGGATGGCATCACTGACTCGATGGACATGAGTTTGAGCAAGCCCCTGGAGCTGGTGACGGACACGGAAGCCTGGCGTCCTTCAGGCCACGGGGTCACAAAGAGTCAGACACGACTGAGCAACTGAACTGAACTGAACTAACAAACGTTTCTCCAGGTGTTTTGGTTACCCGAGTTTCTATCCTTGTGACGACAGTGTATTGAATAGCTAGGTCATTTCCAAATAAATGAAAGTTCTGAAACATTCACGACTTGAAAGGACCTCCCTTTTACCCAGAAACAAAAGAGATTTTTGACTCTCCATGAATAGTGTCTGGCACCATCCTGACATGTTAAATGTAAGAAAGCAATTGTTTTGTTTTGTTTTGTTCTGTTCTTGGGGGTGGGGGGAGGGGGGCGGGCTATAGCGAATGCCAATATAAAAGTCAGTTCTTGGTTGCTGAAGGGAAATGTATGACTTGTTATTACAAGAAAGTATGTGGAATGCAATGGCACTTGAGGAAGGAAAACAAAGTAGTTCTGTCTTACAGGTGGCCGTTTCAGGATGGGAGAAGCAAAGGAATGGGTACAGAACGGGATAAGGAGGTTGTAGGGAAAGTGGACCCCCAGAAAAGAGTTCTGTGCCTAGCACAAGTTTTCTTTAGATGTCGAAATGCCTTTGCTAATGGAGTTTAAGTTTCTTTACCTCTTAAGTGATCTCTTCTAGGTTGACCTAGAACAGAAATCTTTTGTTAGCTTTGGCTAAGTGGAGAAGTAGTGTTTCACGGTGACATATGTGATCTTTCCTGACTGTTTGCAGCCCTTTTGATATCGATGCACTGCTTCTGCTGCTGCTGCCGCCGCTGCTGCTGCTAAGTCGTTTCAGTCGTGTCCGACTCTGTGCGACCCCATAGACGGCAGCCCACGAGGCCCCGCAGTCCCTGGGGTTCTCTAGGCAAGAACACTGGAGTGGGTTGCCATTTCCTCCTCCCATGCATGAAAGTGAAAAGTGAACGTGAAGTCGCTCAGTGGTGTCCGACTTTTAGCGACCCCGTGGACTGCAGCCTACCAGGCTCCTCCATCCATGGGATTTTCCACGCAAGAGTACTGGAGTGGGGTGCCATTGCCTTCTCCCATATCTATGCACAAGCCTGCCTAAATCATAGACTTCCAGCTAGCTTTGGGATGCCAATGACCATCCACCCTTACAAGGCAACAGAGAAGAGAAAAACACTTACCACAGGAGGTCCTGGTAAGGAACGAGGAACTAACAAGCTCCCGCCAACCAGGATTCTGCAGAGGTCAACAAGAGGTCAGTAAGAGATGGAAGACTGCAGTCCAGAGGTCCTAGCAACTTCCATCTTGCAGCAGAGACCTAGCATAGTCAAAACGAATTCAATGTTGCAAAAAATAAGTAAACAAATAAAGGACAGAAGTTCTTTGAACACATGACTGAGATTAGGGGTGAGGCAGTACATGTACGGTGCCCGGAAAATCTTAAAGTATGAGAAAGGAAAGAAATTAAAGACAACTATCAAGCTGTCCAAACTGATAAAAACGAAAGATTACACGGTTTTTTCTGTATATATTAGCAGATAATAATCTGAAAAGGAATTAAAAAAAATTCCCTTTCAATAATGTCAACATGAATACAACACTTTGCCATGGATGTAACGAGGATGACAAGACTGGCACACTGGAACTTATACACCCTGGCTGAAAACTATCCTGAATACATGGACAGGTATTCCATAACAATGGAAAGACTTAAGATGGCAATACCATGGAATGCATCTTCAATCTGAAATGAAGATTTGATATGATTTGATCGCTCAGAGCTTTTGTGTCATCAATTGTTATTAAAGTATAAATGAGATAGAGAAAACTGCTGACTTAGACTTGAGGCGGGGTGTACGCCCTGCTGGTCTCTAGCCAGATATTCTACAGGCACTAGCAGTCAGCTAAGGAAAGAAAGGCACTGTCTCAGGGAATGGCACCAGGCCCCTCCCCCATGACATGCCTTGAGGTCACATTGGCAGCAGGTGAGTCATCCTGGGCCAAAAACTGATTGACATGAATCTTGAAGAAAGGCAGTATTCCAGGCAAATATATCATTTCCTTAACATAGATTAGGAGAACAAGGTACGAGGAAAACATACTGTTTTGTTCAAGTCGCTTCTGAGCCTACTGGGGGAACCGACCTGAAGCCAGAGTCCAGCAGATATACATAGGATATTTACATCGCTTAAGACAAACATTTCCTCAGGAACAAATGCATTGCTTAGCTCAAGGTTTGTCTGCGAAATTCTTACACATCAGGAGATGGCTCCGAGCTGGGTTTCTACACACAAGAACATGAATGCAAAGGACAAGCCTGCACAGCCCATCTGCCCCCCTCCCCCACAGCCAGCAGCATTTCCAAGTGACCTCCTAAGGCCTTCCCCAAAATACAGGGGCACCTCTGGGTTTCCTGTTTCAAGCACTTCGAACACTTTTCTTAAAAAAAAAAAAATCCTGCACACTTCTTGATAGAATGCCACAGTGCAAGGAAAACAGGCCTTCAATACTTAAACCTCCCTGTGCCAAACACTTGGGGCTTGGTTCTGTTTTGTTTTGTTTTTTAATTACACCACCACATAATTTAAACTTTTTACAATTTCTAATTATTCAGTACCAAAACACCAAACTTTTATTGCACAAGGTCCCCATGAAAAGGCCCACGCATCAGGACAGCCACAGATTCTGCCATGAAAGGGCAGCAAGGTGCCCTCCCCCCTTCTTTGCTGCCTGGGCGGCCACCAGGGTTTGAAATCCATGCACCCTACTAAGTTTCTAGGGTGCAATCCGTGGACCCTTCCCTTTCCCATCCCAGCAGGTGCTCAAGGGCCCGCTGGCTTACAAAGTGCCAGAAGCAGGGCTGGGCCAGCCGGCCAGAGTTCAGTGTTCTGTCCCTTGGACTTCCAGGGGACACTAGGCTGCTTGGGAAAACCGTGCAGACTGAGATTTTTCAGCAAAGGGGTGGAGCGGTAAAGGCCTTGACACCAAGGGCGAGGCCTTTCTGCGACCGCCAGGTTGGGGAGCTCCGAGAATGTGCCAACAGAGGGCGGAATACTTGGTTCCCTGCTCCAAGCAGTCCCAGTTCCCTGACCTGTGGCCCGCAGCCCTCCGCTGCACGCACTAGATGTGGATCCTTGGGGACACAGGAGCGTAGGAAATGGGCGTTCCTAGCCGCAGTGGCGACCCCCGAGAGCACAACTGGGACTGAACCCCCACCCACAGCCATCTAAATCTCGACCCGCGCAGCCCAGGTTTACCCCGCCCCGGGTGCGCTCCCGGCGCGTTTCCAGCCGCAGTGGCCACCACCGAGAGCACAACTGGGAAGCCCTCCCCCACCCCCGCCAGGAGCCGAAACCCGCCCCGCGCCACCCGGGTTCACCCCGCCCCTGCCGCACTCCCAGCGCATTTCCAGCTGCAGTGGGGACCCCCGAGAGCACAACTGTTACCGCCCCCCACCCCCTCCCGACCAGAACCCCGACCCGCGCCGCCCGGGATCGCCCCGCCCCTGGCGCGCTCCCGGGGCGTTGCCCACTTCCACCAGGGGCTCCTGGTGAGCCCCGTCCCCACGCCCGGTTCCAGGAGACGATCTCGGACCTCGCTACTGCCGCCAGGTCAAACACGAGGACAATACATCCACCCCACAGAGACAATCCAAGCTGTCTATGATTTAGGGATAAAATGAGGACTACAGAAAGGAAAGATGTCCTGACCTAGGAGGGCCATGAGAGTCTATAGATCCAAACAAAATTGGGTACCAAGGAAACTTTTTTCCTTGGAACCCGGAAAGCTGGTTCTTTGCATATGCAATGACCAACAATTAGCTTGTTACCCAAGCCTGCCTCGCTGCCACCCCAACTCCCCCCCCCACTCCCCAGGAAAACGGCTCAAAGAAATATTTTAAATCTCAGGCGGAAACCTGGAAGATGTCTTGTCTGTCTGTCTGGATTAAGGTATGTGTCAGTGTGAGCCTTGTGTTTTTTGATAATATTGCTCAAGTTCTGAGTTCTGATTTCAATGGTCTCAAGACAAGGCAGCCCTTCCAAATCAAACTGCTGGAAATACAAGAAAACATTGACCTAAATGAATGTCAGAGTCCCGTGAACTGGGAACTAGTCAATATTAAATATCTAGTATTTTTGGTTTTGCTCCTCCACTATAGACATGTCTAAGAGTCAACAACATTAAGCACAACATGTTCATAGTGCCTAGGTTTCTTTTGAGGTAAAAATTGCTCTATTGTTATATGTGTCACAAGCTTGTCAGCAAGAAAGTACCTGGAAACAGCAACAACCAATGTAAAATATGTAAATGTGATATGAGCTTTTAGATAAACTCTTAACAATAATTATACTCTAAAATATCTGCCTCTCATAGTCTTGATTGAAGGCAGAGGAGAAGGGGATGACAGAGGATAAGATGGTTGGATGGCATCACTGACTCGATGGACATGAGTTTGAGCAAGCCCCTGGAGTTGGTGATGGACACGGAAGCCTGGCGTCCTGCGGGCCAAGGGGTCACAAAGAGTCAGACTCGACTGAGCAACTGAACTGAACTGAACTTACAATCGTTCCTCCAGGTGTTTTGGTTACCTGAGTTTCTATCCTGGTGCTAAACTAAGTGACGACAGTGTATTGAATAGCTAGGTCACTTCCAAATAAATGAAACTTCTGAAACATTCACGACTTGAAAGGACCTCCCTTTTACACAGAAACAAAAGAGATTTTTGACTCTGCATGAATAGTGACTGGCACCATCCGAACATATTAAATGTAAGAAAGCAATTTTTTTGTTTTGTTTTGTTTTGTTCTGTTCTTGCAGGAAGCGGGGTGGGCGCTATTATCACTGATAGGTATGCTCACCAATCTATCAAATGCCAATATAAGAGTCAGTTCTTGGTTGCTGAAGGGAAATGTATGACTTGTTATTACAAGAATGTATGGAATGCAATCACACTTTAAGAAGGAAAACGAAGTAGTTCTGTCTTACAGGTGGCATTTTCAGGACGGGAGAAGCAAAGGAATGGGTACAGAATGGGATAAGGAGGTTGTAGGGAAAGTAGGCCCCCAGAAAAGAGTTCTGTGCCTAGCACAAGTTTTCTTGAGATGTTGAACTGCCTTTGCTAATGGAGTTTAAGTTTCTTTACCTCTTAAGTGATCTCTTCTAGGTTGACCTAGAACAGAAATCTTTTGTTAGCTTTGGCTAAGAGGAGAAGTATTGTTTCACGGTGACATATGTGATCCTACCTGACTGTTCTCATCCCCTTTGATATCTATGCACTGCTGCTGCTGCTGCTGCAGCTGCTAAGTGATTCAGTTGAGGCCGACCCTGTGCCACGCCATAGATGGCAGCCCACCAGGCCCCGCAGTCCCTGGGGTTCTCTAGGCAAGAACACTGGAGTGGGTTGCCATTTCCTCCTCCTATGCATGGAAGTGAAAAGTGAAAATGAAGTCGCTCAATGGTGTCCGACTCTTAGCCACCCCATGGACTGCAGCCTACCAGGCTCCTCCGTCCTTGGGATTTTCCAGGAGTGGGGTGCCATTGCCTTCTCCCATATCTATGCACAAGCCTGCCTAAATAATTGACTTCTAGCCAACTTTGGGATGCCCATGACCACCCACCCTTACCAGGCAACAGAGAAGAGAAAAACACTTACCACAGGAGGTTCTGATAAGGAACAAGGAACTAACAAGCTCCCACCTACCAGGAATCTGCAGAGGTCAACAAGAGGTCAGCAAGAGATGAGAGACTGCAGTCCAGAGGTCCTAGCTACTTCCATCTAGCAACAAACACCCAGCATAGTCAAAACGATTTCAATGTTAAAGAATAAATAAATAAATAAATAAAAGGACAGAAGTTCTTTGAACACATGTCTGAATTTAGGGGTGAGGCATTACATATGTGTCCCAGGATAATCTTAAAGTGTCAGAAAGTAAAGAAATTAAAGACAACTATCAAGCTGTCCAAACTGATAAAAATGAATGATTACACTGTTTTATCTGTATACATTAGCAGATAATAATCTGAAAAGGAATTTTAAAAAATTCCCTTTCAATAATATCAACATGAATAAAACACTTTGCCATGGATGTAACGAGGATGACAAGACTGGCACACTGGAAATTATACACCCTGGCTGAAAACTATCCTGAATACATGGACAGATATTCCATAACGATGGAAAGACTTAAGATGGCAATACCATGGAATGCATCTTCAATCTGAAATGAAGATTTGATATGATTTGATCGCTCAGAGCTTTTGTGTCATCAAGTGTTATTAAAGTATTAAAGAGATAGAGAAAGCTGCTGACTTAGACTTGAGGCGGGGTGGGGGGGTAGTAAGAGTACCCCCTGCTGGTCTTTAGCCAGATATTCTACAGGCACTAGCAGTCAGCTAAGGAAAG
Organism: Bubalus kerabau; assembly: GCF_029407905.1. NCBI lineage: Eukaryota > Metazoa > Chordata > Mammalia > Artiodactyla > Bovidae > Bubalus > Bubalus kerabau. The sequence continues at coordinate 724,933 of NW_026577890.1, read as the reverse complement.
AAAGGAACTGTTTCAGGGAATGGCACCAGGCCCCTCCCCCACGACATGCATTGAGATAATATTGGCAGCAGGTGAGTCATCCCGGGCCAAAACTTGATTGACATGAATCTTGAAGAAAGGCAGTATTGCAGGCAAATATATCATTTCCTTAACATAGATAAGGAGAACAAGCTAGGAGGAAAACATGCTGTTTTGTTCAAATCGCTTCTGAGCCTTTTGGGGGAACCGACCTGAAGCCAGAGTCTAGCGGAAATACATAGGATATTTACATCGCTTAAGACAAACATTTTCTTAGGAAAAAATGCATTGCTTAGCTCAAGGTTTGTCTGCGAAATTCTTACACATCAGGAGATGGCTCCGAGCTGGGTTTCCACACACAAGAACATCCATGCAAAGGACAAGCCTGCACAACCCATCTGCCGCCCTCCCGCACATCCAGCAGCATTTCCAAGTGACTTCCTAAGGCCTTCCCCAAAATACAGGGGCACCTCTGGGTTTCCTGTTTCCCTCACTTCGAACACTTTTCTTAAAAAAAAAAAAATCCTGCACACTTCTTGATAGAATGCCACAGTGCAAGGAATACAGTCCTTCAATATTTAAACCTCCATTTGCAAAACACTTGGAGCTTGGTTTTGTTTTGTTTTGTTTTTTAATTACACCACCACATAATTTAAAGCTTTTACACGTTCTAATTATTCAGTTCCAAAACACCAAACTTTTATTGCACAGGGTCCTCATGAAAAGGCCCACGCAGCTGGACAACCACAGATTCTGCCATGAAAGGGCAGCAAGGTGCCCTCCCCACTTCTTTGCTGCCTGGGCGGCCACCAGGGTTTGAAATCCATGCACCCTACTAAGTTTCTAGGGTGCAATCCGTGGACCCTTCCCTTTCCCATCCCAGCAGGTGCTCAAGGGCCCGCTGGCTTACAAAGTGCCAGAAGCAGGGCTGGGCCAGCCGGCCAGAGTTCAGTGTTCTGTCCCTTGGACTTCCAGCAGACAGTAGGATGCTTGGAAGAACCGCACAGACTCGGAGATTTTTCAGCAGAGGGGTGGAGCGGTAAAGGCCTTGACCCCAAAGGCAAGGCCTTTCTGCGACCGCCAGGTTGGGGAGCTCCGAGAATGTGTCAACAGACGGCGGACTACTTGGTTCCCTGCTCCACGCAGTCCCAGTTCCCTTACCTGTGGTCCGCAGCCCTCCACTGCACCCACGGGATGGCGATCCTTGGGGACCCAGGAGCGGACAAAATGGGCGTTCCCAGCCGCAGTTGCAACCCCCGAGAGCGCAACTGGGAACCCCTCCCCATCCCCCCCATGAGCCGACCCCCGCCCCGCGCCCCCAGGGTTAGCCCCGCCCCTGCCGCGCTCCCGGCGCGTTCCCAGCCGCAGTGGTGACCCCCGGGAGCACAACTGGGACCGACCCCCACCCAAAGCCATCGGAATCTCGACCCGCGCAGCCCGGGTTTACCCAGTCCCGGGTGCACTCCCGGCGCGTTTTCAGCCTCAGTGTCCACCTCCGAGAGCACAACTGGGAAGCCCGCCCCCACCCCCGCCAGAAGCCGACCCCCGCCCCACGCCGCCCGCGTTCGCCCCGCCCCTGCACGGTCCAGGTACCTTCCCAACTTCTAGCGTTCACGCCCGGGTAGGAGCAGGATGTAGGAGTATGGGAGATGTGTCTGGAGCCTGACAGCCTCAGCTCCGCTCTGGCCTGCCCTTTGGACCTAGGAGCCAGGCCAACTTGCAGAGGGCTTAGGGCCCCATTGTATGCAAACTACCAAGGCCTACCGCAAGGAGAGCTCTGTCCGAGGGAAGGGAAGCGCCCCAGGCTGCATTCCCAAGCTGTTGTTTAGCCGCCCAGACTCAGCGCTGCACAGGGGTAATCAGGCTCTCTGTGCCCGCAGCTTCACACACAGGTGTGTCTCCGTAGGAATCAAGAAAGATCCTGACAGAGTGAGGTTCATTAGAGCTATACTAAAGAGCAAAGGCTTGTCCATGTGGTCTTGCCTTCCCCTGTGCCTTTGGGTCTCCAGGCTCGGCCCCAGCTCCGTGGAAACAACCCCTGATAAAATATCTTCAAGATCCACTTTTCCCAGTGTCTGGGAACCGGGGTTCGTAGGAGGAGAGAAAAGCACGCCTCCATCGGGAACGAAAAGGCAGCCCACCTGCCTGTGTTTTGAAGCCTCTATTTGGAAGGAATGGGTTAGCTTCTCCTAAAGGAGACCTCCAGATCTGCTCAGAAGTCGGTAATTCCAGAGGCAGGGTACTGGTTCCTGACTGCCCTTTGCTAGCCTTGCAAAGATATTCCTAGATTCTAGAGTTATTTTCCATGAAGGAGCAGGCTTCGGGAATGTGTCAGACGGGACTGGCTCCTTATTGACCTCAGCTCAGCTATTGCCATTCCATTCAAACTAGGACAAGGCCCTACCTTATGAAGGGTAAGGGTCTTCTTCTTTGCAAACTGCCAAGGGCTACAGCAATGAGACCTCTGTCAAGGTGAGGGAAGCCTAAGAGGATGGATTCTCAAGCAGGTGCTTTGCCACAAAGCATCAGCACCCCACGGAGAGAATCAAGCTCCCTGTGCACCAATGTTGGGAGTGTAGCTTCACACACAGAGTTGTCTCTATAGGAGCCAAGAATGTTCCTGAGAGATTAGGTTCACTAAACCTCTCCTACAGAGCATAGACCTGTCCATGTGGTTTTGCCTTCCCCTGTGAGTTGGGTCCTCGAGGTCTGCCACACCTCCGGGGAAACTGTCCCTGAGAAAAGATCTCCAGGAACCGCTTCGCTGAGGCTGGGAAACGCTGTTCACAGGAAGAAAGGCAAGCGAATCTCCTGCAGAGAAAAAGAGGCCTTACTGTCCCTGGAGGAGCAGGCTGCCAGAGTGTGTGAAACCTGACTGTTGCCTTACTGGCCTCAGTTCCACCATTGCCTGTTCCTCCGAACTAGGACCCAGGCCTATTTGGAGAAGCGTTTGGGTGCGGATTTCTACAAAGTGCCAAGGGCTACAGCAGTGAAAATTCTCTCAGCGGTAAGGGAGAGCATTTTATGGATTCTCAAGCTGTTTTCTGAACGACAGGGTCAAAATGAACTGAGAGAATCAGGCTCTCTGTGCCCCTATGTTAGGTACGCAGCTTCACACACAGAAGTGTCTCTATAGGAGCCAAGAATGTTCCTGAGAGATGAGGTTCACTAGAAGTCTGCTACAGAGCATAGACCTGTCCATATGGTTTTGCCTTGCCCTGTGAGTTGGGTCCCCGAGGTCCGCCCCAGCTCAGGGGAAGGAGCCCCTGAGAAAAGATCTCCAGGGACCGCTATTCCCCCAGGCTGGCAAACGCAGTTCACAGGAGGTAATGCAAGCGAGCCTCCTGCAAGGCACAACAGGCCTTAGTGTCCCTGGACGATCAGGCTGCAAGAGTGTGTGAGACCTGACTGGTGCCTTACTGAACTCAGCTCCGCCATTGCATGTTCCTCTGAACTAGGACCCAGGCCTACTAGGAGAAGGGTTTGGGTATGGATTTCTAAATACTGCCAAGGGGTATAGCAATGAGAACTGTGTCACGGGTAAGGAAGAACATTGTATGGATTTTCAAGCTGTTGTTTGAACGACAGCTTCAAAGCTGCACAGAGAGAATCAGACTCTGTGTCTCCATGTTCGGTACACAGCTTCACAGACAGGGGTGTCTCCATAGGAAACAAGAACGTTCTTGACAGAGTGAAGTTCACTAGAGCTCTCCTAGAGAGCAAAGACTTGTACATGTGGTTTTTCTTCCCCTGTGCGTTTGGGGCTCCAGGCTCGGCCCCAGCTCCGTGGAAACAACCCCTGAGAAAAGATCTTTAAGATCCGCTTTTCCCAGAGGCTGGGATGTGCGGTTCATAGGAGGCGGGAAAAGCAGGCCTCCTTCAGAGAGCAAGAGGCAGCCAAGCGGCCTGCGTTTGGAAGCCTCTATTTGGAAGAATGGGTTAGCTTCCCCTAAGGGAGACCTCCAGATCTGTTCAGAAGTCGGTAATTCCAGAGGCAGGGTGCAGGCTCCTGACTGCCCTTTGCTAGCCTTGCAGAGACATTCCTAGATTACAGCGTTATTTTCCATGAAGGAGCAGGCTTCGGGAATATGTCAGACTTGACTGGCGCCTTATTGGCCTCAGCTCAGCTCTTGCCTTTCCTTTCAAACTAGGACAAGGGCCCACTTTATGAAAGGTAAGGGTCCTCTTCTTTCCAAACTGCCAAGGGCTACAGCAATGAGACCTCTGTCAAGGCGAGGGAAGTGTAAGCTGATGGATTCTCAAGCAGGTGCTTTGCCACAAAGCATCAGCACCCCACGGAAAGAATCTGGCTCCCTTTGCCCCTACGTTGCGTGTGTAGCTACACGCACAGAGGTGTCTCGATAGGAGCCAAGAATGTTCCTGAGAGAGGAGGTTCACTGTTGGGGGCCAGAGTGAGGCACTCCGCCCATGGCAAAGGCCATGAGGAAGGAGGCTCGACATACGCAAAGGCGGGATCGAGCCTCAGGAGTCCCCCTGGAAATCCTCGAGCATCTACCCCCATAACCAGAGCCTGCCTACCTTACTACTTTGTGCTCTCACCTACACCTCTGACTTTACGGGGGGCTGTCCCCCACCACCTCTTTCGGAGAAGGAGTTAACCTAGAGCTCCAGTTGATAAAAACCCCTGGGTGTGACAAGAGTGTTTTAACCTACAAACTCCTCTGAAGGTTCTCTAGCCTGCCTGACAGGCTTGTCCGGCCACATGTGATTGCTCACAGCCTCCCAACCATGAGAGGCACGAGATGCTTTAAACCTTCTAAAAACAGGTTCCTTAGAAAAGTTAGAAAATTATTAGTATAAGTATAATGGGCTGATTAGAAATCATATTGGTGAAGGGTTTTTCATTTGTTGAGCTGATGTTTACTGCTAAGTCTCCACATCCCCTGCCCTTATACACATTAATGAATATATAGAAGAAATAAGTATTAACCTTTGATATAAATCACGTTAGACCTTAGGCCAAGTAAATTCTTTCCTTAACTAAAACCCACTACACCCTCACCCTATAGGAATGTGACTTTATTTGGGTGGCGTCTGTTTTAAGAATAATCACCCCTGGAGAAATAAGTGTCCTGGTTGACTGACCGCTGTCACAAGGAGAGGGTCGTAAATTGTCAGCAGGCCCCCCGGCCAGAAGATGATGTAACACCCCTAAGACCTCTGTATACTTTTGTATGAAGCACCTGACTTTGATAAAAGTCAGGACTGCTGACCCCACGTGACTTTTGCATAACATCTCAGTGTATAAAAGTAGACCATGGAAAATAAAGAATTGGGATCAGTTTCTCGAAATACTGGTCTCCCCATGTCTCTCTCTCTCTCTCACTCTGGTTGAGTCTCCATCTGGAGCGCAGAACCCACCAAGCTTACTAATTTTGCCTGGGCTTCTAAGATCCGACCGGGGAGGCCTCAGTGTCTCCTCTCCTTCGGGAGAACGGAAGGACGCCTGCGGCCTACGTAAGTGGTGCAAGCTTCTTGTCTTGAAGTTTTATTGGTCCCCCGCGTAAACCAAGCTACTCAGCCTCTTTTCTCCACTGAATTTTCCTACTGAGCTATCCTCATTTTATTACTCTTTATATCCTTAATTAACGTTTAATTAAGCAGTTGTTCCCTGACCCTCGCCTACGCCGTCTCTGCTTCGAATACCCTGGATCAGCTGGGGCTGGACCCCGGCAGTTCACTAGAGATCTCCTACAGAGCATAGACCTGTCCATTTGGTTTTGCCTTCCCCTGTGAGTTGGGTCCCCGAGGTCCGCCCCAACTCCGGGGAAACAGCCCCTGAGAAAAGATCTCCAGGAACTGCTTTCCGCCCAGGCTGGGAAACGCTGTTCACAGGAAGTAAGGCAAGCGAGCCTCCTGAAGGGAAATAGAGGCCTTACTGTCCCTGGAGGAGCAGGCTGCCAGAGTGTGTGACACCTGACTGGTGCCTTACTGGCCTCAGCTCCGCTATTGCATGTTCATCTGAACTTGAACCCAGGCCTACTTGGAGAAGTCTTTGTGTGCCGATTTCCAGAAACTGCGAAGGGCTACAGCAATGATAACTCTCTCAGTGGTAAGGGAGAGCATTGTGTGGATTCTCAATTTGTTGTTTGAACGACAGCATCAAAGCTGCACAGAGAGAATCAGGTCTCTGTGTCTCTATGTTGGCAATGCAGCTTCCCACACAGAGATGTCCCCGTTGGAGCCAAGAACATTCCCCACAGACTGAGGTTCACTAGAGCACTCCTAGAGAGCAAAGACTTATCCATGCGGTTTTCCCTTCCCCTGTGCGTGTGGGTCTCTGGGATCAGCCCCTGCTCCTTGGAAACAGCCTCTGAGAAAAGATCTCCAAGAACCTCTTATCACCCAGGCTGGGAAGTGGAGTTCACAGGAGGTGGGATAAGCAAGCTTCCTTCGGCAAGAAGAGACAGCCAACCGGACTGTGTTTGGAAGCCTATATTTGCAAGGAATGGGTTAGTTTCTCCTGACCGAGACCGCCAGATGTGCTGAGAAGATAGAAATTCCAGAGGCAGGGTCGAGGTTCCTGACTGCCCTTTGCCAGCCTTGCAAAGACATTCCCAGATTCTAACGTTATTTTCCATGAAGGAGCAGGCATCGGGAATATGTCAGACTTGACTGGCGCCTTACTGGCCTCAGCTCAGCTACTGCCTTTCCATTCAAACAAGGACAAGGGCCTACTTGGTGAAGGGTAAGGGTCTGCTTCTTTCCAAACTGCCAAGGGCTACAGCAATGAGACCTCTGTCAAGGTGAGGGAAGCCTATGCGGATGGATTCTTAGCAGGTGCTTTGCCACAAAGCATCAGCACCCACGGAGAGAATCAGACTCCCTTTGCCACTATGTTGGGTGTGTAGCTTCATGCACAGAGGTGTCTCTGTAGAAGCCAAGAATGTTCCTGAGAGACGAGGTTCACTAGAGCTCTCCTACAGAGCATAGACCTGTCCATGTGGTTTTGTCTTCCCCTGTGAGTTGGGCCCCCGAGGTCCGACCCAGCTCCAGGGAAACAGCCCCTGAGAAAAAATCTCCAGGAACAGCTTTGCGCCCAGGCTGGGAAATGCAGTTCACAGGAGGCAAGGCAAGCGAGCCTCCTACAGGGAAAAAGAGGCCTTACTGCTCCTGGACGATCAGGCTGCAAGAGTGTGTGAGACCTCACTTGTGCCTTACTGGCCTCAGCTCCGCCGTTGCCTGTTATTCCGAGCTAGGACCCAGGCCTACTTAGAGAAGGGTTAGGGTGCGGATTTCTACAAACTGTCAAGGACTACAGCAATGAGAATTCTCTTAGCAGTAAGGGAGAGCATTGTATGGATTCTCAAGCTGTTGTTTGAATGACAGCTTCAAAGCTACACAGAGAGAATCAGGCTCTCTGTTCCCCTATTTTGGCTGTGCAGCTTCACACACAGAATTTGACTCTGTTGGAGCCAGAAATATTCTTGAAAGACTTAGGCTCACCAAAGCTGTCCTCCAGAGCAAAGACATTGGATGTGGTTTTGCCTTCCCTTGTCAGTATGGGTCCCCTAGCTTGGCCCCAGCTCCGGGGATACAGCCTCTGAAAAAAATCTTCCAAGAAGCGATTTTCCTCCAGGCTGTTAAGCGGAATTCGCAGTTTGCAAGTTAAGGAAGCCTGCTTCGTGGAAGAGCAAGCAGCCAACTGGCCCTGTGTTAGGAAGCCTGTATTTGAAAGGAATGGGTTAGCTTCTACAGCGGGAGAACCTCAGATCTGCTCAGGGGACTGAAATACTAGAGTCAGGGTCGAGGTTCTCCCTTGTCCTTTGCGCACCTTGCAAAGACATTCCTAGCTTCTAGCGTTAGTGTCCCTGTAGTAGCAGGCTGCAGGAGCGTGTGATAAATGACTGCCGCGTTCCTGTCCTCAGCTCCGCTATTGACTTTCTATTCGAACTAGAACCCAGGCCTACTTTGAGAGGGGTTAGGGTCCAGTGTTTTCAAACTGCCAAGGGCTACGGCAATGCGAGCTCTGTCAGAGGTAAGAAAAGAGCAATTGGTTGGATTCTTCAGCTGCTGCGTGTCTGCACAGCTTCCGCGCCGCATGGAGAGCATGAGGCTCCTTGTGGCCCTATTTTGGGTATGCAGCAACATGCACACAGAATGTCTGTGTTCACTTATGTACAGGCTTATGAACACTAGAGCTCTCCTACAGAGCAAAGACCACTCAGTGGGCTCCAAGAGATACCTGTCGCGGCTCGAGAAGAGAGTGGAGTCCTTTGCTTCCCCACGAGATGAGGCCTGACTCCCCGGGTGAGTATGGAATGCAACCCCAAATCCCTGTCGCCTATGGAGAGGAACATTAAGTCCTGGATACAAGCCTAGATGAGGTCTAGTTTGCCCTTCAGTGAATGGAGCCCAATCCCCAGCTCTCCCTGGCAACTCGAATGGAAGATTAGACTTCCTGGGCCAACACAAGAGGAAGCCTGAATTCCCCATCGTAACTCGAGAATCCCACCGCAACTCGAGAAAAACCACGTGCTTCCCTCGTCATCGCAAGATGAGGCCCTTTGTCCGCTACAGCATCTCAACAGAAGTCCCACGTTCCATCCTGAAGTGCGAAACGGTACTTGGTACCCTTGATGCGACCCCAAAAGTTCCGCGACATACCAGACTCACTCAAGGGGAACACCGAGGTTCCCGGCACCACTTCATCTGACCCCTTCTCCTCTCCTGATTGCGACAGGAGGGTCGACTCCCCTTCTCTGTCTGCAAGGGGTTCCCGACCTTCCGGGCGCACCTCAGGATGAGGCCGGTCTCATGAGGAAGTTCGAGACATAGCCTCGTGGGTGGTGCCACATGTCGAAAGACCCCAATTTCAAGGTCCACTCTTGAAAAGAACCCGATGCCAGCACACCTCTTTGAAGGAAAACCTGTGGATGAAGACACAACACGAAGGGGCACTGACACCTGCGTGCATCGTCCAGAAAAACCCGCAGGTCCCACAGACATTTCGACAAGTGGCCTGTCATCCTGTAAACAACTCGAAAGGCAAACGAAGGTCCATTCCTCAACAGAAGACTAGGTGTGACTCTCTAGTCCCTATTCTGCAGGGACCACGGGTTCCAAGTCAGAAACGGAGAGCAAGCCTGAGGTTCCTGCGTCCACTCGAGATGAAGACCTCTTCCATTGCACCACAACCAGTGGAGTCCCGAGAGGCCCCTACCAACTCCACAGTATCCCTGAGTTCTCAGAGGCACAAAAAGAAGCTCCCTGAGGTCACAGGCACAAGTCGAGGGACCCCTGGGTTTTGTGCCGTGACTCGAGAAAGACCTCGAGAGTGCTTCAAAATGTGTTGAGTCGCGATTCCCCTACCATGACTCGAGAGCCATGACACGCTCCCCCTCGCCAAGCGCATGGAGACCTGACTAACATGGCACTGCACGAGAGGCTCCATGAGTTCCTCATCGTACCTCGTGAGGAAACCCACACTGGCGCGGCAGCTCGAGGAAACACATGAGACACCCCGGTCATCGCGAGATGAGGGCCTTATTTTCCTGCATGGCCTGGAGAGCAATCCCGGGTCCTCTCTCCAAACGGAAGAGGAGGCTGGACTCCCTTGAGGCCGCTAAGGGGCTCCAAGATACCCGCGTCGCGACTCCAGAGGAGAGCGGAGTCCTTGGATTCCCCTCAAGATGAGGCCTGACTCCCCGGGGGAGCCGGGAATGCAACCCCGAGATCCCTGCCTTCCCTGGAGAGGAATATTAGGTCCCAGACACACGCCTAGGTGAGCTCTCTTCGGCCCTGCAGTGACTCGAGCGCAACCCCCAGCTTTCCCTCGCAACCCGAGGGGAAGATTGGGCTTCCCAGGGCCAACCCAAGGGGAAGGCTGAGATCCCCGTCGTAACTCGAGAATCCCGCCGCAACTCGAGAAAAACCACGTGGTTCCCACCTCTTGGCAAGAGGAGGCCCTTGCCCGCGACGGCGTCTCAATGAAAGTCCCCTGTTCCGCCCTGAAGGGCGAAACCGTCCCTGACAGCCTTCCTGCGACCCCCAAAAGTCCCCCGACACGCTGGGTTGCCCCTAGGGGAACACCGAGGGTCCCGGCACCGCTTCCTCTGAGCCCCTTCTCCCCTCCTGATCGCGACAGGAGAGGCGATTCCCCTGCGTGGTCTGGAAGGGGTTCCCGGCCTTCCCGGCGCACCTCAGGATGAGGCCGGTCTCACGAGGAAATTCGAGAGGAGCCACGTGGGTGGGGCCACATGCCGAACGCCCCCGATTCCCCGGTCCGCTCTTGAGAAGGACCCGAGGCCCGGACCCCTCTTCGAAGGCAACCCTGTGGGTGAAGGCACAACATGAAGGGGCACTGCCACCCCCGTGCATCGTCCGCAAAGACCCGCGGGTTCCACACACAGCTCGATGAGGGGCCTGAGACCCCCTGAGCAACTCGAGAGGCCAGCGGGGTTCCCTTCCTCAGACAAGACGAGGCCTGACTCTCCTGTCCCAACTCTGCAGGGACCCTGCGGTCGGAGTCCGAAACGGAGAGGAAGCCTGAGGTTCCTGCCTCCCCTCGAGGTGAGGCCCTCTTCCGTTGCGCCAGACCCAGCGGAGTGCAGAGGGGCCCCGCAGCTCCACAGGATACCTCGCCTCTCAGAGGCACCCTGGGAAGTTCCCTAAGGTCCCCGGTAGAAGGCAAGGGAAACGAGGGTTTCCCGCCGCCCCCCGAGAAAGACCTCGAGAGTCCTTCTTCAACGCGTCTCGAGGCCCTAGTCCCCTCCCGTGACTCGAGAGCCAGGACGCGCTCCCCCTCGCCACGCGCATGGAGACCTGACTTCCCTGGCGCCGCACGAGAGGCTCCCTGAGATCCTCGTCGTGCCTCGGGAGAAAACCCCCACGGGCGCCGCAGCTCGAGGAAACCCCTGAGACGCCCCCGTCCTCGCGAGCTGAGGGCCTTCTTTTCCTGCATGGCCTGGAGAGCAATCCCGGGTCCTCTCTCCAAACGGAAGAGGAGGCTGGACTCCCTTGAGGCCTCTCAGGGGGCTCCAAGAGACCCGCGTCGCGACTCGAGAGGAGAGCGGAGTCCTTGGCTTCCCCTCGAGACGAGGCCTGACACCCCGGGGGAGCCTGGAATGCAACCCCGAGATCCCTGCCTTCCCTGGAGAGGAATATTAGGTCCCGGACACACGCCTAGGTGAGGTCTCTTCGGCCCTGCAGTGACTCGAGCGCAACCCCCAGGTTTCCCTCGCAACCCGAGGGGAAGATTGGGCTTCCCAGGGCCAACCCAAGGGGAAGGCTGAGATCCCCGTCGTAACTCGAGAATGCCGCCGCAACTCGAGAAAAACCACGTGGTTCCCACCTCTTGGCAAGATGAGGCCCTTGCCCGCCACGGCGTCTCAAGGGAAGCCCCCTGTTCCGCCCTGAAGGGCGAAACGGTCCCTGACAGCCTTCCTGCGACCCCCAAAAGTCCCCCGACACGCCGGGTTCCCCCGTAGGGAACACCGAGGGTCCCGGCACCGCTTCCTCTGAGCCCCTTCTCCCCTCCTGATCGCGACAGGAGAGGCGATTCCCCTGCGTGGTCTGGAAGGGGTTCCCGGGCTTCCCGGCGCACCTCAGGATGAGGCCGGTCTCACGAGGAAATTCGAGACGAGCCACGTGGGTGGGGCCACATGCCGAACACCCCCGATTCCCCGGTCCGCACTTGAGAAGGACCCGAGGCCCGGACCCCTCTTCGAAGGCAACCCTGTGGGTGAAGGCACAACACGAAGGGGCACTGCCACCCCCGGGCATCGTCCGCAAAGACCCGCGGGTTCCACACACAGCTCGACGAGGGGCCTGAGACCCCCTGAGCAACTCGAGAGGCCAGCGGGGTTCCCTTCCTCAGACAAGACGAGGCCTGACTCTCCTGTCCCAACTCTGCAGGGACTCTGCGGTCGGAGTCCGAAACGGAGAGGAAGCCTGAGGTTCCTGCCTCCCCTCGAGTTGAGGCCCTCTTCCGTTGCGCCAGACCCAGCGGATTTCCGAGGGGCCCCGCCAGCTCCACAGGATCCCTCGCCTCTCAGAGGCACCCTGGCAAGTTCCCTAAGGTCCCCGGCAGAAGGCGAGGGAAACGAGGGTTTCCCGCCGCCCCCCGAGAAAGACCTCGAGAGTCCTTCTTCAACGCGTCTCTAGGCCCTAGTCCCCTCCCGTGACTCGAGAGCCATGACGCGCTCCCCCTCGCCACGCGCATGGAGACCTGACTTCCCTGGCGCCGCACGAGAGGCTCCCTGAGATCCTCGTCGTGCCTCGGGAGAAAACCCCCACGGGCGCGCAGCTCGAGGAAACCCCTGAGACGCGCCCGTCCTCGCGAGCTTAGGGCCTTCTTTTCCTGCATGGCCTGGAGAGCAATCCCGGGTCCTGTCTCCAAAAGGAAGAGGAGGCTGGACACCCTTGAGGCCGCTCAGGGGGCTCCAAGAGACCCGTGTCGCGACTCCAGAGGAGAGCGGCGTCCTTGGCTTCCCCTCGAGACAAGGCCTGACTCCCCGGGGGAGCCTGGAATGCAAGCCCGAGATCCCTGCCTTCCCTGGAGAGGAATATTAGGTCCCGGACACACGCCTAGGTGAGGTCTCTTCGGCCTTGCAGTGACTCGAGCGCAACCCCCAGCTTTCCCTCGCAACCCGGGGGGAAGATTGGGCTTCCCAGGGCCAACCCAAGGGGAAGGCTGAGATCCCCGTCGTAACTCGAGAATGCCGCCGCAACTCGAGAAAAACCACGTGGTTCCCACCTCTTGGCAAGATGAGGCCCTTGCCCGCGACGGTGTCTCAAGGGAAGTCCCCTGTTCCGCTCTGAAGGGCGAAACGGTCCCTGACAGCCTTCCTGCGACCCCCAAAAGTCCCCCGACACGCCGGGTTCCCCCGAGGGGAACACCGAGGGTCCCGGCACCGCTTCCTCTGAACCCCTTCTCCCCTCCTGATCCGACAGGAGAGGCGATTCCCCTGCGTGGTCTGGAAGGGGTTCCCGGCCTTCCCGGCGCACCTCAGGATGAGGCCGGTCTCACGAGGAAATTCGAGACGAGCCACGTGGGTGGGGCCACATGCCGAACGCCCCCGATTCCCCAGACCTCCCTTGAGAAGGACCCGAGGCCCGGACCCCTCTTCGAAGGCAACCCTGTGGGTGAAGGCACAACACGAAGGGGCACTGCCACCCCCGTGCATCGTCCGCAAAGACCCGCGGGTTCCACACACAGCTCGACGAGGGGCCTGAGACCCCCTGAACAACTCGAGAGGCCAGCGGGGTTCCCTTCCTCAGACAAGACGAGTCCTGACTCTCCTGTCCCAACTCTGCAGGGACCCTGCGGTTCGAGTCCGAAACGGAGAGGAAGCCTGAGGTTCCTGCCTCCCCTCGAGGTGAGGCCCTCTTCCGTTGCGCCAGACCCAGCGGAGTCCCTAGGGGCCCCGCCACCTCCAAAGGATCCCTCGCCTCTCAGAGGCACCCTGGGAAGTTCCCTAAGGTCCCCGGCAGAAGGCAAGGGAAACGAGGGTTTCCCGCCGTCCCCCGAGAAAGACATCGAGAGTCCTTCTTCAACGCGTCTCGAGGCCCTAGTCCCCTCCCGTGACTCGAGAGCCATGACGCGCTCCCCCTCGCCACGCGCATGGAGACCTGACTTCCCTGGCGCCGCACGAGAGGCTCCCTGAGATCCTCGTCGTGCCTCGGGAGAAAACCCCCACGGGCGCCGCAGCTCGAGGAAACCCCTGAGAAGCCCCCGTCCTCGCGAGCTGAGGGCCTTCTTTTCCTGCATGGCCTGGAGAGCAATCCCGGGTCCTCTCTCCAAACGGAAGAGGAGGCTGGACTCCCTTTAGGCGACTCAGTGGGCTCCAAGAAATCCGCGTCGGGGCTCTAGAGGAGAGCGCAGTCCTTTGCTTCCCCTCTAGGCGAGGCCTGACTCCCCGGGGGATTCTGGAGTGCAATCCCGAGATCCTTGTCTTCCCTTGAGAGGACTGTTAGGTCCTGGACACACGCCTAGATGAGGTCTCTTTGGCCTTGCAGTGGTTCGAGCACAACATCCAGCTTTCCCTCGCAACTCGAAGGGAAGTTTGGGCTTCCCAGGGCCAACACAAGAGGAAGCCTGAAATCCACGTCGTAACTCGAGAATCCCGCCGCAACTCGAGAAAAACCACGTGGTTCCATCGTCTTCGCAGCATGAGGCTCTTGCCCGCCACAGCGTCTCAAAAGAAGTCCCACGTTCCTATTGAAGTGCAAAACGGTACTTGGCACCCATTATGGCACCCCCAAAGTTCCCCAACTACAGGCCTCACTCGAGGGTAACACCCTTGTTCCCCGCACCACATCATTTGAGCCCCTTCTCCCCTCCTGATTGCAACAGGAGTGTCTTTTCTCCTGCTTTGTGTGGAAGGGGTTACCGATCTTCCCAGCGCACATCAGGATGAGGCCTGTCTCACGAGGAAATTGGAGATGTAGCCTCGTGGGTGGTGCCACATGCGGAAAGACCCCATTTCCCGGTCAGCTATTAATAAGAACCCGATGCCCGTACACTTCTTGGAATGCATCCCGTAGGATGAAGGCACAACAAGGAGGGACCCTGAACACCCGTGCATCTTTTGGAAAATTCTGCAGGTTCCACATACAGCTTGACAAGTGACCTGTTACCTCGTGAACAACTCGAGAGGCAAGCTAAGTTTCATTTCTCCACAGAATACGAGGCCTGACTCTCCTGTCCCAACTCTGCAGGAATCCTGAGATCGGAGTCTGAAATGGAGAGGAACCCTGAGGTTCCTTCCTCAACACGAGATGAGGCCCTCTTGTATTATACCACACCCAGTGGAGTCCCGAGAGGCCCCTCCCAACTCCACAGTATCAGTGTCTTCTCAGAGGCACCCTGAGCAACTCCCTGAGGTCACCGGCACAAGTCGAGGGAACACAGGGTATCCTGCCGCAACCCGAGAAAGACCTCAAGAGTCCTTCTTCAACGCGTCTTGAGGACGGATTCCCCTACCATGACTCGAGAGCAATGACACGCTCCCCCTCGCCATGCGCATGGACACCTGACTTCCCTGGCGCCACATGAGAGGCTCCCTGAGCTCCCCGTCATACCTCGTGAGAAACCCCACACTGGCGCCGCAGCTCGGGAAAACCCACCGTCATCGCGAGATTGGGGACTTCTTTTCCTGCCTGACCTGGAGAGCAATCCCTGGTCTTTTCTCCAAACTTCACAGGAGGCTTTCCTCCCTTTAGGCCACTCAATGGGCTCCAAGAGATACCTGTCGCGACTTGAGAGGAGAGCAGAGTACTTTGTTTCCCCTCGAGACGAGGCCTTACCTCGGGTGAGTCTGGAATGCAACCCCGAGATCCCTGTTGTCCCTGGAGAGGAACATTATGTCCTGGACAAAAGCCTAGATGAGGTCTATTTTGCCCTACAGTGACTCGAGAGCAACACCCATCTCTCCCTCGCAATTCGAATGGAAGATTGGTCTTCATTGGGCCAACACAAGAGGAAGTCTGAATTTCCCGTTGTAACTCGAGAATCCCACCGCAACTCTTAAAAACCACGTGGTTCCCCATTCATCGCAATATGAGGCCTTTGCCCGCTACAGAGTCTCAAGAGAAGTCCCATGTTTCGTCATAAAGTTCGAGATGCTACTTGGCACCCTTGATGCAACCCCAAAAGTTCCCCAATATACCGGTCTCACTCCAAGGGAACACCGAAGTTCCTGGCACCACTTCATTTGAGCCCCTTCTCCGCTCCTGATCACGGCAGGAAGGTCGATCCCCCTGCTTTGTCTAGAAGGGGTTCCCGACCTTCATGGCGCACCTCAGGATGAGGCCAGTCTCACGAAGAAATTCGAGACGTAGCCTCGTGTTGGTGCCACGTGCCAAAAGACCCCGATTTCTCGGTGTTGCTCTTGATAAGAACCCGATGCCCGGACACCTCTTCTAAGGCAACCCTGTGGATGAAGGCACTACACGAGGGGGCAATGGCAACCCTGTTCATCGTCCGGAAAACCCCGCAGGATCCACATACAGCTCCACAACTGGCCTGTCACCCCTTAAACAATGAGAGAGGAAAGCGGAGTCCCCTTCCTCAGACAAGACGAGGCCTGAGTATCCAATCCCAACTCTGCAGGCACGCTTCGATCTGAGTCAGAAATGGAGAGGAAACCTGAGGTTCCTGCCTCAACCCGAGATGAGGCCCTCTTCCATTAAAACAAACCCAGTGGAGTCCCGAGAGTCCCCTCCCATCTCCACAGTATCCCTGACTTCTCATAGGCATTCTGAGAAGCTCCTTGAGGCCACCGGCAAAAGTCGAGGGAAATAAGGGTTTCCTGCCACAACCGAAGAAAGACCTCGAGAGTCCTTCTTCAATGTGTCTTGAGGTCAGATTCCCCTACCATAGCTCGAGAGCAATGACACGCTCCCCCTCGCCATGCGCATGGACACCTGACTTCCCTGGGGCCACATGAGAGGCTCCCTGAGCTCCCCGTCATACCTCGTGAGAAAACCCACACTGGCGCGGCAGCTCGAGAAAACCCACAAGATCCCTCCGTCATCGCGAGATGAGGGCCATCTTTTCCTGCATGGCCTGGAGAGCAGTCCCAAGTCCTCTCTCCAAACTTCACAGGAGGCTTGACTCCCTTTAGGCCACAAAGTGGGCTCCAAGAGGTGCCCGTCGCGACTCAAAAGGAGAGCGGAGTCCTTTGCTTCCCTTCGACATTAGCCTGACTCCCTGGGTGAGTCTGGAATGCAAACCTGAGATCCCTGTGGCCCTTGGAGAGGAACATTAGGTCCTGGACACAAGCCTAGATGAGGTCTCCTTTGCCCTGCGGTGACTCGAGCGCAACCCCCAGCTCTCCCTCGCAACTCGAATGGATGATTGGACTTCCCTGGCCCAACACAAGAGGAAGCCTGAAATCCCCGTCGTAACTCGAGAATCCCGCCGCAACTCGAGAAAAACCACGTGGCTCCCCCGTCATCGCAAGATGAGGCCCTTGGCCGCTACAGCGTATCAAGAGAAGTCCCACGTTCCATCCTGAAGTACAAAACGGTACTTGGCACCCTTGATGCGACCCCCAAAGTTCCCTGACATACCGGTCTCACTCGAGGGAAACACCAAAGTTCACGGCACCACTTCCTGTGAGCCCCTTCTCCCCTCCTGATCGCGACAGAAGGGTCGATTCCCATGTTTTGTCTGCAAGGGGTTCCCGACGTTCCCCGCGAACCTCCGGATGAGGCCGGTCTCATGAGGAAATTCGAAAAGTAGCCTCATGGTTGGTGCCATATGCTGAAAGATCCCGAATTCCCGGTCCACTCTAGATAAGAACCTGACGCCCGGACATCTCTTCGAAGGCAACCCTGTGGATGAAGGCACAACACGAAGGGACACTGACATCCCCATGCATCGTCTGGAAAAACCCGCAGATTCCACTCACAGCTCCAAATGTGGACTGTCACCTCGTGAACAACTCGAGAGGCAAGTGAAGTTGCATTCCTTCACACAAGACGAGGCCTTACTCTCCTGTCCCAACTCTTCAGGGACCCTGCAATTGGAGTCAGAAATGGAGAGGAACCCTGAGGTTCCTGCCTCAACTAGAGAAGAGGCCCTCTTCCATTGAACCAAACTCAGTGGTGTCCCGAGAGGCCCCTCCCAACACCACAGTATCCCTGAATTCTCAGAGGCTCCGTGAGAAGCTACCTGAGGTCACTGGCACAAGTCGAGGGAACCCAGAGTTTCCTGAAGTAACCCGAGAAAGACTTGGAGAGTCCTTTTTCAACGTCTCTTGATGCCCGATTCCCCTACCATGACTCCAGAGCAAGGACGCGCTCCCCTCGCCACAAGCAGGAAAAATGACTTCCCTAGTACCACACAAGAGGCTCCCTGAGTACCCCATCGTACCTCGTGAGAAAACCCACACTGGCGCCGCAGTTTGAGAAAAACCACAAGATGCCCCCGTCAAGGAGAGATGGGGGCCTTCTTTTCCTGCCTGACCTGGAGAGCAATTCCTGGTCCTCTCTCCAAACTTCACAGGAGTATTGACTCCCTTTAGGCCACTAAGTTGGGTCCAAGAAATACCCGGTGCGACTCGAGAGGAGAGCGGAGTCCTTTGCTTCCCTGGAGACGAGGCCTGACTCCCCGGGTGAGTTTGGAATGCAACCCCGAGATCCATGTCGCCCCTGGAGTGGAACATTATGTCCTAGACACAAGCCTAGATGAGGTCTATTTTGCCCTACAGTGACTCGAGCAACCTCCATCTCTCCCTCACAATTTGAATGGAAGATTGGTCTTCCCACGGTCAACACAAGAGGAAGTCTGAATTTCCCATCGTAATTCGAGAATTCAGCCTCAAGTCTTAAAAACCATGTGGTTCCCCCTTCATTGCAATATGAGGCCCTTGCCAGCTAGAGTCTCAAGAGAAGTCCCACGTTCCATCTTAAAGTTCGAAATGCTACTTGGCACACTTGATGTGACCCCAAAGTTCCCCAACATACCGGTCTCACTCCAGGGGAACACCGAAGTTCCCGGTGTCTCCAGGGAAGTCCCATGTTCAGCCCTGAAGGGCGACACGGTACTTGACACCCTTGATGCGACCGCAAAAGTTCCCCAACACGCTGGGTTCCCTCGAGGGGAACACCGAGGGTCCCGGCACCACTTCATCTGAGCCCCTTCTCCCCTCCTGATCACGACAGGAGAGTCGATTCCCCTGCGTGGTCTGGAAGGGGTTCCCGGCCTTCCCGGCGCACCTCAGGATGAGGCCGGTCTCAGGAGGAAATTCGAGAGTAGCCACATGTGAGGTGCCACGTGCCGAACGACTCCGATTTTCCGGTCCGCTCTTGATAAGAACCCGATGCCCGGACACCTCTTCGAAGGCAACCCTGTGGGTGAAGGCACAACACGAAGGGGCACTGACACCCCCGTGCATCATCCGGAAAAACCCGCAGGGTCTACACACAGCTCGACAAGGGGCCTGAGACTCCCGGAACAACTCGAGAGGCAACCAGAATTCCATTCCTCAGACAAGACGAGGCATGACTCTCCTGTCCCAACACTGCAGGGACCGTGCAGTCGGAGTCCGAATCCGAGAGGAAGCCTGAGGTTCCTGCCTCCCCTCGAGATGAGGCCCTCTTCCATTGCGCCGAACCCAGCAGAGTCCCGAGAGGCCCTGCCAACTACACAGCATCCCTCACCTCTCAGAGGCACCGTGGGAAGTTCCCTAAGGTCCCCTGCAGAAGTCGAGGGAAACGAGGGTTTCCCGCCGCAACCCGAGAAAGACCTCGAGAGTCCTTCTTCAACGCCTCTTGAGGACCTAGCCGTTTCCCATGACTCGAGAGTGATGACCAGCTCCCCCTCGCCATGCGCATGGAGACCTGACTTGCCTGGCGCCGCACGAGAGGCTCCCTGAGGTCCTCATCGTGCCTCGTGAGAAAACCCCCATGGGCGCAGCAGCCTGAGGAAACCCATGAGACGCCCCCGTCATCGCGAGATGAGGGCCTTCTTTTCTTGCCTGGCCTGGAGAGCAATCCCGAGTCCTCTCTCCAAACTGAAGAGGAGGCTCGACCCCCTTGAGTCCACTCAGTGGGCTCCAAGAGATCCGTGTCGCGACTTGAGAGGAAAGCGGAGTCTTTGCTTCCCCTCCAGGCGAGTCGTGACCCCCCGGGGGAGTCTGGAATGGAAACCCGTGATCCCTGTCTTCCCTTGAGAGGAATATTAGGTCCTGGACACACGCCTCGATGAGGTCTCTTTGGCCCTGTAGTGACTCGAGCAGAACCCCCAGCTTTCCATCGCAACTCGAATTGAAGATTGGGCTTCCCAGGGCCAACCCAAGAGGAAGCCTGAAATTCCTGTCGTTTTTGAGAATCCCAATGCAACTCGAGAAAAACGAGGTGGTTCCAACGTCTTCATAGGATGAGGCCCTTGCCCGCTACAGCGTCTCCAGGGAAGTCCCATGTTCCGTCCTGAAGTGGGAAACGGTACTTGGCTCCCTTGATGCGACCCCTAAAGTTCCCTGAAACGCCGGGTTCCCTCGAGTGGAACACCGAGGGTCCCGGCACCACTTCATCTGAGCCCCATCTCCCCTCCTGATCGCGACAGGAGAATCGATTCCCCTACTTTGTGTGGAAGGTGTTCCCGGCCTTCCCGGCGCACCTCAGGATGATGCTGGTCTCACGAGGAAATTCGAGATGAGCCACGTGGGTGGTGCCACATGCTGAATGACCCCGATTTCCCGGTCCGCTCTTGAAATGAACCCGATGCCCGGACAACTCTTTGAAGGAAACCCTGTGGTGGAAGGCACCAAACGAAGGGGCACTGACACCCCCGTGCATCTTCTGGAAACACCCGCAGGTTCCACACACAGCTTGTCAAGGGCCCTGAGACCCCCTGAACGACTCAAGGGGCGAGCAGAGTTCCGTTACTCAGACAAGACGAGGCCTGACTCTCCTGTCCCAACTCTGCAGGGACCCTGCGGTCGGAGTCAGACATGGAGAGGAAGCCTGAGGTTCCTGCCTCCAATCGAGATGAGGCCCTCTTTCATTTCGTCAAACCTAGTGGAGTCCCGAGAGGCCCCTCTAACTCCTCAGTATCCCTCACCTCTCAGAGGCACCTGGGAAGTTCCCTAAGGTCCCCTGTAGAGGTCGATGGAAACGAGTGTTTCCCGCCCCAACCCAAGAAAGACCTTGAGAGTCCTTCTTAAATGCCTCTTGAGGCCCTAGTCCCTCCCATGACTCGAGAGCAATGACGCGATCTGCCTGGCCACACGCATGGAGTCAGGCTTCTCTGGCGCCGCACGAGAGGCTCCCTGAACTCCCCATCATATCTCGTGAGAAACCCCACACTGGCGCCGCAGCTCGTGAAAACCCATGAGACGCCCCCATCATCACGAGAGGAGGGCCATCTTTAACTGCATGGTATGCAGATCAAGCGTGAGCCTTCTGTCCAAGCTACACAGGACGCTTGACTCCCTTTAGGCCACTCATTGGGCTCCAAGAGTTACGCGTCCCGACTCGAGAGGATAGTGGAGTCCTTTGCTTCCTTCCACTCGAGACGAGGTGTGACCCACCGGGTGAGACTGGAATGCGACCCCGATATCCCTGTCGCCCCTGGAGAGGAACATTACGTCCTGGACCCAAGCCTAGATGAGGACTCTTTGCCCTGAAGTGACTCGAGAGCAACCCCCAGCTCTCTCTGACAAGTTGAATGGAAGATTGGACTTCCTGGGCCAACACAAGAGGAAGCCTGAATTCCCCGTTGTAACTCGAGAATCCCGCCTCAACTCGAGAAAAACCACGTGTTTCCCTCGTCATCGCAATATGAGGCCCTTGCCCGCTACAGCATCTCCAGAGAATTCCCACGTTCCATCTTGAAGTGCGAAACTGTACTTGGCACCCTTGATGCGACCTCAAAAGTGCCGTGACATACCGGTCTCACTCGAGGGGACCACCGAGGTTCCCGGCACCACTTCATCTGAGCCCCTTCTCCCCTTCTGATCGCGAGCGGTGGGTCGATTCCCCTGCTTTGTCTGCAAGGGGTTCCCGACCTTCCCGGCGCACCTCAGGATGAGGCCGGTCTCCCGAGGAAATTCGAGACGTAGCCTCGTGGGTGGTACCACATGCTGAAAGACCCCAATTTTCCCGTACGCTCTTGAAAAGAACCCGATGCCCGGAAACCTCTTTGAAGGCAACCCTGTGGATGAAGGCACAACACGAAGGGGCACTGACACCCCCGTGCATCGTCCGGAAAAACCTGCAGGTTCCACACTCAGCTCAACAAGTGGCCTGTCACTCCGTGAACAACTCGAAAGGCAAGGTGAAATCCATTCCTCCACGGAAGACGAGGCGTGACTCTCTTGTCCATACTCTGCAGGTACCCTGCGACCCGAGTCAGATATGGAGAGGACCCCTGAGGTTCCTGCCTCCATTCGAGATGAGGCCCTCTTCGATTGCACCAAACCCAGTTGAGTAACGAAAGGCCCCTCCCAAATCCACAGTGTCCCTGACTTCTCAGAGGCACCCTTAGAAGTTGCCTGAGGTCACCGACACAAATCAAGGGAACCCAGGGTTCCCTGCCGCAACCCGAGAAAGACCTCAAGAGTCCTTCTTCAATGTGTCTTGAGGCCCGATTCGCCTACTATGACTCGAGAGCAATCACGCACTCCCCTTCACCACACGCACGGAGACCTGACGTCCCTAGCACCACACGAGAGGCTCTCTGAGCTCCCCGTTGTACCTCGTGAGAAATCTGATACTGGCGCCGCAGCTGGAGAAAACCCACGAGATGCCCCCATCATCGCGAGACGAGGGCCTTTTTTCCTGCATGGCCAGGAAAACAATCCCGAGTCATCTCCAAACTCCATAGGAGGCTTCACTCCCTTTACGCCACGCAGTGGGCTCCAAGAGATACCCGTCGCGACTCGACAGGAGAGCAGAGTCCTTTTTTGCCCCTCAAGACGAGGCCTGACTCTCCGGGTGAGTCGAGAATGCAACCCTGAGATCCCTGTTGGCGCAGTAGTGGAACACTAGGTCCTGGACACAAGCGTAGATGAGGTCTATTTTGCCCTGCAGTGACTGGAGAGCAATCCCCAGTTCTAACTTGCAACTCGAATGGAATACTGGATTTTCCTGGCGCCATACAAGAGGCTCCCTGAGATCCCCGTGGTACTTCATGAGACACCCCACACTGGCGCCGCAGGTCGAGAAAACCCACGAGACGCCACCGTCATCTCGAGATGAGGGCCTTCTTTTCCTGCATGGCCTGGAGTCCAATCCCGAGTCCTCTCTCCAAACTCCACAGGAGGCTTGACTCCCTTTAGTACACACAGTGGGCTCCAAGAGATACCCATCGCGACTCGAGATGAGAGCGGAATTCTTTACTTACCCTCGAGGTGAGAACTGACTCCCCGGATGAGTCTGGAATGCAAACCCGAGATCCCTGTCGCCCCTGGAGAGCAACGTTAGATCCTGGACACAAGCCTAGATTAGGTCTCTTTTGCCCTGCAGTGACTCTAGCGCAATCCCCAGGTCCCCCTCGCAACCCGAATGGAAGACTGGATTTCAAGGCCAACAAGAGGAAGCCTAAATTCCCGGTCATAACTCGAGAATCCCGCCGCAACTCGAGCAAAACCACGTGGTTCTCCCGTAATCGCAAGATGAGGCCCTTGCCCGCTACAGCGTTTCAAAAGATGTCCCAGGTTCCGTCTTGAAATGCGAAACGGTACTTGGCACCCTTGATGCGACCCCAAGAGTCCCCCAACACGCCGGTCTCACTCAAGGGGAACACCGAGGTTCCCGGCACCACTTCATTTAAGCCCCTTCTCCCCTCCTGATCGTGACCCGTGGGTCGATTCCCCTGCTTTGTCTGCAAGGGGGCCCGACCTTCCCTGCACAACTCAGGATGAGGCCGGTCTCATGGGGAAATTCGATACGTAGCTTTGTGGGTGGTGCCACTTGCTGAAAGACTCCAATTTCCCGGTCCGCTCTTGATAAGAATCCGATGCTCGGACACCTCTTGGAAGGCAGCCTTGAGTATGAAGGTACAACACGAAGGGGCACTAACACACCTGTGCATCATCCGGAAAAACGGGCAGGTTACACACACAGCTCGACAAGTGGCCTGTCACCTCGAGAACAACTCGAGAGGCAAGAGGAGTCCCATCCTCCAGAAAAGACGAGGCCTGACTCTCCTGTACCAACATGCAGGGACCTTGCGATCTGAGTCAGAAATGGAGAGGAACACTGAGATTCCTGCTTCAACTCAAGATGAGTCCCTCTTACATTCCACCAAATGCAGAGGAGTCTCGAGAGGCCCCTCCAAACTGCACAGTATCCCTGACTTCTCAGAGGCACTCTGAGAAGCTCCCTGAGGTCGCAGGCACAAGTCAAGGGAACCCTGGGTTTTATGCAGTGATCCGAGAAAGACCTCGAGAGTCCTTCTTCAACCCGTCTTGAGGCCCGATTACCCTACCATGACTCGAGAGCAATGACGAGCTCCCCCTAGCCATCTCATGGGGACCTGACTTCCCTGGCGCCACACGAGAGGCTCCCTGAGCTCCCTCTCGTACCTCGTCAGAAACCCGGCACTAGCGCAGCAGTCTAGAAAACCCACGAGACGCCGCCATCATCGCGAGATGAGGGCCTTCTTTTCCTGCATGGCCTGGAGAGGAATCCCGAGTCCTCTATCCAAACAGCACAGGAGGCTTGACTCCCTTTAGGGCACACAGTGGGCTCCAAGAGATACCCATCGCGACTCAAAAGGACAGGGGAGTTCTTTGCTTCCCTTCGAGACGAGGCCTGATTCCCCGGGTGAGTCTGGTATGCAACCCCAAGATCCCTGTCTCCCCTAGGGACGAGCATTAAGTCCTGGACACAAGCCTAGATGAGGTCTATTTTGCACTGCAGTGACTCGAGAGCAATCCCCAGCTCTCCCTTTAAACTCGAATGGAAGATAGGACTTCCCTGGCCCAACACATGAGGAAGACTGTATTCCCCGTCGAAACTCGAGAATCCCGCCACAACTCGAGAAACGCCACGTGGTTCCCCCGTCATCCCAAGATGAGGCCCTTGCCCCCTACAGCGTCTCAAGAGAAGTCCCACGTTCCGTCTTGAAGTGCGAAACGGTATTGGCACCCTTGATGCGCCCTCAAATGTTCCTCGACACACCAGTCTGACTCGAGGAGAACACCGAGGTTCCCGGCACCACTACATCTGGGCCCCTTCTCCCCTCCTGATCGCGACAGGAGGGTCGATTCCCCTGTTTTGTCTTGAAGGGGTTCCCGCCTTTCCCGGTGCATCTCAGGATGAGGCCGGTCTCACGAGGATATTCGAGACATAGCCACGTGGATGGTGACACATGCCGAAAGACCCCGATTTCCCGGTCCGCTCTTGATAAGATCCTGATGCCCGGACACCTCTTTGAAGATAACCCTTTTGATGAAGGCACAACACGAAGGGGCACTGACACCCCCGGGTATCGTCCAGAGAAACCCGCAGGTACCACACACAGCTCGAGAAGTGACCTGTCACCCCGTGAACAACTGGAGAGGCAAGCAGAGTTCCATTCCTCCACACAAGACGAGGCCTGACTCTCCTGTTCGAACTCTGCAGCGAAACTGCGATCCGAGTCAGATCTGGCCCAGGGGAAGTCAGGAGAGGAAACATGAGTTTCCTGCCTCCACTCGAGATGAGGCCCTCTTCCTTTGCACCAAACCCAGTGGAGTCCCGAGAGACCCCTCCCAACTGCACAGTATCCCTGACTTCTCAGAGGCACCCTTAGACCTTCCTGAGATCACCGGCACAAGTCGAGGGAACCAAGGGTTTCCTGCCCCAACCCGTAAAAGACCTCGAGAGTCCTTCTTCAACGCGTCTTGAGGTGCGATTCCCCTACCATGACTCGAGAGCAATGACGCACTCCCCCTAGCCACGCGCATAGAAACCTGACTTCCCTGGCGCCACAGGAGAGGCTCCCTGAGCTCCCCATTATACCTCGTGAGCAACACCACACTGGAGCCGCAGCTCGAGAATACCCACGAGACGCCCCAGTCCGCACGAGATGAGGGCCTTCTTTTGCTGTATGGCCTGGAGAGCAATCCTGAGTCCTCTCTCCAAACTCC
The DNA here is from genome assembly GCF_029407905.1 of Bubalus kerabau. NCBI lineage: Eukaryota > Metazoa > Chordata > Mammalia > Artiodactyla > Bovidae > Bubalus > Bubalus kerabau. The sequence goes on along the minus strand of NW_026577890.1, from coordinate 699,368 downwards.
ACAGGAGGCTTGACTCATTTTAGGCCACACAGTGAGCTCCAAGATATACCCGTCGCGACTTGACAGGAGAGCGGTGTCCTTGGCTTCCCCTCGAGACGAGGCCTGACTCCCCGGGTGAGTCGAGAATGCAATGCTGAGATCGATTTCGCCCCAGCAGAGGAACATTAGGTCCTGGACACAAGCCTAGATGAGGTCTATTTGGCCCTGCAGTGTCTCGAGAGCAATCCCCATTCTAACTCACAATTCGAATGAAAACTGGACTTCCCTGGGCCAGTTGAAGAGGAAGCCTGAATTCCCGGTTGTAACTCGAGAATCCCGCCCCAACTCAAGAAAAACCACGTGGTTCCCCCGTCATCGAAAGATGAGGCCCTTGCTCGCTACAGCGTCTCAAGAGAAGTCCCACGTTCCGTATTGAAGAGCGAAAAGTTACTTGGAACCCTTGATGCGACCCCAAAAGTTCCCCGACATACCAGTCTCACTTGAGGAGAACACCGAGGTTCCCGGCACCACTTCATCTGAGACTCTTCTCCCCTCTTGATCGCGACAGGAGGTTCGATTCCCCTGCTTTGTCTGGAAGGCGTTCCCGACCTTCCTGGTGCACATCAAGATGAGGCCAGTCTCACGACGAAATTCGAGACATAGCGTCGTGGGTGGTGCGGCATGCCAAAAGACCCCGATTCCCTGGTCCGCTCTTGATAAGAACCCGATGGCAGAACCCAACTCGAAGGCAATCCTGTGGAACAAGGCACAACACGAAGGGGCAGTGACACCCCAGTGCATCGTCCAGAAAAACCTGCAAGTTCCACATACAAATCGAAAAGTGGCCTGTCACCCCATGAACAACGCGAGAGTCAAGCGGAGTTCCATTCCTCCACACAAGACGAGGCCTGACTCTCCTGTCCCAACTCTGCAGGGACTCTGCGATCCGAGTCAGATCCGGCGCATTCGAAGCCAGGAGAGGAACCCTGTGGTTCCTGCCTCAACTTGTCATGAGGCCCTCTTCCATTGCACCAAACCCAGTGGAGCTCCGAGAGGCCCCTCCCAACTCCACAGTGACCCTGACTTCTCAGAGGCACGCTGAGAAGCTTCCTGAGGTCACTGGCACAAGTCGATGGAACCCAGGGTTTCCCGCCGCCCCCCGAGAAAGACCTCGAGAGTCCTTCTTCAACGCGTCTCCAGGCCCTAGTCCCCTCCCGTGACTCGAGAGCCATGACGCGCTCCCCCTCGCCATGCGCATGGAGATCTGACTTCCCTGGCGCCGCACGGGAGGCTCCCTGAGATCCTCGTCGTGCCTCGGGAGAAAACCCCCACGGGCGCCGCAGCTCGAGGAAACCCCTGAGACGCCCCCGTCCTCGCGAGCTGAGGGCCTTCTGTTCCTGCATGGCCTGGAGAGCAATCCCGGGTCCTCTCTCCAAACGGAAGAGGAGTCTGGACTCCCTTGAGGCCGCTCAGGGGGCTCCAAGAGATCCGGGTCGCGACTCAAGGGGAGAGCGGAGTCCTTGGCTTCCCCTCGAGACGAGCCCTGACTCCCCGGGGTAACCTGGAACGCAACCCCGAGATCCCTGCCATCCCTGGAGAGGAATATTAGGTCCCGGACACACGCCTAGATGAGGTGTCTTGGGCCCTGCAGTGACTCGAGCGCAACCCCCAGCTTTCCCTCGCAACTCGAGGGGAAGATTGGGCTTCGCAGGGCCAACCCAAGAGGAAGCCTGAGATCCCCGTCGTAACTCAAGAATCCGCCGCAACTCGAGAAAAAACACGTGGTTCCCACGTCTTCGCAAGATGACGCCCTTGCCCGCGACGGCGTATGAAGGGAAGTCCCCTGTTCCGCCCTGAAGGGTGAAACGGTCCCTGACAGCCTTCATGCGACCCCCAAAAGTTCCTCGACACGCCGGGTTCCCTCGAGGGTAACACCGAGGGTTCTGGCCCCACTTCATCTGAGCCCCTTCTCCCCTCCTGATGGCGACAGGAGAGTCGATCCCCCTGCGTTGTCTGGAAGGCTCCCCGGCCTTCCCGGCATACCTCAGGATGTAGCCGGCCTCACTAGGAAATTTGAGACTAGCCCCGTGGGTGGTCCCACATGCCGAAAGACCCCGATTTCCCTGTCCGCTCTTGAAAAGAACCCGAGGCCCGGACACCTCTTCGAAGGCAACCCAGTGGGTGAAGGCACAACACGAAGGGGCACTGTCACCGTCGTACATCGTCCGGAAACACCCGCAGGTTCCACACACAGCTGAACAAGGGGCCTGAGACACCCTGAACACCTCGACAGGCAAGCGGAGTTCCCTTCCTCAGACAAGACGATTCCTGACTCTCCTGTCCCAACTCTGCAGGGACCCTGCGGTCGGAGTCCGAAACGGAGAGGAAGCCTGAGGTTCCTGCCTTCCCTGGAGATGAGGCCCTCTTCCATTGCGCCAAACCCAGCGTAGTCCTGAGAGGCCCCTCCAACTCCACAGCATCCCTCATCTGTCAGAAGCACACTGGGAAGTTCCCTAAGGTCACCGGTAAACTTTTATTGCACAAGGTCCACATGAAAAGGCCCACGCAGCAGGACAGCCACAGATTCTGTCTGCCTTTAAAGGGCAGTAAGGTGCCCTCCCCCCTTCTTTGCTGCCTCGGTGGCCACCAGGGTGCAATTCGCGTACCCTTCCCTTTCCCATCCTAGCAGGTGCTCCAGGGCCCGCTGGCCTACAAAGTGCCAGAAGCAGGGCTGGGCCAGCCGGCCAGAATTCAGGGTTCTGTCCCTTGGACTTCCAGCGGACACTAGGCTGCTTGGGAAAACCACGCAGACTATGAGGTTTTTCAGCAGAGGGGTGGAGTGGTAAAGGCCTTGACCCCAAAGACGAGGCCTTCCTGCGACCGCCAGGTTGGGGAGCTCTGAGACTGTGCCAACACAGGGCGGAATACATGGTTCCCTGCTCCACGCAGTCCCCGTTCCCTTACCTGTGTTCCGCACCCCTCCGCTGTGGCCGATGGATGCCGATCCTTGGGGATCCAGGAGTTCACGAAATGGGCATTCCCAGCCGCAAGGGCGACCCCCAACAGCACATCTGGAAAGCCCTCCCCCACCCCCGCCAGGAGCCGACCCCCGCTGCGAACGGACCCCCACCCCGCCCCGCGCCGCCAGGTTTTGCCCCGGCCCTGCTGGGCTCCCGGCGGGTTCCCAGCCACATTGGCGACCCCCGGGAGCACAACAGGGACCGACCCCCCACCCACAGCGTGCGGAATCTCGACCTGTGCAGCCCAGGTTTACCCCACCCTGGCTGCGCTCCCGGCGTGTTTCCAGCCGCAGTGGCCATCTCCGAGAGCACAACTGGGAAGCCCTCCCCTACCCCCGCCAGGAGCCGACACCCGCCCTGTGCCGCCCGGGTTCGCCCCGCCCCTGCCGCGCTCCAGGGGCGCTGCCCACCTTCACCAGCGGCTCTCGGTGAGCCCCGTCCCCACACCCGGTTCCAGGAGAGGCTCTCGGACCTCGCTGCTGCTGCCAGGTCAAACATGAGGACAATACATCCACCCCACAGAGACAATCCAAGCTGTCTATGATTTAGGAATAAAACGAGGACTACAGAAAGGCAAGATGACCTGACCTAGGAGGGCCATGATATTCTATAGAACCAGACAAAGTTGGTTACCAAGGAAACTTTTTTCCTTGGAACCCGGAAAGCTGGTTCTTTGCATATGCAATGACCAACAATTAGCTTGTTACCCAAGCCTGCCTTACTGCCACCCCCATCCCCCCACTCCCCAGAAGACTGGCTCAAAGAAATATTTTAAATCTCAGGTGGAAACCTGGAAGATGTCTTGTCTGTCTGTTTGGATTAAGGTATGTGTCAGTGTGAGCCTTGTGTTTTTTGATAATATTGCTCAAGTTCTGTGTTCTGATTTCAATGGTCTCAAGACAAGGCAGCCCTTCCAAATCAAACTGCTGGAAATACAAGAAAACATTGACCTAAATGAATGTCAGGGTCCCGTGAACTGGGAACTAGTCAATATTAAATATCTAGTATTTTTGGTTTTGCTCCTCCATTATAGACATGTCTAAGAGTCAACAACATTAAGCACAACATGTTCATAGTGCCTAGGTTTCTTTTGAGGTAAAAATTGCTCTATAGTTATATCTGTCACAAGCTTGTCAGCAAGAAACTACCTGGAAACGACAACAACAAAAGTAAAAAATGTAAATGTGATATGAGCTTTTAGACAAACTCTTTACAATAATTATACTCTAAAATATCTGCCTCTCATAGTCTTGATTGAAGGCAGAGGAGAAGGGGATGACAGAGGATACGATGGTTGGATGGCATCACTGACTCGATGGACATGAGTTTGAGCAAGCCCCTGGAGTTGGTGACGGACACGGAAGCCTAGCGTCCTTCAGGCCACGGGGTCCCAAAGAGTCAGACACGACTGAGCAACTGAACTGAACTGAACTAACAAACGTTTCTCCAGGTGTTTTGGTTACCCGAGTTTCTATCCTTGTGACGACAGTGTATTGAATAGCTAGGTCATTTCCAAATAAATGAAAGTTCTGAAACATTCACGACTTGAAAGGACCTCCCTTTTACACAGAAACAAAAGAGATTTTTGACTCTCCATGAATAGTGTCTGGCACCATCCTGACATGTTAAATGTAAGAAAGCAATTGTTTTGTTTTGTTTTGTTCTGTTCTTGGGGGTGGGGGGAGGGGGGCGGGCTATAGCCAATGCCAGTATAAAAGTCAGTTCTTGGTTGCTGAAGGGAAATGTATGACTTGTTATATCAAGAAAGTATGTGGAATGCAATGGCACTTGAGGAAGGAAAACGAAGTAGTTCTGTCTTACAGGTGGCAGTTTCAGGATGGGAGAAGCAAAGGAATGGGTACAGAATGGGATAAGGAGGTTGTAGGGAAAGTGGACCCCCAGAAAAGAGTTCTGTGCCTAGCACAAGTTTTCTTGAGATGTCGAACTGCCTTTGCTAATGGAGTTTAAGTTTCTTTACCTCTTAAGTGATCTCTTCTAGGTTGACCTAGAACAGAAATCTTTGGTTAGCTTTGGCTAAGTGGAGAAGTAGTGTTTCACGGTGACATATGTGATCCTTCCTGACTGTTTGCAGCCCTTTTGATATCGATGCCTTGCTTCTGCTGCTGCTGCCGCCGCCGCTGCTGCTAAGTCGTTTCAGTCGTGTCCGACTCTGTGCGACCCCATAGACGGCAGCCCACCAGGCCCCGCAGTCCCTGGGGTTCTCTAGGCAAGAACACTGGAGTGGGTTGCCATTTCCTCCTCCCATGCATGAAAGTGAAAAGTGAACGTGAAGTCGCTCAGTGGTGTCCGACTCTTAACCACCCCATGGACTGCAGCCTACCAGGCTCCTCCATCCATGGGATTTTCCACGCAAGAGTACTGGAGTGGGGTGCCATTGCCTTCTCCCATATCTATGCACAAGCCTGCCTAAATCATTGACTTCTAGCTAGCTTTGGGATGCCAATGACCATCCACCCTTACCAGGCAACAGAGAAGAGAAAAACACTTACCACAGGAGGTCCTGGTAAGGAACAAGGAACTAACAAGCTCCCGCCAACCAGGATTCTGCAGAGGTCAACAAGAGGTCAGTAAGAGATGGAAGACTGCAGTCCAGAGGTCCTAGCAACTTCCATCTTGCAGCAGAGACCCAGCATAGTCAAAACGAATTCAATGTTGCAAAAAATAAGTAAACAAATAAAGGACAGAAGTTCTTTGAACACATGACTGAGATTAGGGGTGAGGCAGTACATGTACGGTGCCCGGAAAATCTTAAAGTATGAGAAAGGAAAGAAATTAAAGACAATTATCAAGCTGTCCAAACTGATAAAAACGAAAGATTACACGGTTTTTTCTGTATATATTAGCAGATAATAATCTGAAAAGGAATTAAAAAAAATTCCCTTTCAATAATGTCAACATGAATACAACACTTTGCCATGGATGTAACGAGGATGACAAGACTGGCACACTGGAACTTATACACCCTGGCTGAAAACTATCCTGAATACATGGACAGATATTCCATAACAATGGAAAGACTTAAGATGGCAATACCATGGAATGCATCTTCAATCTGAAATGAAGATTTGATATGATTTGATCGCTCAGAGCTTTTGTGTCATCAATTGTTATTAAAGTATAAATGAGATAGAGAAAGCTGCTGACTTAGACTTGAGGCGGGGTGTACGCCCTGCTGGTCTCTAGCCAGATATTTTACAGGCACTAGCAGTCAGCTAAGGAAGGAAAGGCACTGTCTCAGGGAATGGCACCAGGCCCCTCCCCCACGACATGCCTTGAGGTCACATTGGCAGCAGGTGAGTCATCCTGGGCCAAAAACTGATTGACATGAATCTTGAAGAAAGGCAGTATTCCAGGCAAATATATCATTTCCTTAACATAGATTAGGAGAACAAGGTACGAGGAAAACATACAGTTTTGTTCAAGTCGCTTCTGAGCCTATTGGGGGAACCGACCTGAAGCCAGAGTCCAGCGGATATACATAGGATATTTACATCGCTTAAGACAAACATTTCCTCAGGAACAAATGCATTGCTTAGCTCAAGGTTTGTCTGCGAAATTCTTACACATCAGGAGATGGCTCCGAGCTGGGTTTCTACACACAAGAACATGAATGCAAAGGACAAGACTGCACAGCCCATCTGCCCCCCTTCCCCACAGCCAGCAGCATTTCCAAGTGACCTCCTAAGGCCTTCCCCAAAATACAGGGGCACCTCTGGGTTTCCTGTTTCAAGCTCTTCGAACACTTTTCTTAAAAAAAAAAAAATCCTGCACACTTCTTGATAGAATGCCACAGTGCAAGGAAAACAGGCCTTCAATACTTAAACCTCCCTGTGCCAAACACATGGGGCTTGGTTTTGTTTTGTTTTGTTTTTTAATTACACCACCACATAATTTAAACTTTTTACAATTTCTAATTATTCAGTACCAAAACACCAAACTTTTATTGCACAAGGTCCCCATGAAAAGGCCCACGCATCAGGACAGCCACAGATTCTGCCATGAAAGGGCAGCAAGGTGCCCTCCCCACTTCTTTGCTGCCTGGGCGGCCACCAGGGTTTGAAATCCATGCACCCTACTAAGTTTCTAGGGTGCAATTCGTGGACCCTTCCCTTTCCCAACCCAGCAGGTGCTCAAGGGCCCGCTGGCTTACAAAGTGCCAGAAGCAGCGCTGGGCCAGCCGGCAAGAATTCAGTGTTCTGTCCCTTGGACTTCCAGCGGACACTAGGCTGCTTGGAAGAACCGCGCAGACTCTGAGATTTTTCAGCAGAGGGGTGGAGCGGTAAAGGCCTTGACCCCAAAGGCAAGGCCTTTCTGCGACCGCCAGTTTGGGGAGCTCCGAGAATGTGCCAACAGACGGCGGAATACTTGGTTCCCTGCTCCACGCAGTCCCAGTTCCCTTACCTGTGGTCCGCAGCCCTCCGCTGCACCCATGGGATGGCGATCCTTGGGGACCCAGGAGCGGACGAAATGGGAGTTCCCAGCCGCAGTTGCAACCCCCGAGAGCGCAACTGGGAACCCCTCCCCATCCCCCCCATGAGCCGACCCCCGCCCCGCGCCGCCAGGGTTAGCCCCGCCCCTGCCGCGCTCCCGGCGCGTTTTCAGCCTCAGTGTCCACCTCCGAGAGCACAACTGGGAAGCCCGCCCCCACCCCCGCCAGAAGCCGACTCCCGCCCCACGCCGCCCGCGTTTGCCCCGCCCCTGCACGGTCCAGGTACCTTCCCAGCTTCTAGCGTTCACGCCCGGGTAGGAGCAGGATGTAGGAGTATGGGAGATGTGTCTGGAGCCTGACAGCCTCAGCTCCGCTCTGGCCTGCCCTTTGGACCTAGGAGCCAGGCCAACTTGCAGAGGGCTTAGGGCCCCATTGTATGCAAACTACCAAGGCCTACCGCAAGGAGAGCTCTGTCCGAGGGAAGGGAAGCGCCCCAGGCTGCGTTCCCAAGCTGTTGCTTGGCAATGCAGACTCAGCGGTAAACGGAGGGAATCAGGGTCCTAGTGCCCCTGTCTTGGGGAGGAAGCTCCACAGCCAGAGTGTTCCTCCCTTTGTGCCCAGAAAGCGCCTGCCAGACTGGGCTTCCCCGGAGCTCTGTTGCAGAGCAGAGACGTGTGGATGTGTTTTGGGGCCTTGACATGTGCGTTTGGGCTCCCTAGCACAGCCCCAGCGTGGGGGAACCAGCCCCTGAGCAGAGAGCTCCAGGCAGTGCTCTGTGCTCTGGATTGGAAGCCCACTCCCAGCACGCGGGAGAATAGAGTCAGGCCGCCGTCGGGTGCTTGCAAGCCTGTATTGGGAAGGACCGAATGAGCTTCCACTCCGGCGGAGCTCCAGATCTGCACCCAGGCGCGATATTGCAGAGCCCCGGCCTAGAGGCTGCTCTGCCTGGGCGAGCCTCGCCAAGCCCTTCCCAGCTTCTAGCTTTCGCGCAGGGGAAGGAACAGACTGCGGAAGTGGGGGAGACGTGACTGGCGGGCGCCTTACTGGCCTCAGCTCCGCTCTTCCTTTCCCTTTGCACCTATGATCCATGCCTCCTTGCAGAGGGCTTAGGGACCGAAGGAGAGCTCTGTCAGAGGGAAGGGAAGCGCCCCAGGCTGCATTCCCAAGCTGTTGTTTAGCCGCCCAGACTCAGCGCTGCACAGGGGTAATCAGGCTCTCTGTGGCCGCAGCTTCACACACAGGTGTGTCTCCGTAGGAATCAAGAAAGATCCTGACAGAGTGAGGTTCATTAGAGCTATACTAAAGAGCAAAGGCTTGTCCATGTGGTCTTGCCTTCCCCTGTGCCTTTGGGTCTCCAGGCTCGGCCCCAGCTCCGTGGAAACAACCCCTGAGAAAATATCTTCAAGATCCACTTTTCCCAGTGTCTGGGAACCGGGGTTCGTAGGAGGAGAGAAAAGCACGCCTCCATCGGGAACGAAAAGGCAGTCCACCTGCCTGTGTTTTGAAGCCTCTATTTGGAAGGAATGGGTTAGCTTCTCCTAAAGGAGACCTCCAGATCTGCTCAGAAGTCGGTAATTCCAGAGGCAGGGTACTGGTTCCTGACTGCCCTTTGCTAGCCTTGCAAAGATATTCCTAGATTCTAGAGTTATTTTCCATGAAGGAGCAGGCTTCGGGAATGTGTCAGACGGGACTGGCTCCTTATTGACCTCAGCTCAGCTATTGCCTTTCCATTCAAACTAGGGCAAGGCCCTACTTTATGAAGGGTAAGGGTCTTCTTCTTTGCAAACTGCCAAGGGCTACAGCAATGAGACCTCTGTCAAGGTGAGGGAAGCCTAAGAGGATGGATTCTCAAGCAGGTGCTTTGCCACAAAGCATCAGCACGCCACGAAGAGAATCAAGCTCCCTGTGCACCAATGTTGGGAGTGTAGCTTCACACACAGAGTTGTCTCTATAGGAGCCAAGAATGTTCCTGAGAGATTAGGTTCACTAAACCTCTCCTACAGAGCATAGACCTGTCAATGTGGTTTTGCCTTCCCCTGTGAGTTGGGTCCTCGAGGTCCGCCACACCTCTGGGGAAACTGTCCCTGAGAAAAGATCTCCAGGAACCGCTTCGCCGAGGCTGGGAAATGCTGTTCACAGGAAGTAAGGCAAGCGAATCTCCTACAGAGTAAAAGAGGCCTTACAGTCCCTGGAGGAGCAGGCTGCCAGAGTGTGTGAAACCTGACTGTTGCCTTACTGGCCTCAGCTCCGCCATTGCCTGTTCATCCGAGCTAGCACCCAGGCCTACTTGGAAAAGCGTTTGGGTGCAGATTTCTACAAAGTGCCAAGGGCTACAGCAGTGAGAATTCTCTCGGTGGTAAGGGAGAGCATTTTATGGATTCTCAAGCTGTTTTCTGAACGACAGCGTCAAAATGAACAGAGAGAATCAGGCTCTCTGTGCCCCTATGTTAGGTACGCAGCTTCACACACAGAGGTGTCTCTATAGGAGCCAAGAATGCTCCTGAGAGATGAGGTTCACTAGAGGTCTGCTACAGAGCATAGACCTGTCCATGTGGTCTTGCCTTCCCCTGTGCCTTTGGGCCCCGGGCTCGGCCCCAGCTCCGTGGAAAGAACCCCTGAGAAAATATCTTCAAGACCCGCTTTTCCCAGAGGCTGGGAACTGGGGTTCATATGAGGAGAGAAAAGCAAGCCTCCTTCGGGCACGAAAGGCTGCCAACCTGCCTGTGTTTTGAAGCCTCTATTTGGAAGGAATGGGTTAGCTTCTCCTAAAGGAGACCTCCAGATCTGCTCAGAAGTCGGTAATTCCAGAGGCAGGGTGCTGGTTCCTGACTGCCCTTTGCCAGCCTTGCAGAGACATTCCAAGATTCTAGAGTTATATTCCATGAAGGAGCAGGGTTCGGGAATGTGCCAGAGGGGACTGGCTCCTTATTGGCCTCAGCTCAGCTATTGCCTTTCCATTCAAACTAGGACAAGGGCCTACTTTATGAAGTGTAAGGGTCTTCTTCTTTGAAACTGCCAAGGGCTACAGCAATGAGACCTCTGTCAAGGTGAGGGAAGCCTAAGAGGACGGATTCTCAAGCAGGTGCTTTGCTACAAAGCATCAGCACCCCACGGAGAGAACCAAGATCCCTGTTCCCCAATGTTGGGAGTGTAGCTTCACACACAGAGTTGTCTCTATAGGAGCCAAGAATGTTCCTGAGAGATTAGGTTCACTAAACCTCTCCTACAGAGTATAGACCTGTCCATGTGGTTTTTCCTTTCCCTGTGAGTTGGGTCCCCGAGGTCCACCACACCTCCGGGGAAACTGTCCCTGAGAAAAGATCTCCAGGAACCGCTTCACTGAGGCTGGGAAACGCTGTTCACAGGAAGTAAGGCAAGCGAATCTCCTGCAGAGAAAAAGAGGCCTTACTGTCCCTGGAGGAGCAGGCTGCCAGAGTGTGTGAAACCTGACTGTTGCCTTACTGGCCTCAGTTCCACCATTGCCTGTTCCTCCGAACTAGGACCCAGGCCTATTTGGAGAAGCGTTTGGCTGCGGATTTCTACAAAGTGCCAAGGGCTACAGCAGCGAGAATTCTCTCAGCGGTAATGGAGAGCATTTTATGGATTCTCAAGCTGTTTTCTGAACGACTGCGTCAAAATGAACTGAGAGAATCAGGCTCTCTGTGCCCCTATGTTAGGTACGCAGCTTCACACACAGAAGTGTCTCTATAGGAGCCAAGAATGTTCCTGAGAGATGAGGTTCACTAGAAGTCTGCTACAGAGCATAGACCTGTCCATATGGTTTTGCCTTGCCCTGTGAGTTGGGTCCCCGAGGTCCGCCCCAGCTCAGGGGAAGGAGCCTCTGAGAAAAGATCTCCAGGGACCACTATTCCCCCAGGCTGGCAAACGCAGTTCACAGGAGGTAACGCAAGCGAGCCTCCTGCAAGGCACAACAGGTCTTAGTGTCCCTGGACGATCAGGCTGCCAGATTGTGTGAGACCTGACTGGTGCCTTACTGGCCTCAGCTCTGCCATTGCATGTTCCTCCGATCTAGGACCCAGGCCTACTAGGAGAAGGGTTTGGGTATGGATTTCTAAATACTGCCAAGGGGTATAGCAATGAGAACTGTGTCACGGGTAAGGAAGAGCATTGTATGGATTTTCAAGCTGTTGTTTGAACGACAGCTTCAAAGCTGCACAGAGAGAATCAGACTCTGTGTCTCCATGTTCGGTACACAGCTTCACAGACAGGGGTGTCTCCATAGGAAACAAGAATGTTCCTGACAGAGTGAGGTTCACTAGAGCTCTCCTAGAGAGTAAAGACTTGTCCATGTGGTTTTTCTTCCCCTGTGCGTTTGGGGCTCCAGGCTCGGCCCCAGCTCCGTGGAAACAACCCCTGAGAAAAGATCTTCAAGATCCGCTTTTCCCAGAGGCTGGGATGTGGGGTTCATAGGAGGCGGGAAAAGCAGGCCTCCTTCAGAGAGCAAGAGGCAGCCAAGCGGCCTGCGTTTTGAAGCCTCTACTTGGAAGAATGGGTTAGCTTCCCTAAGGGAGACCTCCAGATCTGTTCAGAAGTCGGTAATTCCAGAGGCAGTGTGCAGGGTCCTGACTGCCCTTTGCCAACCTTGCAAAGACATTCCTAGATTCTACAGTTATCTTCCTGAAGAAGCAGGCTTTGGGAATATGTCGGACTTGACTGGCGCCTTATTGGCCTCAGCTCAGCTATTGCCTTTCCATTCAAAGTAGGACAAAGGCCTACTTTATGAAGGGTAAGGGTCTTCTTCTTTCCAAACTGCCGAGGGCTACAGCAATGAGACCTCCGTAAATGCGAGGGAAGCATAAGCGGATGGATTATCAGGAAGGTTCTTTGCCACCAAGCATCAGCACCCCACGGAGAGAATCAGGCTCCCTTTGCCCCTATGTGGGGTGTGTAGATTCACACACAGTGGTGTCTCTACAGGAGCCAAGAATGTTCCTGAGAGATGAGGCTCACAAGAGCTATCCTACAGAGTGCTCACCTGTACATGTGGTTTCACCTTCCCCTGTGAGTTGGGTCCCCGAGGTCCGCCCCAGCTCCGAGAAAACAGCCTCTGAGAAAAGATCTCCAGGAACCGCTTTTCGCCCAGGCTGGGAAAAGCTGTTCACAGGAAGTAAGGCAAGTGAGCCTCCTGCAGAGAAAAAGAAGCCTTACTGTCCCTGGAGGAGCAGGCTGCCAGAGTGTGTGAAAACTGACTGGTGCCATAATGGTCTTAGCTCCGCCATTGCTTGTTCCTCCGAACTGGGACTCAGGCCTACTTGGAGAAGGGTTTAGGTGCAGATTTCTACAAACTGCCAAGGGCTACTGCAATGAGAACTCTCTCAGAGGTAAGGGCGAGAATTGTATGGATTCTCAAGCTGTTTTCTGAACGACAGCATTAAACCTGCACAGAGAGAATCAGGCTCTCTGCCGCCATGTTGGGTACGCAGTTTCACACACAGAGGTGTCCGCATAGGAGCCAAGAACGTTCGTCAAAGACTGAGGTTCACTAGAGCTCTCTTAGAGAGCAAAGACTTGTTCATGTGGTTTTGCCTTCCCCTGTATGTGTGGGTCTCTGGGCATAACCCCAGCTCCGTGGAAACAACCCCTGAGCAAAGATCTCCAAGATCTGCTTTTCCCCCATGCTGGAAACCAGGGATCATAGGAGGCAGGAAAAGCAAGCCTCCTTCAGGCAAGAAGAGGCAGCCAACCGGCCTGTGTTTGGAAGCCTCTATTTGCAAGGAATGGGTTAGCTTCTCCAGAAGGAGACCTCCAGATCTGCTCAGAAGATAGATATTCCAGAGGCAGGGTCGAGGTTCCTGACTGCCCTTTGCCAGCCTTGCAAAGACATTCCTAGATTCTAGCAATATTTTCCATGAAGGAGCAGGCATCGGGAATATGTCACAGTTGACGGGGGCCTCACTGGCCTCAGCTCAGCTATTGCCTTTCCTTTCAAACTAGGATCAGGGCCTACTTGGTGAAGGGTAAGGGTCTGCTTCTTTCCAAACTGCCAAGAGACACAGCAATGAGACCTCTGTCAAGGCGAGGGAAGCGTAAGCGGATGGATTCTCAAACAGGTGCTTTGCCACAAAGCATCAGCACCCCATGGAGAGAATCAGGCTCCCTGTGCCCCTATGTTCGGTGTGTAGCTTTACACACAGAGGTGTCTCTGTACGAGCCAAGACTGTTCCTAAGAGATGAGACACACTAACGTCTCCTACAGAGCATAGACCTGTCCATGTGGTTTTTCCTTCCCCTGTGAGATGGGTCCCCGAGGTCCACCCCAGCTCTGGGGATAGAGCCCCTGAGAAAAGATCTCCAGGAACCGCTGTTTGCCCAGGCTGGGAAACGCAGTTCACAGGAGGCCAGGCAAGCGAGCCTCCCACAGGGAAAAATAGGCCTTACTGTCCCTGGAGGAGCACGCTGCCAGAGTGTGTGACACCTGACTGGTGCCTTACTGACCTCAGCTCCGCCACTGCATGGCCATCCAAACCAGGACCCAGGCCTACTTGGAGAAGGGTTTGGGTGCGGATTTGTAAAAACTGCCAAGGGTTACAGCAATGAGAAGTCTCTCAGAGGTAAGGGAGAGCATTGTATGGATTCTTAAGCTGTTGTTTGAACGACAGCTTCAAAGCTGCAAAGAGAGAATCAGGCCCTGTGTGCCCCCTTGTTGGGTACGCAGCTCCACACACAGAGGTATCCCCGTGGAATCCAAGACTTTCCTCACATACTGAGGTTAACTAGAGTTCTCCTACAGAGCAAAGACTTGTCCATGTGGTTTTGCCTTCCTCTGTGCGTGTGGGTCTCCGGGCTCGGCTCCAACTCCGTTGAAATAGCCCCTGAAAAAAGATCTCCAAGAACCACTTTTCCCCCAGGCGGGAAGCGGAGTTCACAGGAAGCGGAACAAGCAAGCCTCCTTCGGGCAAGTAGATGCAGCCAACTAGCCTGTGTTTGGAAGCCTCTATTTGGAAGGAATGGTTAGCTTCTCCAAAAGAAGACCTCCAGATCTGCTCAGAAGATGGAAATTCCAGAGGCAGGGTCGAGGTTCCTGACTGTCCTTTACCAGCCTTGCAAAGACATTTCTAGATTCTAGCGTTATTTTCCATGAAGGAGCAGGCTTCAGGAATATGTCAGACTTGACTGGCGCCTTACTGGCCTCAGCTCAGCTATCGCCTTTCCGTTCAAACTAGGACAAGGGCCTACTTGGTGAAGGGTAAGGGTCTGCTTCTTTCCAAACTGCCAAAGGCTACAGCAAAGAGACCTCTGTCAAAGAGAGGGAAGTGGAAGCGGATGGATTCTCAAACAGGTGCTTTGCCACAAAGCATCTGTACCCCACGGAGAGAATCAGGCTGCATTTGCCCCTATGTTGGGTGTGTAGCTTCAAACACAGAGGTGTTTCTATAGGAGCCCAGAATGTTCCTGGGAGATGAGGTTCACTAGAGCTCTGCTACAGAGCATAGACCTGTCCATATGGTTTTGCCTTCCCCTGTGAGTTGGGTTCCCGATGTTCGCCCCAGCTCCGAGGAAGAAACCCCTGAGAAAACACCTCCAGGAACTGCTTTTCGTCCAGACTGGGAAATGCAGTTCACAGAAGGCAAGGCAAGCGAGCCTCCTGCAGAGAAAAAGAGGCCTTACTGCCCCTGGAGGAGCAGGCTGCAAGAGTGTGTGAGACCTGACTGGTGCCTTACTGGCCTCAGCTCCGCCATTGCATGTTCCTCTGAACTAGGACCCAGGCCTACTAGGAGAAGGGTTTGGGTGCGGATTTCTAAAAAACTGCCAAGGGCTACAGCAATGAGAACTCTCTCAGAGATAAGGGAGAGAATTGTATGGATTCTCAAGCTGTTTTCTGAACGACAGCGTTAAACCTTCACAGAGGGAATCAGGCTCTCTGACCCCATAAGTTGTCCCTGTAGGAACCAAGAACGTTCGTCAAAGACTGAGGTTCACTAGAGCTCTCTTAGAGAGCAAAGACTTGTTCATGTAGTTTTGCTTTCCTCTGTATGTGTGGGTCTCCGGGCATAACCTCAGCTCCGTGGAAACAACCCCTGAGCAAAGATCTCCAAGATCTGCTTTTCCCCCATGCTGGGAACCAGGGATCATAGGAGGCAGGAAAAGCAAGCCTCCTTCGGGCAAGAAGAGGCAGCCAACTAGCCTGTGTTTGGAAGCCTCTATTTGCAAGGAATGGGTTAGCTTCTCCAGAAGGAGACCTCCAGATCTGCTCAGAAGATAGATATTCCAGAGGCAGGGTCGAGGTTCCTGACTGCCCTTTGCCAGCCTTGCAAAGACATTCCTAGATTCTAGCGCTATTTTCCATGAAGGAGCAGGCATCGGGAATATGTCAGAGTTGACTGGTGCCTTACTGGCCTCAGCTCAGCTATTGCCTTTCCTTTCAAACTAGGATCAGGGCCTACTTGGTAAAGGGTAAGGGTCTGCTTCTTTCCAAACTGCCAAGGGACACAGCAATGAGACCTCTGTCAAGGCGAGGGAAGCGTAAGCGGATGGATTCTCAAACAGGTGCTTTGCCACAAAGCATCAGCACCCCACGGAGAGAATCAGGCTCCCTGTGCCCCTATGTTCGGTGTGTAGCTTTACACACAGAGGTGTCTCTGTACGAGCCAAGAATGTTCCTAAGACTTGAGATTCACTAAGGTCTCCTACAGAGCATAGACTTGTCCGTGTAGTTTTGCCTTCCCCTGTGAGTTTGGTCCCCGAGGTCCACCCCAGCTCCGGGGAAACAACTCCTTAGAAAAGATCTCCAGGAACCGCTTTTCGCCCAGGCTGGGAAACGCAGTTCACAGGAGGCAAGGCAAGCGAGACTCCTGCAGGGAAAAAGAGGCCTTACTGTCCCTGGAGGAGCAGGCTACCAGAATGTGTGACACCTGACTGGTGCCTTACTGACCTCAGCTCCGCCATTGCATGGCCATCCAAACCAGGACCCAGGCCTACTTGGAGAAGGGTTTGGGTGCGGATTTCTAAAAACTGCCAAGGGCTACAGCAATGAGAACTCTCTCAGAGGTAAGGGAGAGCATTGTATGGATTCTCAAGCTGTTGTTTGAATGACAGCTTCAAAGCTGCAAAGAGAGAATCAGTCTCTCTGTGCCCCCTTGTTGGGTACGCAGCTTCACACACAGGGGTGTCTCCATAGGAGTCAAGAACGTTCCTGACAGAGTAAGTTTCACTTAGAGGTCTCCTGGAGAACAAAGACTTGTCCATGTGGTTTTCCTTCCCCTGTGCAATTGGGTCTCTGGTCTCGGCCCCAGCTCCATGGAAAAAACCCCTGAGAAAAGATCTTCAATATCCGCTTTTCCCAGAGCCTGGGAAGCTGGGTTCATAGGAGGCAGGAAAAGCAAGCCTCCTTCGGGCACGAAGAGGCAGCCGACCGGCCTGTTTTTGGAAGTCTCAATATGGAAGGAATGAGTTAGATTCTCCTAAAGGAGACCTCCAGATCTGCTTAGAAATCGGTAATTCCAGAGGCAGGGTGCAGGCTCCTGACTGCCCTTTGCCAGCCTTGCAGAGACATTCCTAGATTCCAGCGTTATTTTCCATGAAGGAGCAGGCTTCGGGAATATGTCAGACTTGACTGGCGCCTTATTGGCCTCAGCTCAGCTCTTGCCTTTCCTTTCAAACTAGGACAAGGGCCCACTTTATGAAAGGTAAGGGTCCTCTTCTTTCCAAACTGCCAAGGGCTACAGCAATGAGACCTCTGTCAAGGCGAGGGAAGCGTAAGCTGATAGATTCTCAAGCAGGTGCTTTGCCACAAAGCATCAGCACCCCATGGAAAGAATCTGGCTCCCTTTGCCCCTACGTTGCGTGTGTAGCTACACACACAGAGGTGTCTCGATAGGAGCCAAAAATGTTCCTGAGAGAGGAGGTTCACTGTTGGGGGCCAGAGTGAGGCACTCCGCCCATGGCAAAGGTCATGAGGAAGGAGGCTCGACATACGCAAAGGCGGGATCGAGCCTCAGGAGTCCCCCTGGAAATCCTCGAGCATCTACCCCCATAACCAGAGCCTGCCTACCTTACTATTTTGTGCTCTCACCTACACCTCTGACTTTACGGGGGGCTGTCCCCCACCACCTCTTTCGGAGAAGGAGTTAACCTAGAGCTCCAGTTGATAAAAACCCCTGGGTGTGACAAGAGTGTTTTAACCTACAAACTCCTCTGAAGGTTCTCTAGCCTGCCTGACAGGCTTGTCCGGCCACATGTGATTGCTCACAGCCTCCCAACCATGAGAGGCACGAGATGCTTTAAACCTTCTAAAAACAGGTTCCTTAGAAAAGTTAGAAAATTATTAGTATAAGTATAATGGGCTGATTAGAAATCATATTGGTGAAGGGTTTTTCATTTGTTGAGCTGATGTTTACTGCTAAGTCTCCACATCCCCTGCCCTTATACACATTAATGAATATATAGAAGAAATAAGTATTAACCTTTGATATAAATCACGTTAGACCTTAGGCTAAGTAAATTCTTTCCTTAACTAAAACCCACTACACCCTCACCCTATAGGAATGTAACTTTATTTGGGTGGCGTCTGTTTTAAGAATAATCACCCCTGGAGAAATAAGTGTCCTGGTTGACTGACCGCTGTCACAAGGAGAGGGTCGTAAATTGTCAGCAGGCCCCCCGGCCAGAAGATGATGTAACACCCCTAAGACCTCTGTATACTTTTGTATGAAGCACCTGACTTTGATAAAAGTCAGGACTGCTGACCCCACGTGACTTTTGCATAACATCTCAGTGTATAAAAGTAGACCATGGAAAATAAAGAATTGGGATCAGTTTCTCGAAATACTGGTCTCCCCATGTCTCTCTCTCTCTCTCTCACTCTGGTTGAGTCTCCATCTGGAGCGCGGAACCCACCAAGCTTACTAATTTTGCCTGGGCTTCTAAGATCCGACCGGGGAGGCCTCAGTGTCTCCTCTCCTTCGGGAGAACGGAAGGACGCCTGCGGCCTACGTAAGTGGTGCAAGCTTCTTGTCTTGAAGTTTTATTGGTCCCCCGCGTAAACCAAGCTACTCAGCCTCTTTTCTCCACTGAATTTTCCTACTGAGCTATCCTCATTTTATTTCTCTTTATATCCTTAATTAACGTTTAATTAAGCAGTTGTTCCCTGACCCTCGCCTACGCCGTCTCTGCTTCAAATACCCTGGATCAGCTGGGGCTGGACCCCGGCAGTTCACTAGAGATCTCCTACAGAGCATAGACCTGTCCATTTGGTTTTGCCTTCCCCTGTGAGTTGGGTCCCCGAGGTCCGCCCCAACTCCGGGGAAACAGCCCCTGAGAAAAGATCTCCAGGAACTGCTTTCTGCCCAGGCTGGGAAACGCTGTTCACAGGAAGTAAGGCAAGCGAGCCTCCTGAAGGGAAATAGAGGCCTTACTGTCCCTGGAGGAGCAGGCTGCCAGAGTGTGTGACACCTGACTGGTGCCTTACTGGCCTCAGCTCCGCTATTGCATGTTCATCTGAACTTGAACCCAGGCCTACTTGGAGAAGTGTTTGTGTGCCGATTTCCAGAAACTGCGAAGGGCTACAGCAATGATAACTCTCTCAGTGGTAAGGGAGAGCATTGTGTGAATTCTCAATTTGTTGTTTGAACGACAGCGTCAAAGCTGCACAGAGAGAATCAGGTCTCTGTGTCTCTATGTTGGCTATGCAGCTTCCCACACAGAGATGTCCCCGTTGGAGCCAAGAACATTCCCCATAGAGTGAGGTTCACTAGAGCACTCCTAGAGAGCAAAGACTTATCCATGCGGTTTTCCCTTCCCCTGTGCGTGTTGGTCTCCGGGATCGGCCCCTGCTCCGTGGAAACAGCCTCTGAGAAAAGATCTCCAAGAACCTCTTATCCCCCAGGCTGGGAAGCGGAGTTCGCAGAGGTGGGATAAGCAAGCTTCCTTCGGCAAGAAGAGACAGCCAACCGGCCTGTGTTTGGAAGCCTATATTTGCAAGGAATGGGTTAGTTTCTCCTGACCGAGACCTCCGGATGTGCTGAGAAGATAGAAATTCCAGAGGCAGGGTCGAGGTTCCTGACTGCCCTTTGCCAGCCTTGCAAAGACATTCCCAGATTCTAACGTTATTTTCCATGAAGGAGCAGGCATCGGGAATATGTCAGACTTGACTGGCGCCTTACTGGCCTCAGCTCAGCTACTGCCTTTCCATTCAAACAAGGACAAGGGCCTACTTGGTGAAGGGTAAGGGTCTGCTTCTTTCCAAACTGCCAAGGACTACAGCAATGAGACCTCTGTCAAGGTGAGGGAAGCCTATGCGGATGGATTCTTAGCAGGTGCTTTGCCACAAAGCATCAGCACCCACGGAGAGAATCAGACTCCCTTTGCCACTATGTTGGGTGTGTAGCTTCATGCACAGAGGTGTCTCTGTAGAAGCCAAGAATGTTCCTGAGAGATGAGGTTCACTAGAGCTCTCCTACAGAGCATAGACCTGTCCATGTGGTTTTGTCTTCCCCTGTGAGTTGGGCCCCCGAAGTCCGACCCAGCTCCAGGGAAACAGCCCCTGAGAAAAAATCTCCAGGAACAGCTTTGCGCCCAGGCTGGGAAATGCAGTTCACAGGAGGCAAGGCAAGCGAGCCTCCCGCAGGGAAAAAGAGGCCTTACTGCTCCTGGACGATCAGGCTGCAAGAGTGTGTGAGACCTCACTTGTGCCTTACTGGCCTCAGCTCCGCCGTTGCCTGTTGTTCCGAGCTAGGACCCAGGCCTACTTGGAGAAGGGTTAGGGTGCGGATTTCTACAAACTGTCAAGGACGACAGCAATGAGAATTCTCTTAGCAGTAAGGGAGAGCATTGTATGGATTCTCAAGCTGTTGTTTGAATGACAGCTTCAAAGCTACACAGAGAGAATCAGGCTCTCTGTTCCCCTATTTTGGCTGTGCAGCTTCACACACAGAATTTGACTCTGTTGGAGCCAGAAATATTCCTGAAAGACTTAGGCTCACCAAAGCTGTCCTCCAGAGCAAAGACATTGGAAGTGGTTTTGCCTTCCCTTGCCAGTATGGGTCCACTAGCTTGGCCCCAGCTCTGGGGATACAGCCTCTGAAAAAAATCTTCCAAGAAGCGATTTTTCCTCCAGGCTGTTAAGCGGAATTCGCAGTTTGCAAGTTAAGGAAGCCTGCTTCGTGGAAGAGCAAGCAGCCAACTGGCCCTGTGTTAGGAAGCCTGTATTTGAAAGGAATGGGTTAGCTTCTACAGCGGGAGAACCTCAGATCTGCTCAGGGGGCTGAAATACTAGAGTCAGGGTCGAGGTTCTCCCTTGTCCTTTGCGCACCTTGCAAAGACATTCCTAGCTTCTAGCGTTAGTGCCCCTGTAGTAGCAGGCTGCAGGAGCGTGTGATAAATGACTGCCGCGTTCCTGTCCTCAGCTCCGCTATTAACTTTCTATTCGAACTAGAACCCAGGCCTACTTTGAGAGGGGTTAGGGTCCAGTGTTTCCAAACTGCCAAGGGCTACGGCAATGCGAGCTCTGTCAGAGGTAAGAAAAGAGCAATTGGTTGGATTCTTCAGCTGCTGCGTGGCTGCACAGCTTCCGCGCTGCATGGAGAGCATGAGGCTCCTTGTGGCCCTATTTTGGGTACGCAGCAACATGCACACAGAATGTCTGTGTTCACTTATGTACAGGCTTATGAACACTAGAGCTCTCCTACAGAGCAAAGACCACTCAGTGAGCTCCAAGAGATACCTGTCGCGGCTCAAGAAGAGAGTGGAGTCCTTTGCTTCCCCTCGAGATGAGGCCTGACTCCCCGGGTGAGTATGGAATGCAACCCCAAATCCCTGTCGCCTATGGAGAGGAACATTAAGTCCTGGATACAAGCCTAGATGAGGTCTAGTTTGCCCTTCAGTGAATGGAGCCCAATCCACAGCTCTCCCTGGCAACTCGAATGGAAGATTAGACTTCCTGGGCCAACACAAGAGGAAGCCTGAATTCCCCGTCGTAACTCGAGAATCCCACCGAAACTCGAGAAAATCCACGTGCTTCCCTCGTCATCACAAGATGAGGCCCTTTGTCCGCTACAGCATCTCAAGAGAAGTCCCACGTTCCATCCTGAAGTGCGAAACGGTACTTGGCACCCTTGATGCGACCCCAAAAGTTCCGCGACATACCAGACTCACTCAAGGGGAACACCGAGGTTCCCGGCACCACTTCATCTGACCCCTTCTCCTCTCCTGATTGCGACAGGAGGGTCGACTCCCCTTCTCTGTCTGCAAGGGGTTCCCGACCTTCCGGGCGCACCTCAGGATGAGGCCGGTCTCATGAGGAAGTTCGAGACGTAGCCTCGTGGGTGGTGCCACATGCCGAAAGACCCCAATTTCACGGTCCACTCTTGAAAAGAACCCGATGCCAGCACACCTCTTTGAAGGAAAACCTGTGGATGAAGGCACAACACGAAGGGGCACTGACACCCGCGTGCATCGTCCAGAAAAACCCGCAGGTCCCACAGACATTTCGACAAGTGGCCTGTCACCCTGTAAACAACTCGAAAGGCAAACGAAGGTCCATTCCTCAACAGAAGACTAAGTGTGACTCTCTTGTCCCTAGGGACCATGGGATCCGAGTCAGAAACGGAGAGGAAGCCTGAGGTTCCTGCGTCCACTCGAGATGAGGCCCTCTTCCATTGCACCACACCCAGTGGAGTCCCGAGAGGCCCCTACCAACTCCACAGTATCCCTGAGTTCTCAGAGGCACAATGAGAAGCTCCCTGAGGTCACAGGCACAAGTCGAGGGAACCCTGGGTTTTCTGCCATGACTCGAGAAAGACCTCGAGAGTGCTTCAAAATGTGTTGAGTCGCGATTCCCCTACCATGACTCGAGAGCCATGACACGCGCCCCCTCTTCACGCGCATGGAGACCTGACTAACCTGGCACTGCACGAGAGGCTCCCTGAGATCCTCATCGTACCTCGTGAGGAAACCCACACTGCCGCGGCAGCTCGAGGAAACACATGAGACACCCCGGTCATCGCGAGATGAGGGCCTTATATTCCTGCATGGCCTGGAGACCAATCACGAGTCCTCTCTCCAAACTGAAGAGCAGGCTGGACTCCATTGAGGCCGCTCAGGGGGCTCCAACAGATCCTTGTCACGACTCGAGAGGAGAGCGGAGTCCTTGGCTTCCCCTCGAGACGAGGCCTGACTCCCCGGGGGAGCCTGGAATGCAACCCCGAGATGCCTGCTTTCCCTGGAGAGGAATAGTAGGTCCCGGACACACGCCTAGGTGAGGTCTCTTCGGCCCTGCAGTGACTCGAGCGCAACCCCCAGATTTCCCTTGCAACTCGAGGGGAAGATTGGGCTTCCCAGGGCCAACCCAAGGGGAAGGCTGAGATCCCCGTCGTAACTCGAGAATCCCGCCGCAACTCGAGAAAAACCACGTGGTTCCAAACTCTTGGCAAGATGAGACCCTTGCCCGCGACGGCGTCTCAAGGGAAGTCCCCTCTTCCGCCCTGAAGGGCGGAAAGGATCCTGCCAGCCTTCATGCGAACCCCAAAAGTTCCCTGACACACCGGGTTCCCTCGAGGGGAACACCGAGGGTCCCGCAACCGCTTCCTCTGAGCCCCTTCTCCCCTCCTGATCGCGACAGGAGAGTCGATTCCCCTGCGTGGTCTGGAAGGGGTTCCAGGCCTTCCCGGGGCACCTAAGGATGAGGCCGGTCTCACGAGGAAATTCGAGACGAGCCACGTGGGTGGGGCCACATGGCGATCGCCCCCGGTTCCCCGGTCCGCCCTTGAGAAGGAACCGAGGCCCAGACCCCTCTTTGAAGGCAACCCTGTGGGTGAAGGCACAACACGAAGGGGCACTGCCACCCCCTTGCATGGTCCGCAAAGACCCGCGGGTTCCACACACAGCTCGACGAGGGGCCTGAGACCCCCTGAGCAACTCGAGAGGCCAGCGGGGTTCACTTCCTCAGACAAGACGAGGCCTGACTCTCCTGTCCCAACTCTGCAGGGACCCTGCGGTCGGAGTCCGAAACGGAGAGGAAGCCTGAGGTTCCTGCCTCCCCTCGAGGTGAGGCCCTCTTCCGTTGCGCCAGACCCAGCGGAGTCCCGAGGGGCCCCGCCACCTCCACAGGATCCCTCGCTTCTCAGAGGCACCCTGGGAAGTTCCCTAAGGTCCCCGGCAGAAGGCGAGGGAAACGAGGGTTTCCCGCCGCCCCCCGAGAAAGACCTCGAGAGTCCTTCTTCAACGCGTCTCGAGGCCCTAGTCCCCTCCCGTGACTCGAGAGCCAGGACGCGCTCCCCCTCGCCACGCGCATGAAGACCTGACTTCCCTGGCGCCGCACGAGAGGCTATCTGAGATCCTCGTCGTGCCTCGGGAGAAAACCCCCACGGGCGCCGCAGCTCGAGGAAACCCCTGAGACGCCCCCGTCCTCGCGAGCTGAGGGCCTTCTTTTCCTGCATGGCCTGGAGAGCAATCCCGGGTCCTCTCTCCAAACGGAAGAGGAGGCTGGACTCCCTTGAGGCCGCTCAGGGGGCTCCAAGAGACCCGCGTCGCGACTCGAGAGGAGAGCGGAGTCCTTGGCTTCCCCTCGAGACGAGGCCTGACTCCCCGGGGGAGCCTGGAATGCAACCCCGAGATCCCTGCCTTCCCTGGAGAGGAATATTAGGTCCCGGACACACGCCTAGGTGAGGTCTCTTCGGCCCTGCAGTGACTCGAGCGCAACCCCCAGCCTTCCCTCGCAACCCGAGGGGAAGATTGGGCTTCCCAGGGCCAACCCAAGGGGAAGGCTGAGATCCCCGTCGTAACTCGAGAATCCCGCCGCAACTCGAGAAAAATCACGTGGTTCCCACCTCTTGGCAAGATGAGGCCCCTGCCCGCCACGGCGTCTCAAGGGAAGTCCCCTGTTCCGCCCTGAAGGGTGAAACGGTCCCTGACAGCCTTCCTGCGACCCCCAAAAGTCCCCCGACACGCCGGGTTCCCTCGAGGGGAACACCGAGGGTCCCGGCACCGCTTCCTCTGAGCCCCTTCTCCCCTCCTGATCGCGACAGGAGAGGCGATTCCCCTGGGTGGTCTGGAAGGGGTTCCCGGCCTTCCCGGCGCACCTCAGGATGAGGCCAGTCTCACGAGGAAATTCGAGACGAGCCACGTGGGTGGTGCCACATGCCGAACGCCCCCGGTTCCCCGGTCCGCCCTTGAGAAGGACCCGAGGCCGGACCCCTCTTCGAAGACAACCCTGTGGGTGAAGGCACAACACGAAGGGGCACTGCCACCCCCGTGCATCGTCCGCAAAGACCCGCGGGTTCCACACACAGCTCGACGAGGGGCCTGAGACCCCCTGAGCAACTCGAGAGGCCAGCGGGGTTCCCTTCCTCAGACAAGACGAGGCCTGACTCTCCTGTCCCAACTCTGCAGGGACCCTGCGGTCGGAGTCCGAAACGGAGAGGAAGCCTGAGGTTCCTGCCTCCCCTCGAGGTGAGGCCCTCTTCCGTTGCGCCAGACCCAGCGGAGTCCCGAGGGGCCCCGCCACCTCCACAGGATCCCTCGCCTCCCAGAGGCACCCTGGGAAGTTCCCTAAGGTCCCCGGCAGAAGGCGAGGGACACGAGCGTTTCCCGCCGCCCCCCGAGGAAGACCTCGAGAGTCCTTCTTCAACGCGTCTCGAGGCCCTAGTCCCCTCCCGTGACTCCAGAGCCAGGACGCGCTCCCCCTCGCCACGCGCATGGAGACCTGACTTCCCTGGTGCCGCACGAGAGGCTCCCTGAGATCCTCGTCGTGCCTCGGGAGAAAACCCCCACGGGCGCCGCAGCTCGAGGAAACCCCTGAGACGCCCCCGTCCTCGCGAGCTGAGGGCCTTCTTTTCCTGCATGGCCTGGAGAGCAATCCCGGGTCCTCTCTCCAAACGGAAGAGGAGGCTGGACTCCCTTGAGGCCGCTCAGGGGGCTCCAAGAGCCCCGCGTCGCGACGCGAGTGGAGAGCGGAGTCCTTGGCTTCCCCTCGAGACGAGGCCTGACTCCCTGGTGGAGCATGGAATGCAACCCCGAGATCCCTGCCTTCCCTGGAGAGGAATATGAGGTCCCGGACACGCGACTAGGTGAGGTCTCTTCGGCCCTGCGGTGACTCGAGCGCAACCCCCAGCTTTCCCTCGCAACCCGAGGGGAAGATTGGGCTTCCCAGGGCCAACCCAAGGGGAAGGCTGAGATCCCCGTCGTAACTCGAGAATCCCGCCGCAACTCGAGAAAACCTACGTGGTACCCACCTCTTGGCAAGATGAGGCCCTTGCCCGCCACGGCGTCTCAAGGGAAGTCCCCTGTTCCGCCCTGAAGGGCGAAACGGTCCCTGACAGCCTTCCTGCGTCCCCCAAAAGTCCCCCGACACGCCGGGTTCCCTCGAGGGGAACACCGAGGGTCCCGGGACCGCTTCCTCTGAGCCCCTTCTCCCCTCCTGATGGCGACAGGAGAGGCGATTCCCCTGCGTGGTCTGGAAGGGGTTCCCGGCCTTCCCGGCGCACCTCAGGATGAGGCCGGTCTCACGAGGAAATTCGAGACGAGCCACGTGGGTGGGGCCACATGCCGAACGCCCCCGATTCCCCGGTCCGCCCTTGAGAAGGACCCGAGGCCCGGACCCCTCTTCGAAGGCAACCCTGTGGGTGAAGGCACAACACGAGGGGCACTACCACCCCCGTGCATCGTCCGCAAAGACCCGCGGGTTCCACACACAGCTCGACGAGGGGCCTGAGACCCCCTGAGCAACTCGAGAGGCCAGCGGGGTTCCCTTCCGCAGACAAGACGAGGCCTGACTCTCCTGTCCCAACTCTGCAGGGACCCTGCGGTCGGAGTCCGAAACGGAGAGGAAGCCTGAGGTTCCTGCCTCCCCTCGAGGTGAGGCCCTCTTCCGTTGCGCCAGACCCAGCGGAGTCCCGAGGGGCCCCGCCACCTCCACAGGATCCCTCGCCTCTCAGAGGCACCCTGGGAAGTTCCCTAAGGTCCCCGGCAGAAGGCGAGGGACATGAGGGTTTCCCGCCGCCCCCCGAGGAAGACCTCGAGAGTCCTTCTTCAATGCGTCTCGAGGCCCTAGTCCCCTCCCGTGACTCGAGAGCCAGGACGCGCTCCCCCTCGCCACGCGCATGGAGACCTGACTTCCCTGGCGCCGCTCGAGAGGCTCCCTGAGATCCTCGTCGTGCCTCGGGAGAAAACCCCCACGGGCGCCGCAGCTCGAGGAAACCCCTGAGACGCCCCCGTCCTCGCGAGCTGAGGGCCTTCTTTTCCTGCATGGCCTGGAGAGCAATCCCGGGTCCTCTCTCCAAACGGAAGAGGAGGCTGGACTCCCTTGAGGCCGCTCAGGGGGCTCCAAGAGCCCCACGTCGCGACTCGAGAGGAGAGCGGAGTCCTTGGCTTCCCCTCGAGACGAGGCCTGACTCCCCGGGGGAGCCTGGAATGCAACCCCGAGATCCCTGCCTTCCCTGGAGAGGAATATTAGGTCCCGGACACACGCCTAGGTGAGGTCTCTTCGGCCCTGCAGTGACTCGAGCGCAACCCCCAGCATTCCCTCGCAACCCGAGGGGAAGATTGGGCTTCCCAGGGCCAACCCAAGAGGAAGGCTGATATCCCCGTCGTAACTCGAGAATCCCGCCGCAACTCGAGAAAAACCACGTGGTTACCACCTCTTGGCAAGATGAGGCCCTTGCCCGCCACGGCGTCTCAAGGGAAGTCCCCTCTTCCGCCCTGACGGGCAAAACGGTCCCTGACAGCCTTCATGCGACCCCCAAAAGTCCCCCGACACGCCGGGTTCCCTCGAGGGGAACACCGAGGGTCCCGGCACCGCTTCCTCTGAGCCCCTTCTCCCCTCCTGATCGCGACAGGAGAGGCGATTCCCCTGCGTGGTCTGGAAGGGGTTCCCGGCCTTCCCGGCGCACCTCAGGATGAGGCCGGTCTCACGAGGAAATTCGAGACGAGCCACGTGGGTGGGGCCACATGCCGAACGCCCCCGATTCCCCGGTCCGCCCTTGAGAAGGACCCGAGGCCCGGACCCCTCTTCGAAGGCAACCCTGTGGGTGAAGGCACAACACGAAGGGGCACTGCCACCCCCGTGCATCATCTGCAAAGACCCGCGGGTTCCACACACAGCTCGACGAGGGGCCTGAGTCCCCCTGAGCAACTCGAGAGGCCAGCGGGGTTCCCTTCCTCAGACAAGACGAGGCCTGACTCTCCTGTCCCAACTCTGCAGGGGCCCTGCGGTCGGAGTCCAAAACGGAGAGGAAGCCTGGGGTTCCTGCCTCCCCTCGAGGTGAGGCCCTCTTCCGTTGCGCCAGACCCAGCGGAGTCCCGAGGGGCCCCGCCACCTCCACAGGATCCCTCGCCTCCCAGAGGCACCCTGGGAAGTTCCCTAAGGTCCCCGGCAGAAGGCGAGGGACACGAGCGTTTCCCGCCGCCCCCCGAGGAAGACCTCGAGAGTCCTTCTTCAACGCGTCTCGAGGCCCTAGTCCCCTCCCGTGACTCGAGAGCCAGGACGCGCTCCCCCTCGCCACGCGCATGGAGACCTGACTTCCCTGGCGCCGCACGAGAGGCTCCCTGAGATCCTCGTCGTGCCTCGGGAGAAAACCCCCACGGGCGCCGCAGCTCGAGGAAACCCCTGAGACGCCCCCGTCCTCGCGAGCTGAGGGCCTTCTTTTCCTGCATGGCCTGGAGAGCAATCCCAGGTCCTCTCTCCAAACGGAAGAGGAGGCTGGACTCCCTTGAGGCCGCTCAGGGGGCTCCAAGAGCCCCGCGTCGCGACTCCAGAGGAGAGCGGAGTCCTTGGCTTCCCCTCGAGACGAGGCCTGACTCCCCGGGGGAGCCTGGAATGCAACCCCGAGATCCCTGCCTTCCCTGGAGAGGAATATTAGGTCCCGGACACACGCCTAGGTGAGGTCTCTTCGGCCCTGCAGTGACTCGAGCGCAACCCCCAGCTTTCCCTCGCAACCCGAGGGGAAGATTGGGCTTCCCAGGGCCAACCCAAGGGGAAGGCTGAGATCCCCGTCGTAACTCGAGAATCCCGCCGCAACTCGAGAAAAACCACGTGGTTCCCACCTCTTGGCAAGAGGAGGCCCTTGCCCGCCACGGCATCTCAAGGGAAGTCCCCTGTTCCGCCCTGAAGGGCGAAACGGTCCCTGACAGCCTTCCTGCGACCCACAAAATTCCCCCGACACGCCGTGTTCCCTCGAGGGGAACACCGAGGGTCCCGGCACCGCTTCCTCTGAGCGCCTTCTCCCCTCCTGATCGCGACAGGAGAGGCGATTCCACTGCGTGGTCTGGAAGGGGTTCCCGGCCTTCCCGGCGCACCTCAGGATGAGGCCAGTCTCACGAGGAAATTCGAGACGAGCCACGTGGGTGGGGCCACATGCCGAACGCCCCCGATTCCCCGGTCCGCCCTTGAGAAGGACCCGAGGCCCGGACCCCTCTTCGAAGGCAACCCTGTGGGTGAAGGCACAACACGAAGGGGCACTGCCACCCCCGTGCATCGTCCGCAAAGACCCGAGGGTTCCACACACAGCTCGACGAGGGGCCTGAGACCCCCTGAGCAACTCGAGAGGCCAGCGGGGTTCCCTTCCTCAGACAAGACGAGGCCTGACTCTCCTGGTCCAACTCTGCAGGGACCCTGCGGTCGGAGTCCGAAACGGAGAGGAAGCCTGAGGTTCCTGCCTCCCCTCGAGGTGAGGCCCTCTTCCCTTGCGCCAGACCCAGCGGAGTCCCGAGGGGCCCCGCCACCTCCACAGGATCCCTCGCCTCTCAGAGGCACCCTGGGAAGTTCCCTAAGGTCCCCGGCAGAAGGCGAGGGACACGAGGGTTTCCCGCCGCCCCCCGAGGAAGACCTCGAGAGTCCTTCTTCAACGCGTCTCGAGGCCCTAGTCCCCTCCCGTGACTCGAGAGCCAGGACGCGCTCCCCCTCGCCACGCGCATGGAGACCTGACTTCCCTGGCGCCGCACGAGAGGCTCCCTGAGATTCTCGTCGTGCCTCGGGAGAAAACCCCCACGGGCGCCGCAGCTCGAGGAAACCCCTGAGACGCCCCCGTCCTCGCGAGCTGAGGGCCTTCTTTTCCTGCATGGCCTGGAGAGCAATCCCGTGTCCTCTCTCCAAACGGAAGAGGAGGCTGGACTCCCTTGAGGCCGCTCAGGGGGCTCCAAGAGACCCGCGTCGCAACTCGAGAGGAGAGCGGAGTCCTTGGCTTCCCCTCGAGACGAGGCCTGACTCCCCGGGGGAGCCTGGAATGCAACCCCGAGATCCCTGCCTTCCCTGGAGAGGAATATTAGGTCCCGGACACACGCCTAGGTGAGGCCTCTTCGGCCCTGCAGTGACTCGAGCGCAACCCCCAGCTTTCCCTCGCAACCCGAGGGGAAGATTGGGCTTCCCAGGCCCAACCCAAGGGGAAGGCTGAGATCCCCATCGTAACTCGAGAATCCCGCCGCAACTCGAGAAAAACCACGTGGTTCCCACCTCTTGGCAAGATGAGGCCCTTGCCCGCCACGGCATCTCAAGGGAAGTCCCCTGTTCCGCCCTGAAGGGCGAAACGGTCCCTGACAGCCTTCCTGCGACCCTCAAAAGTCCCCCGACACACCGGGTTCAATCGAGGGGAACACCGAGGGTCCCGGCACCGCTTCCTCTGAGCCCCTTCTCCCCTCCTGATCGCGACAGGAGAGGCGATTCCCCTGCGTGGTCTGGAAGGGGTTCCCGGACTTCCCGGCGCACCTCAGGAGGAGGCCGGTCTCACGAGGAAATTCGAGACGAGCCACGTGGGTGGGGCCACATGCCGAACGCCCCCGATTCCCCGGTCCGCCCTTGAGAAGGACCCGAGGCCCGGACCCCTCTTCGAAGGCAACCCTGTGGGGGAAGGCACAACAAGAAGGGGCACTGCCACCCCCGTGCATCGTCCGCAAAGACCCGCGGGTTCCACACACAGCTCGACGAGGGGCCTGAGACCCCCTGAGCAACTCGAGAGGCCAGCGGGGTTCCCTTCCGCAGACAAGACGAGGCCTGACTCTCCTGTCCCAACTCTGCAGGGACCCTGCGGTCGGAGTCCGAAACGGAGAGGAAGCCTGAGGTTCCTGCCTCCCCTCGAGGTGAGGCCCTCTTCCGTTGCGCCAGACCCAGCGGAGTCCCGAGGGGCCCCGCCACCTCCACAGGATCCCTCGCCTCTCAGAGGCACCCTGGGAAGTTCCCTAAGGTCCCCGGCAGAAGGCGAGGGACACGAGGGTTTCCCGCCGCCCCCCGAGGAAGACCTCGAGAGTCCTTCTTCAACGCGTCTCGAGGCCCTAGTCCCCTCCCGTGACTCGAGAGCCAGGACGCGCTCCCCCTCGCCACGCGCATGGAGACCTGACTTCCCTGGCGCCGCACGAGAGGCTCCCTGAGATCCTCGTCGTGCCTCGGGAGTAAACCCCCACGGGCGCCGCAGCTCGAGGAAACCCCTGAGACGCCCCCGTCCTCGCGAGCTGAGGGCCTTCTTTTCCTGCATGGCCTGGAGAGCAATCCCGGGTCCTCTCTCCAAACGGAAGAGGAGGCTGGACTCCCTTGAGGCCGCTCAGGGGGCTTCAAGAGCCCCGCGTCGCGACTCGAGAGGAGAGCGGAGTCCTTGGCTTCCCCTCCAGACGAGGCCTGACTCCCCGGGGGAGCCTGGAATGCAACCCCGAGATCCCTGCCTTCCCTGGAGAGGAATATGAGGTCCCGGACACACGCCTAGGTGAGGTCTCTTCGGCCCTGCAGTGACTCGAGCGCAACCCCCAGCTTTCCCTCGCAACTCGAGGGGAAGATTGGGCTTCCCAGGGCCAACCCAAGGGGAAGGCTGAGATCCCCGTCGTAACTCGAGAATCCCGCCGCAACTCGAGAAAACCCACGTGGTTCCCACCTCTTGGCAAGATGAGGCCCTTGCCCGCCACGGCGTCTCAAGGGAAGTGCCCTGTTCCGCCCTGAAGGGCGAAACGGTCCCTGACAGCCTTCCTGCGACACCCAAAAGCCCCCCGACACGCCGGGTTCCCTCGAGGGGAACACCGAGGGTCCCGGCACCGCTTCCTCTGAGCCCCTTCTCCCCTCCTGATCGCGACAGAAGAGGCGATTCCCCTGCGTCGTCTGGAAGGGGTTCCCGGTCTTCCCGGCGCACCTCAGGATGAGGCCGGTCTCACGAGGAAATTCGAGACGAGCCACGTGGGTGGGGCCACATGCCGAACGCCCCCGATTCCCCGGTCCGCC
This sequence comes from Bubalus kerabau, assembly GCF_029407905.1. NCBI lineage: Eukaryota > Metazoa > Chordata > Mammalia > Artiodactyla > Bovidae > Bubalus > Bubalus kerabau. The sequence continues at coordinate 667,771 of NW_026577890.1, read as the reverse complement.
CTTGAGAAGGACCCGAGGCCCGGACCCCTCTTCGAAGGCAACCCTGTGGGGGAAGGCACAACACGAAGTGGCACTGCCACCCCCGTGCATCGTCCGCAAAGACCCGCGGGTTCCACACACAGCTCGACGAGGGGCCTGAGACCCCCTGAGCAACTCGAGAGGCCAGCGGGGTTCCCTTCCTCAGACAAGACGAGGCCTGACTCTCCTGGTCCAACTCTGCAGGGACCCTGCGGTCGGAGTCCGAAACGGAGAGGAAGCCTGAGGTTCCTGCCTCCCCTCGAGGTGAGGCCCTCTTCCGTTCCGCAAGACCCAGCGGAGTCCCGAGGGGCCCCGCCACCTCCACAGGATCCCTCGCCTCTCAGAGGCACCCTGGGAAGTTCCCTAAGGTCCCCGGCAGAAGGCGAGGGACACGAGGGTTTCCCGCCGCCCCCCGAGGAAAACCTCGAGAGTCCTTCTTCAACGCGTCTCGAGGCCCTAGTCCCCTCCCGTGACTCGAGAGCCAGGACGCGCTCCCCCTCGCCACGCGCATGGAGACCTGACTTCCCTGGCGCCGCACGAGAGGCTCCCTGAGGTCCTCGTCGTGCCTCGGGAGAAAACCCCCACGGGCGCCGCAGCTCGAGGAAACCCCTGAGACGCCCCCGTCCTCGCGAGCTGAGGGCCTTCTTTTCCTGCATGGCCTGGAGAGCAATCCCGGGTCCTCTCTCCAAACGGAAGACGAGGCTGGACTCGCTTCAGGCCGCTCAGGGGGCTCCAAGAGACCCGCGTCGCGACTCGAGAGGAGAGCGGAGTCCTTGGCTTCCCCTCGAGACGAGGCCTGACTCCCCGGGGGAGCCTGGAATGCAACCCCGAGATCCCTGCCTTCCCTGGAGAGGAATATTAGGTCCCGGACACACGCCTAGGTGAGGTCTCTTCGGCCCTGCAGTGACTCGAGCGCAACCCCCAGCTTTCCCTCGCAACCCGAGGGGAAGATTGGGCTTCCCAGGGCCAACCCAAGGGGAAGGCTGAGATCCACGTCGTAACTCGAGAATCCCGCCGCAACTCGAGAAAAACCACGTGGTTCCCACCTCTTGGCAAGATGAGGCCCTTGCCCGCGACGGCGTCTCAAGGGAAGTCCCCTGTTCCGCCCTGAAGGGCGAAACGGTCCCTGACAGCCTTCCTGCGACCCCCAAAAGTCCCCTGACACGCCGGGGTCCCCCGGGGGGAACACCGAGGGTCCCGGCACCGCTTCCTCTGAGCCCCTTCTCCCCTCCTGATCGCGACAGGAGAGGCGATTCCCCTGCGTGGTCTGGAAGGGGTTCCCGGCCTTCCTGGCGCACCTCAGGAGGAGGCCGGTCTCACGAGGACATTTCAAATGAGCCACGTGGGTGGTGCCACACGCCGAACGACCCCGATTCCCCGGTCCGCTCTTGAGAAGAACCCGATGACGTACACCTCTTCGAAGGCCACCCTGTGGGTGAAGGCACACACCTAAGCGGCATTGACATCCCCGTGCAGTGTCCGGAAAGACCCGCGGGTTCCACACACAGCTGGACGAGGGGCAAGTGGCCCCCTGAACAACTCGAGAGGCCAGCGGGGTTCCCTTCCTCAGACAAGACGAGGCCTGACTCTCCTGTCCCAACTCTGCAGGGACCCTGCGGTCGGAGTCCGAAACGGAGAGGAAGCCTGAGGTTCCTGCCTCCCCTCGAGGTGAGGCCCTCTTCCGTTGCGCCATACCCAGCGGAGTCCCGAGGGGCCCCGCCACCTCCACAGGATCCCTCGCCTCTCAGAGGCACCCTGGCAAGTTCCCTAAGGTCCCCGGCAGAAGGCGAGGGAAACGAGGGTTTCCCGCCGCCCCCCGAGAAAGACCTCGAGAGTCCTTCTTCAACGCGTCTCGAGGCCCTAGTCCCCTCCCGTGACTCGAGAGCCAGGACGCGCTCCCCCTCGCCACGCGCATGGAGACCTGACTTCCCTGGCGCCGCACGAGAGGCTCCCTGAGATCCTCGTCGTGCCTCGGGAGAAAACCCCCACGGGCGCCGCAGCTCGAGGAAACCCCTGAGACGCCCCCGTCCTCGCGAGCTGAGGGCCTTCTTTTCCTGCATGGCCTGGAGAGCAATCCTGGGTCCTCTCTTCAAACGGAAGAGGAGGCTGGACTCCCTTGAGGCCGCTCAGGGGGCTCCAAGAGACCCGCGTCGCGACTCGAGAGGAGAGCGCAGTCCTTTGCTTCCCCTCTAGGCGAGGCCTGACTCCCCGGGGGAGTCTGGAGTGCAATCCCGAGATCCTTGTCTTCCCTTGAGAGGACTATTAGGTCCTGGACACACGCCTAGATGAGGTCTCTTTGGCCTTGCAGTGGTTCTAGCACAACATCCAGCTTTCCCTCGCAACTCGAAGGGAAGTTTGGGCTTCCCAGGGCCAACACAAGAGGAAGCCTGAAATCCACGTCGTAACTCGAGAATCCCGCCGCAACTCGAGAAAAACCACGTGGTTCCATCGTCTTCGCAGCATGAGGCCCTTGCCCGCCACAGCGTCTCAAAAGAAGTCCCACGTTCCTACTGAAGTGCAAAACGGTACTTGGCACCCATGATGGCACCCCCAAAGTTCCCCAACATACAGGCCTCACTCGAGGGTAACACCCATGTTCCCCGCACCACATCATTTGAGCCCCTTCTCCCCTCCTGATTGCAACAGGAGTGTCTTTTCTCCTGCTTTGTGTGGAAGGGGTTACCGATCTTCCCAGCGCACATCAGGATGAGGCCTGTCTCACGAGGAAATTGGAGATGTAGCCTCGTGGGTGGTGCCACATGCGGAAAGACCCCATTTCCCGGTCAGCTATTAATAAGAACCCGATGCCCGTACACGTCTTGGAATGCATCCCGTAGGATGAAGGCACAACAAGGAGGGACCCTGAACACCCGTGCATCTTTTGGAAAATTCTGCAGGTTCCACATACAGCTCGACAAGTGACCTGTTACCTCGTGAACAACTCGAGAGGCAAGCTAAGTTTCATTTCTCCACAGAATACGAGGCCTGACTCTCCTGTCCCAACTCTGCAGGAATCCTGAGATCGGAGTCTGAAATGGAGAGGAACCCTGAGGTTCCTTCCTCAACATGAGATGAGGCCCTCTTGTATTATACCACACCCAGTGGAGTCCCGAGAGGCCCCTCCCAACTCCACAGTATCAGTGTCTTCTCAGAGGCACCCTGAGCAACTCCCTGAGGTCACCGGCACAAGTCGAGGGAACACAGGGTATCCTGCCGCAACCCGAGAAAGACCTCAAGAGTCCGTCTTCAACGCGTCTTGAGGACGGATTCCCCTACCATGACTCGAGAGCAATGACACGCTCCCCCTCGCCATGCGCATGGACACCTGACTTCCCTGGCGCCACATGAGAGGCTCCCTGAGCTCCCCGTCATACCTCGTGAGAAACCCCACACTGGCGCCGCAGCTCGGGAAAACCCACCGTCATCGCAAGATTGGGGACTTCTTTTCCTGCCTGACCTGGAGAGCAATCCCTGGTCTTTTCTCCAAACTTCACAGGAGGCTTTACTCCCTTTAGGCCACTCAATGGGCTCCAAGAGATACCTGTCGCGACTTGAGAGGAGAGCAGAGTACTTTGTTTCCCCTCGAGACGAGGCCTTACCTCGGGTGAGTCTGGAATGCAACCCCGAGATCCCTGTTGTCCCTGGAGAGGAACATTATGTCCTGGACAAAAGCCTAGATGAGGTCTATTTTGCCCTACAGTGACTCGAGAGCAACACCCATCTCTCCCTCGCAATTCGAATGGAAGATTGGTCTTCATTGGGCCAACACAAGAGGAAGTCTGAATTTCCCGTTGTAACTCGAGAATCCCACCGCAACTCTTAAAAACCACGTGGTTCCCCATTCATCGCAATATGAGGCCTTTGCCCGCTACAGAGTCTCAAGAGAAGTCCCATGTTTCATCATAAAGTTCGAGATGCTACTTGGCACCCTTGATGCGACCCCAAAAGTTCCCCAATATACCGGTCTCACTCCAAGGGAACACCGAAGTTCCTGGCACCACTTCATTTGAGCCCCTTCTCCGCTCCTGATCACGGCAGGAAGGTCGATCCCCCTGCTTTGTCTAGAAGGGGTTCCCGACCTTCATGGCGCACCTCAGGATGAGGCCAGTCTCACGAAGAAATTCGAGACGTAGCCTCGTGTTGGTGCCACGTGCCAAAAGACCCCGATTTCTCGGTCTTGCTCTTGATAAGAACCCGATGCCCGGACACCTCTTCTAAGGCAACCCTGTGGATGAAGGCACTACACGAGGGGGCACTGGCAACCCTGTTCATCGTCCGGAAAACCCCGCAGGATCCACATACAGCTCCACAACTGGCCTGTCACCCCTTAAACAATGAGAGAGGAAAGTGGAGTCCCCTTCCTCAGACAAGACGAGGCCTGAGTATCCAATCCCAACTCTGCAGGCACGCTTCGATCTGAGTCAGAAATGGAGAGGAAACCTGAGGTTCCTGCCTCAACCCGAGATGAGGCCCTCTTCCATTAAAACAAACCCAGTGGAGTCCCGAGAGTCCCCTCCCATCTCCACAGTATCCCTGACTTCTCATAGGCATTCTGAGAAGCTCCTTGAGGCCACCGGCAAAAGTCGAGGGAAATAAGGGTTTCCTGCCACAACCGAAGAAAGACCTCGAGAGTCCTTCTTCAATGTGTCTTGAGGTCAGATTCCCCTACCATAGCTCGAGAGCAATGACACGCTCCCCCTCGCCATGCGCATGGACACCTGACTTCCTTGGGGCCACATGAGAGGCTCCCTGAGCTCCCCGTCATACCTCGTGAGAAACCCCACACTGGCGCGGCAGCTCGAGAAAACCCACAAGATCCCTCCGTCATCGCAAGATGAGGGCCATCTTTTCCTGCATGGCCTGGAGAGCAGTCCCAAGTCCTCTCTCCAAACTTCACAGGAGGCTTGACTCCCTTTAGGCCACAAAGTGGGCTCCAAGAGGTGCCCGTCGCGACTCAAAAGGAGAGCGGAGTCCTTTGCTTCCCTTCGACATGAGGCCTGACTCCCTGGGTGAGTCTGGAATGCAAACCTGGGATCCCTGTGGCCCTTGGAGAGGAACATTAGGTCCTGGACACAAGCCTAGATGAGGTCTCCTTTGCCCTGCAGTGACTCGAGCGCAACCCCCAGCTCTCCCTCGCAACTCGAATGGATGATTGGACTTCCCTGGCCCAACACAAGAGGAAGCCTGAAATCCCCGTTGTAACTCGAGAATCCCGCCGCAACTCGAGAAAAACCACGTGGCTCCCCCGTCATCGCAAGATGAGGCCCTTGGCCGCTACAGCGTATCAAGAGAAGTCCCACGTTCCATCCTGAAGTACAAAACGGTACTTGGCACCCTTGATGCCACCCCCAAAGTTCCCTGACATACCGGTCTCACTCGAGGGAAACACCAAAGTTCACGGCACCACTTCCTGTGAGCCCCTTCACCCCTCCTGATCGCGACAGAAGGGTCGATTCCCATGTTTTGTCTGCACGGGGTTCCCGACGTTCCCCGCGAACCTCCGGATGAGGCCGGTCTCATGAGGAAATTCGAAAAGTAGCCTCATGGTTGGTGCCATATGCTGAAAGATCCCGAATTCCTGGTCCACTCTAGATAAGAACCTGACGCCCGGACATCTCTTCGAAGGCAACCCTGTGGATGAAGGCACAACACGAAGGGACACTGACATCCCCATGCATCGTCTGGAAAAACCCGCAGATTCCACTCACAGCTCCAAATGTGGACTGTCACCTCGTGAACAACTCGAGAGGCAAGTGAAGTTGCATTCCTTCACACAAGACGAGGCCTTACTCTCCTGGCCCAACTCTTCAGGGACCCTGCAATTGGAGTCAGAAATGGAGAGGAACCCTGAGGTTCCTGCCTCAACTAGAGAAGAGGCCCTCTTCCATTGAACCAAACTCAGTGGTGTCCCGAGAGGCCCCTCCCAACACCACAGTATCCCTGAATTCTCAGAGGCTCCGTGAAAAGCTACCTGAGGTCACTGGCACAAGTCGAGGGAACCCAGAGTTTCCTGAAGTAACCCGAGAAAGACTTGGAGAGTCCTTTTTCAACGTCTCTTGATGCCCGATTCCCCTACCATGACTCCAGAGCAAGGACGCGCTCCCCTCGCCACAAGCAGGAAAAATGACTTCCCTAGTACCACACAAGAGGGTCCCTGAGTACCCCATCGTACCTCGTGAGAAAACCCACACTGGCGCCGCAGTTCGAGAAAAACCACAAGATGCCCCCGTCAAGGAGAGATGGGGGCCTTCTTTTCCTGCCTGACCTGGAGAGCAATTCCTGGTCCTCTCTCCAAACTTCACAGGAGGATTGACTCCCTTTAGGCCACTCAGTTGGGTCCAAGAAATACCCGGTGCGACTCGAGAGGAGAGCGGAGTCCTTTGCTTCCCTGGAGACGAGGCCTGACTCCCCGGGTGAGTTTGGAATGCAACCCCGAGATCCATGTCACCCCTGGAGTGGAACATTATGTCCTAGACACAAGCCTAGATGAGGTCTATTTTGCCCTACAGTGACTCGAGCAACCTCCATCTCTCCCTCACAATTTGAATGGAAGATTGGTCTTCCCACGGTCAACACAAGAGGAAGTCTGAATTTCCCATCGTAATTCGAGAATTCAGCCTCAAGTCTTAAAAACCATGTGGTTCCCCCTTCATCGCAATATGAGGCCCCTGCCAGCTAGAGTCTCAAGAGAAGTCCCACGTTCCATCTTAAAGTTCGAAATGCTACTTGGCACACTTGATGTGACCCCAAAGTTCCCCAACATACCGGTCTCACTGCAGGGGAACACCGAAGTTCCCGGTGTCTCCAGGGAAGTCCCATGTTCCGCCCTGAAGGGCGACACGGTACTTGACACCCTTGAGGCGACCGCAAAAGTTCCCCGACACGCTGGGTTCCCTCGAGGGGAACACCGAGGGTCCCGGCACCACTTCATCTGAGCCCCGTCTCCCCTCCTGATCACGACAGGAGAGTCGATTCCCCTGCGTGGTCTGGAAGGGGTTCCCGGCCTTCCCGGCGCACCTCAGGATGAGGCCGGTCTCAGGAGGAAATTCGAGAGTAGCCACATGTGAGGTGCCACGTGCCGAACGACTCCGATTTTCTGGTCCGCTCTTGATAAGAACCCGATGCCCGGACACCTCTTCGAAGGCAACCCTGTGGGTGAAGGCACAACACGAAGGGGCACTGACACCCCCGTGCATCATCCGGAAAAACCCGCAGGGTCTACACACAGCTCGACAAGGGGCCTGAGACTCCCGGAACAACTCGAGAGGCAACCAGAATTCCATTCCTCAGACAAGACGAGGCATGACTCTCCTGTCCCAACACTGCAGGGACCGTGCAGTCGGAGTCCGAATCCGAGAGGAAGCCTGAGGTTCCTGCCTCCCCTCGAGATGAGGCCCTCTTCCATTGCGCCGAACCCAGCAGAGTCCCGAGAGGCCCTGCCAACTACACAGCATCCCTCACCTCTCAGAGGCACCGTGGGAAGTTCCCTAAGGTCCCCTGCAGAAGTCGAGGGAAACGAGGGTTTCCCGCCGCAACCTGAGAAAGACCTCGAGAGTCCTTCTTCAACGCCTCTTGAGGACCTAGCCGTTTCCCATGACTCGAGAGTGATGACCAGCTCCCCCTCACCATGCGCATGGAGACCTGACTTGCCTGGCGCCGCACGAGAGGCTCCCTGAGGTCCTCATCAGGCCTCGTGAGAAAACCCCCATGGGCGCAGCAGACTGAGGAAACCCATGAGACGCCCCCGTCATCGCGAGATGAGGGCCTTCTTTTCTTGCCTGGCCTGGAGAGCAATCCCGATTCCTCTCTCCAAACTGAAGAGGAGGCTCGACACCCTTGAGTCCACTCAGTGGGCTCCAAGAGATCCGTGTCGTGACTTGAGAGGAAAGCGGAGTCTTTGCTTCCCCTCCAGGCGAGTCCTGACCCCCCGGGGGAGTCTGGAATGGAAACCCGTGATCCCTGTCTTCCCTTGAGAGGAATATTAGGTCCTGGACACACGCCTCGATGAGGTCTCTTTGGCCCTGTAGTGACTCGAGCAGAACCCCCAGCTTTCCATCGCAACTCGAATTGAAGATTGGGCTTCCCAGGGCCAACCCAAGAGGAAGCCTGAAATTCCTGTCGTTTTTGAGAATCCCAATGCAACTCGAGAAAAACGACGTGGTTCCAACGTCTTCACAGGATGAGGCCCTTGCCCGCTACAGCGTCTCCAGGGAAGTCCCATGTTCCGTCTTGAAGTGGGAAACGGTACTTGGCTCCCTTGATGCGACCCCTAAAGTTCCCTGAAACGCCGGGTTCCCTCGAGTGGAACACCGAGGGTCCCGGCACCACTTCATCTGAGCCCCATCTCCCCTCCTGATCGCGACAGGAGAGGCGATTCCCCTACTTTGTGTGGAAGGTGTTCCCGGCCTTCCCGGCGCACCTCAGGATGATGCTGGTCTCACGAGGAAATTCGAGATGAGCCACGTGGGTGGTGCCACATGCCGAATGACCCCGATTTCCCGGTCCGCTCTTGAAATGAACCCGATGCCCGGACACCTCTTTGAAGGAAACACTGTGGGGGAAGGCACCAAACGAAGGGGCACTGACACCCCCATGCATCTTCTGGAAACACCCGCAGGTTCCACACACAGCTTGTCAAGGGCCCTGAGACCCCCTGAACAACTCAAGAGGCAAGCAGAATTTCGTTACTCAGACAAGACGAGGCCTGACTCTCCTGTCCCAACTCTGCAGGGACCCTGCGGTCGGAGTCAGAAATGGAGAGAAAGCCTGAGGTTCCTGCCTCCAATCGAGATGAGGCCCTCTTTCATTTCATCAAACCTAGTGGAGTCCCGAGAGGCCCCTCTAACTCCTCAGTATCCCTCACCTCTCAGAGGCACCTGGGAAGTTCCCTAAGGTCCCCTGTAGAGGTCGATGGAAACGAGTGTTTCCCGCCCCAACCCAAGAAAGACCTTGAGAGTCCTTCTTAAATGCCTCTTGAGGCCCTAGTCCCTCCCATGACTCGAGAGCAATGACGCGATCTGCCTGGCCACACGCATGGAGTCAGGCTTCTCTGGCGCCGCACGAGAGGCTCCCTGAACTCCCCATCATATCTCGTGAGAAACCCCACACTGGCGCCGCAGCTCGAGAAAACCCATGAGACGCCCCCGTCATCACGAGAGGAGGGCCATCTTTAACTGCATGGTATGCAGATCAAGCGTGAACCTTCTGTCCAAGCTACACAGGACGCTTGACTCCCTTTAGGCCACTCATTGGGCTCCAAGAGTTACGCGTCCCGACTCGAGAGGATAGTGGAGTCCTTTGCTTCCTTCCACTCGAGACGAGGTGTGACCCACCGGGTGAGACAGGAATGCGACCCCGATATCCCTGTCGCCCCTGGAGAGGAACATTACGTCCTGGACCCAAGCCTAGATGAGGACTCTTTGCCCTGAAGTGACTCGAGAGGAATCCCCAGTTCTAACTCGCAATTCGAATGAAAACTGGACTTCCCTGGGCCAGTTGAAGAGGAAGCCTGAATTCCCGGTTGTAACTCGAGAATCCCGCCCCAACTCAAGAAAAACCACGTGGTTCCCCCGTCATCGAAAGATGAGGCCCTTGCCCGCTACAGCGTCTCAAGAGAAGTCCCACGTTCCGTATTGAAGAGTGAAAAGTTACTTGGAACCCTTGATGCGACCCCAAAAGTTCCCCGACATACCAGTCTCACTTGAGGAGAACACCGAGGTTCCCGGCACCATTTCATCTGAGACTCTTCTCCCCTCTTGATCGTGACAGGAGTTTCGATTCCCCTACTTTGTCTGGAAGGCGTTCCCGACCTTCCTGGTGCACATCAAGATGAGGCCAGTCTCACGACGAAATTCGAGACATAGCCTCGTGGGTGGTGCGGCATGCCAAAAGACCCCGATTCCCTGGTCCGCTCTTGATAAGAACCCGATGGCAGAACCCAACTCGAAGGCAATCCTGTGGAACAAGGCACAACACGAAGGGGCAGTGACACCCCAGTGCATCGTCCAGAAAAACCCGCAAGTTCCACATACAAATCGACAAGTGGCCTGTCACCCCATGAACAACGCGAGAGTCAAGCGGAGTTCCATTCCTCCACACAAGACGAGGCCTGACTCTCCTGTCCCAACTCTGCAGGGACTCTGCGATCCGAGTCAGATCCGGCGCATTCGAAGCCAGGAGAGGAACCCTGTGGTTCCTGCCTCAACTTGTCATGAGGCCCTCTTCCATTGCACCAAACCCAGTGGAGTTCCGAGAGGCCCCTCCCAACTCCACAGTGACCCTGACTTCTCAGAGGCATGCTGAGAAGCTTCCTGAGGTCACTGGCACAAGTCGATGGAACCCAGGGTTTCCTGCTGCAACCCAAGAAAGACCTCGAGAGTCCTTCTTTAACACGTCTTCAGGCCCAATTCCCCTACCATGACTCGAGAACAATGACGGGCTCCCTCTCACCACGTGCATAGAGACCTGACTGCCCTGGCACCACATGAGAGGCTCACTGAGCTCCCAGTCTTACTTCGTGAGAAACCCCACACTAGCGCCACAGCTCGAGAAAACCTACGAGACGCCCCAATCATCGGGAGATGAGGGCCTTCATTTCCTGCATTGCCTGGAGAGCAATCCAGTGCCTCCCTCCAAACACCAGAGGAGGTTTGACTCCCTTTAAGCCACTCAGTGGGCTCCAAGACATACCCGTCCGACTCGAGAGGAGAGCAGAGTCCTTTGCTTCCCCTCGAGACGAGGCCTGACTCCAGGGTGAGTCTGGAATGCAACCCCGAGATTCCTGTCGCCCCTTGACATGAACATTAGTTCCTGCACACAAGCCTTGGTGGGGTCTCTTTTGCCTTCAGTGACTAGAGCGCACCTCCAGCTCTTCCTCGAATCTCGAATGGAAGATAAGACTTTTGTGGGCCAACACAAGAGGAAGCATGAATTCCCTGTGGTAACTCAAATATCCCACCGCAACTAGAGAAAAACCAAGTGGTTCCCCAGTCATTCCAAGATGAGGCCCTTGCCCGCTGGAGCACCCCAAGAGAAGTCCCACGTTCCAATTTGAAGAGCGAAACGGTACTTGGAACGCGTTATGCGACCCCAAAAGTTACCCGACATACCTGTCTCACTTAAGGGAAACACCGAGGTTCCCAGCAGCACTTCATCTGAGCCACTTCTCCCCTCCTGATCGCCACAGGAGGGTCGATTCCTCTGCTTTGTCTGGAAGGGTTTCATGACCTTCGCGGCACACCTCAGGATGAGGCCTGTTTCATGAGGAAATTCGAGACTAGCCACGTGGGTGGTGCCAAATGCTGAACGACCCCGATTTCCCAGTCCGCTCTTCATAAGAACACGATGCCCGGACACCTCTTCGAAGGCAACCCTGTGGATGAAGACACAAAACGAAGGGTCACTGACACCCCCATGCATCGTCTGGAAAAACCTGCAGATTCCACACACAGTTTGACAAGGGGCCTGAAACCCCATGAACAACTCGAGAGGCAAGCGGAGTTCCATTCCTCAGAAAAGACATAGCCTGACTCTCCTGTCCCAAATCTGCAGGGACACTACGATCAGAGTCAGAATTGGAGAGAAAGCCTGAGGTTCCTGCCTCCACTCGAGATGAGGCCCTCTTCCATTGCGACAAACCCAGTGGAGTCCCGAGAGGCCCCGCCAAATCCACAGCGTCCCTCACCTCTCAGAGGCACCCTGGGAAGTTTCCTCAGGTCCCCGGCAGAATTCGGGGGAAACGAGGGTTTCCCGCTGCAACCCGAGAAAGACATCGAGAGTCCTTCTTCAATGCGTCTTGAGGCCCTAGTCCCCTCTCATGACTCGAGAACAATGACGCGCTCCTTCTCGCCACATGCATGGAGACATGACTTCCCTGGAACCGCACGAGAGGCTCCCTGAGATCCTCGTCGTGCCTCGGGAGAAAACCCCCACGGGTGCCGCAGCTCGAGGAAACCCCTGAGATGCCCCCCTCCTCGCGAGGTGAGGGCCTTCTTTTCCTGCCTGGCCTGGAGAGTAATCACGAGTCCTCTCTCAAAAGTGAAGAGGAGGCTGCACTCCCTTGAGGCCACTCAGGGGGCACCAAGATATCCGCGTCGCGACTCGGGAGGAGAGCGGAGTCCTTTGCTTCCCCTCGAGGCGAGGCCTGACTCCCCGGGGGAGCATGGGATGCAACTCCGAGATCCTTGTCTTCCCTGGAGAGGAGCATTAGGTCCTGGACACAGGCCTAGATGAGGTCTCTTTGGCCCTGCAGTGACTCGAGCGCAACCCCCAGCTTTCGCTCGCCACTAGAATAGAAGATTGGGCTACCCAGGGCCGACACAAGAGGAAGCCTGTAATCCCCCGTCGTAACACGAGAATCCCGCCGCAACTCGAGAAAAACCACGTGGTTCCCACCTATTCGCAAGATGATGCCCTTGCCCGTGAAGGCGTCTGAAGGGAAGTCCCCTGTTCCGCCCTGAAGTGTGAAACGGGACCTGACAGCCTTCATGTGACACCAAAAGTTCCCCGACACGCCTGGTTCCCTCGAGGGGAACACCGAGGGTCTCGGCACCGCTTCATCTGAGACCCTTCTTCCCTCCTGAGCGCGACAGGAGAGTCGATTCCCCTGCGTGGTCTGGAAGGGGTTCCCGGCCTTCCTGGCGCACCTCAGGAGGAGGCCGGTCTCACGAGGACATTTGAAATGAGCCACGTGGGTGGTGCCACACGCCGAACGACCCCGATTCCCCGGTCCGCACTTGAGAAGAACCCGATGACGTACCCCTCTTCGAAGGCAACCCTGTGGGTGAAGGCACAGACCTAAGCGGCATTGACATCCCCATGCATCGTCCGGAAAGACCCGCGGGTTCCACACACAGCTGGACGAGGTGCCTGTGTCCCCCTGAACAACTGGAGAGGCAAGCGGGGTTCCCTTCCTCAGACAAGACGAGGCCTGACTCTCCTGGCCCAACTGTGCAGGGACCCTGCAGTCGGAGTCCGAAACGGAGAGGAATCCTGAGGTTCTTGCCTCCCAACCAGATGAGGACCTCTTCCGTTGCGCCAGACCCAGCGGAGTCCCGAGGGGCCCCGCCACCTCCACAGGATCCCTCGCCTCTCAGAGGCACCCTGGGAAGTTCCCTAAGTCCCCGGCAGAAGGCGAGGGAAACGAGGGTTTCCCGCCGCCCCCCAAGGAAGACCTCGAGAGTCCTTCTTCAACGCGTCTCCAGGCCCTAGTCCCCTCCCGTGACTCGAGAGCCATGACGCGCTCCCCCTCGCCATGCGCATGGAGACCTGACTTTCCTGGCGCCGCACGGGAGGCTCCCTGAGATCCTCGTCGTGCCTCGGGAGAAAACCCCCACGGGCGCCGCAGCTCGAGGAAACCCCTGAGACGCCCCCGTCCTCGCGAGCTGAGGGCCTTCTTTTCCTGCATGGCCTGGAGAGCAATCCCGGGTCCTCTCTCCAAACGGAAGAGGAGGCTGGACTCCCTTGAGGCCGCTCAGGGGGCTCCAAGAGACCCGCGTCGCGACTCCAGAGGAGAGCGGAGTCCTTGGCTTCCCCTCGAGACGAGGCCTGACTCCCCGGGGGAGCCTGGAATGCAACCCCGAGATCCCTGCCTTCCCTGGAGAGGAATATTAGGTCCCGGACACACGCCTAGGTGAGGTCTCTTCGGCCCTGCAGTGACTCGAGCGCAACCCCCAGCTTTCCCTCGCAACCCGAGGGGAAGATTGGGCTTCCCAGGGCCAAGCCAAGGGGAAGGCTGAGATACCCGTCGTAACTCGAGAATCCCGCCGCAACTCGAGAAAAACCACGTGGTTCCCACCTCTTGGCAAGATGAGGCCCTTGCCCGCGACGGCGTCTCAAGGGAAGTCCCCTGTTCCACCCTGAAGGGCGAAACGGTCCCTGACAGCCTTCCTGCCACCCCCAAAAGTCCCCCGACACGCCGGGGTCCCCCGAGGGGAATACCGAGGGTCCCGGCACCGCTTCCTCTGAGCCCCTTCTCCCCTCCTGATCGCGACAGGAGAGTCGATTCCCCCGCATGGTCTGGAAGGGGTTCCTGGCCTTCCTGGCGCACCTCAGGAGGAGGCCGGTCTCACGAGGACATTTGAAATGAGCCACGTGGGTGGTGCCACACGCCGAACGACCCCGATTCCCCGGTCCGCTCTTGAGAAGAACCCGATGACGTACCCCTCTTAGAAGGCAACCCTGTGGGTGAAGGCACAGACCTAAGCGGCATTGACATCACCGTGCATCGTCCGGAAAGACCCGCGGGTTCCACACACAGCTCGACGAGGGGCCTGTGGCCCCCTGAACAACTCGAGAGGCAAGCGGGGTTCAATTCCTCAGACAAGACGAGGCCTGACTTTCCTGTCCCAACTGTGCAGGGACCCTGCAGGCGGAGTCCGAAACGGAGAGGAATCCTGAGGTTCTTGCCTCCCAACCAGATGAGGACCTCTTCCGTTGCGCCAGACCCAGCGGAGTCCCGAGGGGCCCCGCCACCTCCACAGGATCCCTCGCCTCTCAGAGGCACCCTGGGAAGTTCCCTAAGTCCCCGGCAGAAGGCGAGGGAAACGAGGGTTTCCCGCCGCCCCCCGAGAAAGACCTCGAGAGTCCTTCTTCAACGCGTCTCCAGGCCCTAGTCCCCTCCCGTGACTCGAGAGCCATGACGCGCTCCCCCTCGCCATGCGCATGGAGACCTGACTTTCCTGGCGCCGCACGGGAGGCTCCCTGAGATCCTCGTCGTGCCTCGGGAGAAAACCCCAACGGGCGCCGCAGCTCGAGGAAACCCCTAAGACGCCCCCGTCCTCGCGAGCTGAGGGCCTTCTTTTCCTGCATGGCCTGGAGAGCAATCCCGGGTCCTCTCTCCAAACGGAAGAGGAGGCTGGACTCCCTTGAGGCCGCTCAGGGGGCTCCAAGAGACCCGCGTCGCGACTCGAGAGGAGAGCGGAGTCCTTGGCTTCCCCTCGAGACGAGGCCTGACTACCCAGGGGAGCCTGGAATGCAACCCCGAAATCCCTGCCTTCCTTGGAGAGGAATATTAGGTCCCGGACACACGCCTAGGTGAGGTCTCTTCGGCCCTGCAGTGACTCGAGCGCAACCCCCAGCTTTCCCTCGCAACCCGAGGGGAAGATTGGGCTTCCCAGGGCCAACCCAAGGGGAAGGCTGAGATCCCCGTCGTAACTCGAGAATCCCGCCACAACTCGAGAAAAACCACGTGGTTCCCACCTCTTGGCAAGATGAGGCCCTTGCCCGCGACGTCGTCTCAAGGGAAGTCCCCTGTTCGGACCTGAAGGGCGAAACGGTCCCTGACAGCCTTCCTGCGACCCTCAAAAGTCCCCCGACACACCGGGGTCCCCCGAGGGGAACACCGAGGGTCCCGGCACCGCTTCCTCTGAGCCCCTTCTCCCCTCCTGATCGCGACCGGAGAGGCGATTCCCCCGCGTGGTCTGGAAGGGGGTCCCGGCCTTCCCGGCACACCTCAGGATGAGGCCGGTCTCACGAGGAAATTCGAGACGAGCCACGTGGGTGGTGCCACATGCCGAACGCCCCCAATTCCCCGGTCCGCCCTTGAGAAGGACCCGAGGCCCGGACCCCTCTTCGAAGGCAACCCTGTGGGTGAAGGCACAACACGAAGGGGCACTGCCACCCCTGTGCATCGTCCGCAAAGACCCGCGGGTTCCACACACAGCTCGACGAGGGGCCTGAGACCCCCTGAGCAACTCGAGAGGCCAGCGGGGTTCCCTTCCTCAGACACGTCGAGGACTGATTCTCCTGTCCCAACTCTGCAGGGACCCTGCGGTCGGAGTCTGAAACGCAGAGGAAGCCTGAGGTTCCTGCCTCCCCTCGAGGTGAGGCCCTCTTCCGTTGCGCCAGACCCAGCGGAGTCCCGAGGGGCCCCGCCACCTCCACAGGATCCCTACCCTCTCAGAGGCACCCTGGCAAGTTCCCTAAGGTCCCCGGCAGAAGGCGAGGGAAACGAGGGTTTCCCGCCGCCCCCCCAGAAAGACCTCGAGAGTCCTTCTTCAACGCGTCTCAATGCCCTAGTCCCCTCCCGTGACTCGAGAGCCAGGACGCGCTCCCCCTCGCCACGCGCATGGAGAACTGACTTCCCTGGCACCGCACGAGAGGCTCCCTGAGATCCTCGTCGTGCCTCGGGAGAAAACCCCCACGGGCGCCGCAGCTCGAGGAAACCCCTGAGACGCCCCCGTCCTCGCGAGCTGAGGGCCTTCTTTTCCTGCATGGCCTGGAGAGCAATCCCGGGTCCTCTCTCCAAACGGAAGAGGAGGCTGGACTCCCTTGAGCCCGCTCAGGGGGCTCCAAGAGACCCGCATCGCGACTCGAGAGGAGAGCGGAGTCCTTGGCTTCCCCTCGAGACGAGGCCTGACTCCCCGGGGGAGCCTGGAATGCAACCCCGAGATCCCTGCCTTCCCTGGAGAGGAATATGAGGTCCCGGACACACGCCTAGGTGAGGTCTCTTCGGCCCTGCAGTGACTCGAGCGCAACCCCCAGCTTTCCCTCGCAACCCGAGGGGAAGATTGGGCTTCCCAGGGCCAAGCCAAGGGGAAGGCTGAGATCCCCGTCGTAACTCGAGAATGCCGCCGCAATTCGAGAAAAACCACGTGGTTCCCACCTCTTGGCAAGATGAGGCCCTTGCCCGCCACGGCGTCTCAAGGGAAGTCCCCTGTTCCGCCCTGAAGGGCGAAACGGTCCCTGACAGCCTTCCTGCGACCCCCAAGAGCTCCCCGACACGCCGGGTTCCCCTGAGGGGAACACCTAGGGTCCCGGCACCGCTTCCTCTGAGCCCCTTCTCCCCTCCTGATCGCGACAGGAGAGGCGATTCCCCTGCGTCGTCTGGAAGGGGTTCCCGGCCTTCCCGGCGCACCTCAGGATGAGGCTGGACTCACGAGGAAATTCGAGACGAGCCACGTGGGTGGGGCCACATGCCGAACGCCCCCGATTCCCCGGTCCGCTCTTGAGAAGGACCCGAGGCCCGGACCCCTCTTCGAAGGCAACCCTGTGGGTGAAGGCACAACACGAAGGGGCACTGCCACCCCCGTGCATCGTCCGCAAAGACCCGCGGGTTCCACACACAGCTCGACGAGGGGCCTGCGACCCCCTGAGCAACTCGAGAGTCCAGCGGGCTTCCCTTCCTCAGACAAGACGAGGACTGACTCTCCTGTCCCAACTCTGCAGGAACCCTGCGGTCGGAGTCCGAAACGGAGAGGAATCCTGAGGTTCCTGTCTCCCCTCGAGGTGAGGCCCTCTTCCATTGCACCAAACCCAGATGAGTCGCGAGAGGCCCCTCCCAACTCCACAGTATCCCTGAATTCTCAGAGGCACCTTGAGAATCTACCTGAGGTCACCGGCTCAAGTCCAGGGAACCCAGGGTTTCCTGCTGCGACCCGAGAAAGACCTTGAGAGTCCTTCGGCGCGTCTTGAGGCCCGATTCCCCTACCATGACTCGAGAGCAAAGACCCGCTCCCCATCGCCATGCGCATGGAGACCTGACTTCCCTGACTCCTGAAGAGAGTCTCCCTGAGCTCCCCGTCGTACCTTTTCGGAAACCCCATTCAGGCGCCGCAGCTCGAGAAAACCCACGATACGCCCCCGTCATCACGAGATGAGGGACTTGTTTCCTGCCTGGCATGGAGAGCAAAACCGAGTCCTCTCTCCAGACTCCACAGGAGGCTTGACTCTCTTTAGGCCTCTCAGTTGGCTCCAAGTGATACCTGTCAGGACCTGAAGGGAGAGCAGAGTCCTTTGCTTCCCCTCGAGACGAGGCCTGACTCCCCGTGTGAGTCTGGAATGCAACCCCGAGTTCCTGTCACACCTGGAGAGGAAAACTCGGTCCTGGACACAAGCCTAGATGAGGTCTATTTTGCACTGCAGTTACTAGAGCGCAATCGCCAGCTCTCCCTCGCAAATCGAATTGAAGATTGGACTTCCCTGGGCCAATACAATTGGAAGCCTGAATTCGACATCGTAACTCGAGAATCCCGCCGAAACTCGAGAAAATCCACGTGGTTCCCCCATCAGCGCTAGATGACGCCCTTGCCCGCTACAGCGACTCAAGAGAAGTCCCACTTTCTGTCTTGAAGTGCGAAACGGTACTTGGCACCCTTGATGCAATCTCAAAATTCCCCGACATACCGGTCTCACTCGAAAGGAACACCGAGGTTCCCGGAACCACATCATTTGAGCTCCTTCTCCCCTCGTGATCGCGACAGGAGTGTCGATTCCCCTGCTATGTCTGGAAGGGGTTCCCGACCTTTCCAGCGCGCCTAAGGATGAGGCAGGTCTCACGAGGAAATTCGAAACATAGCCTCGTGGGTGGTGCCACAAGCCGAAAGACCCCGATTTCCCGGTCTGCTCTTGATAAGAACGTGATGCCGTGACACCTTTACGAAGGAAAACCTGTGGATGAAAGCACAACACGAAGGGGCACTGACACCGTGCATCGTCCAGAAAAACCCGCAGGTTACAAACACAGTTCAACAAGTGGTCTGTCACCCCGTGAACAACTCGACAGGCAAGTGGAGTTCCATTCCTCCACACAAGACGAGACCTGATTTTCTGTACCAACTCTGCAGGGAAACTGCGATCCGAGTCAGTACCAGCGACAGGAAACCCAGGAGAGGAAACATGAGGTACCTGCCTCCACTCGAGATGAGGCTCTCATCCATTGCACCAAACCCAGTGGAGTCCAGAGAGGCCCCTCCCAACTCCACAGTACCCCTGACTTCTCAGAGGCACCCGGAGAAGCTCCATGAGGTCACCGGCACATGTCGAGGGAACCCAGGGTTTCCTGCCACAATGGGAAAAAGACCTCGAGAGTCCTACTTCAACATGTCTTGAAGCCCGAATCTGCTTCCATGGCTCTATAGAAATGACACGCACCCCCTCGCCACGCATATGGAGACCTGACTTCCCTGGCGCCATAAGAGAGGCTCCCTGAGCTCCCTGTCGTACCTCGTGAGAAACCCCACACTGACGCCGCAGCTTGAGAAAACTCACCATACGCCCCTGTCATCGCGAGATGAGGGCCTTCTTTTCCTGCATGGCCTGGAGAGGAATCCCGAATCCTCTTTCCAAACTCCACAGGAGGCTTGACTCCCTTTAGGCCACTTAGTGGGCTCCAAGAGATACCCGTCGCGACTCGAGAGGAGAATTGAGTCCTTTGCTTCCCTTTGAGACAAGGCCTGACTCACCAGGTGGGTCTGGAATGCAAGCCCGAGATCCCTGTCTCCCCTGGAGAGGAACATTAGGTCCTGGAAACAAGCCTAGATGAGGTCTCTTTTGCCCTTCTGTAACTCGAGAGCAATCCCCCGCTCTCCCTGACAACTCGAATGGAAGATTGGACTTCCCTGGGCCAACACAAGAGGAAGCCTGAATTCCCCTTCATAACTCGAGAATCCCGCCGCAACTCGAGAAAAAGCACTTGGTTCCCTCGTCATCACAAGATGAGGCCCTTGCCCGCTACAGCTTCTCAAGAAAAGTCCCACGTTCCGTCTTGAAGTGCAAAACGATACTTGACACCCTTGATGTGACCCCAAAAGTTCCCCGAAATATCGGTCTCACTCGAGGTGAACACCGAGGTTCCCGGCACCAGTTTATCTGAGCCCCTTCTCCCCTCCTGTTCGTGATAGCAGGGTAACTTCCCCTGCTTTGTTTGTAAGGGGTTCCCGACCTTCACGGGGCACTTCAGGATGAGGCCAGTCTCACGAGGAAATTCGAGACGTAGCTCGCGGGTGGTACCACATGCCAAAAGACTATGATTTCCCGGTACGCTCTTGATAAGAACCCGATGCCTGGACACCTCTTCGAAGGCAACCCTGTGGATGAAGGCACAACACAAAGGGGCACTGACACCCTCGTGCATCGTCCGGAAAAACCCGCAGGTTACACATACAGCTTAACAAGTGGCTTGTCACCCCTGAAGAACTCGAGAGGCAATTGGGGTTTCATTCCTCTACACAAGACGATGCCTGACTCTCCTGTCCCAACTCTGCAGGGACTTTGCGATCCGAATCAGACCAGCGCCAGTGAAGTCACGAGAGGAACGCTGAGGTTCCTGCCTCCACTCGAGATTAGGACCTCTTCCATTGCACGAAACCCAGTGGAGTCCCGAGAGACGCGTCCCAGCTCCACAGTATCCCTGACTTCTCAGAGGCACCCTGAGAAGCTCCCTGAGGTCACCAGCACAATTCGAGTGAGCCCAGGGTTTACTGCCGCCACCATAGAAAGAACTCAAGAGTCCTTCTTCAACGCATTTTGAGGCCTGATTCCCCTACCATGACTCGAGGGCAATGACACGCTCCCTCTGCTACACTCATGAAGCCCTGACTTCCCTGGCGCCACACGAGAGGCTCCCTGAGCTCCCCGTCATACCTCGTGAGAAACCAAACACTGGCGCCACAGATAGAGAAAACCCACGAGACGCCCCCATTTTCGCGACATGACGGCCTTCTTTTCTAGCATGGCCTGGAGAGCAATCCCGAGTCCTCTCTCCAAACTCCACAGTAGGCTTGACTCCCTTTTGGTCACTCAGTGGACTCCAAGACACACCCGTCGCGACTCGAGAGGAGAGCGGAGTCTTTTCCTTCCCCTCGAGGCGAGGCCTGACTCCTCGGGTGTGTCTGATATGTGAACCGGAGATCCCTGTCGCCCCTGGAGAGAAACATTAGGTCCTGGACACAAGCCTAGATGAGGTCTCTTTTTTCCTGCAGTGACTCGAGAGCAATCCCCAACTCTCCCTCGCAACTCGAATGGAAGACTGGACTTCCCTGGGCCAACAGAAGAGGAAGCCTGAATTTCCCGTTGTAACTCAAGAATCCCGCCACAACTCGTGAAAAACCACGTCGTTCCCTCTTCATCGCAAGATGCGGCCATTGCCGCTACAGCGTCTCAAAAGAAGTCTTACGTTCCATCTTGAAGTGCGATACGGTACTTGGCACCTTTGATGCGACCCCAAAAGTTCCCCAATACACTGGTCTCACTGGAAGGGAACACCGAGGTTCCCGGCATCACCTCATCTGTGCCCCTTCTCCCCTCCTGATCGAGACAGGAGGGTCGATTCCCCTGCTTTGTCTGCAAGGGGTTCCGACCTTCCCGGCGCACCTCAGGATGAGGCCGGTCTCACTAGGAAATTCGAGACGTAGCCTGGTGGGTGGTGCCACATGCGGAAAGACCCCGATTTCCCAGTCCGCTCTTAATAGGAACCCGATGCCAGGACACCTCTTCGAAAGCAAACCTGTGGATGAATGCACAACACGAAGGGGTACTGACATCCCCATGCATAGTACGGAAAAACACGCAGATTCCAAACACAGATCGACAAGTGTCCTGTCATCCCTTGAAGAACTAGAGAGGCATGCGGAGTTCCGTTCCTCCAAACAAGAGAAGGCCTGACTCTCCTTTCCCAACTCTGCAGGGACCGTGTGATCGGAGTCAGAAATGTAGATGAAACCTGACGTTCCTGCATCAACTCGAAATGAGGCCCTCTTCCATTGCGCCATACCCAGTGGAGTCCCGAGAGGCCCCTAAAACTCCACAGTATCCCTGATTCTCAGAGGCACCCTCAGAAGCTCTCTGCGGTCACTGGCACAAGTCGAGTGAACCCAGGGTTTCCTGCTGCATTCTGAGAAAGACCTTGAGAGTCCTTCTTTACCGCGTCTTGAGGCCCGATACCCTACCATGACTGGAGAGCAATGACGCATTCCCCTCGCCACGCCCATTGAAACCTAACTTCCCTGGCGCCACACGAGAGGCTCCCTGCGCTCCCCGTCCTACCTCATGAAAACCCCACACTGGCACCGCCGCTCGAGAAAACTCACGAGACGCCCCCATCATCGTAAGATGAGGGCCTTCTTTTCCTACATGACCTAGAGAGCAATCCCGAGTCCACTCTCCAAACTCCACTGGAGGCCTGACTCCCTTTAGGCCACTCAGTAGCCTCCAAGAGATACACGTCGCTACTCTAGAGGAGAGCAGAGTCCGTTGCTTCCCCTCGAGCCGAGGCCTGACTACTTGGGTGAGTCTGGAATGGGATCCCGAGATCCGTGTTGCCCCTGTAGAGGAAAACTCGGTCCTGGACACAAGCCTAAATGAGGTCTTTTTTGTCCTGCATTGACTCAAGTGCAATCCCCAGCTCTCCCTCGCAACTCGAATGGATGATTGGACTTCCCTGGGCCAACACAAGAGGAAGCCTGTATTCCCCATTGTAATTCGAGAATCCCGCGGCAACTGGAGAAAAACAACGTGGCTCCTCCGTCATCGAAATATGAGGCCCCTGTCAGCTATAGCGTCTCCAGGGAAGTCCCATGTTCCGTCTTGAAGTGTGAAACGGTACTTGGCACCCTTGATGCGACCCCCAAATTTCCCTGACAGCCCGGTCTCACTCGAGGAGAACATGGAGGTTCCCAGCACCGCTTCAGCTGAGCCTCTTCTCCCCTCCTGATGGCGACAGGAGGGTCGATTCCCCTGCTTTGTCTGGAAGGGGTTCCCAGACTTCCCGGCGAACCTCAGGATGAGGCCAGTCTCACGAGGGAAGTCGAGACGTAGCCTCGTGGGTTGTGCCACATGCCGAAAGACCCCGATTTCCTGGTCCGCTATTGATAAGATCCCGATGCCCGGTCACCTCTTCGAAGGTAACCCTGTGGATGAAGGCACAACACGAAGGGGCACTGACACCCCTGTGCATCGTCCCCCAAAACCGCAGGTTCCACATACAACTCGACAGGTGGCCTGTCATCCCGTGAACAACTCGAGAGGCAAGCGGAGTTCCATTACTCCACACAAGACGAGGTCTGACTCTCCTGTCCCAACTCTGCAGGGACCCTGCTATCCGAGTCAGAAATGGAGAGGAACCCTGACGTTACTGCCTCAATCCGAGATTAGGTCCTCTTCAATTGCACCAGTCCCTGTGATGTCCCGAGAAGCCCCTCTCAACTCCACAGTATCCCTGACTTCTCAGAGGAACCCCGCTAAGCTCCCTGAGGTCATGGGCACAAGTCGAGGGAACCCAGGGTTTCCTGCCACACCCCGAGAAAGACCTCGAGAGTTCTTCTTCGAAGCGTCCTGAGGCTTGATTCCCCTACCATGACTCGAGAGCAATGAGGCGCTCCCCCACGCCACGTCCATGGAGACCTGACTTCCGTGGCACCACAGGAGTCTCCCTGAGCTCCCCGTCCTATCTCGTGAGAAACCCCAACCAGGCACTGCACCTTGAGAAAACCCACGAGACGCCCCCGTCCTCGCGAGCTGAGGGCCTTCTTTTCCTGCATGGCCTAGAGAGCAATCCCGAGTCCTCTCTCCAAACTCCACAGGAGGCTTAACTCCATTTAGGCCACTCTTGGGCTCCAAGGGATACCCGTCGCGACTCGAGAGGAGAGCGGAGTCCATTCATTCCCTTCGAGACGAGGCCTGACTCCCCGGGTGAGTCTGGAATGCAACCCCGAGATCCCTGTCGCCCCTGGAGAGAAAAACTCGGTCCTGGACACAAACCTAGATGAGCTCTATTTTGCCCTGCAGTGACTCGAGAGCAATCTCCAGCTCTCACTTGCAACTCGAATGGAAGATTGGACTTCCCTGGGCCAACACAAGAGGAAACCTGTATTCCCCATCGTAACTCAAGAATCCTGCCGCAACTCGAGAAAAAACACGTGGGTCCCCCGTCAGTGCTAGATGAGGCCCTTGCCCACTACAGCATCTCAAGAGAAGTCCCAGGTTCCGTCTTGAAGTGCGAAACGGTACTTGGCACCCTTGATGCAACCCGAAAAGTTACCCGACTTTCACTCAAGGAGAGCACCGAGGTTCCCGGCACTACTTCATCTGAGCCCTTTCTCTCCTCCTGATCCCGAAAGGAGGGTCGATTCCCCTGCTTTGTTTGGAAAGGGTTCCCGGACTTTCCTGCGTGCCTCAGGATGAGGCCGGTCTCACGAGAAAATTCGAGACGTAGCCTAGTGGGTGGTGCAACATGCTGAAAGACCCCAATTTCCCGGTCCGCACTTGAGGAGAACACGATACCCGGACACCTCTTCGAAGGCAACCTTGTGGATGAAGGCACAACAGGAAGGAGCACTGACGCCC
The DNA here is from genome assembly GCF_029407905.1 of Bubalus kerabau. Lineage (NCBI taxonomy): Eukaryota > Metazoa > Chordata > Mammalia > Artiodactyla > Bovidae > Bubalus > Bubalus kerabau. The sequence goes on along the minus strand of NW_026577890.1, from coordinate 643,693 downwards.
CCGTGCATCTCCGAAAAACCCGCAGGTTCCACACACATCACGAAAAGTGGTGTTATCCTTGAACAACTTGAGATGTAAGCGGAGTTCCATTCCTCCGCAGAACACGAGACCTGACACTCCTGAGCAAACTCAACAGGGACCCTGCGATCTGAGTCACATCCGGCCTCCAGGAAGTCAGGAGCAGAACCCTGAGGTTCCTGCCTCAACTCGAGATGAGGCCCACTTCCATTGCACCAAACCCAAAGGAGTCCCGAGAGGCCTCTCCCAAATCCACAGTATCCCTGACTTCTCAGAGGCACCCTGAGACGCTCCCTGAGGTCACCGGCACAAGTCAAGGGAACCCAGGGTTTCCTGCCGCAACCCTAGAAAGACATCAAGAGTTCTTTTTCAACCCGTCATGAGGCCCGATTCCCCTACCCTGACTTGAGAGCAATGACGCGCTCCCCCTTGCCCCGCCCATGGAGACCTGACTTCCCTGTTGCCACACGAGAGGCTACCTGAACTCCCCGTCGTACCTCGTGAGAAACCCCACACTGGCGCCGCAGCTCGAGAAAACCCACGAGACGCCCCCGTCATCTCGAGATGTGGGCCTTCTTTTCCTGCATGGCCTGGAGAGCAATCCCGAGTCCTCTCTCCAAACTGAAGAGGAGGGTTGACTCCCTTTAGACCACTCAGTGGGCTCCAAGAGATACGCGTCGCAACTCGAGAGGATAGCCAAGTCTTTTGCTTCCCCTCGAGACGAGGCCTAACTCCTCGGGTGAGTCTGTAATGCAAACCCGAGATCCCTGTCGCCCTTGGAGAGGATCACTGGGTCCTGAACACAAGGCTAGATGAGGTCGCTTTTGCCCTGCAGTAACTCGAGAGCACTCCCCAGCTTTCCCTCGCAACCCGAATGGAAGATTGGACCTCCCTGGGCCAACACAAGAGGAAGCCTGAATTCCCAGTAGTAATTCGAGAATTCCGCCTCAACTTGAGAAAAACCACGTGGTTCCCCCGTCATTGCAAGATGAGGCCCTTGCCCGCTCCAGTGTCTCAAGAGTAGTCCCACGTTCTGTCTTCAAGTGCGAAATGATATTTGGCACCCTTAATGCTACCCCAAAAGTTCCCCGACATACGGGTCGCACTAGAGGGGAACACCGAGGTTCCTGGCACAACTTCATCTGAGCCCCTTCTCCCCTCCTGATCGCGAAAGGAGGGTCAATTCCCCTGCTTTGTCTGCAAGGGGTTCCCGACCTTCTCCACGCACCTCAGATGAGGCTGTCTCACGAGGAAATTCGAGACATAGCCTCGATGGTGGTGCCACATGCCGAAAGACCGCGATTTCCCGATCCGCTCTTGATAAGAACGCGATGCCCAGACACCTATTCGAAGATAGTGTGGATGAAGGCACAACACGAAGGGGCACTGACACCCCCGTGCATCGTCCGGAAAAGACCACAGGTTACTCATACAGCTCAACAAGTGCCTGTCACCCAGTGAACAACTCGAGAGGCAAGCGGAGGTCCATTCCTGCACACAAGACAAGGCCTGACTCACCTCTCCCAACTATGCAGGGGGCTGCGATCGGAATCAGAAATGGAGAGGAACCCTGAGGTTCCTGCCTCCCCTCGAGATGAGGCCCCCTTCCATTTCACCAAACCCAGTGGAGTCCCGAGAGGTCTTTCCCAACTCCACAGTATCCCTGACTTCTCAGAGGCACCCGGAGAATCTCCCTGAGGTCACCGGCACAAGTCGAGGGAACCCAGGTATTCTTGCCAAGACCCGAGAGAGATCTTGAGAGTCCTTCAACGCGTCTAGAGGCCTGATTCCCCTACCATGACTCGAGAGCAATGACGCGCTCCCCCTCACCACACGCATCGAGACCTAACTTCCCTGGCGCCACACAAGAGGCTCCCTGAGCTCCCCGTCGTACCTCCTGAGAAACCAACACAGGCGCTGCAGCTCGGTAAAACCACCGAGACCCCCCCCCCCCCCGTCATCGTGAGATGAGGGCCTTCTTTTCCTGCATGTCCTGGAGTGCAATCCCGAGTCCTCTCTCCAAACTCCAGAGGAGGCTTGATTCCCTTTAGTCCACTCAGTGGGCTCCAAGAAATACCCGTCGCGACTCGAGAAGAGAGAGAAGTCCTTTGTTTCCCCTCGAGAGGACGCCTGACTCCTGGGTGAGTCTAGAATGCAACCCCAAGATCCCAGTCATCCCTTGAGAGGAACATTAGGTCCTAGACACAAGCCTGGATGAGGTTTCTTTTGCCCTGCAGTGACTCGAGCGCAACCCCCAGCTCTCCCTCGCAACTCGAATGGAAGATTGGGCTTCCCTGGGCCAACACAAGAGGAAGCCAGAAATCCCCTTCGTAACTCGAGAATCCCGCCGCAACTCGAGAAAAACCACGTGTTTCCAACGTCATCCCAAGATGAGGCCCTTGCTGCTATGGCGTCTCAAGAAAAGAACCACGTTCCGTCTTGAAGTGCGAAACGGTACTTTGCACCCTTGATGCGACACCAAATGTTCCCGGACACGCCGGTCTCACTCGACAGGAACACCGAGGTTCCCGCACCACTTCATCTGAGCACCTTCTCCCCTCCTATTCGAGACAGGAGGGTCTATTCCCCTGCTTTGTTTGGAAGGGGTTTCCCACATTCCCGGCGCACCTAAGGATGAGGCCGGTCTCACGAGTAAATTCGAGACATAGCATCGGGGGTGGTGTCACATGCCGAAATACCCCGATTTCCCGGCCCACTCTTGAGAAGAACCCGATGCCCGGACACCTCTTTGAAGGCAACCCTGTGGACGAAGGCACAAAATGAAGGGTCACTGACACTCCCGTGCATCATTCGGTAAAAGCCGCAGGTTCCACACACAGCTCGACAAGAGGCCTGTCATCCCATGAACAACTCGAGAGGCAAGCAGAGTTCCATTCCTCCACTCAAGACGAGGCCTGACTCTCCGGTCCCAACTCTGAAGGGACCCTGCGATCGGAGTCCGAAATGGAGAGGAACCCTGAGGTTCCTGACTCCACTCGAGATGAGGCCCTCTTCCATTACACCAAAAACAGTGGAGGCCCGAGAGGCCCCTCCCAAATCCACAGTATCGCGACTTCTCAGAGGCACCCTTAGAAGCTCCCTGAGGTCACTGGCACAAGTCGAGGGAACACAGGTTTTCCTGACGCAACCCGAGAAAGACCTCGAAAATCCTCCTTCAACGCATCTTGAATCCCGATTCCCCTACCATGACTCGAGAGCAATGACGCATTCCCCCTCGCCACTCGCATGGAGACTTGACTTCCCTGGCGCCACACGAGAGGCTCCCTGAGCTCCCCGTCATACCTCGTGAGAAATCCCACACTGGCTCCCCAGCTCGAGAAAACACACGAGACGCCTCCGTCATCGCGAGATGAAGGCCTTCTTTTCCTGCATGGCCTGGAGAGCAATCTCGAGGCCTCTCTTCAAACTCCACAGGAGGCCTGACTCCCTTTAGGCCACTCTGTGGGCTCCAAGAGATACCCGTTGGGAGTCGAGAGGAGAGCGGAATTCTTTGCTTCCCCTATATACCAGGCCTGACTCCTCAGGTGAGTCTGGAATGCAACCCCGAGATCCCTGTCGCCCCTGGAGAGGAACATTAGGTCCTAGACACAAGCATAGATGAGGTCTCATTTGCCCTGAAGTGACTCGAGAGCAATCCCCTGCTCTCCCTCGCACCTCGAATGGAAGAATGGACTTCCCTGGGACAACACAAGAGGAAACCTGAATTCCCCGTCGTAATTCGAAAATCCCACTGCAACTCGAGGAAAACCACGTGGTTCCCCCGTCATCGCAAGATGAGGCCCTTGCCAGCTACAGCGTCTCAGTAGAAGCCCTACGTTCCATCTTGAAGTTTAAAACGATAATTGGCAACCTTGATGTTAGCACAAAAGTTCCCCGACACCCTGGTCTCACTCGAGGGGAACACCAAGGTTCGGTGCACCGCTTGTTCTGTGCCCCTTATCCCCTCCTGATCGCGACGGGAGGGTCGATTACCCTGCTTTGTCTGGAAGGGGTTCCGGACCTTCCCGGCGCACCTCAGGATGAGGCCGGTCTCACGAGGAAATTCGAGACGTAGCCTTGTGGTTGGTGCCACACGCCGAAAGACCCCGATTTCCCTGTCTGCTCTTGATAAGAACCCAATGCTAGGACACCTCTTCGAAGGCAATCCTGTGGACGAAGGCACAAAACGAAGGGGTCTGACACCCTCCTGCATCGTTGGAAAAGCCCGCAAGTTCCACATACAGATCGACAAGTGGCCTGTCACCCCGTGAACAACTCGAGAGGCAAGAGGAGTTAAATTCCTCCACACAAGACGAGGCCTGACTCTCCTGTCCCAACTCTGCATGGACACTGAGATCCGATTCAGAAATGGAGAGGAACCATGAGGTTCCTGCCTCAACTCGAGATAAGGCCCTCTTCTACTGCACCAAGCCCAGTGGAGTTCGGAGCGGCCCCTCCCAACTGCACAGTATCCCTGACTTCTCAGAGGCACCCTGAAAAGCTCCCTGAGGTCACGGGCATAAGTCGACGGAACCCAGGGTTTCCTGCCATAACCTGAGAAAAACCTCGCGAGTCCTTCTTCACGCGTCTTGAGGCCCGATTCCCCTACCATGACTGGAGAAAAATGACGCGCTCCCCCTCGCCACGCGCATGAAGATCTGACTTCCCCGGCACCACATGAGAGGCTCCCTGAGCTCCCCATCGTACCTCGTGAGAAACCCCACACTGGCGCCGCAGCTCGAGAAAACCCACGAGACGCCCCTGTCATGGTGAAATGAGGGCCTTTCCTGCATGACCTGAAGAGCAATCCCGAATCCTCTCTCCAAACTCCAAAGGAGGCTTGACTCCCTTTAGGTCACTCAGTGGGCTCCAAGAGATACCCGTCGATACTCAGGAGGAGAGCGGTGTCCTTTGCTTCCCCTCGAGATGAGGCCTGACTACGAGGGTGAGTCTGGAATGCAACCCTGGATCCCTGTCGCCCCTGGAGAGGAACCTTAGGTCCTGGACAAAAGCCTAGATGAGGTCTCTTTGGCCCTGCAGTGACTCAAGTGCAACCCCTAGCTTTCCCTTGCAACTCGAATGGAAGATTGGCCTTTCTGAGCCAACACAAGAGGAAGCCTGAATTTCCAGTTGTAATTTGAGAAACCCGCCGCAACTCGAGAAAAATCACGTGGTTCCCCGTATTGCAAGATGAGGCCCTTGCCCCCTACAGCGTCTCAAGAGAAGTCTCACATTCCGTCTTGAAGTGCAAAACAGTACTTGGCACCCTTGATGCGACCCCAAAAGTTCCCCTATATACCGATCTCACTAGAGGGGACACTGAAGTTTCCGGCACCACTTCATCTGAGGCCTTTCTCCTCTCCTGATCGCGATAGGAGGGTCGATTCCACTGCTTTGTCTCGAAGGGATTCCCGACCTTCCCGGCACACCTCAGGATGAGGCCGGTCTCATGAGGAAATTCGAGAGGTAGCCTTGAGGGCCATACTACATGCCGAAAGACCCCGATTCCATGGTCCACTTTTGATCAAAACCAGACTCCTGGACACCTCTTCGAAGGCAAGCCTGTGGATGAAGGCACAACACGTAGGGGCACTGACACCCCGTGCATCTTCCGGAAAAACCCGCAGGTTCCTCACACAGCTCCACAAGTGGTCTGTCACCTCGTGAACAACTCGAGAAGCAAGCGGAGTTCCATTCCTCCACACAAGACGATGCCTGACTCTCCTGTCACAACTCTAGGGACCTTGCGCACCGAGTCAGAAATGGAGAGGAAGCCTGAGGTTCCTGCCTCCACTCAAGATGAGGCCCTTTTCCATTGCCACAAAACCAGTGGAGTCCCGAGAGGCCCGTCCCAAATCCACAGTATGCCTGACTTCTCAGAGGCACCCTGAGAAGCTCCCTAAGGTCACCGGCAGAAGTCGACGGAACCCAGGGTTTCCTGCCGCAACCCGAGAAAGACCTTGAGAGTCCTGCTTTAACGTGTCTTGAGGCCCGATTCCCGTATCATATCTCGAGAGCAATGACGCGCTCCCCCTTGCCATGCGCATGGAGACCTGAATTCCCTGGTGCCACACGAAAGGCTCCCTGAGCTTCCCGTCGCACCTCGTCAGAAACCGCACACTGGCACCGCAGCTCGAGAAAACCAACAAGACGCCCCTGTCATCGCGAGATGAGGGTCTTCTTTTCCTGCATGGCCTGGAGAGCAATCCTGAGTCCTCTCTCCAAACTCCACAGGGGGCTTGACTCCCTTTAGGCCACTCAGTGGGCTCCAAGAGACACCTGCGGTGACTCAAGAGGAGAGCGGGGTCCTTTGCTTCCCCTCGAGTCGAGCTCTGACTCCCAGGATGCATCTGGAATGCAACCCCGAGATCGCTGTCGGCCCTGGAGAGGAATATTAGGTCCTGGACACAAGCCTAGATGAGGTCTCTTTTGCCCTGCAGTGACTCAAGAGCAAACCCCAGCTCTCCCTCGAAACTCGAATGGAAGATTGGACTTCCCTGGGCCAACACAAGAGGAAGCCTGAATTCCCCGTCGTAACTCGAGAATCCCGCCGCACCTTGAGAAAAAACACGTGATTCCCCCGTCATCCCAAGATGAGGCCCTTGCCCTCTACAGCGTGTCAAGAGAAGCCCCAAGTCCGTATTGAAGTGCAAAACGGTACTTGGCACCCTTGAAGTGACCCCAAAATTTTCCCGACACACCGGTCCCACTCGAGGGGAACACCGAGGTTCCCGGCACGACTTCAACTGAGCCCTTTCACTCCTCCTGATCGTGACAAGATGGTCGATTCCCCTGCTTTGTCTGGAAGGGGTTCCCGATCTTCATGGCGCACCTCAGGATGACACCAGTCTAATGAAGAAATTCGAGACGTAGCCTCATGGATGGTGCCACGTTCTGAAAGACCCCGATTTCCTGCTCTGCTATTGATAAGAACCCGATGTCCGGACACCTCTTTGAAGGCAACCCTGTGGATGAAGGCACAACACGAAGGGGCACTGACCCCCTCATGCATCTTACGGAAAAAACCGAAGGTTCCACTCACAGCTCGACAAATGGTCTGTTATCCTGTGAACAACTCGAGAGGCAAGTGGAGTTCCATTCCTCCACACAAGACGAGGCCTGACTCTCCTGTCCCAACTCTTCAGGGACCCTGTGGTCGGAGTTTTAAATGGAGAGGAACCCTTAGGTTCCTGCCTCAACTCGAGATGAGAACCTTTGCCATTGCACCAAACCCAGTGGAGTTCCGAGAGCGCCTCCCAAGTCCACAGTATGCCTGACTTCTCAGAGGCACCCTGAGAAGCTCCCTGAGGTCACCGGTACAAGTCGAGGGAACCCAGGGTTTCCTGCCGCAACCTGAGAAAGACCTCGAGACTCCTTCTTCAACGCGTCTTGAGTCCCGATTTCCCTACCATGACTCGAGAGCATTTATGGGCTCCTCCTCATCACACGCACAGACACCTGACTTTCCTGGCACCACACGAGAGGCTCCCTGAGCTCCCCGTCGTACCTCGTGAGAAAACTCATACTTGTGCTCCAACTCGAGAAAACCCACAAGACGCCCCCGTCATTGCGAGCTGAGGGCCTTCTTTCCTGTATGGCCTGGAGAGCAATCCGGAGTCCTCTCTCCAACTCCACAGGAGGCTTGACTCCCTGGAGGCCACTCAGTGGGCTCCAAGAGATACCTATTGCGACCCAGGAGGATATCAGAATCCTTTGCTTCCCCTCGAGCCGAGGCCTGACTCACTGGGTGAGTCTGGAATGCGTCCCCGTCATCCCTATCGCCCCTGGAGAGGAACATTAGGTCCTGGACACAAGCATAGATGAGGTCTATTTTGACCTGCCGTGACTCGAGAGCAATTCCCACCCAGCTCTCCCTGGCAACTCGAATGGAAGAATGGACTTCCCTGGGCCAACAGAAGAGGAAACCTGAATTCCCCGTCGTAAGTCAACAATCCCATCGCAACTCGAAAAAAACCACGTGGTTTCCCCTTCATCACAAGATGAGGCCCTTGCCCGCCACAGCGTCTCAAGAGAAGTCCCACGTTTCATCTTGAAGTTTGAAACAGTATTTGGCAAGCTTCATGAGACCCCAAAAGTTCCCTGACATACCGGTCTCACTCAAGGGGAACACCGAGGTTCCCGGCACCACTTCATCTGAGCCCCTTCTCCCTTCCTGATCGCGACAGTAGGGTCGATTAACCTGCTTTGTCTGGAAGGCTTTCCCGACCTTCCAGGGGCACCTCAGCATGAGGCCCGTCTCATGAGGAAATTCGAGACGTAGCCTCGTGTGTGGTGCCGCATTCCAAAAGACCCCGATTTCCTGGTCCGCTCTTAATAAGAACCCGATGCCTGCACACCACTTCGAAGGCAACCCTGTGGATGAAAGCACATCACGAAGGGGCACTGACACCCCCGTGCATTGTCTGGAAAAAACCGCAGGTTCCACACACAGCTCGACAAGTGGCCTGTCACTCCTTGAACAACTCGAGAGGCAAGCGGAGTTCCATTCCTCCACACAAGACGAGGCCTGACTCTCCTGTCCCAACTCTGCAGGGACCCTGCAATCTGAGTCAGAAATGGAGAGGAACCCTAAGGTTCCTTCCTGATCTCGAGATTAGGCCCTCTTCCATTGCAGCAAACCCAGTGGAGTCCCGAGAGGCCTCTCCCAGCTCCATAGTATCCCTGACTTCTCACAGGCACCCTGAGAAGCTACCTGAGGTCACAGGCACAAGTCGAGGGAACCCAGTTTTTCCTGCCGCAACCCGAGAAAGACCTCGAGCGTCCTTTTTCATTGCGTTGAGCCCTGATTCCACTACCATGACTCGAGAGCAATGACGTGCGCCCCCTCGCCACTCGTATGGAGACTTGACTTCCCTGACACCACACGAGAGGCTCCCTGAGCTCCCGGTCGTACCTTGTGAGAAACCCCACACTGGAACCGCAGCTCCAGAAAAACCACGAGACTCCCCCGACATCGCGAGATGAGGGCCTTCTTTTCCTGCATGGCCTGGAGAGCAATCCCGCGTGCTCTCTCCAAACTCCACAAGAGAGGAGCCAAGATTGCTGAGGAGTAGGACGGGGAGAACTCTTTCCCCCCCAAACAATTTCATCAAAAGAGCATTTAAACGTCGAGTAAATTCCACAATACAACTTATGAATGCTGCCAGAGGACATCAGGCACCCAGAAAAGAACCCAACTCTTGGAAAGTAGGTAGGAAAAAGTATAAAAGACAAAAAAAGAGACAAAAGAGGGAGGGAGGGATTTCCGTCCCAGGAAGATAGTCTTAAAAAGAGAAAAGTTTCCAAACACCAGGAAAGCTTTTCACTGCCAAATCTTTGCCAAGCTTTGGAAGCACAAAGGGCAACATAAGGGGGATAAAAATAAATAAACAATTAAAACTCGCAGATTGCAAGCCCTACGGTAACTCCCCCAGCCGCAAAGCAGTGCAGACGCCTGCTCACACCATTAGCAAGCAGGGGCTGGGCAGGGAGGCGCGGCGCGGGCTGCATCGCTTAGAGTAAGAATCTGGCCTGAATACCCTGAGCACTATCTGAACGAAATAACTTGGGCTAGCAAACCAGACTCTGGGATATCTACCACGCAAAAAGCCAGCCCTAACCTAAGACACCGCCAGGCCCGCGCATGGAACAAAGGACTGAACAGAGATAGCCGGCTGCAGACCTTCCCCCTCCGGTGACAGGCAGCCAGAGCCAGAAGGGGGCAATCGCAGCCCCAGAGAGACATTATCTATAAAACTGTAAGCAGCCTTCTTTGCTAACTAAAACTTCTTGGGGATCTGGACGGTCAACATCTGCCTGAGAAGGTGCGCCTGTTTTACACCCAGATAACCGAGTGGCGGGGAGGCGATAAGTCACAACATTGGCGCTCGCCAAACACCTCATCACCTGAGCTGCTCGGACCTGGGAAGAGCGCAAAACGCAGGCCCAACCGAGTCTGTGCCTCTGAGGACTACCCGAGTGCCTGAACCTGAGCGGCTTGGACCTGGGAGGTGCATGAAGCCCAGGGCCAGCCTCGGATTGTTCCCGGTGGAACAACCTAGAGCCCGAGCAGTGTGGGCAGGGAGGCTACACGTGCCGTGAGCGGGGGCAGACCCAGTGTGGCTGAGGCACTGCGAGCGCACGCCAGTGTTATTTGTTTGCAGCATCACTCCCTCCCTCCCTCCCCACAGCGCAACTGAACAAGTGAGCCTAAAAAAAAAAAGTGTCCTCCACCGTCCCCTTTGTGTCAGGGCGTAAACCAGACACTGAAGAGACAGGCAAACAAAAGAAGCTATAACAGAGGGAAACGCCTTGGAAGCTACAGGCAATAGATTAAAACCCTGTGGTTACTAGGACTACATAGGAAGGCGCCTATAGATCTTGAGAAATATAAGTTGGACCAAGGAACTAGCCAAAAATGAACCGAACCCACGATACTCACAACAAAACCAGAGAAAGTCCTAGATATATTTTTATGATCATTCTTACTTTTTTTAATTTTTTAAATTTTAAGTTCTCTATTGTTCATTTAATTTTCACTTTTATAACCTATTACTTTGCAAAACAAAGACCCTATTTTTTTCTTCTTCAGCAAACTTCATATATATATATATATATATATATATATATATATATAATAAATTTTTGACCTTGTTTTTTTGTTTTGTTTTTTTTCTTCTTTTCTTTAACATTGTATTTTTGAAATTCCAAACTGTACTCTAGATTTTTAATTTATGCTTTTTGATATTTGATATCAATTTTGTACCTGTAGTTTCTTTATAATTTTTGCGACATTGCTTGTTTTTGTTTGTTTGTTTTCTCTTTAGTTTTCTTCTTCCTTTTTTTTAACATTGTATTTTTGAAATTCCAAACTCTACTCTAGATTTTTAATTTTTGCTTTTTGGTATTAGTTATCAATTTTGTACCTGTATTTTCTTGATAATTTTTGCGACCATGTTTGTTTTTCTTTGTTCGTTTTTTCTCTCTTTCTTTTCCTTCTTCTTTTCTTTAACATCGTATTTTTGAAATTCCAAACTCTACTCTAGATTTTTAATTTTTGCTTTTATGTATTCGTTACCAATTTTGTACCTTTAAGAACCCAATCTTCAGTACCCATTTTTCACTAGGGAGCGAGATTACTGGCTTGACTGCTCTCTCTCCCTTTGGACTCTCCTTTTTCTCCACCAGGTCGCCTGTGTCTCCTCCCTAACCCCTCTCTACTCTACCCAACTCTGTGAATTTCTGTGTATTCCAGACGGTGGAGAACACTTAGGGAACTGATTACTGGCTGGATCTGTCTCCCTCCTTTTCATTCCCCCCTTTTATCCTTCTGGCCACCTCTATCTCCTTCCTCCTTCTTCTCATCTCTGTATAACTCTGTGAACATCTCTGAGCGGTCCAGTTGTGGAGTGCACATAAGGAAGTGACTACTGGCCAGCCCACTCTCTCCACTATTGATTCCACCTGATCTCATTTGGGTCACCTCTAACTCCCTCCTCCCTCTTCTCTTCTCCATGTAATGCTGTGAACCTTTCTGAGTGGCCCTCACAGTAGAGAAACTTTTCTTCTTTAACGTAGATGTTTTATCAATGGTGCTGTATAGAAGGAGAAGTGTTGAAACTACTGTAAAAGTAAGACAGATAACTGGAAGCAGGAGGCTTAAGTCCAAACCCTGACTCCAGGGAACTCCTGACTCCAAGGAACATTAATTGACAGGAGCTCATCAAATGCCTCCATACCGACACTGAAATCAAGCACCACACAAGGGCCAACAAGTTCCAGGGCAAGACATACCAAGCCAATTCTCCAGCAACAAAGGAACGCAGCCCTGAGCTTCAAGATACAGGCTGCCCAAAGTCACCCCAAAACCACAAACATCTCATAACTCATTACTGGACACTTCATTGCACTCCAGAGAGAAGAAATACAGCTCCACCCACCAGAACACGGACACAAGCTTCCCTAACCAGGAAACCTTGACAAGACACCTGTACAAACCCACACACAGCGAGGAAATGCCACAGTAAAGAACTCCACAAACTGCCAGAATACAGAAAGGACACCCCAAACTCAGCAATTTAAACAAGATGAGACAGAGGAATACCCAGCAGATAAAGGAACAGGATAAATGCCCACCAAACCAAACAAAAGAGGAAGAGATAGGGAATCTACCTGATAAAGAATTCCGAGTAAGGATAGTGAAATGGATCTAAAATCTTGAAATTAAAATGGAATCACAGATAAATAGCCTGGAGACAAGGATTGAGAAGATGCAAGAAAGGTTTAACAAGGACCTAGAAGAAATAAAAAAAGAGTCAATATATAATGAATAATGCAATAAATGAAATTAAAAACACTCTGGAGGCAACAAATAGTAGAATAACAGAGGCAGAAGATAGGATTAGTGAATTCGAAGATAGAATGGTAGAAATAAATGAATCAGAGAGGATAAATGAAAAACGAATTAAAAGAAATGAGCACAATCTCAGAGACCTCCAGGACAATATTAAACGCTACAACATTCGAATCATAGGGGTCCCAGAAGAAGAAGACAAAAAGAAAGACCGTGAGAAAATACTTGAGGAGATAATAGTTGAAAACTTCCCTAAAATGGGGAAGGAAATACTCACTCAAGTCCAAGAAACCCAGAGAGTCCCAAACAGGATAAAGCCAAGGCGAAACCCCCCAAGACACATATTAATCACATTAACAAAAATCAAACACAAAGAACAAATATGAAAAGCAGCAAGGGAAAAACAACAAATAACACACAAGGGAATTGCCATAAGGATAACAGCTGATCTTTCAATAGAAACTCTTCAAGCAAGGAGGGAATGGCAAGACATACTTAAAATGATGAAAGAAAATAACCTACAGCCCAGATTATTGTACCCAGCAAGGATCTCATTCAAGTATGAATGAGAAATCAAAAGCTTTTCAGACAAGCAAAAGCTGAGAGAATTCTGCACCACCAAACCAGCTCTCCAACAAATACTAAACAGGAAACACAAAAACGGTGTATAAATTCAAACCCCAAACAATAAAGTAAATGGCAATGGGATCATACTTATCAGTAATTACCTTAAACGTAAATGGGTTGAATGCTCCAACCAAAAGACAAAGACTGGCTGAATGGATACAAAAACAAGACCCCTACATATGTTGTCTACAAGAGACCCACCTCAAAACAGGGGATACATACAGACTGAAAGTGAAGGGCTGGAAAAAGATTTTCCATGCAAATAGGGACCAAAAGAAAGCAGGAGTAGCGATACTCATATCAGATAAAATAGACTTTAAAACAAAGGCTGTGAAAAGAGACAAAGAAGGTCACTACATAATGATCAAAGGATCAATCCAAGAAGACGATATAACAATTATAAATATATATGCACCCAACGTGGGAGCACCACAGTATGTAAGACAAATGCTAACAAGTATGAAAGGAGAAATTAACACTAACACAATAATAGTTGGAGATTTTAATACCCCACTCACACCTATGGATAGATCAACTAAACAGAAATTTAACAAGGAAACACAAACTTTAAATGATACAATAGACCAGTTAGACCTAATTGATATCTATAGGACAATTCATCCCAAAACAATGAATTTCAACTTTTTCTAAAGTGCACATGGAACCTTCTCCAGGATAGATCACATCCTGGGCCATAAAGCTAGCATTGGTAAATTCAAAAAAATAGAAATCATTCCAAGCATCTTTTCTGACCACAATGCAGTAAGATTAGATCTCAATTACAGGAGAAAAACTATTAAAAATTCCAACATATGGAGGCTGAACAACACGCTGCTGAATAACCAACAAATCACAGAAGAAATCAAAAAAGAAATCAAAATTTGCATAGAAACGGATGAAAATGAAAACACAACAACCCAAAACTTGTGGGACACGGTAAAAGCAGTCCTAAGGGGAAAGTTCATAGCAATACAGGCACACCTCAAGAAACAAGAAAAAAGTCAAATAAATAAACTAACTCTACACCTAAAGCAACTAGAAAAGGAAGAAATGAAGAACCCCAGGGTTAGTAGAAGGAAAGAAATCTTAAAAATTAGAGCAGAAATAAATGCAAAAGAAACAAAAGAGACCATAGCAAAAATCAACAAAACCAAAAGCTGGTTCTTTGAAACGATAAATAAAATTGACAAACCATTAGCCAGACTCATCAAGAAACAAAGGGAGAAAAATCAAATCAATAAAATTAGAAATGAAAATGGAGAGATCACAACAGAAAACACAGAAATACAAAGGATCATAAGAGACTACTATCAACAATTATATGCCAATAAAATGGACAACGTGGAAGAAATGGACAAATTCTTAGAAAAGTACAACTTTCCAAAACTGGACCAGGGAAGAACTAGAAAATCTTAACAGACCCATCACAAGCACGGAAATGGAAACTGTAACCAAAAATCTTCCAGCCAACAAAAGCCCAGGTCCAGACGGCTTCACAGCTGAATTCTACGAAAAATTTAGAGAAGAGCTAACACCTATCCTGCTCAAACTCTTCCAGAAAATTGCAGAGGAAGGTAAACTTCCAAACTCATTCTATGAGGCCACCATCAGCCTAATACCAAAACCTGACAAAGATCCCACAAAAAAAGAAAACTACAGGCCAATATCACTGATGACATAGATGCAAAAATCCTTAACAAAATTCTAGCAATCAGAATCCAACAACACATTAAAAAGATCATACACCATGACCAAGTGGGCTTTATCCCAGGGATGCAAGGATTCTTCAATATCCGCAAATCAATCAATGTAATACACCACCTTAACAAATTGAAAAATAAAAACCATATGATTTTCTCAATAGATGCAGAGAAAGCCTTTGACAAAATTCAACATCCATTTATGATAAAAACTCTCCAGAAAGCAGGAATAGAAGGAACATACCTCAACATAATAAAAGCTATATATGACAAACCCACAGCAAACATTATCCTCAATGGTGAAAAATTGAAAGCATTTCCTCTAAAGTCAGGAACTAGACAAGGGTGCCCACTTTCACCATTACTATTCAACATAGCTTTGGAAGTTTTGGCCACAGCAATCAGAGCAGAAAAAGAAACAAAAGGAATCCAAATTGGAAAAGAAGAAGTAAAACTCTCACTGTTTGCAGATGACATGATCCTCTACATAGAAAACCCTAAAGACTCCACCAGAAAATCACTAGAACTAGTCAATGACTATAGTAAAGTTGCAGGATATAAAATCAACACACAGAAATCCCTTGAATTCCTATACACTAATAATGAGAAAACAGAAAGAGAAATTAAGGAAACAATTTCATTCACCATTGCAACGGAAAGAATAAAATACTTAGGAATATACCTACCTAAAGAAACTAAAGACCTATATATAGAAAACTATAAAACACTGGTGAAAGAAATCAAAGAGGACACTAATAGGTGGAGAAATATACCATGTTCATGGATTGGAAGAATCAATATAGTGAAAATGAGTATACTACCCAAGGCAATTTATAGATTCAATGCAATCCCTATCAAGCTACCAACAGTATTCTTCACAGAGCTAGAACAAATAATTTCACAATTTGTATGGAAATACAAAAAACCTCGAATAGCCAAAGCGATCTTGAGAAAGAAGAATGGAACTGGAGGAATCAACCTACCTGATTTCAGGCTCCGCTACAAAGCCACAGTTATCAAGACAGTATGGTACTGGCACAAAGACAGAAATATAGATTAGTGGAACGAAATAGAAAGCCCAGAGATAAATCCACACACATATGGACACCTTATCTTTGACAAAGGAGGCAAAAATATACAATGGATTAAAGACAATCTCTTTAACAAGTGGTGCTGGGAAATCTGGTCAACCACTTGTAAAAGAATGAAACTAGAACACTTTCTAACACAATACACAAAAATAAACTCAAAATGGATTAAAGATCTAAACGTAAGACCAGAAACTATAAAACTCCTAGAGGAGAACATAGGCAAAACACTCTCTGAAATACATCACAGCAGGATCCTCTATGACCCACCTCCCAGAATATTGGAAATAAAAACAAAAATAAACAAATGGGACCTAATTAACCTTAAAAGCTTCTGCACATCAAAGCAAACTATTAGCAAGGTGAAAAGACAGCCTTTGGAATGGGAGAAAATAATAGGAAATGAAGCAACTGACAAACAACTAATCTCAAAAATATACAAGCAACACCTACAGCTCAACTCCAGAAAAATAGATGACCCAATCAAAAAATGGGCCAAAGAACTAAATAGACATTTATCCAAAGAAGACATACAGATGGCTAACAAACACATGAAAAGATGCTCAAAATCACTCATTATCATAGAAATGCAAATCAAAACCACTATGAGGTACCATTTCACGCCAGTCAGAATGGCTGCAATCCAAAAGTCTACAAATAATAAATGCTGGAGAGGGTGTGGAGAAAAGGGAACCCTCTTACACTGTTGGTGGGAATGCAAACTAGTACAGCCACTATAGAGAACAGTGTGGAGATTCCTTAAACAACTGGAAATAGAACTGCCTTATGATCCAGCAATCCCACTGCTGGGCATACACACTGAGGAAACCAGAAGGGAAAGAGACACGTGTACCCCAATGTTCATCGCAGCACTGTTTCTAATAGCCAGGACATGGAAGCAACCTAGATGTCCATCAGCAGATGAATGGATAAGAAAGCTGTGGTACATATACACAATGGAGTATTACTCCGCCATTAAAAAGAATAGAATGAATCAGTTCTAATGAGGTGGATGAAACTGGAGCCTATTATACAGAGTGAAGTAAGCCAGAAAGAAAAACACCAATACAGTATACTAACGCATATATATGGAACTTTGAAAGACGGTAACAATAACCCTGAGTACGAGACAGCAAAAGAGACACTGATGTATAGAAGAGTCTTATGGACTCTGTGGGAGAGGGAGAAGGTGGGAAGATTTGGGAGAATGGCATTGAAACATGTAAAATATGTATGAAAAGAGTTGCCAGTCCAGGTTTGATGCATGACACTGGATGCTTGGGGCTAGTGCACTGGGACGACCCAGAGGGATGCTATGGGGGGGGGGAGGAGGGAGGAGGGTTCAGGATGGGGAGCACATGTATACCTGAGGCAGATTCATTTTGATATTTGGAAAAACTAATACAATTATGTAAAGTTTAAAAATAAAATAAAATTAAAAAAAAATCCACAGGAGGCTTGACTCCCTTTAGGCCACTCAGTGGTCTCCAAGAAATACCCGTCGGGACTCGAGAGCAGAGCAGAGTCCTTTCCTTCCTCTCGAGATGAGGTCTGACTCCTCGGGTGCGTCTAAAATGCAACCCCGAGATCTCTGTCGCCCCTGGAGAGGAACATTAGGTCCTGGACACAAGCTTAGATGAGGTCTCTTTTGCCCTGAAGTGACTCGAGAGCAATCCCTAGCTCTCTCTCGCAACTCCAATGGAAGATTGGACTTCCCTGGGCCAACACAAGAGGAAGCCTGAATTCCCCATCGTAACTCGAGAATCCCGCCGAAACTCGAGAAAAACCACATGGTTACCCTGTCATCGCAAGATGAGGCCCTTGCCCGCTACAGCGTCTAAAGAGAAGTCCCAGGTTTCTTCTTCAAGTGTTTTCACACTTCAAGTGTGAAAACTTGGCACCCTTGATGCGATTCCAAAAGTTCCCCGACACCCTGGTCTCTCTCGAGGGGAACACCGAGGTTCCCGGTATGACTTCATCTGAGCCACTTCTCCCCTCCTGATTGCGACTGGAGGGTCGACTCCCGTGCTTTGTCTGGAAGGGGTTCCCAACCTTCCCAGCGCACCTCAGGATGAGGCCGGTCTAACGAGAATATTTGAGACGTAGCTTCATGGGTGGTAACACATGCTGAAAGACCCCGATTCCCTGGTCCACTCTTGATAAGAACCCGATGCCCGGACACCTCTTGAAAGGCAACCCTGTGGAAGAAGGCACAACACGACGGGGCACTGACACCCTCGTGCATCGTCCGGAAAAACCCGCAGATTCCAAACACAGTTCGACAAGTTGCCTGTCACCCCGTGAATAACTCGAGAGGCAAGCGGAGTTCCATTCCTCCTTACAAGACGAGGCCTGACTCTCCTGTCCCAACTCTGCAGGGACCCTGCGATCAGAGTCAGAAATGGAGACGAACCCTGAGGTTCCTGCCTCCACTCGAGATGAGGCCCTCTTCTATTGCACCAAACCCAGTGGAGTCCCGAGAGGGCCCTCCCAACTCCAGGGTATCCTTGACTTCTCAGAGGCACACTGAGAAGCTCCCTGAGGCCACCGGCACTAGTCGAGGGAACCCAGGGTTTACTGCCGTGACCCAAGAAACACCTTGAAAGTCCTTCTTTAACGGTTCTTGAGGCCCGATACACCTTCCATGACTCTAGAGCAATGACGCGCTCCCCCTCACAATGCGCATGGAGACCTGACTTCCCAAGCGCCACATGAGAGGCTCCCTGAGCTCCCCGTAGTACCTCATGAGAAACCCCACACTGGCGCTGCAGCTCGAGAAAACCCACGAGACGCCCCCTTCATCGCGAGATGATGGCCTTCTTTTCCTGCATGGCCTGGAGAGCAATCACGAGTCCTCTCTCCAAACTCCACAGGAGGCTTGACTCCCTTTAGGCCACTCAGTGGGCTCCAAGAGATACCCGTCGCAACTCGAGAGGAGAGTGGAGTCCTTCGCTTCCCCTCGAGACAAGGACTGACTCCCCGGGTGCATCAGGAAAGCAACCCCGAGATCCCTGTCCCCCCTGGAGACGAACATTATGTCCTGGACACAAGCCTAGATAAGGTCTCTTTTGCCCTGCAGTAACTCAAGCGCAATCCCTAGCTCTCCCTCGCAACTCGAATGGAAGACTGGACTTCCCTGGGCCAACACAAGAGGAAGCCTGAATTTCCTGACCTAACTCGAGAATCCCGCCACAACTCGAGAAAAACGACGTGGTTAACCCGTCACCACAAGATGAGGCCCTTGCCAGCTACAGCATCTCAAGAGAAGTCTCACGTTCCGTCTTGAAGTTTGAAACGGTACTTAGCACCTTTGATGTGACTCCAAAACTTCCCCGACATCCCAGTTTTACTCGAGGGGAACATCGAGGTTCCCGGCACCACTTCATCTGAGCCCCTTCTCCCCTCCTGATCGGGACAAGAGGGTCGATTCACTTGCTTTGTCTGAAAGGGTTACCGACCTTCCTGGTGCACCTCAGGTTGAGGTCCGTCTCAAGAAGAAATTCGAGACGTAGGCTTGTGGGTGGTGCCACATGCCGAAAGACACTGATTTCCTGGTCTGCTCTTGATAAGAATCTGAAGGCTGGATACCTCTTCGAAGGCAACCCTGTGTATGAAGGCAAAAAACGAAGGGGAACTGACACCCCCATGCATCGTCCGGATAAAACCGCAGGTTCCACACACAGCTCGACAAGTGGCCTGTTATCCGGTGAACAACTCGAGAGTCCAGTGGAGTTCCATTCCTCCACACAAGACGAGGCCTGACTCTCCTGTCCTAACTCTGTAGGGACTCTGTGTTCAGAGTCAGAAATGGAGAGCAACCCTGAGGTTCCTGCTTCAAATCGAGATGAGGCCTTCTTCTGACAAGGTCCAGCCTCGGCTGGTCCAGGGTTTTCGAAGGGGAGACAGAGTAGGCGACCTATTGATTTATTTATCGAAGATATAAAGAGTAATAGAATGAGGATAGCTCAGTAGGAAAATTTAGTGGAGAAAAGAAGCTGAGTAGCTTGGTTTATGCGGAAAATCAGTATAACCCATGACACCAGGTTAGCTCTGACCACGGAGGCCGCAGGCTCCCTCTCGAATAGCGAAAAGTGCCCCACCTTAGACACCTTCTCAAGTGGTCTTCGAAGCCCAGGCAAATAAATGGTCGCAGAGGATATCCGCACTCCAGATGGACACTCATCTGAAAATTGAGGGGAAGAATGACATTAGGAGACTAAGCGTTGGCAATCAAGGCCCGTAGCTTTATTTTCAACAGGGGTTTTTATACCCTAAGTTACACATAGAGGATAATGGGGATGCAAAGACAGCAGCCTTTGATCCTTATCAAAAACCAGAGTTTCTGTCCTGCAAATGTATCGTATACAAATGGTTTAGGTGATTTACATCATCTTCTAGCCAGAAGACCTATTAACATTTTATGACTCTTGACAAAGACTTATCAACCGTAAGACTTATTTTCTCTAAGAGTAATTATTTTAAGGTTTGGCCCCATCTTTCGAAGATAAAATTGCATTCCTATAGGGCAGATGTGTAATGGGCTTACAACAAAGGAAATAATTTATTACCTTAAGGGTCTAAAGTTAGTAACACCAAGGCCACTACTTATTTCTTCTACATACCAACTATATTAATTAATACACATTCAAGGATACAATTCAGGGGACGTGGAAACTTGGCAACAAGCATTGGTTCATCAATGAAATCTTTTACTAGTTTTATTCTGACAGTTTCTAACTCTCTGAGAGGCTCTAAGCTATTTGAATATCTTAAGCTTCCCGTGCCTCTCGAGGCTCGGAGACTGTAAACAATTGTATGCATTGCTGTAGGAGACCGGGTAAATTTGTCAGGCGAGTTAGAGAGCCATCTGACGTGTTTGGATTTAAACACTCCTAATTGCCCAGGAACTTTATTAATTGGAGCTGTAAGTTAGCTCTTTGACAGAGAGAGTGAGATGGTGGTGGGGGACAGCCCCCAGTAAAGTCAGAGGTGAGAGCACAAAGCAATAAAGTAGGCAGACTCTGGTTTTGGGGGGTAGATGCTCAAGAATATCCGGGAGGACTCCCGAGGCTCGATCCCGCCTTTGTGTATGCCCAGCCTCCTTCCTCATGACCTTTGTCACGAGTGGAATGTCTCTCGCCGGCTCCCGGCATCTCCCCATTTTGTATTTCTTAAAACAGCCAGATGTAGCTCAGTCGCGGGCCTCTGAATACTCTGCCGAAGAATCCTGACAATACAAGGAAGAATGATTATGAGAAGCAGAATTAAAGCAGCCACCACAGCATAGCTAAAGACATTAGACAGAATATTCTTTCCTGAGATGTAGTTAGGGAAAGTATGGAAGAAATCATTTGCTGTTCCAGCAGCAGTAAAATCTAATCGGGAGTGCTCCATGGTTGCTATTTGATAGTGAAGTTTCCCTACGTCTCAACCAATGTCAGAGCTGTTCCAGATACCTGAAATATGGTTTTTAATCTTTTCCCATTCAAAATCTGTCTCATTTACTTTCAGGGGTGTTACACATATCCACCGATAGTCAGCATGACAAGACAATGCCATTTTCACCTTTAAAGCCTGCAATTCAGTCCCAATATGTATTACTGCTTCCTCTAGGGCGTCTACCCTCATTTCTAATTTTCTCTCTATAGCTTCCTGTGTTGCCAATGTTAAAGAAACATTTTTGGACATAGAATCAACATATTGAGCAGTATGTACTTGTTGAGTCAATGATATTGCTGCCACAGTAACAGAAGTGATTGCACTTATCAAAGCTGCTGTTCCCAAGATAAGTAAGCCCACAAACCGTCGTGTTTGCATTAAATCCTGTAGTTGTTGTAATACAGCAAGACCATAATTCAATAAGTGGTTACATCATAAGATAAGGTGGATGTTGTAGCATTACAAAGGAGCAAACATTATATTGAGGGCTTAAACAAGATGAACCAGGGAGCAGCTGTAGGCGTCAGCCCGGGGGAGCAGTGTCCCCAGCATCAGGAGGCAGAACGCGAGCGGCAGGCTGTGGGCCAAGGCGCCTATGGTGGCCGGAGGGGCAGGGTTCGTGGTTTAGGGCTAGCCGCCACCGCTTGGGCTCAGGGCGGTCCCCTCTCGCCGGTGGGGCCACGCTGGTCTGGACGGCACTCCGCGGGCGCGCTTTCCTCTCTGGCCCTCACTCGCTGCACAGACTTCTTTGCTCTAGGTCACGGGGTGCAGAGAGGTGGGTGCGAGGCGCTGCTGGTGGCGCGGAGGCGAGAGCTGGCTGGGGGAGGGGGAGCGAGCGAGTGCGCGCGCCGCGAACCTGGTCTTTGGGGAATGTGACATGACGAATTTGTCTGAGATCCAAACCGGAGAATCTGCATTCTGTAGAAATATACAAGCATACCCTCTCCCACAAGTTAGCAACACATCTGGCCTTTTTCACTCTCCCGTAAGGAGGCCTTTTTACTTGACCAGGGGCCGAGTCGTAGCCTGTAATTCAGGCATCTAGTGTCTCATCATTGTAGTCTGCCCCTGTGTGTTTACGTTTAAGTGATTAATTACAATTGGAACATAACTTCACTATTTGTCTAGCTGTTTCCCTATGGATATGTTAATTGAGGTCTAATGTTTAGTTTAGGTCTCTGTATAAATTTAAGTAATAAATGTATAACCTCCTTATCTCATTTTGGTATACAGGTATACAGATATACCTAAATGCAAAATGCATTTATATATGTATTTATATATGGCAACAAGTATAAAGTTATTGACATATAATATATATAAATCAATATACTTGAATTAATCTTTATAATTAATATATTAATTAATATATATTACAACAATACAACACATACACAGCTAATACCAACCAACACAAACCAATATACTGTAATAATACATGTCACACATTTATAATTATACAGTATATAGAGCATATATCATCACAGCACATCAATCCATACCAATTAATATCAGCCACACACACATTATATTACTGCCATATATATTTAATTATACAGTATATATATGTGTGTGTGTGTATAGTATACATATTAATTTATATACAAATTAATTAAGTATAGATCTATAAATAGAATTAGGTATACCTTTATTATATTTTATTTATACCCATACCTAATTAGGCAAACTGTAATTAGGCAAATACATTTATATTATGTATTTATAACAATATATAAAGTATTGTTAAATGTACCACCTGTACAGCATCTCCACCCCACATACCACTTTCTCTAATCCCACCAACTCATTTTCAGTATTATGTGTTGGCCAGGAGCTGGGCCAGTCTTTCCCAGCAATGTTAAGAGACGTCTGTTCCTGTGTCTAATAGCCCTGGCGTTTTATTCTCTTGAATTAAAAGATCTTTTAAAGGCCTTGGAACTGTAATTTCCTGCACCCAAAAGGCTAGATCACTAGATCCAAATGTTTTGTGGCTCTTAGATTGAGAAGTCAAGTTTTTCCTTGTCTGATAGTAAGGTAAAAGTAAAAGCTGTGTTACTCTTTGACCTTTATTAATTTGTACAGTTTTGATAGGCAGTGAGATCAAGACTTTAATTTCTCAATATCATCAGAATCTACTACACCATGCACCAGCGAAATTTCTTTTCTTTCTTTTAACTTTTTTTTAAAAGAAAGCGAGCTACGCCCCAGGACAAATCTTACAATGTCCTCAGATAGGGGGCCAGCCACTCCGGTTGGAATTGGAGTAAGCGGCACATCAGGGGTTAATATTGTTATTAAATCTCCTTGCCTTTTCGCTTTTCTCCTAGCCTGGGTGAGACCCCCCTGAGGGAGTTTTCTCCAAGGAGCACACTCTGCATATTGTGTACTAAAAGCTCCTTTGTTTAAAAAACTTTTTATCTTCCTCAGTCTTAGGCAACACTTTGGGAGGCTTTGGGGGCAAAGTGGGGAACTCCTGGGTCCTGGGAGGCACAATCGAAGGCGGTGGCAGTCGCCTTAAATCAGAAAGTGGTGGATAAGTTTTTTAAAGGTTTGCGCAGAGGGGGAGGGAGCTCGCCAGGGCTCTCGGCCGCAGCGTCCTGTAAGCCCTCTCCTTCCTCGGGAGGTAGACCACTTTCTCCCTCCTTTTTTTTTTTTCTTCAATGGCAGAAAATATGATCTGTGCAGTAAATGGAGACTCACCACCATCCACCTCTATAGCCTCCCCCATAGTCTATTTAACAGCCTCGTGACGGAGGTCCAGGACATTTCTAATCATATTCCACAGTCAATAAATATTTGTCTATTCTTAGATGCAGAGAAATCCATTTTTAATTTTTTTTTTAATTTTAGAGAATATTTTTATTTATTTTGTAACCTCTTTACCCTGGCTAAACTGCAGAGGGGACTAGAAAAGAAGCCTCAAGGTGAGGATCAAGTTCATCCTTGGGACTAGAGAAAATCCTTCTCCGGGAAACTCCTAGCAGTGGCCCTTTACCCCGACATGGAGGAGGAGGCATAGGGGGATGGGAGCGTCCCGAAGTTTTCCTCTTCTGTTCCGGAGATCCTTTAACTGTTTGGTAACTAAATCTTACGAACTGTCTGATCGGGGATGTTTCCCTCAACCTCCTAGGAGCGGATGGTCTGATTAGGGATGTTTTCTTAAACTTTTAGGAGCATCTTTAGCTCAAAAAATAAAAAATCCTCATCAGAATGGCATCGAGCTGCTGTTTCCTCTAAACCTTTTTCAAATTGAGGGGAGAGCTGATCTTTCTTTTCATCCCTATCTTTTACATGCTCATTGGCAGTCATAGCGGCCAGCCATTCATTTAGCTGTCGATAGCTAGGTATAGCCTCTTCATTTTCACTTTTCTTTATAACAGGTACCTTTTCAGATTTGCTTTTTTGTTTAACAGGTACTTTTCCAACTTTACTTTCCTCTTTAACAGGTACCTTTTCAAATTCATGAGCTGGATCTAAAACATCTCTAGTCATATTCCACAGAGGAAAGGTGTAAGTAGGGATTTTTTCCAAACCTTGCTGAGCACAATAAGCTCTTAGCTGTTTTCCTAGTTTTTTCAAGATATCGAGGTTAACAGTGCCTTGTTGTAGAAACCAAGGGCAGTGGTCTTGTACAAATGTAAAAAATGATTGAATGGAAGATTTTTTAACCTTGATTCTTCTTTTACTTAATAACTGTAAAATTACTCCTATAAAGAGCTGTCTTTCATTTGATTCAGTGTTGCCCATGTCAGAAACTTAAGGATAGTAAAAGATTTTGCTTTTAGCTATCTAAAGATTAGGCCTTTTTTGTCAGCCTTTTTAGAAACCGTTTTTTCTCTCTAACTCTTCAACACTTCCCACTCCTCTCGCCCTGTCTATTCTACAGGGGGATCTGCAGCCCCCTAAGTGGGATCCTATCTGTCCCGAAAACTGAACACTGGGGGAATGGGGTTGGGGATTTACCTTCGAAATGCCTGTCTCGGGCGCCACCTGCAGAGGTCCAGCCCCAGCTGATCCAGGGTATTTGAAGGGAAGATGGAGTAGGCGACCTATTTATATATTTATTTATTCATCAAAGATATACAGAGTAATAGAATGAGGATAGCTCAGTAGGAAAATTCAGTGGAGAAAAGCAGCTGAGTAGCTTGGTTTACGCGGAAAATCAATATAACCCGTGACACCAGGTTAGCTCTGACCACGGAGGCTGCAGGTGCCCTCTAGAATAGAGGAAGGTGCCCCACCTTAGACACCTTATCGAGTGGGTCTTCGAAGCCCAGGCAAATAAATGGTCGCAGAGGATATCCGCGCTCCAGATGGACACTCATCTGAAAATTGAGGGGAATAATGACATGGGGAGACCAAGCGTTGGCGAGCAAGGCCCGTAGCTTTATTTTCAACACAGGTTTTAATACCCTAAGTTACACATAGAGGATAATAGGGGATGCAAAGTCAGCAGTCTTTAATCCTTATCAAAAACCAGGGTTTCTTTTCTGCAGATTTATCGTATAAAAATGGTTTAGATGATTTACATCATCTTCTGGCCAGAAGACCTATTAACATTTTATGACTCTTGACAAAGACTTATCAACCATAAGAGTTATTTTCTCTAAGAGTAATTGTTTAAGGTTTGGCGCCATGTTTCGAAGATAAAATTGCATTCCTATAGGGAGGATGTGTAATGGGTTTACAACAAAGAAAAGAATTTATTACCTTAAGGGTCTAAAGTTACCAACATCAAGGCCACTACTTATTTTTTCTACATACCAACTATATTAATTAGCACACATTCAAGGATACAATTCAGGGGATGTGGAAACTTGGCAAAAAGCATTGGTTCATCAATGAAATCTTTTACTAGTTTTATTCTGACAGTTTCTAACTCTCTGAGAGGCTCTAAACTATTTGAATATCTTAAACTTCCCGTGCGTCTCGAGGCTGGGAGACTGTACACAATCGTATGCATAGCTGTAGGAGACCGGGTAAACTTGTCAGGCGAGTTAGAAAACCATCTGAGGGGTTTGGATTTAAACACTCCTAATTGCCCAGGAACATTATTAGTTGGAGCTGTAAGTTAGCTCTTTGACAGAGAGAGTGAGATGGTGGTGGGGGACATCCCCAGTAATGTCAGAGGTGAGAGAACAAAGCAATAAAGAAGGCAGACTTTGGTTTTTGGGGGTAGATGCTGAAGAATATACGGGGGAACTCCCGGAGGCTCGATCCCGCCTTTGCGTATGCCGAGACTCTTTCCTCATGACATTTGTCACGAGTGGAATATCTCTCGCTGGCTCCCGGCAATCTTCCATTGCACCAAACGCAGTGGAGTCCGGAGAGGCCCCTCCCAACACCACAGTATCAGTGTCTTCTCAGAGGCACCCTGAGCAACTCCCTGAGGTCACCGGCACAAGTCGAGGGAACACAGGGTATCCTGCCGCAACCCGAGAAAGACCTCAAGAGTCCGTCTTCAACACGTCTTGAGGCCGGATTCCCCTACCATGACTCGAGAGCAATGACACGCTCCCCCTCGCCATGCGCATGGACACCTGACTTCCCTGGCGCCACATGAGAGGCTCCCTGAGCTCCCCGTCATACCTCGTGAGAAACCCCACACTGGCGCCACAGCTTGGGAAAACCCACGAGACGCCACCGTCATCGCGAGATTGGGGACATCTTTTCCTGCCTGACCTGGAGAGCAATCCCTGGTCCTTTCTCCAAACTTCACAGGAGGCTTTACTCCCTTTAGGCCACTCAATGGGCTCCAAGAGATACCTGTCGCGACTTGAGAGGAGAGCAGAGTACTTTGTTTCCCCTCGAGATGAGGCCTTACCTTGGGTGAGTCTGGAATGCAACCCCGAGATCCCTGTTGCCCCTGGAGAGGAACATTATGTCCTGGACAAAAGCCTAGATGTGGTCTATTTTGCCCTACAGTGAATCGAGAGCAACACCCATCTCTCCCTCGCAATTCGAATGGAAGATTGGTCTTCATTGGGCCAACACAAGAGGAAGTCTGAATTTCCCGTTGTAACTCGAGAATCCCGCCGCAACTCTTAAAAACCACGTGGTTCCCCATTCATCGCAATATGAGGCCTTTGCCCGCTACAGAGTCTCAAGAGAAGTCCCATGTTTCGTCATAAAGTTCGAAATGCTACTTGGCACCCTTGATGCGACCCCAAAAGTTCCCCAATATACCGGTCTCAATCCAAGGGAACACCAAAGTTCCTGGCACCACTTCATTTGAGCCCCTTCTCCCCTCCTGATCATGGCAGGAAGGTCGATTCCCCTGCTTTGTCTAGAAGGGGTTCCCGACCTTCATGGCGCACCTCAGGATGAGGCCAGTCTCACGAAGAAATTCGAGACGTAGCCTCGTGTTGGTGCCACGTGCCGAAAGACCCCGATTTCTCGGTCTTGCTCTTGATAAGAACCCGATGCCCGGACACCTCTTCTAAGGCAACCCTGTGGATGAAGGCACTACACGAGGGGGCACTGGCAACCCTGTTCATCGTCCGGAAAATCCCACAGGATCCACATACAGCTCCACAACTGGCCTGTCACCCCTTAAACAATGAGAGAGGCAAGCGGAGCTCCCTTCCTCAGACAAGACGAGGCCTGAGTATCCAATCCCAACTCTGCAGGCACGCTTCGATCTGAGTCAGAAATGGAGAGGAAACCTGAGGTTCCTGCCTCAACCCGAGATGAGGCCCTCTTCCATTAAAACAAACCCAGTGGAGTCCCGAGAGGCCACTCCCATCTCCACAGTATCCCTGACTTCTCATAGGCATTCTGAGAAGCTCCTTGAGGCCACCGGCAAACGTCGAGGGAAATAAGGGTTTCCTGCCACAACCGAAGAAAGACCTCGAGAGTCCTTCTTCAACGCGTCTTGAGGTCAGATTCCCCTACCATGGCTCGAGAGCAATAACGCGCTCCCCCTCGCCACGCACATGGAGACCTGACTTCCCTGGCGCCACATGAGAGGCTCCCTGAGCTCCCTGTCGTACCTCGTGTGAAACCCCACACTGGCGCCGCAGCTCGAGAAAACACACAAGACCCCTCCGTCATCGCGAGATGAGGGCCATCTTTTCCTGCATGGCCTGGAGAGCAGTCCCAAGTCCTCTCTCCAAACTTCACAGGAGGCTTGACTCCCTTTAGGCCACAAAGTGGGCTCCAAGAGGTGCCCGTCGCAACTCGAAAGGAGAGCAGAGTCCTTTGCTTCCCTTCGACACGAGGCCTGACTCCCTGGGTGAGTCTGGAATGCAAACCTGAGATCCCTGTGGCCCTTGGAGAGGAACATTAGGTCCTGGACACAAGCCTAGATGAGGTCTCCTTTGCCCTGCAGTGACTCGAGCGCAACCCCCAGCTCTCCCTCGCAACTCAAATGGATGATTGGACTTCCCTGGCCCAACACAAGAGGAAGCCTGAAATCCCCGTCGTAACTCGAGAATCCCGCCGCAACTCGAGAAAAACCACGTGGCTCCCCCGTCATCGCAAGATGAGGCCCTTGGCCGCTACAGCGTATCAAGAGAAGTCCCACGTTCCATCCTGAAGTACAAAACGGTACTTGGCACCCTTGATGCGACCCCCAAAGTTCCCTGACATACCGGTCTCAGTCGAGGGAAACACCAAAGTTCATGGCACCACTTCCTGTGAGCCCCTTCACCCCTCCTGATCGCGACAGGAGGGTCGACTCCCATGCTTTGTCTGCAAGGGGTTCCCGACGTTCCCCGCAAACCTCCGGATGAGGCCAGTCTCATGAGGAAATTCGAAAAGTAGCCTCATGGTTGGTGCCACATGTTGAAAGATCCCGAATTCCCGGTCCACTCTAGATAAGAACCTGACGCCCGGACATCTCTTCGAAGGCAACCCTGTGGATGAAGGCACAACACGAAGGGACACTGACATCCCCATGCATCGTCTGGAAAAACCCGCTGATTCCACTCACAGCTCCAAATGTGGACTGTCACCCCGTGAACAACTCGAGAGGCAAGTGAAGTTGCATTCCTTCACACAAGACGAGGCCTTACCCTCCTGGCCCAACTCTTCAGGGACCCTGCGATCGGAGTCAGAAATGGAGAGGAACCCTGAGGTTCCTACCTCAACTAGAGAAGAGGCCCTCTTCCATTGAACCAAACTCAGTGGTGTCCCGAGAGGCCCCTCCCAACACCACAGTATCCCTGAATTCTCAGAGGCTCCCTGAGAAGCTACCTGAGGTCACTGGCACAAGTCGAGGGAACCCAGAGTTTCCTGAAGTAACCCGAGAAAGACTTGGATAGTCCTTTTTCAACGTCTCTTGATGCCCGATTCCCCTACCATGACTCCAGAGCAAGGACGTGCTCCCCTCGCCACAAGCAGGAAAAATGACTTCCCTAGTACCACACAAGAGGCTCCCTGAGTACCCCATCATACCTCGTGAGAAAACCCACAGTGGCGCCGCAGTTCGAGAAAAACCACAAGATGCCCCCGTCAAGGAGAGATGGGGGCCTTCTTTTCCTGCCTGACCTGGAGAGCAATCCCTGGTCCTCTCTCCAAACTTCACAGGAGGATTGACTCCCTTTAGGCCACTCAGTTGGGTCCAAGAAATACCCGGTGCGACTCGAGAGGAGAGCGGAGTCC
Organism: Bubalus kerabau; assembly: GCF_029407905.1. NCBI lineage: Eukaryota > Metazoa > Chordata > Mammalia > Artiodactyla > Bovidae > Bubalus > Bubalus kerabau. The sequence continues at coordinate 613,865 of NW_026577890.1, read as the reverse complement.
TTTGCTTCCCTGGAGACGAGGCCTGACTCCCCGGGTGAGTTTGGAATGCAACCCCGAGATCCCTGTCGCCCCTGGAGTGGAACATTATGTCCTAGACACAAGCCTAGATGAGGTCTATTTTGCCCTACAGTGATCGAGAGCAACCTCCATCTCTCCCTCACAATTTGAATGGAAGATTGGGCTTCCCACGGTCAACACATGAGGAAGTCTGAATATCCCATCGTAATTCGAGAATTCAGCCTCAAGTCTTAAAAACCATGTGGTTCCCCCTTCATCGCAATATGAGGCCCTTGCCAGCTAGAGTCTCAAGAGAAGTCCCACGTTCCATCTTAAAGTTCGAAATGCTACTTGGCACCCTTGATGCGACCCCAAAGTTCCCCAACATACTGGTCTCACTCCAGGGGAACACCGAAATTCCCGGCGTCTCCAGGGAAGTCCGATGTTCTGTCCTTAAGTGCGAAACGGTACTTGACACCCTTGATGTGACCGCAAAAGTTCCCGACATGCTGGGTTCCCTCGAGGGGAACACCAAGGGTCCCGGCACCACTTCATCTGAGCACCTTCTCCCCTCCTGATCGTGACAGGAGAGTCGATTCCCCTGCTTTCTCTGGATGGGGTTCCCGGCCTTCCTGGTGCACCTCAGGATGAGGCCGGTCTCAGGAGGAAATTCGAGACCAGCCATGTGTGAGGTGCCACGTGCCGAACGACACCGATTTTCCGGTCCGCTCTTGATAAGAACCTGATGCCCGGACACCTCTTCGAAGGCAACCCTGTGAGTGAAGGCACAACACGAAGGGGCACTGACACCCCCGTGCATCATCCGGAAAAACCCGCAGGGTCTACACACAGCTCGACAAGGGGCCTGAGACTCCCGGAACAACTCGAGAGGCAACCAGAATTCCATTCCTCAGACAAGACGAGGCATGACTCTCCTGTCCCAACACTGCAGGGACCGTGCAGTCGGAGTCAGAATTGGAGAGGAAGCCTGAGGTTCCTGCCTCCCCTCGAGATGAGGCCCTCTTCCATTGCGCCGAACCCAGCAGAGTCCCGAGAGGCCCTGCCAACTCCACAGCATTCCTCACCTCTCAGAGTCACCCTGGTAAGTTCCCTATAGTCCCCTGCAGAAGTCGAGGGAAACGAGGGTTTCCCGCCGCCACCCGAGAAAGACCTCGAGAGTCCTTCTTCAACGTGTCTTGAGGCCCTAGTCACTTCCCATGACTCGAGAGTGATGACCAGCTCCCCCTCGCCATGCGCATGGAGACATGAGTTCCCTGGCGCCGCACGAGAGGCTCCCTGAGGTCCTCGTCGTGCCTCGTGAGAAAACCCCCAAGGGCGCCGCAGCCTGAGGAAACCCATGAGATGCCCCCGTCATCGCGAGATGAGGGCCTTCTTTTCCTGCCTGACCTGGAGAGCAATCCCGAGTCCTCTCTCCAAACTGAAGAGGAGGCTCGACACCCTTGAGTCCACTCAGTGGGCTCCAAGAGATCCGTGTCGCGACTTGAGAGGAAAGTGGTGTCCTCTGCTTCCCGTCGAGGCTAGGCCTGACTCCCCGGGGGAGTCTGGAATGGAAACCCGAGATCTCTGTCTTCCCTTGAGAGGAATATTAGGTCCTGGACACACGCCTCGATGAGGTCTCTTTGGCCCTGTAGTGACTCGAGCAGAACCCCCAGCTTTCCCTCGCAACTCCAGGGGAAGATTGGGCTTCCCAGGGCCAACCCAAGAGGAAGCCTGAAATCCCCATCGTTTTCGAGAATCCAGACGCAACTCGAGAAAAACGACGTGGTTCCAACGTCTTCACAGGATGAGGCCCTTGCCCGCTACAGCGTCTCCAGGGAAGTCCCATGTTCCGTCCTGAAGTGGGAAACGGTACTTGGCTCCCTTGATGCGACCCCTAAAGTTCCCTGAAACGCCGGGTTCCCTCGAGTGGAACACCTAGAGTCCCGGCCCCACTTCATCTGAGCCCCATCTCCCCTCCTGATCGCGACAGGAGAGTCGATTCCCCTTCTTTGTGTGGAAGGGGTTCCCGGCCTTCCCGGCGCACCTCAGGATGATGCTGGTCTCACGAGGAAATTCGAGATGAGCCACGTGGGTGGTGCCACATGCCGAATGACCCCGATTTCCCGGTCCGCTCTTGAAATGAACCTGATGCTGGACACCTCTTTGAAGGCAACCCTGTGGGGGAAGGCACCAAATGAAGGGGCAATGACACCCCCGTGCATCTTCTGGAAACACCCGCAGGTTCCACACACAGCTCGACAAGGGGCCTGAGACCCACTGAACGACTCGAGAGGCAAGCAGAGTTCCATTACTCAGACAAGACGAGGCCTGACTCTCCTGTCCCAACCCTGCAGGGACCCTGCGGTCAGAGTCAGAAATGGAGAGGAAGCCTGAGGTTCCTGCCTCCAATCGAGATGAGGCCCTCTTTCATTTCGTCAAACCTAGTGGAGTCCCGAGAGGCCCCTCTAACTCCTCAGTATCTCTCACCTCTCAGAGGCACCTGGGAAGTTCCCTAAGGTCCCCTTAGAGGTCGAGGGAAACGAGTGTTTCCCGCCCCAACCCAAGAAAGACCTCGAGAGTCCTTCTTAAATGCGTCTGGAGGCCCTAGTCCCTCCCATGACTCGAGAGCAATGACGCGATCTGCCTGGCCACACGCATGGAGTCAGGCTTCTCTGGCGCCGCACGAGAGGCTCCCTGAACTCCCCATGATATCTCGTGAGAAACCCCACACTGGCGCCGCAGCTCGAGAAAACCCATGAGACGCCCCCGTCATCACGAGAGGAGGGCCATCTTTAACTGCATGGTATGCAGATCAAGCGTGAACCTTCTGTCCAAGCTACACAGGACGCTTGACTCCCTTTAGGCCACTCATTGGGCTCCAAGAGTTACGCGTCCCAACTCGAGAGGATAGTGGAGTCCTTTGCTTCCACTCGAGATGAGGTGTGACCCACCGGGTGAGACTGGAATGCGACCCCGATATCCCTGTCGCCCCTGGAGAGGAACATTACGTCCTGGACCCAAGCCTAGATGAGGACTCTTTGCCCTGAAGTGACTCGAGAGCAACCCCCAGCTCTCTCTGACAAGTTGAATGGAAGATTGGACTTCCTGGGCCAACACAAGAGGAAGCCTGAATTCCCCGTTCTAACTCGAGAATCCCGCCTCAACTCGAGAAAAACCACGTGTTTCCCTCGTCATCGCAATATGAGGCCCTTGCCCGCTACAGCATCTCCAGAGAATTCCCACGTTCCATCTTGAAGTGGGAAACTGTACTTGGCACCCTTGATGCGACCTCAAAAGTGCCGTGACATACCGGTCTCACTCGAGGGGACCACCGAGGTTCCCGGCACCACTTCATCTGAGCCCCTTCTCCCCTTCTGATCGCGAGCGGTGGGTCGATTCCCCTGCTTTGTCTGCAAGGGGTTCCCGACCTTCCCGGCGCACCTCAGGATGAGGCCGGTCTCCCGAGGAAATTCGAGACGTAGCCTCATGGGTGGTACCACATGCTGAAAGACCCCAATTTTCCGGTACGCTCTTGAAAAGAACCCGATGCCCGGAAACCTCTTTGAAGGCAACCCTGTGGATGAAGGCACAACACGAAGGGGCACTGACACCCCCGTGCATCGTCCGGAAAAACCCGCAGGTTCCACACTCAGCTCAACAAGTGGCCTGTCACTCCGTGAACAACTCGAAAGGCAAGGGGAAATCCATTCCTCCACGGAAGACGAGGCGTGACTCTCTTGTCCATACTCTGCAGGTACCCTGCGACCCGAGTCAGATATGGAGAGGACCCCTGAGGTTCCTGCCTCCATTCGAGATGAGGCCCTCTTCGATTGCACCAAACCCAGTTGAGTAACGAAAGGCCCCTCCCAAATCCACAGTGTCCCTGACTTCTCAGAGGCACCCTTAGAAGTTGCCTGAGGTCACCGACACAAATCAAGGGAACCCAGGGTTCCCTGCCGCAACCCGAGAAAGACCTCAAGAGTCCTTCTTCAATGTGTCTTGAGGCCCGATTCGCCTACTATGACTCGAGAGCAATCACGCACTCCCCTTCACCACACGCACGGAGACCTGACGTCCCTAGCACCACACGAGAGGCTCTCTGAGCTCCCCGTTGTACCTCGTGAGAAATCTGATACTGGCGCCGCAGCTGGAGAAAACCCACGAGATGCCCCCATCATCGCAAGATGAGGGCCTTTTTTCCTGCATGGCCAGGAAAACAATCCCGAGTCATCTGCAAACTCCATAGGAGGCTTCACTCCCTTTACGCCACGCAGTGGCCTCCAAGAGATACCCGTCGCGACTCGACAGGAGAGCGGAGTCCTTTTTTTCCCCTCAAGACGAGGCCTGACTCTCCGGGTGAGTCGAGAATGCAACCCTGAGATCAATGTTGGCCCAGTAGTGGAACACTAGGTCCTGGACACAAGCGTAGATGAGGTCTATTTTGCCCTGCAGTGACTGGAGAGCAATCCCCAGTTCTAACTTGCAACTCGAATGGAATACTGGATTTTCCTGGCGCCATACAAGAGGCTCCCTGAGATCCCCGTGGTACTTCATGAGACACCCCACACTGGCGCCGCAGCTCGAGAAAACCCACGAGACGGCACCGTCATCTCGAGATGAGGGCCTTCTTTTCCTGCATGGCCTGGAGTCCAATCCCGAGTCCTCTCTCCAAACTCCACAGGAGGCTTGACTCCCTTTAGTACACACAGTGGGCTCCAAGAGATACCCATCACGACTCGAGATGAGAGCGGAATTCTTTACTTACCCTCGAGGTGAGAACTGACTCCCCAGATGAGTCTGGAATGCAAACCCGAGATCCCTGTCGCCCCTGGAGAGCAACGTTAGATCCTGGACACAAGCCTAGATTAGGTCTCTTTTGCCCTGCAGTGACTCTAGCGCAATCCCCAGCTCCCCCTCGCAACCCGAATGGAAGATTGGATTTCAAGGCCAACAAGAGGAAGCCTAAATTCCCGGTCATAACTCGAGAATCCCGCCGCAACTCGAGCAAAACCACGTGGTTCTCCCGTCATCGCAAGATGAGGCCCTTGCCCGCTACAGCGTTTCAAAAGATGTCCCAGGTTCCGTCTTGAAATGCGAAACGGTACTTGGCACCCTTGATGCGACCCCAAAAGTCCCCCAACACGCCGGTCTCACTCAAGGGGAACACCGAGGTTCCCGGCACCACTTCATTTAAGCCCCTTCTCCCCTCCTGATCGTGACCGGTGGGTCGATTCCCCTGCTTTGTCTGCAAGGGGGCCCGACCTTCCCTGCACAACTCAGGATGAGGCCGGTCTCATGGGGAAATTCGATACGTAGCTTTGTGGGTGGTGCCACTTGCTGAAAGACTCCAATTTCCCGGTCCGCTCTTGATAAGAATCCGATGCTCGGACACCTCTTGGAAGGCAGCCTTGAGTATGAAGGTACAACATGAAGGGGCACTAACACACCTGTGCATCATCCGGAAAAACGGGCAGGTTACACACACAGCTCGACAAGTGGCCTGTCACCTCGAGAACAACTCGAGAGGCAAGAGGAGTCCCATCCTCCAGAAAAGACGAGGCCTGACTCTCCTGTACCAACATGCAGGGACCTTGCGATCTGAGTCAGAAATGGAGAGGAACACTGAGATTCCTGCTTCAACTCGAGATGAGTCCCTCTTACATTCCACCAAATGCAGAGGAGTCTCAAGAGGCCCCTCCAAACTGCACAGTATCCCTGACTTCTCAGAGGCACTCTGAGAAGCTCCCTGAGGTCGCAGGCACAAGTCAAGGGAACCCTGGGTTTTATGCAGTGATCGGAGAAAGACCTCGAGAGTCCTTCTTCAACCCGTCTTGAGGCCCGATTACCCTACCATGACTCGAGAGCAATGACGAGCTCCCCCTAGCCATCTCATGGGGACCTGACTTCCCTGGCGCCACACGAGAGGCTCCCTGAGCTCCCTCTCGTACCTCGTCAGAAACCCGGCACTAGCGCAGCAGTCTAGAAAACCCACGAGACGCCGCCATCATCGCGAGATGAGGGCCTTCTTTTCCTGCATGGCCTGGAGAGGAATCCCGAGTCCTCTATCCAAACAGCACAGGAGGCTTGACTCCCTTTAGGGCACACAGTGGGCTCCAAGAGATACCCATCGCGACTCAAAAGGACAGCGGAGTTCTTTGCTTCCCCTCGAGACGAGGCCTGATTCCCCGGGTGAGTCTGGTATGCAACCCCAAGATCCCTGTCTCCCCTAGGGACGAACATTAAGTCCTGGACACAAGCCTAGATGAGGTCTATTTTGCCCTGCAGTGACTCGAGAGCAATCCCCAGCTCTCCCTTTAAACTCGAATGGAAGATAGGACTTCCCTGGCCCAACACATGAGGAAGACTGTATTCCCCGTCGAAACTCGAGAATCCCGCCACAACTCGAGAAACCCCACGTGGTTCCCCCGTCATCCCAAGATGAGGCCCTTGCCCCCTACAGCGTCTCAAGAGAAGTCCCACGTTCCGTCTTGAAGTGCGAAACGGTATTGGCACCCTTGATGCGCCCTCAAAAGTTCCTCGACACACCAGTCTGACTCGAGGAGAACACCGAGGTTCCCGGCACCACTACATCTGGGCCCCTTCTCCCCTCCTGATCGCGACAGGAGGGTCGATTCCCCTGTTTTGTCTTGAAGGGGTTCCCACCTTTCCCGGTGCATCTCAGGATGAGGCCGGTCTCACGAGGATATTCGAGACATAGCCTCGTGGATGGTGACACATGCCGAAAGACCCCGATTTCCCGGTCCGCTCTTGATAAGATCCCAATGCCCGGACACCTCTTTGAAGATAACCCTTTTGATGAAGGCACAACACGAAGGGGCACTGACACCCCCGGGTATCGTCCAGAGAAACCCGCAGGTACCACACACAGCTCGAGAAGTGACCTGTCACCCCGTGAACAACTGGAGAGGCAAGCAGAGTTCCATTCCTCCACACAAGACGAGGCCTGACTCTCCTGTTCGAACTCTGCAGCGAAACTGCGATCCGAGTCAGATCTGGCCCAGGGGAAGTCAGGAGAGGAAACATGAGTTTCCTGCCTCCACTCGAGATGAGGCCCTCTTCCATTGCACCAAACCCAGTGGAGTCCCGAGAGACCCCTCCCAACTGCACAGTATCCCTGACTTCTCAGAGGCACCCTTAGACCTTCCTGAGATCACCGGCACAAGTCGAGGGAACCAAGGGTTTCCTGCCCCAACCCGTAAAAGACCTCGAGAGTCCTTCTTCAACGCGTCTTGAGGTGCCATTCCCCTACCATGACTCGAGAGCAATGACGCGCTCCCCCTAGCCACGCGCATAGAAACCTGACTTCCCTGGTGCCACAGGAGAGGCTCCCTGAGCTCCCCATTATACCTCGTGAGCAACACCACACTGGAGCCGCAGCTCGAGAATACCCACGAGACGCCCCAGTCCTCACGAGATGAGGGCCTTCTTTTGCTGTATGGCCTGGAGAGCAATCCTGAGTCCTCTCTCCAAACTCCACAGGAGGCTTGACTCATTTTAGGCCACACAGTGAGCTCCAAGATATACCCGTCGCGACTTGACAGGAGAGCGGTGTCCTTGGCTTCCCCTCGAGACGAGGCCTGACTCCCCGGGTGAGTCGAGAATGCAATGCTGAGATCGATTTCGCCCCAGCAGAGGAACATTAGGTCCTGGACACAAGCCTAGATGAGGTCTATTTGGGCCTGCAGTGTCTCGAGAGCAATCCCCATTCTAATTCACAATTCGAATGAAAACTGGACTTCCCTGGGCCAGTTGAAGAGGAAGCCTGAATTCCCGGTTGTAACTCGAGAATCCCGCCCCAACTCAAGAAAAACCACGTGGTTCCCCCGTCATCGAAAGATGAGGCCCTTGCCCGCTACAGCGTCTCAAGAGAAGCCCCACGTTCCGTATTGAAGAGCGAAAAGTTACTTGGAACCCTTGATGCGACCCCAAAAGTTCCCCGACATACCAGTCTCACTTGAGGAGAACACCGAGGTTCCTGGCACCACTTCATCTGAGACTCTTCTCCCCTCTTGATCGCGACAGGAGGTTCGATTCCCCTGCTTTGTCTGGAAGGCGTTCCCGACCTTCCTGGTGCACATCAAGATGAGGCCAGTCTCACGACGAAATTCGAGACATAGCCTCGTGGGTGGTGCGGCATGCCAAAAGACCCCGATTCCCTGGTCCGCTCTTGATAAGAACCCGATGGCAGAACCCAACTCGAAGGCAATCCTGTGGAACAAGGCACAACACGAAGGGGCAGTGACACCCCAGTGCATCATCCAGAAAAACCCGCAAGTTCCACATACAAATCGACAAGTGGCCTGTCACCCCATGAACTACGCGAGACTCAAGCGGAGTTATATTCCTCCACACAAGACGAGGCCTGACTCTCCTGTCCCAACTCTGCAGGGACTCTGCGATCCGAGTCAGATCCGGCGCATTCGAAGCCAGGAGAGGAACCCTGTGGTTCCTGCCTCAACTTGTCATGAGGTCCTCTTCCATTGCACCAAACCCAGTGGAGTTCCGAGAGGCCCCTCCCAACTCCACAGTGACCCTGACTTCTCAGAGGCACGCTGAGAAGCTTCCTGAGGTCACTGGCACAAGTCGATGGAACCCAGGGTTTCCCGCCGCCCCCCGAGAAAGACCTCGAGAGTCCTTCTTCAACGCGTCTCCAGGCCCTAGTCCCCTCCCGTGACTCGAGAGCCATGACGCGCTCCCCCTCGCCATGCGCATGGAGATCTGACTTCCCTGGCGCCGCACGGGAGGCTCCCTGAGATCCTCGTCGTGCCTCGGGAGAAAACGCCCACGGGCGCCGCAGCTCGAGGAAACCCCTGAGACGCCCCCGTCCTCGCGAGCTGATGGCCTTCTGTTCCTGCATGGCCTGGAGAGCAATCCCGGGTCCTCTCTCCAAACGGAAGAGGAGGCTGGACTCCCTTGAGGCCGCTCAGGGGGCTCCAAGAGATCCGGGTCGCGACTCAAGGGGAAAGCGGAGTCTTTGGCTTCCCCTCGAGACGAGCCCTGACTCCCCGGGGTAACCTGGAATGCTACCCCGAGATCCCTGCCTTCCCTGGAGAGGAATATTAGGTCCCGGACACACGCCTAGATGAGGTGTCTTGGGCCCTGCAGTGACTCGAGCGCAACCCCCAGCTTTCCCTCGCAACTCGAGGGGAAGATTGGGCTTCGCAGGGCCAACCCAAGAGGAAGCCTGAGATCCCCGTCGTAACTCAAGAATCCGCCGCAACTCGAGAAAAACCACGTGGTTCCCACGTCTTCGCAAGATGACGCCCTTGCCCGCGACGGCGTATGAAGGTAAGTCCCCTGTTCCGCCCTGAAGGGCGAAACGGTCCCTGACAGCCTTCATGCGACCCCCAAAAGTTCCTCGACACGCCGGGTTCCCTCGAGGGTAACACCGAGGGTTGTGGCCCCACTTCATCTGAGCCCCTTCTCCCCTCCTGATGGCGACAGGAGAGTCGATCCCCCTGCGTTGTCTGGAAGGCTCCCCGGCCTTCCCGGCATACCTCAGGATGTAGCCGGCCTCACTAGGAAATTTGAGACTAGCCCCGTGGGTGGTCCCACATGCCGAAAGACCCCGATTTCCCTGTCCGCTCTTGAAAAGAACCCGAGGCCCGGACACCTCTTCGAAGGCAACCCAGTGGGTGAAGGCACAACACGAAGGGGCACTGTCACCGTCGTGCATCGTCCGGAAACACCCGCAGGTTCCACACACAGCTGAACAAGGGGCCTGAGACACCCTGAACACCTCGACAGGCAAGCGGAGTTCCCTTCCTCAGACAAGACGATTCCTGACTCTCCTGTCCCAACTCTGCAGGGACCCTGCGGTCGGAGTCCGAAACGGAGAGGAAGCCTGAGGTTCCTGCCTTCCCTGGAGATGAGGCCCTCTTCCATTGCGCCAAACCCAGCGGAGTCCTGAGAGGCCCCTCCAACTCCACAGCATCCCTCATCTGTCAGAAGCACACTGGGAAGTTCCCTAAGGTCACCGGTAAACTTTTATTGCACAAGGTCCACATGAAAAGGCCCACGCAGCAGGACAGCCACAGATTCTGTCTGCCATTAAAGGGCAGTAAGGTGCCCTCCCCCCTTCTTTGCTGCCTCGGTGGCCACCAGGGTGCAATTCGCGTACCCTTCCCTTTCCCATCCTAGCAGGTGCTCCAGGGCCCGCTGGCCTACAAAGTGCCAGAAGCAGGGCTGGGCCAGCCGGCCAGAATTCAGGGTTCTGTCCCTTGGACTTCCAGCGGACACTAGGCTGCTTGGGAAAACCGCGCAGACTCTGAGGTTTTTCAGCAGAGGGGTGGAGCGGTAAAGGCCTTGACCCCAAAGACGAGGCCTTCCTGCGACCGCCAGGTTGGGGAGCTCTGAGACTGTGCCAACACAGGGCGGAATACATGGTTCCCTGCTCCACGCATTCCCCGTTCCCTTACCTGTGTTCCGCACCCCTCCGCTGTGGCCGATGGATGCCGATCCTTGGGGATCCAGGAGTTCACGAAATGGGCATTCCCAGCCGCAATGGGGACCCCCAACAGCACATCTGGAAAGCCCTCCCCCACCCCCGCCAGGAGCCGACACCCGCTGCGAACGGACCCCCACCCCGCCCCGCGCCGCCAGGTTTTGCCCCGGCCCTGCTGGGCTCCCGGCGGGTTCCCAGCCACATTGGCGACCCCCGGGAGCACAACAGGGACCGACCCCCCACCCACAGCGAGCGGAATCTCGACCTGTGCAGCCCAGGTTTACCCCACCCTGGCTGCGCTCCCGGCGTGTTTCCAGCCGCAGTGGCCATCTCCGAGAGCACAACTGGGAAGCCCTCCCCTACCCCCACCAGGAGCCGACACCCGCCCTGTGCCGCCCGGGTTCGCCCCGCCCCTGCCGCGCTCCAGGGGCGCTGCCCACCTTCACCAGCGGCTCTCGGTGAGCCCCGTCCCCACGCCCGGTTCCAGGAGAGGCTCTCGGACCTCGCTGCTGCTGCCAGGTCAAACATGAGGACAATACATACACCCCACAGAGACAATCCAAGCTGTCTATGATTTAGGGATAAAACGAGGACTACAGAAAGGCAAGATGACCTGACCTAGGAGGGCCATGATATTCTATAGAACCAGACAAAGTTGGTTACCAAGGAAACTTTTTTCCTTGGAACCCAGAAAGCTGGTTCTTTGCATATGCAATGACCAACAATTAGCTTGTTACCCAAGCCTGCCTTACTGCCACCCCCATCCCCCCACTCCCCAGAAGACTGGCTCAAAGAAATATTTTAAATCTCAGGCGGAAACCTGGAAGATGTCTTGTCTGTCTGTTTGGATTAAGGTATGTGTCAGTGTGAGCCTTGTGTTTTTTGATAATATTGCTCAAGTTCTGTGTTCTGATTTCAATGGTCTCAAGACAAGGCAGCCCTTCCAAATCAAACTGCTGGAAATACAAGAAAACATTGACCTAAATGAATGTCAGAGTCCCGTGAACTGGGAACTAGTCAATATTAAATATCTAGTATTTTTGGTTTTGCTCCTCCATTATAGACATGTCTAAGAGTCAACAACATTAAGCACAACATGTTCATAGTGCCTAGGTTTCTTTTGAGGTAAAAATTGCTCTATTGTTATATCTGTCACAAGCTTGTCAGCAAGAAACTACCTGGAAACGACAACAACAAAAGTAAAAAATGTAAATGTGATATGAGCTTTTAGACAAACTCTTTACAATAATTATACTCTAAAATATCTGCCTCTCATAGTCTTGATTGAAGGCAGAGGAGAAGGGGATGACAGAGGATACGATGGTTGTATGGCATCACTGACTCGATGGACATGAGTTTGAGCAAGCCCCTGGAGCTGGTGACGGACACGGAAGCCTAGCGTCCTTCAGGCCACGGGGTCCCAAAGAGTCATACACGACTGAGCAACTGAACTGAACTGAACTAACAAACGTTTCTCCAGGTGTTTTGGTTACCCGAGTTTCTATCCTTGTGACGACAGTGTATTGAATAGCTAGGTCATTTCCAAATAAATGAAAGTTCTGAAACATTCACGACTTGAAAGGACCTCCCTTTTACACAGAAACAAAAGAGATTTTTGACTCTCCATGAATAGTGTCTGGCACCATCCTGACATGTTAAATGTAAGAAAGCAATTGTTTTGTTTTGTTTTGTTCTGTTCTTGGGGGTGGGGGGAGGGGGGCGGGCTATAGCCAATGCCAATATAAAAGTCAGTTCTTGGTTGCTGAAGGGAAATGTATGACTTGTTATATCAAGAAAGTATGTGGAATGCAATGGCACTTGAGGAAGGAAAACGAAGTAGTTCTGTCTTACAGGTGGCAGTTTCAGGATGGGAGAAGCAAAGGAATGGGTACAGAATGGGATAAGGAGGTTGTAGGGAAAGTGGACCCCCAGAAAAGAGTTCTGTGCCTAGCACAAGTTTTCTTGAGATGTCGAACTGCCTTTGCTAATGGAGTTTAAGTTTCTTTACCTCTTAAGTGATCTCTTCTAGGTTGACCTAGAACAGAAATCTTTGGTTAGCTTTGGCTAAGTGGAGAAGTAGTGTTTCACGGTGACATATGTGATCCTTCCTGACTGTTTGCAGCCCTTTTGATATCGATGCCTTTCTTCTGCTGCTGCTGCCGCCGCCGCTGCTGCTAAGTCGTTTCAGTCGTGTCTGACTCTGTGCGACCCCATAGACGGCAGCCCACCAGGCCCCGCAGTCCCTGGGGTTCTCTAGGCAAGAACACTGGAGTGGGTTGCCATTTCCTCCTCCCATGCATGAAAGTGAAAAGTGAACGTGAAGTCGCTCAGTGGTGTCCGACTCTTAACCACCCCATGGACTGCAGCCTACCAGGCTCCTCCATCCATGGGATTTTCCACGCAAGAGTACTGGAGTGGGGTGCCATTGCCTTCTCCCATATCTATGCTCAACCCTGCCTAAATCATTGACTTCTAGCTAGCTTTGGGATGCCAATGACCATCCACCCTTACCAGGCAACAGAGAAGAGAAAAACACTTACCACAGGAGGTCCTGGTAAGGAACAAGGAACTAACAAGCTCCCGCCAACCAGGATTCTGCAGAGGTCAACAAGAGGTCAGTAAGAGATGGAAGACTGCAGTCCAGAGGTCCTAGCAACTTCCATCTTGCAGCAGAGACCCAGCATAGTCAAAACGAATTCAATGTTGCAAAAAATAAGTAAACAAATAAAGGACAGAAGTCCTTTGAACACATGACTGAGATTAGGGGTGAGGCAGTACATGTACGGTGCCCGGAAAATCTTAAAGTATGAGAAAGGAAAGAATTTAAAGACAACTATCAAGCTGTCCGAACTGATAAAAACGAAAGATTACACAGTTTTTTCTGTATATATTAGCAGATAATAATCTGAAAAGGAATTTAAAAAAATTCCCTTTCAATAATGTCAACATGAATACAACACTTTGCCATGGATGTAACGAGGATGACAAGACTGGCACACTGGAACTTATACACCCTGGCTGAAAACTATCCTGAATACATGGACAGGTATTCCATAACAATGGAAAGACTTAAGATGGCAATACCATGGAATGCATCTTCAATCTGAAATGAAGATTTGATATGATTTGATCGCTCAGAGCTTTTGTGTCATCAATTGTTATTAAAGTATAAATGAGATAGAGAAAACTGCTGACTTAGACTTGAGGCGGGGTGTACGCCCTGCTGGTCTCTAGCCAGATATTCTACAGGCACTAGCAGTCAGCTAAGGAAAGAAAGGCACTGTCTCAGGGAATGGCACCAGGCCCCTCCCCCACGACATGCCTTGAGGTCACATTGGCAGCAGGTGAGTCATCCTGGGCCAAAAACTGATTGACATGAATCTTGAAGAAAGGCAGTATTCCAGGCAAATATATCATTTCCTTAACATAGATTAGGAGAACAAGGTACGAGGAAAACATACTGTTTTGTTCAAGTCGCTTCTGAGCCTATTGGGGGAACCGACCTGAAGCCAGAGTCCAGCAGATATACATAGGATATTTACATCGCTTAAGACAAACATTTCCTCAGGAACAAATGCATTGCTTAGCTCAAGGTTTGTCTGCGAAATTCTTACACATCAGTAGATGGCTCCGAGCTGGGTTTCTACACACAAGAACATGAATGCAAAGGACAAGCCTGCACAGCCCATCTGACCCCTCCCCCACAGCTAGCAGCATTTCCAAGTGACCTCCTAAGGCCTTCCCCAAAATACAGGGGCACCTCTGGGTTTCCTGTTTCAAGCTCTTCGAACACTTTTCTTAAAAAAAAAAAAAAATCCTGCACACTTCTTGATAGAATGCCACAGTGCAAGGAAAACAGGCCTTCAATACTTAAACCTCCCTGTGCCAAACACTTGGGGCTTGGTTTTGTTTTGTTTTGTTTTTTAATTACACCACCACATAATTTAAACTTTTTACAATTTCTAATTATTCAGTACCAAAACACCAAACTTTTATTGCACAAGGTCCCCATGAAAAGGCCCACGCATCAGGACAGCCACAGATTCTGCCATGAAAGGGCAGCAAGGTGCCCTCCCCACTTCTTTGCTGCCTGGGCGGCCACCAGGGTTTGAAATCCATGCACCCTACTAACTTTCTAGGGTGCAATTCGCGGACCCTTCCCTTTCTCATCCTAGCAGGTGCTCCAGGGCCCGCTGGCCTACAAAGTGCCAGAAGCAGGGCTGGGCCAGCCAGCCAGAGTTCAGGGTTCTGTCCCTTGGACTTCCAGGGGACACTAGGCTGCTTGGGAAAACCGTGCAGACTGAGATTTTTCAGCAAAGGGGTGGATCGGTAAAGGCCTTGACACCAAGGGCGAGGCCTTTCTGCAACCGCCAGGTTGGGGAGCTCCGAGAATGTGCCAACAGAGGGCGGAATACGTGGTTCCCTGCTCCAAGCAGTCCCAGTTCTCTGACCTGTGGCCCGCAGCCCTCCGCTGCACCCACTAGATGTGGATCCTTGGGGACACATTAGCATAGGAAATGGGCGTTCCTAGCCGCAGTGGCAACCCCGGAGAGCACAACTGGGACCGAACCCCCACCCACAGCCATCTAAATCTCGACCCGCGCAGCCCAGGTTTACCCCGCCCCTGCCGCACTCCCAGCGCATTTCCAGCTGCAGTGGGGACCCCCGAGAGCACAACTGTTACCACCCCCCACCCCCTCCCGACCGGAACCCCGACCCGCGCCGCCTGGGATCGCCCCGCCCCTGGCGCGCTCCCGGCGCATTGCCCACTTCCACCAGGGGCTCCCGGTGAGCCCTGTCCCCACGCCCGGTTCCAGGAGAGGCTCTCGGACCTCGCTACTGTTGCCAGGTCAAACACGAGGACAATACATCCACCCCACAGAGACAATCCAAGCTGTCTATGATTTAGGGTTCAAACGAGGACTACAGAAAGGAAAGATGTCCTGACCTAGGAGGGCCATGAGAGTCTATAGATCCAAACAAAATTGGGTACCAAGGAAGCTTTTTTCCTTGGAACCCGGAAAGCTGGTTCTTTGCATATGCAATGACCAACAATTAGCTTGTTACCCAAGCCTGCCTCGCTGCCACCCCCACTCCCCCCCCCCACTTCCCAGGAAAACGGCTCAAAGAAATATTTTAAATCTCAGGCGGAAAACTGGAAGATGTCTTGTCTGTCTGTCTGGATTAAGGTATATGTCAGTGTGAGCCTTGTGTTTTTTGATAATATTGCTCAAGTTCTGAGTTCTGATTTCAATGGTCTCAAGACAAGGCAGCCCTTCCAAATCAAACTGCTGGAAATACAAGAAAACATTGACCTAAATGAATGTCAGAGTCCCGTGAACTGGGAACTAGTCAATATTAAATATCTAGTATTTTTGGTTTTGCTCCTCCACTATAGACATGTCTAAGAGTCAACAACATTAAGCACAACATGTACATAGTGCCTAGGTTTCTTTTGAGGTAAAAATTGCTCTATTGTTATATCTGTCACAAGCTTGTCAGCAAGAAAGTACCTGGAAACAGCAACAACCAATGTAAAATATGTAAATGTGATATGAGCTTTTAGATAAACTCTTAACAATAATTATACTCTAAAATATCTGCCTCTCATAGTCTTGATTGAAGGCAGAGGAGAAGGGGATGACAGAGGATAAGATGGTTGGATGGCATCACTGACTCGATGGACATGAGTTTGAGCAAGCCCCTGGAGTTGGTGATGGACATGGAAGCCTGGCGTCCTGCAGGCCACGGGGTCACAAAGAGTCAGACTCGACTGAGCAACTGAACTGAACTGAACTTACAATCGTTCCTCCAGGTGTTTTGGTTACCTGAGTTTCTATCCTGGTGCTAAACTAAGTGACGACAGTGTATTGAATAGCTAGGTCACTTCCAAATAAATGAAACTTCTGAAACATTCACGACTTGAAAGGACCTCCCTTTTACACAGAAACAAAAGAGATTTTTGACTCTGCATGAATAGTGACTGGCACCATCCGAACATATTAAATGTAAGAAAGCAATTTTTTTGTTTTGTTTTGTTCTGTTCTTGCAGGAAGCGGGGTGGGCGCTATTATCACTGATAGGTATGCTCACCAATCTATCAAATGCCAATATAAGAGTCAGTTCTTGGTTGCTGAAGGGAAATGTATGACTTGTTATTACAAGAATGTATGGAATGCAATCACACTTTAAGAAGGAAAACGAAGTAGTTCTGTCTTACAGGTGGCATTTTCAGGACGGGAGAAGCAAAGGAATGGGTACAGAATGGGATAAGGAGGTTGTAGGGAAAGTAGGCCCCCAGAAAAGAGTTTTGTGCCTAGCACAAGTTTTCTTGAGATATTGAACTGCCTTTGCTAATGGAGTTTAAGTTTCTTTACCTCTTAAGTGATCTCTTCTAGGTTGACCTAGAACAGAAATCTTTCGTTAGCTTTGGCTAAGAGGAGAAGTATTGTTTCACGATGACATATGTGATCCTACCTGACTGTTCTCATCCCCTTTGATATCTATGCACTGCTGCTGCTGCTGCTGCAGCTGCTAAGTGGTTCAGTTGAGGCCGACCCTGTGCCACGCCATAGATGGCAGCCCACCAGGCCCCGCAGTCTCTGGGGTTCTCTAGGCAAGAACACTGGAGTGGGTTGCCATTTCCTCCTCCTATGCATGAAAGTGAAAAGTGAAAACGAAGTCACTCAGTGGTGTCCGACTCTTAGCCACCCCATGGACTGCAGCCTACCAGGCTCCTCCATCCTTGGGATTTTCCAGGAGTTGGGTGCCATTGCCTTCTCCCATATCTGTGCACAAGCCTGCCTAAATAATTGACTTCTAGCCAACTTTGGGATGCCCATGACCACCCACCCTTACCAGGCAACAGAGAAGAGAAAAACACTTACCACAGGAGGTTCTGATAAGGAACAAGGAACTAACAAGCTCCCACCTACCAGGATTCTTCAGAGGTCAACAAGAGGTCAGCAAGAGATGAGAGACTGCAGTCCAGAGGTCCTAGCTACTTCCATCTAGCAACAAACACCCAGCATAGTCAAAACGATTTCAATGTTAAAGAATAAATAAATAAATAAATAAATAAATAAATAAAAGGACAGAAGTTCTTTGAACACATGTCTGAATTTAGGGGTGAGGCATTACATATGTGTCCCAGGATAATCTTAAAGTGTCAGAAAGTAAAGAAATTAAAGACAACTATCAAGCTGTCCAAACTGATAAAAATGAATGATTACACAGTTTTATCTGTATACATTAGCAGATAATAATCTGAAAAGGAATTTTAAAAAATTCCCTTTCAATAATATCAACATGAATAAAACACTTTGCCATGGATGTAACGAGGATGACAAGACTGGCACACTGGAAATTATACACCCTGGCTGAAAACTATCCTGAATACATGGACAGATATTCCATAACGATGGAAAGACTTAAGATGGCAATACCATGGAATGCATCTTCAATCTGAAATGAAGATTTGATATGATTTGATCGCTCAGAGCTTTTGTGTCATCAAGTGTTATTAAAGTATTAAAGAGATAGAGAAAGCTGCTGACTTAGACTTGAGGCGGGGTGGGGGGGGGGTAGTAAGAGTACCCCCTGCTGGTCTTTAGCCAGATATTCTACAGGCACTAGCAGTCATCTAAGGAAAGAAAGGAACTGTTTCAGGGAATGGCACCAGGCCCCTCCCCCACGACATGCATTGAGATAATATTGGCAGCAGGTGAGTCATCCCGGGCCAAAACTTGATTGACATGAATCTTGAAGAAAGGCAGTATTGCAGGCAAATATATCATTTCCTTAACATAGATAAGGAGAACAAGCTAGGAGGAAAACATGCTGTTTTGTTCAAATCGCTTCTGAGCCTTTTGGGGGAACCGACCTGAAGCCAGAGTCTAGCGGAAATACATAGGATATTTACATCGCTTAAGACAAACATTTTCTTAGGAAAAAATGCATTGCTTAGCTCAAGGTTTGTCTGCGAAATTCTTAAACATCAGGAGATGGCTCCGAGCTGGGTTTCCACACACAAGAACATCCATGCAAAGGACAAGACTGCACAGCCCATCTGCCCCCCTCCCGCACAGCCAGCAGCATTTCCAAGTGACCTCCTAAGGCCTTCCCCAAAATACAGGGGCACCTCTGGGTTTCCTGTTTCCCTCACTTCGAACACTTTTCTTAAAAAAAAAAATCCTGCACACTTCTTGATAGAATGCCACAGTGCAAGGAATACAGTCCTTCAATATTTAAACCTCCATTTGCAAAACACTTGGAGCTTGGTTTTGTTTTGTTTTGTTTTTTAATTACACCACCACATAATTTAAAGCTTTTACACGTTCTAATTATTCAGTTCCAAAACACCAAACTTTTATTGCACAGGGTCCTCATGAAAAGGCCCACGCAGCTGGACAACCACAGATTCTGCCATGAAAGGGCAGCAAGGTGCCCTCCCCACTTCTTTGCTGCCTGGGCGACCACCAGGGTTTGAAATCCATGCACCCTACTAAGTTTCTAGGGTGCAATCCATGGACCCTTCCCTTTCCCATCCCAGCAGGTGCTCAACGGCCCGCTGGCTTACAAAGTGCCAGAAGAGGGCTGGGCCAGCCGGCCAGAGTTCAGTGTTCTGTCCCTTGGACTTCCAGCGGACACTAGGCTGCTTGGAAAAACCGCGCAGACTCTGAGATTTTTCAGCAGAGGGGTGGAGCGGTAAAGGCCTTGACCCCAAAGGCAAGGCCTTTCTGCGACCGCCAGGTTGGGGAGCTCCGAGAATGTGCCAACAGACGGCGGAATACTTGGTTCCCTGCTCCACGCAGTCCCAGTTCCCTTACCTGTGGTCTGCAGCCCTCCGCTGCACCCACGGGATGGCGATCCTTGGGGACCCAGGAGCAGACGAAATGGGCGTTCCCAGCCGCAGTTGCAACCCCCGAGAGCGCAACTGGGAACCCCTCCCCATCCCCCCCATGAGCCGACCCCGCCCCGCTCCGCCAGGGTTAGCCCCGCCCCTGCCGCGCTCCCGGCGCGTTCCCAGCCGCAGTGGCGACCCCGGGAGCACAACTGGGACCGACCCCCACCCAAAGCCATCTGAATCTCGACCCCCGCAGCCCGGGTTTACCTGTCCCGGGTGCGCTCCCGGCGAGTTTTCAGCCTCAGTGTCCACCTCTGAGAGCACAACTGGGAAGCCCGCCCCCACCCCCGCCAGAAGCCGACCCCCGCCCCACGCCGCCCGCGTTCGCCCCGCCCCTGCACGGTCCAGGTACCTTCCCAGCTTCTAGCGTTCACGCCCGGGTAGGAGCAGGATGTAGGAGTATGGGAGATGTGTCTGGAGCCTGACAGCCTCAGCTCCGCTCTGGCCTGCCCTTTGGACCTAGGAGCCAGGCCAACTTGCAGAGGGCTTAGGGCCCCATTGTATGCAAACTACCAAGGCCTACCGCAAGGAGAGCTCTGTCCGAGGGAAGGGAAGTGCCCCAGGCTGCGTTCCCAAGCTGTTGCTTGGCAATGCAGACTCAGCGGTAAACGGAGGGAATCAGGCTCTCTGTAGCCGCAGCTTCACACACAGGTGTGTCTCCGTAGGAATCAAGAAAGATCCTGACAGGGTGAGGTTCATTAGAGCTATACTAAAGAGCAAAGTCTTGTCCATGTGGTCTTGCCTTCCCCTGTGCCTTTGGGTCTCCAGGCTCGGCCCCAGCTCCGTGGAAACAAACCCTGAGAAAATATCTTCAAGATCCACTTTTCCCAGTGTCTGGGAACCGGGGTTCGTAGGAGGAGAGAAAAGCACGCCTCCATCGGGAACAAAAATGCAGCCCACCTGCCTGTGTTTTGAAGCCTCTATTTGGAAGGAATGGGTTAGCTTCTCCTAAAGGAGACCTCCAGATCCGCTCAGAAGTTGTTAATTCCAGAGGCAGGGTACTGGTTCCTGACTGCCCTTTGCTAGCCTTGCAAAGATATTCCTAGATTCTAGAGTTATTTTCCATGAAGAAGCAGGCTTCGGGAATGTGTCAGACGGGACTGGCTCCTTATTGACCTCAGCTCAGCTATTGCCTTTCCATTCAAACTAGGGCAAGGCCCTACTTTATGAAGGGTAAGGGTCTTCTTCTTTGCAAACTGCCAAGGGCTACAGCAATGAGACCTCTGTCAAGGTGAGGGAAGCCTAAGAGGATGGATTCTCAAGCAGGTGCTTTGCCACAAAGCATCAGCACCCCACGGAGAGAATCAAGCTCCCTGTGCACCAATGTTGGGAGTGTAGCTTCACACACAGAGTTGTCTCTATAGGAGCCAAGAATGTTCCTGAGAGATTAGGTTCACTAAACCTCTCCTACAGAGCATAGACCTGTCAATGTGGTTTTGCCTTCCCCTGTGAGTTGGGTCCTCGAGGTCCGCCACACCTCCGGGGAAACTGTCCCTGAGAAAAGATCTCCAGGAACCGCTTCGCCGAGGCTGGGAAATGCTGTTCACAGGAAGTAAGGCAAGCGAATCTCCTGCAGAGTAAAAGAGGCCTTACAGTCCCTGGAGGAGCAGGCTGCCAGAGTGTGTGAAACCTGACTGTTGCCTTACTGGCCTCAGCTCCGCCATTGCCTGTTCATCCGAGCTAGCACCCAGGCCTACTTGGAAAAGCATTTGGGTGCAGATTTCTACAAAGTGCCAAGGGCTACAGCAGTGAGAATTCTCTCAGTGGTAAGGGAGAGCATTTTATGGATTCTCAAGCTGTTTTCTGAATGACAGCGTCAAAATGAACAGAGAGAATCAGGCTCTCTGTGCCCCTATGTTAGGTACGCAGCTTCACACACAGAGGTGTCTCTATAGGAGCCAAGAATGCTCCTGAGAGATGAGGTTCACAAGAGGTCTGCTACAGAGCTTAGACCTGTCCATGTGGTCTTGCCTTCCCCTGTGCCTTTGGGCCCCGGGCTCGGCCCCAGCTCCGTGGAAACAAGCCCTGAGAAAATATCTTCAAGATACGCTTTTCCCAGAGGCTGGGAACTGGAGTTCATAGGAGGAGAGAAAAGCAAGCCTCCTTCGGGCACGAAATGCAGCCAACCTGCCTGTGTTTTGAAGCCTCTATTTGGAAGGAATGGGTTAGCTTCTCCTAAAGGAGACCTCCAGATCTGCTCAGAAGTCGGTAATTCCAGAGGCAGGGTGCTGGTTCCTGACTGCCCTTTGCCAGCCTTGCAAAGACATTCCAAGATTCTAGAGTTATATTCCATGAAGGAGCAGGCTTCGGGAATGTGTCAGAGGGGACTGGCTCCTTATTGGCCTCAGCTCAGCTATTGCCTTTCCATTCAAACTAGGACAAGGGCCTAGTTTATGAAGTGTAAGGGTCTTCTTCTTTGAAACTGCCAAGGGCTACAGCAATGAGACTTCTGTCAAGGCGAGGGAAGCCTAAGAGGACGGATTCTCAAGCAGGTGCTTTGCTACAAAGCATCAGCACCCCACGGAGAGAACCAAGATCCCTGTTCCCGAATGTTGGGAGTGTAGCTTCACACACAGAGTTGTCTCTATAGGAGCCAAGAATGTTCCTGAGAGATTAGGTTCACTAAACCTCTCCTACAGAGCATAGACCTGTCCATGTGGTTTTTCCTTCCCCTGTGAGTTGGGTCCTCGAGGTCCACCACACCTCCGGGGAAACTGTCCCTGAGAAAAGATCTCCAGGAACGGCTTTGCTGAGGCTGGGAAACGCTGTTCACAGGAAGTAAGGCAAGCGAATCTCCTGCAGAGAAAAAGAGGCCTTACTGTCCCTGGAGGAGCAGGCTGCCAGAGTGTGTGAAACCTGACTGTTGCCTTGCTGGCCTCAGTTCCACCATTGCCTGTTCCTCCGAACTAGGACCCAGGCCTATTTGGAGAAGCGTTTGGCTGCGGATTTCTACAAAGTGCCAAGGGCTACAGCAGTGAGAATTCTCTCAGCGGTCAGGGAGAGCATTTTATGGATTCTCAAGCTGTTTTCTGAACGACAGGGTCAAAATGAACTGAGAAAATCAGGCTCTCTGTGCCCCTATGTTAGGTACGCAGCTTCACACACAGAAGTGTCTCTATAGGAGCCAAGAATGTTCCTGAGAGATGAGGTTCACTAGAAGTCTGCTACAGAGCATAGACCTGTCCATATGGTTTTGCCTTGCCCTGTGAGTTGGGTCCCTGAGGTCCGCCCCAGCTCAGGGGAAGGAGCCCCTGAGAAAAGATCTCCAGGGACCGCTATTCCCTCAGGCTGGCAAACGCAGTTCACAGGAGGTAACGCAAGCGAGCCTCCTGCAAGGCAAAACAGGCCTTACTGTCCCTGGACGATCAGGCTGCAAGAGTGTGTGAGACCTGACTGGTGCCTTACTGGCCTCAGCTCCGCCATTGCATGTTCCTCTGAACTAGGACCCAGGCCTACTAGGAGAAGGGTTTGGGTATGGATTTCTAAATACTGCCAAGGGGTATAGCAATGAGAACTGTGTCACGGGTAAGGAAGAGCATTGTATGGATTTTCAAGCTGTTGTTTGAACGACAGCTTCAAAGATGCACAGAGAGAATCAGACTCTGTGTCTCCATGTTCGGTACACAGCTTCACAGACAGGGGTGTCTCCATAGGAAACAAGAACGTTCCTGACAGAGTGAGGTTCACTAGAGCTCTCCTAGAGAGCAAAGACTTGTCCATGTGGTTTTTCTTCCCCTGTGCGTTTGGGGCTCCAGGCTCGGCCCCAGCTCCGTGGAAACAACCTCTGAGAAAAGATCTTCAAGATCCGCTTTTCCCAGAGGCTGGGATGTGGGGTTCATAGGAGGCGGGAAAAGCAGGCCTCCTTCAGAGAGCAAGAGGCAGCCAAGCGGCCTGCGTTTGGAAGCCTCTATTTGGAAGAATGGGTTAGCTTCCCCTAAGGGAGACCTCCAGATCTGTTCAGAAGTCGGTAATTCCAGAGGCAGTGTGCAGGGTCCTGACTGCCCTTTGCCAGCCTTGCAAAGACATTCCTAGATTCTACAGTTATCTTCCTGAAGAAGCAGGCTTTGGGAATATGTCAGACTTGACTGGCGCCTTATTGGCCTCAGCTCAGCTATTGCCTTTCCATTCAAAGTAGGACAAGGCCCTACTTTATGAAGGGTAAGGGTCTTCTTCTTTCCAAACTGCTGAGGGCTACAGCAATGAGACCTCCGTAAATGCGAGGGAAGCATAAGCGGATGGATTATCAGGAAGGTTCTTTGCCACCAAGCATCCGCACCCCACGGAGAGAATCAGGCTCCCTTTGCCCCTATGTGGGGTGTGTAGATTCACACACAGTGGTGTCTCTACAGGAGCCAAGAATGTTCCTGAGAGATGAGGCTCACAAGAGCTCTCCTACAGAGTGCTCACCTGTACATGTGGTTTCGCCTTCCCCTGTGAGTTGGGTGCCCGAGGTCCACCCCAGCTCCGAGAAAACAGCCTCTGAGAAAAGATCTCCAGGAACCGCTTTTCGCCCAGGCTGGGAAAAGCTGTTCACAGGAAGTAAGGCAAGTGAGCCTCCTGCAGAGAAAAAGAAGCCTTACTGTCCCTGGAGGAGCAGGCTGCCAGAGTGTGTGAAAACTGACTGGTGCCATAATGGTCTTAGCTCCGCCATTGCTTGTTCCTCCGAACTGGGACTCAGGCCTACTTGGAGAAGGGTTTAGCTGCAGATTTCTACAAACTGCCAAGGGCTACTGCAATGAGAACTCTCTCAGAGGTAAGGGCGAGAATTGTATGGATTCTCAAGCTGTTTTCTGAACGACAGCATTAAACCTGCACAGAGAGAATCAGGCTCTTTGCCGCCATGTTGGGTACGCAGTTTCACACACAGAGGTGTCCGCATAGGAGCCAAGAACGTTCGTCAAAGACTGAGGTTCACTAGAGCTCTCTTAGAGAGCAAAGACTTGTTCATGTGGTTTTGCCTTCCCCTGTATGTGTGGGTCTCTGGGCACAACCCCAGCTCCGTGGAAACAACCCCTGAGCAAAGATCTCCAAGATCTGCTTTTCCCCCATGCTGGAAACCAGGGATCATAGGAGGCAGGAAAAGCAAGCCTCCTTCAGGCAAGAAGAGGCAGCCAACTAGCCTGTGTTTGGAAGCCTCTATTTGCAAGGAATGGGTTAGCTTCTCCAGAAGGAGACCTCCAGATCTGCTCAGAAGATAGATATTCCAGAGGCAGGGTCGAGGTTCCTGACTGCCCTTTGCCAGCCTTGCAAAGACATTCCTAGATTCTAGCAATATTTTCCATGAAGGAGCAGGCATCGGGAATATGTCAGAGTTGACGGGTGCCTTACTGGCCTCAGCTCAGCTATTGCCTTTCCTTTCAAACTAGGATCAGGGCCTACTTGGTGAAGGGTAAGGGTCTACTTCTTTCCCAACTGCCAAGAGACACAGCAATGAGACCTCTGTCAAGGCGAGGGAAGCGTAAGCAGATGGATTCTCAAACAGGTGCTTTGCCACAAAGCATCAGCACCCCACGGAGAGAATCAGGCTCCCTGTGCCCCTATGTTCGGTGTGTAGCTTTACACACAGAGGTGTCTCTGTACGAGCCAAGAATGTTCCTAAGAGATGAAACACACTGACGTCTCCTACAGAGCATAGACCTGCCCATGTGGTTTTTCCTTCCCCTGTGAGATGGGTCCCCGAGGTCCACCCCAGCTCTGGGGATAGAGCCCCTGAGAAAAGATCTCCAGGAACCGCTTTTTGCCCAGGCTGGGAAACGCAGTTCACAGGAGGCAAGGCAAGCGAGCCTCCTGCAGGGAAAAATAGGCCTTACTGTCCCTGGAGGAGCAGGCTGCCAGAGTGTGTGACACCTGACTGGTGCCTTACTGACCTCAGCTCCGCCATTGCATGGCCATCCAAACCAGGACCCAGGCCTACTTGGAGAAGGGTTTGGGTGCGGATTTGTAAAAACTGCCAAAGGCTACAGCAATGAGAAGTCTCTCAGAGGTAAGGGAGAGCATTGTATGGATTCTCAAGCTGTTGTTTGAACGACAGCTTCAAAGCTGCAAAGAGAGAATCAGGCCCTGTGTGCCCCCTTGTTGGGTACACAGCTTCACACACAGGGGTGTCTCCATAGGAGTCAAGGACGTTCCTGACACAGTAAGTTTCACTTAGAGGTCTCCTGGAGAGCAAAGACTTGTCCATGTGGTTTTCCTTCCCCTGTGCGATTGGTCTCTGGTCTCGGCCCCAGCTCCATGGAAACAACCCCTGAGAAAATATCTTCAAGATCCGCTTTTCCCAGAGGCTGGGAACAGGGCTTCATAGGATGCGAGAAAAGCAGGCCTCCTTCGGGCGCGAAAAGGCAGCCAACTGGCCTGTTTGGAAGCCTCTATTTGGAAAGAATGGGTTAGCTTCTCCTAAAGGAGACCTCCAGATCTGCTCAGAAGTCGGTAATTCCAGAGGCAGGGTGCTGGTTCCTGACTGCCCTTTGCCAGCCTTGCAAAGACATTCCCAGATTCTAGAGTTATTTTCCATGAAGGTGAAGGCTACGGGAGTATGTCAGACTTGGCAGGCACCTTATTGGCCTCAGCTCAGCTATTACCTTTCCATTCAAACTAGGACAAAGGCCTACTTTATGAAGGGTAAGGGTCTTCTTCTTTCCAAACTGCCAAGGGCTACAGCAATGGGACCTCTGTCAAGGCGAGGGAAGCCTAAGTGGATGGATCATCAAGCAGGTGCTTTGCCACAAAGCATCAGCACCCCACGGGGAGAATCAGGCTCCATTTGCCCCTATGTTGGGTGTGTAGCTTCACATACAGAGGTGTCTCTATAGGAGGCCAGAATGTTCCTGAGAGATGAGGTTCACTAGAGCTCTCCTACAGAGCATAGACCTGTCCATATGCTTTTGCCTTCCCCTGTGAGTTGGGTCCTCGAGGTCCTCCCCAGCTCCGGGGAAGGAGCCCATGAGAAAAGATCTCCAGGGACCTCTTTTCCCCCAGGCTGGGAAATGCAGCTCACAGGAGGGAAGTCAAGTGAGCCTCCTGCAGGGAAAAAGAGGGCTTACTGTCCCTGGACGATCAGGCTGCAGAGTGTGTGAGACCTGACTGGTGCCTTACTGGCCTCAGCTCCGCCATTGCATGTTCCTCCGAACTAGGACCCAGGACTACTTGGAGAAGGGTTTGGGTGCGGATTTCTAAAAACTGCCAAGGGCTACAGCAATGAGAACTCTGTCACGGGTAAGGAAGAGCATTGTATGGATTTTCAAGGTGTTTTTTGAACGACATCTTTAAAGCTACACAGAGAGAATCAGGCTCTCTGTGCCCCCATGTTGGGTACGCAGCTTCGCACACAGGGGTGTCTCCATATGAATCAAGAATGTTCGTGACAGAGTGAAGTTCACTAGAGCTCTCCTAGAGAGCAAAGACTTGTACATGTGGTTTTTCTTCCCCTGTTAGTTTGGGTCTCCAGGCTTAGCCCCAGCTCCGTGGAAACAACCCCTGAGAAAAGATCTTCAAGATCCACTTTTCCCAGAGGCTGGAATGTGGGATTCATAGGAGGCGGGAAAAGCAGGCCTCCTTCAGAGAGCAAGAGGCAGCCAAGCGGCCTGCGTTTGGAAGCCTCTATTTGGAAGAATGGGTTAGCTTCCCCTAAGGGAGACCTCCAGATCTGTTCAGAAGTCGGTAATTCCAGAGGCAGGGTGCAGGCTCCTGACTGCCCTTTGCCAGCCTTGCAGAGACATTCCTAGATTACAGCGTTATTTTCCATGAAGGAGCAGGCTTCGGGAATATGTCAGACTTGACTGGCGCCTTATTGGCCTCAGCTCAGCTCTTGCCTTTCCTTTCAAACTAGGACAAGGGCCCACTTTATGAGAGGTAAGGGTCCTCTTCTTTCCAAACTGCCAAGGGCTACAGCAATGAGACCTCTGTCAAGGCGAGGGAAGCGTAAGCTGATGGATTTTCAAGCAGGTGCTTTGCCACAAAGCATCAGCACCCCACGGAAAGAATCTGGCTCCCTTTGCCCCTACGTTGCGTGTGTAGCTACACACAGAGGTGTCTCGATAGGAGCCAAGAATGTTCCTGAGAGAGGAGGTTCACTGTTGGGGGCCAGAGTGAGGCACTCCGCCCATGGCAAAGGTCATGAGGAAGGAGGCTCGACATACGCAAAGGCGGGATCGAGCCTCAGGAGTCCCCCTGGAAATCCTCGAGCATCTACCCCCATAACCAGAGCCTGCCTACCTTACTACTTTGTGCTCTCACCTACACCTCTGACTTTACGGGGGGCTGTCCCCCACCACCTCTTTCGGAGAAGGAGTTAACCTAGAGCTCCAGTTGATAAAAACCCCTGGGTGTGACAAGAGTGTTTTAACCTACAAACTCCTCTGAAGGTTCTCTAGCCTGCCTGACAGGCTTGTCCGGCCACATGTGATTGCTCACAGCCTCCCAACCATGAGAGGCACGAGATGCTTTAAACCTTCTAAAAACAGGTTCCTTAGAAAAGTTAGAAAATTATTAGTATAAGTATAATGGGCTGATTAGAAATCATATTGGTGAAGGGTTTTTCATTTGTTGAGCTGATGTTTACTGCTAAGTCTCCACATCCCCTGCCCTTATACACATTAATGAATATATAGAAGAAATAAGTATTAACCATTGATATAAATCACGTTAGACCTTAGGCTAAGTAAATTCTTTCCTTAACTAAAACCCACTACACCCTCACCCTATAGGAATGTAACTTTATTTGGGTGGCGTCTGTTTTAAGAATAATCACCCCTGGAGAAATAAGTGTCCTGGTTGACTGACCGCTGTCACAAGGAGAGGGTCGTAAATTGTCAGCAGGCCCCCCGGCCAGAAGATGATGTAACACCCCTAAGACCTCTGTATACTTTTGTATGAAGCACCTGACTTTGATAAAAGTCAGGACTGCTGACCCCACGTGACTTTTGCATAACATCTCAGTGTATAAAAGTAGACCATGGAAAATAAAGAATTGGGATCAGTTTCTCGAAATACTGGTCTCCCCATGTCTCTCTCTCTCTCTCACTCTGGTTGAGTCTCCATCTGGAGCGCGGAACCCACCAAGCTTACTAATTTTGCCTGGGCTTCTAAGATCCGACCGGGGAGGCCTCAGTGTCTCCTCTTCTTCGGGAGAATGGAAGGACGCCTGCGGCCTACGTAAGTGGTGCAAGCTTCTTGTCTTGAAGTTTTATTGGTCCCCCGCGTAAACCAAGCTACTCAGCCTCTTTTCTCCACTGAATTTTCCTACTGAGCTATCCTCATTTTATTACTCTTTATATCCTTAATTAACGTTTAATTAAGCAGTTGTTCCCTGACCCTCGCCTACGCCGTCTCTGCTTCGAATACCCTGGATCAGCTGGGGCTGGACCCCGGCAGTTCACTAGAGATCTCCTACAGAGCATAGACCTGTCCATTTGGTTTTGCCTTCCCCTGTGAGTTGGGTCCCCGAGGTCCGCCCCAACTCCGGGGAAACAGCCCCTGAGAAAAGATCTCCAGGAACTGCTTTCCGCCCAGGCTGGGAAACGCTGTTCACAGGAAGTAAGGCAAGCGAGCCTCCTGAAGGGAAATAGAGGCCTTACTGTCCCTGGAGGAGCAGGCTGCCAGAGTGTGTGACACCTGACTGGTGCCTTACTGGCCTCAGCTCCGCTATTGCATGTTCATCTGAACTTGAACCCAGGCCTACTTGGAGAAGTGTTTGTGTGCCGATTTCCAGAAACTGCGAAGGGCTACAGCAATGATAACTCTCTCAGTGGTAAGGGAGAGCATTGTGTGGATTCTCAATTTGTTGTTTGAACGACAGCGTCAAAGCTGCACAGAGAGAATCAGGTCTCTGTGTCTCTATGTTGGCTATGCAGCTTCCCACACAGAGATGTCCCCGTTGGAGCCAAGAACATTCCGCATAGACTGAGGTTCACTAGAGCACTCCTAGAGAGCAAAGACTTATCCATGCGGTTTTCCCTTCCCCTGTGCGTGTGGGTCTCCGGGATCAGCCCCTGCTCCGTGGAAACAGCCTCTGAGAAAAGATCTCCAAGAACCTCTTATCCCCCAGGCTGGGAAGCGGAGTTCACAGGAGGTGGGATAAGCAAGCTTCCTTCGGCAAGAAGAGACAGCCAACCGGCCTGTGTTTGGAAGCCTATATTTGCAAGGAATGGGTTAGTTTCTCCTGACCGAGACCTCCGGATGTGCTGAGAAGATAGAAATTCCAGAGGCAGGGTCGAGGTTCCTGACTGCCCTTTGCCAGCCTTGCAAAGACATTCCCAGATTCTAACGTTATTTTCCATGAAGGAGCAGGCATCGGGAATATGTCAGACTTGACTGGCGCCTTACTGGCCTCAGCTCAGCTACTGCCTTTCCATTCAAACAAGGACAAGGGCCTACTTGGTGAAGGGTAAGGGTCTGCTTCTTTCCAAACTGCCAAGGACTACAGCAATGAGACCTCTGTCAAGGTGAGGGAAGCCTATGCGGATGGATTCTTAGCAGGTGCTTTGCCACAAAGCATCAGCACCCACGGAGAGAATCAGACTCCCTTTGCCACTATGTTGGGTGTGTAGCTTCATGCACAGAGGTGTCTCTGTAGAAGCCAAGAATGTTCCTGAGAGATGAGGTTCACTAGAGCTCTCCTACAGAGCATAGACCTGTCCATGTGGTTTTGTCTTCCCCTGTGAGTTGGGCCCCCGAGGTCCGACCCAGCTCCAGGGAAACAGCCCCTGAGAAAAAATCTCCAGGAACAGCTTTGCGCCCAGGCTGGGAAATGCAGTTCACAGGAGGCAAGGCAAGCGAGCCTCCTGCAGGGAAAAAGAGGCCTTACTGCTCCTGGACGATCAGGCTGCAAGAGTGTGTGAGACCTCACTTGTGCCTTACTGGCCTCAGCTCCGCCGTTGCCTGTTGTTCCGAGCTAGGACCCAGGCCTACTTGGAGAAGGGTTAGGGTGCGGATTTCTACAAACTGTCAAGGACGACAGCAATGAGAATTCTCTTAGCAGTAAGGGAGAGCATTGTATGGATTCTCAAGCTGTTGTTTGAATGACAGCTTCAAAGCTACACAGAGAGAATCAGGCTCTCTGTTCCCCTATTTTGGCTGTGCAGCTTCACACACAGAATTTGACTCTGTTGGAGCCAGAAATATTCCTGAAAGACTTAGGCTCACCAAAGCTGTCCTCCAGAGCAAAGACATTGGAAGTGGTTTTGCCTTCCCTTGCCAGTATGGGTCCACTAGCTTGGCCCCAGCTCTGGGGATACAGCCTCTGAAAAAAATCTTCCAAGAAGCGATTTTTCCTCCAGGCTGTTAAGCGGAATTCGCAGTTTGCAAGTTAAGGAAGCCTGCTTCGTGGAAGAGCAAGCAGCCAACTGGCCCTGTGTTAGGAAGCCTGTATTTGAAAGGAATGGGTTAGCTTCTACAGCGGGAGAACCTCAGATCTGCTCAGGGGGCTGAAATACTAGAGTCAGGGTCGAGGTTCTCCCTTGTCCTTTGCGCACCTTGCAAAGACATTCCTAGCTTCTAGCGTTAGTGCCCCTGTAGTAGCAGGCTGCAGGAGCGTGTGATAAATGACTGCCGCGTTCCTGTCCTCAGCTCCGCTATTAACTTTCTATTCGAACTAGAACCCAGGCCTACTTTGAGAGGGGTTAGGGTCCAGTGTTTCCAAATTGCCAAGGGCTACGGCAATGCGAGCTCTGTCAGAGGTAAGAAAAGAGCAATTGGTTGGATTCTTCAGCTGCTGCGTGGCTGCACAGCTTCCGCGCTGCATGGAGAGCATGAGGCTCCTTGTGGCCCTATTTTGGGTACGCAGCAACATGCACACAGAATGTCTGTGTTCACTTATGTACAGGCTTATGAACACTAGAGCTCTCCTACAGAGCAAAGACCACTCAGTGGGCTCCAAGAGATACCTGTCGCGGCTCAAGAAGAGAGTGGAGTCCTTTGCTTCCCCTCGAGATGAGGCCTGACTCCCCGGGTGAGTATGGAATGCAACCCCAAATCCCTGTCGCCTATGGAGAGGAACATTAAGTCCTGGATACAAGCCTAGATGAGGTCTAGTTTGCCCTTCAGTGAATGGAGCCCAATCCACAGCTCTCCCTGGCAACTCGAATGGAAGATTAGACTTCCTGGGCCAACACAAGAGGAAGCCTGAATTCCCCGTCGTAACTCGAGAATCCCACCGAAACTCGAGAAAATCCACGTGCTTCCCTCGTCATCGCAAGATGAGGCCCTTTGTCCGCTACAGCATCTCAAGAGAAGTCCCACGTTCCATCCTGAAGTGCGAAACGGTACTTGGCACCCTTGATGCGACCCCAAAAGTTCCGCGACATACCAGACTCACTCAAGGGGAACACCGAGGTTCCCGGCACCACTTCATCTGACCCCTTCTCCTCTCCTGATTGCGACAGGAGGGTCGACTCCCCTTCTCTGTCTGCAAGGGGTTCCCGACCTTCCAGGCGCACCTCAGGATGAGGCCGGTCTCATGAGGAAGTTCGAGACGTAGCCTCGTGGGTGGTGCCACATGCCGAAAGACCCCAATTTCACGGTCCACTCTAGAAAAGAACCCGATGCCAGCACACCTCTTTGAAGGAAAACCTGTGGATGAAGGCACAACACGAAGGGGCACTGACACCCGCGTGCATCGTCCAGAAAAACCCGCAGGTCCCACAGACATTTCGACAAGTGGCCTGTCACCCTGTAAACAACTCGAAAGGCAAACGAAGGTCCATTCCTCAACAGAAGACTAGGTGTGACTCTCTTGTCCCTACTCTGCAGGGACCATGGGATCCAAGTCAGAAACGGAGAGGAAGCCTGAGGTTCCTGCGTCCACTCGAGATGAGGCCCTCTTCCATTGCACCACACCCAGTGGAGTCCCGAGAGGCCCCTACCAACTCCACAGTATCCCTGAGTTCTCAGAGGCACAATGAGAAGCTCCCTGAGGTCACAGGCACAAGTCGAGGGAACCCTGGGTTTTCTGCCATGACTCGAGAAAGACCTCGAGAGTGCTTCAAAATGTGTTGAGTCGCGATTCCCCTACCATGACTCGAGAGCCATGACACGCGCCCCCTCTTCACGCGCATGGAGACCTGACTAACCTGGCACAGCACGAGAGGCTCCCTGAGATCCTCATCGTACCTCGTGAGGAAACCCACACTGCCGCGGCAGCTCGAGGAAACACATGAGACACCCCGGTCATCGCGAGATGAGGGCCTTATATTCCTGCATGGACTGGAGACCAATCACGAGTCCTCTCTCCAAACTGAAGAGCAGGCTGGACTCCGTTGAGGCCGCTCAGGGGGCTCCAACAGATCCTTGTCGCGACTCGAGAGGAGAGCGGAGTCCTTGGCTTCCCCTCGAGACGAGGTCTGACTCCCCGGGGGAGCCTGGAATGCAACCCCGAGATGCCTGCTTTCCCTGGAGAGGAATAGTAGGTCCTGGACACACGCCTAGGTGAGGTCTCTTCGGCCCTGCAGTGACTCGAGCGCAACCCCCAGATTTCCCTTGCAACTCGAGGGGAAGATTGGGCTTCCCAGGGCCAACCCAAGAGGAAGGCTGAGATCCCCATTGTAACACGAGAATCCCGCCGCAACTCGAGAAAAACCACGTGGTTCCAAACTCTTGGCAAGATGAGACCCTTGCCCGCCACGGCGTCTCAAGGGAAGTCCCCTCTTCCGCCCTGAAGGGCGGAAAGGATCCTGCCAGCCTTCATGCGACCCCCAAAAGTTCCCTGACACGCCGGGTTCCCTCGAGGGGAACACCGAGGGTCCCGCAACCGCTTCCTCTGAGCCCCTTCTCCCCTCCTGATCGCGACAGGAGAGTCGATTCCCCTGCGTGGTCTGGAAGGGGTTCCAGGCCTTCCCGGGGCACCTAAGGATGAGGCCGGTCTCACGAGGAAATTCGAGACGAGCCACGTGGGTGGGGCCACATGCCGAACGACCCGGATTCCCCGGTCCGCTCTTGAGAAGGACCCGCGGCCCGGACCACTCTTCGAAGGCAACCCTGTGGGTGAAGGCACAACAAGAACGGGCACTGCCACGCCCGTGCATCATCCGCAAAGACCCGTGGGTTCCACACAGAGCTCGACGATGGGCATGAGACACCCTGAGCAACTCGAGAGGCAAGCGGGGTTCCCTTCCTCAGACAAGACGAGGCCTGACTCTCCTGTCCCAACTCTGCAGGGACCCTGCGGTCGGAGTCCGAAACGGAGAGGAAGCCTGAGGTTCCTGCCTCCCCTCGAGGTGAGGCCCTCTTCCGTTGCGCCAGACCCAGCGGAGTCCCGAGGGGCCCCGCCACCTACACAGGATCCCTCGCCTCTCAGAGGCACCCTGGGAAGTTCCCTAAGGTCCCCGGCAGAAGGCGAGGGACACGAGGGTTTCCCGCCGCCCCCCGAGAAAGACCTCGAGAGTCCTTCTTCAACGCGTCTCGAGGCCCTAGTCCCCTCCCGTGACTCGAGAGCAAGGACGCGCTCCCCCTCGCCACGCGCATGGAGACCTGACTTCCCTGGCGCCGCACGAGAGGCTCCCTGAGATCCTCGTCGTGCCTCGGGAGAAAACCCCCACGGGCGCCGCAGCTCGAGGAAACCCCTGAGACGCCCCCGTCCTCGCGAGCTGAGGGCCTTCTCTTCCTTCATGGCCTGGAGAGCAATCCCGGGTCCTCTCTCCAAACGGAAGAGGAGGCTGGACTCCCTTGAGGCCGCTCAGGGGGCTCCAAGAGACCCGCGTCGAGACTCGAGAGGAGAGCGGAGTCCTTGGCTTCCCCTCGAGACGAGGCCTGACTCCCCGGGGGAGCCTGGAATGCAACCCCGAGATCCCTGCCTTCCCTGGAGAGGAATATTAGGTCCCGGACACACGCCTAGGTGAGGTCTCTTCAGCCCTGCAGTGACTCGAGCGCAACCCCCAGCTTACCCTCGCAACCCGAGGGGAAGATTGGGCTTCCCAGGGCCAACCCAAGGGGAAGGCTGAGATCCCCGTCGTAACTCGAGAATCCCGCCGCAACTCGAGAAAAACCACGTGGTTCCCACCTCTTGGCAAGAGGAGGCCCTTGCCCGCCACGGCGTCTCAAGGGAAGTCCCCTGTTCCGCCCTGAAGGGCGAAACGGTCCCTGACAGCCTTCCTGCGACCCCCAAAAGTCCCCCGACACGCCGGGTTCCCCAGAGGGGAACACCGAGGGTCCCGGCACCGCTTCCTCTGAGCCCCTTCTCCCCTCCTGATCGCGACAGGAGAGGCGATTCCCCTGCGTGGTCTGGAAGGGGTTCCCGGCCTTCCCGGCGCACCTCAGGATGAGGCCGGTCTCACGAGGAAATTCGAGACGAGCCACGTGGGTGGGGCCACATGCCGAACGCTCCCGATTCCCCGGTCCGCCCTTGAGAAGGACCCGAGGCCCGGACCCCTCTTCGAAGGCAACCCTGTGGGTGAAGGCACAACACGAATGGGCACTGCCACCCCCGTGCATCGTCCGAACAGTCCCGCGGGTTCCACACACAGCACGACGAGGGGCCTGAGACCCCCTGAGCAACTCGAGAGGCCAGCGGGGTTCCCTTCCTCAGACAAGACGAGGCCTGACTCTCCTGTCCCAACTCTGCAGGGACCCTGCGGTCGGAGTCCGAAACGGAGAGGAAGCCTGAGGTTCCTGCCTCCCCTCGAGGTGAGGTCCTCTTCCGTTGCACCAGACCCAGAGGAGTCCCGAGGGGCCCCGCCACCTCCACAGGATCCCTCGCCTCTCAGAGGCACCCTGGGAAGTTCCCTAAGGTCCCCGGCAGAAGGCGAGGGACACGAGGGTTTCCCGCCGCCCCCCGAGAAAGACCTCGAGAGTCCTTCTTCAACGCGTCTCGAGGCCCTAGTCCCCTCCCGTGACTCGAGAGCCATGACGCGCTCCCCCTCGCCACGCGCATGGAGACCTGACTTCCCTGGCGCCGCACGAGAGGCTCCCTGAGATCCTCGTCGTGCCTCGGGAGAAAACCCCCACGGGCGCCGCAGCTCGAGGAAACCCCTGAGACGCCCCCGTCCTCGCGAGCTGAGGGCCTTCTCTTCCTGCATGGCCTGGAGAGCAATCCCGGGTCCTCTCTCCAAACGGAAGAGGAGGCTGGACTCCCTTGAGGCCGCTCAGGGGGCTCCAAGAGACCCGCGTCGCGACTCGAGAGGAGAGCGGAGTCCTTGGCTTCCCCTCGAGACGAGGCCTGACTCCCCGGGGGAGCCTGGAATGCAACCCCGAGATCCCTGCCTTCCCTGGAGAGGAATATTAGGTCCCGGACACACGCCTAGGTGAGGTCTCTTCGGCCCTGCAGTGACTCGAGCGCAACCCCCAGCTTTCCCTCGCAACCCGAGGGGAAGATTGGGCTTCCCAGGGCCAACCCAAGGGGAAGGCTGAGATCCCCGTCGTAACTCGAGAATCCCGCCGCAACTCGAGAAAAACCACGTGGTTCCCACCTCTTGGCAAGAGGAGGCCCTTGCCCGCCACGGCGTCTCAAGGGAAGTCCCCTGTTCCGCCCTGAAGGGCGAAACGGTCCCTGACAGCCTTCCTGCGACCCCCAAAAGTCCCCCGACACGCCGGGTTCCCTCGAGGGGAACACCGAGGGTCCCGGCACCGCTTCCTCTGAGCCCCTTCTCCCCTCCTGATCGCGACCGGAGAGGCGATTACCCTGCGTGGTCTGGAAGGGGTTCCCGACCTTCCCGGCGCACCTCAGGATGTGGCCGGTCTCACGAGGAAATTCGAGACGAGCCACGTGGGTGGGGCCACATGCCGAACGCCCCCGATTCCCCGGTCCGCCCTTGAAAAGGACCCGAGGCCCGGACCCCTCTTCGAAGGCAACCCTGTGGGTGAAGGCACAACACGAATGGGCACTGCCACCCCCGTGCATCGTCCGAACAGTCCCGCGGGTTCCACACACAGCTCGACGAGGGGCCTGAGACCCCCTGAGCAACTCGAGAGGCCAGCGGGGTTCCCTTCCTCAGACAAGACGAGGCCTGACTCTCCTGTCCCAA
Source organism: Bubalus kerabau (assembly GCF_029407905.1). NCBI lineage: Eukaryota > Metazoa > Chordata > Mammalia > Artiodactyla > Bovidae > Bubalus > Bubalus kerabau. The sequence continues at coordinate 577,549 of NW_026577890.1, read as the reverse complement.
CTCTGCAGGGACCCTGCGGTCGGAGTCCGAAACGGAGAGGAAGCCTGAGGTTCCTGCCTCCCCTCGAGGTGAGGTCCTCTTCCGTTGCGCCAGACCCAGTGGAGTCCCGAGGGGCCCCGCCACCTCCACAGGATCCCTCGCCTCTCAGAGGCACCCTGGGAAGTTCCCTAAGGTCCCCGGCAGAAGGCGAGGGACACGAGGGTTTCCCGCCGCCCCCCGAGAAAGACCTCGAGAGTCCTTCTTCAACGCGTCTCGAGGCCCTAGTCCCCTCCCGTGACTCGAGAGCCAGGACGCGCTCCCCCTCGCCACGCGCATGGAGACCTGAATTCCCTGGCGCCGCACGAGAGGCTCCCTGAGATCCTCGTCGTGCCTCGGGAGAAAACCCCCACGGGCGCCGCAGCTCGAGGAAACCCCTGAGACGCCCCCGTCCTCGCGAGCTGAGGGCCTTCTCTTCCTGCATGGCCTGGAGAGCAATCCCGGGTCCTCTCTCCAAACGAAAGAGGAGGCTGGACTCCCTTGAGGCCGCTCAGGGGGCTCCAAGAGACCCGCGTCGCGACTCGAGAGGAGAGCGGAGTCCTTGGCTTCCCCTCGAGACGAGGCCTGACTCCCCGGGGGAGCCTGGAATGCAACCCCGAGATCCCTGCCTTCCCTGGAGAGGAATATTAGGTCCCGGACACATGCCTAGGTGAGGTCTCTTCGGCCCTGCAGTGACTCGAGCGCAACCCCCAGCTTTCCCTCGCAACCCGAGGGGAAGATTGGGCTTCCCAGGGCCAACCCAAGGGGAAGGCTGAGATCCCCGTCGTAACTCGAGAATCCCGCCGCAACTCGAGAAAAACCACGTGGTTCCCACCTCTTGGCAAGATGAGGCCCTTGCCCGCCACGGCGTCTCAAGGGAAGTCCCCTGTTCCGCCCTGAAGGGCGAAACGGTCCCTGACAGCCTTCCTGCGACCCCCAAAAGTCCCCCGACACGCCGGGTTCCCTCGAGGGGAACACCGAGGGTCCCGGCACCGCTTCCTCTGAGCCCCTTCTCCCCTCCTGATCGCGACCGGAGAGGCGATTCCCCTGCGTGGTCTGGAAGGGGTTCCCGACCTTCCCGGCGCACCTCAGGATGAGGCCGGTCTCACGAGGAAATTCGAGACGAGCCACGTGGGTGGGGCCACATGCCGAACGCCCCCGATTCCCCGGTCCGCCCTTGAGAAGGACCCGAGGCCCGGACCCCTCTTCGAAGGCAACCCTGTGGGTGAAGGCACAACACGAAGGGGCACTGCCACCCCCGTGCATCGTCCGAACAGACCCGCGGGTTCCACACACAGCTCGACGAGGGGCCTGAGACCCCCTGAGCAACTCGAGAGGCCAGCGGGGTTCCCTTCCTCAGACAAGACGAGGCCTGACTCTCCTGTCCCAACTCTGCAGGGACCCTGCGGTCGGAGTCCGAAACGGAGAGGAAGCCTGAGGTTCCTGCCTCCCCTCGAGGTGAGGTCCTCTTCCGTTGCGCCAGACCCAGTGGAGTCCCGAGGGGCCCCGCCACCTCCACAGGATCCCTCGCCTCTCAGAGGCACCCTGGGAAGTTCCCTAAGGTCCCCGGCAGAAGGCGAGGGACACGAGGGTTTCCCGCCGCCCCCCGAGAAAGACCTCGAGAGTCCTTCTTCAACGCGTCTCGAGGCCCTAGTCCCCTCCCGTGACTCGAGAGCCAGGACGCGCTCCCCCTCGCCACGCGCATGGAGACCTGACTTCCCTGGCGCCGCACGAGAGGCTCCCTGAGATCCTCGTCGTGCCTCGGGAGAAAACCCCCACGGGCGCCGCAGCTCGAGGAAACCCCTGAGACGCCCCCGTCCTCGCGAGCTGAGGGCCTTCTCTTCCTGCATGGCCTGGAGAGCAATCCCGGGTCCTCTCTCCAAACGGAAGAGGAGGCTGGACTCCCTTGAGGCCGCTCAGGGGGCTCCAAGAGACCCGCGTCGCGACTCGAGAGGAGAGCGGAGTCCTTGGCTTCCCCTCGAGACGAGGCCTGACTCCCCGGGGGAGCCTGGAATGCAACCCCGAGATCCCTGCCTTCCCTGGAGAGGAATATTAGGTCCCGGACACACGCCTAGGTGAGGTCTCTTCGGCCCTGCAGTGACTCGAGCGCAACCCCCAGCTTTCCCTCGCAACCCGAGGGGAAGATTGGGCTTCCCAGGGCCAACCCAAGGGGAAGGCTGAGATCCCCGTCGTAACTCGAGAATCCCGCCGCAACTCGAGAAAAACCACGTGGTTCCCACCTCTTGGCAAGAGGAGGCCCTTGCCCGCCACGGCGTCTCAAGGGAAGTCCCCTGTTCCGCCCTGAAGGGCGAAACGGTCCCTGACAGCCTTCCTGCGACCCCCAAAAGTCCCCCGACACGCCGGGTTCCCTCGAGGGGAACACCGAGGGTCCCGGAACCGCTTCCTCTGAGCCCCTTCTCCCCTCCTGATCGCGACCGGAGAGGCGATTCCCCTGCGTGGTCTGGAAGGGGTTCCCGACCTTCCCGGCGCACCTCAGGATGTGGCCGGTCTCACGAGGAAATTCGAGACGAGCCACGTGGGTGGGGCCACATGCCGAACGCCCCCGATTCCCCGGTCCGCCCTTGAGAAGGACCCGAGGCCCGGACCCCTCTTCGAAGGCAACCCTGTGGGTGAAGGCACAACACGAAGGGGCACTGCCACCCCCGTGCATCGTCCGAACAGACCCGCGGGTTCCACACACAGCTCGACGAGGGGCCTGAGACCCCCTGAGCAACTCGAGAGGCCAGCGGGGTTCCCTTCCTCAGACAAGACGAGGCCTGACTCTCCTGTCCCAACTCTGCAGGGACCCTGCGGTCGGAGTCCGAAACGGAGAGGAAGCCTGAGGTTCCTGCCTCCCCTCGAGGTGAGGTCCTCTTCCGTTGCGCCAGACCCAGTGGAGTCCCGAGGGGCCCCGCCACCTCCACAGGATCCCTCGCCTCTCAGAGGCACCCTGGGAAGTTCCCTAAGGTCCCCGGCAGAAGGCGAGGGACACGAGGGTTTCCCGCCGCCCCCCGAGAAAGACCTCGAGAGTCCTTCTTCAACGCGTCTCGAGGCCCTAGTCCCCTCCCGTGACTCGAGAGCCAGGACGCGCTCCCCCTCGCCACGCGCATGGAGACCTGACTTCCCTGGCGCCGCACGAGAGGCTCCCTGAGATCCTCGTCGTGCCTCGGGAGAAAACCCCCACGGGCGCCGCAGCTCGAGGAAACCCCTGAGACGCCCCCGTCCTCGCGAGCTGAGGGCCTTCTCTTCCTGCATGGCCTGGAGAGCAATCCCGGGTCCTCTCTCCAAACGGAAGAGGAGGCTGGACTCCCTTGAGGCCGCTCAGGGGGCTCCAAGAGACCCGCGTCGCGACTCGAGAGGAGAGCGGAGTCCTTGGCTTCCCCTCGAGACGAGGCCTGACTCCCCGGGGGAGCCTGGAATGCAACCCCGAGATCCCTGCCTTCCCTGGAGAGGAATATTAGGTCCCGGACACACGCCTAGGTGAGGTCTCTTCGGCCCTGCAGTGACTCGAGCGCAACCCCCAGCTTTCCCTCGCAACCCGAGGGGAAGATTGGGCTTCCCAGGGCCAACCCAAGGGGAAGGCTGAGATCCCCGTCGTAACTCGAGAATCCCGCCGCAACTCGAGAAAAACCACGTGGTTCCCACCTCTTGGCAAGATGAGGCCCTTGCCCGCCACGGCGTCTCAAGGGAAGTCCCCTGTTCCGCCCTGAAGGGCGAAACGGTCCCTGACAGCCTTCCTGCGACCCCCAAAAGTCCCCCGACACGCCGGGTTCCCTCGAGGGGAACACCGAGGGTCCCGGCACCGCTTCCTCTGAGCCCCTTCTCCCCTCCTGATCGCGACCGGAGAGGCGATTCCCCTGCGTGGTCTGGAAGGGGTTCCCGACCTTCCCGGCGCACCTCAGGATGTGGCCGGTCTCACGAGGAAATTCGAGACGAGCCACGTGGGTGGGGCCACATGCCGAACGCCCCCGATTCCCCGGTCCGCCCTTGAGAAGGACCCGAGGCCCGGACCCCTCTTCGAAGGCAACCCTGTGGGTGAAGGCACAACACGAAGGGGCACTGCCACCCCCGTGCATCGTCCGCAAAGACCCGCGGGTTCCACACACAGCTCGACGAGGGGCCTGAGACCCCCTGAGCAACTCGAGAGGCCAGCGGGGTTCCCTTCCTCAGACAAGACGAGGCCTGACTCTCCTGTCCCAACTCTGCAGGGACCCTGCGGTCGGAGTCCAAAACGGAGAGGAAGCCTGAGGTTCCTGCCTCCCCTCGAGGTGAGGTCCTCTTCCGTTGCGCCAGACCCAGTGGAGTCCCGAGGGGCCCCGCCACCTCCACAGGATCCCTCGCCTCTCAGAGGCACCCTGGGAAGTTCCCTAAGGTCCCCGGCAGAAGGCGAGGGACACGAGGGTTTCCCGCCGCCCCCCGAGAAAGACCTCGAGAGTCCTTCTTCAACGCGTCTCGAGGCCCTAGTCCCCTCCCGTGACTCGAGAGCCAGGACCCGCTCCCCCTCGCCACGCGCATGGAGACCTGACTTCCCTGGCGCCGCACGAGAGGCTCCCTGAGATCCTCGTCGTGCCTCGGGAGAAAACCCCCACGGGCGCCGCAGCTCGAGGAAACCCCTGAGACGCCCCCGTCCTCGCGAGCTGAGGGCCTTCTCTTCCTGCATGGCCTGGAGAGCAATCCCGGGTCCTCTCTCCAAACGGAAGAGGAGGCTGGACTCCCTTGAGGCCGCTCAGGGGGCTCCAAGAGACCCGCGTCGCGACTCGAGAGGAGAGCGGAGTCCTTGGCTTCCCCTCGAGACGAGGCCTGACTCCCCGGGGGAGCCTGGAATGCAACCCCGAGATCCCTGCCTTCCCTGGAGAGGAATATTAGGTCCCGGACACACGCCTAGGTGAGGTCTCTTCGGCCCTGCAGTGACTCGAGCGCAACCCCCAGCTTTCCCTCGCAACCCGAGGGGAAGATTGGGCTTCCCAGGGCCAACCCAAGGGGAAGGCTGAGATCCCCGTCGTAACTCGAGAATCCCGCCGCAACTCGAGAAAAACCACGTGGTTCCCACCTCTTGGCAAGAGGAGGCCCTTGCCCGCCACGGCGTCTCAAGGGAAGTCCCCTGTTCCGCCCTGAAGGGCGAAACGGTCCCTGACAGCCTTCCTGCGACCCCCAAAAGTCCCCCGACAGGCCGGGTTCCCTCGAGGGGAACACCGAGGGTCCCGGCACCGCTTCCTCTGAGCCCCTTCTCCCCTCCTGATCGCGACCGGAGAGGCGATTCCCCTGCGTGGTCTGGAAGGGGTTCCCGACCTTCCCGGCGCACCTCAGGATGTGGCCGGTCTCACGAGGAAATTCGAGACGAGCCACGTGGGTGGGGCCACATGCCGAACGCCCCCGATTCCCCGGTCCGCTCTTGAGAAGGACCCGAGGCCCGGACCCCTCTTCGAAGGCAACCCTGTGGGTGAAGTCACAACACGAAGGGGCACTGCCACCCCCGTGCATCGTCCGCAAAGACCCGCGGGTGCCACACACAGCTCGACGAGGGGCCTGCGACCCCCTGAGCAACTCGAGAGGCCAGCGGGGTTGCCTTCCTCAGACAAGACGAGGCCTGACTCTCCTGTGCCAACTCTGCAGGGACCCTGCGGTCGGAGTCCGAAACGGAGAGGAAGCCTGAGGTTCCTGCCTCCCCTCGAGGTGAGGCCCTCTTCCGTTGCGCCAGACCCAGCGGAGTCCCGAGGGGCCCCGCCACCTCCACAGGATCCCTCGCCTCTCAGAGGCACCCTGGGAAGTTCCCTAAGGTCCCCGGCAGAAGGCGAGGGACACGAGGGTTTCCCGCCGCCCCCCGAGAAAGACCTCGAGAGTCCTTCTTCAACGCGTCTCGAGGCCCTAGTCCCCTCCCGTGACTCGAGAGCCAGGACGCGCTCCCCCTCGCCACGCGCATGGAGACCTGACTTCCCTGGCGCCGCACGAGAGGCTCCCTGAGATCCTCGTCGTGCCTCGGGAGAAAACCCCCACGGGCGCCGCAGCTCGAGGAAACCCCTGAGACGCCCCCGTCCTCCGAGCTGAGGGCCTTCTCTTCCTGCATGGCCTGGAGAGCAATCCCGGGTCCTCTCTCCAAACGGAAGAGGAGGCTGGACTCCCTTGAGGCCGCTCAGGGGGCTCCAAGAGACCCGCGTCGCGACTCGAGAGGAGAGCGGAGTCCTTGGCTTCCCCTCGAGACGAGGCCTGACTCCCCGGGGGAGCCTGGAATGCAACCCCGAGATCCCTGCCTTCCCTGGAGAGGAATATTAGGTCCCGGATACACGCCTAGGTGAGGTCTCTTCGGCCCTGCAGTGACTCGAGCGCAACCCCCAGCTTTCCCTCGCAACCCGAGGGGAAGATTGGGCTTCCCAGGGCCAACCCAAGGGGAAGGCTGAGATCCCCGTCGTAACTCGAGAATCCCGCCGCAACTCGAGAAAAACCACGTGGTTCCCACCTCTTGGCAAGATGAGGCCCTTGCCCGCCACGGCGTCTCAAGGGAAGTCCCCTGTTCCGCCCTGAAGGGCGAAACGGTCCCTGACAGCCTTCCTGCGACCCCCAAAAGTCCCCCGACACGCCGGGTTCCCCAGAGGGGAACACCGAGGGTCCCGGCACCGCTTCCTCTGAGCCCCTTCTCCCCTCCTGATCGCGACAGGAGAGGCGATTCCCCTGCGTGGTCTGGAAGGGGTTCCCGGCCTTCCCGGCGCACCTCAGGATGAGGCCGGTCTCACGAGGAAATTCGAGACGAGCCACGTGGGTGGGGCCACATGCCGAACGCCCCCGATTCCCCGGTCCGCCCTTGAGAAGGACCCGAGGCCCGGACCCCTCTTCGAAGGCAACCCTGTGGGTGAAGGCACAACACGAAGGGGCACTGCCACCCCCGTGCATCGTCCGCAAAGACCCGCGGGTGCCACACACAGCTCGACGAGGGGCCTGAGACCCCCTGAGCAACTCGAGAGGCCAGCGGGTTTGCCTTCCTCAGACAAGACGAGGCCTGACTCTCCTGTGCCAACTCTGCAGGGACCCTGCGGTCGGAGTCCGAAACGGAGAGGAAGCCTGAGGTTCCTGCCTCCCCTCGAGGTGAGGCCCTCTTCCGTTGCGCCAGACCCAGTGGAGTCCCGAGGGGCCCCGCCACCTCCACAGGATCCCTCGCCTCTCAGAGGCACCTTGGGAAGTTCCCTAAGGTCCCCGGCAGAAGGCGAGGGACACGAGGGTTACCCGCCGCCCCCCGAGAAAGACCTCGAGAGTCCTTCTTCAACGCGTCTCGAGGCCCTAGTCCCCTCCCGTGACTCGAGAGCCAGGACGCGCTCCCCCTCGCCACGCGCATGGAGACCTGACTTCCCTGGCGCCGCACGAGAGGCTCCCTGAGATCCTCGTCGTGCCTCGGGAGAAAACCCCCACGGGCGCCGCAGCTCGAGGAAACCCCTGAGACGCCCCCGTCCTCGTGAGCTGAGGGCCTTCTTTTCCTGCATGGCCTGGAGAGCATTCCCGGGTCCTCTCTCCAAACGGAAGAGGAGGCTGGACTCCCTTGAGGCCGCTCAGGGGGCTCCAAGAGACCCGCGTCGCGACTCGAGAGGAGAGCGGAGTCCTTGGCTTCCCCTCGAGACGAGGCCTGACTCCCCGGGGGAGCCTGGAATGCAACCCCGAGATCCCTGCCTTCCCTGGAGAGGAATATTAGGTCCCGGACACACGCCTAGGTGAGGTCTCTTCGGCCCTGCAGTGACTCGAGCGCAACCCCCAGCTTTCCCTTCCAACCCGAGGGGAAGATTGGGCTTCCCAGGGCCAAGCCAAGGGGAAGGCTGAGATCCCCGTCGTAACTCGAGAATCCCGCCGCAACTCGAGAAAAACCACGTGGTTCCCACCTCTTGGCAAGATGAGGCCCTTGCCCGCCACGGCGTCTCAAGGGAAGTCCCCTGTTCCACCCTGAAGGGCGAAACGGTCCCTGACAGCCTTCCTGCGACCCCAAAAAGTCCCCCGACACGCCGGGTTCCCTCGAGGGGAACACCGAGGGTCCCGGCACCGCTTCCTCTGAGCCCCTTCTCCCCTCCTGATCGCGACAGGAGAGGCGATTCCCCTGCGTGGTCTGGAAGGGGTTCCCGGCCTTCCCGGCGCACCTCAGGAGGAGGCCGGACTCACAAGGAAATTCGAGACGAGCCACGTGGGTGGGGCCACATGCCGAACGCCCCCGATTCCCCGGTCCGCTCTTGAGAAGGACCCGAGGCCCGGACCCCTCTACGTAGGCAACCCTGTGGGTGAAGTCACAACACGAAGGGGCACTGCCACCCCCGTGCATCGTCCGCAAAGACCCGCGGGTGCCACACACAGCTCGACGAGGGGCCTGAGACCCCCTGAGCAACTCGAGAGGCCAGCGGGGTTCCCTTCCTCAGCAAGACGAGGCCTGACTCTCCTGTCCCAACTCTGCAGGGACCCTGCTGTCGGAGTCCGAAACGGAGAGGAAGCCTGAGGTTCCTGCCTCCCCTCGAGGTGAGGCCCTCTTCCGTTGCGCCAGACCCAGCGGAGTCCCGACGGGCCCCGCCACCTTCACAGGATCCCTCGCCTCTCAGAGGCACCCTGGGAAGTTCCCTAAGGTCCCCGGCAGAAGGCGAGGGACACGAGGGTTTCCCGCCGCCCCCCGAGGAAGACCTCGAGAGTCCTTCTTCAACGCGTCTCGAGGCCCTAGTCCCCTCCCGTGACTCGAGAGCCAGGACGCGCTTCCCCTCGCCACGCGCATGGAGACCTGACTTCCCTGGTGCCGCACGAGAGGCTCCCTGAGATCCTCGTCGTGCCTCGGGAGAAAACCCCCACGTGCGCCGCAGCTCGAGGAAACCCCTGAGACGCCCCAGTCCTCGCGAGCTGAGGGCCTTCTTTTCCTGCATGGCCTGGAGAGCAATCCCGGGTCCTCTCTCCAAACGGAAGAGGAGGCTGGACTCCCTTGAGGCCGCTCAGGGTGCTCCAAGAGCCCCGCGTCGCGACTCGAGAGGAGAGCGGAGTCCTTGGCTTCCCCTCGAGACGAGGCCTGACTCCCCGGGGGAGCTTGGAATGCAACCCCGAGATCCCTGCCTTCCCTGGAGAGGAATATTAGGTCCCGGACACACGCCTAGGTGAGGTCTCTTTGGCCCTGCAGTGACTCGAGCGCAACCCCCAGCTTTCCCTCGCAACCCGAGGGGAAGATTGGGCTTCCCAGGGCCAAGCCAAGGGCAAGGCTGAGATCCCCGTCGTAACTCGAGAATCCCGCCGCAACTCGAGAAAAACCACGTGGTTCCCACCTCTTTGCAAGATGAGGCCCTTGCCCGCCACGGCGTCTCAAGGGAAGTCCCCTGTTCCACCCTGAAGGGCGAAACGGTCCCTGACAGCCTTCCTGCGACCCCAAAAAGTCCCCCGACACGCCGGGTTCCCTCGAGGGGAACACCGAGGGTCCCGGCACCGCTTCCTCTGAGCCCCTTCTCCCCTCCTGATCGCGACAGGAGAGGCGATTCCCCTGCGTGGTCTGGAAGGGGTTCCCGGCCTTCCCGGCGCACCTCAGGAGGAGGCCGGTCTCACGAGGAAATTCGAGACGAGCCACGTGGGTGGGGCCACATGCCGAACGCCCCCGATTCCCCGGTCCGCTCTTGAGAAGGACCCGAGGCCCGGACCCCTCTACGTAGGCAACCCTGTGGGTGAAGTCACAACACGAAGGGGCACTGCCACCCCCGTGCATCGTCCGCAAAGACCCGCGGGTGCCACACACAGCTCGACGAGGGGCCTGAGACCCCCTGAGCAACTCGAGAGGCCAGCGGGGTTCCCTTCCTCAGCAAGACGAGGCCTGACTCTCCTGTCCCAACTCTGCAGGGACCCTGCGGTCGGAGTCCGAAACGGAGAGGAAGCCTGAGGTTCCTGCCTCCCCTCGAGGTGAGGCCCTCTTCCGTTGCGCCAGACCCAGCGGAGTCCCGACGGGCCCCGCCACCTTTACAGGATCCCTCGCCTCTCAGAGGCACCCTGGGAAGTTCCCTAAGGTCCCCGGCAGAAGGCGAGGGACACGAGGGTTTCCCGCCGCCCCCCGAGGAAGACCTCGAGAGTCCTTCTTCAACGCGTCTCGAGGCCCTAGTCCCCTCCCGTGACTCGAGAGCCAGGACGCGCTACCCCTCGCCACGCGCATGGAGACCTGACTTCCCTGGTGCCGCACGAGAGGCTCCCTGAGATCCTCGTCGTGCCTCGGGAGAAAACCCCCACGGGCGCCGCAGCTCGAGGAAACCCCTGAGACGCCCCCGTCCTCGCGAGCTGAGGGCCTTCTTTTCCTGCATGGCCTGGAGAGCAATCCCGGGTCCTCTCTCCAAACGGAAGAGGAGGCTGGACTCCCTTGAGGCCGCTCAGGGGGCTCCAAGAGACCCGCGTCGCGACTCGAGAGGAGAGCGGAGTCCTTGGCTTCCCCTCGAGACGAGGCCTGACTCCCCGGGGGAGCTTGGAATGCAACCCCGAGATCCCTGCCTTCCCTGGAGAGGAATATTAGGTCCCGGACACACGCCTAGGTGAGGTCTCTTCGGCCCTGCACTGACTCGAGCGCAACCCCCAGCTTTCCCTCGCAGCCCGAGGGGAAGATTGGGCTTCCCAGGGCCAACCCAAGGGGAAGGCTGAGATCCCCGTCGTAACTCGAGAATCCCGCCGCAACTCGAGAAAAACCACGTGGTTCCCACCTCTTGGCAAGATGAGGCCCTTGCCCGCCACGGCGTCTCAAGGGAAGTCCCCTGTTCCGCCCTGAAGGGCGAAACGGTCCCTGACAGCCTTCCTGCGACCCCCAAAACTCCCCCGACACGCCGGGTTCCCTCAAGGGGAACACCGAGGGTCCCGGCACCGCTTCCTCTGAGCCCCTTCTCCCCTCCTGATCGCGACAGGAGAGGCGATTCCCCTGCGTGGTCTGGAAGGGGTTCCCGGCCTTCCCGGCGCACCTCAGGAGGAGGCCGGTCTCACGAGGGAATTCGAGACAAGCCACGTGGGTGGGGCCACATGCCGAACGCCCCCGATTCCCCGGTCCGCCCTTGAGAAGGACCCGAGGCCCGGACCCCTCTTCGAAGGCAACCCTGTGGGTGAAGGCACAACACGAAGGGGCACTGCCACCCCCGTGCATCGTCCGCAAAGACCCGCGGGTTCCACACACAGCTCGACGAGGGGCCTGAGACCCCCTGAGCAACTCGAGAGGCCAGCGGGGTTCCCTTCCTCAGACAAGACGAGGCCTGACTCTCCTCTCCCAACTCTGCAGGGACCCTGAAATCGGAGGGTCGGAGTCAGAAACAGAGAGGAAGCCTGATGTTCCTGCCTCCCCTCGAGATGAGGCCCTCTTCCGTTGCGCACACCCCAGCGCAGTCCCGAGAGACCCCGCTAACTCCACAGCATCCCTCACCTCTCAGAGGCACCCTGGGAAGTTCCCTCAGGTCCCCGGCAGAAGTCGAGGGAAATAAGGGTTTCCCGCCGCCACTCGAGAAAGACCTCGATAGTCCTTCTTCAAAGTGTCTAGAGGCCCTTGTCCCCTCTCTGGACTAGAGAGCAATGATGCGCTCCCCCTCGCCTCGCGCATGCATACCTGGCTTCCCTGGCGCCGCACGAGAGGCTCCCTAAGATACTCGTCGTGCCTCGGGAGAATACCCCCATGGGCACCGCAGCTCGAGGAAACCCCTGAGACGCCCCCGTCCTCGCTAGCTGAGGGCCTTCTTTTCCTGCCTGGCCTGGAGAGCAATCCCGAGTCCTCTCTCCAAACTGAAGAGTAGGATGGATTCCCTTGAGGCGACTCAGTGGGCTCCAAGAGATCCGCGTCGGGGCTCTAGAGGAGAGCGCAGTCCTTTGCTTCCCCTCGAGGCGAGGCCTGACTCCCAGGGGGAGTCTGGAGTGCAATCCCGAGATCCTTGTCTTCCCTTGAGAGGACTATTAGGTCCTGGACACACGCCTAGATGAGGTCTCTTTGGCCTTGCAGTGGTTCGAGCACAACATCCAGCTTTCCCTCGCAACTCGAAGGGAAGTTTGGGCTTCCCAGGGCCAACACAAGAGGAAGCCTGAAATCCACGTCGTAACTCGAGAATCCCGCCGCAACTCGAGAAAAACCACGTGGTTCCATCGTCTTCGCAGCATGAGGCCCTTGCCCGCCACAGCGTCTCAAAAGAAGTCCCACGTTCCTACTGAAGTGCAAAACGGCACTTGGCACCCATGATGGCACCCCCAAAGTTCCCCAACATACAGGCCTCACTCGAGGGTAACACCCATGTTCCCCGCACCACATCTTTTGAGCCCCTTCTCCCCTCCTGATTGCAACAGGAGTGTCTTTTCTCCTGCTTTGTGTGGAAGGGGTTACCGATCTTCCCAGCGCACATCAGGATGAGGCCTGTCTCACGAGGAAATTGGAGATGTAGCCTCGTGGGTGGTGCCACATGCGGAAAGACCCCATTTCCCGGTCAGCTATTAATAAGAACCCGATGCCCGTACACGTCTTGGAATGCATCCCGTAGGATGAAGGCACAACAAGGAGGGACCCTGAACACCCGTGCATCTTTTGGAAAATTCTGCAGGTTCCACATACAGCTCGACAAGTGACCTGTTACCTCGTGAACAACTCGAGAGGCAAGCTAAGTTTCATTTCTCCACAGAATACGAGGCCTGACTCTCCTGTCCCAACTCTGCAGGAATCCTGAGATCGGAGTCTGAAATGGAGAGGAACCCTGAGGTTCCTTCCTCAACACGAGATGAGGCCCTCTTGTATTATACCACACCCAGTGGAGTCCCGAGAGGCCCCTCCCAACTCCACAGTATCAGTGTCTTCTCAGAGGCACCCTGAGCAACTCCCTGAGGTCACCGGCACAAGTCGAGGGAACACAGGGTATCCTGCCGCAACCCGAGAAAGACCTCAAGAGTCCTTCTTCAACGCGTCTTGAGGACGGATTCCCCTACCATGACTCGAGAGCAATGACACGCTCCCCCTCGCCATGCGCATGGACACCTGACTTCCCTGGCGCCACATGAGAGGCTCCCTGAGCTCCCCGTCATACCTCGTGAGAAACCCCACACTGGCGCCGCAGCTCGGGAAAACCCACCGTCATCGCGAGATTGGGGACTTCTTTTCCTGCCTGACCTGGAGAGCAATCCCTGGTCTTTTCTCCAAACTTCACAGGAGGCTTTACTCCCTTTAGGCCACTCAATGGGCTCCAAGAGATACCTGTCGCGACTTGAGAGGAGAGCAGAGTACTTTGTTTCCCCTCGAGACGAGGCCTTACCTCGGGTGAGTCTGGAATGCAACCCCGAGATCCCTGTTGTCCCTGGAGAGGAACATTATGTCCTGGACAAAAGCCTAGATGAGGTCTATTTTGCCCTACAGTGACTCGAGAGCAACACCCATCTCTCCCTCGCAATTCGAATGGAAGATTGGTCTTCATTGGGCCAACACAAGAGGAAGTCTGAATTTCCCGTTGTAACTCGAGAATCCCACCGCAACTCTTAAAAACCACGTGGTTCCCCATTCATCGCAATATGAGGCCTTTGCCCGCTACAGAGTCTCAAGAGAAGTCCCATGTTTCGTCATAAAGTTCGAGATGCTACTTGGCACCCTTGATGCGACCCCAAAAGTTCCCCAATATACCGGTCTCACTCCAAGGGAACACCGAAGTTCCTGGCACCACTTCATTTGAGCCCCTTCTCCGCTCCTGATCACGGCAGGAAGGTCGATCCCCCTGCTTTGTCTAGAAGGGGTTCCCGACCTTCATGGCGCACCTCAGGATGAGGCCAGTCTCACGAAGAAATTCGAGACGTAGCCTCGTGTTGGTGCCACGTGCCAAAAGACCCCGATTTCTCGGTCTTGCTCTTGATAAGAACCCGATGCCCGGACACCTCTTCTAAGGCAACCCTGTGGATGAAGGCACTACACGAGGGGGCACTGGCAACCCTGTTCATCGTCCAGAAAACCCCGCAGGATCCACATACAGCTCCACAACTGGCCTGTCACCCCTTAAACAATGAGAGAGGAAAGCGGAGTCCCCTTCCTCAGACAAGACGAGGCCTGAGTATCCAATCCCAACTCTGCAGGCACGCTTCGATCTGAGTCAGAAATGGAGAGGAAACCTGAGGTTCCTGCCTCAACCCAAGATGAGGCCCTCTTCCATTAAAACAAACCCAGTGGAGTCCCGAGAGGCCACTCCCATCTCCACAGTATCCCTGACTTCTCATAGGCATTCTGAGAAGCTCCTTGAGGCCACCGGCAAAAGTCGAGGGAAATAAGGGTTTCCTGCCACAACCGAAGAAAGACCTCGAGAGTCCTTCTTCAATGTGTCTTGAGGTCAGATTCCCCTACCATAGCTCGAGAGCAATAATGCGCTCCCCCTCGCCACGCACATGGAGACCTGACTTCCCTGGCGCCACACGAGAGGCTCCCTAAGCTCCCCGTCGTACCTCGTGTGAAACCCTCACACTGGCGCCGCAGCTCGAGAAAACCCACAAGATCCCTCCGTCATCGCGAGATGAGGGCCATCTTTTCCTGCATGGCCTGGAGAGCAGTCCCAAGTCCTCTCTCCAAACTTCACAGGAGGCTTGACTCCCTTTAGGCCACAAAGTGGGCTCCAAGAGGTGCCCGTCGCGACTCGAAAGAGAGCGGAGTCCTTTGCTTCCCTTCGACATGAGGCCTGATTCCTTGGGTGAGTCTGGAATGCAAACCTGAGATCCCTGTGGCCCTTGGAGAGGAACATTAGGTCCTGGACACAAGCCTAGATGAGGTCTCCTTTGCCCTGCAGTGACTCGAGCGCAACCCCCAGCTCTCCCTCGCAACTCGAATGGATGATTGGACTTCCCTGGCCCAACACAAGAGGAAGCCTGAAATCCCCGTCGTAACTCGAGAATCCCGCCGCAACTCGAGAAAAACCACGTGGCTCCCCCGTCATCGCAAGATGAGGCCCTTGGCCGCTACAGCGTATCAAGAGAAGTCCCACGTTCCATCCTGAAGTACAAAACGGTACTTGGCACCCTTGATGCGACCCCCAAAGTTCCCTGACATACCGGTCTCAGTCGAGGGAAACACCAAAGTTCACGGCACCACTTCCTGTGAGCCCCTTCACCCCTCCTGATCGCGACAGAAGGGTCGATTCCCATGTTTTGTCTGCAAGGGGTTCCCGACGTTCCCCGCGAACCTCCGGATGAGGCCGGTCTCATGAGGAAATTCGAAAAGTAGCCTCATGGTTGGTGCCATATGCTGAAAGATCCCGAATTCCCGGTCCACTCTAGATAAGAACCTGACGCCCGGACATCTCTTCGAAGGCAAGCCTGTGGATGAAGGCACAACACGAAGGGACACTGACATCCCCATGCATCGTCTGGAAAAACCCGCAGATTCCACTCACAGCTCCAAATGTGGACTGTCACCTCGTGAACAACTCGAGAGGCAAGTGAAGTTGCATTCCTTCACACAAGACGAGGCCTTACTCTCCTGTCCCAACTCTTCAGGGACCCTGCAATTGGAGTCAGAAATGGAGAGGAACCCTGAGGTTCCTGCCTCAACTAGAGAAGAGGCCCTCTTCCATTGAACCAAACTCAGTGGTGTCCCGAGAGGCCCCTCCCAACACCACAGTATCCCTGAATTCTCAGAGGCTCCGTGAGAAGCTACCTGAGGTCACTGGCACAAGTCGAGGGAACCCAGAGTTTCCTGAAGTAACCCGAGAAAGACTTGGAGAGTCCTTTTTCAACGTCTCTTGATGCCCGATTCCCCTACCATGACTCCAGAGCAAGGACGCATTCCCCTCGCCACGAGCAGGAAAACTGACTTCCCTATTACCACACAAGAGGCTCCCTGAGTACCCCATCGTACCTCGTGAGAAAACCCACACTGGCGCCGCAGTTCGAGAAAAACCACAAGATGCCCCCGTCAAGGAGAGATGGGGGCCTTCTTTTCCTGCCTGACCTGGAGAGCAATCCCTGGTCCTCTCTCCAAACTTCACAGGAGGATTGACTCCCTTTAGGCCACTCAGTTGGGTCCAAGAAATACCCGGTGCGACTCGAGAGGAGAGCGGAGTCCTTTGCTTCCCTGGAGACGAGGCCTGACTCCCCGGGTGAGTTTGGAATGCAACCCCGAGATCCATGTCACCCCTGGAGTGGAACATTATGTCCTAGACACAAGCCTAGATGAGGTCTATTTTGCCCTACAGTGACTCGAGCAACTTCCATCTCTCCCTCACAATTTGAATGGAAGATTGGTCTTCCCACGGTCAACACAAGAGGAAGTCTGAATTTCCCATCGTAATTCGAGAATTCAGCCTCAAGTCTTAAAAACCATGTGGTTCCCCCTTCATCGCAATATGAGGCCCTTGCCAGCTAGAGTCTCAAGAGAAGTCCCACGTTCCATCTTAAAGTTCGAAATGCTACTTGGCACCCTTGATGTGACCCCAAAGTTCCCCAACATACCGGTCTCACTCCAGGGGAACACCGAAGTTCCCGGTGTCTCCAGGGAAGTCCCATGTTCCGCCCTGAAGGGCGACACGGTACTTGACACCCTTGATGCGACCGCAAAAGTTCCCCGACAGGCTGGGTTCCCTCGAGGGGAACACCGAGGGTCCCGGCACCACTTCATCTGAGCCCCGTCTCCCCTCCTGATCGCGACAGGAGATTCGATTCCCCTGCTTTGTCTGGAAGGGGTTCCCGGCCTTCCTGGCGCACCTCAGGATGAGGCCGGTCTCAGGAGGAAATTCGAGACTAGCCACATGTGAGGTGCCACGTGCCGAACGACTCCGATTTTCCGGTCCGCTCTTGATAAGAACCCGATGCCCGGACACCTCTTCGAAGGCAACCCTGTGGGTGAAGGCACAACACGAAGGGGCACTGACACCCCCGTGCATCATCCGGAAAAACCCGCAGGGTCTACACACAGCTCGACAAGGGGCCTGAGACTCCCGGAACAACTCGAGAGGCAAACAGAATTCCATTCCTCAGACAAGACGAGGCATGACTCTCCTGTCCCAACACTGCAGGGACCGTGCAGTCGGAGTCCGAATCCGAGAGGAAGCTTGAGGTTCCTGCCTCCCCTCGAGATGAGGCCCTCTTCCATTGCGCCGAACCCAGCAGAGTCCCAAGAGGCCCTGCCAACTGCACAGCATCCCTCACCTCTCAGAAGCACCGTGGGAAGTTCCCTAAGGTCCCCTGCAGAAGTCGAGGGAAACGAGGGTTTCCCGCCGCAACCCGAGAAAGACCTCGAGAGTCCTTCTTCAACGCCTCTTGAGGACCTAGCCGTTTCCCATGACTCGAGAGTGATGACCAGCTCCCCCTCGCCATGCGCATGGAGACCTGACTTGCCTGGCGCCGCACGAGAGGCTCCCTGAGGTCCTCATCGTGCCTCGTGAGAAAACCCCCATGGGCGCAGCAGCCTGAGGAAACCCATGAGACGCCCCCGTCATCGCGAGATGAGGGCCTTCTTTCTTGCCTGGCCTGGAGAGCAATCCCGAGTCCTCTCTCCAAACTGAAGAGGAGGCTCGACACCCTTGAGTCCACTCAGTGGGCTCCAAGAGATCCGTGTCGCGACTTGAGAGGAAAGCGGAGTCTTTGCTTCCCCTCCAGGCGAGTCCTGACCCCCCGGGGGAGTCTGGAATGGAAACCCGTGATCCCTGTCTTCCCTTGAGAGGAATATTAGGTCCTGGACACACGCCTCGATGAGGTCTCTTTGGCCCTGTAGTGACTCGAGCAGAACCCCCAGCTTTCCATCGCAACTCGAATTGAAGACTGGGCTTCCCAGGGCCAACCCAAGAGGAAGCCTGAAATTCCTGTCGTTTTTGAGAATCCCAATGCAACTCGAGAAAAACGAGGTGGTTCCAACGTCTTCACAGGATGAGGCCCTTGCCCGCTACAGCGTCTCCAGGGAAGTCCCATGTTCCATCCTGAAGTGGGAAACGGTACTTGGCTCCCTTGATGCGACCCCTAAAGTTCCCTGAAACGCCGGGTTCCCTCGAGTGGAACACCGAGGGTCCCGGCACCACTTCATCTGAGCCCCATCTCCCCTCCTGATCGCGACAGGAGAATCGATTCCCCTACTTTGTGTGGAAGGTGTTCCCGGCCTTCCCGCCACACCTCAGGATGATGCTGGTCTCACGAGGAAATTCGAGATGAGCCACGTGGGTGGTGCCACATGCCGAATGACCCCGATTTCCCGGTCCGCTCTTGAAATGAACCCGATGCCCGGACACCTCTTTGAAGGAAACCCTGTGGGGGAAGGCACCAAACGAAGGGGCACTGACACCCCCATGCATCTTCTGGAAACACCCGCAGGTTCCACACACAGCTTGTCAAGGGCCCTGAGACCCCCTGAACGACTCAAGGGGCAAGCAGAGTTCCGTTACTCAGACAAGACGAGGCCTGACTCTCCTGTCCCAACTCTGCAGGGACCCTGCGGTCGGAGTCAGAAATGGAGAGGAAGCCTGAGGTTCCTGCCTCCAATCGAGATGAGGCCCTCTTTCATTTCGTCAAACCTAGTGGAGTCCCGAGAGGCCCCTCTAACTCCTCAGTATCCCTCACCTCTCAGAGGCACCTGGGAAGTTCCCTAAGGTCCCCTGTAGAGGTCGATGGAAACGAGTGTTTCCCGCCCCAACCCAAGAAAGACCTTGAGAGTCCTTCTTAAATGCCTCTTGAGGCCCTAGTCCCTCCCATGACTCGAGAGCAATGACGCGATCTGCCTGGCCACACGCATGGAGTCAGGCTTCTCTGGCGCCGCACGAGAGGCTCCCTGAACTCCCCATGATATCTCGTGAGAAACCCCACACTGGCGCCGCAGCTCGAGAAAACCCATGAGACGCCCCCGTCATCACGAGAGGAGGGCCATCTTTAACTGCATGGTATGCAGATCAAGCGTGAACCTTCTGTCCAAGCTACACAGGACGCTTGACTCCCTTTAGGCCACTCATTGGGCTCCAAGAGTTACGCGTCCCGACTCGAGAGGATAGTGGAGTCCTTTGCTTCCTTCCACTCGAGACGAGGTGTGACCCACCGGGTAAGACTGGAATGCGACCCCGATATCCCTGTCGCCCCTGGAGAGGAACATTACGTCCTGGACCCAAGCCTAGATGAGGACTCTTTGCCCTGAAGTGACTCGAGAGCAACCCCCAGCTCTCTCTGACAAGTTGAATGGAAGATTGGACTTCCTGGGCCAACACAAGAGGAAGCCTGAATTCCCCGTTGTAACTCGAGAATCCCGCCTCAACTCGAGAAAAACCACGTGTTTCCCTCGTCATCGCAATATGAGGCCCTTGCCCGCTACAGCATCTCCAGAGAATTCCCACGTTCCATCTTGAAGTGGGAAACTGTACTTGGCACCCTTGATGCGACCTCAAAAGTGCCGTGACATACCGGTCTCACTCGAGGGGACCACCGAGGTTCCCGGCACCACTTCATCTGAGCCCCTTCTCCCCTTCTGATCGCGAGCGGTGGGTCGATTCCCCTGCTTTGTCTGCAAGGGGTTCCCGACCTTCCCGGCGCACCTCAGGATGACGCCGGTCTCCCGAGGAAATTCGAGACGTAGCCTCGTGGGTGGTACCACATGCTGAAAGACCCCAATTTTCCGGTACGCTCTTGAAAAGAACCCGATGCCCGGAAACCTCTTTGAAGGCAACCCTGTGGATGAAGGCACAACACGAAGGGGCACTGACACCCCCGTGCATCGTCCGGAAAAACCCGCAGGTTCCACACTCAGCTCAACAAGTGGCCTGTCACTCCGTGAACAACTCGAAAGGCAAGGGGAAATCCATTCCTCAACAGAAGACGAGGCGTGACTCTCTTGTCCATACTCTGCCGGTACCCTGCGACCCGAGTCAGATATGGAGAGGACCCCTGAGGTTCCTGCCTCCATTCGAGATGAGGCCCTCTTCGATTGCACCAAACCCAGTTGAGTAACGAAAGGCCCCTCCCAAATCCACAGTGTCCCTGACTTCTCAGAGGCACCCTTAGAAGTTGCCTGAGGTCACCGACACAAATCAAGGGAACCCAGGGTTCCCTGCCGCAACCCGAGAAAGACCTCAAGAGTCCTTCTTCAACGTGTCTTGAGGCCCGATTCGCCTACTATGACTCGAGAGCAATCACGCACTCCCCTTCACCACACGCACGGAGACCTGACGTCCCTAGCACCACACGAGAGGCTCTCTGAGCTCCCCGTTGTACCTCGTGAGAAATCTGATACTGGCGCCGCAGCTGGAGAAAACCCACGAGATGCCCCCATCATCGCAAGATGAGGGCCTTTTTTCCTGCATGGCCAGGAAAACAATCCCGAGTCATCTCCAAACTCCATAGGAGGCTTCACTCCCTTTACACCACGCAGTGGGCTCCAAGAGATACCCGTCGCGACTCGACAGGAGAGCGGAGTCCTTTTTTTCCCCTCAAGACGAGGCCTGACTCTCCGGGTGAGTCGAGAATGCAACCCTGAGATCCCTGTTGGCCCAGTAGTGGAACACTAGGTCCTGGACACAAGCATAGATGAGGTCTATTTTGCCCTGCAGTGACTGGAGAGCAATCCCCAGTTCTAACTTGCAACTCGAATGGAATACTGGATTTTCCTGGCGCCATACAAGAGGCTCCCTGAGATCCCCGTGGTACTTCATGAGACACCCCACACTGGTGCCGCAGCTCGAGAAAACCCACGAGACGCCACCGTCATCTCGAGATGAGGGCCTTCTTTTCCTGCATGGCCTGGAGTCCAATCCCGAGTCCACTCTCCAAACTCCACAGGAGGCTTGACTCCCTTTAGTACACACAGTGGGCTCCAAGAGATACCCATCGCGACTTGAGATGAGAGCGGAATTCTTTGCTTACCCTCGAGGTGAGAACTGACTCCCCGGATGAGTCTGGAATGCAAACCCGAGATCCCTGTCGCCCCTGGAGAGCAATGTTAGATCCTAAACACAAGCCTAGATTAGGTCTCTTTTGCCCTGCAGTGACTCTAGCACAATCCCCAGCTCCCCCTCACAACCCGAATGGAAGATAGGATTTCAAGGCCAACAAGAGGAAGCCTAAATTCCCGGTCATAACTCGAGAATCCCGCCGCATCTTGAGCAAAACCACGTGGTTCTCCCGTCATCGCAAGATGAGGCCCTTGCCCGCTACAGCGTTTCAAAAGATGTCCCAGGTTCCGTCTTGAAATGCGAAACGGTACTTGGCACCCTTGATGCCACCCCAAAAGTCCCCCAATACGCCGGTCTCACTCAAGGGGAACACCGAGGTTCCCGGCACCACTTCATTTAAGCCCCTTCTCCCCTCCTGATCGTGACCCGTGGGTCGATTCCCCTGCTTTGTCTGCAAGGGGGCCCGACCTTCCCTGCACAACTCAGGATGAGGCCGGTCTCATGGGGAAATTCGATACGTAGCTTTGTGGGCGGTGCCACTTGCTGAAAGACTCCAATTTCCCAGTCCGCTCTTGATAAGAATCCGATGCTCGGACACCTCTTGGAAGGCAGCCTTGAGTATGAAGGTACAACACGAAGGGGCACTAACACACCTGTGCATCATCTGGAAAAACGGGCAGGTTACACACACAGCTCGACAAGTGGCCTGTCACCTCGAGAACAACTCGAGAGGCAAGAGGAGTCCCATCCTCCAGAAAAGACGAGGCCTGACTCTCCTGTACCAACATGCAGGGACCTTGCGATCTGAGTCAGAAATGGAGAGGAACACTGAGGTTCCTGCTTCAACTCGAGATGAGTCCCTCTTACATTCCACCAAATGCAGAGGAGTCTCGAGAGGCCCCTCCAAACTGCACAGTATCCCTGACTTCTCAGAGGCACTCTGAGAAGCTCCCTGAGGTCGCAGGCACAAGTCAAGGGAACCCTGGGTTTTATGCAGTGACCCGAGAAAGACCTCGAGAGTCCTTCTTCAACCCTTCTTGAGGCCCGATTACCCTACCATGACTTGAGAGCAATGACGAGCTCCCCCTAGCCATCTCATGGGGACCTGACTTCCCTGGCGCCACACGAGAGGCTCCCTGAGCTCCCTCTCGTACCTCGTCAGAAACCCGGCACTAGCGCAGCAGTCTAGAAAACCCACGAGACGCCGCCATCATCGCGAGATGAGGGCCTTCTTTTCCTGCATGGCCTGGAGAGGAATCCCGAGTCCTCTATCCAAACAGCACAGGAGGCTTGACTCCCTTTAGGGCACACAGTGGGCTCCAAGAGATACCCATCGCGACTCAAAAGGACAGCGGAGTTCTTTGCTTCCCCTCGAGACGAGGCCTGATTCCCCGGGTGAGTCTGGTATGCAACCCCAAGATCCCTGTCTCCCCTAGGGACGAGCATTAAGTCCTGGACACAAGCCTAGATGAGGTCTATTTTGCCCTGCAGTGACTCGAGAGCAATCCCCAGCTCTCCCTTGAAACTCGAATGGAAGATAGGACTTCCCTGGCCCAACACATGAGGAAGACTGTATTCCCCGTCGAAACTCGAGAATCCCGCCACAACTCGAGAAACGCCACGTGGTTCCCCCGTCATCCCAAGATGAGGCCCTTGCCCCCTACAGCGTCTCAAGAGAAGTCCCACGTTCCGTCTTGAAGTGCGAAACGGTATTGGCACCCTTGATGCGCCCTCAAAAGTTCCTCGACACACCAGTCTGACTCGAGGAGAACACCGAGGTTCCCGGCACCACTACATCTGGGCCCCTTCTCCTCTCCTGATCGCGACAGGAGGGTCGATTCCCCTGTTTTGTCTTGAAGGGGTTCCCACCTTTCCCGGTGCATCTCAGGATGAGGCCGGTCTCACGAGGATATTCGAGACATAGCCACGTGGATGGTGACACATGCCGAAAGACCCCGATTTCCCGGTCCGCTCTTGATAAGATCCTGATGCCCGGACACCTCTTTGAAGATAACCCTTTTGATGAAGGCACAACACTTAGGGGCACTGACACCCCTGGGTATCGTCCGGAGAAACCCGCAGGTACCACACACAGCTCGAGAAGTGACCTGTCACCACGTGAACAACTGGAGAGGCAAGCAGAGTTCCATTCCTCCACACAAGACGAGGCCTGACTCTCCTGTTCGCACTCTGCAGCGAAACTGTGATCCGAGTCAGATCTGGCCCAGGGGAAGTCAGGAGAGGAAACATGAGTTTCCTGCCTCCACTCGAGATGAGGCCCTCTTCCATTGCACCGAACCCAGTGGAGTCCCGAGAGACCCCTCCCAACTGCACAGTATCCCTGACTTCTCAGAGTCACCCTTAGACCTTCCTGAGATCACCGGCACAAGTCGAGGGAACCAAGGGTTTCCTGCCCCAACCCGTAAAAGACCTCGAAAGTCCTTCTTCAACGCGTCTTGAGGTGCGATTCCCCTACCATGACTCGAGAGCAATGACGCGCTCCCCCTAGCCACGCGCATAGAAACCTGACTTCCCTGGCGCCACAGGAGAGGCTCCCTGAGCTCCCCATTATACCTCGTGAGCAACACCACACTGGAGCCGCAGCTCGAGAATACCCACGAGACGCCCCAGTCCTCACGAGATGAGGGCCTTCTTTTGCTGTATGGCCTGGAGAGCAATCCTGAGTCCTCTCTCCAAACTCCACAGGAGGCTTGACTCATTTTAGGCCACACAGTGAGCTCCAAGATATACCCGTCGCGACTTGACAGGAGAGCGGTGTCCTTGGCTTCCCCTCGAGACGAGGCCTGACTCCCCGGGTGAGTCGAGAATGCAATGCTGAGATCGCTTTCGCCCCAGCAGAGGAACATTAGGTCCTGGACACAAGCCTAGATGAGGTCTATTTGGCCCTGCAGTGTCTCGAGAGCAATCCCCAGTTCTAACTCACAATTCGAATGAAAACTGGACTTCCCTGGGCCAGTTGAAGAGGAAGCCTGAATTCCCGGTTGTAACTCGAGAATCCCGCCCCAACTCAAGAAAAACCACGTGGTTCCCCCGTCATCGAAAGATGAGGCCCTTGCCCGCTACAGCGTCTCAAGAGAAGTCCCACGTTCCGTATTGAAGAGCGAAAAGTTACTTGGAACCCTTGATGCGACCCCAAAAGTTCCCCGACATACCAGTCTCACTTGAGGAGAACACCGAGGTTCCCGGCACCACTTCATCTGAGACTCTTCTCCCCTCTTGATCGCGACAGGAGGTTCGATTCCCCTGCTTTGTCTGGAAGGCGTTCCCGACCTTCCTGGTGCACATCAAGATGAGGCCAGTCTCACGAGGAAATTCGAGACATAGCCTCGTGGGTGGTGCGGCATGCCAAAAGACCCCGATTCCCTGGTCTGCTCTTGATAAGAACCCGATGGCAGAACCCAACTCGAAGGCAATCCTGTGGAACAAGGCACAACACGAAGGGGCAGAGACACCATGGTGCATCGTCCAGAAAAACCCGCAAGTTCCACATACAAATCGACAAGTGGCCTGTCACCCCATGAACAACGCGAGAGTCAAGTGGAGTTCCATTCCTCCACACAAGACGAGGCCTGACTCTCCTGTCCCAACTCTGCAGGGACTCTGGGATCCGAGTCAGATCCGGCGCATTCGAAGCCAGGAGAGGAACCCTGTGGTTCCTGCCTCAACTTGTCATGAGGCCCTCTTCCATTGCACCAAACCCAGTGGAGTTCCGAGAGGCCCCTCCCAACTCCACAGTGACCCTGACTTCTCAGAGGCACGCTGAGAAGCTTCCTGAGGTCACTGGCACAAGTCGATGGAACCCAGGGTTTCCTGCTGCAACCCAAGAAAGACCTCGAGAGTCCTTCTTTAACACGTCTTCAGGCCCAATTCCCCTACCATGACTCGAGAACAATGACGGGCTCCCTCTCACCACGTGCATAGAGACCTGACTGCCCTGGCACCACATGAGAGGCTCACTGAGCTCCCAGTCTTACTTCGTGAGAAACCCCACACTAGCGCCACAGCTCGAGAAAACCTACGAGACGCCCCAGTCATTGGGAGATGAGGGCCTTCATTTCCTGCATTGCCTGGAGAGCACTCCCGTGTCCTCCCTCCAAACACCAGAGCAGGTTTGACTCCCTTTAAGCCACTCAGTGGGCTCCAAGACATACCCGTCCGACTCGAGAGGAGAGCAGAGTCCTTTGCTTCCCCTCGAGACGAGGCCTGACTCCAGGGTGAGTCTGGAATGCAACCCCGAGATTCCTGTCGCCCCTTGACATGAACATTAGGTCCTGCACACAAGCCTTGGTGGGGTCTCTTTTGCCTTCAGTGACTAGAGCGCACCTCCAGCTCTTCCTCGAATCTCGAATGGAAGATAAGACTTTTGTGGGCCAACACAAGAGGAAGCATGAATTCCCTGTGGTAACTCAAATATCCCACCGCAACTAGAGAAAAACCAAGTGGTTCCCCAGTCATTCCAAGATGAGGCCCTTGCCCGCTGGAGCACCCCAAGAGAAGTCCCACGTTCCAATTTGAAGAGCGAAACGGTACTTGGAACGCGTTATGCGACCCCAAAAGTTACCCGACATACCTGTCTCACTTAAGGGAAACACCGAGGTTCCCAGCAGCACTTCATCTGAGCCACTTCTCCCCTCCTGATCGCCACAGGAGGGTCGATTCCTCTGCTTTGTCTGGAAGGGTTTCATGACCTTCGCTGCACACCTCAGGATGAGGCCGGTTTCATGAGGAAATTCGAGACTAGCCACGTGGGTGGTGCCAAATGCTAAACGACCCCGATTTCCCAGTCCGCTCTTCATAAGAACACGATGCCCGGACACCTCTTCGAAGGCAACCCTGTGGATGAAGACACAAAACGAAGGGTCACTGACACCCCCATGCATCGTCTGGAAAAACCTGCAGATTCCACACACAGTTTGACAAGGGGCCTGAAACCCCATGGACAACTCGAGAGGCAAGCGGAGTTCCATTCCTCAGAAAAGACATAGCCTGACTCTCCTGTCCCAACTCTGCAGGGACACTACGATCAGAGTCAGAATTGGAGAGGAAGCCTGAGGTTCCTGCCTCCACTCGAGATGAGGCCCTCTTCCATTGCGACAAACCCAGTGGAGTCCCGAGAGGCCCCGCCAAATCCACAGCGTCCCTCACCTCTCAGAAGCACCCTGGTAAGTTTCCTCAGGTCCCCGGCAGAAGTCGGGGGAAACGAGGGTTTCCCGCTGCAACCCGAGAAAGACATCGAGAGTCCTTCTTCAACGCGTCTTGAGGCCCTAGTCCCCTCCCATGACTCGAGAACAATGACGCGCTCCTTCTCGCCATGTGCATGGAGACATGACTTCCCTGGAACCGCACGAGAGACTCCCTGAGATCCTCGTCGTGCCTCGGGAGAAAACCCCCACGGGTGCCGCAGCTCGAGGAAACCCCTGAGATGGCCCCTCCTCGCGAGGTGAGGGCCTTCTTTTCCTGCCTGGCATGGAGAGTAATCACGAGTCCTCTCTCAAAAGTGAAGAGGAGGCTGGACTCCCTTGAGGCCACTCAGGGGGCACCAAGATATCCGCGTCGTGACTCGGGAGGAGAGCGGAGTCCTTTGCTTCCCCTCGAGGCGAGGCCTGACTCCCCGGGGGAGCATGGGATTCAACTCCGAGATCCTTGTCTTCCCTGGAGAGGAGCATTAGGTCCTGGACACAGGCCTAGATGAGGTCTCTTTGGCCCTGCAGTGACTCGAGCGCAACCCCCAGCTTTCGCTCGCCACTAGAATAGAAGATTGGGCTACCCAGGGCCGACACAAGAGGAAGCCTGTAATCCCCCGTCGTAACACGAGAATCCCGCCGCAACTCGAGAAAAACCACGTGGTTCCTACCTCTTCGCAAGATGAGGCCCTTGCCCGCCACGGCGTCTCAAGGGAAGTCCCCTGTTCCACCCTGAAGTGCGAAACGGTCCCTGACAGCCTTCTTGCGACCCCCAAAAGTCCCCCGACACGCCGGGTTCCCCTGAGGGGAACACCTAAGTTCCCGGCACCGCTTCCTCTGAGCCCCTTCTCCCCTCCTGATCGCGACAGGAGAGTCGATTCCCCCGAATGGTCTGGAAGGGGTTCCCGGCCTTCCCGGCGCACCTCAGGATGAGGCCGGTCTCACGAGGAAATTCGAGATGAGCCACGTGGGTGGTGCCACATGCCGAACGCCCCCGATTCCCCGGTCCGCTCTTGAGAAGGACCCGAGGCCCGGACCCCTGTTCGAAGGCAACCCTGTGGGTGAAGGCACAACACGAAGGGGCACTGCCACCCCCGTGCATCGTCCGCAACGACCCGCGGGTTCCACACACAGCTCGGTGAGGGGCCTGCGACCCCCTGAGCAACTCGAGAGGCCAGCGGGCTTCCCTTCCTCAGACAAGACGAGGACTGACTCTCCTGTCCCAACTCTGCAGGGACCCTGCGGTCGGAGTCCGAAACGGAGAGGAATCCTGAGGTTCCTGTCTCCCCTCGAGGTGAGGCCCTCTTCCATTGCACCAAACCCAGATGAGTCGCGAGAGGCCCCTCCCAACTCCACAGTATCCCTGAATTCTCAGAGGCACCTTGAGAATCTACCTGAGGTCATCGGCTCAAGTCCAGGGAACCCAGGGTTTCCTGCTGCGACCCGAGAAAGACCTTGAGAGTCCTTCGGCGCGTCTTGAGGCCCGATTCCCCTACCATGACTCGAGAGCAAAGACCCGCTCCCCATCGCCATGCGCATGGAGACCTGACTTCCCTGACTCCTGAAGAGAGTCTCCCTGAGCTCCCCGTCGTACCTTTTCGGAAACCCCATTCAGGCGCCGCAGCTCGAGAAAACCCACGATACGCCCCCGTCATCACGAGATGAGGGACTTGTTTCCTGCCTGGCATGGAGAGCAAAACCGAGTCCTCTCTCCAGACTCCACAGGAGGCTTGACTCTCTTTAGGCCTCTCAGTTGGCTCCAAGTGATACCTGTCAGGACCTGAAGGGAGAGCAGAGTCCTTTGCTTCCCCTCGAGACGAGGCCTGACTCCCCGTGTGAGTCTGGAATGCAACCCCGAGTTCCTGTCACACCTGGAGAGGAAAACTCGGTCCTGGACACAAGCCTAGATGAGGTCTATTTTGCACTGCAGTTACTAGAGCGCAATCGCCAGCTCTCCCTCGCAAATCGAATTGAAGATTGGACTTCCCTGGGCCAATACAATTGGAAGCCTGAATTCGACATCGTAACTCGAGAATCCCGCCGAAACTCGAGAAAATCCACGTGGTTCCCCCATCAGCGCTAGATGAGGCCCTTGCCCGCTACAGCGACTCAAGAGAAGTCCCACTTTCTGTCTTGAAGTGCGAAACGGTACTTGGCACCCTTGATGCAATCTCAAAATTCCCCGACATACCGGTCTCACTCGAAAGGAACACCGAGGTTCCCGGAACCACATCATTTGAGCTCCTTCTCCCCTCGTGATCGCGACAGGAGTGTCGATTCCCCTGCTATGTCTGGAAGGGGTTCCCGACCTTTCCAGCGCGCCTAAGGATGAGGCAGGTCTCACGAGGAAATTCGAGACATAGCCTCGTGGGTGGTGCCACAAGCCGAAAGACCCCGATTTCCCGGTCTGCTCTTGATAAGAACGTGATGCCGTGACACCTTTACGAAGGAAAACCTGTGGATGAAAGCACAACACGAAGGGGCACTGACACCGTGCATCGTCCAGAAAAACCCGCAGGTTACAAACACAGTTCGACAAGTGGTCTGTCACCCCGTGAACAACTCGACAGGCAAGTGGAGTTCCATTCCTCCACACAAGACGAGACCTGATTTTCTGTACCAACTCTGCAGGGAAACTGCGATCCGAGTCAGTACCAGCGACAGGAAACCCAGGAGAGGAAACATGAGGTACCTGCCTCCACTCGAGATGAGGCTCTCATCCATTGCACCAAACCCAGTGGAGTCCAGAGAGGCCCCTCCCAACTCCACAGTACCCCTGACTTCTCAGAGGCACCCGGAGAAGCTCCATGAGGTCACCGGCACATGTCGAGGGAACCCAGGGTTTCCTGCCACAATGGGAAAAAGACCTCGAGAGTCCTACTTCAACGTGTCTTGAAGCCCGAATCTGCTTCCATGGCTCTATAGAAATGACACGCACCCCCTCGCCACGCATATGGAGACCTGACTTCCCTGGCGCCATAAGAGAGGCTCCCTGAGCTCCCTGTCGTACCTCGTGAGAAACCCCACACTGACGCCGCAGCTTGAGAAAACTCACCATACGCCCCTGTCATCGCGAGATGAGGGCCTTCTTTTCCTGCATGGCCTAGAGAGAAATCCCGAATCCTCTTTCCAAACTCCACAGGAGGCTTGACTCCCTTTAGGCCACTTACTGGGCTCCAAGAGATACCCGTCGCGACTCGAGAGGAGAATTGAGTCCTTTGCTTCCCTTCGAGACAAGGCCTGACTCACCAGGTGGGTCTGGAATGCAACCCCGAGATCCCTGTCTCCCCTGGAGAGGAACATTAGGTCCTGGAAACAAGCCTAGATGAGGTCTCTTTTGCCCTTCTGTAACTCGAGAGCAATCCCCCGCTCTCCCTGACAACTCGAATGGAAGATTGGACTTCCCTGGGCCAACACAAGAGGAAGCCTGAATTCCCCTTCGTAACTCGAGAATCCCGCCGCAACTCGAGAAAAAGCACTTGGTTCCCTCGTCATCACAAGATGAGGCCCTTGCCCGCTACAGCTTCTCAAGAAAAGTCCCACGTTCCGTCTTGAAGTGCAAAACGATACTTGACACCCTTGATGTGACCCCAAAAGTTCCCCGAAATATCGGTCTCACTCGAGGTGAACACCGAGGTTCCCGGCACCAGTTTATCTGAGCCCCTTCTCCCCTCCTGTTCGTGATAGCAGGGTCACTTCCCCTGCTTTGTTTGTAAGGGGTTCCCGACCTTCACGGGGCACTTCAGGATGAGGCCAGTCTCACGAGGAAATTCGAGACGTAGCTCGCGGGTGGTACCACATGCCAAAAGACTATGATTTCCCGGTACGCTCTTGATAAGAACCCGATGCCTGGACACCTCTTTGAAGGCAACCCTGTGGATGAAGGCACAACACAAAGGGGCACTGACACCCTCGTGCATCGTCCGGAAAAACCCGCAGGTTCCACATACAGCTCAACAAGTGGCTTGTCACCCCTGAAGAACTCGAGAGGCAAGTGGGGTTTCATTCCTCTACACAAGACGATGCCTGACTCTCCTGTTCCAACTCTGCAGGGACTTTGCGATCCGAATCAGACCAGCGCCAGTGAAGTCACGAGAGGAACGCTGAGGTTCCTGCCTCCACTCGAGATTAGGACCTCTTCCATTTCACGAAACCCAGTGGAGTCCCGAGAGACGCGTCCCAGCTCCACAGTATCCCTGACTTCTCAGAGGCACCCTGAGAAGCTCCCTGAGGTCACCAGCACAATTCGAGTGAACCCAGGGTTTACTGCCGCCACCATAGAAAGAACTCAAGAGTCCTTCTTCAACGCATTTTGAGGCCTGATTCCCCTACCATGACTCGAGGGCAATGACACGCTCCCTCTGCTACACTCATGAAGCCCTGACTTCCCTGGCGCCACACGAGAGGCTCCCTGAGCTCCCCGTCATACCTCGTGAGAAACCAAACACTGGCGCCACAGATAGAGAAAACCCACGAGACGCCCCCATTTTCGCGACATGACGGCCTTCTTTTCTAGCATGGCCTGGAGAGCAATCCCGAGTCCTCTCTCCAAACTCCACAGTAGGCTTGACTCCCTTTTGGTCACTCAGTGGACTCCAAGACACACCCGTCGCGACTCGAGAGGAGAGCGGAGTCTTTTCCTTCCCCTCGAGGCGAGGCCTGACTCCTCGGGTGTGTCTGATATGTGAACCGGAGATCCCTGTCGCCCCTGGAGAGAAACATTAGGTCCTGGACACAAGCCTAGATGAGGTCTCTTTTTTCCTGCAGTGACTCGAGAGCAATCCCCAACTCTCCCTCGCAACTCGAATGGAAGACTGGACTTCCCTGGGCCAACAGAAGAGGAAGCCTGAATTTCCCGTTGTAACTCAAGAATCCCGCCACAACTCGAGAAAAACCACGTCGTTCCCTCTTCATCGCAAGATGCGGCCATTGCCGCTACAGCGTCTCAAAAGAAGTCTTACGTTCCATCTTGAAGTGCGATACGGTACTTGGCACCTTTGATGCGACCCCAAAAGTTCCCCAACACACTGGTCTCACTGGAGGGGAACACCGAGGTTCCCGGCATCACCTCATCTGTGCCCCTTCTCCCCTCCTGATCGAGACAGGAGGGTCGATTCCCCTGCTTTGTCTGCAAGGGCTTCCGACCTTCCCGGCGCACCTCAGGATGAGGCCGGTCTCACTAGGAAATTCGAGACGTAGCCTGGTGGGTGGTGCCACATGCGGAAAGACCCCGATTTCCCAGTCCGCTCTTAATAGGAACCCGATGCCAGGACACCTCTTCGAAAGCAAACCTGTGGATGAATGCACAACACGAAGGGGTACTGACATCCCCATGCATAGTACGGAAAAACACGCAGATTCCAAACACAGATCGACAAGTGTCCTGTCATCCCTTGAAGAACTAGAGAGGCATGAGGAGTTCCGTTCCTCCAAACAAGAGAAGGCCTGACTCTCCTTTCCCAACTCTGCAGGGACCGTGTGATCGGAGTCAGAAATGTAGATGAAACCTGACGTTCCTGCATCAACTCGAAATGAGGCCCTCTTCCATTGCGCCATACCCAGTGGAGTCCCGAGAGGCCCCTAAAACTCCACAGTATCCCTGATTCTCAGAGGCACCCTCAGAAGCTCTCTGCGGTCACTGGCACAAGTCGAGTGAACCCAGGGTTTCCTGCTGCATTCTGAGAAAGACCTTGAGAGTCCTTCTTTACCGCGTCTTGAGGCCCGATACCCTACCATGACTGGAGAGCAATGACGCATTCCCCTCGCCACGCCCATTGAAACCTAACTTCCCTGGCGCCACACGAGAGGCTCCCTGCGCTCCCCGTCCTACCTCATGAAAACCCCACACTGGCACCGCCGCTCGAGAAAACTCACGAGACGCCCCCATCATCGTAAGATGAGGGCCTTCTTTTCCTACATGACCTAGAGAGCAATCCCGAGTCCACTCTCCAAACTCCACTGGAGGCCTGACTCCCTTTAGGCCACTCAGTAGCCTCCAAGAGATACACGTCGCTACTCTAGAGGAGAGCAGAGTCCGTTGCTTCCCCTCGAGCCGAGGCCTGACTACTTGGGTGAGTCTGGAATGGGATCCCGAGATCCGTGTTGCCCCTGTAGAGGAAAACTCGGTCCTGGACACAAGCCTAAATGAGGTCTTTTTTGTCCTGCATTGACTCAAGTGCAATCCCCAGCTCTCCCTCGCAACTCGAATGGATGATTGGACTTCCCTGGGCCAACACAAGAGGAAGCCTGTATTCCCCATTGTAATTCGAGAATCCCGCGGCAACTGGAGAAAAACAACGTGGCTCCTCCGTCATCGAAATATGAGGCCCCTGTCAGCTATAGCGTCTCCAGGGAAGTCCCATGTTCCGTCTTGAAGTGTGAAACGGTACTTGGCACCCTTGATGCGACCCCCAAATTTCCCTGACAGCCCGGTCTCACTCGAGGAGAACATGGAGGCTCCCAGCACCGCTTCAGCTGAGCCTCTTCTCCCCTCCTGATGGCGACAGGAGGGCCGATTCCCCTGCTTTGTCTGGAAGGGGTTCCCAGACTTCCCGGCGAACCTCAGGATGAGGCCAGTCTCACGAGGGAAGTCGAGACGTAGCCTCGTGGGTTGTGCCACATGCCGAAAGACCCCGATTTCCTGGTCCGCTATTGATAAGATCCCGATGCCCGGTCACCTCTTCGAAGGTAACCCTGTGGATGAAGGCACAACACGAAGGGGCACTGACACCCCTGTGCATCGTCCCCCAAAACCGCAGGTTCCACATACAACTCGACAGGTGGCCTGTCATCCCGTGAACAACTCGAGAGGCAAGCGGAGTTCCATTACTCCACACAAGACGAGGTCTGACTCTCCTGTCCCAACTCTGCAGGGACCCTGCTATCCGAGTCAGAAATGGAGAGGAACCCTGACGTTACTGCCTCAATCCGAGATTAGGTCCTCTTCAATTGCACCAGTCCCTGTGATGTCCCGAGAAGCCCCTCTCAACTCCACAGTATCCCTGACTTCTCAGAGGAACCCCGCTAAGCTCCCTGAGGTCATGGGCACAAGTCGAGGGAACCCAGGGTTTCCTGCCACACCCCGAGAAAGACCTCGAGAGTTCTTCTTCGAAGCGTCCTGAGGCTTGATTCCCCTACCATGACTCGAGAGCAATGAGGCGCTCCCCCACGCCACGTCCATGGAGACCTGACTTCCGTGGCACCACAGGAGTCTCCCTGAGCTCCCCGTCCTATCTCGTGAGAAACCCCAACCAGGCACTGCACCTTGAGAAAACCCACGAGACGCCCCCGTCATCGCGAGATGAGGGCCTTCTTTTCCTGCATGGCCTAGAGAGCAATCCCGAGTCCTCTCTCCAAACTCCACAGGAGGCTTAACTCCATTTAGGCCACTCTTGGGCTCCAAGGGATACCCGTCGCGACTCGAGAGGAGAGCGGAGTCCATTCATTCCCTTCGAGACGAGGCCTGACTCCCCGGGTGAGTCTGGAATGCAACCCCGAGATCCCTGTCGCCCCTGGAGAGAAAAACTCGGTCCTGGACACAAACCTAGATGAGCTCTATTTTGCCCTGCAGTGACTCGAGAGCAATCTCCAGCTCTCACTTGCAACTCGAATGGAAGATTGGACTTCCCTGGGCCAACACAAGAGGAAACCTGTATTCCCCATCGTAACTCAAGAATCCTGCCGCAACTCGAGAAAAAACACGTGGGTCCCCCGTCAGTGCTAGATGAGGCCCTTGCCCACTACAGCATCTCAAGAGAAGTCCCAGGTTCCGTCTTGAAGTGCGAAACGGTACTTGGCACCCTTGATGCAACCAGAAAAGTTACCCGACTTTCACTCAAGGAGAGCACCGAGGTTCCCGGCACTACTTCATCTGAGCCCTTTCTCTCCTCCTGATCCCGAAAGTAGGGTCGATTCCCCTGCTTTGTTTGGAAAGGGTTCCCGGACTTTCCTGCGCGCCTCAGGATGAGGCCGATCTCACGAGAAAATCCGAGACGTAGCCTAGTGGGTGGTGCAACATGCTGAAAGACCCCAATTTCCCGGTCCGCACTTGAGGAGAACACGATACCCGGACACCTCTTCGAAGGCAACCTTGTGGATGAAGGCACAACAGGAAGGAGCACTGACGCCCCCGTGCATCTCCGAAAAACCCGCAGGTTCCACACACATCACGAAAAGTGGTGTTATCCTTGAACAACTTGAGATGTAAGCGGAGTTCCATTCCTCTGCAGAACACGAGACCTGACACTCCTGAGCAAACTCAACAGGGACCCTGCGATCTGAGTCACATCCGGCCTCCAGGAAGTCAGGAGCAGAACCCTGAGGTTCCTGCCTCAACTCGAGATGAGGCCCACTTCCATTGCACCAAACCCAAAGGAGTCCCGAGAGGCCTCTCCCAAATCCACAGTATCCCTGACTTCTCAGAGGCACCCTGAGACGCTCCCTGAGGTCACCGGCACAAGTCAAGGGAACCCAGGGTTTCCTGCCGCAACCCTAGAAAGACATCGAGAGTTCTTTTTCAACCCGTCATGAGGCCCGATTCCCCTACCCTGACTTGAGAGCAATGACGCGCTCCCCCTTGCCCCGCCCATGGAGACCTGACTTCCCTGTTGCCACACGAGAGGCTACCTGAACTCCCCGTCGTACCTCGTGAGAAACCCCACACTGGCGCCGCAGCTCGAGAAAACCCACGAGACGCCCCCGTCATCTCTAGATGTGGGCCTTCTTTTCCTGCATGGCCTGCAGAGCAATCCCGAGTCCTCTCTCCAAACTGAAGAGGAGGGTTGACTCCCTTTAGACCACTCAGTGGGCTCCAAGAGATACGCGTCGCAACTCGAGAGGATAGTCAAGTCCTTTGCTTCCCCTCGAGACGAGGCCTAACTCCCCGGGTGAGTCTGTAATGCAAACCCGAGATCCCTGTCGCCCTTGGAGAGGATCACTGGGTCCTGAACACAAGGCTAGATGAGGTCGCTTTTGCCCTGCAGTAACTCGAGAGCACTCCCCAGCTTTCCCTCGCAACCCGAATGGAAGATTGGACCTCCCTGGGCCAACACAAGAGGAAGCCTGAATTCCCAGTAGTAATTCGAGAATTCCGCCTCAACTTGAGAAAAACCACGTGGTTCCCCCGTCATTGCAAGATGAGGCCCTTGCCCGCTCCAGCGTCTCAAGAGTAGTCCCACGTTCTGTCTTCAAGTGCGAAATGATATTTGGCACCCTTAATGCTACCCCAAAAGTTCCCCGACATACGGGTCGCACTAGAGGGGAACACCGAGGTTCCTGGCACCACTTCATCTGAGCCCCTTCTCCCCTCCTGATCGCGAAAGGAGGGTCAATTCCCCTGCTTTGTCTGCAAGGGGTTCCCGACCTTCTCCACGCACCTCAGATGAGGCTGTCTCACGAGGAAATTCGAGACATAGCCTCGATGGTGGTGCCACATGCCGAAAGACCGCGATTTCCCGATCCGCTCTTGATAAGAACGCGATGCCCAGACACCTATTCGAAGATAGTGTGGATGAAGGCACAACACGAAGGGGCACTGACACCCCCGTGCATCGTCCGGAAAAGACCGCAGGTTACTCATACAGCTCAACAAGTGCCTGTCACCCAGTGAACAACTCGAGAGGCAAGCGGAGGTCCATTCCTGCACACAAGACAAGGCCTGACTCACCTCTCCCAACTATGCAGGGGGCTGCGATCGGAATCAGAAATGGAGAGGAACCCTGAGGTTCCTGCCTCCCCTCGAGATGAGGCCCCCTTCCATTTCACCAAACCCAGTGGAGTCCCGAGAGGTCTTTCCCAACTCCACAGTATCCCTGACTTCTCAGAGGCACCCGGAGAATCTCCCTGAGGTCACCGGCACAAGTCGAGGGAACCCAGGTATTCTTGCCAAGACCCGAGAGAGATCTTGAGAGTCCTTCAACGCGTCTAGAGGCCTGATTCCCCTACCATGACTCGAGAGCAATGACGCGCTCCCCCTCGCCACACGCATCGAGACCTAACTTCCCTGGCGCCACACAAGAGGCTCCCTGAGCTCCCCGTCGTACCTCCTGAGAAACCAACACAGGCGCTGCAGCTCGGTAAAACCACCGAGACCCACCCCCCCCCGTCATCGTGAGATGAGGGCCTTCTTTTCCTGCATGTCCTGGAGTGCAATCCCGAGTCCTCTCTCCAAACTCCAGAGGAGGCTTGATTCCCTTTAGTCCACTCAGTGGGCTCCAAGAAATACCCGTCACGACTCGAGAAGAGAGAGAAGTCCTTTGTTTCCCCTCGAGAGGACGCCTGACTCCTGGGTGAGTCTAGAATGCAACCCCAAGATCCCAGTCATCCCTTGAGAGGAACATTAGGTCCTAGACACAAGCCTGGATGAGGTTTCTTTTGCCCTGCAGTGACTCGAGCGCAACCCCCAGCTCTCCCTCGCAACTCGAATGGAAGATTGGGCTTCCCTGGGCCAACACAAGAGGAAGCCAGAAATCCCCTTCGTAACTCGAGAATCCCGCTGCAACTCGAGAAAAACCACGTGTTTCCAACGTCATCCCAAGATGAGGCCCTTGCTGCTATGGCGTCTCAAGAAAAGAACCACGTTCCGTCTTGAAGTGCGAAACGGTACTTTGCACCCTTGATGCGACACCAAATGTTCCCGGACACGCCGGTCTCACTCGACAGGAACACCGAGGTTCCCGCACCACTTCATCTGAGCACCTTCTCCCCTCCTGTTCGAGACAGGAGGGTCTATTCCCCTGCTTTGTTTGGAAGGGGTTTCCCACATTCCCGGCGCACCTAAGGATGAGGCCGGTCTCACGAGTAAATTCGAGACATAGCGTCGTGGGTGGTGTCACATGCCGAAATACCCCGATTTCCCGGCCCACTCTTGAGAAGAACCCGATGCCCGGACACCTCTTCGAAGGCAACCCTGTGGACGAAGGCACAAAATGAAGGGTCACTGACACTCCCGTGCATCATTCGGTAAAAGCCGCAGGTTCCACACACAGCTCGACAAGAGGCCTGTCATCCCATGAACAACTCGAGAGGCAAGCAGAGTTCCATTCCTCCACTCAAGACGAGGCCTGACTCTCCGGTCCCAACTCTGAAGGGACCCTGCGATCGGAGTCCGAAATGGAGAGGAACCCTGAGGTTCCTGACTCCACTCGAGATGAGGCCCTCTTCCATTACACCAAAAACAGTGGAGGCCCGAGAGGCCCCTCCCAAATCCACAGTATCGCGACTTCTCAGAGGCACCCTTAGAAGCTCCCTGAGGTCACTGGCACAAGTCGAGGGAACACAGGGTTTCCTGACGCAACCCGAGAAAGACCTCGAAAATCCTCCTTCAACGCATCTTGAATCCCGATTCCCCTACCATGACTCGAGAGCAATGACGCATTCCCCCTCGCCACTCGCATGGAGACTTGACTTCCCTGGCGCCACACGAGAGGCTCCCTGAGCTCCCCGTCATACCTCGTGAGAAATCCCACACTGGCTCCCCAGCTCGAGAAAACACACGAGACGCCTCCGTCATCGCGAGATGAAGGCCTTCTTTTCCTGCATGGCCTGGAGAGCAATCTCGAGGCCTCTCTTCAAACTCCACAGGAGGCCTGACTCCCTTTAGGCCACTCTGTGGGCTCCAAGAGATACCCGTTGGGACTCGAGAGGAGAGCGGAATTTTTTGCTTCCCCTATATACCAGGCCTGACTCCTCAGGTGAGTCTGGAATGCAACCCCGAGATCCCTGTCGCCCCTGGAGAGGAACATTAGGTCCTAGACACAAGCATAGATGAGGTCTCATTTGCCCTGAAGTGACTCGAGAGCAATCCCCTGCTCTCCCTCGCACCTCGAATGGAAGAATGGACTTCCCTGGGACAACACAAGAGGAAACCTGAATTCCCCGTCGTAATTCGAAAATCCCACTGCAACTCGAGGAAAACCACGTGGTTCCCCCGTCATCGCAAGATGAGGCCCTTGCCAGCTACAGCGTCTCAGTAGAAGCCCTATGTTCCATCTTGAAGTTTAAAACGATAATTGGCAACCTTGATGTTAGCACAAAAGTTCCCCGACACCCTGGTCTCACTCGAGGGGAACACCAAGGTTCGGTGCACCGCTTGTTCTGAGCCCCTTATCCCCTCCTGATCGCGACGGGAGGGTCGATTACCCTGCTTTGTCTGGAAGGGGTTCCGGACCTTCCCGGCGCACCTCAGGATGAGGCCGGTCTCACGAGGAAATTCGAGACGTAGCCTTGTGGTTGGTGCCACACGCCGAAAGACCCCGATTTCCCTGTCTGCTCTTGATAAGAACCCAATGCTAGGACACCTCTTCGAAGGCAATCCTGTGGACGAAGGCACAAAACGAAGGGGTCTGACACCCTCCTGCATCGTTGGAAAAGCCCGCAAGTTCCACATACAGATCGACAAGTGGCCTGTCACCCCGTGAACAACTCGAGAGGCAAGAGGAGTTAAATTCCTCCACACAAGACGAGGCCTGACTCTCCTGTCCCAACTCTGCATGGACACTGAGATCCGATTCAGAAATGGAGAGGAACCATGAGGTTCCTGCCTCAACTCGAGATAAGGCCCTCTTCTACTGCACCAAACCCAGTGGAGTTCGGAGCGGCCCCTCCCAACTGCACAGTATCCCTGACTTCTCAGAGGCACCCTGAAAAGCTCCCTGAGGTCACGGGCATAAGTCGACGGAACCCAGGGTTTCCTGCCGTAACCTGAGAAAAACCTCGCGAGTCCTTCTTCACGCGTCTTGAGGCCCGATTCCCCTACCATGACTGGAGAAAAATGACGCGCTCCCCCTCGCCACGCGCATGAAGATCTGACTTCCCCGGCACCACATGAGAGGCTCCCTGAGCTCCCCATCGTACCTCGTGAGAAACCCCACACTGGCGCCGCAGCTCGAGAAAACCCACGAGACGCCCCTGTCATGGTGAAATGAGGGCCTTTCCTGCATGACCTGAAGAGCAATCCCGAATCCTCTCTCCAAACTCCAAAGGAGGCTTGACTCCCTTTAGGTCACTCAGTGGGCTCCAAGAGATACCCGTCGATACTCAGGAGGAGAGCGGTGTCCTTTGCTTCCCCTCGAGATGAGGCCTGACTACGAGGGTGAGTCTGGAATGCAACCCTGGATCCCTGTCGCCCCTGGAGAGGAACCTTAGGTCCTGGACAAAAGCCTAGATGAGGTCTCTTTGGCCCTGCAGTGACTCAAGCGCAACCCCTAGCTTTCCCTTGCAACTCGAATGGAAGATTGGCCTTTCTGAGCCAACACAAGAGGAAGCCTGAATTTCCAGTTGTAATTTGAGAAACCCGCCGCAACTCGAGAAAAATCACGTGGTTCCCCGTATTGCAAGATGAGGCCCTTGCCCCCTACAGCGTCTCAAGAGAAGTCTCACATTCCGTCTTGAAGTGCAAAACAGTACTTGGCACCCTTGATGCGACCCCAAAAGTTCCCCTATATACCGATCTCACTAGAGGGGACACTGAAGTTTCCGGCACCACTTCATCTGAGGCCTTTCTCCTCTCCTGATCGCGATAGGAGGGTCGATTCCACTGCTTTGTCTCGAAGGGATTCCCGACCTTCCCGGCACACCTCAGGATGAGGCCGGTCTCATGAGGAAATTCGAGAGGTAGCCTCGAGGGCCATACTACATGCCGAAAGACCCCGATTCCATGGTCCACTTTTGATCAAAACCAGACTCCTGGACACCTCTTCGAAGGCAAGCCTGTGGATGAAGGCACAACACGTAGGGGCACTGACACCCCGTGCATCTTCCGGAAAAACCCGCAGGTTCCTCACACAGCTCCACAAGTGGTCTGTCACCTCGTGAACAACTCGAGAAGCAAGCGGAGTTCCATTCCTCCACACAAGACGATGCCTGACTCTCCTGTCACAACTCTAGGGACCTTGCGCACCGAGTCAGAAATGGAGAGGAAGCCTGAGGTTCCTGCCTCCACTCAAGATGAGGCCCTTTTCCATTGCCACAAAACCAGTGGAGTCCCGAGAGGCCCGTCCCAAATCCACAGTATGCCTGACTTCTCAGAGGCACCCTGAGAAGCTCCCTAAGGTCACCGGCAGAAGTCGACGGAACCCAGGGTTTCCTGCCGCAACCCGAGAAAGACCTTGAGAGTCCTGCTTTAACGTGTCTTGAGGCCCGATTCCCGTATCATATCTCGAGAGCAATGACGCGCTCCCCCTTGCCATGCGCATGGAGACCTGAATTCCCTGGTGCCACACGAAAGGCTCCCTGAGCTTCCCGTCGCACCTCGTCAGAAACCGCACACTGGCACCGCAGCTCGAGAAAACCAACAAGACGCCCCTGTCATCGCGAGATGAGGGTCTTCTTTTCCTGCATGGCCTGGAGAGCAATCCTGAGTCCTCTCTCCAAACTCCACAGGGGGCTTGACTCCCTTTAGGCCACTCAGTGGGCTCCAAGAGACACCTGCGGTGACTCAAGAGGAGAGCGGGGTCCTTTGCTTCCCCTCGAGTCGAGCTCTGACTCCCAGGATGCGTCTGGAATGCAACCCCGAGATCGCTGTCGGCCCTGGAGAGGAATATTAGGTCCTGGACACAAGCCTAGATGAGGTCTCTTTTGCCCTGCAGTGACTCAAGAGCAAACCCCAGCTCTCCCTCGAAACTCGAATGGAAGATTGGACTTCCCTGGGCCAACACAAGAGGAAGCCTGAATTCCCCGTCGTAACTCGAGAATCCCGCCGCACCTTGAGAAAAACCACGTGATTCCCCCGTCATCCCAAGATGAGGCCCTTGCCCTCTACAGCGTGTCAAGAGAAGCCCCAAGTCCGTATTGAAGTGCAAAACGGTACTTGGCACCCTTGAAGTGACCCCAAAAGTTTCCCGACACACCGGTCCCACTCGAGGGGAACACCGAGGTTCCCGGCACGACTTCAACTGAGCCCTTTCACTCCTCCTGATCGTGACAAGATGGTCGATTCCCCTGCTTTGTCTGGAAGGGGTTCCCGATCTTCATGGCGCACCTCAGGATGACACCAGTCTAATGAAGAAATTCGAGACGTAGCCTCATGGATGGTGCCACGTTCTGAAAGACCCCGATTTCCTGCTCTGCTATTGATAAGAACCCGATGTCCGGACACCTCTTTGAAGGCAACCCTGTGGATGAAGGCACAACACGAAGGGGCACTGACCCCCTCATGCATCTTACGGAAAAAACCGAAGGTTCCACTCACAGCTCGACAAATGGTCTGTTATCCTGTGAAAAACTCGAGAGGCAAGTGGAGTTCCATTCCTCCACACAAGACGAGGCCTGACTCTCCTGTCCCAACTCTTCAGGGACCCTGTGGTCGGAGTTTTAAATGGAGAGGAACCCTTAGGTTCCTGCCTCAACTCGAGATGAGAACCTTTGCCATTGCACCAAACCCAGTGGAGTTCCGAGAGCGCCTCCCAAGTCCACAGTATGCCTGACTTCTCAGAGGCACCCTGAGAAGCTCCCTGAGGTCACCGGTACAAGTCGAGGGAACCCAGGGTTTCCTGCCGCAACCTGAGAAAGACCTCGAGACTCCTTCTTCAACGCGTCTTGAGTCCCGATTTCCCTACCATGACTCGAGAGCATTTATGGGCTCCTCCTCATCACACGCATAGACACCTGACTTTCCTGGCACCACACGAGAGGCTCCCTGAGCTCCCCGTCGTACCTCGTGAGAAAACTCATACTTGCGCTCCAACTCGAGA
The DNA here is from genome assembly GCF_029407905.1 of Bubalus kerabau. Taxonomy (NCBI): domain Eukaryota; kingdom Metazoa; phylum Chordata; class Mammalia; order Artiodactyla; family Bovidae; genus Bubalus; species Bubalus kerabau. The sequence goes on along the minus strand of NW_026577890.1, from coordinate 535,837 downwards.
AAACCCACAAGACGCCCCCGTCATTGCGAGCTGAGGGCCTTCTTTCCTGTATGGCCTGGAGAGCAATCCGGAGTCCTCTCTCCAACTCCACAGGAGGCTTGACTCCCTGGAGGCCACTCAGTGGGCTCCAAGAGATACCTATTGCGACCCAGGAGGATATCAGAATCCTTTGCTTCCCCTCGAGCCGAGGCCTGACTCACTGGGTGAGTCTGGAATGCGTCCCCGTCATCCCTATCGCCCCTGGAGAGGAACATTAGGTCCTGGACACAAGCATAGATGAGGTCTATTTTGACCTGCCGTGACTTGAGAGCAATTCCCACCCAGCTCTCCCTGGCAACTCGAATGGAAGAATGGACTTCCCTGGGCCAACAGAAGAGGAAACCTGAATTCCCCGTCGTAAGTCAACAATCCCATCGCAACTCGAAAAAAACCACGTGGTTTCCCCTTCATCACAAGATGAGGCCCTTGCCCGCCACAGCGTCTCAAGAGAAGTCCCACGTTTCATCTTGAAGTTTGAAACAGTATTTGGCAAGCTTCATGAGACCCCAAAAGTTCCCTGACATACCGGTCTCACTCAAGGGGAACACCGAGGTTCCCGGCACCACTTCATCTGAGCCCCTTCTCCCCTCCTGATCGCGACAGTAGGGTCGATTAACCTGCTTTGTCTGGAAGGCTTTCCCGACCTTCCAGGGGCACCTCAGCATGAGGCCCGTCTCATGAGGAAATTCGAGACGTAGCCTCGTGTGTGGTGCCGCATTCCAAAAGACCCCGATTTCCTGGTCCGCTCTTAATAAGAACCCGATGCCCGCACACCACTTCGAAGGCAACCCTGTGGATGAAAGCACATCACGAAGGGGCACTGACACCCCCGTGCATTGTCTGGAAAAAACCGCAGGTTCCACACACAGCTCGACAAGTGGCCTGTCACTCCTTGAACAACTCGAGAGGCAAGCGGAGTTCCATTCCTCCACACAAGACGAGGCCTGACTCTCCTGTCCCAACTCTGCAGGGACCCTGCAATCTGAGTCAGAAATGGAGAGGAACCCTAAGGTTCCTTCCTGATCTCGAGATTAGGCCCTCTTCCATTGCAGCAAACCCAGTGGAGTCCCGAGAGGCCTCTCCCAGCTCCATAGTATCCCTGACTTCTAACAGGCACCCTGAGAAGCTACCTGAGGTCACAGGCACAAGTTGAGGGAACCCAGGGTTTCCTGCCGCAACCCGAGAAAGACCTCAAGCGTCCTTTTTCATTGCGTTGAGCCCTGATTCCACTACCATGACTCGAGAGCAATGACGTGCGCCCCCTCGCCACTCGTATGGAGACTTGACTTCCCTGACACCACACGAGAGGCTCCCTGAGCTCCCGGTCGTACCTTGTGAGAAACCCCACACTGGCACCGCAGCTCCAGAAAAACCACGAGACTCCCCCGAGATCGCGAGATGAGGGCCTTCTTTTCCTGCATGGCCTGGAGAGCAATCCCGCGTGCTCTCTCCAAACTCCACAAGAGAGGAGCCAAGATTGCTGAGGAGTAGGACGGGGAGAACTCTTTCCCCCCCAAACAATTTCATCAAAAGAGCATTTAAACGTCGAGTAAATTCCACAATACAACTTATGAATGCTGCCAGAGGACATCAGGCACCCAGAAAAGAACCCAACTCTTGGAAAGTAGGTAGGAAAAAGTATAAAAGACAAAAAAAGAGACAAAAGAGGGAGGGAGGGATTTCCGTCCCAGGAAGATAGTCTTAAAAAGAGAAAAGTTTCCAAACACCAGGAAAGCTTTTCACTGCCAAATCTTTGCCAAGCTTTGGAAGCACAAAGGGCAACATAAGGGGGATAAAAATAAATAAACAATTAAAACTCGCAGATTGCAAGCCCTACGGTAACTCCCCCAGCCGCAAAGCAGTGCAGACGCCTGCTCACACCATTAGCAAGCAGGGGCTGGGCAGGGAGGCGCGGCGCGGGCTGCATCGCTTAGAGTAAGAATCTGGCCTGAATACCCTGAGCACTATCTGAACGAAATAACTTGGGCTAGCAAACCAGACTCTGGGATATCTACCACGCAAAAAGCCAGCCCTAACCTAAGACACCGCCAGGCCCGCGCATGGAACAAAGGACTGAACAGAGATAGCCGGCTGCAGACCTTCCCCCTCCGGTGACAGGCAGCCAGAGCCAGAAGGGGGCAATCGCAGCCCCAGAGAGACATTATCTATAAAACTGTAAGCAGCCTTCTTTGCTAACTAAAACTTCTTGGGGATCTGGACGGTCAACATCTGCCTGAGAAGGTGCGCCTGTTTTACACCCAGATAACCGAGTGGCGGGGAGGCGATAAGTCACAACATTGGCGCTCGCCAAACACCTCATCACCTGAGCTGCTCGGACCTGGGAAGAGCGCAAAACGCAGGCCCAACCGAGTCTGTGCCTCTGAGGACTACCCGAGTGCCTGAACCTGAGCGGCTTGGACCTGGGAGGTGCATGAAGCCCAGGGCCAGCCTCGGATTGTTCCCGGTGGAACAACCTAGAGCCCGAGCAGTGTGGGCAGGGAGGCTACACGTGCCGTGAGCGGGGGCAGACCCAGTGTGGCTGAGGCACTGCGAGCGCACGCCAGTGTTATTTGTTTGCAGCATCACTCCCTCCCTCCCTCCCCACAGCGCAACTGAACAAGTGAGCCTAAAAAAAAAAAAGTGTCCTCCACCGTCCCCTTTGTGTCAGGGCGTAAACCAGACACTGAAGAGACAGGCAAACAAAAGAAGCTATAACAGAGGGAAACGCCTTGGAAGCTACAGGCAATAGATTAAAACCCTGTGGTTACTAGGACTACATAGGAAGGCGCCTATAGATCTTGAGAAATATAAGTTGGACCAAGGAACTAGCCAAAAATGAACCGAACCCACGATACTCACAACAAAACCAGAGAAAGTCCTAGATATATTTTTATGATCATTCTTACTTTTTTTAATTTTTTAAATTTTAAGTTCTCTATTGTTCATTTAATTTTCACTTTTATAACCTATTACTTTGCAAAACAAAGACCCTATTTTTTTCTTCTTCAGCAAACTTCATATATATATACATATATATATATATATATATATATATAATAATTTTTTGACCTTGTTTTTTTGTTTTGTTTTTTTTTCTTCTTTTCTTTAACATTGTATTTTTGAAATTCCAAACTGTACTCTAGATTTTTAATTTATGCTTTTTGATATTTGATATCAATTTTGTACCTGTAGTTTCTTTATAATTTTTGTGACATTGCTTGTTTTTGTTTGTTTGTTTTCTCTTTAGTTTTCTTCTTCCTTTTTTTTAACATTGTATTTTTGAAATTCCAAACTCTACTCTAGATTTTTAATTTTTGCTTTTTGGTATTAGTTATCAATTTTGTACCTGTATTTTCTTGATAATTTTTGCTACCTTGTTTGTTTTTCTTTGTTCGTTTTTTCTCTCTTTCTTTTCCTTCTTCTTTTCTTTAACATCGTATTTTTGAAATTCCAAACTCTACTCTAGATTTTTAATTTTTGCTTTTATGTATTTGTTACCAATTTTGTACCTTTAAGAACCCAATCTTCAGTACCCATTTTTCACTAGGGAGCGAGATTACTGGCTTGACTGCTCTCTCTCCCTTTGGACTCTCCTTTTTCTCCACCAGGTCGCCTGTGTCTCCTCCCTAACCCCTCTCTACTCTACCCAACTCTGTGAATTTCTGTGTATTCCAGACGGTGGAGAACACTTAGGGAACTGATTACTGGCTGGATCTGTCTCCCTCCTTTTCATTCCCCCCTTTTATCCTTCTGGCCACCTCTGTCTCCTTCCTCCTTCTTCTCATCTCTGTATAACTCTGTGAACATCTCTGAGCGGTCCAGTTGTGGAGTGCACATAAGGAAGTGACTACTGGCCAGCCCACTCTCTCCACTATTGATTCCACCTGATCTCATTTGGGTCACCTCTAACTCCCTCCTCCCTCTTCTCTTCTCCATGTAATGCTGTGAACCTTTCTGAGTGGCCCTCACAGTAGAGAAACTTTTCTTCTTTAACGTAGATGTTTTATCAATGGTGCTGTATAGAAGGAGAAGTGTTGAAACTACTGTAAAAGTAAGACAGATAACTGGAAGCAGGAGGCTTAAGTCCAAACCCTGACTCCAGGGAACTCCTGACTCCAAGGAACATTAATTGACAGGAGCTCATCAAATGCCTCCATACCGACACTGAAATCAAGCACCACACAAGGGCCAACAAGTTCCAGGGCAAGACATACCAAGCCAATTCTCCAGCAACAAAGGAACGCAGCCCTGAGCTTCAAGATACAGGCTGCCCAAAGTCACCCCAAAACCACAAACATCTCATAACTCATTACTGGACACTTCATTGCACTCCAGAGAGAAGAAATACAGCTCCACCCACCAGAACACGGACACAAGCTTCCCTAACCAGGAAACCTTGACAAGACACCTGTACAAACCCACACACAGCGAGGAAATGCCACAGTAAAGAACTCCACAAACTGCCAGAATACAGAAAGGACACCCCAAACTCAGCAATTTAAACAAGATGAGACAGAGGAATACCCAGCAGATAAACGAACAGGATAAATGCCCACCAAACCAAACAAAAGAGGAAGAGATAGGGAATCTACCTGATAAAGAATTCCGAGTAAGGATAGTGAAATGGATCTAAAATCTTGAAATTAAAATGGAATCACAGATAAATAGCCTGGAGACAAGGATTGAGAAGATGCAAGAAAGGTTTAACAAGGACCTAGAAGAAATAAAAAAAGAGTCAATATATAATGAATAATGCAATAAATGAAATTAAAAACACTCTGGAGGCAACAAATAGTAGAATAACAGAGGCAGAAGATAGGATTAGTGAATTCGAAGATAGAATGGTAGAAATAAATGAATCAGAGAGGATAAATGAAAAACGAATTAAAAGAAATGAGCACAATCTCAGAGACCTCCAGGACAATATTAAACGCTACAACATTCGAATCATAGGGGTCCCAGAAGAAGAAGACAAAAAGAAAGACCGTGAGAAAATACTTGAGGAGATAATAGTTGAAAACTTCCCTAAAATGGGGAAGGAAATACTCACTCAAGTCCAAGAAACCCAGAGAGTCCCAAACAGGATAAAGCCAAGGCGAAACCCCCCAAGACACATATTAATCACATTAACAAAAATCAAACACAAAGAACAAATATGAAAAGCAGCAAGGGAAAAACAACAAATAACACACAAGGGAATTGCCATAAGGATAACAGCTGATCTTTCAATAGAAACTCTTCAAGCAAGGAGGGAATGGCAAGACATACTTAAAATGATGAAAGAAAATAACCTACAGCCCAGATTATTGTACCCAGCAAGGATCTCATTCAAGTATGAATGAGAAATCAAAAGCTTTTCAGACAAGCAAAAGCTGAGAGAATTCTGCACCACCAAACCAGCTCTCCAACAAATACTAAACAGGAAACACAAAAACGGTGTATAAATTCAAACCCCAAACAATAAAGTAAATGGCAATGGGATCATACTTATCAGTAATTACCTTAAACGTAAATGGGTTGAATGCTCCAACCAAAAGACAAAGACTGGCTGAATGGATACAAAAACAAGACCCCTACATATGTTGTCTACAAGAGACCCACCTCAAAACAGGGGATACATACAGACTGAAAGTGAAGGGCTGGAAAAAGATTTTCCATGCAAATAGGGACCAAAAGAAAGCAGGAGTAGCGATACTCATATCAGATAAAATAGACTTTAAAACAAAGGCTGTGAAAAGAGACAAAGAAGGTCACTACATAATGATCAAAGGATCAATCCAAGAAGACGATATAACAATTATAAATATATATGCACCCAACGTGGGAGCACCACAGTATGTAAGACAAATGCTAACAAGTATGAAAGGAGAAATTAACACTAACACAATAATAGTTGGAGATTTTAATACCCCACTCACACCTATGGATAGATCAACTAAACAGAAATTTAACAAGGAAACACAAACTTTAAATGATACAATAGACCAGTTAGACCTAATTGATATCTATAGGACAATTCATCCCAAAACAATGAATTTCAACTTTTTCTAAAGTGCACATGGAACCTTCTCCAGGATAGATCACATCCTGGGCCATAAAGCTAGCATTGGTAAATTCAAAAAAATAGAAATCATTCCAAGCATCTTTTCTGACCACAATGCAGTAAGATTAGATCTCAATTACAGGAGAAAAACTATTAAAAATTCCAACATATGGAGGCTGAACAACACGCTGCTGAATAACCAACAAATCACAGAAGAAATCAAAAAAGAAATCAAAATTTGCATAGAAACGGATGAAAATGAAAACACAACAACCCAAAACTTGTGGGACACGGTAAAAGCAGTCCTAAGGGGAAAGTTCATAGCAATACAGGCACACCTCAAGAAACAAGAAAAAAGTCAAATAAATAAACTAACTCTACACCTAAAGCAACTAGAAAAGGAAGAAATGAAGAACCCCAGGGTTAGTAGAAGGAAAGAAATCTTAAAAATTAGAGCAGAAATAAATGCAAAAGAAACAAAAGAGACCATAGCAAAAATCAACAAAACCAAAAGCTGGTTCTTTGAAACGATAAATAAAATTGACAAACCATTAGCCAGACTCATCAAGAAACAAAGGGAGAAAAATCAAATCAATAAAATTAGAAATGAAAATGGAGAGATCACAACAGAAAACACAGAAATACAAAGGATCATAAGAGACTACTATCAACAATTATATGCCAATAAAATGGACAACGTGGAAGAAATGGACAAATTCTTAGAAAAGTACAACTTTCCAAAACTGGACCAGGGAAGAACTAGAAAATCTTAACAGACCCATCACAAGCACGGAAATGGAAACTGTAACCAAAAATCTTCCAGCCAACAAAAGCCCAGGTCCAGACGGCTTCACAGCTGAATTCTACGAAAAATTTAGAGAAGAGCTAACACCTATCCTGCTCAAACTCTTCCAGAAAATTGCAGAGGAAGGTAAACTTCCAAACTCATTCTATGAGGCCACCATCAGCCTAATACCAAAACCTGACAAAGATCCCACAAAAAAAGAAAACTACAGGCCAATATCACTGATGACATAGATGCAAAAATCCTTAACAAAATTCTAGCAATCAGAATCCAACAACACATTAAAAAGATCATACACCATGACCAAGTGGGCTTTATCCCAGGGATGCAAGGATTCTTCAATATCCGCAAATCAATCAATGTAATACACCACCTTAACAAATTGAAAAATAAAAACCATATGATTTTCTCAATAGATGCAGAGAAAGCCTTTGACAAAATTCAACATCCATTTATGATAAAAACTCTCCAGAAAGCAGGAATAGAAGGAACATACCTCAACATAATAAAAGCTATATATGACAAACCCACAGCAAACATTATCCTCAATGGTGAAAAATTGAAAGCATTTCCTCTAAAGTCAGGAACTAGACAAGGGTGCCCACTTTCACCATTACTATTCAACATAGCTTTGGAAGTTTTGGCCACAGCAATCAGAGCAGAAAAAGAAACAAAAGGAATCCAAATTGGAAAAGAAGAAGTAAAACTCTCACTGTTTGCAGATGACATGATCCTCTACATAGAAAACCCTAAAGACTCCACCAGAAAATCACTAGAACTAGTCAATGACTATAGTAAAGTTGCAGGATATAAAATCAACACACAGAAATCCCTTGAATTCCTATACACTAATAATGAGAAAACAGAAAGAGAAATTAAGGAAACAATTTCATTCACCATTGCAACGGAAAGAATAAAATACTTAGGAATATACCTACCTAAAGAAACTAAAGACCTATATATAGAAAACTATAAAACACTGGTGAAAGAAATCAAAGAGGACACTAATAGGTGGAGAAATATACCATGTTCATGGATTGGAAGAATCAATATAGTGAAAATGAGTATACTACCCAAGGCAATTTATAGATTCAATGCAATCCCTATCAAGCTACCAACAGTATTCTTCACAGAGCTAGAACAAATAATTTCACAATTTGTATGGAAATACAAAAAACCTCGAATAGCCAAAGCGATCTTGAGAAAGAAGAATGGAACTGGAGGAATCAACCTACCTGATTTCAGGCTCCGCTACAAAGCCACAGTTATCAAGACAGTATGGTACTGGCACAAAGACAGAAATATAGATTAGTGGAACGAAATAGAAAGCCCAGAGATAAATCCACACACATATGGACACCTTATCTTTGACAAAGGAGGCAAAAATATACAATGGATTAAAGACAATCTCTTTAACAAGTGGTGCTGGGAAATCTGGTCAACCACTTGTAAAAGAATGAAACTAGAACACTTTCTAACACAATACACAAAAATAAACTCAAAATGGATTAAAGATCTAAACGTAAGACCAGAAACTATAAAACTCCTAGAGGAGAACATAGGCAAAACACTCTCTGAAATACATCACAGCAGGATCCTCTATGACCCACCTCCCAGAATATTGGAAATAAAAACAAAAATAAACAAATGGGACCTAATTAACCTTAAAAGCTTCTGCACATCAAAGCAAACTATTAGCAAGGTGAAAAGACAGCCTTTGGAATGGGAGAAAATAATAGGAAATGAAGCAACTGACAAACAACTAATCTCAAAAATATACAAGCAACACCTACAGCTCAACTCCAGAAAAATAGATGACCCAATCAAAAAATGGGCCAAAGAACTAAATAGACATTTATCCAAAGAAGACATACAGATGGCTAACAAACACATGAAAAGATGCTCAAAATCACTCATTATCATAGAAATGCAAATCAAAACCACTATGAGGTACCATTTCACGCCAGTCAGAATGGCTGCAATCCAAAAGTCTACAAATAATAAATGCTGGAGAGGGTGTGGAGAAAAGGGAACCCTCTTACACTGTTGGTGGGAATGCAAACTAGTACAGCCACTATAGAGAACAGTGTGGAGATTCCTTAAAAAACTGGAAATAGAACTGCCTTATGATCCAGCAATCCCACTGCTGGGCATACACACTGAGGAAACCAGAAGGGAAAGAGACACGTGTACCCCAATGTTCATCGCAGCACTGTTTCTAATAGCCAGGACATGGAAGCAACCTAGATGTCCATCAGCAGATGAATGGATAAGAAAGCTGTGGTACATATACACAATGGAGTATTACTCCGCCATTAAAAAGAATAGAATGAATCAGTTCTAATGAGGTGGATGAAACTGGAGCCTATTATACAGAGTGAAGTAAGCCAGAAAGAAAAACACCAATACAGTATACTAACGCATATATATGGAACTTTGAAAGACGGTAACAATAACCCTGAGTACGAGACAGCAAAAGAGACACTGATGTATAGAAGAGTCTTATGGACTCTGTGGGAGAGGGAGAAGGTGGGAAGATTTGGGAGAATGGCATTGAAACATGTAAAATATCATGTATGAAAAGAGTTGCCAGTCCAGGTTTGATGCATGACACTGGATGCTTGGGGCTAGTGCACTGGGACGACCCAGAGGGATGCTATGGGGGGGGGAGGAGGGAGGAGGGTTCAGGATGGGGAGCACATGTATACCTGAGGCAGATTCATTTTGATATTTGGAAAAACTAATACAATTATGTAAAGTTTAAAAATAAAATAAAATTAAAAAAAAAATCCACAGGAGGCTTGACTCCCTTTAGGCCACTCAGTGGTCTCCAAGAAATACCCGTCGGGACTCGAGAGCAGAGCAGAGTCCTTTCCTTCCTCTCGAGATGAGGTCTGACTCCTCGGGTGCGTCTAAAATGCAACCCCGAGATCTCTGTCGCCCCTGGAGAGGAACATTAGGTCCTGGACACAAGCTTAGATGAGGTCTCTTTTGCCCTGAAGTGACTCGAGAGCAATCCCTAGCTCTCTCTCGCAACTCCAATGGAAGATTGGACTTCCCTGGGCCAACACAAGAGGAAGCCTGAATTCCCCATCGTAACTCGAGAATCCCGCCGAAACTCGAGAAAAACCACATGGTTACCCTGTCATCGCAAGATGAGGCCCTTGCCCGCTACAGCGTCTAAAGAGAAGTCCCAGGTTTCTTCTTCAAGTGTTTTCACACTTCAAGTGTGAAAACTTGGCACCCTTGATGCGATTCCAAAAGTTCCCCGACACCCTGGTCTCTCTCGAGGGGAACACCGAGGTTCCCGGTACGACTTCATCTGAGCCACTTCTCCCCTCCTGATTGCGACTGGAGGGTCGACTCCCGTGCTTTGTCTGGAAGGGGTTCCCAACCTTCCCAGCACACCTCAGGATGAGGCCGGTCTAACGAGAATATTTGAGACGTAGCTTCATGGGTGGTAACACATGCTGAAAGACCCCGATTCCCTGGTCCACTCTTGATAAGAACCCGATGCCCGGACACCTCTTGAAAGGCAACCCTGTGGAAGAAGGCACAACACGACGGGGCACTGACACCCTCGTGCATCGTCCGGAAAAACCCGCAGATTCCAAACACAGTTCGACAAGTTGCCTGTCACCCCGTGAATAACTCGAGAGGCAAGCGGAGTTCCATTCCTCCTTACAAGACGAGGCCTGACTCTCCTGTCCCAACTCTGCAGGGACCCTGCGATCAGAGTCAGAAATGGAGACGAACCCTGAGGTTCCTGCCTCCACTCGAGATGAGGCCCTCTTCTATTGCACCAAACCCAGTGGAGTCCCGAGAGGGCCCTCCCAACTCCAGGGTATCCTTGACTTCTCAGAGGCACACTGAGAAGCTCCCTGAGGCCACCGGCACTAGTCGAGGGAACCCAGGGTTTACTGCCGTGACCCAAGAAACACCTTGAAAGTCCTTCTTTAACGGTTCTTGAGGCCCGATACACCTTCCATGACTCTAGAGCAATGACGCGCTCCCCCTCACAATGCGCATGGAGACCTGACTTCCCAAGCGCCACATGAGAGGCTCCCTGAGCTCCCCGTAGTACCTCATGAGAAACCCCACACTGGCGCTGCAGCTCGAGAAAACCCACGAGACGCCCCCTTCATCGCGAGATGATGGCCTTCTTTTCCTGCATGGCCTGGAGAGCAATCACGAGTCCTCTCTCCAAACTCCACAGGAGGCTTGACTCCCTTTAGGCCACTCAGTGGGCTCCAAGAGATACCCGTCGCAACTCGAGAGGAGAGTGGAGTCCTTCGCTTCCCCTCGAGACAAGGACTGACTCCCCGGGTGCATCAGGAAAGCAACCCCGAGATCCCTGTCCCCCCTGGAGACGAACATTATGTCCTGGACACAAGCCTAGATAAGGTCTCTTTTGCCCTGCAGTAACTCAAGCGCAATCCCTAGCTCTCCCTCGCAACTCGAATGGAAGACTGGACTTCCCTGGGCCAACACAAGAGGAAGCCTGAATTTCCTGACCTAACTCGAGAATCCCGCCACAACTCGAGAAAAACGACGTGGTTAACCCGTCACCACAAGATGAGGCCCTTGCCAGCTACAGCATCTCAAGAGAAGTCTCACGTTCCGTCTTGAAGTTTGAAACGGTACTTAGCACCTTTGATGTGACTCCAAAACTTCCCCGACATCCCAGTTTTACTCGAGGGGAACATCGAGGTTCCCGGCACCACTTCATCTGAGCCCCTTCTCCCCTCCTGATCGGGACAAGAGGGTCGATTCACTTGCTTTGTCTGAAAGGGTTACCGACCTTCCTGGTGCACCTCAGGTTGAGGTCCGTCTCAAGAAGAAATTCGAGACGTAGGCTTGTGGGTGGTGCCACATGCCGAAAGACACTGATTTCCTGGTCTGCTCTTGATAAGAATCTGAAGGCTGGATACCTCTTCGAAGGCAACCCTGTGTATGAAGGCAAAAAACGAAGGGGAACTGACACCCCCATGCATCGTCCGGATAAAACCGCAGGTTCCACACACAGCTCGACAAGTGGCCTGTTATCCGGTGAACAACTCGAGAGTCCAGTGGAGTTCCATTCCTCCACACAAGACGAGGCCTGACTCTCCTGTCCTAACTCTGTAGGGACTCTGTGTTCAGAGTCAGAAATGGAGAGCAACCCTGAGGTTCCTGCTTCAAATCGAGATGAGGCCTTCTTCTGACAAGGTCCAGCCTCGGCTGGTCCAGGGTTTTCGAAGGGGAGACAGAGTAGGCGACCTATTGATTTATTTATCGAAGATATAAAGAGTAATAGAATGAGGATAGCTCAGTAGGAAAATTTAGTGGAGAAAAGAAGCTGAGTAGCTTGGTTTATGCGGAAAATCAGTATAACCCGTGACACCAGGTTAGCTCTGACCACGGAGGCCGCAGGCTCCCTCTCAAATAGCGAAAAGTGCCCCACCTTAGACACCTTCTCAAGTGGTCTTCGAAGCCCAGGCAAATAAATGGTCGCAGAGGATATCCGCGCTCCAGATGGACACTCATCTGAAAATTGAGGGGAAGAATGACATTAGGAGACTAAGCGTTGGCAATCAAGGCCCGTAGCTTTATTTTCAACAGGGGTTTTTATACCCTAAGTTACACATAGAGGATAATGGGGATGCAAAGACAGCAGCCTTTGATCCTTATCAAAAACCAGAGTTTCTGTCCTGCAAATGTATCGTATACAAATGGTTTAGGTGATTTACATCATCTTCTAGCCAGAAGACCTATTAACATTTTATGACTCTTGACAAAGACTTATCAACCGTAAGACTTATTTTCTCTAAGAGTAATTATTTTAAGGTTTGGCCCCATCTTTCGAAGATAAAATTGCATTCCTATAGGGCAGATGTGTAATGGGCTTACAACAAAGGAAATAATTTATTACCTTAAGGGTCTAAAGTTAGTAACACCAAGGCCACTACTTATTTCTTCTACATACCAACTATATTAATTAATACACATTCAAGGATACAATTCAGGGGACGTGGAAACTTGGCAACAAGCATTGGTTCATCAATGAAATCTTTTACTAGTTTTATTCTGACAGTTTCTAACTCTCTGAGAGGCTCTAAGCTATTTGAATATCTTAAGCTTCCCGTGCCTCTCGAGGCTCGGAGACTGTAAACAATTGTATGCATTGCTGTAGGAGACCGGGTAAATTTGTCAGGCGAGTTAGAGAGCCATCTGACGTGTTTGGATTTAAACACTCCTAATTGCCCAGGAACTTTATTAATTGGAGCTGTAAGTTAGCTCTTTGACAGAGAGAGTGAGATGGTGGTGGGGGACAGCCCCCAGTAAAGTCAGAGGGGAGAGCACAAAGCAATAAAGTAGGCAGACTCTGGTTTTGGGGGGTAGATGCTCAAGAATATCCGGGAGGACTCCCGAGGCTCGATCCCGCCTTTGTGTATGCCCAGCCTCCTTCCTCATGACCTTTGTCACGAGTGGAATGTCTCTCGCCAGCTCCCGGCATCTCCCCATTTTGTATTTCTTAAAACAGCCAGATGTAGCTCAGTCGCGGGCCTCTGAATACTCTGCCGAAGAATCCTGACAATACAAGGAAGAATGATTATGAGAAGCAGAATTAAAGCAGCCACCACAGCATAGCTAAAGACATTAGACAGAATATTCTTTCCTGAGATGTAGTTAGGGAAAGTATGGAAGAAATCATTTGCTGTTCCAGCAGCAGTAAAATCTAATCGGGAGTGCTCCATGGTTGCTATTTGATAGTGAAGTTTCCCTACGTCTCAACCAATGTCAGAGCTGTTCCAGATACCTGAAATATGGTTTTTAATCTTTTCCCATTCAAAATCTGTCTCATTTACTTTCAGGGGTGTTACACATATCCACCGATAGTCAGCATGACAAGACAATGCCATTTTCACCTTTAAAGCCTGCAATTCAGTCCCAATATGTATTACTGCTTCCTCTAGGGCGTCTACCCTCATTTCTAATTTTCTCTCTATAGCTTCCTGTGTTGCCAATGTTAAAGAAACATTTTTGGACATAGAATCAACATATTGAGCAGTATGTACTTGTTGAGTCAATGATATTGCTGCCACAGTAACAGAAGTGATTGCACTTATCAAAGCTGCTGTTCCCAAGATAAGTAAGCCCACAAACCGTCGTGTTTGCATTAAATCCTGTAGTTGTTGTAATACAGCAAGACCATAATTCAATAAGTGGTTACATCATAAGATAAGGTGGATGTTGTAGCATTACAAAGGAGCAAACATTATATTGAGGGCTTAAACAAGATGAACCAGGGAGCAGCTGTAGGCGTCAGCCCGGGGGAGCAGTGTCCCCAGCATCAGGAGGCAGAACGCGAGCGGCAGGCTGTGGGCCAAGGCGCCTATGGTGGCCGGAGGGGCAGGGTTCGTGGTTTAGGGCTAGCCGCCACCGCTTGGGCTCAGGGCGGTCCCCTCTCGCCGGTGGGGCCACGCTGGTCTGGACGGCACTCCGCGGGCGCGCTTTCCTCTCTGGCCCTCACTCGCTGCACAGACTTCTTTGCTCTAGGTCACGGGGTGCAGAGAGGTGGGTGCGAGGCGCTGCTGGTGGCGCGGAGGCGAGAGCTGGCTGGGGGAGGGGGAGCGAGCGAGTGCGCGCGCCGCGAACCTGGTCTTTGGGGAATGTGACATGACGAATTTGTCTGAGATCCAAACCGGAGAATCTGCATTCTGTAGAAATATACAAGCATACCCTCTCCCACAAGTTAGCAACACATCTGGCCTTTTTCACTCTCCCGTAAGGAGGCCTTTTTACTTGACCAGGGGCCGAGTCGTAGCCTGTAATTCAGGCATCTAGTGTCTCATCATTGTAGTCTGCCCCTGTGTGTTTACGTTTAAGTGATTAATTACAATTGGAACATAACTTCACTATTTGTCTAGCTGTTTCCCTATGGATATGTTAATTTAGGTCTAATGTTTAATTTAGGTCTCTGTATAAATTTAAGTAATAAATGTATAACCTCCTTATCTCATTTTGGTATACAGGTATACAGATATACCTAAATGCAAAATGCATTTATATATGTATTTATATATGGCAACAAGTATAAAGTTATTGACATATAATATATATAAATCAATATACTTGAATTAATCTTTATAATTAATATATTAATTAATATATATTACAACAATACAACACATACACAGCTAATACCAACCAACACAAACCAATATACTGTAATAATACATGTCACACATTTATAATTATACAGTATATAGAGCATATATCATCACAGCACATCAATCCATACCAATTAATATCAGCCACACACACATTATATTACTGCCATATATATTTAATTATACAGTATATATATGTGTGTGTGTATATAGTATACATATTAATTTATATACAAATTAATTAAGTATAGATCTATAAATAGAATTAGGTATACCTTTATTATATTTTATTTATACCCATACCTAATTAGGCAAACTGTAATTAGGCAAATACATTTATATTATGTATTTATAACAATATATAAAGTATTGTTAAATGTACCACCTGTACAGCATCTCCACCCCACATACCACTTTCTCTAATCCCACCAACTCATTTTCAGTATTATGTGTTGGCCAGGAGCTGGGCCAGTCTTTCCCAGCAATGTTAAGAGACGTCTGTTCCTGTGTCTAATAGCCCTGGCGTTTTATTCTCTTGAATTAAAAGATCTTTTAAAGGCCTTGGAACTGTAATTTCCTGCACCCAAAAGGCTAGATCACTAGATCCAAATGTTTTGTGGCTCTTAGATTGAGAAGTCAAGTTTTTCCTTGTCTGATAGTAAGGTAAAAGTAAAAGCTGTGTTACTCTTTGACCTTTATTAATTTGTACAGTTTTGATAGGCAGTGAGATCAAGACTTTAATTTCTCAATATCATCAGAATCTACTACACCATGCACCAGCGAAATTTCTTTTCTTTCTTTTAACTTTTTTTTAAAAGAAAGCGAGCTACGCCCCAGGACAAATCTTACAATGTCCTCAGATAGGGGGCCAGCCACTCCGGTTGGAATTGGAGTAAGCGGCACATCAGGGGTTAATATTGTTATTAAATCTCCTTGCCTTTTCGCTTTTCTCCTAGCCTGGGTGAGACCCCCCTGAGGGAGTTTTCTCCAAGGAGCACACTCTGCATATTGTGTACTAAAAGCTCCTTTGTTTAAAAAACTTTTTATCTTCCTCAGTCTTAGGCAACACTTTGGGAGGCTTTGGGGGCAAAGTGGGGAACTCCTGGGTCCTGGGAGGCACAATCGAAGGCGGTGGCAGTCGCCTTAAATCAGAAAGTGGTGGATAAGTTTTTTAAAGGTTTGCGCAGAGGGGGAGGGAGCTCGCCAGGGCTCTCGGCCGCAGCGTCCTGTAAGCCCTCTCCTTCCTCGGGAGGTAGACCACTTTCTCCCTCCTTTTTTTTTTTTCTTCAATGGCAGAAAATATGATCTGTGCAGTAAATGGAGACTCACCACCATCCACCTCTATAGCCTCCCCCATAGTCTATTTAACAGCCTCGTGACGGAGGTCCAGGACATTTCTAATCATATTCCACAGTCAATAAATATTTGTCTATTCTTAGATGCAGAGAAATCCATTTTTAATTTTTTTTTTAATTTTAGAGAATATTTTTATTTATTTTGTAACCTCTTTACCCTGGCTAAACTGCAGAGGGGACTAGAAAAGAAGCCTCAAGGTGAGGATCAAGTTCATCCTTGGGACTAGAGAAAATCCTTCTCCGGGAAACTCCTAGCAGTGGCCCTTTACCCCGACATGGAGGAGGAGGCATAGGGGGATGGGAGCGTCCCGAAGTTTTCCTCTTCTGTTCCGGAGATCCTTTAACTGTTTGGTAACTAAATCTTACGAACTGTCTGATCGGGGATGTTTCCCTCAACCTCCTAGGAGCGGATGGTCTGATTAGGGATGTTTTCTTAAACTTTTAGGAGCATCTTTAGCTCAAAAAATAAAAAATCCTCATCAGAATGGCATCGAGCTGCTGTTTCCTCTAAACCTTTTTCAAATTGAGGGGAGAGCTGATCTTTCTTTTCATCCCTATCTTTTACATGCTCATTGGCAGTCATAGCGGCCAGCCATTCATTTAGCTGTCGATAGCTAGGTATAGCCTCTTCATTTTCACTTTTCTTTATAACAGGTACCTTTTCAGATTTGCTTTTTTGTTTAACAGGTACTTTTCCAACTTTACTTTCCTCTTTAACAGGTACCTTTTCAAATTCATGAGCTGGATCTAAAACATCTCTAGTCATATTCCACAGAGGAAAGGTGTAAGTAGGGATTTTTTCCAAACCTTGCTGAGCACAATAAGCTCTTAGCTGTTTTCCTAGTTTTTTCAAGATATCGAGGTTAACAGTGCCTTGTTGTAGAAACCAAGGGCAGTGGTCTTGTACAAATGTAAAAAATGATTGAATGGAAGATTTTTTAACCTTGATTCTTCTTTTACTTAATAACTGTAAAATTACTCCTATAAAGAGCTGTCTTTCATTTGATTCAGTGTTGCCCATGTCAGAAACTTAAGGATAGTAAAAGATTTTGCTTTTAGCTATCTAAAGATTAGGCCTTTTTTGTCAGCCTTTTTAGAAACCGTTTTTTCTCTCTAACTCTTCAACACTTCCCACTCCTCTCGCCCTGTCTATTCTACAGGGGGATCTGCAGCCCCCTAAGTGGGATCCTATCTGTCCCCAAAACTGAACACTGGGGGGAATGGGGTTGGGGATTTACCTTCGAAATGCCTGTCTCGGGCGCCACCTGCAGAGGTCCAGCCCCAGCTGATCCAGGGTATTCGAAGGGAAGATGGAGTAGGCGACCTATTTATATATTTATTTATTCATCAAAGATATAAAGAGTAATAGAATGAGGATAGCTCAGTAGGAAAATTCAGTGGAGAAAAGCAGCTGAGTAGCTTGGTTTACGCGGAAAATCAATATAACCCGTGACACCAGGTTAGCTCTGACCACGGAGGCTGCAAGTGCCCTCTAGAATAGAGGAAGGTGCCCCACCTTAGACACCTTATCGAGTGGGTCTTCGAAGCCCAGGCAAATAAATGGTCGCAGAGGATATCCGCGCTCCAGATGGACACTCATCTGAAAATTGAGGGGAATAATGACATGGGGAGACCAAGCGTTGGCGAGCAAGGCCCGTAGCTTTATTTTCAACACAGGTTTTAATACCCTAAGTTACACATAGAGGATAATAGGGGATGCAAAGTCAGCAGTCTTTAATCCTTATCAAAAACCAGGGTTTCTTCTCTGCAGATTTATCATATAAAAATGGTTTAGATGATTTACATCATCTTCTGGCCAGAAGACCTATTAACATTTTATGACTCTTGACAAAGACTTATCAACCATAAGAGTTATTTTCTCTAAGAGTAATTGTTTAAGGTTTGGCGCCATGTTTCGAAGATAAAATTGCATTCCTATAGGGAGGATGTGTAATGGGTTTACAACAAAGAAAAGAATTTATTACCTTAAGGGTCTAAAGTTACCAACATCAAGGCCACTACTTATTTTTTCTACATACCAACTATATTAATTAGCACACATTCAAGGATACAATTCAGGGGATGTGGAAACTTGGCAAAAAGCATTGGTTCATCAATGAAATCTTTTACTAGTTTTATTCTGACAGTTTCTAACTCTCTGAGAGGCTCTAAACTATTTGAATATCTTAAACTTCCCGTGCGTCTCGAGGCTGGGAGACTGTACACAATCGTATGCATAGCTGTAGGAGACCGGGTAAACTTGTCAGGCGAGTTAGAAAACCATCTGAGGGGTTTGGATTTAAACACTCCTAATTGCCCAGGAACATTATTAGTTGGAGCTGTAAGTTAGCTCTTTGACAGAGAGAGTGAGATGGTGGTGGGGGACATCCCCAGTAATGTCAGAGGTGAGAGAACAAAGCAATAAAGAAGGCAGACTTTGGTTTTTGGGGGTAGATGCTGAAGAATATACGGGGGAACTCCCGGAGGCTCGATCCCGCCTTTGCGTATGCCGAGACTCTTTCCTCATGACATTTGTCACGAGTGGAATATCTCTCGCTGGCTCCCGGCAATCTTCCATTGCACCAAACGCAGTGGAGTCCCGAGAGGCCCCTCCCAACACCACAGTATCAGTGTCTTCTCAGAGGCACCCTGAGCAACTCCCTGAGGTCACCGGCACAAGTCGAGGGAACACAGGGTATCCTGCCGCAACCCGAGAAAGACCTCAAGAGTCCGTCTTCAACACGTCTTGAGGCCGGATTCCCCTACCATGACTCGAGAGCAATGACACGCTCCCCCTCGCCATGCGCATGGACACCTGACTTCCCTGGCGCCACATGAGAGGCTCCCTGAGCTCCCCGTCATACCTCGTGAGAAACCCCACACTGGCGCCACAGCTCGGGAAAACCCACGAGACGCCACCGTCATCGCGAGATTAGGGACATCTTTTCCTGCCTGACCTGGAGAGCAATCCCTGGTCCTTTCTCCAAACTTCACAGGAGGCTTTCCTCCCTTTAGGCCACTCAATGGGCTCCAAGAGATACCTGTCGCGACTTGAGAGGAGAGCAGAGTACTTTGTTTCCCCTCGAGATGAGGCCTTACCTTGGGTGAGTCTGGAATGCAACCCCGAGATCCCTGTTGCCCCTGGAGAGGAACATTATGTCCTGGACAAAAGCCTAGATGAGGTCTATTTTGCCCTACAGTGAATCGAGAGCAACACCCATCTCTCCCTCGCAATTCGAATGGAAGATTGGTCTTCACTGGGCCAACACAAGAGGAAGTCTGAATTTCCCGTTGTAACTCGAGAATCCCGCCGCAACTCTTAAAAACCACGTGGTTCCCCATTCATCGCAATATGAGGCCTTTGCCCGCTACAGAGTCTCAAGAGAAGTCCCATGTTTCGTCATAAAGTTCGAAATGCTACGTGGCACCCTTGATGCGACCCCAAAAGTTCCCCAATATACCGGTCTCAATCCAAGGGAACACCGAAGTTCCTGGCACCACTTCATTTGAGCCCCTTCTCCCCTCCTGATCATGGCAGGAAGGTCGATTCCCCTGCTTTGTCTAGAAGGGGTTCCCGACCTTCATGGCGCACCTCAGGATGAGGCCAGTCTCACGAAGAAATTCGAGACGTAGCCTCGTGTTGGTGCCACGTGCCGAAAGACCCCGATTTCTCGGTCTTGCTCTTGATAAGAACCCGATGCCCGGACACCTCTTCTAAGGCAACCCTGTGCATGAAGGCACTACACGAGGGGGCACTGGCAACCCTGTTCATCGTCCGGAAAATCCCACAGGATCCACATACAGCTCCACAACTGGCCTGTCACCCCTTAAACAATGAGAGAGGCAAGCGGAGCTCCCTTCCTCAGACAAGACGAGGCCTGAGTATCCAATCCCAACTCTGCAGGCACGCTTCGATCTGAGTCAGAAATGGAGAGGAAACCTGAGGTTCCTGCCTCAACCCGAGATGAGGCCCTCTTCCATTAAAACAAACCCAGTGGAGTCCCGAGAGGCCACTCCCATCTCCACAGTATCCCTGACTTCTCCTAGGCATTCTGAGAAGCTCCTTGAGGCCACCGGCAAACGTCGAGGGAAATAAGGGTTTCCTGCCACAACCGAAGAAAGACCTCGAGAGTCCTTCTTCAACGCGTCTTGAGGTCAGATTCCCCTACCATGGCTCGAGAGCAATAACGCGCTCCCCCTCGCCACGCACATGGAGACCTGACTTCCCTGGCGCCACATGAGAGGCTCCCTGAGCTCCCTGTCGTACCTCGTGTGAAACCCCACACTGGCGCCGCAGCTCGAGAAAACACACAAGACCCCTCCGTCATCGCGAGATGAGGGCCATCTTTTCCTGCATGGCCTGGAGAGCAGTCCCAAGTCCTCTCTCCAAACTTCACAGGAGGCTTGACTCCCTTTAGGCCACAAAGTGGGCTCCAAGAGGTGCCCGTCGCAACTCGAAAGGAGAGCAGAGTCCTTTGCTTCCCTTTGACACGAGGCCTGACTCCCTGGGTGAGTCTGGAATGCAAACCTGAGATCCCTGTGGCCCTTGGAGAGGAACATTAGGTCCTGGACACAAGCCTAGATGAGGTCTCCTTTGCCCTGCAGTGACTCGAGCGCAACCCCCAGCTCTCCCTCGCAACTCAAATGGATGATTGGTCTTCCCTGGCCCAACACAAGAGGAAGCCTGAAATCCCCGTCGTAACTCGAGAATCCCGCCGCAACTCGAGAAAAACCACGTGGCTCCCCCGTCATCGCAAGATGAGGCCCTTGGCCACTACAGCGTATCAAGAGAAGTCCCACGTTCCATCCTGAAGTACAAAACGGTACTTGGCACCCTTGATGCGACCCCCAAAGTTCCCTGACATACCGGTCTCACTCGAGGGAAACACCAAAGTTCATGGCACCACTTCCTGTGAGCCCCTTCACCCCTCCTGATCGCGACAGGAGGGTCGACTCCCATGCTTTGTCTGCAAGGGGTTCCCGACGTTCCCCGCAAACCTCCGGATGAGGCCAGTCTCATGAGGAAATTCGAAAAGTAGCCTCATGGTTGGTGCCACATGTTGAAAGATCCCGAATTCCCGGTCCACTCTAGATAAGAACCTGACGCCCGGACATCTCTTCGAAGGCAACCCTGTGGATGAAGGCACAACACGAAGGGACACTGACATCCCCATGCATCGTCTGGAAAAACCCGCTGATTCCACTCACAGCTCCAAATGTGGACTGTCACCCCGTGAACAACTCGAGAGGCAAGTGAAGTTGCATTCCTTCACACAAGACGAGGCCTTACCCTCCTGGCCCAACTCTTCAGGGACCCTGCGATCGGAGTCAGAAATGGAGAGGAACCCTGAGGTTCCTACCTCAACTAGAGAAGAGGCCCTCTTCCATTGAACCAAACTCAGTGGTGTCCCGAGAGGCCCCTCCCAACACCACAGTATCCCTGAATTCTCAGAGGCTCCCTGAGAAGCTACCTGAGGTCACTGGCACAAGTCGAGGGAACCCAGAGTTTCCTGAAGTAACCCGAGAAAGACTTGGATAGTCCTTTTTCAACGTCTCTTGATGCCCGATTCCCCTACCATGACTCCAGAGCAAGGACGTGCTCCCCTCGCCACAAGCAGGAAAACTGACTTCAATAGTACCACACAAGAGGCTCCCTGAGTACCCCATCATACCTCGTGAGAAAACCCACAGTGGCGCCGCAGTTCGAGAAAAACCACAAGATGCCCCCGTCAAGGAGAGATGGGGGCCTTCTTTTCCTGCCTGACCTGGAGAGCAATCCCTGGTCCTCTCTCCAAACTTCACAGGAGGATTGACTCCCTTTAGGCCACTCAGTTGGGTCCAAGAAATACCCGGTGCGACTCGAGAGGAGAGCGGAGTCCTTTGCTTCCCTGGAGACGAGGCCTGACTCCCCGGGTGAGTTTGGAATGCAACCCCGAGATCCATGTCACCCCTGGAGTGGAACATTATGTCCTAGACACAAGCCTAGATGAGGTCTATTTGGCCCTGCAGTGTCTCGAGAGCAATCCCCAGTTCTAACTCGCAATTCGAATGAAAACTGGACTTCCCTGGGCCAGTTGAACAGGAAGCCTGAAGTCCCCGTCATAATTCGAGAATCCCGCCGCAACTCAAGAAAAACCACGTGGTTCCCCCGTCATCGAAAGATGAGGCCCTTGCCCGCTACAGCGTCTCAAGAGAAGTCCCACGTTCCGTATTGAAGAGCGAAAAGTTACTTGGAACCCTTGATGCGACCCCAAAAGTTCCCCGACATACCAGTCTCACTTGAGGAGAACACCGAGGTTCCCGGCACCACTTCATCTGAGACTCTTCTCCCCTCTTGATTGCGACAGGAGGTTCGATTCCCCTGCTTTGTCTGGAAGGCATTCCCGACCTTCCTGGCGCATGATGAGGCCAGTCTCACGAGGAAATTTTAGACATAGCCTCGTGGGTGGTGCGGCATGCCAAAAGACCCCAATTCCCTGGTCCGCTCTTGATAAGAACCCGATGACAGAACCCAACTCGAAGGCAATCCTGTGGATCAAGGCACAACACGAAGGGGCAGTGACACCCCGGTGCATCGTCCAGAAAAACCCACAAGTTCCACATACAAATCGACAAGTGGCCTGTCACCCCATTAACAACGCGAGAGTCAAGCGGAGTTCCAGTCCTCCACACAAGACGAGGCCTGACTCTCCTGTCCCAACTCTGCAGGGACTCTGCGATCCGAGTCAGATCCGGCGCATTCGAAGCCAGGAGAGGAACCCTGAGGTTCCTGCCTCAACTTGTCATGAGGCCCTCTTCCATTGCACCAAACCCAGTGGAGTTCCGAGAGGCCCCTCCCAACTCCACAGTGACCCTGACTTCTCAGAGGCACGCTGAGAAGCTTCCTGAAGTCACTGGCACAAGTCGATGGAACCCAGGGTTTCCTGCTGCAACGCAGGAAAGACCTCGAGAGTCCTTCTTTAACACCTCTTCAGGCCCAATTCCCCTACCATGACTCGAGAACAATGACGGGCTCCCTCTCACCACGTGCATAGAGACCTGACTGCCCTGGCACCACGTGAGAGGCTCACTGAGCTCCCAGTCTTACTTCGTGAGAAACCCCACACTAGCGCCACAGCTCGAGAAAACCTACGAGACGCCCCAGTCATTGGGAGATGAGGGCCTTCATTTCATGCATTCCCTGGAGAGCAATCCCGTGTCCTCCCTCCAAACACCAAAGGAGGTTTGACTCCCTTTAAGCCACTCAGTGGGCTCCAAGACATACCCGTCCGACTCGAGAGGAGAGCAGAGTCCTTTGCTTCCCCTCGAGATGAGGGCTGACTCCAAGGTGAGTCTGGAATGCAACCCCGAGATTTCTGTCGAGCCTGGACATGAACATTAGGTCCTGCACACAAGCCTTGGTGGGGTCTCTTTTGCCTTCAGTGACTAGAGCGCACCTCCAGCTCTTCCTCGAATCTCGAATGGAAGATAAGAATTTTGTGGGCCAACACAAGAGGAAGCATGAATTCCCTGTGGTAACTCAAATATCCCACCGCAACTCGAGAAAAACCAAGTGGTTCCGCAGTCATTCCACGATGAGGCCCATGCCCGCTGGAGCACCCCAAGAGAAGTCCAACGTTCCATTGTGAAGAGCGAAACGGTACTTGGAACGCTTTATGCGACCCCAAAAGTTACCCGACATACCTGTCTCACTTGAGGGAAACACCGAGGTTCCCAGCAGCACTTCATCTGAGCCACTTCTCCCCTCCTGATCGCCACAGGAGGGTCGATTCCTCTGCTTTGTCTGGAAGAGTTTCATGAACTTCGCGGCACATTTCAGGATGAGGCCGGTTTCATGAGGAAATTCGAGACAACCCACGTGGGTGGTGCCAAATGCTGAACGACCCCGATATCCCGGTCCACTCTTCATAAGAACCCGATGCCCGGACACCTCTTCGAAGGCAACCCTGTGGATGAAGACACAAAACGAAGGGTCACTGACACCCCCATGCATCGTCTGGAAAAACCTGCAGATTCGACACACAGTTTGACAAGGGGCCTGAAACCCCATGAACAACTCGAGAGGCAAGCGGAGTTCCATTCCTCAGAAAAGACGTAGCCTGTCTCTCCTGTCCCAACTCTGCAGGGACCCTGATGTCGGAGTCCGAAACAGAGAGGAAGTCTGAGGTTCCTGCCTCCCCTCGAGATGAGCCCCTCTTCCATTGCGACAAACCCAGTGGAGTCCCGAGAGGCACCGCCAACTCCACAGTATCCCTCAACTCTCAGAGACACCCTGGGAAGTTCTCTAAGGTCCACGGCAGAAGTCGAGGGAAACGACTTTTTCCCGCCACAACCCGAGAAAGACCTCGAGAGTCCCTCTTCAACGCGTCTTGAGGCCCTAGTTCCCTCCCATTATCGAGAGCCACAACGCGCTCCTCCTCGCTACGCGCAGGGAGACCTGACTTCCCTGGCGCCGCACGAGAGGCTCCCTGAGATCCTCGCCGTGCCTCGCGAGAAACCCCCACGGGCGCCGCAGCTCGAGGAAACCCCTGAGACGCCCCCGTCCTCGCGATGTGAAGGGACTTCTTTTCCTGCATGGCCTGGAGAACAATCCCGAGCCCTCTCTCCAAAATGAAGAGGAGGCTTGACTCCACTGACGCCACTAGGGGGCTCCAAGATATCCGCGTCGCGACTCGGGAGGACAGCAGAGTCCTTTGCTTCCCCTCGAGACGAGGCCTGACACCCAGGGGGATCCTGGAATGCAACCCCGAGATCCCTGCCTTCCCTGGAGAGGAACATTAGGTCCTGGACACAAGCCTAGATGAGGTCTCTTTGGCCCTGCAATGACTCGAGCGCAACCCCCAGCTTTCCCTCGCCAATCGAATGGAAGACTGGGCTTCCCAGGGCCAACAGAGGAGGAAGCCTGTAATCCCCATCGTCACTCGAGAATCCCGGCGCAACTCGAGAAAAAACACGTGGTTCCAACGTCTTCGCAAGATGAGGCCCTTGCCCACTACAGCGTCTCAGGGGAAGTCCCATGTTCCGCCCTGAAGTGCGAAACAGTACCTGACACCCTTCGTGCGACCCCCAAAATCTCCCCGACATGCCGGGTACCCTCGAGGGAACACCGAGAGTCCCGGCACAGCTTCATCTGAGCCCGTTCTCCCCTCCTGATCACGACAGGAGAGTCGATTCCCCTGCGTGGTTCAGAAGGGGTTCCTGGCCTTCCCGGTGCACCTCAGGATGAGGCCGGTCTCACAGGGAAATTCGAGACGAGCCACGTGGGTGGTGCCACATGCCAAATGCCCCCGATTCCCCGGTCCGCTTTTGAGAAGGACCCGAGGCCCGGACCCCTCTTCGAAGGCAACCCTGTGGGTGAAGGCACAACACGAAGGGGCACTGACACCCCCGTGCATCATCCGGAAAGACCCGCGGGTTCCACACACAGCTCGACGAGGGGCCTGAGACCCCCTGAGCAACTCGAGAGGCCAGCGGGGTTCCCTTCCTCAGACAAGACGAGGCCTGACTCTCCTGTCCCAACTCTGCAGGGACCCTGCGGTCGGAGTCCGAAACGGAGAGGAAGCCTGAGGTTCCTGCCTCCCCTCGAGGTGAGGCCCTCTTCCGTTGCGCCAGACCCAGCGGAGTCCCGAGAGGCCCCGCCAACTTCACAGGATCCCTCGCCTCTCAGGGGCACCCTTGGAAGTTCCCTAAGATCCCCGGCAGAAGGCGAGGGAAACGAGGGTTTCCCGCCGCCACCCGAGAAAGAACTCGAGAGTCCTTCTTCAATGCGTCTCGAGGCCCTAGTCCCCTCCCGTGACTCGAGAGCCAGGACGCGCTCCCCCTCGCCACGCGCATGGAGACTTGACTTCCCTGGCGCCGCACGAGAGGCTCCCTGAGATCCTCGTCGTGCCTCGGGAGAAAACCCCCACGGGCGCCGCAGCTCGAGGAAACCCCTGAGACGCCCCCGTCCTGGCGAGCTGAGGGCCTTCTATTCCTGCATGGCCTGGAGAGCAATCCCGGGTCCTCTCTCCAAACTGAAGAGGAGGCTGGACTCCCTTGAGGCCACTCAGTGGGCTCCAAGAGATCCGCGTCGCCACTCGAGAGGAGAGCGGAGTCCTTGGCTTCCCCTCGAGACGAGGCCTGACTCCCCGAGGGAGCCTGAAATGCAACCCCGAGATTCCTGCCTTCCCTGGAGAGGAATATTAGTTCCAGGACACACGCCTTGATGAGGTCTCTTTGGCCCTGCAGTGACTCGAGCGCTACCCCCAGATTTCCCTCGCTACTTGAATGGGAGATGGGGCTTCCCTAGGCCAACCCAAGAGGAAGCCTGAAATCCTCGTCGAAACTCGAGAATCCTGCCGCAACTCGAGAAAAACGAGGTGGTTTCAACGTCTTCGCAAGATGAGGCCCTTGCCCGGTACGGCGTCTCAAGGGAAGTCCCATGTTCCGTCGTGAAGTGAGACACGGTACCTGACACCCTTCATGCGACATCCAAAAGTTCCCCGACATGCTGGGTTCCCTTGAGGGGAACACCGAGAGTCCCAGCACCACTTCCTCTGAGCACCTACTCCTCTCCTGTTCGCGACAGGAGAGTTGATTCCCCTGCGTGGTCTGGAAGGGGTTCCCGGCCTGCACGGCGCCCCTCAGGATGAGGCCGGCCTCGTGAGGAAATTCGAGACAAGCCCCGTGGCTGGTGCCCCATGTTGAACGACCCTGATTTCCCGGTCCGCAGTTGAGGAGAACCCGATGTCCGGACGCCTCTTCGAAGGCCACCCAGTGAGTGAAGGAACAACACGAAGGGGCACTGACACTCCCGTGCATCGTCCGGAAACACCCGCGGTTTCCACACACAGCTCCACGAGGGGACTGAGACTCCCTGAGCAACTCGAGAGGCAAGCGGAGTTCCCTTCCTCAGACAAGACGAGGCCTGACTCTCCTGCCCCAACGCTGCAGGGACACTGCTGTCGGAGTACGAAACGGAGAGGAAGCCTGCGGTCCTGTCTCCCCTCGAGATGAGGGCCTCTTCGATTGCGCCAAACCCAGAGGAGTCCCGAGATGGCCCACCAACTCCACAGCATCCCTCACCTCTAAGAGGAACCCTGGGAAGTTCCCTCAGGTCACCGGGAGAAGTCGAGGGAAACGAGGGTTTCCCGCTGCAAGCCGAGAAAGACCTCGTGAGACCTTCTTCTACACGCCTTGATGCCCTAGTCCCCTCCCAGGACTCGAGAACAATGACGCGCTCCCCCTCGCCACGCTCATGGAGACCTGACTTCC
Organism: Bubalus kerabau; assembly: GCF_029407905.1. NCBI lineage: Eukaryota > Metazoa > Chordata > Mammalia > Artiodactyla > Bovidae > Bubalus > Bubalus kerabau. The sequence continues at coordinate 508,189 of NW_026577890.1, read as the reverse complement.
CTGGCGCCGCACGAGAGGCTCCCTGACAACCTCGTCATGCCTCGTGAGAAAAGCCCCACGGACGCCGCAGCTCGAGGAAACCCCTGAGAAGCCCCCGTCCTCGCGAGGTGAGGGCCTTCTTTTCCTGCCTTTCCTGGAGAGCAATCCCGAGTCCTCTCTCCAAACTGAAGATTAGGCTTGACTCCCTTGAGGCCACTCAGAGGGCTCCATGAGATCCGCGTCGTGGCTCAAGAGAAGAGCGGAGTCCTTTGCTTCCCCTCGAGGCGAGGCCTGACTCCACGGGGGACTCTTGAGTGCAACCCCGGGATCCCTGTCTTCCCTTGAGAGTACTACTAGGTCCTGGACACACGCCTAGATGAGGTCTCTTGGGCCCTGCAGTGACTCGAGCGCAACCCCCAGCTTTCCCTAGCAACTCGACTGGAAGGTGGGGCTTCCCAGGGCCAACACAAGAGGAAGCCTGAAATCCCCGTCGTAACTCGAGAATCCCGCCGCAACTCGAGAAAAACCACGTGGTCCCAACGTCTTAGCAAGATGGGGCCCTTGCCCGCTACGGCGTCTCAAGGGAAGTCTCACGTTCCGTCCTGAGTAGCGAAACGGTACCTGACACCCTTCATGCGACCACCAAAATTTCCCAGACATGCCGGGTTCCCTCGAGGGGAACACCGAGGGTCCTGGCACCCCTTCATCTGAGCCCCTTCTCCCCTCCTCATCACGACAGGAGAGTCGATTCCCCTGCGTATTCTGGAAGGGGTTCCCGGCTTTCCCGGCACACCTCAGGATGAGGCCGGCCTCCCGAGGAAATTCGAGACGAGCCCCGTGGGTTGTGCCACATGCCGAACGACCCCGATTTCCCAGTCCGCTCTGGATAAGAACCCGATGCCCGGACACCTCTTCGAAGGCAACCCTGTGGGTGAAGTTACCATTCGAAGGGGCACTGACACCCCCGTGCGTCGTCCGGAAAAACCCGCGGTTTCCACACACAGCTTGACGAGGTGCGTGAGACACCCTGAGCAATTCGAGAGGCAAGCAGAGTTCCCTTCCTCAGACAAGACGAGGCCTGACTCTCCTGTCCCAACTCTGCAGGGACCCTGTGGTTGGAGTCCGAAAAGGAGAGGAAGCCTATGTTTCCTGTCTCCCCTCGAGATGAGGCCCTCTTCCATTGCGCCAAGCCCAGCGGAGTCCCGAGAGGCCCCGCCAACTCCACAGCATCCCTCACCTATCAGAGGCACCATGGGAAGTTCCCTCAGGTCCCCGGCAGAAGTCGAGGGAAACGAGGCTTTCCCGCCGCAACCACAGAAAGACCTCGAGTGTCCTTCTTCAACGCCTCTGGAGGCCCTAGTCCTCTCCCATGACTGGAGAGCCATGACGCGCTCCCCCTCGCCACGTGCACAGAGACCTGACTTCCCTGGCACCGCACGAGAGGCTCCCTGAGATCCTCGTCTTGCCTCGTGAGAAAACCCCCACGGGCGCCGCAGCTCGAGGAAACCCCTGAGAAGCCCCCATCCTCGCGAGGTGAGGGCCTTCTTTTCCTGCCTGACCCAGAGCGCAATCCCGAGTCCTCTCTCCAAACTGAAGAGAAGGCCTGACTCCCTTGAGGCCACTCAGTGGGCTCCAAGAGATCTGCGTCGCGACTTGAGAGGAGAGCGGCATCCTTGGCTTGCCCTCGAGGCGAGGCCTGACTCCCCGGGGGAGTCTGGAACGCCACCCTGAGATCCCTGTCTTCCCTTGAGAGGAACGTTAAGTCCCGGACACAGGCCTAGATGAGGTCTCTTTGGCCCTGCAGTGACTCGAGTGCAACCCTCAGCTTTCCCTCGCAACTCGAATGGAAGATTAGGCTTCCTGGGGCCAACACAAGAGGAAGCCTGAAATCCACTTCGTAACTCGAGAATCCCGCCGCAACTCGAGAAAATCCACATGGTCCCAACGTCTTCGCAAGATGAGGCCCTTGCCCGCTACGGCGTCTCAAGGGAAGTCCCAGGTTCTGTCCTGAAGTGCGAAACGGTACCTGACTCCTTTCATGCAACCCCCAAAAGTCCCCCACACGCCGGTTTCCCTCGAGGGTAACACCGAGGGTTCCATCCCCACTTCATCTGAGCCCCTTCTCCCCTCCTGATGGCGACAGGAGAGTCAATCCCCCTGCATTGTCTGGAAGGGTCCCCAGCCTTCCCAGCACAACTCAGGATGAAGCTGGCCTCACTAGGAGATTTGAGACTAGCCCCGTGGGTGGTCCCACATGCCGAAAGACCCCGATTTCCCTGTCCACTCTTGAAAAGAACCCGAGGCCCGGACACCTCTTCGAAGGCAACCCAGTGGGTGAAGGCACAACACGAAGGGGCACTGTCACCGTCGTGCATTTCCGGAAACACCCGCAGGTTCCACACACAGCTCAACAAGGGGCCTGAGACCCCCTGAGCACCTCAAGAGGCAAGCGGAGTTCCCTTCCTCAGACAAGACGATTCCTGACTCTCCTGTCCCAACTCTGCAGGGACCCTGCGGTCGGAGTCTGAAACGGAGAGGAAGCCTGAGGTTCCTGCCTTCCCTGGAGATGAGGCCCTCTTCCATTGCGCCAAACCCAGCGGAGTCCTGAGAGGCCCCGCCAACTCCACAGCATCCCTCATCTGTCAGAAGCACACTGGGAAGTTCCCTAAGGTCACCGGTAAACTTTTATTGCACAAGGTCCCCATGAAAAGGCCAACGCAGCAGGACAGCCACAGATTCTGTCTGCCATTAAAGGGCAGTAAGGTGCCCTCCCCCCTTCTTTGCTGCCTCGGCGGCCACCAGCGTGCAATTCGCGTACCCTTCCCTTTCCCGTCCTAGCAGGTGCTCCAGGGCCCGCTGGCCTACAAAGTGCCAGAAGCAGGGCTGGGCCAGCCGGCCAGAATTCAGGGTTCTGTCCCTTGGACTTCCAGCGGACACTAGGCTGCTTGGGAAAACCGCGCAGACTCTGAGGTTTTTCAGCAGAGGGGTGGAGCGGTAAAGGCCTTGACCCCAAAGACGAGGCCTTTCTGCGACCGCCAGGTTGGGGAGCTCTGAGACTGTGCCAACACAGGGCGGAATACATGGTTCCCTGCTCCACGCAGTCCCCGTTCCCTTACCTGTGTTCCGCACCCCTCCGCTGTGGCCAATGGATGCCGATCCTTGGGGATCCAGGAGTTCACGAAATGGGCATTCCCAGCCGCAATGGCGACCCCCAACAGCACATCTGGAAAGCCCTCCCCCACCCCCGCCAGGAGCCGACCCCCACTGCGAATGGAACCCCACCCCGCCCCGCACCGCCAGGTTTTGCCCCGGCCCTGCCGGGCTCCCGGTGGGTTTCCAGCAATATTGGCGACCCCCGGGAGCACAACAGGGACCGACCCCCCACCCACAGTGAGCGGAATCTCGACCTGTGCAGCCCAGGTTTACCCCACCCTGGCTGCGCTCCCGGCGCGTTTCCAGCTGCAGTGGCCATCTCCGAGAGCACAACTGGGAAGCCCTCCCCTACCCCCGTCAGGAGCCGACACCCGCCCTGCACCACCCGGGTTCGCCCCGCCCCTGCCACGCTCCAGGGGCGCTGCCCACCTTCACCAGTGGCTCTCGGTGAGCCCCGTCCCCACGCCCGGTTCCAGGAGAGGCTCTCGGACCTCGCTGCTGCCGCCAGGTCAAACATGAGGACAATACATACACCCCACAGAGACAATCCAAGCTGTCTGTGATTTAGGGATAAAACGAGGACTACAGAAAGGCAAGATGACCTGACCTAGGAGGGCCATGATATTCTATAGAACCAGACAAAGTTGGTTACCAAGGAAACTTTTTTCCTTGGAACCCGGAAAGCTGGTTCTTTGCATATGCAATGACCAACAATTAGCTTGTTACCCAAGCCTGCCTTACTGCCACCCCCATCCCCCCACTCCCCAGAAGACTGGCTCAAAGAAATATTTTAAATCTCAGGCGGAAACCTGGAAGATGTCTTGTCTGTCTGTTTGGATTAAGGTATGTGTCAGTGTGAGCCTTGTGTTTTTTGATAATATTGCTCAAGTTCTGAGTTCTGATTTCAATGGTCTCAAGACAAGGCAGCCCTTCCAAATCAAACTGCTGGAAATACAAGAAAACATTGACCTAAATGAATGTCAGAGTCCCGTGAACTGGGAACTAGTCAATATTAAATATCTAGTATTTTTGGTTTTGCTCCTCCATTATAGACATGTCTAAGAGTCAACAACATTAAGCACAACATGTTCATAGTGCCTAGGTTTCTTTTGAGGTAAAAATTGCTCTATTAGTATATCTGTCACAAGCTTGTCAGCAAGAAACTACCTCGAAACGACAACAACAAAAGTAAAAAATGTAAATGTGATATGAGCTTTTAGACAAACTCTTTACAATAATTATACTCTAAAATATCTGCCTCTCATAGTATTGATTGAAGGCAGAGGAGAAGGGGATGACAGAGGATAAGATGGTTGGATGGCATCACTGACTCGATGGACATGAGTTTGAGCAAGCCCCTGGAGCTGGTGACGGACACGGAAGCCTGGCGTCCTTCAGGCCACGGGGTCACAAAGAGTCAGACACGACTGAGCAACTGAACTGAACTGAACTAACAAACGTTTCTCCAGGTGTTTTGGTTACCCGAGTTTCTATCCTTGTGACGACAGTGTATTGAATAGCTAGGTCATTTCCAAATAAATGAAAGTTCTGAAACATTCACGACTTGAAAGGACCTCCCTTTTACACAGAAACAAAAGAGATTTTTGACTCTCCATGAATAGTGTCTGGCACCATCCTGACATGTTAAATGTAAGAAAGCAATTGTTTTGTTTTGTTTTGTTCTGTTCTTGGGGGTGGGGGGAGGGGGGCGGGCTATAGCCAATGCCAATATAAAAGTCAGTTCTTGGTTGCTGAAGGGAAATGTATGACTTGTTATTACAAGAAAGTATGTGGAATGCAATGGCACTTGAGGAAGGAAAACAAAGTAGTTCTGTCTTACAGGTGGCCGTTTCAGGATGGGAGAAGCAAAGGAATGGGTACAGAACGGGATAAGGAGGTTGTAGGGAAAGTGGACCCCCAGAAAAGAGTTCTGCGCCTAGCACAAGTTTTCTTGAGATGTCGAAATGTCTTTGCTAATGGAGTTTTAGTTTCTTTACCTCTTAAGTGATCTCTTCTAGGTTGACCTAGAACAGAAATCTTTTGTTAGCTTTGGCTAAGTGGAGAAGTAGTGTTTCACGGTGACATATGTGATCCTTCCTGACTGTTTGCAGCCCTTTTGATATCGATGCACTGCTTCTGCTGCTGCTGCCGCCGCTGCTGCTGCTAAGTCGTTTCAGTCGTGTCCGACTCTGTGCGACCCCATAGACGGCAGCCCACCAGGCCCCGCAGTCCCTGGGGTTCTCTAGGCAAGAACACTGGAGTGGGTTGCCATTTCCTCCTCCCATGCATGAAAGTGAAAAGTGAACGTGAAGTCGCTCAGTGGTGTCCGACTCTTAGCGACCCCATGGACTGCAGCCTACCAGGCTCCTCCATCAATGGGATTTTCCACGCAAGAGTACTGGAGTGGGGTGCCATTGCCTTCTCCCATATCTATGCACAAGCCTGCCTAAATCATTGACTTCCAGCTAGCTTTGGGATGCCAATGACCATCCACCCTTACAAGGCAACAGAGAAGAGAAAAACACTTACCACAGGAGGTCCTGGTAAGGAACGAGGAACTAACAAGCTCCCGCCAACCAGGATTCTGCAGAGGTCAACAAGAGGTCAGTAAGAGATGGAAGACTGCAGTCCAGAGGTCCTAGCAACTTCCATCTTGCAGCAGAGACCTAGCATAGTCAAAACGAATTCAATGTTGCAAAAAATAAGTAAACAAATAAAGGACAGAAGTTCTTTGAACACATGACTGAGATTAGGGGTGAGGCAGTACATGTACAGTGCCCGGAAAATCTTAAAGTATGAGAAAGGAAAGAAATTAAAGACAACTATCAAGCTGTCCAAACTGATAAAAACGAAAGATTACACGTTTTTTTCTGTATATATTACCAGATAATAATCTGAAAAGGAATTAAAAAAAATTCCCTTTCAATAATGTCAACATGAATACAACACTTTGCCATGGATGTAACGAGGATGACAAGACTGGCACACTGGAACTTATACACCCTGGCTGAAAACTATCCTGAATACATGGACAGGTATTCCATAACAATGGAAAGACTTAAGATGGCAATACCATGGAATGCATCTTCAATCTGAAATGAAGATTTGATATGATTTGATCGCTCAGAGCTTTTGTGTCATCAATTGTTATTAAAGTATAAATGAGATAGAGAAAACTGCTGACTTAGACTTGAGGCGGGGTGTACGCCCTGCTGGTCTCTAGCCAGATATTCTACAGGCACTAGCAGTCAGCTAAGGAAAGAAAGGCACTGTCTCAGGGAATGGCACCAGGCCCCTCCCCCACGACATGCCTTGAGGTCACATTGGCAGCAGGTGAGTCATCCTGGGCCAAAAACTGATTGACATGAATCTTGAAGAAAGGCAGTATTCCAGGCAAATATATCATTTCCTTAACATAGATTAGGAGAACAAGGTACGAGGAAAACATACTGTTTTGTTCAAGTCGCTTCTGAGCCTACTGGGGGAACCGACCTGAAGCCAGAGTCCAGCAGATATACATAGGATATTTACATCGCTTAAGACAAACATTTCCTCAGGAACAAATGCATTGCTTAGCTCAAGGTTTGTCTGCGAAATTCTTACACATCAGGAGATGGCTCTGAGCTGGGTTTCTACACACAAGAACATGAATGCAAAGGACAAGCCTGCACAGCCCATCTGCCCCCCTCCCCCACAGCCAGCAGCATTTCCAAGTGACCTCCTAAGGCCTTCCCCAAAATACAGGGGCACCTCTGGGTTTCCTGTTTCAAGCACTTCGAACACTTTTCTTAAAAAAAAAAAAAATCCTGCACACTTCTTGATAGAATGCCACAGTGCAAGGAAAACAGGCCTTCAATACTTAAACCTCCCTGTGCCAAACACTTGGGGCTTGGTTCTGTTTTGTTTTGTTTTTTAATTACACCACCACATAATTTAAACTTTTTACAATTTCTAATTATTCAGTACCAAAACACCAAACTTTTATTGCACAAGGTCCCCATGAAAAGGCCCACGCATCAGGACAGCCACAGATTCTGCCATGAAAGGGCAGCAAGGTGCCCTCCCCCCTTCTTTGCTGCCTGGGCGGCCACCAGGGTTTGAAATCCATGCACCCTACTAAGTTTCTAGTGTGCAATCCGTGGACCCTTCCCTTTCCCATCCCAGCAGGTGCTCAAGGGCCCGCTGGCTTACAAAGTGCCAGAAGCAGGGCTGGGCCAGCCGGCCAGAGTTCAGTGTTCTGTCCCTTGGACTTCCAGGGGACACTAGGCTGCTTGGGAAAACCGTGCAGACTGAGATTTTTCAGCAAAGGGGTGGAGCGGTAAAGGCCTTGACACCAAGGGCGAGGCCTTTCTGCGACCGCCAGGTTGGGGAGCTCCGAGAATGTGCCAACAGAGGGCGGAATACTTGGTTCCCTGCTCCAAGCAGTCCCAGTTCCCTGACCTGTGGCCCGCAGCCCTCCGCTGCACGCACTAGATGTGGATCCTTGGGGACACAGGAGCGTAGGAAATGGGCGTTCCTAGCCGCAGTGGCGACCCCCGAGAGCACAACTGGGACCGAACCCCCACCCACAGCCATCTAAATCTCGACCCGCACAGCCCAGGTTTACCCCGCCCCGGGTGCGCTCCCGGCGCGTTTCCAGCCGCAGTGGCCACCACCGAGAGCACAACTGGGAAGCCCTCCCCCACCCCCGCCAGGAGCCGAACCCCGCCCCGCGCCACCCGGGTTCACCCCGCCCCTGCCGCACTCCCAGCGCGTTTCCAGCTGCAGTGGGGACCCCCGAGAGCACAACTGTTACCGCCCCCCACCCCCTCCCGACCAGAACCCCGACCCGCGCCGCCCGGGATCGCCCCGCCCCTGGCGCGCTCCCGGGGCGTTGCCCACTTCCACCAGGGGCTCCTGGTGAGCCCCGTCCCCACGCCCGGTTCCAGGAGAGGATCTCGGACCTCGCTACTGCCGCCAGGTCAAACACGAGGACAATACATCCACCCCACAGAGACAATCCAAGCTGTCTATGATTTAGGGTTCAAACGAGGACTACAGAAAGGAAAGATGTCCTGACCTAGGAGGGCCATGAGAGTCTATAGATCCAAACAAAATTGGGTACCAAGGAAACTTTTTTCCTTGGAACCCGGAAAGCTGGTTCTTTGCATAGGCAATGACCAACAATTAGCTTGTTACCCAAGCCTGCCTCGCTGCCACCCCAACTCCCCCCCCCACACTTCCCAGGAAAACGGCTCAAAGAAATATTTTAAATCTCAGGCGGAAAACTGGAAGATGTCTTGTCTGTCTGTCTGGATTAAGGTATGTGTCAGTGTGAGCCTTGTGTTTTTTGATAATATTGCTCAAGTTCTGAGTTCTGATTTCAATGGTCTCAAGACAAGGCAGCCCTTCCAAATCAAACTGCTGGAAATACAAGAAAACATTGACCTAAATGAATGTCAGAGTCCCGTGAACTGGGAACTAGTCAATATTAAATATCTAGTATTTTTGGTTTTGCTCCTCCACTATAGACATGTCTAAGAGTCAACAACATTAAGCACAACATGTTCATAGTGCCTAGGTTTCTTTTGAGGTAAAAATTGCTCTATTGTTATATGTGTCACAAGCTTGTCAGCAAGAAAGTACCTGGAAACAGCAACAACCAATGTAAAATATGTAAATGTGATATGAGCTTTTAGATAAACTCTTAACAATAATTATACTCTAAAATATCCGCCTCTCATAGTCTTGATTGAAGGCAGAGGAGAAGGGGATGACAGAGGATAAGATGGTTGGATGGCATCACTGACTCGATGGACATGAGTTTGAGCAAGCCCCTGGAGTTGGTGATGGACACGGAAGCCTGGCGTCCTGCAGGCCACGGGGTCACAAAGAGTCAGACTCGACTGAGCAACTGAACTGAACTGAACTTACAATCGTTCCTCCAGGTGTTTTGGTTACCTGAGTTTCTATCCTGGTGCTAAACTAAGTGACGACAGTGTATTGAATAGCTAGGTCACTTCCAAATAAATGAAACTTCTGAAACATTCACGACTTGAAAGGACCTCCCTTTTACACAGAAACAAAAGAGATTTTTGACTCTGCATGAATAGTGACTGGCACCATCCGAACATATTAAATGTAAGAAAGCAATTTTTTTTGTTTTGTTTTGTTTTGTTCTGTTCTTGCAGGAAGCGGTGTGGGCGCTATTATCACTGATAGGTATGCTCACCAATCTATCAAATGCCAATATAAGAGTCAGTTCTTGGTTGCTGAAGGGAAATGTATGACTTGTTATTACAAGAATGTATGGAATGCAATCACACTTTAAGAAGGAAAACGAAGTAGTTCTGTCTTACAGGTGGCATTTTCAGGACGGGAGAAGCAAAGGAATGGGTACAGAATGGGATAAGGAGGTTGTAGGGAAAGTAGGCCCCCAGAAAAGAGTTCTGTGCCTAGCACAAGTTTTCTTGAGATGTTGAACTGCCTTTGCTAATGGAGTTTAAGTTTCTTTACCTCTTAAGTGATCTCTTCTAGGTTGACCTAGAACAGAAATCTTTTGTTAGCTTTGGCTAAGAGGAGAAGTATTGTTTCACGGTGACATATGTGATCCTACCTGACTGTTCTCATCCCCTTTGATATCTATGCACTGCTGCTGCTGCTGCTGCAGCTGCTAAGTGGTTCAGTTGAGGCCGACCCTGTGCCACGCCATAGATGGCAGCCCACCAGGCCCCGCAGTCCCTGGGGTTCTCTAGGCAAGAACACTGGAGTGGGTTGCCATTTCCTCCTCCTATGCATGGAAGTGAAAAGTGAAAATGAAGTCGCTCAGTGGTGTCCGACTCTTAGCCACCCCATGGACTGCAGCCTACCAGGCTCCTCCGTCCTTGGGATTTTCCAGGAGTGGGGTGCCATTGCCTTCTCCCATATCTGTGCACAAGCCTGCCTAAATAATTGACTTCTAGCCAACTTTGGGATGCCCATGACCACCCACCCTTACCAGGCAACAGAGAAGAGAAAAACACTTACCACAGGAGGTTCTGATAAGGAACAAGGAACTAACAAGCTCCCACCTACCAGGAATCTGCAGAGGTCAACAAGAGGTCAGCAAGAGATGAGAGACTGCAGTCCAGAGGTCCTAGCTACTTCCATCTAGCAACAAACACCCAGCATAGTCAAAACGATTTCAATGTTAAAGAATAAATAAATAAATAAATAAAAGGACAGAAGTTCTTTGAACACATGTCTGAATTTAGGGGTGAGGCATTACATATGTGTCCCAGGATAATCTTAAAGTGTCAGAAAGTAAAGAAATTAAAGACAACTATCAAGCTGTCCAAACTGATAAAAATGAATGATTACACAGTTTTATCTGTATACATTAGCAGATAATAATCTGAAAAGGAATTTTAAAAAATTCCCTTTCAATAATATCAACATGAATAAAACACTTTGCCATGGATGTAACGAGGATGACAAGACTGGCACACTGGAAATTATACACCCTGGCTGAAAACTATCCTGAATACATGGACAGATATTCCATAACGATGGAAAGACTTAAGATGGCAATACCATGGAATGCATCTTCAATCTGAAATGAAGATTTGATATGATTTGATCGCTCAGAGCTTTTGTGTCATCAAGTGTTATTAAAGTATTAAAGAGATAGAGAAAGCTGCTGACTTAGACTTGAGGCGGGGTGGGGGGGTAGTAAGAGTACCCCCTGCTGGTCTTTAGCCAGATATTCTACAGGCACTAGCAGTCAGCTAAGGAAAGAAAGGAACTGTTTCAGGGAATGGCACCAGGCCCCTCCCCCACGACATGCATTGAGATAATATTGGCAGCAGGTGAGTCATCCCGGGCCAAAACTTGATTGACATGAATCTTGAAGAAAGGCAGTATTGCAGGCAAATATATCATTTCCTTAACATAGATAAGGAGAACAAGCTAGGAGGAAAACATGCTGTTTTGTTCAAATCGCTTCTGAGCCTTTTGGGGGAACCGACCTGAAGCCAGAGTCTAGCGGAAATACATAGGATACTTACATCGCTTAAGACAAACATTTTCTTAGGAAAAAATGCATTGCTTAGCTCAAGGTTTGTCTGCGAAATTCTTACACATCAGGAGATGGCTCCGAGCTGGGTTTCCACACACAAGAACATCCATGCAAAGGACAAGCCTGCACAACCCATCTGCCGCCCTCCCGCACATCCAGCAGCATTTCCAAGTGACCTCCTAAGGCCTTCCCCAAAATACAGGGGCACCTCTGGGTTTCCTGTTTCCCTCACTTCGAACACTTTTCTTAAAAAAAAAAAAAATCCTGCACACTTCTTGATAGAATGCCACAGTGCAAGGAATACAGTCCTTCAATATTTAAACCTCCATTTGCAAAACACTTGGAGCTTGGTTTTGTTTTGTTTTGTTTTTTAATTACACCACCACATAATTTAAAGCTTTTACACGTTCTAATTATTCAGTTCCAAAACACCAAACTTTTATTGCACAGGGTCCTCATGAAAAGGCCCACGCAGCTGGACAACCACAGATTCTGCCATGAAAGGGCAGCAAGGTGCCCTCCCCACTTCTTTGCTGCCTGGGCGGCCACCAGGGTTTGAAATCCATGCACCCTACTAAGTTTCTAGGGTGCAATCCGTGGACCCTTCCCTTTCCCATCCCAGCAGGTGCTCAAGGGCCCGCTGGCTTACAAAGTGCCAGAAGCAGGGCTGGGCCAGCCGGCCAGAGTTCAGTGTTCTGTCCCTTGGACTTCCAGCAGACAGTAGGCTGCTTGGAAGAACCGCACAGACTCGGAGATTTTTCAGCAGAGGGGTGTAGCGGTAAAGGCCTTGACCCCAAAGGCAAGGCCTTTCTGCGACCGCCAGGTTGGGGAGCTCCGAGAATGTGTCAACAGACGGCGGAATACTTGGTTCCCTGCTCCACGCAGTCCCAGTTCCCTTACCTGTGGTCCGCAGCCCTCCACTGCACCCACGGGATGGCGATCCTTGGGGACCCAGGAGCGGACAAAATGGGCGTTCCCAGCCGCAGTTGCAACCCCCGAGAGCGCAACTGGGAACCCCTCCCCATCCCCCCCATGAGCCGACCCCCGCCCCGCGCCCCCAGGGTTAGCCCCGCCCCTGCCGCGCTCCCGGCGCGTTCCCAGCCGCAGTGGTGACCCCCGGGAGCACAACTGGGACCGACCCCCACCCAAAGCCATCGGAATCTCGACCCGCGCAGCCCGGGTTTACCCAGTCCCGGGTGCACTCCCGGCGCGTTTTCAGCCTCAGTGTCCACCTCCGAGAGCACAACTGGGAAGCCCGCCCCCACCCCCGCCAGAAGCCGACCCCCGCCCCACACCGCCCGCGTTCGCCCCGCCCCTGCACGGTCCAGGTACCTTCCCAACTTCTAGCGTTCACGCCCGGGTAGGAGCAGGATGTAGGAGTATGGGAGATGTGTCTGGAGCCTGACAGCCTCAGCTCCGCTCTGGCCTGCCCTTTGGACCTAGGAGCCAGGCCAACTTGCAGAGGGCTTAGGGCCCCATTGTATGCAAACTACCAAGGCCTACCGCAAGGAGAGCTCTGTCCGAGGGAAGGGAAGCGCCCCAGGCTGCATTCCCAAGCTGTTGTTTAGCCGCCCAGACTCAGCGCTGCACAGGGGTAATCAGGCTCTCTGTGCCCGCAGCTTCACACACAGGTGTGTCTCCGTAGGAATCAAGAAAGATCCTGACAGAGTGAGGTTCATTAGAGCTATACTAAAGAGCAAAGGCTTGTCCATGTGGTCTTGCCTTCCCCTGTGCCTTTGGGTCTCCAGGCTCGGCCCCAGCTCCGTGGAAACAACCCCTGAGAAAATATCTTCAAGATCCACTTTTCCCAGTGTCTGGGAACCGGGGTTCGTAGGAGGAGAGAAAAGCACGCCTCCATAGGGAACGAAAAGGCAGCCCACCTGCCTGTGTTTTGAAGCCTCTATTTGGAAGGAATGGGTTAGCTTCTCCTAAAGGAGACCTCCAGATCTGCTCAGAAGTCGGTAATTCCAGAGGCAGGGTACTGGTTCCTGACTGCCCTTTGCTAGCCTTGCAAAGATATTCCTAGATTCTAGAGTTATTTTCCATGAAGGAGCAGGCTTCGGGAATGTGTCAGACGGGACTGGCTCCTTATTGACCTCAGCTCAGCTATTGCCATTCCATTCAAACTAGGACAAGGCCCTACCTTATGAAGGGTAAGGGTCTTCTTCTTTGCAAACTGCCAAGGGCTACAGCAATGAGACCTCTGTCAAGGTGAGGGAAGCCTAAGAGGATGGATTCTCAAGCAGGTGCTTTGCCACAAAGCATCAGCACCCCACGGAGAGAATCAAGCTCCCTGTGCACCAATGTTGGGAGTGTAGCTTCACACACAGAGTTGTCTCTATAGGAGCCAAGAATGTTCCTGAGAGATTAGGTTCACTAAACCTCTCCTACAGAGCATAGACCTGTCCATGTGGTTTTGCCTTCCCCTGTGAGTTGGGTCCTCGAGGTCTGCCACACCTCCGGGGAAACTGTCCCTGAGAAAAGATCTCCAGGAACCGCTTCGCTGAGGCTGGGAAACGCTGTTCACAGGAAGTAAGGCAAGCGAATCTCCTGCAGAGAAAAAGAGGCCTTACTGTCCCTGGAGGAGCAGGCTGCCAGAGTGTGTGAAACCTGACTGTTGCCTTACTGGCCTCAGTTCCACCATTGCCTGTTCCTCCGAACTAGGACCCAGGCCTATTTGGAGAAGCGTTTGGGTGCGGATTTCTACAAAGTGCCAAGGGCTACAGCAGTGAAAATTCTCTCAGCGGTAAGGGAGAGCATTTTATGGATTCTCAAGCTGTTTTCTGAATGACAGGGTCAAAATGAAATGAGAGAATCAGGCTCTCTGTGCCCCTATGTTAGGTACGCAGCTTCACACACAGAAGTGTCTCTATAGGAGCCAAGAATGTTCCTGAGAGATGAGGTTCACTAGAAGTCTGCTACAGAGCATAGACCTGTCCATATGGTTTTGCCTTGCCCTGTGAGTTGGGTCCCCGAGGTCCGCCCCAGCTCAGGGGAAGGAGCCCCTGAGAAAAGATCTCCAGGGACCGCTATTCCCCCAGGCTGGCAAACGCAGTTCACAGGAGGTAATACAAGCGAGCCTCCTGCAAGGCACAACAGGCCTTAGTCTCCCTGGACGATCAGGCTGCCAGAGTGTGTGAGACCTGACTGGTGCCTTACTGGCCTCAGCTCCGCCATTGCGTGTTTCTGCGAACTAGGACCCAGGCCTAATAGGAGAAGGGTTTGGGTATGGATTTCTAAATACTGCCAAGGGGTATAGCAATGAGAACTGTGTCACGGGTAAGGAAGAACATTGTATGGATTTTCAAGCTGTTGTTTGAACGACAGCTTCAAAGCTGCACAGAGAGAATCAGACTCTGTGTCTCCATGTTCGGTACACAGCTTCACAGACAGGGGTGTCTCCATAGGAAACAAGAACGTTCTTGACAGAGTGAAGTTCACTAGAGCTCTCCTAGAGAGCAAAGACTTGTACATGTGGTTTTTCTTCCCCTGTGCGTTTGGGGCTCCAGGCTCGGCCCCAGCTCCGTGGAAACAACCCCTGAGAAAAGATCTTTAAGATCCGCTTTTCCCAGAGGCTGGGATGTGCGGTTCATAGGAGGCGGGAAAAGCAGGCCTCCTTCAGAGAGCAAGAGGCAGCCAAGCGGCCTGCGTTTGGAAGCCTCTGTTTGGAAGAATGGGTTAGCTTCCCCTAAGGGAGACCTCCAGATCTGTTCAGAAGTCGGTAATTCCAGAGGCAGGGTGCAGGCTCCTGACTGCCCTTTGCTAGCCTTGCAGAGACATTCCTAGATTACAGCGTTATTTTCCATGAAGGAGCAGGCTTCGGGAATATGTCAGACTTGACTGGCGCCTTATTGGCCTCAGCTCAGCTCTTGCCTTTCCTTTCAAACTAGGACAAGGGCCCACTTTATGAAAGGTAAGGGTCCTCTTCTTTCCAAACTGCCAAGGGCTACAGCAATGAGACCTCTGTCAAGGCGAGGGAAGTGTAAGCTGATGGATTCTCAAGCAGGTGCTTTGCCACAAAGCATCAGCACCCCACGGAAAGAATCTGGCTCCCTTTGCCCCTACGTTGCGTGTGTAGCTACACGCACAGAGGTGTCTCGATAGGAGCCAAGAATGTTCCTGAGAGAGGAGGTTCACTGTTGGGGGCCAGAGTGAGGCACTCCGCCCATGGCAAAGGCCATGAGGAAGGAGGCTCGACATACGCAAAGGCGGGATCGAGCCTCAGGAGTCCCCCTGGAAATCCTCGAGCATCTACCCCCATAACCAGAGCCTGCCTACCTTACTACTTTGTGCTCTCACCTACACCTCTGACTTTACGGGGGGCTGTCCCCCACCACCTCTTTCGGAGAAGGAGTTAACCTAGAGCTCCAGTTGATAAAAACCCCTGGGTGTGACAAGAGTGTTTTAACCTACAAACTCCTCTGAAGGTTCTCTAGCCTGCCTGACAGGCTTGTCCGGCCACGTGTGATTGCTCACAGCCTCCCAACCATGAGAGGCACGAGATGCTTTAAACCTTCTAAAAACAGGTTCCTTAGAAAAGTTAGAAAATTATTAGTATAAGTATAATGGGCTGATTAGAAATCATATTGGTGAAGGGTTTTTCATTTGTTGAGCTGATGTTTACTGCTAAGTCTCCACATCCCCTGCCCTTATACACATTAATGAATATATAGAAGAAATAAGTATTAACCTTTGATATAAATCACGTTAGACCTTAGGCTAAGTAAATTCTTTCCTTAACTAAAACCCACTACACCCTCACCCTATAGGAATGTGACTTTATTTGGGTGGCGTCTGTTTTAAGAATAATCACCCCTGGAGAAATAAGTGTCCTGGTTGACTGACCGCTGTCACAAGGAGAGGGTCGTAAATTGTCAGCAGGCCCCCCGGCCAGAAGATGATGTAACACCCCTAAGACCTCTGTATACTTTTGTATGAAGCACCTGACTTTGATAAAAGTCAGGACTGCTGACCCCACGTGACTTTTGCATAACATCTCAGTGTATAAAAGTAGACCATGGAAAATAAAGAATTGGGATCAGTTTCTTGAAATACTGGTCTCCCCATGTCTCTCTCTCTCTCTCTCACTCTGGTTGAGTCTCCATCTGGAGCGCAGAACCCACCAAGCTTACTAATTTTGCCTGGGCTTCTAAGATCCGACCGGGGAGGCCTCAGTGTCTCCTCTCCTTCGGGAGAACGGAAGGACGCCTGCGGCCTACGTAAGTGGTGCAAGCTTCTTGTCTTGAAGTTTTATTGGTCCCCCGCGTAAACCAAGCTACTCAGCCTCTTTTCTCCACTGAATTTTCCTACTGAGCTATCCTCATTTTATTACTCTTTATATCCTTAATTAACGTTTAATTAAGCAGTTGTTCCCTGACCCTCGCCTACGCCGTCTCTGCTTCGAATACCCTGGATCAGCTGGGGCTGGACCCCGGCAGTTCACTAGAGATCTCCTACAGAGCATAGACCTGTCCATTTGGTTTTGCCTTCCCCTGTGAGTTGGGTCCCCGAGGTCCGCCCCAACTCCGGGGAAACAGCCCCTGAGAAAAGATCTCCAGGAACTGCTTTCCGCCCAGGCTGGGAAACGCTGTTCACAGGAAGTAAGGCAAGCGAGCCTCCTGAAGGGAAATAGAGGCCTTACTGTCCCTGGAGGAGCAGGCTGCCAGAGTGTGTGACACCTGACTGGTGCCTTACTGGCCTCAGCTCCGCTATTGCATGTTCATCTGAACTTGAACCCAGGCCTACTTGGAGAAGTCTTTGTGTGCCGATTTCCAGAAACTGCGAAGGGCTACAGCAAAGATAACTCTCTCAGTGGTAAGGGAGAGCATTGTGTGGATTCTCAATTTGTTGTTTGAACGACAGCGTCAAAGCTGCACAGAGAGAATCAGGTCTCTGTGTCTCTATGTTGGCAATGCAGCTTCCCACACAGAGATGTCCCCGTTGGAGCCAAGAACATTCCCCACAGACTGAGGTTCACTAGAGCACTCCTAGAGAGCAAAGACTTATCCATGCGGTTTTCCCTTCCCCTGTGCGTGTGGGTCTCTGGGATCAGCCCCTGCTCCTTGGAAACAGCCTCTGAGAAAAGATCTCCAAGAACCTCTTATCCCCCAGGCTGGGAAGTGGAGTTCACAGGAGGTGGGATAAGCAAGCTTCCTTCGGCAAGAAGAGACAGCCAACCGGCCTGTGATTGGAAGCCTATATTTGCAAGGAATGGGTTAGTTTCTCCTGACCGAGACCGCCAGATGTGCTGAGAAGATAGAAATTCCAGAGGCAGGGTCGAGGTTCCTGACTGCCCTTTGCCAGCCTTGCAAAGACATTCCCAGATTCTAACGTTATTTTCCATGAAGGAGCAGGCATCGGGAATATGTCAGACTTGACTGGCGCCTTACTGGCCTCAGCTCAGCTACTGCCTTTCCATTCAAACAAGGACAAGGGCCTACTTGGTGAAGGGTAAGGGTCTGCTTCTTTCCAAACTGCCAAGGGCTACAGCAATGAGACCTCTGTCAAGGTGAGGGAAGCCTATGCGGATGGATTCTTAGCAGGTGCTTTGCCACAAAGCATCAGCACCCACGGAGAGAATCAGACTCCCTTTGCCACTATGTTGGGTGTGTAGCTTCATGCACAGAGGTGTCTCTGTAGAAGCCAAGAATGTTCCTGAGAGACGAGGTTCACTAGAGCTCTCCTACAGAGCATAGACCTGTCCATGTGGTTTTGTCTTCCCCTGTGAGTTGGGCCCCCGAGGTCCGACCCAGCTCCAGGGAAACAGCCCCTGAGAAAAAATCTCCAGGAACAGCTTTGCGCCCAGGCTGGGAAATGCAGTTCACAGGAGGCAAGGCAAGCGAGCCTCCTACAGGGAAAAAGAGGCCTTACTGCTCCTGGACGATCAGGCTGCAAGAGTGTGTGAGACCTCACTTGTGCCTTACTGGCCTCAGCTCCGCCGTTGCCTGTTATTCCGAGCTAGGACCCAGGCCTACTTGGAGAAGGGTTAGGGTGCGGATTTCTACAAACTGTCAAGGACTACAGCAATGAGAATTCTCTTAGCAGTAAGGGAGAGCATTGTATGGATTCTCAAGCTGTTGTTTGAATGACAGCTTCAAAGCTACACAGAGAGAATCAGGCTCTCTGTTCCCCTATTTTGGCTGTGCAGCTTCACACACAGAATTTGACTCTGTTGGAGCCAGAAATATTCCTGAAAGACTTAGGCTCACCAAAGCTGTCCTCCAGAGCAAAGACATTGGATGTGGTTTTGCCTTCCCTTGTCAGTATGGGTCCCCTAGCTTGGCCCCAGCTCCGGGGATACAGCCTCTGAAAAAAATCTTCCAAGAAGCGATTTTCCTCCAGGCTGTTAAGCGTAATTCGCAGTTTGCAAGTTAAGGAAGCCTGCTTCGTGGAAGAGCAAGCAGCCAACTGGCCCTGTGTTAGGAAGCCTGTATTTGAAAGGAATGGGTTAGCTTCTACAGCGGGAGAACCTCAGATCTGCTCAGGGGACTGAAATACTAGAGTCAGGGTCGAGGTTCTCCCTTGTCCTTTGCGCACCTTGCAAAGACATTCCTAGCTTCTAGCGTTAGTGTCCCTGTAGTAGCAGGCTGCAGGAGCGTGTGATAAATGACTGCCGCGTTCCTGTCCTCAGCTCCGCTATTGAAGTTCTATTCTAACTAGAACCCAGGCCTACTTTGAGAGGGGTTAGGGTCCAGTGTTTTCAAACTGCCAAGGGCTACGGCAATGCGAGCTCTGTCAGAGGTAAGAAAAGAGCAATTGGTTGGATTCTTCAGCTGCTGCGTGGCTGCACAGCTTCCGCGCCGCATGGAGAGCATGAGGCTCCTTGTGGCCCTATTTTGGGTATGCAGCAACATGCACACAGAATGTCTGTGTTCACTTATGTACAGGCTTATGAACACTAGAGCTCTCCTACAGAGCAAAGACCACTCAGTGGGCTCCAAGAGATACCTGTCGCGGCTCGAGAAGAGAGTGGAGTCCTTTGCTTCCCCTCGAGATGAGGCCTGACTCCCCGGGTGAGTATGGAATGCAACCCCAAATCCCTGTCGCCTATGGAGAGGAACATTAAGTCCTGGATACAAGCCTAGATGAGGTCTAGTTTGCCCTTCAGTGAATGGAGCCCAATCCCCAGCTCTCCCTGGCAACTCGAATGGAAGATTAGACTTCCTGGGCCAACACAAGAGGAAGCCTGAATTCCCCGTCGTAACTCGAGAATCCCACCGCAACTCGAGAAAAACCACGTGCTTCCCTCGTCATCGCAAGATGAGGCCCTTTGTCCGCTACAGCATCTCAACAGAAGTCCCACGTTCCATCCTGAAGTGCGAAACGGTACTTGGTACTCTTGATGCGACCCCAAAAGTTCCGCGACATACCAGACTCACTCAAGGGGAACACCGAGGTTCCCGGCACCACTTCATCTGAGCCCCTTCTCCTCTCCTGATTGTGACAGGAGGGTCGACTCCCCTTCTCTGTCTGCAAGGGGTTCCCGACCTTCCGGGCGCACCTCAGGATGAGGCCGGTCTCATGAGGAAGTTCGAGACATAGCCTCGTGGGTGGTGCCACATGTCGAAAGACCCCAATTTCAAGGTCCACTCTTGAAAAGAACCCGATGCCAGCACACCTCTTTGAAGGAAAACCTGTGGATGAAGGCACAACACGAAGGGGCACTGCCACCCCTGTGCATCGTCCGCAAAGACCCGCGGGTTCCACACACAGCTCGACGAGGGGCCTGAGACCCCCTGAGCAACTCGAGAGGCCAGCGGGGTTCCCTTCCTCAGACAAGACGAGGCCTGACTCTCCTGTCCCAACTCTGCAGGGACCCTGCGGTCGGAGTCCGAAACGGAGAGGAAGCCTGAGGTTCCTGCCTCCCCTCGAGGTGAGGCCCTCTTCCGTTGCGCCAGACCCAGCGGAGTCCCGAGGGGCCCCGCACCTCCACAGGATACCTCGCCTCTCAGAGGCACCCTGGGAAGTTCCCTAAGGTCCCCGGCAGAAGGCGAGGGAAACGAGGGTTTCCCGCCGCCCCCCGAGAAAGACCTCGAGAGTCCTTCTTCAACGCGTCTCGAGGCCCTAGTCCCCTCCCGTGACTCGAGAGCAAGGACGCGCTCCCCCTCGCCACGCGCATGGAGACCTGACTTCCCTGGCGCCGCACGAGAGGCTCCCTGAGATCCTCCTCGTGCCTCGGGAGAAAACCCCCACGGGCGCCGCAGCTCGAGGAAACCCCTGAGACGCCCCCGTCCTCGCGAGCTGAGGGCCTTCTTTTCCTGCATGGCCTGGAGTGCAATCCCGGGTCCTCTCTCCAAACGGAAGAGGAGGCTGGACTCCCTTGAGGCCGCTCAGGGGGCTCCAAGAGACCCGCGTCGCGACTCGAGAGGAGAGCGGAGTCCTTGGCTTCCCCTCGAGACGAGGCCTGACACCCCGGGGGAGCCTGGAATGCAACCCCGAGATCCCTGCCTTCCCTGGAGAGGAATATTAGGTCCCGGACACACGCCTAGGTGAGGTCTCTTCGGCCCTGCAGTGACTCGAGCGCAACCCCCAGCTTTCCCTTGCAACCCGAGGGGAAGATTGGGCTTCCCAGGGCCAACCCAAGGGGAAGGCTGAGATCCCCGTCGTAACACGAGAATCCCGCCGCAACTCGAGAAAAACCACGTGGTTCCCACCTCTTGGCAAGATGAGGCCCTTGCCCGCCACGGCGTCTCAAGGGAAGTCCCCTGTTCCGCCCTGAAGGGCGAAACGGTCCCTGACAGCCTTCCTGCGACCCCCAGAAGTCCCCCGACACACCGGGGTCCCCCGAGGGGAACACCGAGGGTCCCGGCACCGCTTCCTCTGAGCCCCTTCTCCCCTCCTGATCGCGACAGGAGAGGCGATTCCCCTGCGTGGTCTGGAAGGGGTTCCCGGCCTTCCCGGCGCACCTCAGGATGAGGCCTGTCTCACGAGGAAATTCGAGACGAGCCACGTGGGTGGGGCCACATGCCGAACGCCCCGATTCCCCGGTCCGCTCTAGAGAAGGACCCGAGGCCCGGACCCCTCTTCGAAGGCAACCCTGTGGGTGAAGGCACAACACGAAGGGGCACTGCCAGCCCCAGGCATCGTCCGCAAAGACCCGCGGGTGCCACACACAGCTCGACGAGGGGCCTGAGACCCCCTGAGCAACTCGAGAGGCCAGCGGGGTTCCCTTCCTCAGACAAGACGAGGCCTGACTCTCCTGTCCCAACTCTGCAGGGACCCTGCGGTTCGAGTCCGAAACGGAGAGGAAGCCTGAGGTTCCTGCCTCCCCTCGAGGTGAGGCCCTCTTCCGTTGCGCCAGACCCAGCGGAGTCCCGAGGGGCCCCGCCACCTCCAAAGGATCCCTCGCGTCTCAGAGGCACCCTGGGAAGTTCCCTAAAGTCCCCGGCAGAAGGCGAGGGAAACGAGGGTTTCCCGCCGCCCCCCGAGAAAGACATCGAGAGTCCTTCTTCAACGCGTCTCGAGGCCCTAGTCCCCTCCCGTGACTCGAGAGCCAGGACGCGCTCCCCCTCGCCACGCGCATGGAGACCTGACTTCCCTGGCGCCGCACGAGAGGCTCCCTGAGATCCTCGTCGTGCCTCGGGAGAAAACCCCCACGGGCGCCGCAGCTCGAGGAAACCCCTGAGACGCCCCCGTCCTCGCGAGCTGAGGGCCTTCTTTTCCTGCATGGCCTGGAGAGCAATCCCGGGTCCTCTCTCCAAACGGAATTGGAGGCTGGACTCCATTGAGGCGACTCAGTGAGCTCCAAGAGATCCGCGTCGGGGCTCTAGAGGAGAGCGCAGTCCTTTGCTTCCCCTCTAGGCGAGGCCTGACTCCCCGGGGGAGTCTGGAGTGCAATCCCGAGATCCTTGTCTTCCCTTGAGAGGACTATTAGGTCCTGGACACACGCCTAGATGAGGTCTCTTTGGCCTTGCAGTGGTTCGAGCACAACATCCAGCTTTCCCTCGCAACTCGAAGGGAAGTTTGGGCTTCCCAGGGCCAACACAAGAGGAAGCCTGAAATCCACGTCGTAACTCGAGAATCCCGCCGCAACTCGAGAAAAACCACGTGGTTCCATCGTCTTCGCAGCATGAGGCCCTTGCCCGCCACAGCGTCTCAGAAGAAGTCCCACGTTCCTACTGAAGTGCAAAACGGTACTTGGCACCCATGATGGCACCCCCAAAGTTCCCCAACATACAGGCCTCACTCGAGGGTAACACCCATGTTCCCCGCACCACATCATTTGAGCCCCTTCTCCCCTCCTGATTGCAACAGGAGTGTCTTTTCTCCTGCTTTGTGTGGAAGGGGTTACCGATCTTCCCAGCGCACATCAGGATGAGGCCTGTCTCACGAGGAAATTGGAGATGTAGCCTCGTGGGTGGTGCCACATGCGGAAAGACCCCATTTCCCGGTCAGCTATTAATAAGAACCCGATGCCCGTACACGTCTTGGAATGCATCCCGTAGGATGAAGGCACAACAAGGAGGGACCCTGAACACCCGTGCATCTTTTGGAAAATTCTGCAGGTTCCACATACAGCTCGACAAGTGACCTGTTACCTCGTGAACAACTCGAGAGGCAAGCTAAGTTTCATTTCTCCACAGAATACGAGGCCTGACTCTCCTGTCCCAACTCTGCAGGAATCCTGAGATCGGAGTCTGAAATGGAGAGGAACCCTGAGGTTCCTTCCTCAACACGAGATGAGGCCCTCTTGTATTATACCACACCCAGTGGAGTCCCGAGAGGCCCCTCCCAACTCCACAGTATCAGTGTCTTCTCAGAGGCACCCTGAGCAACTCCCTGAGGTCACCGGCACAAGTCGAGGGAACACAGGGTATCCTGCCGCAACCCGAGAAAGACCTCAAGAGTCCTTCTTCAACGCGTCTTGAGGACGGATTCCCCTACCATGACTCGAGAGCAATGACACGCTCCCCCTCGCCATGCGCATGGACACCTGACTTCCCTGGCGCCACATGAGAGGCTCCCTGAGCTCCCCGTCATACCTCGTGAGAAACCCCACACTGGCGCCGCAGCTCGGGAAAACCCACCGTCATCGCGAGATTGGGGACTTCTTTTCCTGCCTGACCTGGAGAGCAATCCCTGGTCTTTTCTCCAAACTTCACAGGAGGCTTTACTCCCTTTAGGCCACTCAATGGGCTCCAAGAGATACCTGTCGCGACTTGAGAGGAGAGCAGAGTACTTTGTTTCCCCTCGAGACGAGGCCTTACCTCGGGTGAGTCTGGAATGCAACCCCGAGATCCCTGTTGTCCCTGGAGAGGAACATTATGTCCTGGACAAAAGCCTAGATGAGGTCTATTTTGCCCTACAGTGACTCGAGAGCAACACCCATCTCTCCCTCGCAATTCGAATGGAAGATTGGTCTTCATTGGGCCAACACAAGAGGAAGTCTGAATTTCCCGTTGTAACTCGAGAATCCCACCGCAACTCTTAAAAACCACGTGGTTCCCCATTCATCGCAATATGAGGCCTTTGCCCGCTACAGAGTCTCAAGAGAAGTCCCATGTTTCGTCATAAAGTTCGAGATGCTACTTGGCACCCTTGATGCGACCCCAAAAGTTCCCCAATATACCGGTCTCACTCCAAGGGAACACCGAAGTTCCTGGCACCACTTCATTTGAGCCCCTTCTCCGCTCCTGATCACGGCAGGAAGGTCGATCCCCCTGCTTTGTCTAGAAGGGGTTCCCGACCTTCATGGCGCACCTCAGGATGAGGCCAGTCTCACGAAGAAATTCGAGACGTAGCCTCGTGTTGGTGCCACGTGCCAAAAGACCCCGATTTCTCGGTCTTGCTCTTGATAAGAACCCGATGCCCGGACACCTCTTCTAAGGCAACCCTGTGGATGAAGGCACTACACGAGGGGGCACTGGCAACCCTGTTCATCGTCCGGAAAACCCCGCAGGATCCACATACAGCTCCACAACTGGCCTGTCACCCCTTAAACAATGAGAGAGGAAAGCGGAGTCCCCTTCCTCAGACAAGATGAGGCCTGAGTATCCAATCCCAACTCTGCAGGCACGCTTCGATCTGAGTCAGAAATGGAGAGGAAACCTGAGGTTCCTGCCTCAACCCGAGATGAGGCCCTCTTCCATTAAAACAAACCCAGTGGAGTCCCGAGAGTCCCCTCCCATCTCTACAGTATCCCTGACTTCTCATAGGCATTCTGAGAAGCTCCTTGAGGCCACCGGCAAAAGTCGAGGGAAATAAGGGTTTCCTGCCACAACCGAAGAAAGACCTCGAGAGTCCTTCTTCAATGTGTCTTGAGGTCAGATTCCCCTACCATAGCTCGAGAGTAATGACACGCTCCCCCTCGCCATGCGCATGGACACCTGACTTCCCTGGGGCCACATGAGAGGCTCCCTGAGCTCCCCGTCATACCTCGTGAGAAACCCCACACTGGCGCCGCAGCTCGAGAAAACCCACAAGATCCCTCAGTCATCGCGAGATGAGGGCCATCTTTTCCTGCATGGCCTGGAGAGCAGTCCCAAGTCCTCTCTCCGAACTTCACAGGAGGCTTGACTCCCTTTAGGCCACAAAGGGGGCTCCAAGAGGTGCCCGTCGCGACTCAAAAGGAGAGCGGAGTCCTTTGCTTCCCTTTGACATGAGGCCTGACTCCCTGGGTGAGTCTGGAATGCAAACCTGAGATCCCTGTGGCCCTTGGAGAGGAACATTAGGTCCTGGACACAAGCCTAGATGAGGTCTCCTTTGCCCTGCAGTGACTCGAGCGCAACCCCCAGCTCTCCCTCGCAACTCGAATGGATGATTGGACTTCCCTGGCCCAACACAAGAGGAAGCTTGAAATCCCCGTCGTAACTCGAGAATCCCGCCGCAACTCGAGAAAAACCACGTGGCTCCCCCGTCATCGCAAGATGAGGCCCTTGGCCGCTACAGCGTATCAAGAGAAGTCCCACGTTCCATCCTGAAGTACAAAACGGTACTTGGCACCCTTGATGCGACCCCCAAAGTTCCCTGACATACCGGTCTCACTCGAGGGAAACACCAAAGTTCACGGCACCACTTCCTGTGAGCCCCTTCACCCCTCCTGATCGCGACAGAAGGGTCGATTCCCATGTTTTGTCTGCAAGGGGTTCCCGACGTTCCCTGCGAACCTCCGGATGAGGCCGGTCTCATGAGGAAATTCGAAAAGTAGCCTCATAGTTGGTGCCATATGCTGAAAGATCCCGAATTCCCGGTCCACTCTAGATAAGAACCTGACGACCGGACATCTCTTTGAAGGCAACCCTGTGGATGAAGGCACAACACGAAGGGACACTGACATCCCCATGCATCGTCTGGAAAAACCCGCAGATTCCACTCACAGCTCCAAATGTGGACTGTCACCTCGTGAACAACTCGAGAGGCAAGTGAAGTTGCATTCCTTCACACAAGACGAGGCCTTACTCTCCTGTCCCAACTCTTCAGGGACCCTGCAATTGGAGTCAGAAATGGAGAGGAACCCTGAGGTTCCTGCCTCAACTAGAGAAGAGGCCCTCTTCCATTGAACCAAACTCAGTGGTGTCCCGAGAGGCCCCTCCCAACACCACAGTATCCCTGAATTCTCAGAGGCTCCGTGAGAAGCTACCTGAGGTCACTGGCACAAGTCGAGGGAACCCAGAGTTTCCTGAAGTAACCCGAGAAAGACTTGGAGAGTCCTTTTTCAACGTCTCTTGATGCCCGATTCCCCTACCATGACTCCAGAGCAAGGACGCGCTCCCCTCGCCACAAACAGGAAAACTGACTTCCCTAGTACCACACAAGAGGCTCCCTGAGTTCCCCATCGTACCTCGTGAGAAAACCCACACTGGCGCCGCAGTTCGAGAAAAACCACAAGATGCCCCCGTCAAGGAGAGATGGGGGCCTTCTTTTCCTGCCTGACCTGGAGAGCAATTCCTGGTCCTCTCTCCAAACTTCACTGGAGTATTGACTCCCTTTAGGCCACTCAGTTGGGTCCAAGAAATACCCGGTGCGACTCGAGAGGAGAGCGGAGTCCTTTGCTTCCCTGGAGACGAGGCCTGACTCCCCGGGTGAGTTTGGAATGCAACCCCGAGATCCATGTCACCCCTGGAGTGGAACATTATGTCCTAGACACAAGCCTAGATGAGGTCTATATTGCCCTACAGTGACTCGAGAAACCTCCATCTCTCCCTCACAATTTGAATGGAAGATTGGTCTTCCCACAGTCAACACAAGAGGAAGTCTGAATTTCCCATCGTAATTCGAGAATTCAGCATCAAGTCTTAAAAACCATGTGGTTCCCCCTTCATCGCAATATGAGGCCCTTGCCAGCTAGAGTCTCAAGAGAAGTCCCACGTTCCATCTTAAAGTTCGAAATGCTACTTGGCACACTTGATGTGACCCCAAAGTTCCCCAACATACCGGTCTCACTCCAGGGGAACACCGAAGTTCCCGGTGTCTCCAGGGAAGTCCCATGTTCCGCCCTGAAGGGCGACACGGTACTTGACACCCTTGATGCGACCGCAAAAGTTCCCCGATACGCTGGGTTCCCTCGAGGGGAACACCGAGGGTCCCGGCACCACTTCATCTGAGCCCCTTCTCCCCTCCTGATCGCGACAGGAGAGTCGATTCCCCTGCTTTGTCTGGAAGGGGTTCCCGGCCTTCCTGGCGCACCTCAGGATGAGGCCGGTCTCAGGAGGAAATTCGAGAGTAGCCACATGTGAGGTGCCACGTGCCGAATGACTCCGATTTTCCGGTCCGCTCTTGATAAGAACCCGATGCCCGGACACCTCTTCGAAGGCAACCCTGTGGGTGAAGGCACAACACGAAGGGGCACTGACACCCCCGTGCATCATCCGGAAAAACCCGCAGGGTCTACACACAGCTCGACAAGGGGCCTGAGACTCCCGGAACAACTCGAGAGGCAACCAGAATTCCATTCCTCAGACAAGACGAGGCATGACTCTCCTGTCCCAACACTGCAGGGACCGTGCAGTCGGAGTCCGAATCCGAGAGGAAGCCTGAGGTTCCTGCCTCCCCTCGAGATGAGGCCCTCTTCCATTGCGCCGAACCCAGCAGAGTCCCGAGAGGCCCTGCCAACTACACAGCATCCCTCACCTCTCAGAGGCACCGTGGGAAGTTCCCTAAGGTCCCCTGCAGAAGTCGAGGGAAACGAGGGTTTCCCGCCGCAACCCGAGAAAGACCTCGAGAGTCCTTCTTCAACGCCTCTTGAGGACCTAGCCGTTTCCCATGACTCGAGAGTGATGACCAGCTCCCCCTCGCCATGCGCATGGAGACCTGACTTGCCTGGCGCCGCACGAGAGGCTCCCTGACGTCCTCATCGTGCCTCGTGAGAAAACCCCCATGGGCGCAGCAGCCTGAGGAAACCCATGAGACGCCCCCGTCATCGCGAGATGAGGGCCTTCTTTTCTTGCCTGGCCTGGAGAGCAATCCCGAGTCCTCTCTCCAAACTGAAGAGGAGGCTCGACACCCTTGAGTCCACTCAGTGGGCTCCAAGAGATCCGTGTCGCGACTTGAGAGGAAAGCGGAGTCTTTGCTTCCCCTCCAGGCCAGTCCTGACCCCCCGGGGGAGTCTGGAATGGAAACCCGTGATCCCTGTCTTCCCTTGAGAGGAATATTAGGTCCTGGACACACGCCTCGATGAGGTCTCTTTGGCCCTGTAGTGACTCGAGCAGAACCCCCAGCTTTCCATCGCAACTCGAATTGAAGATTGGGCTTCCCAGGGCCAACCCAAGAGGAAGCCTGAAATTCCTGTCGTTTTTGAGAATCCCAATGCAACTCGAGAAAAACGACGTGGTTCCAACGTCTTCACAGGATGAGGCCCTTGCCCGCTACAGCGTCTCCAGGGAAGTCCCATGTTCCGTCCTGAAGTGGGAAACGGTACTTGGCTCCCTTGATGCGACCCCTAAAGTTCCCTGAAACGCCGGGTTCCCTCGAGTGGAACACCGAGGGTCCCGGCCCCACTTCATCTGAGCCCCATCTCCCCTCCTGATCGCGACAGGAGAATCGATTCCCCTACTTTGTGTGGAAGGTGTTCCCGGCCGTCCCGGCGCACCTCAGGATGATGCTGGTCTCACGAGGAAATTCGAGATGAGCCACGTGGTTGGTGCCACATGCCGAATGACCCCGATTTCCCGGTCCGCTCTTGAAATGAACCCGATGCCCGGACACCTCTTTGAAGGAAACCCTGTGGGGGAAGGCACAACACGAAGGGGCACTGACACCCCCATGCATCTTCTGGAAACACCCGCAGGTTCCACACACAGCTTGTCAAGGGCCCTGAGACCCCCTGAACGACTCAAGAGGCAAGCAGAGTTCCGTTACTCAGACAAGACGAGGCCTGACTCTCCTGTCCCAACTCTGCAGGGACCCTGCGGTCGGAGTCAGAAATGGAGAGGAAGCCTGAGGTTCCTGCCTCCAATCGAGATGAGGCCCTCTTTCATTTCGTCAAACCTAGTGGAGTCCCGAGAGGCCCCTCTAACTCCTCAGTATCCCTCACCTCTCAGAGGCACCTGAGAAGTTCCCTAAGGTCCCCTGTAGAGGTCGATGGAAACGAGTGTTTCCCGCCCCAACCCAAGAAAGACCTTGAGAGTCCTTCTTAAATGCCTCTTGAGGCCCTAGTCCCTCCCATGACTCGAGAGCAATGACGCGATCTGCCTGGCCACACGCATGGAGTCAGGCTTCTCTGGCGCCGCACAAGAGGATCCCTGAACTCCCCATCATATCTCGTGAGAAACCCCACACTGGCGCCGCAGCTCGAGAAAACCCATGAGACGCCCCCGTCATCACGAGAGGAGGGCCATCTTTAACTGCATGGTATGCAGATCAAGCGTGAACCTTCTGTCCAAGCTACACAGGACGCTTGACTCCCTTTAGGCCACTCATTGGGCTCCAAGAGTTACGCGTCCCGACTCGAGAGGATAGTGGAGTCCTTTGCTTCCACTCGAGACGAGGTGTGACCCACCGGGTGAGACTGGAATGCGACCCCGATATCCCTGTCGCCCCTGGAGAGGAACATTACGTCCTGGACCCAAGCCTAGATGAGGACTCTTTGCCCTGAAGTGACTCGAGAGCAACCCCCAGCTCTCTCTGACAAGTTGAATGGAAGATTGGACTTCCTGGGCCAACACAAGAGGAAGCCTGAATTCCCCGTTGTAACTCGATAATCCCGCCTCAACTCGAGAAAAACCACGTGTTTCCCTCGTCATCGCAATATGAGGCCCTTGCCCGCTACAGCATCTCCAGAGAATTCCCACGTTCCATCTTGAAGTGGGAAACTGTATTGGCACCCTTGATGCGACCTCAAAAGTGCCGTGACATACCGGTCTCACTCGAGGGGACCACCGAGGTTCCCGGCACCATTTCATCTGAGCCCCTTCTCCCCTTCTGATCGCGAGCGGTGGGTCGATTCCCCTGCTTTGTCTGCAAGGGGTTCCCGACCTTCCCGGCGCACCTCAGGATGAGGCCGGTCTCCCGAGGAAATTCGAGACGTAGCCTCGTGGGTGGTACCACATGCTGAAAGACCCCAATTTTCCGGTACGCTCTTGAAAAGAACCCGATGCCCGGAAACCTCTTTGAAGGCAACCCTGTGGATGAAGGCACAACACGAAGGGGCACTGACACCCCCGTGCATCGTCCGGAAAAACCCGCAGGTTCCACACTCAGCTCAACAAGTGGCCTGTCACTCCGTGAACAACTCGAAAGGCAAGGGGAAATCCATTCCTCCACGGAAGACGAGGCGTGACTCTCTTGTCCATACTCTGCAGGTACCCTGCGACCCGAGTCAGAAATGGAGAGGACCCCTGAGGTTCCTGCCTCCATTCGAGATGAGGCCCTCTTCGATTGCACCAAACCCAGTTGAGTAACGAAAGGCCCCTCCCAAATCCACAGTGTCCCTGACTTCTCAGAGGCACCCTTAGAAGTTGCCTGAGGTCACCGCCACAAATCAAGGGAACCCAGGGTTCCCTGCCGCAACCCGAGAAAGACTTCAAGAGTCCTTCTTCAATGTGTCTTGAGGCCCGATTCGCCTACTATGACTCGAGAGCAATCACGCACTCCCCTTCACCACACGCACGGAGACCTGACGTCCCTAGCACCACACGAGAGGCTCTCTGAGCTCCCCGTTGTACCTCGTGAGAAATCTGATACTGGCGCCGCAGCTGGAGAAAACCCACGAGATGCCCCCATCATCGCGAGATGAGGGCCTTTTTTCCTGCATGGCCAGGAAAACAATCCCGAGTCATCTCCAAACTCCATAGGAGGCTTCACTCCCTTTACGCCACGCAGTGGGCTCCAAGAGATACCCGTCGCGACTCGACAGGAGAGCGGAGTCCTTTTTTTCCCCTCAAGACGAGGCCTGACTCTCCGGGTGAGTCGAGAATGCAACCCTGAGATCCCTGTTGGCCCAGTAGTGGAACACTAGGTCCTGGACACAAGCGTAGATGAGGTCTATTTTGCCCTGCAGTGACTGGAGAGCAATCCCCAGTTCTAACTTGCAACTCGAATGGAATACTGGATTTTCCTGGCGCCATACAAGAGGCTCCCTGAGATCCCCGTGGTACTTCATGAGACACCCCACACTGGCGCCGCAGCTCGAGAAAACCCACGAGACGCCACTGTCATCTCGAGATGAGGGCCTTCTTTTCCTGCATGGCCTGGAGTCCAATCCCGTGTCCTCTCTCCAAACTCCACAGGAGGCTTGATTCCCTTTAGTACACACAGTGGGCTCGAAGAGATACCCATCGCGACTCGAGATGAGAGCGGAATTCTTTACTTACCCTCGAGGTGAGAACTGACTCCCCAGATGAGTCTGGAATGCAAACCCGAGATCCCTGTCGCCCCTGGAGAGCAACGTTAGATCCTGGACACAAGCCTAGATTAGGTCTCTTTTGCCCTGCAGTGACTCTAGCGCAATCCCCAGCTCCCCCTCGCAACCCGAATGGAAGATTGGATTTCAAGGCCAACAAGAGGAAGCCTAAATTCCCGGTCATAACTCGAGAATCCCGCCGCAACTCGAGCAAAACCACGTGGTTCTCCCGTCATCGCAAGATGAGGCCCTTGCCCGCTACAGCGTTTCAAAAGATGTCCCAGGTTCCATCTTGAAATGCGAAACGGCACTTGGCACCCTTGATGCGACCCCAAAAGTCCCCCAACACGCCGGTCTCACTCAAGGGGAACACCGAGGTTCCCGGCACCACTTCATTTAAGCCCCTTCTCCCCTCCTGATCGTGACCGGTGGGTCGATTCCCCTGCTTTGTCTGCAAGGGGGCCCGACCTTCCCTGCACAACTCAGGATGAGGCCGGTCTCATGGGTAAATTCGATACGTAGCTTTGTGGGTGGTGCCACTTGCTGAAAGACTCCAATTTCCCGGTCCGCTCTTGATAAGAATCCGATGCTCGGACACCTCTTGGAAGGCAGCCTTGAGTATGAAGGTACAACACGAAGGGGCACTAACACACCTGTGCATCATCCGGAAAAACGGGCAGGTTACACACACAGCTCGACAAGTGGCCTGTCACCTCGAGAACAACTCGAGAGGCAAGAGGAGTCCCATCCTCCAGAAAAGACGAGGCCTGACTCTCCTGTACCAACATGCAGGGACCTTGCGATCTGAGTCAGAAATGGAGAGGAACACTGAGATTCCTGCTTCAACTCGAGATGAGTCCCTCTTACATTCCACCAAATGCAGAGGAGTCTCAAGAGGCCCCTCCAAACTGCACAGTATCCCTGACTTCTCAGAGGCACTCTGAGAAGCTCCCTGAGGTCGCAGGCACAAGTCAAGGGAACCCTGGGTTTTATGCAGTGATCCGAGAAAGACCTCGAGAGTCCTTCTTCAACCCGTCTTGAGGCCCGATTACCCTACCATGACTCGAGAGCAATGACGAGCTCCCCCTAGCCATCTCATGGGGATCTGACATCCCTGGCGCCACACGAGAGGCTCCCTGAGCTCCCTCTCGTACCTCGTCAGAAACCCGGCACTAGCGCAGCAGTCTAGAAAACCCACGAGACGCCGCCATCATCGCGAGATGAGGGCCTTCTTTTCCTGCATGGCCTGGAGAGGAATCCCGAGTCCTCTATCCAAACACCACAGGAGGCTTGACTCCCTTTAGGGCACACAGTGGGCTCCAAGAGATACCCATCGCGACTCAAAAGGACAGCGGAGTTCTTTGCTTCCCCTCGAGACGAGGCCTGATTCCCCGGGTGAGTCTGGTATGCAACCCCAAGATACCTGTCTCCCCTAGGGACGAACATTAAGTCCTGGACACAAGCCTAGATGAGGTCTATTTTGCCCTGCAGTGACTCGAGAGCAATCCCCAGCTCTCCCTTTAAACTCGAATGGAAGATAGGACTTCCCTGGCCCAACACATGAGGAAGACTGTATTCCCCGTCGAAACTCGAGAATCCCGCCACAACTCGAGAAACGCCACGTGGTTCCCCCGTCATCCCAAGATGAGGCCCTTGCCCCCTACAGCGTCTCAAGAGAAGTCCCACGTTCCGTCTTGAAGTGCGAAACGGTATTGGCACCCTTGATGCGCCCTCAAAAGTTCCTCGATACACCAGTCTGACTCGAGGAGAACACCGAGGTTCCCGGCACCACTACATCTGGGCCCCTTCTCCCCTCCTGATCGCGACAGGAGGGTCGATTCCCCTGTTTTGTCTTGAAGGGGTTCCCACCTTTCCCGGTGCATCTCAGGATGAGGCCGGTCTCACGAGGATATTCGAGACATAGCCACGTGGATGGTGACACATGCCGAAAGACCCCGATTTCCCGGTCCGCTCTTGATAAGATCCCAATGCCCGGACACCTCTTTGAAGATAACCCTTTTGATGAAGGCACAACACGAAGGGGCACTGACACCCCCGGGTATCGTCCGGAGAAACCCGCAGGTACCACACACAGCTCGAGAAGTGACCTGTCACCCCGTGAACAACTGGAGAGGCAAGCAGAGTTCCATTCCTCCACACAAGACGAGGCCTGACTCTCCTGTTCGAACTCTGCAGCGAAACTGCGATCCGAGTCAGATCTGGCCCAGGGGAAGTCAGGAGAGGAAACATGAGTTTCCTGCCTCCACTCGAGATGAGGCCCTCTTCCATTGCACCAAACCCAGTGGACTCCCGAGAGACCCCTCCCATCTGCACAGTATCCCTGACTTCTCAGAGGCACCCTTAGACCTTCCTGAGATCACCGGCACAAGTCGAGGGAACCAAGGGTTTCCTGCCCCAACCCGTAAAAGACCTCGAGAGTCCTTCTTCAACGCGTCTTCAGGTGCCATTCCCCTACCATGACTCGAGAGCAATGACGCGCTCCCCCTAGCCACGCGCATAGAAACCTGACTTCCCTGGCGCCACAGGAGAGGCTCCCTGAGCTCCCCATTATACCTCGTGAGCAACACCACACTGGAGCCGCAGCTCGAGAATACCCACGAGACGCCCCAGTCCTCACGAGATGAGGGCCTTCTTTTGCTGTATGGCCTGGAGAGCAATCCTGAGTCCTCTCTCCAAACTCCACAGGAGGCTTGACTCATTTTAGGCCACACAGTGAGCTCCAAGATATACCCGTCGCGACTTGACAGGAGAGCGGTGTCCTTGGCTTCCCCTCGAGACGAGGCCTGACTCCCCGGGTGAGTCGAGAATGCAATGCTGGGATCGATTTCGCCCCAGCAGAGGAACATTAGGTCCTGGACACAAGCCTAGATGAGGTCTATTTGGCCCTGCAGTGTCTCGAGAGCAATCCCCATTCTAACTCACAATTCGAATGAAAACTGGACTTCCCTGGGCCAGTTGAAGAGGAAGCCTGAATTCCCGGTTGTAACCCGAGAATCCCGCCCCAACTCAAGAAAAACCACGTGGTTCCCCCGTCATCGAAAGATGAGGCCCTTGCCCGCTACAGCGTCTCAAGAGAAGTCCCACGTTCCGTATTGAAGAGCGAAAAGTTACTTGGAACCCTTGATGCGACCCCAAAAGTTCCCCGACATACCAGTCTCACTTGAGGAGAACACCGAGGTTCCCGGCACCACTTCATCTGAGACTCTTCTCCCCTCTTGATCGCGACAGGAGGTTCGATTCCCCTGCTTTGTCTGGAAGGCGTTCCCGACCTTCCTGGTGCACATCAAGATGAGGCCAGTCTCACGACGAAATTCGAGACATAGCCTCGTGGGTGGTGCGGCATGCCAAAAGACCCCGATTCCCTGGTCCGCTCTTGATAAGAACCCGATGGCAGAACCCAACTCGAAGGCAATCCTGTGGAACAAGGCACAACACGAAGGGGCAGTGACACCCCAGTGCATCGTCCAGAAAAACCCGCAAGTTCCACATACAAATCGACAAGTGGCCTGTCACCCCATGAACAACGCGAGAGTCAAGCGGAGTTCCATTCCTCCACACAAGACGAGGCCTGACTCTCCTGTCCCAACTCTGCAGGGACTCTGCGATCCGAGTCAGATCCGGCGCATTCGAAGCCAGGAGAGGAACCCTGTGGTTCCTGCCTCAACTTGTCATGAGGCCCTCTTCCATTGCACCAAACCCAGTGGAGTTCCGAGAGGCCCCTCCCAACTCCACAGTGACCCTGACTTCTCAGAGGCATGCTGAGAAGCTTCCTGAGGTCACTGGCACAAGTCGATGGAACCCAGGGTTTCCCGCCACCCCCCAAGAAAGACCTCGAGAGTCCTTCTTCAACGCGTCTCCAGGCCCTAGTCCCCTCCCGTGACTCGAGAGCCATGACGCGCTCCCCCTCGCCATGCGCATGGAGATCTGACTTCCCTGGCGCCGCACGGGAGGCTCCCTGAGATCCTCGTCGTGCCTCGGGAGAAAACGCCCACGGGCGCCGCAGCTCGAGGAAACCCCTGAGACGCCCCCGTTCTCGCAAGCTGAGGGCCTTCTGTTCCTGCATGGCCTGGAGAGCAATCCCGGGTCCTCTCTCCAAACGGAAGAGGAGGCTGGACTCCCTTGAGGCCGCTCAGGGGGCTCTAAGAGATCCGGGTCGCGACTCAAGGGGAAAGCGGAGTCCTTGGCTTCCCCTCGAGACGAGCCCTGACTCCCCGGGGTAACCTGGAATGCTACCCCGAGATCCCTGCCTTCCCTGGAGAGGAATATTAGGTCCCGGACACACGCCTAGATGAGGTGTCTTGGGCCCTGCAGTGACTCGAGCGCAACCCCCAGCTTTCCCTCGCAACTCGAGGGGAAGATTGGGCTTCGCAGGGCCAACCCAAGAGGAAGCCTGAGATCCCCGTCGTAACTCAAGAATCCGCCGCAACTCGAGAAAAACCACGTGGTTCCCACGTCTTCGCAAGATGACGCCCTTGCCCGCGACGGCGTATGAAGGGAAGTCCCCTGTTCCGCCCTGAAGGGCGAAACGGTCCCTGACAGCCTTCCTGCGACCCCCAAAAGTTCCTCGACACGCCGGGTTCCCTCGAGGGTAACACCGAGGGTTCTGGCCCCACTTCATCTGAGCCCCTTCTCCCCTCCTGTTGGCGACAGGAGAGTCGATCCCCCTGCGTTGTCTGGAAGGCTCCCCGGCCTTCCCGGCATACCTCAGGATGTAGCCGGCCTCACTAGGAAATTTGAGACTAGCCCCGTGGGTGGTCCCACATGCCGAAAGACCCCGATTTCCCTGTCCGCTCTTGAAAAGAACCCGAGGCCCGGACACCTCTTCGAAGGCAACCCAGTGGGTGAAGGCACAACACGAAGGGGCACTGTCACCGTCGTGCATCGTCCGGAAACACCCGCAGGTTCCACACACAGCTGAACAAGGGGCCTGAGACACCCTGAACACCTCGACAGGCAAGCGGAGTTCCCTTCCTCAGACAAGACGATTCCTGACTCTCCTGTCCCAACTCTGCAGGGACCCTGCGGTCGGAGTCCGAAACGGAGAGGAAGCCTGAGGTTCCTGCCTTCCCTGGAGATGAGGCCCTCTTCCATTGCGCCAAACCCAGCGGAGTCCTGAGAGGCCCCTCCAACTCCACAGCATCCCTCATCTGTCAGAAGCACACTGGGAAGTTCCCTAAGGTCACCGGTAAACTTTTATTGCACAAGGTCCACATGAAAAGGCCCACGCAGCAGGACAGCCACAGATTCTGTCTGCCTTTAAAGGGCAGTAAGGTGCCCTCCCCCCTTCTTTGCTGCCTCGGTGGCCACCAGGGTGCAATTCGCGTACCCTTCCCTTTCCCATCCTAGCAGGTGCTCCAGGGCCCGCTGGCCTACAAAGTGCCAGAAGCAGGGCTGGGCCAGCCGGCCAGAATTCAGGGTTCTGTCCCTTGGACTTCCAGCGGACACTAGGCTGCTTGGGAAAACCGCGCAGACTCTGAGGTTTTTCAGCAGAGGGGTGGAGCGGTAAAGGCCTTGACCCCAAAGACGAGGCCTTTCTGCGACCGCCAGGTTGGGGAGCTCTGAGACTGTGCCAACACAGGGCGGAATACATGGTTCCCTGCTCCACGCAGTCCCCGTTCCCTTACCTGTGTTCCGCACCCCTCCGCTGTGGCCAATGGATGCCGATCCTTGGGGATCCAGGAGTTCACGAAATGGGCATTCCCAGCCGCAATGGCGACCCCAAACAGCACATCTGGAAAGCCCTCCCCCACCCCCGCCAGGAGCCGACCCCCGCTGCGAACGGACCCCCACCCCGCCCCGCGCAGCCAGGTTTTGCCCCGGCACTGCTGGGCTCCCGGCGGGTTCCCAGCCACATTGGCGACCCCCGGGAGCACAACAGGGACCGACCCCCCACCCACAGAGAGCGGAATCTCGACCTGTGCAGCCCAGGTTTACCCCACCCTGGCTGCGCTCCTGGCGTGTTTCCAGCCGCAGTGGCCATCTCCGAGAGCACAACTGGGAAGCCCTCCCCTACCCCCGCCAGGAGCCGACACCCGCCCTGTGCCGCCCGGGTTCGCCCCGCCCCTGCCGCGCTCCAGGGGCGCTGCCCACCTTCACCAGTGGCTCTCGGTGAGCCCCGTCCCCACGCCCGGTTCCAGGAGAGGCTCTCGGACCTCGCTGCTGCTGCCAGGTTAAACATGAGGACAATACATACACCCCACAGAGACAATCCAAGCTGTCTATGATTTAGGGATAAAACGAGGACTACAGAAAGGCAAGATGACCTGACCTAGGAGGGCCATGATATTCTATAGAACCAGACAAAGTTGGTTACCAAGGAAACTTTTTTCCTTGGAACCCGGAAAGCTGGTTCTTTGCATATGCAATGACCAACAATTAGCTTGTTACCCAAGCCTGCCTTACTGCCACCCCCATCCCCCCACTCCCCAGAAGACTGGCTCAAAGAAATATTTTAAATCTCAGGCGGAAACCTGGAAGATGTCTTATCTGTCTGTTTGGATTAAGGTATGTGTCAGTGTGAGCCTTGTGTTTTTTGATAATATTGCT
Organism: Bubalus kerabau; assembly: GCF_029407905.1. Classification (NCBI taxonomy): domain Eukaryota; kingdom Metazoa; phylum Chordata; class Mammalia; order Artiodactyla; family Bovidae; genus Bubalus; species Bubalus kerabau. The sequence continues at coordinate 470,678 of NW_026577890.1, read as the reverse complement.
CAAGTTCTGTGTTCTGATTTCAATGGTCTCAAGACAAGGCAGCCCTTCCAAATCAAACTGCTGGAAATACAAGAAAACATTGACCTAAATGAATGTCAGAGTCCCGTGAACTGGGAACTAGTCAATATTAAATATCTAGTATTTTTGGTTTTGCTCCTCCATTATAGACATATCTAAGAGTCAACAACATTAAGCACAACATGTTCATAGTGTCTAGGTTTCTTTTGAGGTAAAAATTGCTCTATTGTTATATCTGTCACAAGCTTGTCAGCAAGAAACTACCTGGAAACGACAACAACAAAAGTAAAAAATGTAAATGTGATATGAGCTTTTAGACAAACTCTTTACAATAATTATACTCTAAAATATCTGCCTCTCATAGTCTTGATTGAAGGCAGAGGAGAAGGGGATGACAGAGGATACGATGGTTGTATGGCATCACTGACTCGATGGACATGAGTTTGAGCAAGCCCCTGGAGTTGGTGACGGACACGGAAGCCTAGCGTCCTTCAGGCCACGGGGTCACAAAGAGTCAGACACGACTGAGCAACTGAACTGAACTGAACTAACAAACGTTACTCCAGGTGTTTTGGTTACCCGAGTTTCTATCCTTGTGACGACAGTGTATTGAATAGCTAGGTCATTTCCAAATAAATGAAAGTTCTGAAACATTCACGACTTGAAAGGACCTCCCTTTTACACAGAAACAAAAGAGATTTTTGACTCTCCATGAATAGTGTCTGGCACCATCCTGACATGTTAAATGTAAGAAAGCAATTGTTTTGTTTTGTTTTGTTCTGTTCTTGGGGGTGGGGGGAGGGGGGCGGGCTATAGCCAATGCCAATATAAAAGTCAGTTCTTGGTTGCTGAAGGGAAATGTATGACTTGTTATATCAAGAAAGTATGTGGAATGCAATGGCACTTGAGGAAGGAAAACGAAGTAGTTCTGTCTTACAGGTGGCAGTTTCAGGATGGGAGAAGCAAAGGAATGGGTACAGAATGGGATAAGGAGGTTGTAGGGAAAGTGGACCCCCAGAAAAGAGTTCTGTGCCTAGCACAAGTTTTCTTGAGATGTCGAACTGCCTTTGCTAATGGAGTTTAAGTTTCTTTACCTCTTAAGTGATCTCTTCTAGGTTGACCTAGAACAGAAATCTTTGGTTAGCTTTGGCTAAGTGGAGAAGTAGTGTTTCACAGTGACATATGTGATCCTTCCTGACTGTTTGCAGCCCTTTTGATATCGATGCCTTGCTTCTGCTGCTGCTGCCGCCGCTGCTGCTGCTAAGTCGTTTCAATCGTGTCCGACTCTGTGCGACCCCATAGACGGCAGCCCACGAGGCCCCGCAGTCCCTGGGGTTCTCTAGGCAAGAACACTGGAGTGGGTTGCCATTTCCTCCTCCCATGCATGAAAGTGAAAAGTGAACGTGAAGTCGCTCAGTGGTGTCCGACTCTTAACCACCCCATGGACTGCAGCCTACCAGGCTCCTCCATCCATGGGATTTTCCACGCAAGAGTACTGGAGTGGGGTGCCATTGCCTTCTCCCATATCTATGCACAACCCTGCCTAAATCATTGATTTCTAGCTAGCTTTGGGATGCCAATGACCATCCACCCTTACCAGGCAACAGAGAAGAGAAAAACACTTACCACAGGAGGTCCTGGTAAGGAACAAGGAACTAACAAGCTCCCGCCAACCAGGATTCTGCAGAGGTCAACAAGAGGTCAGTAAGAGATGGAAGACTGCAGTCCAGAGGTCCTAGCAACTTCCATCTTGCAGCAGAGACCCAGCATAGTCAAAACGAATTCAATGTTGCAAAAAATAAGTAAACAAATAAAGGACAGAAGTCCTTTGAACACATGACTGAGATTAGGGGTGAGGCAGTACATGTACGGTGCCCGGAAAATCTTAAAGTATGAGAAAGGAAAGAATTTAAAGACAACTATCAAGCTGTCCGAACTGATAAAAACGAAAGATTACACAGTTTTTTCTGTATATATTAGCAGATAATAATCTGAAAAGGAATTTAAAAAAATTCCCTTTCAATAATGTCAACATGAATACAACACTTTGCCATGGATGTAACGAGGATGACAAGACTGGCACACTGGAAATTATACACCCTGGCTGAAAACTATCCTGAATACATGGACAGATATTCCATAACAATGGAAAGACTTAAGATGGCAATACCATGGAATGTATCTTCAATCTGAAATGAAGATTTGATATGATTTGATCGCTCAGAGCTTTTGTGTCATCAATTGTTATTAAAGTATAAATGAGATAGAGAAAGCTGCTGACTTAGACTTGAGGCGGGGTGTACGCCCTGCTGGTCTCTAGCCAGATATTCTACAGGCACTAGCAGTCAGCTAAGGAAAGAAAGGCACTGTCTCAGGGAATGGCACCAGGCCCCTCCCCCACGACATGCCTTGAGGTCACATTGGCAGCAGGTGAGTCATCCTGGGCCAAAAACTGATTGACATGAATCTTGAAGAAAGGCAGTATTCCAGGCAAATATATCATTTCCTTAACATAGATTAGGAGAACAAGGTACGAGGAAAACATACTGTTTTGTTCAAGTCGCTTCTGAGCCTATTGGGGGAACCGACCTGAAGCCAGAGTCCAGCAGATATACATAGGATATTTACATCGCTTAAGACAAACATTTCCTCAGGAACAAATGCATTGCTTAGCTCAAGGTTTGTCTGCGAAATTCTTACACATCAGTAGATGGCTCCGAGCTGGGTTTCTACACACAAGAACATGAATGCAAAGGACAAGCCTGCACAGCCCATCTGACCCCTCCCCCACAGCTAGCAGCATTTCCAAGTGACCTCCTAAGGCCTTCCCCAAAATACAGGGGCACCTCTGGGTTTCCTGTTTCAAGCTCTTCGAACACTTTTCTTAAAAAAAAAAAAAAAAATCCTGCACACTTCTTGATAGAATGCCACAGTGCAAGGAAAACAGGCCTTCAATACTTAAACCTCCCTGTGCCAAACACTTGGGGCTTGGTTTTGTTTTGTTTTGTTTTTTAATTACACCACCACATAATTTAAACTTTTTACAATTTCTAATTATTCAGTACCAAAACACCAAACTTTTATTGCACAAGGTCCCCATGAAAAGGCCCACGCATCAGGACAGCCACAGATTCTGCCATGAAAGGGCAGCAAGGTGCCCTCCCCACTTCTTTGCTGCCTGGGCGGCCACCAGGGTTTGAAATCCATGCACCCTACTAACTTTCTAGGGTGCAATTCGCGGACCCTTCCCTTTCTCATCCTAGCAGGTGCTCCAGGGCCCGCTGGCCTACAAAGTGCCAGAAGCAGGGCTGGGCCAGCCAGCCAGAGTTCAGGGTTCTGTCCCTTGGACTTCCAGGGGACACTAGGCTGCTTGGGAAAACCGTGCAGACTGAGATTTTTCAGCAAAGGGGTGGATCGGTAAAGGCCTTGACACCAAGGGCGAGGCCTTTCTGCAACCGCCAGGTTGGGGAGCTCCGAGAATGTGCCAACAGAGGGCGGAATACGTGGTTCCCTGCTCCAAGCAGTCCCAGTTCTCTGACCTGTGGCCCGCAGCCCTCCGCTGCACCCACTAGATGTGGATCCTTGGGGACACATTAGCATAGGAAATGGGCGTTCCTAGCCGCAGTGGCAACCCCGGAGAGCACAACTGGGACCGAACCCCCACCCACAGCCATCTAAATCTCGACCCGTGCAGCCCAGGTTTACCCCGCCCCTGCCGCACTCCCAGCGCATTTCCAGCTGCAGTGGGGACCCCCGAGAGCACAACTGTTACCACCCCCCACCCCCTCCCGAACGGAACCCCGACCCGCGCCGCCTGGGATCGCCCTGCCCCTGGCGCGCTCCCGGCGCATTGCCCACTTCCACCAGGGGCTCCCGGTGAGCCCTGTCCCCACGCCCGGTTCCAGGAGAGGCTCTCGGACCTCGCTACTGCCGCCAGGTCAAACACGAGGACAATACATCCACCCCACAGAGACAATCCAAGCTGTCTATGATTTAGGGTTCAAACGAGGACTACAGAAAGGAAAGATGTCCTGACCTAGGAGGGCCATGAGAGTCTATAGATCCAAACAAAATTGGGTACCAAGGAAGCTTTTTTCCTTGGAACCCGGAAAGCTGGTTCTTTGCATATGCAGTGACCAACAGTTAGCTTGTTACCCAAGCCTGCCTCGCTGCCACCCCCACTCCCCCCCCCCCCCACTTCCCAGGAAAACGGCTCAAAGAAATATTTTAAATCTCAGGCGGAAAACTGGAAGATGTCTTGTCTGTCTGTCTGGATTAAGGTATATGTCAGTGTGAGCCTTGTGTTTTTTGATAATATTGCTCAAGTTCTGAGTTCTGATTTCAATGGTCTCAAGACAAGGCAGCCCTTCCAAATCAAACTGCTGGAAATACAAGAAAACATTGACCTAAATGAATGTCAGAGTCCCGTGAACTGGGAACTAGTCAATATTAAATATCTAGTATTTTTGGTTTTGCTCCTCCACTATAGACATGTCTAAGAGTCAACAACATTAAGCACAACATGTTCATAGTGCCTAGGTTTCTTTTGAGGTAAAAATTGCTCTATTGTTATATGTGTCACAAGCTTGTCAGCAAGAAAGTACCTGGAAACAGCAACAACCAATGTAAAATATGTAAATGTGATATGAGCTTTTAGATAAACTCTTAACAATAATTATACTCTAAAATATCTGCCTCTCATAGTCTTGATTGAAGGCAGAGGAGAAGGGGATGACAGAGGATAAGATGGTTGGATGGCATCACTGACTCGATGGACATGAGTTTGAGCAAGCCCCTGGAGTTGGTGATGGACACGGAAGCCTGGCGTCCTGCAGGCCACGGGGTCACAAAGAGTCAGACTCGACTGAGCAACTGAACTGAACTGAACTTACAATCGTTCCTCCAGGTGTTTTGGTTACCTGAGTTTCTATCCTGGTGCTAAACTAAGTGACGACAGTGTATTGAATAGCTAGGTCACTTCCAAATAAATGAAACTTCTGAAACATTCACGACTTGAAAGGACCTCCCTTTTACACAGAAACAAAAGAGATTTTTGACTCTGCATGAATAGTGACTGGCACCATCCGAACATATTAAATGTAAGAAAGCAATTTTTTTGTTTTGTTTTGTTTTGTTCTGTTCTTGCAGGAAGCGGGGTGGGCGCTATTATCACTGATAGGTATGCTCACCAATCTATCAAATGCCAATATAAGAGTCAGTTCTTGGTTGCTGAAGGGAAATGTATGACTTGTTATTACAAGAATGTATGGAATGCAATCACACTTTAAGAAGGAAAACGAAGTAGTTCTGTGTTACAGGTGGCATTTTCAGGACGGGAGAAGCAAAGGAATGGGTACAGAATGGGATAAGGAGGTTGTAGGGAAAGTAGGCCCCCAGAAAAGAGTTTTGTGCCTAGCAGAAGTTTTCTTGAGATGTTGAACTGCCTTTGCTAATGGAGTTTAAGTTTCTCTACCTCTTAAGTGATCTCTTCTAGGTTGACCTAGAACAGAAATCTTTCGTTAGCTTTGGCTAAGAGGAGAAGTATTGTTTCACGATGACATATGTGATCCTACCTGACTGTTCTCATCCCCTTTGATATCTATGCACTGCTGCTGCTGCTGCTGCAGCTGCTAAGTGGTTCAGTTGAGGCCGACCCTGTGCCACGCCATAGATGGCAGCCCACCAGGCCCCGCAGTCTCTGGGGTTCTCTAGGCAAGAACACTGGAGTGGGTTGCCATTTCCTCCTCCTATGCATGAAAGTGAAAAGTGAAAACGAAGTCACTCAGTGGTGTCCGACTCTTAGCCACCCCATGGACTGCAGCCTACCAGGCTCCTCCATCCTTGGGATTTTCCAGGAGTGGGGTGCCATTGCCTTCTCCCATATCTGTGCACAAGCCTGCCTAAATAATTGACTTCTAGCCAACTTTGGGATGCCCATGACCACCCACCCTTACCAGGCAACAGAGAAGAGAAAAACACTTACCACAGGAGGTTCTGATAAGGAACAAGGAACTAACAAGCTCCCACCTACCAGGATTCTTCAGAGGTCAACAAGAGGTCAGCAAGAGATGAGAGACTGCAGTCCAGAGGTCCTAGCTACTTCCATCTAGCAACAAACACCCAGCATAGTCAAAACGATTTCAATGTTAAAGAATAAATAAATAAATAAATAAATAAATAAATAAAAGTACAGAAGTTCTTTGAACACATGTCTGAATTTAGGGGTGAGGCATTACATATGTGTCCCAGGATAATCTTAAAGTGTCAGAAAGTAAAGAAATTAAAGACAACTATCAAGCTGTCCAAACTGATAAAAATGAATGATTACACAGTTTTATCTGTATACATTAGCAGATAATAATCTGAAAAGGAATTTTAAAAAATTCCCTTTCAATAATATCAACATGAATAAAACACTTTGCCATGGATGTAACGAGGATGACAAGACTGGCACACTGGAAATTATACACCCTGGCTGAAAACTATCCTGAATACATGGACAGATATTCCATAACGATGGAAAGACTTAAGATGGCAATACCATGGAATGCATCTTCAATCTGAAATGAAGATTTGATATGATTTGATCGCTCAGAGCTTTTGTGTCATCAAGTGTTATTAAAGTATTAAAGAGATAGAGAAAGCTGCTGACTTAGACTCGAGGCGGGGTGGGGGGGGTAGTCAGAGTACCCCCTGCTGGTCTTTAGCCAGATATTCTACAGGCACTAGCAGTCAGCTAAGGAAAGAAAGGAACTGTTTCAGGGAATGGCACCAGGCCCCTCCCCCACGACATGCATTGAGATAATATTGGCAGCAGGTGAGTCATCCCGGGCCAAAACTTGATTGACATGAATCTTGAAGAAAGGCAGTATTGCAGGCAAATATATCATTTCCTTAACATAGATAAGGAGAACAAGCTAGGAGGAAAACAAGCTGTTTTGTTCAAATCGCTTCTGAGCCTTTTGGGGGAACCGACCTGAAGCCAGAGTCTAGCGGAAATACATAGGATATTTACATCGCTTAAGACAAACATTTTCTTAGGAAAAAATGCATTGCTTAGCTCAAGGTTTGTCTGCGAAATTCTTACACATCAGGAGATGGCTCCGAGCTGGGTTTCCACACACAAGAACATCCATGCAAAGGACAAGCCTGCACAGCCCATCTGCCCCCCTCCCGCACAGCCAGCAGCATTTCCAAGTGACCTCCTAAGGCCTTCCCCAAAATACAGGGGCACCTCTGGGTTTCCTGTTTCCCTCACTTCGAACACTTTTCTTAAAAAAAAAAATCCTGCACACTTCTTGATAGAATGCCACAGTGCAAGGAATACAGTCCTTCAATATTTAAACCTCCATTTGCAAAACACTTGGAGCTTGGTTTTGTTTTGTTTTGTTTTTTAATTACACCACCACATAATTTAAAGCTTTTACACGTTCTAATTATTCAGTTCCAAAACACCAAACTTTTATTGCACAGGGTCCTCATGAAAAGGCCCACGCAGCTGGACAACCACAGATTCTGCCATGAAAGGGCAGCAAGGTGCCCTCCCCACTTCTTTGCTGCCTGGGCGGCCACCAGGGTTTGAAATCCATGCACCCTACTAAGTTTCTAGGGTGCAATCCATGGACCCTTCCCTTTCCCATCCCAGCAGGTGCTCAAGGGCCCGCTGGCTTACAAAGTGCCAGAAGAGGGCTGGGCCAGCCGGCCAGAGTTCAGTGTTCTGTCCCTTGGACTTCCAGCAGACACTAGGCTGCTTGGAAAAACCGCGCAGACTCTGAGATTTTTCAGCAGAGGGGTGGAGCGGTAAAGGCCTTGACCCCAAAGGCAAGGCCTTTCTGCGACCGCCAGGTTGGGGAGCTCCGAGAATGTGCCAACAGACGGCGGAATACTTGGTTCCCTGCTCCACGCAGTCCCAGTTCCCTTACCTGTGGTCTGCAGCCCTCCGCTGCACCCACGGGATGGCGATCCTTGGGGACCCAGGAGCAGACGAAATGGGCGTTCCCAGCCGCAGTTGCAACCCCCGAGAGCGCAACTGGGAACCCCTCCCCATCCCCCCCGTGAGCCGACCCCGCCCCGCTCCGCCAGGGTTAGCCCCGCCCCTGCCGCGCTCCCTGCGCGTTCCCAGCCGCAGTGGCGACCCCGGGAGCACAACTGGGAACGACCCCCACCCAAAGCCATCTGAATCTCGACCCCCGCAGCCCGGGTTTACCTGTCCCGGGTGCGCTCCCCGCGAGTTTTCAGCCTCAGTGTCCACCTCTGAGAGCACAACTGGGAAGCCCGCCCCCACCCCCGCCAGAAGCCGACCCCCGCCCCACGCCGCCCGCGTTCGCCCCGCCCCTGCACGGTCCAGGTACCTTCCCAGCTTCTAGCGTTCACGCCCGGGTAGGAGCAGGATGTAGGAGTATGGGAGATGTGTCTGGAGCCTGACAGCCTCAGCTCCGCTCTGGCCTGCCCTTTGGACCTAGGAGCCAGGCCAACTTGCAGAGGGCTTAGGGCCCCATTGTATGCAAACTACCAAGGCCTACCGCAAGGAGAGCTCTGTCCGAGGGAAGGGAAGTGCCCCAGGCTGCGTTCCCAAGCTGTTGCTTGGCAATGCAGACTCAGCGGTAAACGGAGGGAATCAGGCTCTCTGTAGCCGCAGCTTCACACACAGGTGTGTCTCCGTAGGAATCAAGAAAGATCCTGACAGGGTGAGGTTCATTAGAGCTATACTAAAGAGCAAAGTCTTGTCCATGTGGTCTTGCCTTCCCCTGTGCCTTTGGGTCTCCAGGCTCGGCCCCAGCTCCGTGGAAACAACCCCTGAGAAAATATCTTCAAGATCCACTTTTCCCAGTGTCTGGGAACCGGGGTTCGTAGGAGGAGAGAAAAGCACGCCTCCATCGGGAACAAAAATGCAGCCCACCTGCCTGTGTTTTGAAGCCTCTATTTGGAAGGAATGGGTTAGCTTCTCCTAAAGGAGACCTCCAGATCTGCTCAGAAGTCGGTAATTCCAGAGGCAGGGTGCTGGTTCCTGACTGCCCTTTGCCAGCCTTGCAAAGACATTCCAAGATTCTAGAGTTATATTCCATGAAGGAGCAGGCTTCGGGAATGTGTCAGAGGGGACTGGCTCCTTATTGGCCTCAGCTCAGCTATTGCCTTTCCATTCAAACTAGGACAAGGGCCTAGTTTATGAAGTGTAAGGGTCTTCTTCTTTGAAACTGCCAAGGGCTACAGCAATGAGACTTCTGTCAAGGCGAGGGAAGCCTAAGAGGACGGATTCTCAAGCAGGTGCTTTGCTACAAAGCATCAGCACCCCACGGAGAGAACCAAGATCCCTGTTCCCGAATGTTGGGAGTGTAGCTTCACACACAGAGTTGTCTCTATAGGAGCCAAGAATGTTCCTGAGAGATTAGGTTCACTAAACCTCTCCTACAGAGCATAGACCTGTCCATGTGGTTTTTCCTTCCCCTGTGAGTTGGGTCCTCGAGGTCCACCACACCTCCGGGGAAACTGTCCCTGAGAAAAGATCTCCAGGAACGGCTTCACTGAGGCTGGGAAACGCTGTTCACAGGAAGTAAGGCAAGCGAATCTCCTGCAGAGAAAAAGAGGCCTTACTGTCCCTGGAGGAGCAGGCTGCCAGAGTGTGTGAAACCTGACTGTTGCCTTGCTGGCCTCAGTTCCACCATTGCCTGTTCCTCCGAACTAGGACCCAGGCCTATTTGGAGAAGCGTTTGGCTGCGGATTTCTACAAAGTGCCAAGGGCTACAGCAGTGAGAATTCTCTCAGCGGTCAGGGAGAGCATTTTATGGATTCTCAAGCTGTTTTCTGAACGACAGGGTCAAAATGAACTGAGAAAATCAGGCTCTCTGTGCCCCTATGTTAGGTACGCAGCTTCACACACAGAAGTGTCTCTATAGGAGCCAAGAATGTTCCTGAGAGATGAGGTGCACTAGAAGTCTGCTACAGAGCATAGACCTGTCCATATGGTTTTGCCTTGCCCTGTGAGTTGGGTCCCTGAGGTCCGCCCCAGCTCAGGGGAAGGAGCCCCTGAGAAAAGATCTCCAGGGACCGCTATTCCCCCAGGCTGGCAAACGCAGTTCACAGGAGGTAACGCAAGCGAGCCTCCTGCAAGGCACAACAGGCCTTAGTCTCCCTGGACGATCAGGCTGCCAGTGTGTGTGAGACCTGACTGGTGCCTTACTGGCCTCAGCTCCGCCATTGCATGTTCCTCTGAACTAGGACCCAGGCCTACTAGGAGAAGGGTTTGGGTATGGATTTCTAAATACTGCCAAGGGGTATAGCAATGAGAACTGTGTCACGGGTAAGGAAGAGCATTGTATGGATTTTCAAGCTGTTGTTTGAACGACAGCTTCAAAGATGCACAGAGAGAATCAGACTCTGTGTCTCCATGTTCGGTACACAGCTTCACAGACAGGGGTGTCTCCATAGGAAACAAGAATGTTCCTGACAGAGTGAGGTTCACTAGAGCTCTCCTAGAGAGCAAAGACTTGTCCATGTGGTTTTTCTTCCCCTGTGCGTTTGGGGCTCCAGGCTCGGCCCCAGCTCCGTGGAAACAACCTCTGAGAAAAGATCTTCAAGATCCGCTTTTCCCAGAGGCTGGGATGTGGGGATCATAGGAGGCGGGAAAAGCAGGCCTCCTACAGAGAGCAAGAGGCAGCCAAGCGGCCTGCGTTTGGAAGCCTCTATTTGGAAGAATGGGTTAGCTTCCCCTAAGGGAGACCTCCAGATCTGTTCAGAAGTCGGTAATTCCAGAGGCAGTGTGCAGGGTCCTGACTGCCCTTTGCCAGCCTTGCAAAGACATTCCTAGATTCTACAGTTATCTTCCTGAAGAAGCAGGCTTTGGGAATATGTCAGACTTGACTGGCGCCTTATTGGCCTCAGCTCAGCTATTGCCTTTCCATTCAAAGTAGGACAAGGCCCTACTTTATGAAGGGTAAGGGTCTTCTTCTTTCCAAACTGCCGAGGGCTACAGCAATGAGACCTCCGTAAATGCGAGGGAAGCATAAGCGGATGGATTATCAGGAAGGTTCTTTGCCACCAAGCATCCGCACCCCACGGAGAGAATCAGGCTCCCTTTGCCCCTATGTGGGGTGTGTAGATTCACACACAGTGGTGTCTCTACAGGAGCCAAGAATGTTCCTGAGAGATGAGGCTCACAAGAGCTCTCCTACAGAGTGCTCACCTGTACATGTGGTTTCGCCTTCCCCTGTGAGTTGGGTGCCCGAGGTCCACCCCAGCTCCGAGAAAACAGCCTCTGAGAAAAGATCTCCAGGAACCGCTTTTCGCCCAGGCTGGGAAAAGCTGTTCACAGGAAGTAAGGCAAGTGAGCCTCCTGCAGAGAAAAAGAAGCCTTACTGTCCCTGGAGGAGCAGGCTGCCAGAGTGTGTGAAAACTGACTGGTGCCATAATGGTCTTAGCTCCGCCATTGCTTGTTCCTCCGAACTGGGACTCAGGCCTACTTGGAGAAGGGTTTAGCTGCAGATTTCTACAAACTGCCAAGGGTACTGCAATGAGAACTCTCTCAGAGGTAAGGGCGAGAATTGTATGGATTCTCAAGCTGTTTTCTGAACGACAGCATTAAACCTGCACAGAGAGAATCAGGCTCTTTGCCGCCATGTTGGGTACGCAGTTTCACACACAGAGGTGTCCGCATAGGAGCCAAGAACGTTCGTCAAAGACTGAGGTTCACTAGAGCTCTCTTAGAGAGCAAAGACTTGTTCATGTGGTTTTGCCTTCCCCTGTATGTGTGGGTCTCTGGGCACAACCCCAGCTCCGTGGAAACAACCCCTGAGCAAAGATCTCCAAGATCTGCTTTTCCCCCATGCTGGAAACCAGGGATCATAGGAGGCAGGAAAAGCAAGCCTCCTTCAGGCAAGAAGAGGCAGCCAACTAGCCTGTGTTTGGAAGCCTCTATTTGCAAGGAATGGGTTAGCTTCTCCAGAAGGAGACCTCCAGATCTGCTCAGAAGATAGATATTCCAGAGGCAGGGTCGAGGTTCCTGACTGCCCTTTGCCAGCCTTGCAAAGACATTCCTAGATTCTAGCAATATTTTCCATGAAGGAGCAGGCATCGGGAATATGTCAGAGTTGACGGGTGCCTTACTGGCCTCAGCTCAGCTATTGCCTTTCCTTTCAAACTAGGATCAGGGCCTACTTGGTGAAGGGTAAGGGTCTACTTCTTTCCCAACTGCCAAGAGACACAGCAATGAGACCTCTGTCAAGGCGAGGGAAGCGTAAGCAGATGGATTCTCAAACAGGTGCTTTGCCACAAAGCATCAGCACCCCACGGAGAGAATCAGGCTCCCTGTGCCCCTATGTTCGGTGTGTAGCTTTACACACAGAGGTGTCTCTGTACGAGCCAAGAATGTTCCTAAGAGATGAAACACACTGACGTCTCCTACAGAGCACAGACCTGCCCATGTGGTTTTTCCTTCCCCTGTGAGATGGGTCCCCGAGGTCCACCCCAGCTCTGGGGATAGAGCCCCTGAGAAAAGATCTCCAGGAACCGCTTTTTGCCCAGGCTGGGAAACGCAGTTCACAGGAGGCAAGGCAAGCGAGCCTCCTGCAGGGAAAAATAGGCCTTACTGTCCCTGGAGGAGCAGGCTGCCAGAGTGTGTGACACCTGACTGGTGCCTTACTGACCTCAGCTCCGCCATTGCATGGCCATCCAAACCAGGACCCAGGCCTACTTGGAGAAGGGTTTGGGTGCGGATTTGTAAAAACTGCCAAAGGCTACAGCAATGAGAAATCTCTCAGAGGTAAGGGAGAGCATTGTATGGATTCTCAAGCTGTTGTTTGAACGACAGCTTCAAAGCTGCAAAGAGAGAATCAGGCCCTGTGTGCCCCCTTGTTGGGTACACAGCTTCACACACAGGGGTGTCTCCATAGGAGTCAAGGACGTTCCTGACACAGTAAGTTTCACTTAGAGGTCTCCTGGAGAGCAAAGACTTGTCCATGTGGTTTTCCTTCCCCTGTGCGATTGGGTCTCTGGTCTCGGCCCCAGCTCCATGGAAACAACCCCTGAGAAAATATCTTCAAGATCCGCTTTTCCCAGAGGCTGGGAACAGGGCTTCATAGGATGCGAGAAAAGCAGGCCTCCTTCGGGCGCGAAAAGGCAGCCAACTGGCCTGTTTGGAAGCCTCTATTTGGAAAGAATGGGTTAGCTTCTCCTAAAGGAGACCTCCAGATCTGCTCAGAAGTCGGTAATTCCAGAGGCAGGGTGCTGGTTCCTGACTGCCCTTTGCCAGCCTTGCAAAGACATTCCCAGATTCTAGAGTTATTTTCCATGAAGGTGAAGGCTACGGGAGTATGTCAGACTTGGCAGGCACCTTATTGGCCTCAGCTCAGCTATTACCTTTCCATTCAAACTAGGACAAAGGCCTACTTTATGAAGGGTAAGGGTCTTCTTCTTTCCAAACTGCCAAGGGCTACAGCAATGGGACCTCTGTCAAGGCGAGGGAAGCCTAAGTGGATGGATCATCAAGCAGGTGCTTTGCCACAAAGCATCAGCACCCCACGGGGAGAATCAGGCTCCATTTGCCCCTATGTTGGGTGTGTAGCTTCACATACAGAGGTGTCTCTATAGGAGGCCAGAATGTTCCTGAGAGATGAGGTTCACTAGAGCTCTCCTACAGAGCATAGACCTGTCCATATGCTTTTGCCTTCCCCTGTGAGTTGGGTCCTCGAGGTCCTCCCCAGCTCCGGGGAAGGAGCCCCTGAGAAAAGATCTCCAGGGACCTCTTTTCGCCCAGGCTGGGAAATGCAGCTCACAGGAGGGAAGTCAAGTGAGCCTCCTGCAGGGAAAAAGAGGGCTTACTGTCCCTGGACGATCAGGCTGCAGAGTGTGTGAGACCTGACTGGTGCCTTACTGGCCTCAGCTCCGCCATTGCATGTTCCTCCGAACTAGGACCCAGGACTACTTGGAGAAGGGTTTGGGTGCGGATTTCTAAAAACTGCCAAGGGCTACAGCAATGAGAACTCTGTCACGGGTAAGGAAGAGCATTGTATGGATTTTCAAGGTGTTTTTTGAACGACATCTTTAAAGCTACACAGAGAGAATCAGGCTCTCTGTGCCCCCATGTTGGGTACGCAGCTTCGCACACAGGGGTGTCTCCATATGAATCAAGAATGTTCGTGACAGAGTGAAGTTCACTAGAGCTCTCCTAGAGAGCAAAGACTTGTACATGTGGTTTTTCTTCCCCTGTTAGTTTGGGTCTCCAGGCTTAGCCCCAGCTCCGTGGAAACAACCCCTGAGAAAAGATCTTCAAGATCCGCTTTTCCCAGAGGCTGGAATGTGGGATTCATAGGAGGCGGGAAAAGCAGGCCTCCTTCAGAGAGCAAGAGGCAGCCAAGCGGCCTGCGTTTGGAAGCCTCTATTTGGAAGAATGGGTTAGCTTCCCCTAAGGGAGACCTCCAGATCTGTTCAGAAGTCGGTAATTCCAGAGGCAGGGTGCAGGCTCCTGACTGCCCTTTGCCAGCCTTGCAGAGACATTCCTAGATTACAGCGTTATTTTCCATGAAGGAGCAGGCTTCGGGAATATGTCAGACTTGACTGGCGCCTTATTGGCCTCAGCTCAGCTCTTGCCTTTCCTTTCAAACTAGGACAAGGGCCCACTTTATGAGAGGTAAGGGTCCTCTTCTTTCCAAACTGCCAAGGGCTACAGCAATGAGACCTCTGTCAAGGCGAGGGAAGCGTAAGCTGATGGATTTTCAAGCAGGTGCTTTGCCACAAAGCATCAGCACCCCACGGAAAGAATCTGGCTCCCTTTGCCCCTACGTTGCGTGTGTAGCTACACACAGAGGTGTCTCGATAGGAGCCAAGAATGTTCCTGAGAGAGGAGGTTCACTGTTGGGGGCCAGAGTGAGGCACTCCGCCCATGGCAAAGGTCATGAGGAAGGAGGCTCGACATACGCAAAGGCAGGATCGAGCCTAAGGAGTCCCCCTGGAAATCCTCGAGCATCTACCCCCATAACCAGAGCCTGCCTACCTTACTACTTTGTGCTCTCACCTACACCTCTGACTTTACGGGGGGCTGTCCCCCACCACCTCTTTCGGAGAAGGAGTTAACCTAGAGCTCCAGTTGATAAAAACCCCTGGGTGTGACAAGAGTGTTTTAACCTACAAACTCCTCTGAAGGTTCTCTAGCCTGCCTGACAGGCTTGTCCGGCCACATGTGATTGCTCACAGCCTCCCAACCATGAGAGGCACGAGATGCTTTAAACCTTCTAAAAACAGGTTCCTTAGAAAAGTTAGAAAATTATTAGTATAAGTATAATGGGCTGATTAGAAATCATATTGGTGAAGGGTTTTTCATTTGTTGAGCTGATGTTTACTGCTAAGTCTCCACATCCCCTGCCCTTATACACATTAATGAATATATAGAAGAAATAATTATTAACCTTTGATATAAATCACGTTAGACCTTAGGCTAAGTAAATTCTTTCCTTAACTAAAACCCACTACACCCTCACCCTATAGGAATGTAACTTTATTTGGGTGGCGTCTGTTTTAAGAATAATCACCCCTGGAGAAATAAGTGTCCTGGTTGACTGACCGCTGTCACAAGGAGAGGGTCGTAAATTGTCAGCAGGCCCCCCGGCCAGAAGATGATGTAACACCCCTAAGACCTCTGTATACTTTTGTATGAAGCACCTGACTTTGATAAAAGTCAGGACTGCTGACCCCACGTGACTTTTGCATAACATCTCAGTGTATAAAAGTAGACCATGGAAAATAAAGAATTGGGATCAGTTTCTCGAAATACTGGTCTCCCCATGTCTCTCTCTCTCTCTCACTCTGGTTGAGTCTCCATCTGGAGCGCGGAACCCACCAAGCTTACTAATTTTGCCTGGGCTTCTAAGATCCGACCGGGGAGGCCTCAGTGTCTCCTCTCCTTCGGGAGAACGGAAGGACGCCTGCGGCCTACGTAAGTGGTGCAAGCTTCTTGTCTTGAAGTTTTATTGGTCCCCCGCGTAAACCAAGCTACTCAGCCTCTTTTCTCCACTGAATTTTCCTACTGAGCTATCCTCATTTTATTACTCTTTATATCCTTAATTAACGTTTAATTAAGCAGTTGTTCCCTGACCCTCGCCTACGCCGTCTCTGCTTCGAATACCCTGGATCAGCTGGGGCTGGACCCCGGCAGTTCACTAGAGATCTCCTACAGAGCATAGACCTGTCCATTTGGTTTTGCCTTCCCCTGTGAGTTGGGTCCCCGAGGTCCGCCCCAACTCCGGGGAAACAGCCCCTGAGAAAAGATCTCCAGGAACTGCTTTCCGCCCAGGCTGGGAAACGCTGTTCACAGGAAGTAAGGCAAGCGAGCCTCCTGAAGGGAAATAGAGGCCTTACTGTCCCTGGAGGAGCAGGCTGCCAGAGTGTGTGACACCTGACTGGTGCCTTACTGGCCTCAGCTCCGCTATTGCATGTTCATCTGAACTTGAACCCAGGCCTACTTGGAGAAGTGTTTGTGTGCCGATTTCCAGAAACTGCGAAGGGCTACAGCAATGATAACTCTCTCAGTGGTAAGGGAGAGCATTGTGTGGATTCTCAATTTGTTGTTTGAACGACAGCGTCAAAGCTGCACAGAGAGAATCAGGTCTCTGTGTCTCTATGTTGGCTATGCAGCTTCCCACACAGAGATGTCCCCGTTGGAGCCAAGAACATTCCGCATAGACTGAGGTTCACTAGAGCACTCCTAGAGAGCAAAGACTTATCCATGCGGTTTTCCCTTCCCCTGTGCGTGTGGGTCTCCGGGATCAGCCCCTGCTCCGTGGAAACAGCCTCTGAGAAAAGATCTCCAAGAACCTCTTATCCCCCAGGCTGGGAAGCGGAGTTCACAGGAGGTGGGATAAGCAAGCTTCCTTCGGCAAGAAGAGACAGCCAACCGGCCTGTGTTTGGAAGCCTATATTTGCAAGGAATGGGTTAGTTTCTCCTGACCGAGACCTCCGGATGTGCTGAGAAGATAGAAATTCCAGAGGCAGGGTCGAGGTTCCTGACTGCCCTTTGCCAGCCTTGCAAAGACATTCCCAGATTCTAACGTTATTTTCCATGAAGGAGCAGGCATCGGGAATATGTCAGACTTGACTGGCGCCTTACTGGCCTCAGCTCAGCTACTGCCTTTCCATTCAAACAAGGACAAGGGCCTACTTGGTGAAGGGTAAGGGTCTGCTTCTTTCCAAACTGCCAAGGACTACAGCAATGAGACCTCTGTCAAGGTGAGGGAAGCCTATGCGGATGGATTCTTAGCAGGTGCTTTGCCACAAAGCATCAGCACCCACGGAGAGAATCAGACTCCCTTTGCCACTATGTTGGGTGTGTAGCTTCATGCACAGAGGTGTCTCTGTAGAAGCCAAGAATGTTCCTGAGAGATGAGGTTCACTAGAGCTCTCCTACAGAGCATAGACCTGTCCATGTGGTTTTGTCTTCCCCTGTGAGTTGGGCCCCCGAGGTCCGACCCAGCTCCAGGGAAACAGCCCCTGAGAAAAAATCTCCAGGAACAGCTTTGCGCCCAGGCTGGGAAATGCAGTTCACAGGAGGCAAGGCAAGCGAGCCTCCTGCAGGGAAAAAGAGGCCTTACTGCTCCTGGACGATCAGGCTGCAAGAGTGTGTGAGACCTCACTTGTGCCTTACTGGCCTCAGCTCCGCCGTTGCCTGTTGTTCCGAGCTAGGACCCAGGCCTACTTGGAGAAGGGTTAGGGTGCGGATTTCTACAAACTGTCAAGGACGACAGCAATGAGAATTCTCTTAGCAGTAAGGGAGAGCATTGTATGGATTCTCAAGCTGTTGTTTGAATGACAGCTTCAAAGCTACACAGAGAGAATCAGGCTCTCTGTTCCCCTATTTTGGCTGTGCAGCTTCACACACAGAATTTGACTCTGTTGGAGCCAGAAATATTCCTGAAAGACTTAGGCTCACCAAAGCTGTCCTCCAGAGCAAAGACATTGGATGTGGTTTTGCCTTCCCTTGCCAGTATGGGTCCCCTAGCTTGGCCCCAGCTCCGGGGATACAGCCTCTGAAAAAAATCTTCCAAGAAGCGATTTTTCCTCCAGGCTGTTAAGCGGAATTCGCAGTTTGCAAGTTAAGGAAGCCTGCTTCGTGGAAGAGCAAGCAGCCAACTGGCCCTGTGTTAGGAAGCCTGTATTTGAAAGGAATGGGTTAGCTTCTACAGCGGGAGAACCTCAGATCTGCTCAGGGGACTGAAATACTAGAGTCAGGGTCGAGGTTCTCCCTTGTCCTTTGCGCACCTTGCAAAGACATTCCTAGCTTCTAGCGTTAGTGTCCCTGTAGTAGCAGGCTGCAGGAGCGTGTGATAAATGACTGCCGCGTTCCTGTCCTCAGCTCCGCTATTAACTTTCTATTCGAACTAGAACCCAGGCCTACTTTGAGAGGGGTTAGGGTCCAGTGTTTCCAAACTGCCAAGGGCTACGGCAATGCGAGCTCTGTCAGAGGTAAGAAAAGAGCAATTGGTTGGATTCTTCAGCTGCTGCGTGGCTGCACAGCTTCCGCGCTGCATGGAGAGCATGAGGCTCCTTGTGGCCCTATTTTGGGTACGCAGCAACATGCACACAGAATGTCTGTGTTCACTTATGTACAGGCTTATGTACACTAGAGCTCTCCTACAGAGCAAAGACCACTCAGTGGGCTCCAAGAGATACCTGTCGCGGCTCGAGAAGAGAGTGGAGTCCTTTGCTTCCCCTCGAGATGAGGCCTGACTCCCCGGGTGAGTATGGAATGCAACCCCAAATCCCTGTCGCCTATGGAGAGGAACATTAAGTCCTGGATACAAGCCTAGATGAGGTCTAGTTTGCCCTTCAGTGAATGGAGCCCAATCCCCAGCTCTCCCTGGCAACTCGAATGGAAGATTAGACTTCCTGGGCCAACACAAGAGGAAGCCTGAATTCCCCGTCGTAACTCGAGAATCCCACCGAAACTCGAGAAAATCCACGTGCTTCCCTCGTCATCGCAAGATGAGGCCCTTTGTCCGCTACAGCATCTCAAGAGAAGTCCCATGTTCCATCCTGAAGTGCGAAACGGTACTTGGCACCCTTGATGCGACCCCAAAAGTTCCGCGACATACCAGACTCACTCAAGGGGAACACCGAGGTTCCCGGCACCACTTCATCTGACCCCTTCTCCTCTCCTGATTGCGACAGGAGGGTCGACTCCCCTTCTCTGTCTGCAAGGGGTTCCCGACCTTCCGGGCGCACCTCAGGATGAGGCCGGTCTCATGAGGAAGTTCGAGACGTAGCCTCGTGGGTGGTGCCACATGCCGAAAGACCCCAATTTCACGGTCCACTCTTGAAAAGAACCCGATGCCAGCACACCTCTTTGAAGGAAAACCTGTGGATGAAGGCACAACACGAAGGGGCACTGACACCCGCGTGCATCGTCCAGAAAAACCCGCAGGTCCCACAGACATTTCGACAAGTGGCCTGTCACCCTGTAAACAACTCGAAAGGCAAACGAAGGTCCATTCCTCAACAGAAGACTAGGTGTGACTCTCTTGTCCCTACTCTGCAGGGACCATGGGATCCTAGTCAGAAACGGAGAGGAAGCCTGAGGTTCCTGCGTCCACTCGAGATGAGGCCCTCTTCCATTGCACCACACCCAGTGGAGTCCCGAGAGGCCCCTACCAACTCCACAGTATCCCTGAGTTCTCAGAGGCACAATGAGAAGCTCCCTGAGGTCACAGGCACAAGTCGAGGGAACCCTGGGTTTTCTGCCATGACTCGAGAAAGACCTCGAGAGTGCTTCAAAATGTGTTGAGTCGCGATTCCCCTACCATGACTCGAGAGCCATGACACGCGCCCCCTCTTCACGCGCATGGAGACCTGACTAACCTGGCACAGCACGAGAGGCTCCCTGAGATCCTCATCGTACCTCGTGAGGAAACCCACACTGCCGCGGCAGCTCGAGGAAACACATGAGACACCCCGGTCATCGCGAGATGAGGGCCTTATATTCCTGCATGGCCTGGAGACCAATCAAGAGTCCTCTCTCCAAACTGAAGAGCAGGCTGGACTCCGTTGAGGCCGCTCAGGGGGCTCCAACAGATCCTTGTCGCGACTCGAGAGGAGAGCGGAGTCCTTGGCTTCCCCTCGAGACAAGGTCTGACTCCCCGGGGGAGCCTGGAATGCAAACCCGAGATGCCTGCTTTCCCTGGAGAGGAATAGTAGGTCCTGGACACACGCCTAGGTGAGGTCTCTTCGGCCCTGCAGTGACTCGAGCGCAACCCCCAGATTTCCCTTGCAACTCGAGGGGAAGATTGGGCTTCCCAGGGCCAACCCAAGAGGAAGGCTGAGATCCCCATTGTAACTCGAGAATCCCGCCGCAACTCGAGAAAAACCACGTGGTTCCAAACTCTTGGCAAGATGAGACCCTTGCCCGCGACGGCGTCTCAAGGGAAGTCCCCTCTTCCGCCCTGAAGGGCGGAAAGGATCCTGCCAGCCTTCATGCGACCCCCAAAAGTTCCCTGACACGCCGGGTTCCCTCGAGGGGAACACCGAGGGTCCCGGCACCCCTTCCTCTGAGCACCTTCTCCCCTCGTGATCGCGACAGGAGGGGCGATTCCCCTGCGTGGTCTGGAAGGGGTTCCCAGCCTTCCCGGCGCACCTCAGAATGAGGCCGGTCTCACGAGGAAATTCGAGACGAGCCACGTGGGTGGGGCCACATGCCGAATGCCCCCGATTCCCCGGTCCGCCCTTGAGAAGGACCCGAGGCCCGGACCCCTCTTCGAAGGCAACCCTGTGGGTGAAGGCACAACACGAAGGGGCACTTCCACCCCCGTGCATCGTCCGCAAAGACCCGCGGGTTCCACACACAGCTCGACGAGGGGCCTGAGACCCCCTGAGCAACTCGAGAGGCCAGCGGGGTTCCCTTCCTCAGACAAGACGAGGCCTGACTCTCCTGTCCCAACTCTGCAGGGACCCTGCGGTCGGAGTCCGAAACGGAGAGGAAGCCTGAGGTTCCTGCCTCCCCTCGAGGTGAGGCCCTCTTCCGTTGCGCCAGACCCAGCGGAGTCCCGAGGGGCCCCGCCACCTCCACAGGATCCCTCGCCTCTCAGAGGCACCCTGGGAAGTTCCCTAAGGTCCCCGGCAGAAGGCGAGGGACACGAGGGTTTCCCGCCGCCCCCCGAGAAAGACCTCGAGAGTCCTTCTTCAACGCGTCTCGAGGCCCTAGTCCCCTCCCGTGACTCGAGAGCCAGGACGCGCTCCCCCTCGCCACGCGCATGGAGACCTGACTTCCCTGGCGCCGCACGAGAGGCTCCCTGAGATCCTCGTCGTGCCTCGGGAGAAAACCCCCACAGGCGCCGCAGCTCAAGGAAACCCCTTAGACGCCCCCGTCCTCGCGAGCTGAGGGCCTTCTTTTCCTGCATGGCCTGGAGAGCATTCCCGGGTCCTCTCTCCAAACGGAAGAGGAGGCTGGACTCCCTTGAGGCCTCTCAGGGGGCTCCAAGAGACCCGCGTCGCGACTCGAGAGGAGAGCGGAGTCCTTGGCTTCCCCTCGAGACGAGGCCTGACTCCCCGGGGGAGCCTGGAATGCAACCCCGAGATCCCTGCCTTCCCTGGAGAGGAATATTAGGTCCCGGACACACACCTAGGTGAGGTCTCTTTGGCCCTGCAGTGACTCGAGCGCAACCCCCAGCTTTCCCTCGCAAACCGAGGGGAAGATTGGGCTTCCCAGGGCCAACCCAAGGGGAAGGCTGAGATCCCCGTCGTAACTCGAGAATCCCGCCGCAACTCGAGAAAAACCACGTGGTTCCCACCTCTTGGCAAGAGGAGGCCCTTGCCCGCCACGGCGTCTCAAGGGAAGTCCCCTGTTCCGCCCTGAAGGGCGAAATGGTCCCTGACAGCCTTCCTGCGACCCCCAAAAGTCCCCCGACACGCCGGGTTCCCCAGAGGGGAACACCGAGTGTCCCGGCACCTCTTCCTCTGAGCCCCTTCTCCCCTCCTGATCGCGACAGGAGAGGCGATTCCCCTGCGTGGTCTGGAAGGGGTTCCCCGCCTTCCCGGCGCACCTCAGGATGAGGCCGGTCTCACGAGGAAATTCGAGACGAGCCACGTGGGTGGGGCCACATGCCGAACGCCCCCGATTCCCCGGTCCGCCCTTGAGAAGGACCCGAGGCCCGGACCCCTCTTCGAAGGCAACCCTGTGGGTGAAGGCACAACACGAAGGGGCACTGCCACCCCCGTGCATGGTCCGCAAAGACCCGCGGGTTCCACATACAGCTCGACGGGGGGCCTGAGACCCCCTGAGCAACTCGAGAGGCCAGCGGGGTTCCCTTCCTCAGACAAGACGAGGCCTGACTCTCCTGTCCCAACTCTGCAGGGACCCTGCGGTCGGAGTCCGAAACGGAGAGGAAGCCTGAGGTTCCTGCCTCCCCTCGAGGTGAGGCCCTCTTCCGTTGCGCCAGACCCAGCGGAGTCCCGAGGGGCCCCGCCACCTCCACAGGATCCCTCGCCTCTCAGAGGCACCCTGGGAAGTTCCCTAAGGTCCCCGGCAGAAGGCGAGGGACACGAGGGTTTCCCGCCGCCCCCCGAGAAAGACCTCGAGGGTCCTTCTTCAACGCGTCTCGAGGCCTTAGTCCCCTCCCGTGACTCGAGAGCCAGGACGCGCTCCCCCTCGCCACGCGCATGGAGACCTGACTTCCCTGGCGCCGCACGAGAGGCTCCCTGAGATCCTCGTCGTGCCTCGGGAGAAAACCCCCACGGGCGCCGCAGCTCGAGGAAACCCCTGAGACGCCCCCGTCCTCGCGAGCTGAGGGCCTTCTCTTCCTGCATGGCCTGTAGAGCAATCCCGGGTCCTCTCTCCAAACGGAAGAGGAGGCTGGACTCCCTTGAGGCCGCTCAGGGGGCTCCAAGAGACCCGCGTCGCGACTCGAGAGGAGAGCGGAGTCCTTGGCTTCCCCTCGAGACGAGGCCTGACTCCCCGGGGGAGCCTGGAATGCAACCCCGAGATCCCTGCCTTCCCTGGAGAGGAATATTAGGTCCCGGACACACGCCTAGGTGAGGTCTCTTCGGCCCTGCAGTGACTCGAGCGCAACCCCCAGCTTTCCCTCGCAACCCGAGGGGAAGATTGGGCTTCCCAGGGCCAACCCAAGGGGAAGGCTGAGATCCCCGTCGTAACTCGAGAATGCCGCCGCAACTCGAGAAAAACCACGTGGTTCCCACCTCTTGGCAAGAGGAGGCCCTTGCCCGCCACGGCGTCTCAAGGGAAGTCCCCTGTTCCGCCCTGAAGGGCGAAACGGTCCCTGACAGCCTTCCTGCGACCCCCAAAAGTCCCCCGACACGCCGGGTTCCCCCGAGGGGAACACCGAGGGTCCCGGCACCGCTTCCTCTGAGCCCCTTCTCCCCTCCTGATCGCGACAGGAGAGGCGATTCCCCTGCGTGGTCTGGAAGGGGTTCCCGGCCTTCCCGGCGCACATCAGGATGAGGCCGGTCTCACGAGGAAATTCGAGACGAGCCACGTGGGTGGTGACACATGCCGAACGCCCCCGATTCCCCGGTCCGCCCTTGAGAACGACCCGAGGCCCGGACCCCTCTTTGAAGGCAACCCTGTGGGTGAAGGCACAACACGAAGGGGCACTGCCACCCCCGTGCATCGTCCGCAAAGACCCGCGGGTGCCACACACAGCTCGACGAGGGTCCTGAGACCCCCTGAGCAACTCGAGAGGCCAGCGGGGTTCCCTTCCTCAGACAAGACGAGGCCTGACTCTCCGCTCCCAACTCTGCAGGGACCCTGAGGTCGGAGGGTCGGAGTCAGAAACAGAGAGGAAGCCTGATGTTCCTGCCTCCCCTCGAGATGAGGCCCTCTTCCATTGCGCAAACCCCAGCGGAGTCCCGAGAGACCCCGCTAACTCCACAGCATCCCTCACCTCTCAGAGGCACCCTGGGAAGTTCCCTCAGGTCCCCGGCAGAAGTCGAGGGAAATAAGGTTTTCCCGCCGCCACTCGAGAAAGACCTCGATAGTCCTTCTTCAAAGTGTCTAGAGGCCCTTGTCCCCTCTCTGGACTAGAGAGCAATGATGCGCTCCCCCTCGCCTCGCGCATGCATACCTGGCTTCCCTGGCGCCGCACGAGAGGCTCCCTAAGATACTCGTCGTGCCTCGGGAGAAAACCCCCATGGGCACCGCAGCTCGAGGAAACCCCTGAGACGCCCCCGTCCTCGCTAGCTGAGGGCCTTCTTTTCCTGCCTGGCCTGGAGTGCAATCCCGAGTCCTCTCTCCAAACTGAAGAGTAGGATGGATTCCCTTGAGGCGACTCAGTGGGCTCCAAGAGATCCGCGTCGGGGCTCTAGAGGAGAGCGCAGTCCTTTGCTTCCCCTCGAGGCGAGGCCTGACTCCCAGGGGGAGTCTGGAGTGCAATCCCGAGATCCTTGTCTTCCCTTGAGAGGACTATTAGGTCCTGGACACACGCCTAGATGAGGTCTCTTTGGCCTTGCAGTGGTTCGAGCACAACATCCAGCTTTCCCTCGCAACTCGAAGGGAAGTTTGGGCTTCCCAGGGCCAACACAAGAGGAAGCCTGAAATCCACGTCGTAACTCGAGAATCCCGCCGCAACTCGAGAAAAACCACGTGGTTCCATCGTCTTCGCAGCATGAGGCCCTTGCCCGCCACAGCGTCTCAAAAGAAGTCCCACGTTCCTACTGAAGTGCAAAACGGCACTTGGCACCCATGATGGCACCCCCAAAGTTCCCCAACATACAGGCCTCACTCGAGGGTAACACCCATGTTCCCCGCACCACATCATTTGAGCCCCTTCTCCCCTCCTGATTGCAACAGGAGTGTCTTTTCTCCTGCTTTGTGTGGAAGGGGTTACCGATCTTCCCAGCGCACATCAGGATGAGGCCTGTCTCACGAGGAAATTGGAGATGTAGCCTCGTGGGTGGTGCCACATGCGGAAAGACCCCATTTCCCGGTCAGCTATTAATAAGAACCCGATGCCCGTACACGTCTTGGAATGCATCCCGTAGGATGAAGGCACAACAAGGAGGGACCCTGAACACCCGTGCATCTTTTGGAAAATTCTGCAGGTTCCACATACAGCTCGACAAGTGACCTGTTACCTCGTGAACAACTCGAGAGGCAAGCTAAGTTTCATTTCTCCACAGAATACGAGGCCTGACTCTCCTGTCCCAACTCTGCAGGAATCCTGAGATCGGAGTCTGAAATGGAGAGGAACCCTGAGGTTCCTTCCTCAACACGAGATGAGGCCCTCTTGTATTATACCACACCCAGTGGAGTCCCGAGAGGCCCCTCCCAACTCCACAGTATCAGTGTCTTCTCAGAGGCACCCTGAGCAACTCCCTGAGGTCACCGGCACAAGTCGAGGGAACACAGGGTATCCTGCCGCAACCCGAGAAAGACCTCAAGAGTCCTTCTTCAACGCGTCTTGAGGACGGATTCCCCTACCATGACTCGAGAGCAATGACACGCTCCCCCTCGCCATGCGCATGGACACCTGACTTCCCTGGCGCCACATGAGAGGCTCCCTGAGCTCCCCGTCATACCTCGTGAGAAACCCCACACTGGCGCCGCAGCTCGGGAAAACCCACCGTCATCGCGAGATTGGGGACTTCTTTTCCTGCCTGACCTGGAGAGCAATCCCTGGTCTTTTCTCCAAACTTCACAGGAGGCTTTACTCCCTTTAGGCCACTCAATGGGCTCCAAGAGATACCTGTCGCGACTTGAGAGGAGAGCAGAGTACTTTGTTTCCCCTCGAGACGAGGCCTTACCTCGGGTGAGTCTGGAATGCAACCCCGAGATCCCTGTTGTCCCTGGAGAGGAACATTATGTCCTGGACAAAAGCCTAGATGAGGTCTATTTTGCCCTACAGTGACTCGAGAGCAACACCCATCTCTCCCTCGCAATTCGAATGGAAGATTGGTCTTCATTGGGCCAACACAAGAGGAAGTCTGAATTTCCCGTTGTAACTCGAGAATCCCACCGCAACTCTTAAAAACCACGTGGTTCCCCATTCATCGCAATATGAGGCCTTTGCCCGCTACAGAGTCTCAAGAGAAGTCCCATGTTTCGTCATAAAGTTCGAGATGCTACTTGGCACCCTTGATGCGACCCCAAAAGTTCCCCAATATACCGGTCTCACTCCAAGGGAACACCGAAGTTCCTGGCACCACTTCATTTGAGCCCCTTCTCCGCTCCTGATCACGGCAGGAAGGTCGATCCCCCTGCTTTGTCTAGAAGGGGTTCCCGACCTTCATGGCGCACCTCAGGATGAGGCCAGTCTCACGAAGAAATTCGAGACGTAGCCTCGTGTTGGTGCCACGTGCCAAAAGACCCCGATTTCTCGGTCTTGCTCTTGATAAGAACCCGATGCCCGGACACCTCTTCTAAGGCAACCCTG
Source organism: Bubalus kerabau (assembly GCF_029407905.1). Taxonomy (NCBI): domain Eukaryota; kingdom Metazoa; phylum Chordata; class Mammalia; order Artiodactyla; family Bovidae; genus Bubalus; species Bubalus kerabau. The sequence continues at coordinate 444,303 of NW_026577890.1, read as the reverse complement.
TGGATGAAGGCACTACACGAGGGGGCACTGGCAACCCTGTTCATCGTCCGGAAAACCCCGCAGGATCCACATACAGCTCCACAACTGGCCTGTCACCCCTTAAACAATGAGAGAGGAAAGCGGAGTCCCCTTCCTCAGACAAGACGAGGCCTGAGTATCCAATCCCAACTCTGCAGGCACGCTTCGATCTGAGTCAGAAATGGAGAGGAAACCTGAGGTTCCTGCCTCAACCCGAGATGAGGCCCTCTTCCATTAAAACAAACCCAGTGGAGTCCCGAGAGGCCACTCCCATCTCCACAGTATCCCTGACTTCTCATAGGCATTCTGAGAAGCTCCTTGAGGCCACCGGCAAAAGTCGAGGGAAATAAGGGTTTCCTGCCACAACCGAAGAAAGACCTCGAGAGTCCTTCTTTAATGTGTCTTGAGGTCAGATTCCCCTACCATGACTCGAGAACAATAATGCGCTCCCCCTCGCCACGCACATGGAGACCTGACTTCCCTGGCGCCACACGAGAGGCTCCCTGAGCTCCCCGTCGTACTTCGTGTGAAACCCCACACTGGCGCCGCAGCTCGAGAAAACCTACGAGACGCCCCAGTCATCGGGAGATGAGGGCCTTCATTTCCTGCATTGCCTGGAGAGCAATCCCGTGTCCTCCCTCCAAACACCAGAGGAGGTTTGACTCCCTTTAAGCCACTCAGTGGGCTCCAAGACATACCCGTCCGACTCGAGAGGAGAGCAGAGTCCTTTGCTTCCCCTCGAGACGAGGCCTGACTCCAGGGTGAGTCTGGAATGCAACCCCGAGATTCCTGTCGCCCCTTGACATGAACATTAGGTCCTGCACACAAGCCTTGGTGGGGTCTCTTTTGCCTTCAGTGACTAGAGCGCACCTCCAGCTCTTCCTCGAATCTCGAATGGAAGATAAGACTTTTGTGGGCCAACACAAGAGGAAGCATGAATTCCCTGTGGTAACTCAAATATCCCACCGCAACTAGAGAAAAACCAAGTGGTTCCCCAGTCATTCCAAGATGAGGCCCTTGCCCGCTGGAGCACCCCAAGAGAAGTCCCACGTTCCAATTTGAAGAGCGAAACGGTACTTGGAACGCGTTATGCGACCCCAAAAGTTACCCGACATACCTGTCTCACTTGAGGGAAACACCGAGGTTCCCAGCAGCACATCATCTGAGCCACTTCTCCCCTCCTAATCGCCACAGGAGGGTCGATTCCTCTGCTTTGTCTGGAAGGGTTTCATGACCTTCGCGGCACACCTCAGGATGAGGCCGGTTTCATGAGGAAATTCGAGACTAGCCACGTGGGTGGTGCCAAATGCTGAACGACCCCGATTTCCCAGTCCGCTTTCATAAGAACACGATGCCCGGACACCTCTTCGAAGGCAACCCTGTGGATGAAGACACAACACGAAGGGTCACTGACACCCCCATGCATCGTCCGCAAAGACCCGCGGGTTCCACACACAGCTCGACGAGGGGCCTGAGACCCCCTGAGCAACTCGAGAGGCCAGCAGGGTTCCCTTCCTCAGACAAGACGAGGCCTGACTCTCCTGTCCCAACTCTGCAGGGACCCTGCGGTCGGAGTCCGAAACGGAGAGGAAGCCTGAGGTTCCTGCCTCCCCTCGAGGTGAGGCCCTCTTCCGTTGCGCCAGACCCAGCGGAGTCCCGAGGGGCCCCGCCAACTCCACAGGAACCCTCGCCTCTCAGAGGCACCCTGGGAAGTTCCCTAAGGTCCCCGGCAGAAGGCGAAGGAAACGAGGGTTTCCCGCCGCCCCCCGACAAAGACCTCGAGAGTCCTTCTTCAACGCGTCTCGAGGCCCTAGTCCCCTCCTGTGACTCGAGAGCCAGGACGCGCTCCCCCTCGCCACGCGCGTGGAGACCTGACTTCCCTGGCGCCGCACGAGAGGCTCCCTGAGATCCTCGTCGTGCCTCGGGAGAAAACCCCCACGGGCGCCGCAGCTCGAGGAAACACCTGAGACGCCCCAGTCCTCGCAAGCTGAGGGCCTTCTTTTCCTGCATGACCTGGAGAGCAATCCCGGGTCCTCTCTCCAAACGGAAGAGGAGGCTGGACTCCCTTGAGGCTGCTCAGGGGGCTCCAAGAGACCCGCGTCGAGACTCGAGAGGAGAGCGGAGTCCTTGGCTTCCCCTCGAGACGAGGCCTGACTCCCCGTGGGAGCCTGGAATGCAACCCCGAGATCCCTGCCTTCCCTGGAGAGGAATATTAGGTCCCGGACACACGCCTTGGTGAGGTCTCTTCGGCCCTGCAGTGACCCGAGCGCAACCCCCTGCTTTCCCTCGCAACCCGAGGGGAAGATTGTGCTTCCCAGGGCCAACCCAAGAGGAAGCCTGAGATCCCCGTCGTAACTCGAGAATCCCGCCGCAACTCGAGAAAAACCACGTGGTTCCCACCTCTTGGCAAGATGAGGCCCTTGCCCGCGACGGCGTCTCAAGGGAAGTCCTCTGTTCCGCCCTGAAGGGCGAAACGGTCCCTGACAGCCTTCCTGCGACCCCCAAAAGTTCCCCGACACGCCGGGTTCCCTCGAGGGCAACACCGAGGGTCCCGGCACCGCTTCCTCTGAGCCCCTTCTCCCCTCCTGATCGCGACAGGAGAGTCGATTCCCCCGCGTGGTTTGGAAGGGGTTCCCGGCCTTCCCGGCGCACCTCAGCATAAGGCCGGTCTCACGAAGAAATTCGAGACGAGCCACGTGGGTGGTGCCACATGCCCAACGCCCCCGATTCCCCGGTCCGCTCTTGAGAAGGACCCGAGGCCCGGACCCCTCTTCGAAGGCAACCCTGCAGGTGAAGGCACAACACGAAGGGGCACTGCCACCCCCGTGCATCGTCCGCAAAGACCCGCGGGTTCCACACACAGCTCGACGAGGGGCCTGAGACCCCCTGAGCAACTCGAGAGGCCAGCGGGCTTCCCTTCCTCAGACAAGACGACGCCTGACTCTCCTGTCCCAACTCTGCAGGGACCCTGCGGTCGGAGTCCGAAACGGAGAGGAATCCTGAGGTTCCTGTCTCCCCTCGAGGTGAGGCCCTCTTCCATTGCACCAAACCCAGATGAGTCGCGAGAGGCCCCTCCCAACTCCACAGTATCCCTGAATTCTCAGAGGCACCTTGAGAATCTACCTGAGGTCATCGGCTCAAGTCCAGGGAACCCAGGGTTTCCTGCTGCGACCCGAGAAAGACCTTGAGAGTCCTTCGGCGCGTCTTGAGGCCCGATTCCCCTACCATGACTCGAGAGCAAAGACCCGCTCCCCATCGCCATGCGCATGGAGACCTGACTTCCCTGACTCCTGAAGAGAGTCTCCCTGAGCTCCCCGTCGTACCTTTTCGGAAACCCCATTCAGGCACCGCAGCTCGAGAAAACCCACGATACGCCCCCGTCATCACGAGATGAGGGATTTGTTTCCTGCCTGGCATGGAGAGCAAAACCGAGTCCTCTCTCCAGACTCCACAGGAGGCTTGACTCTCTTTAGGCCTCTCAGTTGGCTCCAAGAGATACCTGTCAGGACCTGAAGGGAGAGCAGAGTCCTTTGCTTCCCCTCGAGACGAGGCCTGACTCCCCGTGTGAGTCTGGAATGCAACCCCGAGTTCCTGTCACACCTGGAGAGGAAAACTCGGTCCTGGACACAAGCCTAGATGAGGTCTATTTTGCACTGCAGTTACTAGAGCGCAATCGCCAGCTCTCCCTCGCAAATCGAATTGAAGATTGGACTTCCCTGGGCCAATACAATTGGAAGCCTGAATTCGACATCGTAACTCGAGAATCCCACCGAAACTCGAGAAAATCCACGTGGTTCCCCCATCAGCGCTAGATGAGGCCCTTGCCCGCTACAGCGACTCAAGAGAAGTCCCACTTTCTGTCTTGAAGTGCGAAACGGTACTTGGCACCCTTGATGCAATCTCAAAATTCCCCGACATACCGGTCTCACTCGAAAGGAACACCGAGGTTCCCGGAACCACATCATTTGAGCTCCTTCTCCCCTCGTGATCGCGACAGGAGTGTCGATTCCCCTGCTATGTCTGGAAGGGGTTCCCGACCTTTCCAGCGCGCCTAAGGATGAGGCAGGTCTCACGAGGAAATTCGAAACGTAGCCTCGTGGGTGGTGCCACAAGCCGAAAGACCCCGATTTCCCGGTCTGCTCTTGATAAGAACGTGATGCCGTGACACCTTTACGAAGGAAAACCTGTGGATGAAAGCACAACACGAAGGGGCACTGACACCGTGCATCGTCCAGAAAAACCCGCAGGTTACAAACACAGTTCAACAAGTGGTCTGTCACCCCGTGAACAACTCGACAGGCAAGTGGAGTTCCATTCCTCCACACAAGACGAGACCTGATTTTCTGTACCAACTCTGCAGGGAAACTGCGATCCGAGTCAGTACCAGCGACAGGAAACCCAGGAGAGGAAACATGAGGTACCTGCCTCCACTCGAGATGAGGCTCTCATCCATTGCACCAAACCCAGTGGAGTCCAGAGAGGCCCCTCCCAACTCCACAGTACCCCTGACTTCTCAGAGGCACCCGGAGAAGCTCCATGAGGTCACCGGCACATGTCGAGGGAACCCAGGGTTTCCTGCCACAATGGGAAAAAGACCTCGAGAGTCCTACTTCAACGTGTCTTGAAGCCCGAATCTGCTTCCATGGCTCTATAGAAATGACACGCACCCCCTCGCCACGCATATGGAGACCTGACTTCCCTGGCGCCATAAGAGAGGCTCCCTGAGCTCCCTGTCGTACCTCGTGAGAAACCCCACACTGACGCCGCAGCTTGAGAAAACTCACCATACGCCCCTGTCATCGCGAGATGAGGGCCTTCTTTTCCTGCATGGCCTGGAGAGGAATCCCGAATCCTCTTTCCAAACTCCACAGGAGGCTTGACTCCCTTTAGGCCACTTAGTGGGCTCCAAGAGATACCCGTCGCGACTCGAGAGGAGAATTGAGTCCTTTGCTTCCCTTCGAGACAAGGCCTGACTCACCAGGTGGGTCTGGAATGCAACCCCGAGATCCCTGTCTCCCCTGGAGAGGAACATTAGGTCCTGGAAACAAGCCTAGATGAGGTCTCTTTTGCCCTTCTGTAACTCGAGAGCAATCCCCCGCTCTCCCTGACAACTCGAATGGAAGATTGGACTTCCCTGGGCCAACACAAGAGGAAGCCTGAATTCCCCTTTGTAACTCGAGAATCCCGCCGCAACTCGAGAAAAAGCACTTGGTTCCCTCGTCATCACAAGATGAGGCCCTTGCCCGCTACAGCTTCTCAAGAAAAGTCCCACGTTCCGTCTTGAAGTGCAAAACGATACTTGACACCCTTGATGTGACCCCAAAAGTTCCCCGAAATATCGGTCTCACTCGAGGTGAACACCGAGGTTCCCAGCACCAGTTTATCTGAGCCCCTTCTCCCCTCCTGTTCGTGATAGCAGGGTCACTTCCCCTGCTTTGTTTGTAAGGGGTTCCCGACCTTCACGGGGCACTTCAGGATGAGGCCAGTCTCACGAGGAAATTCGAGACATAGCTCGCGGGTGGTACCACATGCCAAAAGACTATGATTTCCCGGTACGCTCTTGATAAGAACCCGATGCCTGGACACCTCTTTGAAGGCAACCCTGTGGATGAAGGCACAACACAAAGGGGCACTGACACCCTCGTGCATCGTCCGGAAAAACCCGCAGGTTCCACATACAGCTCAACAAGTGGCTTGTCACCCCTGAAGAACTCGAGAGGCAAGTGGGGTTTCATTCCTCTACACAAGACGATGCCTGACTCTCCTGTTCCAACTCTGCAGGGACTTTGCGATCCGAATCAGACCAGCGCCAGTGAAGTCACGAGAGGAACGCTGAGGTTCCTGCCTCCACTCGAGATTAGGACCTTTTCCATTTCACGAAACCCAGTGGAGTCCCGAGAGACACGTCCCAGCTCCACAGTATCCCTGACTTCTCAGAGGCACCCTGAGAAGCTCCCTGAGGTCACCAGCACAATTCGAGTGAACCCAGGGTTTACTGCCGCCACCATAGAAAGAACTCAAGAGTCCTTCTTCAACGCATTTTGAGGCCTGATTCCCCTACCATGACTCGAGGGCAATGACACGCTCCCTCTGCTACACTCATGAAGCCCTGACTTCCCTGGCGCCACACGAGAGGCTCCCTGAGCTCCCCATCATACCTCGTGAGAAACCAAACACTGGCGCCACAGATAGAGAAAACCCACGAGACGCCCCCATTTTCGCGACATGACGGCCTTCTTTTCTAGCATGGCCTGGAGAGCAATCCCGAGTCCTCTCTCCAAACTCCACAGTAGGCTTGACTCCCTTTTGGTCACTCAGTGGACTCCAAGACACACCCGTCGCGACTCGAGAGGAGAGCGGAGTCTTTTCCTTCCCCTCGAGGCGAGGCCTGACTCCTCGGGTGTGTCTGATATGTGAACCGGAGATCCCTGTCGCCCCTGGAGAGAAACATTAGGTCCTGGACACAAGCCTAGATGAGGTCTCTTTTTTCCTGCAGTGACTCGAGAGCAATCCCCAACTCTCCCTCGCAACTCGAATGGAAGACTGGACTTCCCTGGGCCAACAGAAGAGGAAGCCTGAATTTCCCGTTGTAACTCAAGAATCCCGCCACAACTCGAGAAAAACCACGTCGTTCCCTCTTCATCGCAAGATGCGGCCATTGCCGCTACAGCGTCTCAAAAGAAGTCTTACGTTCCATCTTGAAGTGCGATACGGTACTTGGCACCTTTGATGCGACCCCAAAAGTTCCCCAACACACTGGTCTCACTGGAGGGAAACACCGAGGTTCCCGGCATCACCTCATCTGTGCCCCTTCTCCCCTCCTGATCGAGACAGGAGGGTCGATTCCCCTGCTTTGTCTGCAAGGGGTTCCGACCTTCCCGGCGCACCTCAGGATGAGGCCGGTCTCACTAGGAAATTCGAGACGTAGCCTGGTGGGTGGTGCCACATGCGGAAAGACCCCGATTTCCCAGTCCGCTCTTAATAGGAACCCGATGCCAGGACACCTCTTCGAAAGCAAACCTGTGGATGAATGCACAACACGAAGGGGTACTGACATCCCCATGCATAGTACGGAAAAACACGCAGATTCCAAACACAGATCGACAAGTGTCCTGTCATCCCTTGAAGAACTAGAGAGACATGCGGAGTTCCGTTCCTCCAAACAAGAGAAGGCCTGACTCTCCTTTCCCAACTCTGCAGGGACCGTGTGATCGGAGTCAGAAATGTAGATGAAACCTGACGTTCCTGCATCAACTCGAAATGAGGCCCTCTTCCATTGCGCCATACCCAGTGGAGTCCCGAGAGGCCCCTAAAACTCCACAGTATCCCTGATTCTCAGAGGCACCCTCAGAAGCTCTCTGCGGTCACTGGCACAAGTCGAGTGAACCCAGGGTTTCCTGCTGCATTCTGAGAAAGACCTTGAGAGTCCTTCTTTACCGCGTCTTGAGGCCCGATACCCTACCATGACTGGAGAGCAATGACGCATTCCCCTCGCCACGCCCATTGAAACCTAACTTCCCTGGCGCCACACGAGAGGCTCCCTGCGCTCCCCGTCCTACCTCATGAAAACCCCACACTGGCACCGCCGCTCGAGAAAACTCACGAGACGCCCCCATCATCGTAAGATGAGGGCCTTCTTTTCCTACATGACCTAGAGAGCAATCCCGAGTCCACTCTCCAAACTCCACTGGAGGCCTGACTCCCTTTAGGCCACTCAGTAGCCTCCAAGAGATACACGTCGCTACTCTAGAGGAGAGCAGAGTCCGTTGCTTCCCCTCGAGCCGAGGCCTGACTACTTGGGTGAGTCTGGAATGGGATCCCGAGATCCGTGTTGCCCCTGTAGAGGAAAACTCGGTCCTGGACACAAGCCTAAATGAGGTCTTTTTTGTCCTGCATTGACTCAAGTGCAATCCCCAGCTCTCCCTCGCAACTCGAATGGATGATTGGACTTCCCTGGGCCAACACAAGAGGAAGCCTGTATTCCCCATTGTAATTCGAGAATCCCGCGGCAACTGGAGAAAAACAACGTGGCTCCTCCGTCATCGAAATATGAGGCCCCTGTCAGCTATAGCGTCTCCAGGGAAGTCCCATGTTCCGTCTTGAAGTGTGAAACGGTACTTGGCACCCTTGATGCGACCCCCAAATTTCCCTGACAGCCCGGTCTCACTCGAGGAGAACATGGAGGCTCCCAGCACCGCTTCAGCTGAGCCTCTTCTCCCCTCCTGATGGCGACAGGAGGGTCGATTCCCCTGCTTTGTCTGGAAGGGGTTCCCAGACTTCCCGGCGAACCTCAGGATGAGGCCAGTCTCACGAGGGAAGTCGAGACGTAGCCTCGTGGGTTGTGCCACATGCCGAAAGACCCCGATTTCCTGGTCCGCTATTGATAAGATCCCGATGCCCGGTCACCTCTTCGAAGGTAACCCTGTGGATGAAGGCACAACACGAAGGGGCACTGACACCCCTGTGCATCGTCCCCCAAAACCGCAGGTTCCACATACAACTCGACAGGTGGCCTGTCATCCCGTGAACAACTCGAGAGGCAAGCGGAGTTCCATTACTCCACACAAGACGAGGTCTGACTCTCCTGTCCCAACTCTGCAGGGACCCTGCTATCCGAGTCAGAAATGGAGAGGAACCCTGACGTTACTGCCTCAATCCGAGATTAGGTCCTCTTCAATTGCACCAGTCCCTGTGATGTCCCGAGAAGCCCCTCTCAACTCCACAGTATCCCTGACTTCTCAGAGGAACCCCGCTAAGCTCCCTGAGGTCATGGGCACAAGTCGAGGGAACCCAGGGTTTCCTGCCACACCCCGAGAAAGACCTCGAGAGTTCTTCTTCGAAGCGTCCTGAGGCTTGATTCCCCTACCATGACTCGAGAGCAATGAGGCGCTCCCCCACGCCACGTCCATGGAGACCTGACTTCCGTGGCACCACAGGAGTCTCCCTGAGCTCCCCGTCCTATCTCGTGAGAAACCCCAACCAGGCACTGCACCTTGAGAAAACCCACGAGACGCCCCCGTCCTCGCGAGCTGAGGGCCTTCTTTTCCTGCATGGCCTAGAGAGCAATCCCGAGTCCTCTCTCCAAACTCCACAGGAGGCTTAACTCCATTTAGGCCACTCTTGGGCTCCAAGGGATACCCGTCGCGACTCGAGAGGAGAGCGGAGTCCATTCATTCCCTTCGAGACGAGGCCTGACTCCCCGGGTGAGTCTGGAATGCAACCCCGAGATCCCTGTCGCCCCTGGAGAGAAAAACTCGGTCCTGGACACAAACCTAGATGAGCTCTATTTTGCCCTGCAGTGACTCGAGAGCAATCTCCAGCTCTCACTTGCAACTCGAATGGAAGATTGGACTTCCCTGGGCCAACACAAGAGGAAACCTGTATTCCCCATCGTAACTCAAGAATCCTGCCGCAACTCGAGAAAAAACACGTGGGTCCCCCGTCAGTGCTAGATGAGGCCCTTGCCCACTACAGCATCTCAAGAGAAGTCCCAGGTTCCGTCTTGAAGTGCGAAACGGTACTTGGCACCCTTGATGCAACCAGAAAAGTTACCCGACTTTCACTCAAGGAGAGCACCGAGGTTCCCGGCACTACTTCATCTGAGCCCTTTCTCTCCTCCTGATCCCGAAAGGAGGGTCGATTCCCCTGCTTTGTTTGGAAAGGGTTCCCGGACTTTCCTGCGCGCCTCAGGATGAGGCCGGTCTCACGAGAAAATTCGAGACGTAGCCTAGTGGGTGGTGCAACATGCTGAAAGACCCCAATTTCCCGGTCCGCACTTGAGGAGAACACGATACCCGGACACCTCTTCGAAGGCAACCTTGTGGATGAAGGCACAACAGGAAGGAGCACTGACGCCCCCGTGCATCTCCGAAAAACCCGCAGGTTCCACACACATCACGAAAAGTGGTGTTATCCTTGAACAACTTGAGATGTAAGCGGAGTTCCATTCCTCCGCAGAACACGAGACCTGACACTCCTGAGCAAACTCAACAGGGACCCTGCGATCTGAGTCACATCCGGCCTCCAGGAAGTCAGGAGCAGAACCCTGAGGTTCCTGCCTCAACTCGAGATGAGGCCCACTTCCATTGCACCAAACCCAAAGGAGTCCCGAGAGGCCTCTCCCAAATCCACAGTATCCCTGACTTCTCAGAGGCACCCTGAGACGCTCCCTGAGGTCACCGGCACAAGTCAAGGGAACCCAGGGTTTCCTGCCTCAACCCTAGAAAGACATCGAGAGTTCTTTTTCAACCCGTCATGAGGCCCGATACCCCTACCCTGAATTGAGAGCAATGACGCGCTCCCCCTTGCCCCGCCCATGGAGACCTGACTTCCCTGTTGCCACACGAGAGGCTACCTGAACTCCCCGTCGTACCTCGTGAGAAACCCCACACTGGTGCCGCAGCTCGAGAAAACCCACGAGACGCCCCCGTCATCTCGAGATGTGGGCCTTCTTTTCCTGCATGGCCTGGAGAGCAATCCTGAGTCCTCTCTCCAAACTGAAGAGGAGGGTTGACTCCCTTTAGACCACTCAGTGGGCTCCAAGAGATACGCGTCGCAACTCGAGAGGATAGCCAAGTCCTTTGCTTCCCCTCGAGACGAGGCCTAACTCCCCGGGTGAGTCTGTAATGCAAACCCGAGATCCCTGTCGCCCTTGGAGAGGATCACTGGGTCCTGAACACAAGGCTAGATGAGGTCGCTTTTGCCCTGCAGTAACTCGAGAGCACTCCCCAGCTTTCCCTCGCAACCCGAATGGAAGATTGGACCTCCCTGGGCCAACACAAGAGGAAGCCTGAATTCCCAGTAGTAATTCGAGAATTCCGCCTCAACTTGAGAAAAACCACGTGGTTCCCCCGTCATTGCAAGATGAGGCCCTTGCCCGCTCCAGCGTCTCAAGAGTAGTCCCACGTTCTGTCTTCAAGTGCGAAATGATATTTGGCACCCTTAATGCTACCCCAAAAGTTCCCCGACATACGGGTCGCACTAGAGGGGAACACCGAGGTTCCTGGCACCACTTCATCTGAGCCCCTTCTCCCCTCCTGATCGCGAAAGGAGGGTCAATTCCCCTGCTTTGTCTGCAAGGGGTTCCCGACCTTCTCCACGCACCTCAGATGAGGCTGTCTCACGAGGAAATTCGAGACATAGCCTCGATGGTGGTGCCACATGCCGAAAGACCGCGATTTCCCGATCCGCTCTTGATAAGAACGCGATGCCCAGACACCTATTCGAAGATAGTGTGGATGAAGGCACAACACGAAGGGGCACTGACACCCCCGTGCATCATCCGGAAAAGACCGCAGGTTACTCATACAGCTCAACAAGTGCCTGTCACCCAGTGAACAACTCGAGAGGCAAGCGGAGGTCCATTCCTGCACACAAGACAAGGCCTGACTCACCTCTCCCAACTATGCAGGGGGCTGCGATCGGAATCAGAAATGGAGAGGAACCCTGAGGTTCCTGCCTCCCCTCGAGATGAGGCCCCCTTCCATTTCACCAAACCCAGTGGAGTCCCGAGAGGTCTTTCCCAACTCCACAGTATCCCTGACTTCTCAGAGGCACCCGGAGAATCTCCCTGAGGTCACCGGCACAAGTCGAGGGAACCCAGGTATTCTTGCCAAGACCCGAGAGAGATCTTGAGAGTCCTTCAACGCGTCTAGAGGCCTGATTCCCCTACCATGACTCGAGAGCAATGACGCGCTCCCCCTCGCCACACGCATCGAGACCTAACTTCCCTGGCGCCACACAAGAGGCTCCCTGAGCTCCCCGTCGTACCTCCTGAGAAACCAACACAGGCGCTGCAGCTCGGTAAAACCACCGAGACCCACCCCCCCCCGTCATCGTGAGAAGAGGGCCTTCTTTTCCTGCATGTCCTGGAGTGCAATCCCGAGTCCTCTCTCCAAACTCCAGAGGAGGCTTGATTCCCTTTAGTCCACTCAGTGGGCTCCAAGAAATACCCGTCGCGACTCGAGAAGAGAGAGAAGTCCTTTGTTTCCCCTCGAGAGGACGCCTGACTCCTGGGTGAGTCTAGAATGCAACCCCAAGATCCCAGTCATCCCTTGAGAGGAACATTAGGTCCTAGACACAAGCCTGGATGAGGTTTCTTTTGCCCTGCAGTGACTCGAGCGCAACCCCCAGCTCTCCCTCGCAACTCGAATGGAAGATTGGGCTTCCCTGGGCCAACACAAGAGGAAGCCAGAAATCCCCTTCGTAACTCGAGAATCCCGCTGCAACTCGAGAAAAACCACGTGTTTCCAACGTCATCCCAAGATGAGGCCCTTGCTGCTATGGCGTCTCAAGAAAAGAACCACGTTCCGTCTTGAAGTGCGAAACGGTACTTTGCACCCTTGATGCGACACCAAATGTTCCCGGACACGCCGGTCTCACTCGACAGGAACACCGAGGTTCCCGCACCACTTCATCTGAGCACCTTCTCCCCTCCTGTTTGAGACAGGAGGGTCTATTCCCCTGCTTTGTTTGGAAGGGGTTTCCCACATTCCCGGCGCACCTAAGGATGAGGCCGGTCTCACGAGTAAATTCGAGACATAGCGTCGTGGGTGGTGTCACATGCCGAAATACCCCGATTTCCCGGCCCACTCTTGAGAAGAACCCGATGCCCGGACACCTCTTCGAAGGCAACCCTGTGGACGAAGGCACAAAATGAAGGGTCACTGACACTCCCGTGCATCATTCGGTAAAAGCCGCAGGTTCCACACACAGCTCGACAAGAGGCCTGTCATCCCATGAACAACTCGAGAGGCAAGCAGAGTTCCATTCCTCCACTCAAGACGAGGCCTGACTCTCCGGTCCCAACTCTGAAGGGACCCTGCGATCGGAGTCCGAAATGGAGAGGAACCCTGAGGTTCCTGACTCCACTCGAGATGAGGCCCTCTTCCATTACACCAAAAACAGTGGAGGCCCGAGAGGCCCCTCCCAAATCCACAGTATCGCGACTTCTCAGAGGCACCCTTAGAAGCTCCCTGAGGTCACTGGCACAAGTCGAGGGAACACAGGGTTTCCTGACGCAACCCGAGAAAGACCTCGAAAATCCTCCTTCAACGCATCTTGAATCCCGATTCCCCTACCATGACTCGAGAGCAATGACGCATTCCCCCTCGCCACTCGCATGGAGACTTGACTTCCCTGGCGCCACACGAGAGGCTCCCTGAGCTCCCCGTCATACCTCGTGAGAAATCCCACACTGGCTCCCCAGCTCGAGAAAACACAGGAGACGCCTCCGTCATCGTGAGATGAAGGCCTTCTTTTCCTGCATGGCCTGGAGAGCAATCTCGAGGCCTCTCTTCAAACTCCACAGGAGGCCTGACTCCCTTTAGGCCACTCTGTGGGCTCCAAGAGATACCCGTTGGGACTCGAGAGGAGAGCGGAATTCTTTGCTTCCCCTATATACCAGGCCTGACTCCTCAGGTGAGTCTGGAATGCAACCCCGAGATCCCTGTCGCCCCTGGAGAGGAACATTAGGTCCTAGACACAAGCATAGATGAGGTCTCATTTGCCCTGAAGTGACTCGAGAGCAATCCCCTGCTCTCCCTCGCACCTCGAATGGAAGAATGGACTTCCCTGTGACAACACAAGAGGAAACCTGAATTCCCCGTCGTAATTCGAAAATCCCACTGCAACTCGAGGAAAACCACGTGGTTCCCCCGTCATCGCAAGATGAGGCCCTTGCCAGCTACAGCGTCTCAGTAGAAGCCCTACGTTCCATCTTGAAGTTTAAAACGATAATTGGCAACCTTGATGTTAGCACAAAAGTTCCCCGACACCCTGGTCTCACTCGAGGGGAACACCAAGGTTCGGTGCACCGCTTGTTCTGAGCCCCTTATCCCCTCCTGATCGCGACGGGAGGGTCGATTACCCTGCTTTGTCTGGAAGGGGTTCCGGACCTTCCCGGCGCACCTCAGGATGAGGCCAGTCTCACGAGGAAATTCGAGACGTAGCCTTGTGGTTGGTGCCACACGCCGAAAGACCCCGATTTCCCTGTCTGCTCTTGATAAGAACCCAATGCTAGGACACCTCTTCGAAGGCAATCCTGTGGACGAAGGCACAAAACGAAGGGGTCTGACACCCTCCTGCATCGTTGGAAAAGCCCGCAAGTTCCACATACAGATCGACAAGTGGCCTGTCACCCCGTGAACAACTCGAGAGGCAAGAGGAGTTAAATTCCTCCACACAAGACGAGGCCTGACTCTCCTGTCCCAACTCTGCATGGACACTGAGATCCGATTCAGAAATGGAGAGGAACCATGAGGTTCCTGCCTCAACTCGAGATAAGGCCCTCTTCTACTGCACCAAAGCCAGTGGAGTTCGGAGCGGCCCCTCCCAACTGCACAGTATCCCTGACTTCTCAGAGGCACCCTGAAAAGCTCCCTGAGGTCACAGGCATAAGTCGACGGAACCCAGGGTTTCCTGCCGTAACCTGAGAAAAACCTCGCGAGTCCTTCTTCACGCGTCTTGAGGCCCGATTCCCCTACCATGACTGGAGAAAAATGACGCGCTCCCCCTCGCCACGCGCATGAAGATCTGACTTCCCCGGCACCACATGAGAGGCTCCCTGAGCTCCCCATCGTACCTCGTGAGAAACCCCACACTGGCGCCGCAGCTCGAGAAAACCCACGAGACGCCCCTGTCATGGTGAAATGAGGGCCTTTCCTGCATGACCTGAAGAGCAATCCCGAATCCTCTCTCCAAACTCCAAAGGAGGCTTGACTCCCTTTAGGTCACTCAGTGGGCTCCAAGAGATACCCGTCGATACTCAGGAGGAGAGCGGTGTCCTTTGCTTCCCCTCGAGATGAGGCCTGACTACGAGGGTGAGTCTGGAATGCAACCCTGGATCCCTGTCGCCCCTGGAGAGGAACCTTAGGTCCTGGACAAAAGCCTAGATGAGGTCTCTTTGGCCCTGCAGTGACTCAAGCGCAACCCCTAGCTTTCCCTTGCAACTCGAATGGAAGATTGGCCTTTCTGAGCCAACACAAGAGGAAGCCTGAATTTCCAGTTGTAATTTGAGAAACCCGCCGCAACTCGAGAAAAATCACGTGGTTCCCCGTATTGCAAGATGAGGCCCTTGCCCCCTACAGCGTCTCAAGAGAAGTCTCACATTCCGTCTTGAAGTGCAAAACAGTACTTGGCACCCTTGATGCGACCCCAAAAGTTCCCCTATATACCGATCTCACTAGAGGGGACACTGAAGTTTCCGGCACCACTTCATCTGAGGCCTTTCTCCTCTCCTGATCGCGATAGGAGGGTCGATTCCACTGCTTTGTCTCGAAGGGATTCCCGACCTTCCCGGCACACCTCAGGATGAGGCCGGTCTCATGAGGAAATTCGAGAGGTAGCCTCGAGGGCCATACTACATGCCGAAAGACCCCGATTCCATGGTCCACTTTTGATCAAAACCAGACTCCTGGACACCTCTTCGAAGGCAAGCCTGTGGATGAAGGCACAACACGTAGGGGCACTGACACCCCGTGCATCTTCCGGAAAAACCCTCAGGTTCCTCACACAGCTCCACAAGTGGTCTGTCACCTCGTGAACAACTCGAGAAGCAAGCGGAGTTCCATTCCTCCACACAAGACGATGCCTGACTCTCCTGTCACAACTCTAGGGACCTTGCGCACCGAGTCAGAAATGGAGAGGAAGCCTGAGGTTCCTGCCTCCACTCAAGATGAGGCCCTTTTCCATTGCCACAAAACCAGTGGAGTCCCGAGAGGCCCGTCCCAAATCCACAGTATGCCTGACTTCTCAGAGGCACCCTGAGAAGCTCCCTAAGGTCACCGGCAGAAGTCGACGGAACCCAGGGTTTCCTGCCGCAACCCGAGAAAGACCTTGAGAGTCCTGCTTTAACGTGTCTTGAGGCCCGATTCCCATATCATATCTCGAGAGCAATGACGCGCTCCCCCTTGCCATGCGCATGGAGACCTGAATTCCCTGGTGCCACACGAAAGGCTCCCTGAGCTTCCCGTCGCACCTCGTCAGAAACCGCACACTGGCACCGCAGCTCGAGAAAACCAACAAGACGCCCCTGTCATCGCGAGATGAGGGTCTTCTTTTCCTGCATGGCCTGGAGAGCAATCCTGAGTCCTCTCTCCAAACTCCACAGGGGGCTTGACTCCCTTTAGGCCACTCAGTGGGCTCCAAGAGACACCTGCGGTGACTCAAGAGGAGAGCGGGGTCCTTTGCTTCCCCTCGAGTCGAGCTCTGACTCCCAGGATGCGTCTGGAATGCAACCCCGAGATCGCTGTCGGCCCTGGAGAGGAATATTAGGTCCTGGACACAAGCCTAGATGAGGTCTCTTTTGCCCTGCAGTGACTCAAGAGCAAACCCCAGCTCTCCCTCGAAACTCGAATGGAAGATTGGACTTCCCTGGGCCAACACAAGAGGAAGCCTGAATTCCCCGTCGTAACTCGAGAATCCCGCCGCACCTTGAGAAAAACCACGTGATTCCCCCGTCATCCCAAGATGAGGCCCTTGCCCTCTACAGCGTGTCAAGAGAAGCCCCAAGTCCGTATTGAAGTGCAAAACGGTACTTGGCACCCTTGAAGTGACCCCAAAAGTTTCCCGACACACCGGTCCCACTCGAGGGGAACACCGAGGTTCCCGGCACGACTTCAACTGAGCCCTTTCACTCCTCCTGATCGTGACAAGATGGTCGATTCCCCTGCTTTGTCTGGAAGGGGTTCCCGATCTTCATGGCGCACCTCAGGATGACACCAGTCTAATGAAGAAATTCGAGACGTAGCCTCATGGATGGTGCCACGTTCTGAAAGACCCCGATTTCCTGCTCTGCTATTGATAAGAACCCGATGTCCGGACACCTCTTTGAAGGCAACCCTGTGGATGAAGGCACAACACGAAGGGGCACTGACCCCCTCATGCATCTTACGGAAAAAAACGAAGGTTCCACTCACAGCTCGACAAATGGTCTGTTATCCTGTGAACAACTCGAGAGGCAAGTGGAGTTCCATTCCTCCACACAAGACGAGGCCTGACTCTCCTGTCCCAACTCTTCAGGGACCCTGTGGTCGGAGTTTTAAATGGAGAGGAACCCTTAGGTTCCTGCCTCAACTCGAGATGAGAACCTTTGCCATTGCACCAAACCCAGTGGAGTTCCGAGAGCGCCTCCCAAGTCCACAGTATGCCTGACTTCTCAGAGGCACCCTGAGAAGCTCCCTGAGGTCACCGGTACAAGTCGAGGGAACCCAGGGTTTCCTGCCGCAACCTGAGAAAGACCTCGAGACTCCTTCTTCAACGCGTCTTGAGTCCCGATTTCCCTACCATGACTCGAGAGCATTTATGGGCTCCTCCTCATCACACGCATAGACACCTGACTTTCCTGGCACCACACGAGAGGCTCCCTGAGCTCCCCGTCGTACCTCGTGAGAAAACTCATACTTGCGCTCCAACTCGAGAAAACCCACAAGACGCCCCCGTCATTGCGAGCTGAGGGCCTTCTTTCCTGTATGGCCTGGAGAGCAATCCGGAGTCCTCTCTCCAACTCCACAGGAGGCTTGACTCCCTGGAGGCCACTCAGTGGGCTCCAAGAGATACCTATTGCGACCCAGGAGGATATCAGAATCCTTTGCTTCCCCTCGAGCCGAGGCCTGACTCACTGGGTGAGTCTGGAATGCGTTCCCGTCATCCCTATCGCCCCTGGAGAGGAACATTAGGTCCTGGACACAAGCATAGATGAGGTCTATTTTGACCTGCCGTGACTTGAGAGCAATTCCCACCCAGCTCTCCCTGGCAACTCGAATGGAAGAATGGACTTCCCTGGGCCAACAGAAGAGGAAACCTGAATTCCCCGTCGTAAGTCAACAATCCCATCGCAACTCGAAAAAAACCACGTGGTTTCCCCTTCATCACAAGATGAGGCCCTTGCCCGCCACAGCGTCTCAAAGGAAGTCCCACGTTTCATCTTGAAGTTTGAAACAGTATTTGGCAAGCTTCATGAGACCCCAAAAGTTCCCTGACATACCGGTCTCACTCAAGGGGAACACCGAGGTTCCCGGCACCACTTCATCTGAGCCCCTTCTCCCCTCCTGATCGCGACAGTAGGGTCGATTAACCTGCTTTGTCTGGAAGGCTTTCCCGACCTTCCAGGGGCACCTCAGCATGAGGCCCGTCTCACGAGGAAATTCGAGACGTAGCCTCGTGTGTGGTGCCGCATTCCAAAAGACCCCGATTTCCTGGTCCGCTCTTAATAAGAACCCGATGCCCGCACACCACTTCGAAGGCAACCCTGTGGATGAAAGCACATCACGAAGGGGCACTGACACCCCCGTGCATTGTCTGGAAAAAACCGCAGGTTCCACACACAGCTCGACAAGTGGCCTGTCACTCCTTGAACAACTCGAGAGGCAAGCGGAGTTCCATTCCTCCACACAAGACGAGGCCTGACTCTCCTGTCCCAACTCTGCAGGGACCCTGCAATCTGAGTCAGAAATGGAGAGGAACCCTAAGGTTCCTTCCTGATCTCGAGATTAGGCCCTCTTCCATTGCAGCAAACCCAGTGGAGTCCCGAGAGGCCTCTCCCAGCTCCATAGTATCCCTGACTTCTCAGAGGCACCCTGAGAAGCTACCTGAGGTCACAGGCACAAGTCGAGGGAACCCAGGGTTTCCTGCCGCAACCCGAGAAAGACCTCGAGCGTCCTTTTTCATTGCGTTGAGCCCTGATTCCACTACCATGACTCGAGAGCAATGACGTGCGCCCCCTCGCCACTCGTATGGAGACTTGACTTCCCTGACACCACACGAGAGGCTCCCTGAGCTCCCGGTCGTACCTTGTGAGAAACCCCACACTGGCACCGCAGCTCCAGAAAAACCACGAGACTCCCCCGACATCGCGAGATGAGGGCCTTCTTTTCCTGCATGGCCTGGAGAGCAATCCCGCGTGCTCTCTCCAAACTCCACAAGAGAGGAGCCAAGATTGCTGAGGAGTAGGACGGGGAGAACTCTTTCCCCCTCAAACAATTTCATCAAAAGAGCATTTAAACGTCGAGTAAATTCCACAATACAACTTATGAATGCTGCCAGAGGACATCAGGCACCCAGAAAAGAACCCAACTCTTGGAAAGTAGGTAGGAAAAAGTATAAAAGAAAAAAAAAAGAGATAAAAGAGGGAGGGAGGGATTTCCGTCCCAGGAAGATAGTCTTAAAAAGAGAAAAGTTTCCAAACACCAGGAAAGCTTTTCACTGCCAAATCTTTGCCAAGCTTTGGAAGCACAAAGGGCAACATAAGGGGGATAAAAATAAATAAACAATTAAAACTCGCAGATTGCAAGCCCTACGGTAACTCCCCCAGCCGCGAAGCAGTGCAGACGCCTGCTCACACCATTAGCAAGCAGGGGCTGGGCAGGGAGGCGCGGCGCGGGCTGCATCGCTTAGAGTAAGAATCTGGCCTGAATACCCTGAGCACTATCTGAACGAAATAACTTGGGCTAGCAAACCAGACTCTGGGATATCTACCACGCAAAAAGCCAGCCCTAACCTAAGACACCGCCAGGCCCGCGCATGGAACAAAGGACTGAACAGAGATAGCCGGCTGCAGACCTTCCCCCTCCGGTGACAGGCAGCCAGAGCCAGAAGGGGGCAATCGCAGCCCCAGAGAGACATTATCTATAAAACTGTAAGCAGCCTTCTTTGCTAACTAAAACTTCTTGGGGATCTGGACGGTCAACATCTGCCTGAGAAGGTGCGCCTGTTTTACACCCAGATAACCGAGTGGCGGGGAGGCGATAAGTCACAACATTGGCGCTCGCCAAACACCTCATCACCTGAGCTGCTCGGACCTGGGAAGAGCACAAAACGCAGGCCCAACCGAGTCTGTGCCTCTGAGGACTACCCGAGTGCCTGAACCTGAGCGGCTTGGACCTGGGAGGTGCATGAAGCCCAGGGCCAGCCTCGGATTGTTCCCGGTGGAACAACCTAGAGCCCGAGCAGTGTGGGCAGGGAGGCTACACGTGCCGTGAGCGGGGGCAGACCCAGTGTGGCTGAGGCACTGCGAGCGCACGCCAGTGTTATTTGTTTGCAGCATCACTCCCTCCCTCCCTCCCCACAGCGCAACTGAACAAGTGAGCCTAAAAAAAAAAAAAGTGTCCTCCACCGTCCCCTTTGTGTCAGGGCGTAAACCAGACACTGAAGAGACAGGCAAACAAAAGAAGCTATAACAGAGGGAAACGCCTTGGAAGCTACAGGCAATAGATTAAAACCCTGTGGTTACTAGGACTACATAGGAAGGCGCCTATAGATCTTGAGAAATATAAGTTGGACCAAGGAACTAGCCAAAAATGAACCGAACCCACGATACTCACAACAAAACCAGAGAAAGTCCTAGATATATTTTTATGATCATTCTTACTTTTTTTAATTTTTTTAATTTTAAGTTCTCTATTGTTCATTTAATTTTCACTTTTATAACCTATTACTTTGCAAAAAAAAGACCCTATTTTTTTCTTCTTCAGCAAACTTCATATATATATATATATATATATATATATATATATAATAATTTTTTGACCTTGTTTTTTTGTTTTGTTTTTTTTTTCTTCTTTTCTTTAACATTGTATTTTTGAAATTCCAAACTGTACTCTAGATTTTTAATTTACGCTTTTTGATATTTGATATCAATTTTGTACCTGTAGTTTCTTTATAATTTTTGCGACATTGCTTGTTTTTGTTTGTTTGTTTTCTCTTTAGTTTTCTTCTTCCTTTTTTTTAACATTGTATTTTTGAATTTCCAAACTCTACTCTAGATTTTTAATTTTTGCTTTTTGGTATTAGTTATCAATTTTGTACCTGTATTTTCTTGATAATTTTTGCGACCTTGTTTGTTTTTCTTTGTTCGTTTTTTCTCTCTTTCTTTTCCTTCTTCTTTTCTTTAACATCGTATTTTTGAAATTCCAAACTCTACTCTAGATTTTTAATTTTTGCTTTTATGTATTTGTTACCAATTTTGTACCTTTAAGAACCCAATCTTCAGTACCCATTTTTCACTAGGGAGCGAGATTACTGGCTTGGCTGCTCTCTCTCCCTTTGGACTCTCCTTTTTCTCCACCAGGTCGCCTGTGTCTCCTCCCTAACCCCTCTCTACTCTACCCAACTCTGTGAATTTCTGTGTATTCCAGACGGTGGAGAACACTTAGGGAACTGATTACTGGCTGGATCTGTCTCCCTCCTTTTCATTCCCCACTTTTATCCTTCTGGCCACCTCTGTCTCCTTCCTCCTTCTTCTCATCTCTGTATAACTCTGTGAACATCTCTGAGCGGTCCAGTTGTGGAGTGCACATAAGGAAGTGACTACTGGCCAGCCCACTCTCTCCACTATTGATTCCACCTGATCTCATTTGGGTCACCTCTAACTCCCTCCTCCCTCTTCTCTTCTCCATGTAATGCTGTGAACCTTTCTGAGTGGCCCTCACAGTAGAGAAACTTTTCTTCTTTAACGTAGATGTTTTATCAATGGTGCTGTATAGAAGGAGAAGTTTTGAAACTACTGTAAAAGTAAGACAGATAACTGGAAGCAGGAGGCTTAAGTCCAAACCCTGACTCCAGGGAACTCCTGACTCCAAGGAACATTAATTGACAGGAGCTCATCAAATGCCTCCATACCGACACTGAAATCAAGCACCACACAAGGGCCAACAAGTTCCAGGGCAAGACATACCAAGCAAATTCTCCAGCAACAAAGGAACGCAGCCCTGAGCTTCAAGATACAGGCTGCCCAAAGTCACCCCAAAACCACAAACATCTCATAACTCATTACTGGACACTTCATTGCACTCCAGAGAGAAGAAATACAGCTCCACCCACCAGAACACGGACACAAGCTTCCCTAACCAGGAAACCTTGACAAGACACCTGTACAAACCCACACACAGCGAGGAAATGCCACAGTAAAGAACTCCACAAACTGCCAGAATACAGAAAGGACACCCCAAACTCAGCAATTTAAACAAGATGAGACAGAGGAATACCCAGCAGATAAACGAACAGGATAAATGCCCACCAAACCAAACAAAAGAGGAAGAGATAGGGAATCTACCTGATAAAGAATTCCGAGTAAGGATAGTGAAATGGATCTAAAATCTTGAAATTAAAATGGAATCACAGATAAATAGCCTGGAGACAAGGATTGAGAAGATGCAAGAAAGGTTTAACAAGGACCTAGAAGAAATAAAAAAAGAGTCAATATATAATGAATAATGCAATAAATGAAATTAAAAACACTCTGGAGGCAACAAATAGTAGAATAACAGAGGCAGAAGATAGGATTAGTGAATTCGAAGATAGAATGGTAGAAATAAATGAATCAGAGAGGATAAATGAAAAACGAATTAAAAGAAATGAGCACAATCTCAGAGACCTCCAGGACAATATTAAACACTACAACATTCGAATCATAGGGGTCCCAGAAGAAGAAGACAAAAAGAAAGACCGTGAGAAAATACTTGAGGAGATAATAGTTGAAAACTTCCCTAAAATGGGGAAGGAAATACTCACTCAAGTCCAAGAAACCCAGAGAGTCCCAAACAGGATAAAGCCAAGGCGAAACCCCCCAAGACACATATTAATCACATTAACAAAAATCAAACACAAAGAACAAATATGAAAAGCAGCAAGGGAAAAACAACAAATAACACACAAGGGAATTGCCATAAGGATAACAGCTGATCTTTCAATAGAAACTCTTCAAGCAAGGAGGGAATGGCAAGACATACTTAAAATGATGAAAGAAAATAACCTACAGCCCAGATTATTGTACCCAGCAAGGATCTCATTCAAGTATGAATGAGAAATCAAAAGCTTTTCAGACAAGCAAAAGCTGAGAGAATTCTGCACCACCAAACCAGCTCTCCAACAAATACTAAACAGGAAACACAAAAACGGTGTATAAATTCAAACCCCAAACAATAAAGTAAATGGCAATGGGATCATACTTATCAGTAATTACCTTAAACGTAAATGGGTTGAATGCTCCAACCAAAAGACAAAGACTGGCTGAATGGATACAAAAAAAAAGACCCCTACATATGTTGTCTACAAGAGACCCACCTCAAAACAGGGGATACATACAGACTGAAAGTGAAGGGCTGGAAAAAGATTTTCCATGCAAATAGGGACCAAAAGAAAGCAGGAGTAGCGATACTCATATCAGATAAAATAGACTTTAAAACAAAGGCTGTGAAAAGAGACAAAGAAGGTCACTACATAATGATCAAAGGATCAATCCAAGAAGACGATATAACAATTATAAATATATATGCACCCAACGTGGGAGCACCACAGTATGTAAGACAAATGCTAACAAGTATGAAAGGAGAAATTAACACTAACACAATAATAGTTGGAGATTTTAATACCCCACTCACACCTATGGATAGATCAACTAAACAGAAATTTAACAAGGAAACACAAACTTTAAATGATACAATAGACCAGTTAGACCTAATTGATATCTATAGGACAATTCATCCCAAAACAATGAATTTCAACTTTTTCTAAAGTGCACATGGAACCTTCTCCAGGATAGATCACATCCTGGGCCATAAAGCTAGCATTGGTAAATTCAAAAAAATAGAAATCATTCCAAGCATCTTTTCTGACCACAATGCAGTAAGATTAGATCTCAATTACAGGAGAAAAACTATTAAAAATTCCAACATATGGAGGCTGAACAACACGCTGCTGAATAACCAACAAATCACAGAAGAAATCAAAAAAGAAATCAAAATTTGCATAGAAACGGATGAAAATGAAAACACAACAACCCAAAACTTGTGGGACACGGTAAAAGCAGTCCTAAGGGGAAAGTTCATAGCAATACAGGCACACCTCAAGAAACAAGAAAAAAGTCAAATAAATAAACTAACTCTACACCTAAAGCAACTAGAAAAGGAAGAAATGAAGAACCCCAGGGTTAGTAGAAGGAAAGAAATCTTAAAAATTAGAGCAGAAATAAATGCAAAAGAAACAAAAGAGACCATAGCAAAAATCAACAAAACCAAAAGCTGGTTCTTTGAAACGATAAATAAAATTGACAAACCATTAGCCAGACTCATCAAGAAACAAAGGGAGAAAAATCAAATCAATAAAATTAGAAATGAAAATGGAGAGATCACAACAGAAAACACAGAAATACAAAGGATCATAAGAGACTACTATCAACAATTATATGCCAATAAAATGGACAACGTGGAAGAAATGGACAAATTCTTAGAAAAGTACAACTTTCCAAAACTGGACCAGGGAAGAAATAGAAAATCTTAACAGACCCATCACAAGCACGGAAATGGAAACTGTAACCAAAAATCTTCCAGCCAACAAAAGCCCAGGTCCAGACGGCTTCACAGCTGAATTCTACGAAAAATTTAGAGAAGAGCTAACACCTATCCTGCTCAAACTCTTCCAGAAAATTGCAGAGGAAGGTAAACTTCCAAACTCATTCTATGAGGCCACCATCAGCCTAATACCAAAACCTGACAAAGATCCCACAAAAAAAGAAAACTACAGGCCAATATCACTGATGACATAGATGCAAAAATCCTTAACAAAATTCTAGCAATCAGAATCCAACAACACATTAAAAAGATCATACACCATGACCAAGTGGGCTTTATCCCAGGGATGCAAGGATTCTTCAATATCCGCAAATCAATCAATGTAATACACCACCTTAACAAATTGAAAAATAAAAACCATATGATTTTCTCAATAGATGCAGAGAAAGCCTTTGACAAAATTCAACATCCATTTATGATAAAAACTCTCCAGAAAGCAGGAATAGAAGGAACATACCTCAACATAATAAAAGCTATATATGACAAACCCACAGCAAACATTATCCTCAATGGTGAAAAATTGAAAGCATTTCCTCTAAAGTCAGGAACTAGACAAGGGTGCCCACTTTCACCATTACTATTCAACATAGCTTTGGAAGTTTTGGCCACAGCAATCAGAGCAGAAAAAGAAACAAAAGGAATCCAAATTGGAAAAGAAGAAGTAAAACTCTCACTGTTTGCAGATGACATGATCCTCTAAATAGAAAACCCTAAAGACCACCAGAAAATTACTAGAACTAGTCAATGACTATAGTAAAGTTGCAGGATATAAAATCAACACACAGAAATCCCTTGAATTCCTATACACTAATAATGAGAAAACAGAAAGAGAAATTAAGGAAACAATTTCATTCACCATTGCAACGGAAAGAATAAAATACTTAGGAATATACCTACCTAAAGAAACTAAAGACCTATATATAGAAAACTATAAAACACTGGTGAAAGAAATCAAAGAGGACACTAATAGGTGGAGAAATATACCATGTTCATGGATTGGAAGAATCAATATAGTGAAAATGAGTATACTACCCAAGGCAATTTATAGATTCAATGCAATCCCTATCAAGCTACCAACAGTATTCTTCACAGAGCTAGAACAAATAATTTCACAATTTGTATGGAAATACAAAAAACCTCGAATAGCCAAAGCGATCTTGAGAAAGAAGAATGGAACTGGAGGAATCAACCTACCTGATTTCAGGCTCCGCTACAAAGCCACAGTTATCAAGACAGTATGGTACTGGCACAAAGACAGAAATATAGATTAGTGGAACGAAATAGAAAGCCCAGAGATAAATCCACACACATATGGACACCTTATCTTTGACAAAGGAGGCAAAAATATACAATGGATTAAAGACAATCTCTTTAACAAGTGGTGCTGGGAAATCTGGTCAACCACTTGTAAAAGAATGAAACTAGAACACTTTCTAACACAATACACAAAAATAAACTCAAAATGGATTAAAGATCTAAACGTAAGACCAGAAACTATAAAACTCCTAGAGGAGAACATAGGCAAAACACTCTCTGAAATACATCACAGCAGGATCCTCTATGACCCACCTCCCAGAATATTGGAAATAAAAACAAAAATAAACAAATGGGACCTAATTAACCTTAAAAGCTTCTGCACATCAAAGCAAACTATTAGCAAGGTGAAAAGACAGCCTTCGGAATGGGAGAAAATAAGAGGAAATGAAGCAACTGACAAACAACTAATCTCAAAAATATACAAGCAACACCTACAGCTCAACTCCAGAAAAATAGATGACCCAATCAAAAAATGGGCCAAAGAACTAAATAGACATTTCTCCAAAGAAGACATACAGATGGCTAACAAACACATGAAAAGATGCTCAAAATCACTCATTATCATAGAAATGCAAATCAAAACCACTATGAGGTACCATTTCACGCCAGTCAGAATGGCTGCAATCCAAAAGTCTACAAATAATAAATGCTGGAGAGGGTGTGGAGAAAAGGGAACCCTCTTACACTGTTGGTGGGAATGCAAACTAGTACAGCCACTATAGAGAACAGTGTGGAGATTCCTTAAAAAACTGGAAATAGAACTGCCTTATGATCCAGCAATCCCACTGCTGGGCATACACACTGAGGAAACCAGAAGGGAAAGAGACACGTGTACCCCAATGTTCATCGCAGCACTGTTTCTAATAGCCAGGACATGGAAGCAACCTAGATGTCCATCAGCAGATGAATGGATAAGAAAGCTGTGGTACATATACACAATGGAGTATTACTCCGCCATTAAAAAGAATAGAATGAATCAGTTCTAATGAGGTGGATGAAACTGGAGCCTATTATACAGAGTGAAGTAAGCCAGAAAGAAAAACACCAATACAGTATACTAACGCATATATATGGAACTTTGAAAGACGATAACAATAACCCTGAGTACGAGACAGCAAAAGAGACACTGATGTATAGAAGAGTCTTATGGACTCTGTGGGAGAGGGAGAAGGTGGGAAGATTTGGGAGAATGGCATTGAAACATGTAAAATATCATGTATGAAAAGAGTTGCCAGTCCAGGTTTGATGCATGACACTGGATGCTTGGGGCTAGTGCACTGGGACGACCCAGAGGGATGCTATGGGGGGGGGGAGGAGGGAGGAGGGTTCAGGATGGGGAGCACATGTATACCTGAGGCAGATTCATTTTGATATTTGGAAAAACTAATACAATTATGTAAAGTTTAAAAATAAAATAAAATTAAAAAAAAATCCACAGGAGGCTTGACTCCCTTTAGGCCACTCAGTGGTCTCCAAGAAATACCCGTCGGGACTCGAGAGCAGAGCAGAGTCCTTTCCTTCCTCTCGAGATGAGGTCTGACTCCTCGGGTGCGTCTAAAATGCAACCCCGAGATCTCTGTCGCCCCTGGAGAGGAACATTAGGTCCTGGACACAAGCTTAGATGAGGTCTCTTTTGCCCTGAAGTGACTCGAGAGCAATCCCTAGCTCTCTCTCGCAACTCCAATGGAAGATTGGACTTCCCTGGGCCAACACAAGACGAAGCCTGAATTCCCCATCGTAACTCGAGAATCCCGCCGAAACTCGAGAAAAACCACATGGTTACCCTGTCATCGCAAGATGAGGCCCTTGCCCGCTACAGCGTCTAAAGAGAAGTCCCAGGTTTCTTCTTCAAGTGTTTTCACACTTCAAGTGTGAAAACTTGGCACCCTTGATGCGATTCCAAAAGTTCCCCGACACCCTGGTCTCTCTCGAGGGGAACACCGAGGTTCCCGGTATGACTTCATCTGAGCCACTTCTCCCCTCCTGATTGCGACTGGAGGGTCGACTCCCGTGCTTTGTCTGGAAGGGGTTCCCAACCTTCCCAGCGCACCTCAGGATGAGGCCGGTCTAACGAGAATATTTGAGACGTAGCTTCATGGGTGGTAACACATGCTGAAAGACCCCGATTCCCTGGTCCACTCTTGATAAGAACCCGATGCCCGGACACCTCTTGAAAGGCAACCCTGTGGAAGAAGGCACAACACGACGGGGCACTGACACCCTCGTGCATCGTCCGGAAAAACCCGCAGATTCCAAACACAGTTCGACAAGTTGCCTGTCACCCCGTGAATAACTCGAGAGGCAAGCGGAGTTCCATTCCTCCTTACAAGACGAGGCCTGACTCTCCTGTCCCAACTCTGCAGGGACCCTGCGATCAGAGTCAGAAATGGAGACGAACCCTGAGGTTCCTGCCTCCACTCGAGATGAGGCCCTCTTCTATTGCACCAAACCCAGTGGAGTCCCGAGAGGGCCCTCCCAACTCCAGGGTATCCTTGACTTCTCAGAGGCACACTGAGAAGCTCCCTGAGGCCACCGGCACTAGTCGAGGGAACCCAGGGTTTACTGCCGTGACCCAAGAAACACCTTGAAAGTCCTTCTTTAACGGTTCTTGAGGCCCGATACACCTTCCATGACTCTAGAGCAATGACGCGCTCCCCCTCACAATGCGCATGGAGACCTGACTTCCCAAGCGCCACATGAGAGGCTCCCTGAGCTCCCCGTAGTACCTCATGAGAAACCCCACACTGGCGCTGCAGCTCGAGAAAACCCACGAGACGCCCCCTTCATCGCGAGATGATGGCCTTCTTTTCCTGCATGGCCTGGAGAGCAATCACGAGTCCTCTCTCCAAACTCCACAGGAGGCTTGACTCCCTTTAGGCCACTCAGTGGGCTCCAAGAGATACCCGTCGCAACTCGAGAGGAGAGTGGAGTCCTTCGCTTCCCCTCGAGACAAGGACTGACTCCCCGGGTGCATCAGGAAAGCAACCCCGAGATCCCTGTCCCCCCTGGAGACGAACATTATGTCCTGGACACAAGCCTAGATAAGGTCTCTTTTGCCCTGCAGTAACTCAAGCGCAATCCCTAGCTCTCCCTCGCAACTCGAATGGAAGACTGGACTTCCCTGGGCCAACACAAGAGGAAGCCTGAATTTCCTGACCTAACTCGAGAATCCCGCCACAACTCGAGAAAAACGACGTGGTTAACCCGTCACCACAAGATGAGGCCCTTGCCAGCTACAGCATCTCAAGAGAAGTCTCACGTTCCGTCTTGAAGTTTGAAACGGTACTTAGCACCTTTGATGTGACTCCAAAACTTCCCCGACATCCCAGTTTTACTCGAGGGGAACATCGAGGTTCCCGGCACCACTTCATCTGAGCCCCTTCTCCCCTCCTGATCGGGACAAGAGGGTCGATTCACTTGCTTTGTCTGAAAGGGTTACCGACCTTCCTGGTGCACCTCAGGTTGAGGTCCGTCTCAAGAAGAAATTCGAGACGTAGGCTTGTGGGTGGTGCCACATGCCGAAAGACACTGATTTCCTGGTCTGCTCTTGATAAGAATCTGAAGGCTGGATACCTCTTCGAAGGCAACCCTGTGTATGAAGGCAAAAAACGAAGGGGAACTGACACCCCCATGCATCGTCCGGATAAAACCGCAGGTTCCACACACAGCTCGACAAGTGGCCTGTTATCCGGTGAACAACTCGAGAGTCCAGTGGAGTTCCATTCCTCCACACAAGACGAGGCCTGACTCTCCTGTCCTAACTCTGTAGGGACTCTGTGTTCAGAGTCAGAAATGGAGAGCAACCCTGAGGTTCCTGCTTCAAATCGAGATGAGGCCTTCTTCTGACAAGGTCCAGCCTCGGCTGGTGCAGGGTTTTCGAAGGGGAGACAGAGTAGGCGACCTATTGATTTATTTATCGAAGATATAAAGAGTAATAGAATGAGGATAGCTCAGTAGGAAAATTTAGTGGAGAAAAGAAGCTGAGTAGCTTGGTTTATGCGGAAAATCAGTATAACCCGTGACACCAGGTTAGCTCTGACCACGGAGGCCGCAGGCTCCCTCTCGAATAGCGAAAAGTGCCCCACCTTAGACACCTTCTCAAGTGGTCTTCGAAGCCCAGGCAAATAAATGGTCGCAGAGGATATCCGCGCTCCAGATGGACACTCATCTGAAAATTGAGGGGAAGAATGACATTAGGAGACTAAGCGTTGGCAATCAAGGCCCGTAGCTTTATTTTCAACAGGGGTTTTTATACCCTAAGTTACACATAGAGGATAATGGGGATGCAAAGACAGCAGCCTTTGATCCTTATCAAAAACCAGAGTTTCTGTCCTGCAAATGTATCGTATACAAATGGTTTAGGTGATTTACATCATCTTCTAGCCAGAAGACCTATTAACATTTTATGACTCTTGACAAAGACTTATCAACCGTAAGACTTATTTTCTCTAAGAGTAATTATTTTAAGGTTTGGCCCCATCTTTCGAAGATAAAATTGCATTCCTATAGGGCAGATGTGTAATGGGCTTACAACAAAGGAAATAATTTATTACCTTAAGGGTCTAAAGTTAGTAACACCAAGGCCACTACTTATTTCTTCTACATACCAACTATATTAATTAATACACATTCAAGGATACAATTCAGGGGACGTGGAAACTTGGCAACAAGCATTGGTTCATCAATGAAATCTTTTACTAGTTTTATTCTGACAGTTTCTAACTCTCTGAGAGGCTCTAAGCTATTTGAATATCTTAAGCTTCCCGTGCCTCTCGAGGCTCGGAGACTGTAAACAATTGTATGCATTGCTGTAGGAGACCGGGTAAATTTGTCAGGCGAGTTAGAGAGCCATCTGACGTGTTTGGATTTAAACACTCCTAATTGCCCAGGAACTTTATTAATTGGAGCTGTAAGTTAGCTCTTTGACAGAGAGAGTGAGATGGTGGTGGGGGACAGCCCCCAGTAAAGTCAGAGGGGAGAGCACAAAGCAATAAAGTAGGCAGACTCTGGTTTTGGGGGGTAGATGCTCAAGAATATCCGGGAGGACTCCCGAGGCTCGATCCCGCCTTTGTGTATGCCCAGCCTCCTTCCTCATGACCTTTGTCACGAGTGGAATGTCTCTCGCCGGCTCCCGGCATCTCCCCGTTTTGTATTTCTTAAAACAGCCAGATGTAGCTCAGTCGCGAGCTTCTGAATACTCTGCCGAAGAATCCTGACAATACAAGGAAGAATGATTATGAGAAGCAGAATTAAAGCAGCCACCACAGCATAGCTAAAGACATTAGACAGAATATTCTTTCCTGAGATGTAGTTAGGGAAAGTATGGAAGAAATCATTTGCTGTTCCAGCAGCAGTAAAATCTAATCGGGAGTGCTCCATGGTTGCTATTTGATAGTGAAGTTTCCCTACGTCTCAACCAATGTCAGAGCTGTTCCAGATACCTGAAATATGGTTTTTAATCTTTTCCCATTCAAAATCTGTCTCATTTACTTTCAGGGGTGTTCCACATATCCACCGATAGTCAGCATGACAAGACAATGCCATTTTCACCTTTAAAGCCTGCAATTCAGTCCCAATATGTATTACTGCTTCCTCTAGGGCGTCTACCCTCATTTCTAATTTTCTCTCCATAGCTTCCTGTGTTGCCAATGTTAAAGAAACATTTTTGGACATAGAATCAACATATTGAGCAGTATGTACTTGTTGAGTCAATGATATTGCTGCCACAGTAACAGAAGTGATTGCACTTATCAAAGCTGCTGTTCCCAAGATAATTAAGCCCACAAACCGTCGTGTTTGCATTAAATCCTGTAGTTGTTGTAATACAGCAAGACCATAATTCAATAAGTGGTTACATCATAAGATAAGGTGGATGTTGTAGCATTACAAAGGAGCAAACATTATATTGAGGGCTTAAACAAGATGAACCAGGGAGCAGCTGTAGGCGTCAGCCCGGGGGAGCAGTGTCCCCAGCATCAGGAGGCAGAACGCGAGCGGCAGGCTGTGGGCCAAGGCGCCTATGGTGGGCGGAGGGGCAGGGTTCGTGGTTTAGGGCTAGCCGCCACCGCTTGGGCTCAGGGCGGTCCCCTCTCGCCGGTGGGGCCACGCTGGTCTGGACGGCACTCCGCGGGCGCACTTTCCTCTCTGGCCCTCACTCGCTGCACAGACTTCTTTGCTCTAGGTCACGGGGTGCAGAGAGGTGGGTGCGAGGCGCTGCTGGTGGCGCGGAGGCGAGAGCTGGCTGGGGGAGGGGGAGCGAGCGAGTGCGCGCGCCGCGAACCTGGTCTTTGGGGAATGTGACATGACGAATTTGTCTGAGATCCAAACCGGAGAATCTGCATTCTGTAGAAATATACAAGCATACCCTCTCCCACAAGTTAGCAACACATCTGGCCTTTTTCACTCTCCCGTAAGGAGGCCTTTTTACTTGACCAGGGGCCGAGTCGTAGCCTGTAATTCAGGCATCTAGTGTCTCATCATTGTAGTCTGCCCCTGTGTGTTTACGTTTAAGTGATTAATTACAATTGGAACATAACTTCACTATTTGTCTAGCTGTTTCCCTATGGATATGTTAATTTAGGTCTAATGTTTAGTTTAGGTCTCTGTATAAATTTAAGTAATAAATGTATAACCTCCTTATCTCATTTTGGTATACAGGTATACAGATATACCTAAATGCAAAATGCATTTATATATGTATTTATATATGGCAACAAGTATAAAGTTATTGACATATAATATATATAAATCAATATACTTGAATTAATCTTTATAATTAATATATTAATTAATATATATTACAACAATACAACACATACACAGCTAATACCAACCAACACAAACCAATATACTGTAATAATACATGTCACACATTTATAATTATACAGTATATAGAGCATATATCATCACAGCACATCAATCCATACCAATTAATATCAGCCACACACACATTATATTACTGCCATATATATTTAATTATACAGTATATATATGTGTGTGTGTATATAGTATACATATTAATTTATATACAAATTAATTAAGTATAGATCTATAAATAGAATTAGGTATACCTTTATTATATTTTATTTATACCCATACCTAATTAGGCAAATACATTTATATTATGTATTTATAACAATATATAAAGTATTGTTAAATGTACCACCTGTACAGCATCTCCACCCCACATACCACTTTCTCTAATCCCACCAACTCATTTTCAGTATTATGTGTTGGCCAGGAGCTGGGCCAGTCTTTCCCAGCAATGTTAAGAGACGTCTGTTCCTGTGTCTAATAGCCCTGGCGTTTTATTCTCTTGAATTAAAAGATCTTTTAAAGGCCTTGGAACTGTAATTTCCTGCACCCAAAAGGCTAGATCACTAGATCCAAATGTTTTGTGGCTCTTAGATTGAGAAGTCAAGTTTTTCCTTGTCTGATAGTAAGGTAAAAGTAAAAGCTGTGTTACTCTTTGACCTTTATTAATTTGTACAGTTTTGATAGGCAGTGAGATCAAGACTTTAATTTCTCAATATCATCAGAATCTACTACACCATGCACCAGCGAAATTTCTTTTCTTTCTTTTTTTTTTTTTAACTTTTTTTTAAAAGAAAGCGAGCTACGCCCCAGGACAAATCTTACAATGTCCTCAGATAGGGGGCCAGCCACTCCGGTTGGAATTGGAGTAAGTGGCACATCAGGGGTTAATATTGTTATTAAATCTCCTTGCCTTTTCGCTTTTCTCCTAGCCTGGGTGAGACCCCCCTGAGGGAGTTTTCTCCAAGGAGCACACTCTGCATATTGTGTACTAAAAGCTCCTTTGTTTAAAAAACTTTTTATCTTCCTCAGTCTTAGGCAACACTTTGGGAGGCTTTGGGGGCAAAGTGGGGAACTCCTGGGTCCTGGAGGCACAATCGAAGGCGGTGGCAGTCGCCTTAAATCAGAAAGTGGTGGATAAGTTTTTTAAAGGTTTGCGCAGAGGGGGAGGGAGCTCGCCAGGGCTCTCGGCCGCAGCGTCCTGTAAGCCCTCTCCTTCCTCGGGAGGTAGACCACTTTCTCCCTCCTTTTTTTTTTTTCTTCAATGGCAGAAAATATGATCTGTGCAGTAAATGGAGACTCACCACCATCCACCTCTATAGCCTCCCCCATAGTCTATTTAACAGCCTCGTGACGGAGGTCCAGGACATTTCTAATCATATTCCACAGTCAATAAATATTTGTCTATTCTTAGATGCAGAGAAATCCATTTTTAATTTTTTTTTTAATTTTAGAGAATATTTTTATTTATTTTGTAACCTCTTTACCCTGGCTAAACTGCAGAGGGGACTAGAAAAGAAGCCTCAAGGTGAGGATCAAGTTCATCCTTGGGACTAGAGAAAATCCTTCTCCGGGAAACTCCTAGCAGTGGCCCTTTACCCCGACATGGAGGAGGAGGCATAGGGGGATGGGAGCGTCCCGAAGTTTTCCTCTTCTGTTCCGGAGATCCTTTAACTGTTTGGTAACTAAATCTTACGAACTGTCTGATCGGGGATGTTTCCCTCAACCTCCTAGGAGCGGATGGTCTGATTAGGGATGTTTTCTTAAACTTTTAGGAGCATCTTTAGCTCAAAAAATAAAAAATCCTCATCAGAATGGCATCGAGCTGCTGTTTCCTCTAAACCTTTTTCAAATTGAGGGGAGAGCTGATCTTTCTTTTCATCCCTATCTTTTACATGCTCATTGGCAGTCATAGCGGCCAGCCATTCATTTAGCTGTCGATAGCTAGGTATAGCCTCTTCATTTTCACTTTTCTTTATAACAGGTACCTTTTCAGATTTGCTTTTTTGTTTAACAGGTACTTTTCCAACTTTACTTTCCTCTTTAACAGGTACCTTTTCAAATTCATGAGCTGGATCTAAAACATCTCTAGTCATATTCCACAGAGGAAAGGTGTAAGTAGGGATTTTTTCCAAACCTTGCTGAGCACAATAAGCTCTTAGCTGTTTTCCTAGTTTTTTCAAGATATCGAGGTTAACAGTGCCTTGTTGTAGAAACCAAGGGCAGTGGTCTTGTACAAATGTAAAAAATGATTGAATGGAAGATTTTTTAACCTTGATTCTTCTTTTACTTAATAACTGTAAAATTACTTCTATAAAGAGCTGTCTTTCATTTGATTCAGTGTTGCCCATGTCAGAAACTTAAGGATAGTAAAAGATTTTGCTTTTAGCTATCTAAAGATTAGGCCTTTTTTGTCAGCCTTTTTAGAAACCGTTTTTTCTCTCTAACTCTTCAACACTTCCCACTCCTCTCGCCCTGTCTATTCTACAGGGGGATCTGCAGCCCCCTAAGTGGGATCCTATCTGTCCCCAAAACTGAACACTGGGGGAATGGGGTTGGGGATTTACCTTCGAAATGCCTGTCTCGGGCGCCACCTGCAGAGGTCCAGCCCCAGCTGATCCAGGGTATTCGAAGGGAAGATGGAGTAGGCGACCTATTTATATATTTATTTATTCATCAAAGATATAAAGAGTAATAGAATGAGGATAGCTCAGTAGGAAAATTCAGTGGAGAAAAGCAGCTGAGTAGCTTGGTTTACGCGGAAAATCAATATAACCCGTGACACCAGGTTAGCTCTGACCACGGAGGCTGCAGGTGCCCTCTAGAATAGAGGAAGGTGCCCCACCTTAGACACCTTATCGAGTGGGTCTTCGAAGCCCAGGCAAATAAATGGTCGCAGAGGATATCCGCGCTCCAGATGGACACTCATCTGAAAATTGAGGGGAATAATGACATGGGGAGACCAAGCGTTGGCGAGCAAGGCCCGTAGCTTTATTTTCAACACAGGTTTTAATACCCTAAGTTACACATAGAGGATAATAGGGGATGCAAAGTCAGCAGTCTTTAATCCTTATCAAAAACCAGGGTTTCTTTTCTGCAGATTTATCGTATAAAAATGGTTTAGATGATTTACATCATCTTCTGGCCAGAAGACCTATTAACATTTTATGACTCTTGACAAAGACTTATCAACCATAAGAGTTATTTTCTCTAAGAGTAATTGTTTAAGGTTTGGCGCCATCTTTCGAAGATAAAATTGCATTCCTATAGGGCGGATGTGTAATGGGTTTACAACAAAGAAAAGAATTTATTACCTTAAGGGTCTAAAGTTACCAACATCAAGGCCACTACTTATTTTTTCTACATACCAACTATATTAATTAGCACACATTCAAGGATACAATTCAGGGGATGTGGAAACTTGGCAAAAAGCATTGGTTCATCAATGAAATCTTTTACTAGTTTTATTCTGACAGTTTCTAACTCTCTGAGAGGCTCTAAACTATTTGAATATCTTAAACTTCCCGTGCGTCTCGAGGCTGGGAGACTGTACACAATCGTATGCATAGCTGTAGGAGACCGGGTAAACTTGTCAGGCGAGTTAGAAAACCATCTGAGGGGTTTGGATTTAAACACTCCTAATTGCCCAGGAACATTATTAGTTGGAGCTGTAAGTTAGCTCTTTGACAGAGAGAGTGAGATGGTGGTGGGGGACATCCCCAGTAATGTCAGAGGTGAGAGAACAAAGCAATAAAGAAGGCAGACTTTGGTTTTGGGGGGTAGATGCTGAAGAATATACGGGGGAACTCCCGGAGGCTAGATCCCGCCTTTGCGTATGCCGAGACTCTTTCCTCATGACATTTGTCACGAGTGGAATATCTCTCGCTGGCTCCCGGCAATCTTCCATTGCACCAAACGCAGTGGAGTCCCGAGAGGCCCCTCCCAACACCACAGTATCAGTGTCTTCTCAGAGGCACCCTGAGCAACTCCCTGAGTTCACCGGCACAAGTCGAGGGAACACAGGGTATCCTGCCGCAACCCGAGAAAGACCTCAAGAGTCCGTCTTCAACACGTCTTGAGGCCGGATTCCCCTACCATGACTCGAGAGCAATGACACGCTCCCCCTCGCCATGCGCATGGACACCTGACTTCCCTGGCGCCACATGAGAGGCTCCCTGAGCTCCCCGTCATACCTCGTGAGAAACCCCACACTGGCGCCACAGCTCGGGAAAACCCACGAGACGCCACCGTCATCGCGAGATTGGGGACATCTTTTCCTGCCTGACCTGGAGAGCAATCCCTGGTCCTTTCTCCAAACTTCACAGGAGGCTTTACTCCCTTTAGGCCACAAAGTGGGCTCCAAGAGATACCTGTCGCGACTTGAGAGGAGAGCAGAGTCCTTTGCTTCCCTTCGACACGAGGCCTGACTCCCTGGGTGAGTCTGGAATGCAAACCTGAGATCCCTGTTGCCCCTGGAGAGGAACATTATGTCCTGGACAAAAGCCTAGATGAGGTCTATTTTGCCCTACAGTGAATCGAGAGCAACACCCATCTCTCCCTCGCAATTCGAATGGAAGATTGGTCTTCCCTGGCCCAACACAAGAGGAAGCCTGAAATCCCCGTCGTAACTCGAGAATCCCGCCGCAACTCTTAAAAACCACGTGGCTCCCCATTCATCGCAATATGAGGCCCTTGGCCACTACAGCGTATCAAGAGAAGTCCCATGTTTCGTCATAAAGTTCGAAATGCTACTTGGCACCCTTGATGCGACCCCAAAAGTTCCCCAATATACCGGTCTCAATCCAAGGGAACACCGAAGTTCCTGGCACCACTTCATTTGAGCCCCTTCTCCCCTCCTGATCGCGACAGGAGGGTCGACTCCCATGCTTTGTCTGCAAGGGGTTCCCGACGTTCCCCGCGAACCTCCGGATGAGGCCAGTCTCACGAAGAAATTCGAAAAGTAGCCTCGTGTTGGTGCCACGTGCCGAAAGACCCTGAATTCCCGGTCTTGCTCTTGATAAGAACCCGATGCCCGGACACCTCTTCTAAGGCAACCCTGTGGATGAAGGCACTACACGAGGGGGCACTGGCAACCCTGTTCATCGTCCGGAAAATCCCACAGGATCCACATACAGCTCCACAACTGGCCTGTCACCCCTTAAACAATGAGAGAGGCAAGCGGAGCTCCCTTCCTCAGACAAGACGAGGCCTGAGTATCCAATCCCAACTCTGCAGGGACCCTGCGATCGGAGTCAGAAATGGAGAGGAACCCTGAGGTTCCTACCTCAACTAGAGAAGAGGCCCTCTTCCATTGAACCAAACTCAGTGGTGTCCCGAGAGGCCCCTCCCAACACCACAGTATCCCTGAATTCTCATAGGCATTCTGAGAAGCTCCTTGAGGCCACTGGCACAAGTCGAGGGAACCCAGAGTTTCCTGAAGTAACCCGAGAAAGACTTGGAGAGTCCTTTTTCAACGTCTCTTGATGCCCGATTCCCCTACCATGACTCCAGAGCAAGGACGTGCTCCCCTCGCCACAAGCAGGAAAACTGACTTCCCTAGTACCACACAAGAGGCTCCCTGAGTACCCCATCATACCTCGTGAGAAAACCCACAGTGGCGCCGCAGTTCGAGAAAAACCACAAGATGCCCCCGTCAAGGAGAGATGGGGGCCTTCTTTTCCTGCCTGACCTGGAGAGCAATCCCTGGTCCTCTCTCCAAACTTCACAGGAGGATTGACTCCCTTTAGGCCACTCAGTTGGGTCCAAGAAATACCCGGTGCGACTCGAGAGGAGAGCGGAGTCCTTTGCTTCCCTGGAGACGAGGCCTGACTCCCCGGGTGAGTTTGGAATGCAACCCCGAGATCCCTGTCGCCCCTGGAGTGGAACATTATGTCCTAGACACAAGCCTAGATGAGGTCTATTTTGCCCTACAGTGATCGAGAGCAACCTCCATCTCTCCCTCACAATTTGAATGGAAGATTGGGCTTCCCACGGTCAACACATGAGGAAGTCTGAATATCCCATCGTAATTCGAGAATTCAGCCTCAAGTCTTAAAAACCATGTGGTTCCCCCTTCATCGCAATATGAGGCCCTTGCCAGCTAGAGTCTCAAGAGAAGTCCCACGTTCCATCTTAAAGTTCGAAATGCTACTTGGCACCCTTGATGCGATCCCAAAGTTCCCCAACATACTGGTCTCACTCCAGGGGAACACCGAAATTCCCGGCGTCTCCAGGGAAGTCCCATGTTCTGTCCTTAAGTGCGAAACGGTACTTGACACCCTTGATGCGACCGCAAAAGTTCCCGACATGCTGGGTTCCCTCGAGGGGAACACCAAGGGTCCCGGCACCACTTCATCTGAGCACCTTCTCCCCTCCTGATCGTGACAGGAGAGTCGATTCCCCTGCTTTCTCTGGATGGGGTTCCCGGCCTTCCTGGTGCACCTCAGGATGAGGCCGGTCTCAGGAGGAAATTGGAGACCAGCCATGTGTGAGGTGCCACGTGCCGAACGACACCGATTTTCCGGTCCGCTCTTGATAAGAACCTGATGCCCGGACACCTCTTCGAAGGCAACCCTGTGAGTGAAGGCACAACACGAAGGGGCACTGACACCCCCGTGCATCATCCGGAAAAACCCGCAGGGTCTACACACAGCTCGACAAGGGGCCTGAGACTCCCGGAACAACTCGAGAGGCAACCAGAATTCCATTCCTCAGACAAGACGAGGCATGACTCTCCTGTCCCAACACTGCAGGGACCGTGCAGTCGGAGTCAGAATTGGAGAGGAAGCCTGAGGTTCCTGCCTCCCCTCGAGATGAGGCCCTCTTCCATTGCGCCGAACCCAGCAGAGTCCCGAGAGGCCCTGCCAACTCCACAGCATTCCTCACCTCTCAGAGTCACCCTGGTAAGTTCCCTATAGTCCCCTGCAGAAGTCGAGGGAAACGAGGGTTTCCCGCCGCCACCCGAGAAAGACCTCGAGAGTCCTTCTTCAACGCGTCTTGAGGCCCTAGTCACTTCCCATGACTCGAGAGTGATGACCAGCTCCCCCTCGCCATGCGCATGGAGACATGAGTTCCCTGGCGCCGCACGAGAGGCTCCCTGAGGTCCTCGTCGTGCCTCGTGAGAAAACCCCCACGGGCGCCGCAGCCTGAGGAAACCCATGAGATGCCCCCGTCATCGCGAGATGAGGGCCTTCTTTTCCTGCCTGACCTGGAGAGCAATCCCGAGTCCTCTCTCCAAACTGAAGAGGAGGCTCGACACCCTTGAGTCCACTCAGTGGGCTCCAAGAGATCCGTGTCGCGACTTGAGAGGAAAGTGGAGTCCTCTGCTTCCCCTCGAGGCGAGGCCTGACTCCCCGGGGGAGTCTGGAATGGAAACCCGAGATCTCTGTCTTCCCTTGAGAGGAATATTAGGTCCTGGACACACGCCTCGATGAGGTCTCTTTGGCCCTGTAGTGACTCGAGCAGAACCCCCAGCTTTCCCTCGCAACTCCAGGGGAAGATTGGGCTTCCCAGGGCCAACCCAAGAGGAAGCCTGAAATCCCCGTCATTTTCGAGAATCCAGACGCAACTCGAGAAAAACGACGTGGTTCCAACGTCTTCACAGGATGAGGCCCTTGCCCGCTACAGCGTCTCCAGGGAAGTCCCATGTTCCGTCCTGAAGTGGGAAACGGTACTTGGCTCCCTTGATGCGACCCCTAAAGTTCCCTGAAACGCCGGGTTCCCTCGAGTGGAACACCTAGAGTCCCGGCCCCACTTCATCTGAGCCCCATCTCCCCTCCTGATCGCGACAGGAGAGTCGATTGCCCTTCTTTGTGTGGAAGGGGTTCCCGGCCTTCCCGGCGCACCTCAGGATGATGCTGGTCTCACGAGGAAATTCGAGATGAGCCACGTGGGTGGTGCCACATGCCGAACGACCCCGATTTCCCCGTCCGCTCTTGAAATGAACCTGATGCTGGACACCTCTTTGAAGGCAACCCTGTGGGGGAAGGCACCAAATGAAGGGGCAATGACACCCCCGTGCATCTTCTGGAAACACCCGCATGTTCCACACACAGCTCGACAAGGGGCCTGAGACCCCCTGAACGACTCGAGAGGCAAGCAGAGTTCCATTACTCAGACAAGACGAGGCCTGACTCTCCTGTCCCAACCCTGCAGGGACCCTGCGGTCAGAGTCAGAAATGGAGAGGAAGCCTGAGGTTCCTGCCTCCAATCGAGATGAGGCCCTCTTTCATTTCGTCAAACCTAGTGGAGTCCCGAGAGGCCCCTCTAACTCCTCAGTATCCCTCACCTCTCAGAGGCACCTGGGAAGTTCCCTAAGGTCCCCGGTAGAGGTCGAGGGAAATGAGTGTTTCCCGCCCCAACCCAAGAAAGACCTCGAGAGTCCTTCTTAAATGCGTCTGGAGGCCCTAGTCCCTCCCATGACTCCAGAGCAATGACGCGATCTGCCTGGCCACACGCATGGAGGCCTGACTTCTCTGGCGCCGCACGAGAGGCTCCCTGAGCTCCCCATCATATCTCGTGAGAAACCCCACACTGGCGCCGCAGCTCGAGAAAACCCATGAGACGCTCCCGTCATCACGAGAGGAGGGCCATCTTTAACTGAATGGTATGCAGATCAAGCGTGAACCTTCTGTCCAAGCTACACAGGACGCTTGACTCCCTTTAGGCCACTCATTGGGCTCCAAGAGTTACACGTCGCGAATTGAGAGGATAGTGGAGTCCTTTGCTTCCACTCGAGACGAGGCGTGACCCACCGTGTGAGACTGGAATGCGACCCCGATATCCCTGTTGCCCCTGGAGAGGAACACTACATCCTGGCCCCAAGCCTAGATGAGGACTCTTTGCCCTGAAGTGACTCAAGAGCAACCCACAGCTCTCTCTGACAAGTTGAATGGAAGATTGGACTTCCTGGGCCAACACAAGAGGAAGCCTGAATTCCCCGTCGTAACTCGAGAATCCCGCCGCAACTCGAGAAAAACCACGTGTTTCCCTCGTCATCGCAATATGAGGCCCTTGCCCGCTAGAGCATCTCCAGAGAATTCCCACGTTTCGTCTTGAAGTGCGAAACTGTACTTGGCACCCTTGATGCGACCTCAAAAGTGCCATGACATACCGGTCTCACTCGAGGGGACCACCGAGGTTCCCGGCACCACTTCATCTGAGCCCCTTCTCCCCTTCTGATCGCGACCGGTGTGTCGATTCCCCTGCTTTGTCTGCAAGGGTTCCCTACCTTCCCGGCGAACCTCAGGATGAGGCTGGTCTCCCGAGGAAATTCGAGACGTAGCCTCGTGGGTGGTACCACATGCTGAAAGACCCCAATTTTCTGGTACGCTCTTGAAAAGACCCCGATGCCCGGACACCTCTTTGAAGGCAAC
Source organism: Bubalus kerabau (assembly GCF_029407905.1). NCBI lineage: Eukaryota > Metazoa > Chordata > Mammalia > Artiodactyla > Bovidae > Bubalus > Bubalus kerabau. The sequence continues at coordinate 402,437 of NW_026577890.1, read as the reverse complement.
CCTGTGGATGAAGGCACAACACGAAGGGGCACTGACACCCCTGTGCATCGTCCGGAAAAACCCGCAGGTTCCACACACAGCTCAACAAGTGGCCTGGCACTCTGTGAACAACTCGAAAGGCAAGCGGAGATCCATTCCTCCACGGAAGACGAGGCGTGACTCTCTTGTCCGTAGTCGGCGGGTACTCTGCGACCCGAGTCAGAAATGGAGAGGACCCCTGAGGTTCCTGCCTCCATTCGAGATGAGGCCCTCTTCGATTGCACCAAACCCAGTTGAGTAATGAAAGGCCCCTCCCAAATCCACAGTGTCCCTGACTTCTCAGAGGCACCCTGAGAAGTTGCCTGAGGTCACCGACACAAGTCGAGGGAACCCAGGGTTCCCTGCCGCAACCCGAGAAAGACCTCGAGAGTCCTTCTTCAATGCGTCTTGAGGCCCGATTCGCCTACTATGACTCGAGAGCAATCACGCACTCCCCTTCACCACACGCACGGAGACCTGACGTCCCTAGCACCACACGAGAGGCTCTCTGAGCTCCCCGTCGTACCTCGTGAGAAATCTGATACTGGCGCCGCAGCTGGAGAAAACCCACGAGACGCCCCCGTCATTGCGAGACGAGGGCCTTTTTTCCTGCATGGCCAGGAAAACATTCCCGAGTCATCTCTCCAAACTCCATAGGAGGCTTCACTCCCTTTACGCCACGCAGTGGGCTCCAAGAGATACCCGTCGCGACTCGACAGGAGAGCGGAGTCCTTTTTTGCCCCTCAAGACGAGGCCTGACTCTCCGGGTGAGTCGAGAATGCAACCCTGAGATCCCTGTCGGCCCAGTAGTGGAACACTAGGTCCTGGACACAAGCGTAGATGAGGTCTATTTTGCCCTGCAGTGACTGGAGAGCAATCCTCAGTTCTAACTTGCAACTCGAATGGAATACTGGATTTTCCTGACGCCACACAAGAGGCTCCCTGAAATCCCTGTGGTACTTCATGAGACACCCCACACTGGCGCCGCAGCTCGAGAAAACCCACGAGACGCCACCGTCATCTCGAGATGAGGGCCTTCTTTTCCTGCATGGCCTGGAGTCCAATCCCGAGTCCTCTCTCCAAACTCCACAGGAGGCTTGACTCCCTTTAGTACACACAGTGGGCTCCAAGAGATACCCATCGCGACTCGAGACGAGAGCGGAATTCTTTGCTTACCCTCGAGGTGAGAACTGACTCCCCGGATGAGTCTGGAATGCAAACCCGAGATCCCTGTCGCCCCTGGAGAGCAACGTTAGATCCTGGACACAAGCCTAGATTAGGTCTCTTTTGCCCTGCAGTGACTCTAGCGCAATCCCCAGCTCCCCCTCGCAACCCGAATGGAAGATTGGATTTCAAGGCCAAAAGAGGAAGCCTAAATTCCCGGTCATAACTCGAGAATCCCGCCGCAACTCGAGCAAAACCACGTGGTTCTCCCGTCATCGCAAGATGAGGCCCTTGCCCGCTACAGCGTTTCAAAAGATGTCCCAGGTTCCGTCTTGAAATGCGAAACGGTACTTGGCACCCTTGATGCGACCCCAAAAGTCCCCCAACACGCCGGTCTCACTCAAGGGGAACACCGAGGTTCCCGGCACCACTTCATTTAAGCCCCTTCTCCCCTCCTGATCGTGACCGGTGGGTCGATTCCCCTGCTTTGTCTGCAAGGGGGCCCGACCTTCCCTGCACAACGCAGGATGAGGCCGGTCTCATGGGGAAATTCGATACGTAGCTTTGTGGGTGGTGCCACTTGCTGAAAGACTCCAATTTCCCGGTCCGCTCTTGATAAGAATCCGATGCTCGGACACCTCTTGGAAGGCAGCCTTGAGTATGAAGGTACAACACGAAGGGGCACTAACACACCTGTGCATCATCCGGAAAAAGGGGCAGGTTACATACACAGCTCGACAAGTGGCCTGTCACCTCAAGAACAACTCGAGAGGCAAGAGGAGTCCCATCCTCCAGAAAAGACGAGGCCTGACTCTCCTGTACCAACATGCAGGGACCTTGCGATCTGAGTCAGAAATGGAGAGGAACACTGAGGTTCCTGCTTCAACTCGAGATGAGTCCCTCTTACATTCCACCAAATGCAGAGGAGTCTCGAGAGGCCCCTCCAAACTGCACAGTATCCCTGACTTCTCAGAGGCACTCTGAGAAGCTCCCTGAGGTCGCAGGCACAAGTCAAGGGAACCCTGGGTTTTATGCAGTGACCCGAGAAAGACCTCGAGAGTCCTTCTTCAACCCGTCTTGAGGCCCGATTACCCTACCATGACTCGAGAGCAATGACGAACTCCCCCTAGCCATCTCATGGGGACCTGACTTCCCTGGCGCCACACGAGAGGCTCCCTGAGCTCCCTCTCGTACCTCGTCAGAAACCCGGCACTAGCGCGGCAGTCTAGAAAACCCACAAGAGGCCGCCGTCATCGCGAGATGAGGGCCTTCTTTTCCTGCATGGCCTGGAGAGGAATCCCGAGTCCTCTATCCAAACAGCACAGGAGGCTTGACTCCCTTTAGGGCACACAGTGGGCTCCAAGAGATACCCATCGCGACTCAAAAGGACAGCGGAGTTCTTTGCTTCCCCTCGAGACGAGACCTGATTCCCCGGGTGAGTTTGGTATGCAAGCCCGAGATCCCTGTCGCCCCTAGGGATGAACATTAAGTCCTGGACACAAGCCTAGATGAGGTCTATTTTGCCCTGCAGTGACTCGAGGGCAATCCCCAGCTCTCCCTTGAAACTCGAATGGAAGATAGGACTTCCCTGGGCCAACACATGAGGAAGACTGTATTCCCCGTCGAAACTCGAGAATCCCGCCACAACTCGAGAAACGCTACGTGGTTCCCCCGTCATCCCAAGATGAGGCCCTTGCCCCCTACAGCGTCTCAAGAGAAGTCCCACGTTCCGTCTTGAAGTGCGAAACGGTATCGGCACCCTTGATGCAACCTCAAAAGTTCCTCGACACACTGGTCTGACTCGAGGAGAACACCGAGGTTCCCGGCACCACTACATCTGGGCCCCTTCTCCCCTCCTGATCGCGACAGGAGGGTCGATTCCCCTGTTTTGTCTTGAAGGGGTTCCCGCCTTTCCCGGTGCATCTCAGGATGAGGCCGGTTTCAAGAGGATATTCGAGACATAGCCTCGTGGATGGTGACACATGCCGAAAGACCCCGATTTCCCGGTTCGCTCTTGATAAGACCCCAGTGCCCAGACACCTCTTTGAAGATAACCCTTTTGATGAAGGCACAACACGAAGGGGCACTGACACCCCCGGGTATCGTCCGGAGAAACCCGCAGGTACCACACACAGCTCGAGAAGTGACCTGTCACCCCGTGAACAACTGGAGAGGCAAGCAGAGTTCCATTCCTCCACACAAGACGAGGCCTGACTCTCCTGTTCGAACTCTGCAGCGAAACTGCAATCCGAGTCAGATCTGGCCCAGGGGAAGTCAGGAGAGGAAACATGAGTTTCCTGCCTCCACTCAAGATGAGGCCCTCTTCCATTGCACCGAACCCAGTGGAGTCCCGAGAGGCCCCTCCCAACTGCACAGTATCCCTGACTTCTCAGAGGCACCCTTAGACCTTCCTGAGTTCACCGGCACAAGTTGAGGGAACCAAGGGTTTCCTGCCCCAACCCGTAAAAGACCTCGAGAGTCCTTCTTCAACGCGTCTTGAGGTGCGATTCCCCTACCATGACTCGAGAGCAATGACGCACTCCGCCTAGCCACGCGCATAGAAACCTGACTTCCCTGGCGCCACAGGAGAGGCTCCCTGAGCTCCCCATTATACCTCGTGAGCAACACCACACTGGAGCCGCAGCTCGAGAATACCCACGAGACGCCCCAGTCCTCACGAGATGAGGGCCTTCTTTTGCTGTATGGCCTGGAGAGCAATCCTGAGTCCTCTCTCCAAACTCCAAAGGAGGCTTGACTCATTTTAGGCCACACAGTGATCTCCAAGATATACCCGTCGCGACCTGACAGGAGAGCGGTGTCCTTGGCTTCCCCTCGAGACGAGGCCTGATTCCCCGGGTGAGTCGAGAATGCAATGCCGAGATCGCTGTCGCCCCAGCAGAGGAACATTAGGTCCTGGACACAAGCCTAGATGAGGTCTATTTGGCCCTGCAGTGTCTCGAGAGCAATCCCCAGTTCTAACTCGCAATTCGAATGAAAACTGGACTTCCCTGGGCCAGTTGAACAGGAAGCCTGAATTCCCCGTCGTAACTCGAGAATCCCGCCGCAACTCAAGAAAAACCACGTGGTTCCCCCGTCATCGAAAGATGAGGCCCTTGCCCGCTACAGCGTCTCAAGAGAAGTCCCACGTTCCGTATTGAAGAGCGAAAAGTTACTTGGAACCCTTGATGCGACCCCAAAAGTTCCCCGACATACCAGTCTCACTTGAGGAGAACACCGAGGTTCCCGGCACCACTTCATCTGAGACTCTTCTCCCCTCTTGATTGCGACAGGAGGTTCGATTCCCCTGCTTTGTCTGGAAGGCATTCCCGACCTTCCTGGCGCATGATGAGGCCAGTCTCACGAGGAAATATTAGACATAGCCTCGTGGGTGGTGCGGCATGCCAAAAGACCCCAATTCCCTGGTCCGCTCTTGATAAGAACCCGATGACAGAACCCAACTCGAAGGCAATTCTGTGGATCAAGGCACAACACGAAAGGGCAGTGACACCCCGGTGCATCGTCCAGAAAAACCCACAAGTTCACATACAAATCGACAAGTGGCCTGTCACCCCATGAACAACGCGAGAGTCAAGCGGAGTTCCAGTCCTCCACACAAGACGAGGCCTGACTCTCCTGTCCCAACTCTGCAGGGACTCTGCGATCCGAGTCAGATCCGGCGCATTCGAAGCCAGGAGAGGAACCCTGAGGTTCCTGCCTCAACTTGTCATGAGGCCCTCTTCCATTGCACCAAACCCAGTGGAGTTCCGAGAGGCCCCTCCCAACTCCACAGTGACCCTGACTTCTCAGAGGCACGCTGAGAAGCTTCCTGAAGTCACTGGCACAAGTCGATGGAACCCAGGGTTTCCTGCTGCAACGCAGGAAAGACCTCGAGAGTCCTTCTTTAACACCTCTTCAGGCCCAATTCCCCTACCATGACTCGAGAACAATGACGGGCTCCCTCTCACCACGTGCATAGAGACCTGACTGCCCTGGCACCACGTGAGAGGCTCACTGAGCTCCCAGTCTTACTTCGTGAGAAACCCCACACTAGCGCCACAGCTCGAGAAAACCTACGAGACGCCCCAGTCATTGGGAGATGAGGGCCTTCATTTCATGCATTCCCTGGAGAGCAATCCCGTGTCCTCCCTCCAAACACCAAAGGAGGTTTGACTCCCTTTAAGCCACTCAGTGGGCTCCAAGACACACCCGTCCGACTCGAGAGGAGAGCAGAGTCCTTTGCTTCCCCTCGAGATGAGGGCTGACTCCAAGGTGAGTCTGGAATGCAACCCCGAGATTTCTGTCGAGCCTGGACATGAACATTAGGTCCTGCACACAAGCCTTGGTGGGGTCTCTTTTGCCTTCAGTGACTAGAGCGCACCTCCAGCTCTTCCTCGAATCTCGAATGGAAGATAAGAATTTTGTGGGCCAACACAAGAGGAAGCATGAATTCCCTGTGGTAACTCAAATATCCCACCGCAACTCGAGAAAAACCAAGTGGTTCCGCAGTCATTCCAAGATGAGGCCCATGCCCGCTGGAGCACCCCAAGAGAAGTCCAACGTTCCATTGTGAAGAGCGAAACGGTACTTGGAACGCTTTATGCGACCCCAAAAGTTACCCGACATACCTGTCTCACTTGAGGGAAACACCGAGGTTCCCAGCAGCACTTCATCTGAGCCACTTCTCCCCTCCTGATCGCCACAGGAGGGTCGATTCCTCTGCTTTGTCTGGAAGAGTTTCATGACCTTCGCGGCACACCTCAGGATGAGGCCGGTTTCATGAGGAAATTCGAGACAACCCACGTGGGTGGTGCCAAATGCTGAACGACCCCGATATCCCGGTCCACTCTTCATAAGAACCCGATGCCCGGACACCTCTTCGAAGGCAACCCTGTGGATGAAGACACAAAACGAAGGGTCACTGACACCCCCGTGCATCGTCTGGAAAAACCTGCAGATTCGACACACAGTTTGACAAGGGGCCTGAAACCCCATGAACAACTCGAGAGGCAAGCGGAGTTCCATTCCTCAGAAAAGACGTAGCCTGTCTCTCCTGTCCCAACTCTGCAGGGACCCTGATGTCGGAGTCCGAAACAGAGAGGAAGTCTGAGGTTCCTGCCTCCCCTCGAGATGAGCCCCTCTTCCATTGCGACAAACCCAGCGGAGTCCCGAGAGGCACCGCCAACTCCACAGTATCCCTCAACTCTCAGAGACACCCTGGGAAGTTCTCTAAGGTCCACGGCAGAAGTCGAGGGAAACGACTTTTTCCCGCCACAACCCGAGGAAGACCTCGAGAGTCCCTCTTCAACGCGTCTTGAGGCCCTAGTCCCCTCCCATTACTCGAGAGCCACAACGCGCTCCTCCTCGCTACGCGCAGGGAGACCTGACTTCCCTGGCGCCGCACGAGAGGCTCCCTGAGATCCTCGCCGTGCCTCGCGAGACAACCCCCACGGGCGCCGCAGCTCGAGGAAACCCCTGAGACGCCCCCGTCCTCGCGATGTGAAGGGACTTCTTTTCCTGCATGGCCTGGAGAACAATCCCGAGCCCTCTCTCCAAAATGAAGAGGAGGCTTGACTCCACTGACGCCACTAGGGGGCTCCAAGATATCCGCGTCGCGACTCGGGAGGACAGCAGAGTCCTTTGCTTCCCCTCGAGACGAGGCCTGACACCCAGGGGGATCCTGGAATGCAACCCCGAGATCCCTGCCTTCCCTGGAGAGGAACATTAGGTCCTGGACACAAGCCTAGATGAGGTCTCTTTGGCCCTGCAATGACTCGAGCGCAACCCCCAGCTTTCCCTCGCCAATCGAATGGAAGACTGGGCTTCCCAGGGCCAACAGAGGAGGAAGCCTGTAATCCCCATCGTCACTCGAGAATCCCGGCGCAACTCGAGAAAAAACACGTGGTTCCAACGTCTTCGCAAGATGAGGCCCTTGCCCACTACAGCGTCTCAGGGGAAGTCCCATGTTCTGCCCTGAAGTGCGAAACAGTACCTGACACCCTTCGTGCGACCCCCAAAAGCTCCCCGACACGCCGGGTACCCTCGAGGGAACACCGAGAGTCCCGGCACAGCTTCATCTGAGCCCGTTCTCCCCTCCTGATCATGACAGGAGAGTCGATTCCCCTGCGTGGTTCAGAAGGTGTTCCTGGCCTTCCCGGTGCACCTCAGGATGAGGCCGGTCTCACAGGGAAATTCGAGACGAGCCACGTGGGTGGTGCCACATGCCAAATGCCCCCGATTCCCCGGTCCGCTTTTGAGAAGGACCCGAGGCCCGGACCCCTCTTCGAAGGCAACCCTGTGGGTGAAGGCACAACACGAAGGGGCACTGACACCCCCGTGCATCATCCGGAAAGACCCGCAGGTTCCACACACAGCTCGACCAGGGGCCTGAAAACCCCTGACAACTCGAGAGGCAAGCGGGGTTCCCTTCCTCAGACAAGACGAGGCATGACTCTCCTGTCCCAACTCTGCAGGGACCCTGTGGTCGGAGCCGAAACGGAGAGGAAGACTGAGGTTCCTGCCTCCCCTCGAGGTGAGGCCCTCTTCCGTTGCGCCAGACCCAGCGGAGTCCCGAGAGGCCCCGCCAACTTCACAGGATCCCTCGCCTCTCAGGGGCACCCTGGGAAGTTCCCTAAGATCCCCGGCAGAAGGCGAGGGAAACGAGGGTTTCCCGCCGCCGCCCGAGAAAGACCTCGAGAGTCCTTCTTCAATGCGTCTCGAGGCCCTAGTCCCCTCCCATGACTCGAGAGCCAGGACGCGCTCCCCCTCGCCACGCGCATGGAGACTTGACTTCCCTGGCGCCGCACGAGAGGCTCCCTGAGATCCTCGTCGTGCCTCGGGAGAAAACCCCTACGGGCGCCGCAGCTCGAGGAAACCCCTGAGACGCCCCCGTCCTGGCGAGCTGAAGGCCTTCTATTCCTGCATGGCCTGGAGAGCAATCCCGGGTCCTCTCTCCAAACTGAAGAGGAGGCTGGACTCCCTTGAGGCCACTCAGTGGGCTCCAAGAGATCCGCGTCACCACTCGAGAGGAGAGTGGAGTCCTTGGCTTCCCCTCGAGACGAGGCCTGACTCCCCGAGGGAGCCTGAAATGCAACCCCGAGATTCCTGCCTTCCCTGGAGAGGAATATTAGTTCCAGGACACACGCCTTGATGAGGTCTCTTTGGCCCTGCAGTGACTCGAGCGCTACCCCCAGATTTCCCTCGCTACTTGAATGGGAGATGGGGCTTCCCAAGGCCAACCCAAGAGGAAGCCTGAAATCCTCGTCGAAACTCGAGAATCCTGCCGCAACTCGAGAAAAACGAGGTGGTTTCAACGTCTTCGCAAGATGAGGCCCTTGCCCGGTACGGCGTCTCAAGGGAAGTCCCATGTTCCGTCGTGAAGTGAGACACGGTACCTGACACCCTTCATGCGACATCCAAAAGTTCCCCGACATGCTGGGTTCCCTTGAGGGGAACACCGAGAGTCCCAGCACCACTTCCTCTGAGCACCTACTCCTCTCCTGTTCGCGACAGGAGAGTTGATTCCCCTGCGTGGTCTGGAAGGGGTTCCCGGCCTGCACGGCGCCCCTCAGGATGAGGCCGGCCTCGCGAGGAAATTCGAGACAAGCCCCGTGGCTGGTGCCCCATGTTGAACGACCCTGATTTCCCGGTCCGCAGTTGAGGAGAACCCGATGCCCGGACGCCTCTTCGAAGGCCACCCTGTGAGTGAAGGAACAACACGAAGGGGCACTGACACTCCCGTGCATCGTCCGGAAACACCCGCGGTTTCCACACACAGCTCCACGAGGGGACTGAGACTCCCTGAGCAACTCGAGAGGCAAGCGGAGTTCCCTTCCTCAGACAAGACGAGGCCTGACTCTCCTGCCCCAACGCTGCAGGGACACTGCTGTCGGAGTACGAAACGGAGAGGAAGCCTGCGGTCCTGTCTCCCCTCGAGATGAGGCCCTCTTCGATTGCGCCAAACCCAGAGGAGTCCCGAGATGGCCCACCAACTCCACAGCATCCCTCACCTCTAAGAGGAACCCTGGGAAGTTCCCTCAGGTCACCGGGAGAAGTCGAGGGAAACGAGGGTTTCCCGCTGCAAGCCGAGAAAGACCTCGTGAGACCTTCTTCTACACGCCTTGATGCCCTAGTCCCCTCCCAGGACTCGAGAACAATGACGCGCTCCCCCTTGCCACGCTCATGGAGACCTGACTTCCCTGGCGCCGCACGAGAGGCTCCCTGACAACCTCGTCGTGCCTCGTGAGAAAAGCCCCACGGACGCCGCAGCTCGAGGAAACCCCTGAGAAGCCCCCGTCCTCGCGAGGTGAGGGCCTTCTTTTCCTGCCTTTCCTGGAGAGCAATCCCGAGTCCTCTCTCCAAACTGAAGATTAGGCTTGACTCCCTTGAGGCCACTCAGAGGGCTCCAAGAGATCCGCGTCGTGGCTCAAGAGAAGAGCGGAGTCCTTTGCTTCCCCTCGAGGCGAGGCCTGACTCCACGGGGGACTCTTGAGTGCAACCCCGGGATCCCTGTCTTCCCTTGAGAGTACTACTAGGTCCTGGACACACGCCTAGATGAGGTCTCTTGGGCCCTGCAGTGACTCGAGCGCAACCCCCAGCTTTCCCTAGCAACTCGAATGGAAGATTGGGCTTCCCAGGGCCAACCCAAGAGGAAGCCTGAAATCCCCGTCGTAACTCGAGAATCCCGCCGCAACTCGAGAAAAACCACGTGGTCCCAACATCTTAGCAAGATGGGGCCCTTGCCCGCTACGGCGTCTCAAGGGAAGTCTCACGTTCCGTCCTGAGTAGCGAAACGGTACATGACACCCTTCATGCGACCTCCAAAATTTCCCAGACACGCCGGGTTCCCTCGAGGGGAACACCGAGGGTCCTGGCACCCCTTCATCTGAGCCCCTTCTCCCCTCCTCATCACGACAGGAGAGTCGATTCCCCTGCGTATTCTGGAAGGGGTTCCCGGCTTTCCCGGCACACCTCAGGATGAGGCCGGCCTCCCGAGGAAATTCGAGACGAGCCCCGTGGGTTGTGCCACATGCCGAACGACCCCGATTTCCCAGTCCGCTCTGGATAAGAAACCAATGCCCGGACACCTCTTCGAAGGCAACCCTGTGGGTGAAGTTACCATTCGAAGGGGCACTGACACCCCCGTGCGTCGTCCGGAAAAACCCGCGGTTTCCACACACAGCTTGACGAGGTGCGTGAGACACCCTGAGCAATTCGAGAGGCAAGCAGAGTTCCCTTCCTCAGACAAGACGAGGCCTGACTCTCCTGTCCCAACTCTGCAGGGACCCTGTGGTTGGAGTCCGAAAAGGAGAGGAAGCCTATGTTTCCTGTCTCCCCTCGAGATGAGGCCCTCTTCCATTGCGCCAAGCCCAGCGGAGTCCCGAGAGGCCCCGCCAACTCCACAGCATCCCTCACCTATCAGAGGCACCATGGGAAGTTCCCTCAGGTCCCCGGCAGAAGTCGAGGGAAACGAGGCTTTCCCGCCGCAACCACAGAAAGACCTCGAGTGTCCTTCTTCAACGCCTCTGGAGGCCCTAGTCCTCTCCCATGACTGGAGAGCCATGACGCGCTCCCCCTCGCCACGTGCACAGAGACCTGACTTCCCTGGCACCGCACGAGAGGCTCCCTGAGATCCTCGTCTTGCCTCGTGAGAAAACCCCCACGGGCGCCGCAGCTCGAGGAAACCCCTGAGAAGCCCCCATCCTCGCGAGGTGAGGGCCTTCTTTTCCTGCCTGACCCAGAGCACAATCCCGAGTCCTCTCTCCAAACTGAAGAGAAGGCCTGACTCCCTTGAGGCCACTCAGTGGGCTCCAAGAGATCTGCGTCGCGACTTGAGAGGAGAGCGGCATCCTTGGCTTGCCCTCGAGGCGAGGCCTGACTCCCCGGGGGAGTCTGGAACGCCACCCTGAGATCCCTGTCTTCCCTTGAGAGGAACGTTAAGTCCCGGACACAGGCCTAGATGAGGTCTCTTTGGCCCTGCAGTGACTCGAGTGCAACCCTCAGCTTTCCCTCGCAACTCGAATGGAAGATTAGGCTTCCTGGGGCCAACACAAGAGGAAGCCTGAAATCCACTTCGTAACTCGAGAATCCCGCCGCAACTCGAGAAAATCCACATGGTCCCAACGTCTTCGCAAGATGAGGCCCTTGCCCGCTACGGCGTCTCAAGGGAAGTCCCAGGTTCTGTCCTGAAGTGCGAAACGGTACCTGACTCCTTTCATGCAACCCCCAAAAGTCCCCCACACGCCGGTTTCCCTCGAGGGTAACACCGAGGGTTCCATCCCCACTTCATCTGAGCCCCTTCTCCCCTCCTGATGGCGACAGGAGAGTCAATCCCCCTGCATTGTCTGGAAGGGTCCCCGGCCTTCCCAGCACAACTCAGGATGAAGCTGGCCTCACTAGGAGATTTGAGATTAGCCCCGTGGGTGGTCCCTCATGCCGAAAGACCCCGATTTCCCTGTCCACTCTTGAAAAGAACCCGAGGCCCGGACACCTCTTCGAAGGCAACCCAGTGGGTGAAGGCACAACACGAAGGGGCACTGTCACCGTCGTGCATTTCCGGAAACACCCGCAGGTTCCACACACAGCTCAACAAGGGGCCTGAGACCCCCTGAGCACCTCAAGAGGCAAGCGGAGTTCCCTTCCTCAGACAAGACGATTCCTGACTCTCCTGTCCCAACTCTGCAGGGACCCTGCGGTCGGAGTCTGAAACGGAGAGGAAGCCTGAGGTTCCTGCCTTCCCTGGAGATGAGGCCCTCTTCCATTGCGCCAAACCCAGCGGCGTCCTGAGAGGCCTCGCCAACTCCACAGCATCCCTCATCTGTCAGAAGCACACTGGGAAGTTCCCTAAGGTCACCGGTAAACTTTTATTGCACAAGGTCCCCATGAAAAGGCCCACGCAGCAGGACAGCCACAGATTCTGTCTGCCATTAAAGGGCAGTAAGGTGCCCTCCCCCCTTCTTTGCTGCCTCGGCGGCCACCAGCGTGCAATTCGCGTACCCTTCCCTTTCCCGTCCTAGCAGGTGCTCCAGGGCCCGCTGGCCTACAAAGTGCCAGAAGCAGGGCTGGGCCAGCCGGCCAGAATTCAGGGTTCTGTCCCTTGGACTTCCAGCGGACACTAGGCTGCTTGGGAAAACCGCGCAGACTCTGAGGTTTTTCAGCAGAGGGGTGGAGCAGTAAAGGCCTTGACCCCAAAGACGAGGCCTTTCTGCGACCGCCAGGTTGGGGAGCTCTGAGACTGTGCCAACACAGGGCGGAATACATGGTTCCCTGCTCCACGCAGTCCCCGTTCCCTTACCTGTGTTCCGCACCCCTCCGCTGTGGCCAATGGATGCCGATCCTTGGGGATCCAGGAGTTCACGAAATGGGCATTCCCAGCCGCAATGGCGACCCCCAACAGCACATCTGGAAAGCTCTCCCCCACCCCCGACAGGAGCCGACCCCCACTGCGAATGGAACCCCACCCCGCCCCGCACCGCCAGGTTTCGCCCCGGCCCTGCCGGGCTCCCGGTGGGTTCCCAGCAATATTGGCGACCCCCGGGAGCACAACAGGGACCGACCCCCCACCCACAGTGAGCGGAATCTCGACCTGTGCAGCCAAGGTTTACCCCACCCTGGCTGCGCTCCCGGCGCGTTTCCAGCTGCAGTGGCCATCTCCGAGAGCACAACTGGGAAGCCCTCCCCTACCCCCGTCAGGAGCCGACACCCGCCCTGCACCACCCGGGTTCGCCCCGCCCCTGCCGCGCTCCAGGGGCGCTGCCCACCTTCACCAGTGGCTCTCGGTGAGCCCCGTCCCCACGCCCGGTTCCAGGAGAGGCTCTCGGACCTCGCTGCTGCCGCCAGGTCAAACATGAGGACAATACATACACCCCACAGAGACAATCCAAGCTGTCTGTGATTTAGGGATAAAACGAGGACTACAGAAAGGCAAGATGACCTGACCTAGGAGGGCCATGATATTCTATAGAACCAGACAAAGTTGGTTACCAAGGAAACTTTTTTCCTTGGAACCCGGAAAGCTGGTTCTTTGCATATGCAATGACCAACAATTAGCTTGTTACCCAAGCCTGTCTTACTGCCACCCCCATCCCCCCACTCCCCAGAAGACTGGCTCAAAGAAATATTTTAAATCTCAGGCGGAAACCTGGAAGATGTCTTGTCTGTCTGTTTGGATTAAGGTATGTGTCAGTGTGAGCCCTGTGTTTTTTGATAATATGGCTCAAGTTCTGAGTTCTGATTTCAATGGTCTCAAGACAAGGCAGCCCTTCCAAATCAAACTGCTGGAAATACAAGAAAACATTTACCTAAATGAATGTCAGAGTCCCGTGAACTGGGAACTAGTCAATATTAAATATCTAGTATTTTTGGTTTTGCTCCTCCATTATAGACATGTCTAAGAGTCAACAACATTAAGCACAACATGTTCATAGTGCCTAGGTTTCTTTTGAGGTAAAAATTGCTCTATTGTTATATGTGTCACAAGCTTGTCAGCAAGAAACTACCTGGAAACGACAACAACAAAAGTAAAAAATGTAAATGTGATATGAGCTTTTAGACAAACTCTTTACAATAATTATACTCTAAAATATCTGCCTCTCATAGTCTTGATTGAAGGCAGAGGAGAAGGGGATGACAGAGGATAAGATGGTTGGATGGCATCACTGACTCGATGGACATGAGTTTGAGCAAGCCCCTGGAGCTGGTGACGGACACGGAAGCCTGGCGTCCTTCAGGCCACGGGGTCACAAAGAGTCAGACACGACTGAGCAACTGAACTGAACTGAACTAACAAACGTTTCTCCAGGTGTTTTGGTTACCCGAGTTTCTATCCTTGTGACGACAGTGTATTGAATAGCTAGGTCATTTCCAAATAAATGAAAGTTCTGAAACATTCACGACTTGAAAGGACCTCCCTTTTACACAGAAACAAAAGAGATTTTTGACTCTCCATGAATAGTGTCTGGCACCATCCTGACATGTTAAATGTAAGAAAGCAATTGTTTTGTTTTGTTTTGTTCTGTTCTTGGGGGTGGGGGGAGGGGGGCGGGCTATAGCGAATGCCAATATAAAAGTCAGTTCTTGGTTGCTGAAGGGAAATGTATGACTTGTTATTACAAGAAAGTATGTGGAATGCAATGGCACTTGAGGAAGGAAAACAAAGTAGTTCTGTCTTACAGGTGGCCGTTTCAGGATGGGAGAAGCAAAGGAATGGATACAGAACGGGATAAGGAGGTTGTAGGGAAAGTGGACCCCCAGAAAAGAGTTCTGTGCCTAGCACAAGTTTTCTTGAGATGTCGAAATGCCTTTGCTAATGGAGTTTTAGTTTCTTTACCTTTTAAGTGATCTCTTCTAGGTTGACCTAGAACAGAAATCTTTTGTTAGCTTTGGCTAAGTGGAGAAGTAGTGTTTCATGGTGACATATGTGATCCTTCCTGACTGTTTGCAGCCCTTTTGACATCGATGCACTGCTTCTGCTGCTGCTGCCGCCGCTGCTGCTGCTAAGTCGTTTCAGTCGTGTCCGACTCTGTGCGACCCCATAGACGGCAGCCCACGAGGCCCCGCAGTCCCTGGGGTTCTCTAGGCAAGAACACTGGAGTGGGTTGCCATTTCCTCCTCCCATGCATGAAAGTGAAAAGTGAACGTGAAGTCGCTCAGTGGTGTCCGACTATTAGCGACCCCATGGACTGCAGCCTACCAGGCTCCTCCATCCATGGGATTTTCCACGCAAGAGTACTGGAGTGGGGTGCCATTGCCTTCTCCCATATCTATGCACAAGCCTGCCTAAATCATTGACTTCCAGCTAGCTTTGGGATGCCAATGACCATCCACCCTTACAAGGCAACAGAGAAGAGAAAAACACTTACCACAGGAGGTCCTGGTAAGGAACGAGGAACTAACAAGCTCCCGCCAACCAGGATTCTGCAGAGGTCAACAAGAGGTCAGTAAGAGATGGAAGACTGCAGTCCAGAGGTCCTAGCAACTTCCATCTTGCAGCAGAGACCTAGCATAGTCAAAACGAATTCAATGTTGCAAAAAATAAGTAAACAAATAAAGGACAGAAGTTCTTTGAACACATGACTGAGATTAGGGGTGAGGCAGTACATGTACGGTGCCCGGAAAATCTTAAAGTATGAGAAAGGAAAGAAATTAAAGACAACTATCAAGCTGTCCAAACTGATAAAAACGAAAGATTACACGGTTTTTTCTGTATATATTACCAGATAATAATCTGAAAAGGAATTAAAAAAAATTCCCTTTCAATAATGTCAACATGAATACAACACTTTGCCATGGATGTAACGAGGATGACAAGACTGGCACACTGGAACTTATACACCCTGGCTGAAAACTATCCTGAATACATGGACAGGTATTCCATAACAATGGAAAGACTTAAGATGGCAATACCATGGAATGCATCTTCAATCTGAAATGAAGATTTGATATGATTTGATCGCTCAGAGCTTTTGTGTCATCAATTGTTATTAAAGTATAAATGAGATAGAGAAAGCTGCTGACTTAGACTTGAGGCGGGGTGTACGCCCTGCTGGTCTCTAGCCAGATATTCTACAGGCACTAGCAGTCAGCTAAGGAAAGAAAGGCACTGTCTCAGGGAATGGCACCAGGCCCCTCCCCCACGACATGCCTTGAGGTCACATTGGCAGCAGGTGAGTCATCCCGGGCCAAAAACTGATTGACATGAATCTTGAAGAAAGGCAGTATTCCAGGCAAATATATCATTTCCTTAACATAGATTAGGAGAACAAGGTACGAGGAAAACATACTGTTTTGTTCAAGTCGCTTCTGAGCCTACTGGGGGAACCGACCTGAAGCCAGAGTCCAGCAGATATACATAGGATATTTACATCGCTTAAGACAAACATTTCCTCAGGAACAAATGCATTGCTTAGCTCAAGGTTTGTCTGCGAAATTCTTACACATCAGGAGATGGCTCCGAGCTGGGTTTCTACACACAAGAACATGAATGCAAAGGACAAGCCTGCACAGCCCATCTGCCCCCCTCCCCCACAGCCAGCAGCATTTCCAAGTGACCTCCTAAGGCCTTCCCCAAAATACAGGGGCACCTCTGGGTTTCCTGTTTCAAGCACTTCGAACACTTTTCTTAAAAAAAAAAAAAATCCTGCACACTTCTTGATAGAATGCCACAGTGCAAGGAAAACAGGCCTTCAATACTTAAACCTCCCTGTGCCAAACACTTGGGGCTTGGTTCTGTTTTGTTTTGTTTTTTAATTACACCACCACATAATTTAAACATTTTACAATTTCTAATTATTCAGTACCAAAACACCAAACTTTTATTGCACAAGGTCCCCATGAAAAGGCCCACGCATCAGGACAGCCACAGATTCTGCCATGAAAGGGCAGCAAGGTGCCCTCCCCCCTTCTTTGCTGCCTGGGCGGCCACCAGGGTTTGAAATCCATGCACCCTACTAAGTTTCTAGGGTGCAATCCGTGGACCCTTCCCTTTCCCATCCCAGCAGGTGCTCAAGGGCCCGCTGGCTTACAAAGTGCCAGAAGCAGGGCTGGGCCAGCCGGCCAGAGTTCAGTGTTCTGTCCCTTGGACTTCCAGGGGACACTAGGCTGCTTGGGAAAACCGTGCAGACTGAGATTTTTCAGCAAAGGGGTGGAGCGGTAAAGGCCTTGACACCAAGGGCGAGGCCTTTCTGCGACCGCCAGGTTGGGGAGCTCCGAGAATGTGCCAACAGAGGGCGGAATACTTGGTTCCCTGCTCCAAGCAGTCCCAGTTCCCTGACCTGTGGCCCTCAGCCCTCCGCTGCACGCACTAGATGTGGATCCTTGGGGACACAGGAGCGTAGGAAATGGGCGTTCCTAGCCGCAGTGGCGACCCCCAAGAGCACAACTGGGACCGAACCCCCACCCACAGCCATCTAAATCTCGACCCGCGCAGCCCAGGTTTACCCCGCCCCGGGTGCGCTCCCGGCGTGTTTCCAGCCGCAGTGGCCACCACCGAGAGCACAACTGGGAAGCCCTCCCCCACCCCCGCCAGGAGCCGAACACCGCCCCGCGCCACCCGGGTTCACCCCACCCCTGCCGCACTCCCAGCGCGTTTCCAGCTGCAGTGGGGACCCCCGAGAGCACAACTGTTACCGCCCCCAACCCCCTCCCGACCAGAACCCCGACCCGCGCCGCCCGGGATCGCCCCGCCCCTGGCGCGCTCCCGGGGCGTTGCCCACTTCCACCAGGGGCTCCTGGTGAGCCCCGTCCCCACGCCCGGTTCCAGGAGAGGATCTCGGACCTCGCTACTGCCGCCAGGTCAAACACGAGGACAATACATCCACCCCACAGAGACAATCCAAGCTGTCTATGATTTAGGGATAAAATGAGGACTACAGAAAGGAAAGATGTCCTGACCTAGGAGGGCCATGAGAGTCTATAGATCCAAACAAAATTGGGTACCAAGGAAACTTTTTTCCTTGGAACCCGGAAAGCTGGTTCTTTGCATATGCAATGACCAACAATTAGCTTGTTACCCAAGCCTGCCTCGCTGCCACCCCAACTCCCCCCCCCACTCCCCAGGAAAACGGCTCTAAGAAATATTTTAAATCTCAGGCGGAAAACTGGAAGATGTCTTGTCTGTCTGTTTGGATTAAGGTATGTGTCAGTGTGAGCCTTGTGTTTTTTGATAATATTGCTCAAGTTCTGAGTTCTGATTTCAATGGTCTCAAGACAAGGCAGCCCTTCCAAATCAAACTGCTGGAAATACAAGAAAACATTGACCTAAATGAATGTCAGAGTCCCGTGAACTGGGAACTAGTCAATATTAAATATCTAGTATTTTTGGTTTTGCTCCTCCACTATAGACATGTCTAAGAGTCAACAACATTAAGCACAACATGTTCATAGTGCCTAGGTTTCTTTTGAGGTAAAAATTGCTCTATTGTTATATGTGTCACAAGCTTGTCAGCAAGAAAGTACCTGGAAACAGCAACAACCAATGTAAAAAATGTAAATGTGATATGAGCTTTTAGATAAACTCTTAACAATAATTATACTCTAAAATATCCGCCTCTCATAGTCTTGATTGAAGGCAGAGGAGAAGGGGATGACAGAGGATAAGATGGTTGGATGGCATCACTGACTCGATGGACATGAGTTTGAGCAAGCCCCTGGAGTTGGGGATGGACACGGAAGCCTGGCGTCCTGCAGGCCACGGGGTCACAAAGAGTCAGACTCGACTGAGCAACTGAACTGAACTGAACTTACAATCGTTCCTCCAGGTGTTTTGGTTACCTGAGTTTCTATCCTGGTGCTAAACTAAGTGACGACAGTGTATTGAATAGCTAGGTCACTTCCAAATAAATGAAACTTCTGAAACATTCACGACTTGAAAGGACCTCCCTTTTACACAGAAACAAAAGAGATTTTTGACTCTGCATGAATAGTGACTGGCACCATCCGAACATATTAAATGTAAGAAAGCAATTTTTTTGTTTTGTTTTGTTTTGTTCTGTTCTTGCAGGAAGCGGGGTGGGCGCTATTATCACTGATAGGTATGCTCACCAATCTATCAAATGCCAATATAAGAGTCAGTTCTTGGTTGCTGAAGGGAAATGTATGACTTGTTATTACAAGAATGTATGGAATGCAATCACACTTTAAGAAGGAAAACGAAGTAGTTCTGTCTTACAGGTGGCATTTTCAGGACGGGAGAAGCAAAGGAATGGGTACAGAATGGGATAAGGAGGTTGTAGGGAAAGTAGGCCCCCAGAAAAGAGTTCTGTGCCTAGCACAAGTTTTCTTGAGATGTTGAACTGCCTTTGCTAATGGAGTTTAAGTTTCTTTACCTCTTAAGTGATCTCTTCTAGGTTGACCTAGAACAGAAATCTTTTGTTAGCTTTGGCTAAGAGGAGAAGTATTGTTTCACGGTGACATATGTGATCCTACCTGACTGTTCTCATCCCCTTTGATATCTATGCACTGCTGCTGCTGCTGCTGCAGCTGCTAAGTGGTTCAGTTGAGGCCGACCCTGTGCCACGCCATAGATGGCAGCCCACCAGGCCCCGCAGTCCCTGGGGTTCTCTAGGCAAGAACACTGGAGTGGGTTGCCATTTCCTCCTCCTATGCATGGAAGTGAAAAGTGAAAATGAAGTCGCTCAGTGGTGTCCGACTCTTAGCCACCCCATGGACTGCAGCCTACCAGGCTCCTCCGTCCTTGGGATTTTCCAGGAGTGGGGTGCCATTGCCTTCTCCCATATCTATGCACAAGCCTGCCTAAATAATTGACTTCTAGCCAACTTTGGGATGCCCATGACCACCCACCCTTACCAGGCAACAGAGAAGAGAAAAACACTTACCACAGGAGGTTCTGATAAGGAACAAGGAACTAACAAGCTCCCACCTACCAGGAATCTGCAGAGGTCAACAAGAGGTCAGCAAGAGATGAGAGACTGCAGTCCAGAGGTCCTAGCTACTTCCATCTAGCAACAAATACCCAGCATAGTCAAA
Organism: Bubalus kerabau; assembly: GCF_029407905.1. Lineage (NCBI taxonomy): Eukaryota > Metazoa > Chordata > Mammalia > Artiodactyla > Bovidae > Bubalus > Bubalus kerabau. The sequence goes on along the minus strand of NW_026577890.1, from coordinate 382,775 downwards.
ACGATTTCAATGTTAAAGAATAAATAAATAAATAAATAAAAGGACAGAAGTTCTTTGAACACATGTCTGAATTTAGGGGTGAGGCATTACATATGTGTCCCAGGATAATCTTAAAGTGTCAGAAAGTAAAGAAATTAAAGACAACTATCAAGCTGTCCAAACTGATAAAAATGAATGATTACACAGTTTTATCTGTATACATTAGCAGATAATAATCTGAAAAGGAATTTTAAAAAATTCCCTTTCAATAATATCAACATGAATAAAACACTTTGCCATGGATGTAACGAGGATGACAAGACTGGCACACTGGAAATTATACACCCTGGCTGAAAACTATCCTGAATACATGGACAGATATTCCATAACGATGGAAAGACTTAAGATGGCAATACCATGGAATGCATCTTCAATCTGAAATGAAGATTTGATATGATTTGATCGCTCATAGCTTTTGTGTCATCAAGTGTTATTAAAGTATTAAAGAGATAGACAAAGCTGCTGACTTAGACTTGAGGCGGGGTGGGGGGGGGTAGTAAGAGTACCCCCTGCTGGTCTTTAGCCAGATATTCTACAGGCACTAGCAGTCAGCTAAGGAAAGAAAGGAACTGTTTCAGGGAATGGCACCAGGCCCTTCCCCCACGACATGCATTGAGATAATATTGGCAGCAGGTGAGTCATCCCGGGCCAAAACTTGATTGACATGAATCTTGAAGAAAGGCAGTATTGCAGGCAAATATATCATTTCCTTAACATAGATAAGGAGAACAAGCTAGGAGGAAAACATGCTGTTTTGTTCAAATCGCTTCTGAGCCTTTTGGGGGAACCGACCTGAAGCCAGAGTCTAGCGGAAATACATAGGATATTTACATCGCTTAAGACAAACATTTTCTTAGGAAAAAATGCATTGCTTAGCTCAAGGTTTGTCTGCGAAATTCTTACACATCAGGAGATGGCTCCGAGCTGGGTTTCCACACACAAGAACATCCATGCAAAGGACAAGCCTGCACAACCCATCTGCCGCCCTCCCGCACATCCAGCAGCATTTCCAAGTGACCTCCTAAGGCCTTCCCCAAAATACAGGGGCACCTCTGGGTTTCCTGTTTCCCTCACTTCGAACACTTTTCTTAAAAAAAAAAAAATCCTGCACACTTCTTGATAGAATGCCACAGTGCAAGGAATACAGTCCTTCAATATTTAAACCTCCATTTGCAAAACACTTGGAGCTTGGTTTTGTTTTGTTTTGTTTTTTAATTACACCACCACATAATTTAAAGCTTTTACACGTTCTAATTATTCAGTTCCAAAACACCAAACTTTTATTGCACAGGGTCCTCATGAAAAGGCCCACGCAGCTGGACAACCACAGATTCTGCCATGAAAGGGCAGCAAGGTGCCCTCCCCCCTTCTTTGCTGCCTGGGCGGCCACCAGGGTTTGAAATCCATGCACCCTACTAAGTTTCTAGGGTGCAATCCGTGGACCCTTCCCTTTCCCATCCCAGCAGGTGCTCAAGGGCCCGCTGGCTTACAAAGTGCCAGAAGCAGGGCTGGGCCAGCCGGCCAGAGTTCAGTGTTCTGTCCCTTGGACTTCCAGCAGACAGTAGGCTGCTTGGAAGAACCGCGCAGACTCGGAGATTTTTCAGCAGAGGGGTGGAGCGGTAAAGGCCTTGACCCCAAAGGCAAGGCCTTTCTGCGACCGCCAGGTTAGGGAGCTCCGAGAATGTGTCAACAGACGGCGGAATACTTGGTTCCCTGCTCCACGCAGTCCCAGTTCCCTTACCTGTGGTCCGCAGCCCTCCACTGCACCCACGGGATGGCGATCCTTGGGGACCCAGGAGCGGACGAAATGGGCGTTCCCAGCCGCAGTTGCAACCCCCGAGAGCACAACTGGGAACCCCTCCCCATCCCCCCCATGAGCCGACCCCCGCCCCGCGCCCCCAGGGTTAGCCCCGCCCCTGCCGCGCTCCCGGCGCGTTCCCAGCCCCAGTGGTGACCCCCGGGAGCACAACTGGGACCGACCCCCACCCAAAGCCATCGGAATCTCGACCCGCGCAGCCCGGGTTTACCCAGTCCCGGGTGCACTCCCGGCACGTTTTCAGCCTCAGTGTCCACCTCCGAGAGCACAACTGGGAAGCCCGCCCCCACCCCCGCCAGAAGCCGACCCCCGCCCCACGCCGCCCGCGTTCGCCCCGCCCCTGCACGGTCCAGGTACCTTCCCAACTTCTAGCGTTCACGCCCGGGTAGGAGCAGGATGTAGGAGTATGGGAGATGTGTCTGGAGCCTGACAGCCTCAGCTCCGCTCTGGCCTGCCCTTTGGACCTAGGAGCCAGGCCAACTTGCAGAGGGCTTAGGGCCCCATTGTATGCAAACTACCAAGGCCTACCGCAAGGAGAGCTCTGTCCGAGGGAAGGGAAGCGCCCCAGGCTGCATTCCCAAGCTGTTGTTTAGCCGCCCAGACTCAGCGCTGCACAGGGGTAATCAGGCTCTCTGTGCCCGCAGCTTCACACACAGGTGTGTCTCCGTAGGAATCAAGAAAGATCCTGACAGAGTGAGGTTCATTAGAGCTATACTAAAGAGCAAAGGCTTGTCCATGTGGTCTTGCCTTCCCCTGTGCCTTTGGGTGTCCAGGCTCGGCCCCAGCTCCGTGGAAACAACCCCTGAGAAAATATCTTCAAGATCCACTTTTCCCAGTGTCTGGGAACCGGGGTTCGTAGGAGGAGAGAAAAGCACGCCTCCATAGGGAACGAAAAGGCAGCCCACCTGCCTGTGTTTTGAAGCCTCTATTTGGAAGGAATGGGTTAGCTTCTCCTAAAGGAGACCTCCAGATCTGCTCAGAAGTCGGTAATTCCAGAGGCAGGGTACTGGTTCCTGACTGCCCTTTGCTAGCCTTGCAAAGATATTCCTAGATTCTAGAGTTATTTTCCATGAAGGAGCAGGCTTCGGGAATGTGTCAGACGGGACTGGCTCCTTATTGACCTCAGCTCAGCTATTGCCATTCCATTCAAACTAGGACAAGGCCCTACTTTATGAAGGGTAAGGGTCTTCTTCTTTGCAAACTGCCAAGGGCTACAGCAATGAGACCTCTGTCAAGGTGAGGGAAGCCTAAGAGGATGGATTCTCAAGCAGGTGCTTTGCCACAAAGCATCAGCACCCCACGGAGAGAATCAAGCTCCCTGTGCACCAATGTTGGGAGTGTAGCTTCACACACAGAGTTGTCTCTATAGGAGCCAAGAATGTTCCTGAGAGATTAGGTTCACTAAACCTCTCCTACAGAGCATAGACCTGTCCATGTGGTTTTGCCTTCCCCTGTGAGTTGGGTCCTCGAGGTCTGCCACACCTCCGGGGAAACTGTCCCTGAGAAAAGATCTCCAGGAACCGCTTCGCTGAGGCTGGGAAACGCTGTTCACAGGAAGTAAGGCAAGCGAATCTCCTGCAGAGAAAAAGAGGCCTTACTGTCCCTGGAGGAGCAGGCTGCCAGAGTGTGTGAAACCTGACTGTTGCCTTACTGGCCTCAGTTCCACCATTGCCTGTTCCTCCGAACTAGGACCCAGGCCTATTTGGAGAAGCGTTTGGGTGCGGATTTCTACAAAGTGCCAAGGGCTACAGCAGTGAAAATTCTCTCAGCGGTAAGGGAGAGCATTTTATGGATTCTCAAGCTGTTTTCTGAACGACAGGGTCAAAATGAACTGAGAGAATCAGGCTCTCTGTGCCCCTATGTTAGGTACGCAGCTTCACACACAGAAGTGTCTCTATAGGAGCCAAGAATGTTCCTGAGAGATGAGGTTCACTAGAAGTCTGCTACAGAGCATAGACCTGTCCATATGGTTTTGCCTTGCCCTGTGAGTTGGGTCCCCGAGGTCCGCCCCAGCTCAGGGGAAGGAGCCCCTGAGAAAAGATCTCCAGGGACCGCTATTCCCCCAGGCTGGCAAACGCAGTTCACAGGAGGTAACACAAGCGAGCCTCCTGCAAGGCACAACAGGCCTTAGTCTCCCTGGACGATCAGGCTGCCAGAGTGTGTGAGACCTGACTGGTGCCTTACTGGCCTCAGCTCCACCATTGTGTGTTTCTCCGAACTAGGACTCAGGCCTACTAGGAGAAGGGTTTGGGTATGGATTTCTAAATACTGCCAAGGGGTATAGCAATGAGAACTGTGTCACGGGTAAGGAAGAACATTGTATGGATTTTCAAGCTGTTGTTTGAACGACAGCTTCAAAGCTGCACAGAGAGAATCAGACTCTGTGTCTCCATGTTCGGTACACAGCTTCACAGACAGGGGTGTCTCCATAGGAAACAAGAACGTTCCTGACAGAGTGAAGTTCACTAGAGCTCTCCTAGAGAGCAAAGACTTGTCCATGTGGTTTTTCTTCCCCTGTGCGTTTGGGGCTCCAGGCTCGGCCCCAGCTCCGTGGAAACAACCCCTGAGAAAAGATCTTCAAGATCCGCTTTTCCCAGAGGCTGGGATGTGGGGTTCATAGGAGGCGGGAAAAGCAGGCCTCCTTCAGAGAGCAAGAGGCAGCCAAGCGGCCTGCGTTTGGAAGCCTCTATTTGGAATAATGGGTTAGCTTCCCCTAAGGGAGACCTCCAGATCTGTTCAGAAGTCGGTAATTCCAGAGGCAGGGTGCAGGCTCCTGACTGCCCTTTGCTAGCCTTGCAGAGACATTCCTAGATTACAGCGTTATTTTCCATGAAGGAGCAGGCTTCGGGAATATGTCAGACTTGACTGGCGCCTTATTGGCCTCAGCTCAGCTCTTGCCTTTCCTTTCAAACTAGGACAAGGGCCCACTTTATGAAAGGTAAGGGTCCTCTTCTTTCCAAACTGCCAAGGGCTACAGCAATGAGACCTCTGTTAAGGCGAGGGAAGCGTAAGCTGATGGATTCTCAAGCAGGTGCTTTGCCACAAAGCATCAGCACCCCACGGAAAGAATCTGGCTCCCTTTGCCCCTACGTTGCGTGTGTAGCTACACGCACAGAGGTGTCTCGATAGGAGCCAAGAATGTTCCTGAGAGAGGAGGTTCACTGTTGGGGGCCAGAGTGAGGCACTCCGCCCATGGCAAAGGTCATGAGGAAGGAGGCTCGACATACGCAAAGGCGGGATCGAGCCTCAGGAGTCCCCCTGGAAATCCTCGAGCATCTACCCCCATAACCAGAGCCTGCCTACCTTACTACTTTGTGCTCTCACCTACACCTCTGACTTTACGGGGGGCTGTCCCCCACCACCTCTTTCGGAGAAGGAGTTAACCTAGAGCTCCAGTTGATAAAAACCCCTGGGTGTGACAAGAGTGTTTTAACCTACAAACTCCTCTGAAGGTTCTCTAGCCTGCCTGACAGGCTTGTCCGGCCACATGTGATTGCTCACAGCCTCCCAACCATGAGAGGCACGAGATGCTTTAAACCTTCTAAAAACAGGTTCCTTAGAAAAGTTAGAAAATTATTAGTATAAGTATAATGGGCTGATTAGAAATCATATTGGTGAAGGGTTTTTCATTTGTTGAGCTGATGTTTACTGCTAAGTCTCCACATCCCCTGCCCTTATACACATTAATGAATATATAGAAGAAATAAGTATTAACCTTTGATATAAATCACGTTAGACCTTAGGCTAAGTAAATTCTTTCCTTAACTAAAACCCACTACACCCTCACCCTATAGGAATGTAACTTTATTTGGGTGGCGTCTGTTTTAAGAATAATCACCCCTGGAGAAATAAGTGTCCTGGTTGACTGACCGCTGTCACAAGGAGAGGGTCGTAAATTGTCAGCAGGCCCCCCGGCCAGAAGATGATGTAACACCCCTAAGACCTCTGTATACTTTTGTATGAAGCACCTGACTTTGATAAAAGTCAGGACTGCTGACCCCACGTGACTTTTGCATAACATCTCAGTGTATAAAAGTAGACCATGGAAAATAAAGAATTGGGATCAGTTTCTCGAAATACTGGTCTCCCCATGTCTCTCTCTCTCTCTCACTCTGGTTGAGTCTCCATCTGGAGCGCGGAACCCACCAAGCTTACTAATTTTGCCTGGGCTTCTAAGATCCGACCGGGGAGGCCTCAGTGTCTCCTCTCCTTCGGGAGAACGGAAGGACGCCTGCGGCCTACGTAAGTGGTGCAAGCTTCTTGTCTTGAAGTTTTATTGGTCCCCCGCGTAAACCAAGCTACTCAGCCTCTTTTCTCCACTGAATTTTCCTACTGAGCTATCCTCATTTTATTACTCTTTATATCCTTAATTAACGTTTAATTAAGCAGTTGTTCCCTGACCCTCGCCTACGCCGTCTCTGCTTCGAATACCCTGGATCAGCTGGGGCTGGACCCCGGCAGTTCACTAGAGATCTCCTACAGAGCATAGACCTGTCCATTTGGTTTTGCCTTCCCCTGTGAGTTGGGTCCCCGAGGTCCGCCCCAACTCCGGGGAAACAGCCCCTGAGAAAAGATCTCCAGGAACTGCTTTCCGCCCAGGCTGGGAAACGCTGTTCACAGGAAGTAAGGCAAGCGAGCCTCCTGAAGGGAAATAGAGGCCTTACTGTCCCTGGAGGAGCAGGCTGCCAGAGTGTGTGACACCTGACTGGTGCCTTACTGGCCTCAGCTCCGCTATTGCATGTTCATCTGAACTTGAACCCAGGCCTACTTGGAGAAGTCTTTGTGTGCCGATTTCCAGAAACTGCGAAGGGCTACAGCAATGATAACTCTCTCAGTGGTAAGGGAGAGCATTGTGTGGATTCTCAATTTGTTGTTTGAACGACAGCGTCAAAGCTGCACAGAGAGAATCAGGTCTCTGTGTCTCTATGTTGGCAATGCAGCTTCCCACACAGAGATGTCCCCGTTGGAGCCAAGAACATTCCCCACAGACTGAGGTTCACTAGAGCACTCCTAGAGAGCAAAGACTTATCCATGCGGTTTTCCCTTCCCCTGTGCGTGTGGGTCTCTGGGATCAGCCCCTGCTCCTTGGAAACAGCCTCTGAGAAAAGATCTCCAAGAACCTCTTATCACCCAGGCTGGGAAGTGGAGTTCACAGGAGGTGGGATAAGCAAGCTTCCTTCGGCAAGAAGAGACAGCCAACCGGACTGTGTTTGGAAGCCTATATTTGCAAGGAATGGGTTAGTTTCTCCTGACCGAGACCGCCAGATGTGCTGAGAAGATAGAATTTCCAGAGGCAGGGTCGAGGTTCCTGACTGCCCTTTGCCAGCCTTGCAAAGACATTCCCAGATTCTAACGTTATTTTCCATGAAGGAGCAGGCATCGGGAATATGTCAGACTTGACTGGCGCCTTACTGGCCTCAGCTCAGCTACTGCCTTTCCATTCAAACAAGGACAAGGGCCTACTTGGTGAAGGGTAAGGGTCTGCTTCTTTCCAAACTGCCAAGGACTACAGCAATGAGACCTCTGTCAAGGTGAGGGAAGCCTATGCGGATGGATTCTTAGCAGGTGCTTTGCCACAAAGCATCAGCACCCACGGAGAGAATCAGACTCCCTTTGCCACTATGTTGGGTGTGTAGCTTCATGCACAGAGGTGTCTCTGTAGAAGCCAAGAATGTTCCTGAGAGACGAGGTTCACTAGAGCTCTCCTACAGAGCATAGACCTGTCCATGTGGTTTTGTCTTCCCCTGTGAGTTGGGCCCCCGAGGTCCGACCCAGCTCCAGGGAAACAGCCCCTGAGAAAAAATCTCCAGGAACAGCTTTGCGCCCAGGCTGGGAAATGCAGTTCACAGGAGGCAAGGCAAGCGAGCCTCCTACAGGGAAAAAGAGGCCTTACTGCTCCTGGACGATCAGGCTGCAAGAGTGTGTGAGACCTCACTTGTGCCTTACTGGCCTCAGCTCCGCCGTTGCCTGTTATTCCGAGCTAGGACCCAGGCCTACTTGGAGAAGGGTTAGGGTGCGGATTTCTACAAACTGTCAAGGACTACAGCAATGAGAATTCTCTTAGCAGTAAGGGAGAGCATTGTATGGATTCTCAAGCTGTTGTTTGAAAGACAGCTTCAAAGCTACACAGAGAGAATCAGGCTCTCTGTTCCCCTATTTTGGCTGTGCAGCTTCACACACAGAATTTGACTCTGTTGGAGCCAGAAATATTCCTGAAAGACTTAGGCTCACCAAAGCTGTCCTCCAGAGCAAAGACATTGGATGTGGTTTTACCTTCGCTTGTCAGTATGGGTCCCCTAGCTTGGCCCCAGCTCCGGGGATACAGCCTCTGAAAAAAATCTTCCAAGAAGCGATTTTCCTCCAGGCTGTTAAGCGGAATTCGCAGTTTGCAAGTTAAGGAAGCCTGCTTCGTGGAAGAGCAAGCAGCCAACTGGCCCTGTGTTAGGAAGCCTGTATTTGAAAGGAATGGGTTAGCTTCTACAGCGGGAGAACCTCAGATCTGCTCAGGGGACTGAAATACTAGAGTCAGGGTCGAGGTTCTCCCTTGTCCTTTGCGCACCTTGCAAAGACATTCCTAGCTTCTAGCGTTAGTGTCCCTGTAGTAGCAGGCTGCAGGAGCGTGTGATAAATGACTGCCGCGTTCCTGTCCTCAGCTCCGCTATTGACTTTCTATTCGAACTAGAACCCAGGCCTACTTTGAGAGGGGTTAGGGTCCAGTGTTTTCAAACTGCCAAGGGCTACGGCAATGCGAGCTCTGTCAGAGGTAAGAAAAGAGCAATTGGTTGGATTCTTCAGCTGCTGCGTGTCTGCACAGCTTCCGCGCCGCATGGAGAGCATGAGGCTCCTTGTGGCCCTATTTTGGGTATGCAGCAACATGCACACAGAATGTCTGTGTTCACTTATGTACAGGCTTATGTACACTAGAGCTCTCCTACAGAGCAAAGACCACTCAGTGGGCTCCAAGAGATACCTGTCGCGGCTCGAGAAGAGAGTGGAGTCCTTTGCTTCCCCTCGAGATGAGGCCTGACTCCCCAGGTGAGTATGGAATGCAACCCCAAATCCCTGTCGCCTATGGAGAGGAACATTAAGTCCTGGATACAAGCTTAGATGAGGTCTAGTTTGCCCTTCAGTGAATGGAGCCCAATCCCCAGCTCTCCCTGGCAACTCGAATGGAAGATTAGACTTCCTGGGCCAACACAAGAGGAAGCCTGAATTCCCCGTCGTAACTCGAGAATCCCACCGCAACTCGAGAAAAACCACGTGCTTCCCTCGTCATCGCAAGATGAGGCCCTTTGTCCGCTACAGCATCTCAAGTGAAGTCCCACGTTCCATCCTGAAGTGCGAAACGGTACTTGGTACCCTTGATGCGACCCCAAAAGTTCCACGACATACCAGACTCACTCAAGGGGAACACCGAGGTTCCCGGCACCACTTCATCTGAGCCCCTTCTCCTCTCCTGATTGTGACAGGAGGGTCGACTCCCCTTCTCTGTCTGCAAGGGGTTCCCGACCTTGCGGGCGCACCTCAGGATAAGGCCGGTCTCATGAGGAAGTTCGAGACGTAGCCTCGTGGGTGGTGCCACATGTCAAAAGACCCCAATTTCAAGGTCCACTCTTGAAAAGAACCCGATGCCAGCACACCTCTTTGAAGGAAAACCTGTGGATGAAGGCACAACACGAAGGGGCACTGACACCCGCGTGCATCGTCCAGAAAAACCCGCAGGTCCCACAGACATTTCGACAAGTGGCCTGTCATCCTGTAAACAACTCGAAAGGCAAACGAAGGTCCATTCCTCAACAGAAGACTAGGTGTGACTCTCTTGTCCCTATTCTGCAGGGACCACGGGTTCCGAGTCAGAAACGGAGAGCAAGCCTGAGGTTCCTGCGTCCACTCGAGATGAAGCCCTCTTCCATTGCACCACAACCAGTGGAGTCCCGAGAGGCCCCTACCAACTCCACAGTATCCCTGAGTTCTCAGAGGCACAAAAAGAAGCTCCCTGAGGTCACAGGCACAAGTCGAGGGAACCCTGGGTTTTCTGCCGTGACTCGAGAAAGACCTCGAGAGTGCTTCAACATGTGTTGAGTCGCGATTCCCCTACCATGACTCAAGAGCCATGACACGCTCCCCCTCGCCACGCGCATGGAGACCTGACTAACATGGCACTGCACGAGAGGCTCCATGAGTTCCTCATCGTACCTCGTGAGGAAACCCACACTGGCGCGGCAGCTCGAGGAAACACATGAGACACCCCGATCATCGCGAGATGAGGGCCTTATTTTCCTGCATGTCCTGGAGACCAATCACGAGTCCTCTCTCCAAACTGAAGAGGAGGCTGGACTCCCTTGAAGCCGCTCAGGGGGCTCCAAGAGATCCGCGTCGCGACTCGAGAGGAGAGCGGAGTCCTTGGCTTCCCCTCGAGACGAGGCCTGACTCCCCGGGGGAGGCTGGAATGCAACCCCGAGATCCCCGTCTATCCTGGAGAGGAATATTAGGTCCCGGACACACGCCTAGGTGAGGTCTGTTGGCCCCTGCAATGACTCGAGCGCAACCCCCAGCTTTCCCTCGCAACTCGAGGGGAAGATTGGGCTTCCCAGGGCCAACCCAAGAGGAAGGCTGAGATCCCCATCGTAACTCGAGAATGCCGCCGCAACTCGAGAAAAACCACGTGGTTCCCACCTCTTGGCAAGATGAGGCCCTTGCCCGCGACGGCGTCTCAATGAAAGTCCCCTGTTCCGCACTGAAGGGCGAAACCGTCCCTGACAGCCTTCCTGCGACCCCCAAAAGTCCCCTGACACGCTGGGTTCCCCCGAGGAGAACACCGAGGGTCCCGGCACCGCTTCCTCTGAGCCCCTTCTCCCCTCCTGATCGCGACAGGAGAGGCGATTCCCCTGCGTGGTCTGGAAGGGGTTCCCGGCCTTCCCGGCGCACCTCAGGATGAGGCCGGTCTCACGAGGAAATTCGAGACGAGCCACGTGGGTGGGGCCACATGCCGAACGCCCCCGATTCCCCAGTCCGCTCTTGAGAAGGACCCGAGGCCCGGACCCCTCTTCGAAGGCAACCCTGTGGGTGAAGGCACAACACGAAGGGGCACTGCCACCCCCGTGCATCGTCCGCAAAGACCCGCGGGTTCCACACAAAGCTCGATGAGGGGCCTGAGACCCCCTGAGCAACTCGAGAGGCCAGCGGGTTTCCCTTCCTCAGACAAGACGAGGCCTGACTCTCCTGTCCCAACTCTGCAGGGACCCTGCGGTCGGAGTCCGAAACGGAGAGGAAGCCTGAGGTTCCTGCCTCCCCTCGAGGTGAGGCCCTCTTCCGTTGCGCCAGACCCAGCGGAGTCCCGAGGGGCCCCGCACCTCCACAGGATACCTCGCCTCTCAGAGGCACCCTGGGAAGTTCCCTAAGGTCCCCGGCAGAAGGCGAGGGAAACGAGGGTTTCCCGCCGCCCCCCGAGAAAGACCTCGAGAGTCCTTCTTCAACGCGTCTCGAGGCCCTAGTCCCCTCCCGTGACTCGAGAGCCAGGACGCGCTCCCCCTCGCCACGCGCATGGAGACCTGACTTCCCTGGCGCCGCACGAGAGGCTCCCTGAGATCCTCGTCGTGCCTCGGGAGAAAACCCCCACGGGCGCCGCAGCTCGAGGAAACCCCGGAGACGCCCCCGTCCTCGCGAGCTGAGGGCCTTCTTTTCCTGCATGGCCTGGAGAGCAATCCGGGTCCTCTCTCCAAACGGAAGAGGAGGCTGGACTCCCTTGAGGCCGCTCAGGGGGCTCCAAGAGACCCGCGTCGCCACTCGAGAGGAGAGCGGAGTCCTTGGCTTCCCCTCGAGACGAGGCCTGACTCCCTGGGGGAGCCTGGAATGCAACCCCGAGATCCCTGCCTTCCCTGGAGAGGAATATTAGGTCCCGGACACACGCCTAGGTCAGGTCTCTTCGGCCCTGCAGTGACTCGAGCGCAACCCCCAGCTTTCTCTCGCAACCCGAGGGGAAGATTGGGCTTCCCAGGGCCAACCCAATGGGAAGGCTGAGATCCCCGTCGTAACTCGAGAATGCCGCCGCAACTCGAGAAAAACCACGTGGTTCCCACCTCTTGGCAAGATGAGTTCCTTGCCCGACACGGCGTCTCAAGGGAAGTCCCCTGTTCCGCCCTGAAGGGCGAAACGGTCCCTGACAGCCTTCCTGCGACCCCCAAGAGTCCCCCAACACGCCGGGTTCCCCCGAGGGGAACACCGAGGGTCCCGGCACCGCTTCCTCTGAGCCCCTTCACCCCTCCTGATCGCGACAGGAGAGGCGATTCCCCTGCGTGGTCTGGAAGGGGTTCCCGGCCTTCCCGGCGCACCTCAGGATGAGGCCGGTCTCACGAGGAAATTCGAGACGAGCCACGTGGGTGGGGCCACATGCCGAACGCCCCCGATTCCCCGGTCCGCCCTTGAGAAGGACCCGAGGCCCGGACCCCTCTTCGAAGGCAACCCTGGGGGGCAAGGCACAACACGAAGGGGCACTGCCACCCCCGTGCATCGTCCGCAAAGACCCGCGGGTTCCACACACAGCTCGACGAGGGGCCTGAGACCCCCTGAGCAACTCGAGAGGCCAGCGGGGTTCCCTTCCTCAGACAAGACGAGGCCTGACTCTCCTGTCCCAACTCTGCAGGGACACTGCGGTCGGAGTCCGAAACGGAGAGGAAGCCTGAGGTTCCTGCCTCCCCTCGAGGTGAGGCCCTCTTCCGTTGCGCCAGACCCAGCGGAGTCCCGAGGGGCCCCGCCACCTCCACAGGATCCCTCGCCTCTCAGAGGCACCCTGGCAAGTTCCCTAAGGTCCCCGGCAGAAGTCGAGGGAAACGAGGGTTTCCCGCCGCCCCCCGAGAAAGACCTCGAGAGTCCTTCTTCAACGCGTCTCGAGGCCCTAGTCCCCTCCCGTGACTCGAGAGCCAGGACGCGCTCCCCCTCGCCACGCGCATGGAGACCTGACTTCCCTGGCGCCGCACGAGAGGCTCCCTGAGATCCTCGTTGTGCCTCGGGAGAAAACCCCCACGGGCGCCGCAGCTCGAGGAAACCCCGGAGACGCCCCCGTCCTCGCGAGCTGAGGGCCTTCTTTTCCTGCATGGCCTGGAGAGCAATCCCGGGTCCTCTCTTCAAATGGAAGAGGAGGCTGGACTCCCTTGAGGCCGCTCAGGGGGCTCCAAGAGACCCGCGTCGCGACTCGAGAGGAGAGCGCAGTCCTTTGCTTCCCCTCTAGGCGAGGCCTGACTCCCCGGGGGAGTCTGGAGTGGAATCCCGAGATCCTTGTCTTCCCTTGAGAGGACTATTAGGTCCTGGACACACGCCTAGATGAGGTCTCTTTGGCCTTGCAGTGGTTCGAGCACAACATCCAGCTTTCCCTCGCAACTCGAAGGGAAGTTTGGGCTTCCCAGGGCCAACGCAAGAGGAAGCCTGAAATCCACGTCGTAACTCGAGAATCCCGCCGCAACTCGAGAAAAACCACGTGGTTCCATCGTCTTCGCAGCATGAGGCCCTTGCCCGCCACAGCGTCTCAAAAGAAGTCCCACGTTCCTACTGAAGTGCAAAACGGTACTTGGCACCAATGATGGCACCCCCAAAGTTCCCCAACATACAGGCCTCACTCGAGGGTAACACCCATGTTCCCCGCACCACATCTTTTGAGCCCCTTCTCCCCTCCTGATTGCAACAGGAGTGTCTTTTCTCCTGCTTTGTGTGGAAGGGGTTACCGATCTTCCCAGCGCACATCAGGATGAGGCCTGTCTCACGAGGAAATTGGAGATGTAGCCTCGTGGGTGGTGCCACATGCGGAAAGACCCCATTTCCCGGTCAGCTATTAATAAGAACCCGATGCCCGTACACGTCTTGGAATGCATCCCGTAGGATGAAGGCACAACAAGGAGGGACCCTGAACACCCGTGCATCTTTTGGAAAATTCTGCAGGTTCCACATACAGCTCGACAAGTGACCTGTTACCTCGTGAACAACTCGAGAGGCAAGCTAAGTTTCATTTCTCCACAGAATACGAGGCCTGACTCTCCTGTCCCAACTCTGCAGGAATCCTGAGATCGGAGTCTGAAATGGAGAGGAACCCTGAGGTTCCTTCCTCAACACGAGATGAGGCCCTCTTGTATTATACCACACCCAGTGGAGTCCCGAGAGGCCCCTCCCAACTCCACAGTATCAGTGTCTTCTCAGAGGCACCCTGAGCAACTCCCTGAGGTCACCGGCACAAGTCGAGGGAACACAGGGTATCCTGCCGCAACCCGAGAAAGACCTCAAGAGTCCTTCTTCAACGCGTCTTGAGGACGGATTCCCCTACCATGACTCGAGAGCAATGACACGCTCCCCCTCGCCATGCGCATGGACACCTGACTTCCCTGGCGCCACATGAGAGGCTCCCTGAGCTCCCCGTCATACCTCGTGAGAAACCCCACACTGGCGCCGCAGCTCGGGAAAACCCACCGTCATCGCGAGATTGGGGACTTCTTTTCCTGCCTGACCTGGAGAGCAATCCCTGGTCTTTTCTCCAAACTTCACAGGAGGCTTTACTCCCTTTAGGCCACTCAATGGGCTCCAAGAGATACCTGTCGCGACTTGAGAGGAGAGCAGAGTACTTTGTTTCCCCTCGAGACGAGGCCTTACCTCGGGTGAGTCTGGAATGCAACCCCGAGATCCCTGTTGTCCCTGGAGAGGAACATTATGTCCTGGACAAAAGCCTAGATGAGGTCTATTTTGCCCTACAGTGACTCGAGAGCAACACCCATCTCTCCCTCGCAATTCGAATGGAAGATTGGTCTTCATTGGGCCAACACAAGAGGAAGTCTGAATTTCCCGTTGTAACTCGAGAATCCCACCGCAACTCTTAAAAACCACGTGGTTCCCCATTCATCGCAATATGAGGCCTTTGCCCGCTACAGAGTCTCAAGAGAAGTCCCATGTTTCGTCATAAAGTTCGAGATGCTACTTGGCACCCTTGATGCGACCCCAAAAGTTCCCCAATATACCGGTCTCACTCCAAGGGAACACCGAAGTTCCTGGCACCACTTCATTTGAGCCCCTTCTCCGCTCCTGATCACGGCAGGAAGGTCGATCCCCCTGCTTTGTCTAGAAGGGGTTCCCGAACTTCATGGCGCACCTCAGGATGAGGCCAGTCTCACGAAGAAATTCGAGACGTAGCCTCGTGTTGGTGCCACGTGCCAAAAGACCCCGATTTCTCGGTCTTGCTCTTGATAAGAACCCGATGCCCGGACACCTCTTCTAAGGCAACCCTGTGGATGAAGGCACTACACGAGGGGGCACTGGCAACCCTGTTCATCGTCCGGAAAACCCCGCAGGATCCACATACAGCTCCACAACTGGCCTGTCACCCCTTAAACAACGAGAGAGGAAAGCGGAGTCCCCTTCCTCAGACAAGACGAGGCCTGAGTATCCAATTCCAACTCTGCAGGCACGCTTCGATCTGAGTCAGAAATGGAGAGGAAACCTGAGGTTCCTGCCTCAACCCGAGATGAGGCCCTCTTCCATTAAAACAAACCCAGTGGAGTCCCGAGAGGCCACTCCCATCTCCACAGTATCCCTGACTTCTCATAGGCATTCTGAGAAGCTCCTTGAGGCCACTGGCAAAAGTCGAGGGAAATAAGGGTTTCCTGCCACAACCGAAGAAAGACCTCGAGAGTCCTTCTTCAATGTGTCTTGAGGTCAGATTCCCCTACCATAGCTCGAGAGCAATGACACGCTCCCCCTCGCCATGCGCATGGACACCTGACTTCCCTGGGGCCACATGAGAGGCTCCCTGAGCTCCCCGTCATACCTCGTGAGAAACCCCACACTGGCGCCGCAGCTCGAGAAAACCCACAAGATCCCTCCGTCATCGCGAGATGAGGGCCATCTTTTCCTGCATGGCCTGGAGAGCAGTCCCAAGTCCTCTCTCCAAACTTCACAGGAGGCTTGACTCCCTTTAGGCCACAAAGTGGGCTCCAAGATGTGCCCGTCGCGACTCAAAAGGAGAGCGGAGTCCTTTGCTTCCCTTCGACATGAGGCCTGACTCCCTGGGTGAGTCTGGAATGCAAACCTGGGATCCCTGTGGCCCTTGGAGAGGAACATTAGGTCCTGGACACAAGCCTAGATGAGGTCTCCTTTGCCCTGCAGTGACTCGAGCGCAACCCCCAGCTCTCCCTCGCAACTCGAATGGATGATTGGACTTCCCTGGCCCAACACAAGAGGAAGCCTGAAATCCCCGTCGTAACTCGAGAATCCCGCCGCAACTCGAGAAAAACCACGTGGCTCCCCCATCATCGCAAGATGAGGCCCTTGGCCGCTACAGCGTATCAAGAGAAGTCCCACGTTCCATCCTGAAGTACAAAACGGTACTTTGCACCCTTGATGCGACCCCCAAAGTTCCCTGACATACCGGTCTCACTCGAGGGAAACACCAAAGTTCACGGCACCACTTCCTGTGAGCCCTTTCACCCCTCCTGATCGCGACAGAAGGGTCGATTCCCATGTTTTGTCTGCAAGGGGTTCCCGACGTTCCCCGCGAACCTCCGGATGAGGCCGGTCTCATGAGGAAATTCGAAAAGTAGCCTCATGGTTGGTGCCATATGCTGAAAGATCCCGAATTCCCGGTCCACTCTAAATAAGAACCTGACGCCCGGACATCTCTTCGAAGGCAACCCTGTGGATGAAGGCACAACACGAAGGGACACTGACATCCCCATGCATCGTCTGGAAAAACCCGCAGATTCCACTCACAGCTCCAAATGTGGACTGTCACCTCGTGAACAACTCGAGAGGCAAGTGAAGTTGCATTCCTTCACACAAGACGAGGCCTTACTCTCCTGTCCCAACTCTTCAGGGACCCTGCAATTGGAGTCAGAAATGGAGAGGAACCCTGAGGTTCCTGCCTCAACTAGAGAAGAGGCCCTCTTCCATTGAACCAAACTCAGTGGTGTCCCGAGAGGCCCCTCCCAACACCACAGTATCCCTGAATTCTCAGAGGCTCCGTGAGAAGCTACCTGAGGTCACTGGCACAAGTCGAGGGAACCCAGAGTTTCCTGAAGTAACCCGAGAAAGACTTGGAGAGTCCTTTTTCAACGTCTCTTGATGCCCGATTCCCCTACCATGACTCCAGAGCAAGGACGCGCTCCCCTCGCCACAAGCAGGAAAACTGACTTCCCTAGTACCACACAAGAGGCTCCCTGAGTACCCCATCGTACCTCGTGAGAAAACCCACACTGGCGCCGCAGTTCGAGAAAAACCACAAGATGCCCCCGTCAAGGAGAGATGGGGGCCTTCTTTTCCTGCCTGACCTGGAGAGCAATTCCTGGTCCTCTCTCCAAACTTCACAGGAGTATTGACTCCCTTTAGGCCACTCAGTTGGGTCCAAGAAATACCCGGTGCGACTCGAGAGGAGAGCGGAGTCCTTTGCTTCCCTGGAGACGAGGCCTGACTCCCCGGGTGAGTTTGGAATGCAACCCCGAGATCCATGTCACCCCTGGAGTGGAACATTATGTCCTAGACACAAGCCTAGATGAGGTCTATTTTGCCCTACAGTGACTCGAGCAACCTCCATCTCTCCCTCACAATTTGAATGGAAGATTGGTCTTCCCACGGTCAACACAAGAGGAAGTCTGAATTTCCCATCGTAATTCGAGAATTCAGCCTCAAGTCTTAAAAACCATGTGGTTCCCCCTTCATCGCAATATGAGGCCCTTGCCAGCTAGAGTCTCAAGAGAAGTCCCACGTTCCATCTTAAAGTTCGAAATGCTACTTGGCACACTTGATGTGACCCCAAAGTTCCCCAACATACCGGTCTCACTCCAGGGGAACACCGAAGTTCCCGGTGTCTCCAGGGAAGTCCCATGTTCCGCCCTGAAGGGCGACACGGTACTTGACACCCTTGATGCGACCGCAAAAGTTCCCCGACACGCTGGGTTCCCTCGAGGGGAACACCGAGGGTCCCGGCACCACTTCATCTGAGCCCCTTCTCCCCTCCTGATCACGACAGGAGAGTCGATTCCCCTGCGTGGTCTGGAAGGGGTTCCCGGCCTTCCTGGCGCACCTCAGGATGAGGCCGGTCTCAGGAGGAAATTCGAGAGTAGCCACATGTGAGGTGCCACGTGCCGAACGACTCCGATTTTCCGGTCCGCTCTTGATAAGAACCCGATGCCCGGACACCTCTTCGAAGGCAACCCTGTGGGTGAAGGCACAACACGAAGGGGCACTGACACCCCCGTGCATCATCCGGAAAAACCCGCAGGGTCTACACACAGCTCGACAAGGGGCCTGAGACTCCCGGAACAACTCGAGAGGCAACCAGAATTCCATTCCTCAGACAAGACGAGGCATGACTCTCCTGTCCCAACACTGCAGGGACCGTGCAGTCGGAGTCCGAATCCGAGAGGAAGCCTGAGGTTCCTGCCTCCCCTCGAGATGAGGCCCTCTTCCATTGCGCCGAACCCAGCAGAGTCCCGAGAGGCCCTTCCAACTACACAGCATCCCTCACCTCTCAGAGGCACCGTGGGAAGTTCCCTAAGGTCCCCTGCAGAAGTCGAGGGAAACGAGGGTTTCCCGCCGCAACCCGAGAAAGACCTCGAGAGTCCTTCTTCAACGCCTCTTGAGGACCTAGCCGTTTCCCATGACTCGAGAGTGATGACCAGCTCCCCCTCGCCATGCGCATGGAGACCTGACTTGCCTGGCGCCGCACGAGAGGCTCCCTGAGGTCCTCATCGTGCCTCGTGAGAAAACCCCCATGGGCGCAGCAGCCTGAGGAAACCCATGAGACGCCCCCATCATCGCGAGATGAGGGCCTTCTTTTCTTGCCTGGCCTGGAGAGCAATCCCGAGTCCTCTCTCCAAACTGAAGAGGAGGCTCGACACCCTTGAGTCCACTCAGTGGGCTCCAAGAGATCCGTGTCGCGACTTGAGAGGAAAGCGGAGTCTTTGCTTCCCCTCCAGGCGAGTCCTGACCCCCCGGGGGAGTCTGGAATGGAAACCCGTGATCCCTGTCTTCCCTTGAGAGGAATATTAGGTCCTGGACACACGCCTCGATGAGGTCTCTTTGGCCCTGTAGTGACTCGAGCAGAACCCCCAGCTTTCCATCGCAACTCGAATTGAAGATTGGGCTTCCCAGGGCCAACCCAAGAGGAAGCCTGAAATTCCTGTCGTTTTTGAGAATCCCAATGCAACTCGAGAAAAACGACGTGGTTCCAACGTCTTCACAGGATGAGGCCCTTGCCCGCTACAGCGTCTCCAGGGAAGTCCCATGTTCCGTCCTGAAGTGGGAAACGGTACTTGGCTCCCTTGATGCGACCCCTAAAGTTCCCTGAAACGCCGGGGTCCCTCGAGTGGAACACCGAGGGTCCCGGCACCACTTCATCTGAGCCCCATCTCCCCTCCTGATCGCGAAAGGAGAATCGATTCCCCTACTTTGTGTGGAAGGTGTTCCCGGCCTTCCCGGCGCACCTCAGGATGATGCTGGTCTCACGAGGAAATTCGAGATGAGCCACGTGGGTGGTGCCACATGCAGAATGACCCCGATTTCCCGGTCCGCTCTTGAAATGAACCCGATGCCCGGACACCTCTTTGAAGGAAACCCTGTGGGGGAAGGCACCAAACGAAGGGGCACTGACACCCCCATGCATCTTCTGGAAACACCCGCAGGTTCCACACACAGCTTGTCAAGGGCCCTGAGACCCCCTGAACGACTCAAGAGGCAAGCAGAGTTCCGTTACTCAGACAAGACGAGGCCTGACTCTCCTGTCCCAACTCTGCAGGGACCCTGCGGTCGGAGTCAGAAATGGAGAGGAAGCCTGAGGTTCCTGCCTCCAATCGAGATGAGGCCCTCTTTCATTTCGTCAAACCTAGTGGAGTCCCGAGAGGCCCCTCTAACTCCTCAGTATCCCTCACCTCTCAGAGGCACCTGGGAAGTTCCCTAAGGTCCCCTGTAGAGGTCGATGGAAACGAGTGTTTCCCGCCCCAACCCAAGAAAGACCTTGAGAGTCCTTCTTAAATGCCTCTTGAGGCCCTAGTCCCTCCCATGACTCGAGAGCAATGACGCGATCTGCCTGGCCACACGCATGGAGTCAGGCTTCTCTGGCGCCGCACGAGAGGCTCCCTGAACTCCCCATCATATCTCGTGAGAAACCCCACACTGGCGCCGCAGCTCGAGAAAACCCATGAGACGCCCCCGTCATCACGAGAGGAGGGCCATCTTTAACTGCATGGTATGCAGATCAAGCGTGAACCTTCTGTCCAAGCTACACAGGACTCTTGACTCCCTTTAGGCCACTCATTGGGCTCCAAGAGTTACGCGTCCCGACTCGAGAGGATAGTGGAGTCCTTTGCTTCCACTCGAGACGAGGTGTGACCCACCGGGTGAGACTGGAATGCGACCCCGATATCCCTGTCGCCCCTGGAGAGGAACATTACGTCCTGGACCCAAGCCTAGATGAGGACTCTTTGCCCTGAAGTGACTCGAGAGCAACCCCCAGCTCTCTCTGAAAAGTTGAATGGAAGATTGGACTTCCTGGGCCAACACAAGAGGAAGCCTGAATTCCCCGTTGTAACTCGAGAATCCCGCCTCAACTCGAGAAAAACCACGTGTTTCCCTCGTCATCGCAATATGAGGCCCTTGCCCGCTACAGCATCTCCAGAGAATTCCCACGTTCCATCTTGAAGTGCGAAACTGTACTTGGCACCCTTGATGCGACCTCAAAAGTGCCGTGACATACCGGTCTCACTCGAGGGGACCACCGAGGTTCCCGGGACCACTTCATCTGAGCCCCTTCTCCCCTTCTGATCGCGAGCGGAGGGTCGATTACCCTGCTTTGTCTGCAAGGGGTTCCCGACCTTCCCGGCGCACCTCAGGATGAGGCCGGTCTCCCGAGGAAATTCGAGACGTAGCCTCGTGGGTGGTACCACATGCTGAAAGACCGCAATTTTCCGGTACGCTCTTGAAAAGAACCCGATGCCCGGAAACCTCTTTGAAGGCAACCCTGTGGATGAAGGCACAACACGAAGGGGCACTGACACCCCCGTGCATCGTCCGGAAAAACCCGCAGGTTCCACACTCAGCTCAACAAGTGGCCTGTCACTCCGTGAACAACTCGAAAGGCAAGGGGAAATCCATTCCTCCACGGAGGACGAGGCGTGACTCTCTTGTCCATACTCTGCAGGTACCCTGCGACCCGAGTCAGATATGGAGAGGACCCCTGAGGTTCCTGCCTCCATTCGAGATGAGGCCCTCTTCGATTGCACCAAACCCAGTTGAGTAACAAAAGGCCCCTCCCAAATCCACAGTGTCCCTGACTTCTCAGAGGCACCCTTAGAAGTTGCCTGAGGTCACCGACACAAATCAAGGGAACCCAGGGTTCCCTGCCGCAACCCGAGAAAGACCTCAAGAGTCCTTCTTCAATGCGTCTTGAGGCCCGATTCGCCTACTATGACTCGAGAGCAATCACGCACTCCCCTTCACCACACGCACGGAGACCTGACGTCCCTAGCACCACACGAGAGGCTCTCTGAGCTCCCCGTTGTACCTCGTGAGAAATCTGATACTGGTGCCGCAGCTGGAGAAAACCCACGAGATGCCCCCGTCATCGCGAGATGAGGGCCTTTTTTCCTGCATGGCCAGGAAAACAATCCCGAGTCATCTCCAAACTCCATAGGAGGCTTCACTCCCTTTACGCCACGCAGTGGGCTCCAAGAGATACCCGTCGCGACTCGACAGGAGAGCGGAGTCCTTTTTTTCCCCTCAAGACGAGGCCTGACTCTCCGGGTGAGTCGAGAATGCAACCCTGAGATCCCTGTTGGCCCAGTAGTGGAACACTAGGTCCTGGACACAAGCGTAGATGAGGTCTATTTTGCCCTGCAGTGACTGGAGAGCAATCCCCAGTTCTAACTTGCAACTCGAATGGAATACTGGATTTTCCTGGCGCCATACAAGAGGCTCCCTGAGATCCCCGTGGTACTTCATGAGACACCCCACACTGGCGCCACAGCTCGAGAAAACCCACGAGATGCCACCGTCATCTCGAGATGAGGGCCTTCTTTTCCTGCATGGCCTGGAGTCCAATCCCGAGTCCTCTCTCCAAACTCCACAGGAGGCTTGACTCCCTTTAGTACACACAGTGGGCTCCAAGAAATACCCATCGCGACTCGAGATGAGAGCGGAATTCTTTACTTACCCTCGAGGTGAGAACTGACTCCCCGGATGAGTCTGGAATGCAAACCCGAGATCCCTGTCGCCCCTGGAGAGCAACGTTAGATCCTGGACACAAGCCTAGATTAGGTATCTTTTGCCCTGCAGTGACTCTAGCGCAATCCCCAGCTCCCCTCGCAACCCGAATGGAAGATTGGATTTCAAGGCCAACAAGAGGAAGCCTAAATTCCCGGTCATAACTCGAGAATCCCGCCGCAACTCGAGCAAAACCACGTGGTTCTCCCGTCATCGCAAGATGAGGCCCTTGCCCGCTACAGCGTTTCAAAAGATGTCCCAGGTTCCATCTTGAAATGCGAAACGGTACTTGGCACCCTTGATGCGACCCCAAAAGTCCCCCAACACGCCGGTCTCACTCAAGGGGAACACCGAGGTTCCCGGCACCACTTCATTTAAGCCCCTTCTCCCCTCCTGATCGTGACCGGTGGGTCGATTCCCCTGCTTTGTCTGCAAGGGGGCCCGACCTTCCCTGCACAACGCAGGATGAGGCCGGTCTCATGGGGAAATTCGATACGTAGCTTTGTGGGTGGTGCCACTTGCTGAAAGACTCCAATTTCCCGGTCCGCTCTTGATAAGAATCCGATGCTCGGACACCTCTTGGAAGGCAGCCTTGTGTATGAAGGTACAACACGAAGGGGCACTAACACACCTGTGCATCATCCGGAAAAACGGGCAGGTTACACACACAGCTCGACAAGTGGCCTGTCACCTCGAGAACAACTCGAGAGGCAAGAGGAGTCCCATCCTCCAGAAAAGACGAGGCCTGACTCTCCTGTACCAACATGCAGGGACCTTGCGATCTGAGTCAGAAATGGAGAGGAACACTGAGATTCCTGCTTCAACTCGAGATGAGTCCCTCTTACATTCCACCAAATGCAGAGGAGTCTCCAGAGGCCCCTCCAAACTGCACAGTATCCCTGACTTCTCAGAGGCACTCTGAGAAGCTCCCTGAGGTCGCAGGCACAAGTCAAGGGAACCCTGGGTTTTATGCAGTGATCCGAGAAAGACCTCGAGAGTCCTTCTTCAACTCGTCTTGAGGCCCGATTACCCTACCATGACTGGAGAGCAATGACGAGCTCCCCCTAGCCATCTCATGGGGACCTGACTTCCCTGGCGCCACACGAGAGGCTCCCTGAGCTCCCTCTCGTACCTCGTCAGAAACCCGGCACTAGCGCAGCAGTCTAGAAAACCCACGAGACGCCGCCATCATCGCGAGATGAGGGCCTTCTTTTCCTGCATGGCCTGGAGAGGAATCCTGAGTCCTCTATCCAAACAGCACAGGAGGCTTGACTCCCTTTAGGGCACACAGTGGGCTCCAAGAGATACCCATCGCGACTCAAAAGGACAGCGGAGTTCTTTGCTTCCCCTCGAGACGAGGCCTGATTCCCCGGGTGAGTCTGGTATGCAACCCCAAGATCCCTGTCGCCCCTAGGGACGAGCATTAAGTCCTGGACACAAGCCTAGATGAGGTCTATTTTGCCCTGCAGTGACTCGAGAGCAATCCCCAGCTCTCCCTTTAAACTCGAATGGAAGATAGGACTTCCCTGGCCCAACACATGAGGAAGACTGTATTCCCCGTCGAAACTCGAGAATCCCGCCACAACACGAGAAACGCCACGTGGTTCCCCCGTCATCCCAAGATGAGGCCCTTGCCCCCTACAGTGTCTCAAGAGAAGTCCCACGTTCCGTCTTGAAGTGCGAAACGGTATTGGCACCCTTGATGCGCCCTCAAATGTTCCTCGACACACCAGTCTGACTCGAGGAGAACACCGAGGTTCCCGGCACCACTACATCTGGGCCCCTTCTCCCCTCCTGATCGTGACAGGAGGGTCGATTCCCCTGTTTTGTCTTGAAGGGGTTCCCACCTTTCCCGGTGCATCTCAGGATGAGGCCGGTCTCACGAGGATATTCGAGACATAGCCACGTGGATGGTGACACATGCCAAAAGACCCCGATTTCCCGGTCCGCTCTTGATAAGATCCTGATGCCCGGACACCTCTTTGAAGATAACCCTTTTGATGAAGGCACAACACTTAGGGGCACTGACACCCCCGGGTATCGTCCGGAGAAACCCGCAGGTACCACACACAGCTCGAGAAGTGACC
Organism: Bubalus kerabau; assembly: GCF_029407905.1. Lineage (NCBI taxonomy): Eukaryota > Metazoa > Chordata > Mammalia > Artiodactyla > Bovidae > Bubalus > Bubalus kerabau. The sequence continues at coordinate 358,607 of NW_026577890.1, read as the reverse complement.
TGTCACCCCGTGAACAACTGGAGAGGCAAGCAGAGTTCCATTCCTCCACACAAGACGAGGCCTGACTCTCCTGTTCGAACTCTGCAGCGAAACTGCGATCCGAGTCAGATCTGGCCCAGGGGAAGTCAGGAGAGGAAACATGAGTTTCCTGCCTCCACTCGAGATGAGGCCCTCTTCCATTGCACCAAACCCAGTGGAGTCCCGAGAGACCCCTCCCAACTGCACAGTATCCCTGACTTCTCAGAGGCATCCTTAGACCTTCCTGAGATCACCGGCACAAGTCGAGGGAACCAAGGGTTTCCTGCCCCAACCCGTAAAAGACCTCGAGAGTCCTTCTTCAACGCGTCTTGAGGTGCCATTCCCCTACCATGACTCGAGAGCAATGACGCGCTCCCCCTAGCCACACGCATAGAAACCTGACTTCCCTGGCGCCACAGGAGAGGCTCCCTGAGCTCCCCATTATACCTCGTGAGCAACACCACACTGGAGCCGCAGCTCGAGAATACCCACGAGACGCCCCAGTCCTCACGAGATGAGGGCCTTCTTTTGCTGTATGGCCTGGAGAGCAATCCTGAGTCCTCTCTCCAAACTCCACAGGAGGCTTGACTCATTTTAGGCCACACAGTGAGATCCAAGATATACCCGTCGCGACTTGACAGGAGAGCGGTGTCCTTGGCTTCCCCTCGAGACGAGGCCTGACTCCCCGGGTGAGTCGAGAATGCAATGCTGAGATCGATTTCGCCCCAGCAGAGGAACATTAGGTCCTGGACACAAGCCTAGATGAGGTCTATTTGGCCCTGCAGTGTCTCGAGAGCAATCCCCATTCTAACTCACAATTCGAATGAAAACTGGACTTCCCTGGGCCAGTTGAAGAGGAAGCCTGAATTCCCCGTTGTAACTCGAGAATCCCGCCCCAACTCAAGAAAAACCACGTGGTTCCCCCGTCATCGAAAGATGAGGCCCTTGCCCGCTACAGCGTCTCAAGAGAAGTCCCACGTTCCGTATTGAAGAGCGAAAAGTTACTTGGAACCCTTGATGCGACCCCAAAAGTTCCCCGACATACCAGTCTCACTTGAGGAGAACACCGAGGTTCCCGGCACCACTTCATCTGAGACTCTTCTCCCCTCTTGATCGCGACAGGAGGTTCGATTCCCCTGCTTTGTCTGGAAGGCGTTCCCGACCTTCCTGGTGCACATCAAGATGAGGCCAGTCTCACGACGAAATTCGAGACACAGCCTCGTGGGTGGTGCGGCATGCCAAAAGACCCCGATTCCCTGGTCCGCTCTTGATAAGAACCCGATGGCAGAACCCAACTCGAAGGCAATCCTGTGGAACAAGGCACAACACGAAGGGGCAGTGACACCCCAGTGCATCGTCCAGAAAAACCCGCAAGTTCCACATACAAATCGACAAGTGGCCTGTCACCCCATGAACAACGCGAGAGTCAAGCGGAGTTCCATTCCTCCACACAAGACGAGGCCTGACTCTCCTGTCCCAACTCTGCAGGGACTCTGCGATCCGAGTCAGATCCGGCGCATTCGAAGCCAGGAGAGGAACCCTGTGGTTCCTGCCTCAACTTGTCATGAGGCCCTCTTCCATTGCACCAAACCCAGGGGAGTTCCGAGAGGCCCCTCCCAACACCACAGTGACCCTGACTTCTCAGAGGCACGCTGAGAAGCTTCCTGAGGTCACTGGCACAAGTCGATGGAACCCAGGGTTTCCCGCCGCCCCCCGAGAAAGACCTCGAGAGTCCTTCTTCAACGCGTCTCGAGGCCTTAGTCCCCTCCCGTGACTCGAGAGCCATGACGCGCTCCCCCTCGCCATGCGCATGGAGATCTGACTTCCCTGGCGCCGCACGAGAGGCTCCCTGAGATCCTCGTCGTGCCTCGGGAGAAAACCCCCACGGGCGCCGCAGCTCGAGGAAACCCATGAGACGCCCCCGTCCTCGCGAGCTGAGGGCCTTCTGTTCCTGCATGGCCTGGAGAGCAATCCCGGGTCCTCTCTCCAAACGGAAGAGGAGGCTGGACTCCCTTGAGGCCGCTCAGGGGGCTCCAAGAGATCCGGGTCGCGACTCAAGGGGAGAGCGGAGTCCTTGGCTTCCCCTCGAGACGAGCCCTGACTCCCCGGGGTAACCTGGAATGCTACCCCGAGATCCCTGCCTTCCCTGGAGAGGAATATTAGGTCCCGGACACACGCCTAGATGAGGTGTCTTGGGCCCTGCAGTGACTCGAGCGCAACCCCCAGCTTTCCCTCGCAACTCGAGGGGAAGATTGGGCTTCGCAGGGCCAACCCAAGAGGAAGCCTGAGATCCCCGTCGTAACTCAAGAATCCGCCGCAACTCGAGAAAAACCACGTGGTTCCCACGTCTTCGCAAGATGACGCCCTTGCCCGCGACGGCGTATGAAGGGAAGTCCCCAGTTCCGCCCTGAAGGGCGAAACGGTCCCTGACAGCCTTCACGCGACCCCCAAAAGTTCCTCGACACGCCGGGTTCCCTCGAGGGTAACACTGAGGGTTCTGGCCCCACTTCATCTGAACCCCTTCTCCCCTCCTGATGGCGACAGGAGAGTCGATCCCCCTGCGTTGTCTGGAAGGCTCCCCGGCCTTCCCGGCATACCTCAGGATGTAGCCGGCCTCACTAGGAAATTTGAGACTAGCCCCGTGGGTGGTCCCACATGCCGAAAGACCCCGATTTCCCTGTCCGCTCTTGAAAAGAACCCGAGGCCCGGACACCTCTTCGAAGGCAACCCAGTGGGTGAAGGCACAACACGAAGGGGCACTGTCACCGTCGTGCATCGTCCGGAAACACCCGCAGGTTCCACACACAGCTGAACAAGGGGCCTGAGACACCCTGAACACCTCGACAGGCAAGCGGAGTTCCCTTCCTCAGACAAGACGATTCCTGACTCTCCTGTCCCAACTCTGCAGGGACCCTGCGGTCGGAGTCTGAAACGGAGAGGAGGCCTGAGGTTCCTGCCTTCCCTGGAGATGAGGCCCTCTTCCATTGCGCCAAACCCAGCGTAGTCCTGAGAGGCCCCTCCAACTCCATAGCATCCCTCATCTGTCAGAAGCACACTGGGAAGTTCCCTAAGGTCACCGGTAAACTTTTATTGCACAAGGTCCACATGAAAAGGCCCACGCAGCAGGACAGCCACAGATTCTGTCTGCCTTTAAAGGGCAGTAAGGTGCCCTCCCCCCTTCTTTGCTGCCTCGGTGGCCACCAGGGTGCAATTCGCGTACCCTTCCCTTTCCCATCCTAGCAGGTGCTCCAGGGCCCGCTGGCCTACAAAGTGCCAGAAGCAGGGCTGGGCCAGCCGGCCAGAATTCAGGGTTCTGTCCCTTGGACTTCCAGCGGACACTAGGCTGCTTGGGAAAACCGCGCAGACTCTGAGGTTTTTCAGCAGAGGGGTGGAGTGGTAAAGGCCTTGACCCCAAAGACGAGGCCTTCCTGCGACCGCCAGGTTGGGGAGCTCTGAGACTGTGCCAACACAGGGCGGAATACATGGTTCCCTGCTCCACGCAGTCCCCGTTCCCTTACCTGTGTTCCGCACCCCTCCGCTGTGGCCGATGGATGCCGATCCTTGGGGATCCAGGAGTTCACGAAATGGGCATTCCCAGCCGCAATGGCGACCCCCAACAGCACATCTGGAAAGCCCTCCCCCACCCCCGCCAGGAGCCGACCCCCGCTGCGAACGGACCCCCACCCCGCCCCGCGCCGCCAGGTTTTGCCCCGGCCCTGCTGGGCTCCCGGCGGGTTCCCAGCCACATTGGCGACCCCCAGGAGCACAACAGGGACCGACCCCCCACCCACAGCGAGCGGAATCTCGACCTGTGCAGCCCAGGTTTACCCCACCCTGGCTGCGCTCCTGGCGTGTTTCCAGCCGCAGTGGCCATCTCCGAGAGCAGAACTGGGAAGCCCTCCCCTACCCCCGCCAGGAGCCGACACCCGCCCTGTGCCGCCCGGGTTCGCCCCGCCCCTGCCGCGCTCCAGGGGCGCTGCCCACCTTCACCAGCGGCTCTCGGTGAGCCCCGTCCCCACGCCCGGTTCCAGGAGAGGCTCTCGGACCTCGCTGCTGCTGCCAGGTCAAACATGAGGACAATACATACACCCCACAGAGACAATCCAAGCTGTCTATGATTTAGGGATAAAACGAGGACTACAGAAAGGCAAGATGACCTGACCTAGGAGGGCCATGATATTCTATAGAACCAGACAAAGTTGGTTACCAAGGAAACTTTTTTCCTTGGAACCCGGAAAGCTGGTTCTTTGCATATGCAATGACCAACAATTAGCTTGTTACCCAAGCCTGCCTTACTGCCACCCCCATCCCCCCACTCCCCAGAAGACTGGCTCAAAGAAATATTTTAAATCTCAGGCGGAAACCTGGAAGATGTCTTGTCTGTCTGTTTGGATTAAGGTATGTGTCAGTGTGAGCCTTGTGTTTTTTGATAATATTGCTCAAGTTCTGTGTTCTGATTTCAATGGTCTCAAGACAAGGCAGCCCTTCCAAATCAAACTGCTGGAAATACAAGAAAACATTGACCTAAATGAATGTCAGAGTCCCGTGAACTGGGAACTAGTCAATATTAAATATCTAGTATTTTTGGTTTTGCTCCTCCATTATAGACATGTCTAAGAGTCAACAACATTAAGCACAACATGTTCATAGTGCCTAGGTTTCTTTTGAGGTAAAAATTGCTCTATCGTTATATCTGTCACAAGCTTGTCAGCAAGAAACTACCTGGAAACGACAACAACAAAAGAAAAAAATGTAAATGTGATATGAGCTTTTAGACAAACTCTTTACAATAATTATACTCTAAAATATCTGCCTCTCATAGTCTTGATTGAAGGCAGAGGAGAAGGGGATGACAGAGGATACGATGGTTGTATGGCATCACTGACTCGATGGACATGAGTTTGAGCAAGCCCCTGGAGTTGGTGACGGACATGGAAGCCTAGCGTCCTTCAGGCCACGGGGTCACAAAGAGTCAGACACGACTGAGCAACTGAACTGAACTGAACTAACAAACGTTTCTCCAGGTGTTTTGGTTACCCGAGTTTCTATCCTTGTGACGACAGTGTATTGAATAGCTAGGTCATTTCCAAATAAATGAAAGTTCTGAAACATTCACGACTTGAAAGGACCTCCCTTTTACACAGAAACAAAAGAGATTTTTGACTCTCCATGAATAGTGTCTGGCACCATCCTGACATGTTAAATGTAAGAAAGCAATTGTTTTGTTTTGTTTTGTTCTGTTCTTGGGGGTGGGGGGAGGGGGGCGGGCTATAGCCAATGCCAATATAAAAGTCAGTTCTTGGTTGCTGAAGGGAAATGTATGACTTGTTATATCAAGAAAGTATGTGGAATGCAATGGCACTTGAGGAAGGAAAACGAAGTAGTTCTGTCTTACAGGTGGCAGTTTCAGGATGGGAGAAGCAAAGGAATGGGTACAGAATGGGAAAAGGAGGTTGTAGGGAAAGTGGACCCCCAGAAAAGAGTTCTGTGCCTAGCACAAGTTTTCTTGAGATGTCGAACTGCCTTTGCTAATGGAGTTTAAGTTTCTTTACCTCTTAAGTGATCTCTTCTAGGTTGACCTAGAACAGAAATCTTTGGTTAGCTTTGGCTAAGTGGAGAAGTAGTGTTTCACGGTGACATATGTGATCCTTCCTGACTGTTTGCAGCCCTTTTGATATCGATGCCTTGCTTCTGCTGCTGCTGCCGCTGCCGCTGCTGCTAAGTCGTTTCAGTCGTGTCCGACTCTGTGCGACCCCATAGACGGCAGCCCACCAGGCCCCGCAGTCCCTGGGGTTCTCTAGGCAAGAACACTGGAGTGGGTTGCCATTTCCTCCTCCCATGCATGAAAGTGAAAAGTGAACGTGAAGTCGCTCAGTGGTGTCCGACTCTTAACCACCCCATGGACTGCAGCCTACCAGGCTCCTCCATCCATGGGATTTTCCACGCAAGAGTACTGGAGTGGGGTGCCATTGCCTTCTCCCATATCTATGCACAACCCTGCCTAAATCATTGACTTCTAGCTAGCTTTGGGATGCCAATGACCATCCACCCTTACCAGGCAACAGAGAAGAGAAAAACACTTACCACAGGAGGTCCTGGTAAGGAACAAGGAACTAACAAGCTCCCGCCAACCAGGATTCTGCAGAGGTCAACAAGAGGTCAGTAAGAGATGGAAGACTGCAGTCCAGAGGTCCTAGCAACTTCCATCTTGCAGCAGAGACCCAGCATAGTCAAAACGAATTCAATGTTGCAAAAAATAAGTAAACAAATAAAGGACAGAAGTCCTTTGAACACATGACTGAGATTAGGGGTGAGGCAGTACATGTACGGTGCCCGGAAAATCTTAAAGTATGAGAAAGGAAAGAATTTAAAGACAACTATCAAGCTGTCCGAACTGATAAAAACGAAAGATTACACAGTTTTTTCTGTATATATTAGCAGATAATAATCTGAAAAGGAATTTAAAAAAATTCCCTTTCAATAATGTCAACATGAATACAACACTTTGCCATGGATGTAACGAGGATGACAAGACTGGCACACTGGAAATTATACACCCTGGCTGAAAACTATCCTGAATACATGGACAGATATTCCATAACAATGGAAAGACTTAAGATGGCAATACCATGGAATGCATCTTCAATCTGAAATGAAGATTTGATATGATTTGATCGCTCAGAGCTTTTGTGTCATCAATTGTTATTAAAGTATAAATGAGATAGAGAAAGCTGCTGACTTAGACTTGAGGCGGGGTGTACGCCCTGCTGGGCTCTAGCCAGATATTCTACAGGCACCAGCAGTCAGCTAAGGAAAGAAAGGCACTGTCTCAGGGAATGGCACCAGGCCCCTCCCCCACGACATGCCTTGAGGTCACATTGGCAGCAGGTGAGTCATCCTGGGCCAAAAACTGATTGACATGAATCTTGAAGAAAGGCAGTATTCCAGGCAAATATATCATTTCCTTAACATAGATTAGGAGAACAAGGTACGAGGAAAACATACTGTTTTGTTCAAGTCGCTTCTGAGCCTATTGGGGGAACCGACCTGAAGCCAGAGTCCAGCAGATATACATAGGATATTTACATCGCTTAAGACAAACATTTCCTCAGGAACAAATGCATTGCTTAGCTCAAGGTTTGTCTGCGAAATTCTTACACATCAGTAGATGGCTCCGAGCTGGGTTTCTACACACAAGAACATGAATGCAAAGGACAAGCCTGCACAGCCCATCTGACCCCTCCCCCACAGCTAGCAGCATTTCCAAGTGACCTCCTAAGGCCTTCCCCAAAATACAGGGGCACCTCTGGGTTTCCTGTTTCAAGCTCTTCGAACACTTTTCTTAAAAAAAAAAAAAATCCTGCACACTTCTTGATAGAATGCCACAGTGCAAGGAAAACAGGCCTTCAATACTTAAACCTCCCTGTGCCAAACACTTGGGGCTTGGTTTTGTTTTGTTTTGTTTTTTAATTACACCACCACATAATTTAAACTTTTTACAATTTCTAATTATTCAGTACCAAAACACCAAACTTTTATTGCACAAGGTCCCCATGAAAAGGCCCACGCATCAGGACAGCCACAGATTCTGCCATGAAAGGGCAGCAAGGTGCCCTCCCCACTTCTTTGCTGCCTGGGCGGCCACCAGGGTTTGAAATCCATGCACCCTACTAACTTTCTAGGGTGCAATTCGCGGACCCTTCCCTTTCTCATCCTAGCAGGTGCTCCAGGGCCCGCTGGCCTACAAAGTGCCAGAAGCAGGGCTGGGCCAGCCGGCCAGAGTTCAGGGTTCTGTCCCTTGGACTTCCAGGGGACACTAGGCTGCTTGGGAAAACCGTGCAGACTGAGATTTTTCAGCAAAGGGGTGGATCGGTAAAGGCCTTGACACCAAGGGCGAGGCCTTTCTGCAACCGCCAGGTTGGGGAGCTCCGAGAATGTGCCAACAGAGGGCGGAATACGTGGTTCCCTGCTCCAAGCAGTCCCAGTTCTCTGACCTGTGGCCCGCAGCCCTCCGCTGCACCCACTAGATGTGGATCCTTGGGGACACATTAGCATAGGAAATGGGCGTTCCTAGCCGCAGTGGCGACCCCGGAGAGCACAACTGGGACCGAACCCCCACCCACAGCCATCTAAATTTCGACCCGCGCAGCCCAGGTTTACCCCGCCCCTGCCGCACTCCCAGCGCATTTCCAGCTGCAGTGGGGACCCCCGAGAGCACAACTGTTACCACCCCCCACCCCCTCCCGACCGGAACCCCGACCCGCGCCGCCTGGGATCGCCCCGCCCCTGGCGCGCTCCCGGCGCATTGCCCACTTCCACCAGGGGCTCCCGGTGAGCCCTGTCCCCACGCCCGGTTCCAGGAGAGGCTCTCGGACCTCGCTACTGCCGCCAGGTCAAACACGAGGACAATACATCCACCCCACAGAGACAATCCAAGCTGTCTATGATTTAGGGTTCAAACGAGGACTACAGAAAGGAAAGATGTCCTGACCTAGGAGGGCCATGAGAGTCTATAGATCCAAACAAAATTGGGTACCCAGGAAGCTTTTTTCCTTGGAACCCGGAAAGCTGGTTCTTTGCATATGCAATGACCAACAATTAGCTTGTTACCCAAGCCTGCCTCGCTGCCACCCCCACTCCCCCCCCCCCCCCACTCCCCAGGAAAACGGCTCAAAGAAATATTTTAAATCTCAGGCGGAAAACTGGAAGATGTCTTGTCTGTCTGTCTGGATTAAGGTATATGTCAGTGTGAGCCTTGTGTTTTTTGATAATATTGCTCAAGTTCTGTGTTCTGATTTCAATGGTCTCAAGACAAGGCAGCCCTTCCAAATCAAACTGCTGGAAATACAAGAAAACATTGACCTAAATGAATGTCAGAGTCCCGTGAACTGGGAACTAGTCAATATTAAATATCTAGTATTTTTGGTTTTGCTCCTCCACTATAGACATGTCTAAGAGTCAACAACATTAAGCACAACATGTACATAGTGCCTAGGTTTCTTTTGAGGTAAAAATTGCTCTATTGTTATATGTGTCACAAGCTTGTCAGCAAGAAAGTACCTGGAAACAGCAACAACCAATGTAAAATATGTAAATGTGATATGAGCTTTTAGATAAACTCTTAACAATAATTATACTCTAAAATATCTGCCTCTCATAGTCTTGATTGAAGGCAGAGGAGAAGGGGATGACAGAGGATAAGATGGTTGGATGGCATCACTGACTCGATGGACATGAGTTTGAGCAAGCCCCTGGAGTTGGTGATGGACACGGAAGCCTGGCGTCCTGCAGGCCACGGGGTCACAAAGAGTCAGATTCGACTGAGCAACTGAACTGAACTGAACTTACAATCGTTCCTCCAGGTGTTTTGGTTACCTGAGTTTCTATCCTGGTGCTAAACTAAGTGACGACAGTGTATTGAATAGCTAGGTCACTTCCAAATAAATGAAACTTCTGAAACATTCACGACTTGAAAGGACCTCCCTTTTACACAGAAACAAAAGAGATTTTTGACTCTGCATGAATAGTGACTGGCACCATCCGAACATATTAAATGTAAGAAAGCAATTTTTTTGTTTTGTTTTGTTTTGTTCTGTTCTTGCAGGAAGCGGGGTGGGCGCTATTATCACTGATAGGTATGCTCACCAATCTATCAAATGCCAATATAAGAGTGAGTTCTTGGTTGCTGAAGGGAAATGTATGACTTGTTATTACAAGAATGTATGGAATGCAATCACACTTTAAGAAGGAAAACGAAGTAGTTCTGTCTTACAGGTGGCATTTTCAGGACGGGAGAAGCAAAGGAATGGGTACAGAATGGGATAAGGAGGTTGTAGGGAAAGTAGGCCCCCAGAAAAGAGTTTTGTGCCTAGCACAAGTTTTCTTGAGATGTTGAACTGCCTTTGCTAATGGAGTTTAAGTTTCTTTACCTCTTAAGTGATCTCTTCTAGGTTGACCTAGAACAGAAATCTTTCGTTAGCTTTGGCTAAGAGGAGAAGTATTGTTTCACGATGACATATGTGATCCTACCTGACTGTTCTCATCCCCTTTGATATCTATGCACTGCTGCTGCTGCTGCTGCAGCTGCTAAGTGATTCAGTTGAGGCCGACCCTGTGCCACGCCATAGATGGCAGCCCACCAGGCCCCGCAGTCTCTGGGGTTCTCTAGGCAAGAACACTGGAGTGGGTTGCCATTTCCTCCTCCTATGCATGAAAGTGAAAAGTGAAAACGAAGTCACTCAGTGGTGTCCTACTCTTAGCCTCCCCATGGACTGCAGCCTACCAGGCTCCTCCATCCTTGGGATTTTCCAGGAGTGGGGTGCCATTGCCTTCTCCCATATCTGTGCACAAGCCTGCCTAAATAATTGACTTCTAGCCAACTTTGGGATGCCCATGACCACCCACCCTTACCAGGCAACAGAGAAGAGAAAAACACTTACCACAGGAGGTTCTGATAAGGAACAAGGAACTAACAAGCTCCCACCTACCAGGATTCTTCAGAGGTCAACAAGAGGTCAGCAAGAGATGAGAGACTGCAGTCCAGAGGTCCTAGCTACTTCCATCTAGCAACAAACACCCAGCATAGTCAAAACGATTTCAATGTTAAAGAATAATTAATAAATAAATAAATAAATAAATAAATAAAAGGACAGAAGTTCTTTGAACACATGTCTGAATTTAGGGGTGAGGCATTACATATGTGTCCCAGGATAATCTTAAAGTGTCAGAAAGTAAAGAAATTAAAGACAACTATCAAGCTGTCCAAACTGATAAAAATGAATGATTACACAGTTTTATCTGTATACATTAGCAGATAATAATCTGAAAAGGAATTTTAAAAAATTCCCTTTCAATAATATCAACATGAATAAAACACTTTGCCATGGATGTAACGAGGATGACAAGACTGGTACACTGGAAATTATACACCCTGGCTGAAAACTATCCTGAATACATGGACAGATATTCCATAACGATGGAAAGACTTAAGATGGCAATACCATGGAATGCATCTTCAATCTGAAATGAAGATTTGATATGATTTGATCGCTCAGAGCTTTTGTGTCATCAAGTGTTATTAAAGTATTAAAGAGATAGAGAAAGCTGCTGACTTAGACTCGAGGCGGGGTGGGGGGGGTAGTAAGAGTACCCCCTGCTGGTCTTTAGCCAGATATTCTACAGGCACTAGCAGTCAGCTAAGGAAAGAAAGGAACTGTTTCAGGGAATGGCACCAGGCCCCTCCCCCACGACATGCATTGAGATAATATTGGCAGCAGGTGAGTCATCCCGGGCCAAAACTTGATTGACATGAATCTTGAAGAAAGGCAGTATTGCAGGCAAATATATCATTTCCTTAACATAGATAAGGAGAACAAGCTAGGAGGAAAACATGCTGTTTTGTTCAAATCGCTTCTGAGCCTTTTGGGGGAACCGACCTGAAGCCAGAGTCTAGCGGAAATACATAGGATATTTACATCGCTTAAGACAAACATTTTCTTAGGAAAAAATGCATTGCTTAGCTCAAGGTTTGTCTGCGAAATTCTTACACATCAGGAGATGGCTCCGAGCTGGGTTTCCACACACAAGAACATCCATGCAAAGGACAAGCCTGCACAGCCCATCTGCCCCCCTCCCGCACAGCCAGCAGCATTTCCAAGTGACCTCCTAAGGCCTTCCCCAAAATACAGGGGCACCTCTGGGTTTCCTGTTTCCCTCACTTCGAACACTTTTCTTAAAAAAAAAAAATCCTGCACACTTCTTGATAGAATGCCACAGTGCAAGGAATACAGTCCTTCAATATTTAAACCTCCATTTGCAAAACACTTAGAGCTTGGTTTTGTTTTCTTTTGTTTTTTAATTACACCACCACATAATTTAAAGCTTTTACACGTTCTAATTATTCAGTTCCAAAACACCAAACTTTTATTGCACAGGGTCCTCATGAAAAGGCCCACGCAGCTGGACAACCACAGATTCTGCCATGAAAGGGCAGCAAGGTGCCCTCCCCACTTCTTTGCTGCCTGGGCGGCCACCAGGGTTTGAAATCCATGCACCCTACTAAGTTTCTAGGGTGCAATCCATGGACCCTTCCCTTTCCCATCCCAGCAGGTGCTCAAGGGCCCGCTGGCTTACAAAGTGCCAGAAGAGGGCTGGGCCAGCCGGCCAGAGTTCAGTGTTCTGTCCCTTGGACTTCCAGCGGACACTAGGCTGCTTGGAAAAACCGCGCAGACTCTGAGATTTTTCAGCAGAGGGGTGGAGCGGTAAAGGCCTTGACCCCAAAGGCAAGGCCTTTCTGCGACCGCCAGGTTGGGGAGCTCCGAAAATGTGCCAACAGACGGCGGAATACTTGGTTCCCTGCTCCACGCAGTCCCAGTTCCCTTACCTGTGGTCTGCAGCCCTCCGCTGCACCCACGGGATGGCGATCCTTGGGGACCCAGGAGCAGACGAAATGGGCGTTCCCAGCCGCAGTTGCAACCCCCGAGAGCGCAACTGGGAACCCCTCCCCATCCCCCCCGTGAGCCGACCCCGCCCCGCTCCGCCAGGGTTAGCCCCGCCCCTGCCGCGCTCCCTGCGCGTTCCCAGCCACAGTGGCGACCCCGGGAGCACAACTGGGACCGACCCCCACCCAAAGCCATCTGAATCTCGACCCCCGCAGCCCGGGTTTACCTGTCCCGGGTGCGCTCCCGGCGAGTTTTCAGCCTCAGTGTCCACCTCTGAGAGCACAACTGGGAAGCCCGCCCCCACCCCCGCCAGAAGCCGACCCCCGCCCCACGCCGCCCGCGTTCGCCCCGCCCCTGCACGGTCCAGGTACCTTCCCAGCTTCTAGCGTTCACGCCCGGGTAGGAGCAGGATGTAGGAGTATGGGAGATGTGTCTGGAGCCTGACAGCCTCAGCTCCGCTCTGGCCTGCCCTTTGGACCTAGGAGCCAGGCCAACTTGCAGAGGGCTTAGGGCCCCATTGTATGCAAACTACCAAGGCCTACCACAAGGAGAGCTCTGTCCGAGGGAAGGGAAGTGCCCCAGGCTGCGTTCCCAAGCTGTTGCTTGGCAATGCAGACTCAGCGGTAAACGGAGGGAATCAGGCTCTCTGTAGCCGCAGCTTCACACACAGGTGTGTCTCCGTAGGAATCAAGAAAGATCCTGACAGGGTGAGGTTCATTAGAGCTATACTAAAGAGCAAAGGCTTGTCCATGTGGTCTTGCCTTCCCCTGTGCCTTTGGGTGTCCAGGCTCGGCCCCAGCTCCGTGGAAACAACCCCTGAGAAAATATCTTCAAGATCCACTTTTCCCAGTGTCTGGGAACCGGGGTTCGTAGGAGGAGAGAAAAGCACGCCTCCATCGGGAACAAAAATGCAGCCCACCTGCCTGTGTTTTGAAGCCTCTATTTGGAAGGAATGGGTTAGCTTCTCCTAAAGGAGACCTCCAGATCTGCTCAGAAGTTGTTAATTCCAGAGGCAGGGTACTGGTTCCTGACTGCCCTTTGCTAGCCTTGCAAAGATATTCCTAGATTCTAGAGTTATTTTCCATGAAGAAGCAGGCTTCGGGAATGTGTCAGACGGGACTGGCTCCTTATTGACCTCAGCTCAGCTATTGCCTTTCCATTCAAACTAGGGCAAGGCCCTACTTTATGAAGGGTAAGGGTCTTCTTCTTTGCAAACTGCCAAGGGCTAGAGCAATGAGACCTCTGTCAAGGTGAGGGAAGCCTAAGAGGATGGATTCTCAAGCAGGTGCTTTGCCACAAAGCATCAGCACCCCACGGAGAGAATCAAGCTCCCTGTGCACCAATGTTGGGAGTGTAGCTTCACACACAGAGTTGTCTCTATAGGAGCCAAGAATGTTCCTGAGAGATTAGGTTCACTAAACCTCTCCTACAGAGCATAGACCTGTCCATGTGGTTTTTCCTTCCCCTGTGAGTTGGGTCCTCGAGGTCCACCACACCTCCGGGGAAACTGTCCCTGAGAAAAGATCTCCAGGAACGGCTTCGCTGAGGCTGGGAAACGCTGTTCACAGGAAGTAAGGCAAGCGAATCTCCTGCAGAGAAAAAGAGGCCTTACTGTCCCTGGAGGAGCAGGCTGCCAGAGTGTGTGAAACCTGACTGTTGCCTTGCTGGCCTCAGTTCCACCATTGCCTGTTCCTCCGAACTAGGACCCAGGCCTATTTGGAGAAGCGTTTGGCTGCGTATTTCTACAAAGTGCCAAGGGCTACAGCAGTGAGAATTCTCTCAGCGGTCAGGGAGAGCATTTTATGGATTCTCAAGCTGTTTTCTGAACGACAGGGTCAAAATGAACTGAGAAAATCAGGCTCTCTGTGCCCCTATGTTAGGTACGCAGCTTCACACACAGAAGTGTCTCTATAGGAGCCAAGAATGTTCCTGAGAGATGAGGTTCACTAGAAGTCTGCTACAGAGCAGAGACCTGTCCATATGGTTTTGCCTTGCCCTGTGAGTTGGGTCCCTGAGGTCCGCCCCAGCTCAGGGGAAGGAGCCCCTGAGAAAAGATCTCCAGGGACCGCTATTCCCCCAGGCTGGCAAACGCAGTTCACAGGAGGTAACGCAAGCGAGCCTCCTGCAAGGCACAACAGGCCTTAGTGTCCCTGGACGATCAGGCTGCAAGAGTGTGTGAGACCTGACTGGTGCCTTACTGGCCTCAGCTCCGCCATTGCATGTTCCTCTGAACTAGGACCCAGGCCTACTAGGAGAAGGGTTTGGGTATGGATTTCTAAATACTGCCAAGGGGTATAGCAATGAGAACTGTGTCACGGGTAAGGAAGAGCATTGTATGGATTTTCAAGCTGTTGTTTGAACGACAGCTTCAAAGATGCACAGAGAGAATCAGACTCTGTGTCTCCATGTTCGGTACACAGCTTCACAGACAGGGGTGTCTCCATAGGAAACAAGAATGTTCCTGACAGAGTGAGGTTCACTAGAGCTCTCCTAGAGAGCAAAGACTTGTCCATGTGGTTTTTCTTCCCCTGTGCGTTTGGGGCTCCAGGCTCGGCCCCAGCTCCGTGGAAACAACCTCTGAGAAAAGATCTTCAAGATCCGCTTTTTCCAGAGGCTGGGATGTGGGGTTCATAGGAGGCGGGAAAAGCAGGCCTCCTTCAGAGAGCAAGAGGCAGCCAAGCGGCCTGCGTTTGGAAGCCTCTATTTGGAAGAATGGGTTAGCTTCCCCTAAGGGAGACCTCCAGATCTGTTCAGAAGTCGGTAATTCCAGAGGCAGTGTGCAGGGTCCTGACTGCCCTTTGCCAGCCTTGCAAAGACATTCCTAGATTCTACAGTTATCTTCCTGAAGAAGCAGGCTTTGGGAATATGTCAGACTTGACTGGCGCCTTATTGGCCTCAGCTCAGCTATTGCCTTTCCATTCAAAGTAGGACAAGGCCCTACTTTATGAAGGGTAAGGGTCTTCTTCTTTCCAAACTGCCGAGGGCTACAGCAATGAGACCTCCGTAAATGCGAGGGAAGCATAAGCGGATGGATTATCAGGAAGGTTCTTTGCCACCAAGCATCAGCACCCCACGGAGAGAATCAGGCTCCCTTTGCCCCTATGTGGGGTGTGTAGATTCACACACAGTGGTGTCTCTACAGGAGCCAAGAATGTTCCTGAGAGATGAGGCTCACAAGAGCTCTCCTACAGAGTGCTCACCTGTACATGTGGTTTCGCCTTCCCCTGTGAGTTGGGTGCCCGAGGTCCACCCCAGCTCCGAGAAAACAGCCTCTGAGAAAAGATCTCCAGGAACCGCTTTTCGCCCAGGCTGGGAAAAGCTGTTCACAGGAAGTAAGGCAAGTGAGCCTCCTGCAGAGAAAAAGAAGCCTTACTGTCCCTGGAAGAGCAGGCTGCCAGAGTGTGTGAAAACTGACTGGTGCCATACTGGTCTTAGCTCCGCCATTGCTTGTTCCTCCGAACTGGGACTCAGGCCTACTTGGAGAAGGGTTTAGCTGCAGATTTCTACAAACTGCCAAGGGCTACTGCAATGAGAACTCTCTCAGAGGTAAGGGCGAGAATTGTATGGATTCTCAAGCTGTTTTCTGAACGACAGCATTAAACCTGCACAGAGAGAATCAGGCTCTTTGCCGCCATGTTGGGTACGCAGTTTCACACACAGAGGTGTCCGCATAGGAGCCAAGAACGTTCGTCAAAGACTGAGGTTCACTAGAGCTCTCTTAGAGAGCAAAGACTTGTTCATGTGGTTTTGCCTTCCCCTGTATGTGTGGGTCTCTGGGCACAACCCCAGCTCCGTGGAAACAACCCCTGAGCAAAGATCTCCAAGATCTGCTTTTCCCCCATGCTGGAAACCAGGGATCATAGAAGGCAGGAAAAGCAAGCCTCCTTCAGGCAAGATGAGGCAGCCAACTAGCCTGTGTTTGGAAGCCTCTATTTGCAAGGAATGGGTTAGCTTCTCCAGAAGGAGACCTCCAGATCTGCTCAGAAGATAGATATTCCAGAGGCAGGGTCGAGGTTCCTGACTGCCCTTTGCCAGCCTTGCAAAGACATTCCTAGATTCTAGCAATATTTTCCATGAAGGAGCAGGCATCGGGAATATGTCAGAGTTGACGGGTGCCTTACTGGCCTCAGCTCAGCTATTGCCTTTCCTTTCAAACTAGGATCAGGGCCTACTTGGTGAAGGGTAAGGGTCTACTTCTTTCCCAACTGCCAAGAGACACAGCAATGAGACCTCTGTCAAGGCGAGGGAAGCGTAAGCAGATGGATTCTCAAACAGGTGCTTTGCCACAAAGCATCAGCACCCCACGGAGAGAATCAGGCTCCCTGTGCCCCTATGTTCGGTGTGTAGCTTTACACACAGAGGTGTCTCTGTACGAGCCAAGAATGTTCCTAAGAGATGAAACACACTGACGTCTCCTACAGAGCATAGACCTTCCCATGTGGTTTTTCCTTCCCCTGTGAGATGGGTCCCCGAGGTCCACCCCAGCTCTGGGGATAGAGCCCCTGAGAAAAGATCTCCAGGAACCGCTTTTTGCCCAGGCTGGGAAACGCAGTTCACAGGAGGCAAGGCAAGCGAGCCTCCTGCAGGGAAAAATAGGCCTTACTGTCCCTGGAGGAGCAGGCTGCCAGAGTGTGTGACACCTGACTGGTGCCTTACTGACCTCAGCTCCGCCATTGCATGGCCATCCAAACCAGGACCCAGGCCTACTTGGAGAAGGGTTTGGGTGCGGATTTGTAAAAACTGCCAAAGGCTACAGCAATGAGAAGTCTCTCAGAGGTAAGGGAGAGCATTGTATGGATTCTCAAGCTGTTGTTTGAACGACAGCTTCAAAGCTGCAAAGAGAGAATCAGGCCCTGTGTGCCCCCTTGTTGGGTACACAGCTTCACACACAGGGGTGTCTCCATAGGAGTCAAGAACGTTCCTGACACAGTAAGTTTCACTTAGAGGTCTCCTGGAGAGCAAAGACTTGTCCATGTGGTTTTCCTTCCCCTGTGCGATTGGGTCTCTGGTCTCGGCCCCAGCTCCATGGAAACAACCCCTGAGAAAATATCTTCAAGATCCGCTTTTCCCAGAGGCTGGGAACAGGGCTTCATAGGATGCGAGAAAAGCAGGCCTCCTTCGGGCGCGAAAAGGCAGCCAACTGGCCTGTTTGGAAGCCTCTATTTGGAAAGAATGGGTTAGCTTCTCCTAAAGGAGACCTCCAGATCTGCTAAGAAGTCGGTAATTCCAGAGGCAGGGTGCTGGTTCCTGACTGCCCTTTGCCAGCCTTGCAAAGACATTCCCAGATTCTAGAGTTATTTTCCATGAAGGTGAAGGCTACGGGAGTATGTCAGACTTGGCAGGCACCTTATTGGCCTCAGCTCAGCTATTACCTTTCCATTCAAACTAGGACAAAGGCCTACTTTATGAAGGGTAAGGGTCTTCTTCTTTCCAAACTGCCAAGGGCTACAGCAATGGGACCTCTGTCAAGGCGAGGGAAGCCTAAGTGGATGGATCATCAAGCAGGTGCTTTGCCACAAAGCATCAGCACCCCACGGGGAGAATCAGGCTCCATTTGCCCCTATGTTGGGTGTGTAGCTTCACATACAGAGGTGTCTCTATAGGAGGCCAGAATGTTCCTGAGAGATGAGGTTCACTAGAGCTCTCCTACAGAGCATAGACCTGTCCATATGCTTTTGCCTTCCCCTGTGAGTTGGGTCCTCGAGGTCCTCCCCAGCTCCGGGGAAGGAGCCCCTGAGAAAAGATCTCCAGGGACCTCTTTTCCCCCAGGCTGGGAAATGCAGCTCACAGGAGGGAAGTCAAGTGAGCCTCCTGCAGGGAAAAAGAGGGCTTACTGTCCCTGGACGATCAGGCAGCAGAGTGTGTGAGACCTGACTGGTGCCTTACTGGCCTCAGCTCCGCCATTGCATGTTCCTCCGAACTAGGACCCAGGACTACTTGGAGAAGGGTTTGGGTGCGGATTTCTAAAAACTGCCAAGGGCTACAGCAATGAGAACTCTGTCACGGGTAAGGAAAAGCATTGTATGGATTTTCAAGGTGTTTTTTGAACGACATCTTTAAAGCTACACAGAGAGAATCAGGCTCTCTGTGCCCCCATGTTGGGTACGAAGCTTCGCACACAGGGGTGTCTCCATATGAATCAAGAATGTTCGTGACAGAGTGAAGTTCACTAGAGCTCTCCTAGAGAGCAAAGACTTGTACATGTGGTTTTTCTTCCCCTGTTAGTTTGGGTCTCCAGGCTTAGCCCCAGCTCCGTGGAAACAACCCCTGAGAAAAGATCTTCAAGATCCGCTTTTCCCAGAGGCTGGGATGTGGGATTCATAGGAGGCGGGAAAAGCAGGCCTCCTTCAGAGAGCAAGAGGCAGCCAAGCGGCCTGCGTTTGGAAGCCTCTATTTGGAAGAATGGGTTAGCTTCCCCTAAGGGAGACCTCCAGATCTGTTCAGAAGTCGGTAATTCCAGAGGCAGGGTGCAGGCTCCTGACTGCCCTTTGCCAGCATTGCAGAGACATTCCTAGATTACAGCGTTATTTTCCATGAAGGAGCAGGCTTCGGGAATATGTCAGACTTGACTGGCGCCTTATTGGCCTCAGCTCAGCTCTTGCCTTTCCTTTCAAACTAGGACAAGGGCCCACTTTATGAGAGGTAAGGGTCCTCTTCTTTCCAAACTGCCAAGGGCTACAGCAATGAGACCTCTGTCAAGGCGAGGGAAGCGTAAGCTGATGGATTCTCAAGCAGGTGCTTTGCCACAAAGCATCAGCACCCCACGGAAAGAATCTGGCTCCCTTTGCCCCTACGTTGCATGTGTAGCTACACACAGAGGTGTCTCGATAGGAGCCAAGAATGTTCCTGAGAGAGGAGGTTCACTGTTGGGGGCCAGAGTGAGGCACTCCGCCCATGGCAAAGGTCATGAGGAAGGAGGCTCGACATACGCAAAGGCGGGATCGAGCCTCAGGAGTCCCCCTGGAAATCCTCGAGCATCTACCCCCATAACCAGAGCCTGCCTACCTTACTACTTTGTGCTCTCACCTACACCTCTGACTTTACGGGGGGCTGTCCCCCACCACCTCTTTCGGAGAAGGAGCTAACCTAGAGCTCCAGTTGATAAAAACCCCTGGGTGTGACAAGAGTGTTTTAACCTACAAACTCCTCTGAAGGTTCTCTAGCCTGCCTGACAGGCTTGTCCGGCCACATGTGATTGCTCACAGCCTCCCAACCATGAGAGGCACGAGATGCTTTAAACCTTCTAAAAACAGGTTCCTTAGAAAAGTTAGAAAATTATTAGTATAAGTATAATGGGCTGATTAGAAATCATATTGGTGAAGGGTTTTTCATTTGTTGAGCTGATGTTTACTGCTAAGTCTCCACATCCCCTGCCCTTATACACATTAATGAATATATAGAAGAAATAAGTATTAACCTTTGATATAAATCACGTTAGACCTTAGGCTAAGTACATTCTTTCCTTAACTAAAACCCACTACACCCTCACCCTATAGGAATGTAACTTTATTTGGGTGGCGTCTGTTTTAAGAATAATCACCCCTGGAGAAATAAGTGTCCTGGTTGACTGACCGCTGTCACAAGGAGAGGGTCGTAAATTGTCAGCAGGCCCCCCGGCCAGAAGATGATGTAACACCCCTAAGACCTCTGTATACTTTTGTATGAAGCACCTGACTTTGATAAAAGTCAGGACTGCTGACCCCACGTGACTTTTGCATAACATCTCAGTGTATAAAAGTAGACCATGGAAAATAAAGAATTGGGATCAGTTTCTCGAAATACTGGTCTCCCCATGTCTCTCTCTTTCTCTCACTCTGGTTGAGTCTCCATCTGGAGCGCGGAACCCACCAAGCTTACTAATTTTGCCTGGGCTTCTAAGATCCGACCGGGGAGGCCTCAGTGTCTCCTCTCCTTCGGGAGAACGGAAGGACGCCTGCGGCCTACGTAAGTGGTGCAAGCTTCTTGTCTTGAAGTTTTATTGGTCCCCCGCGTAAACCAAGCTACTCAGCCTCTTTTCTCCACTGAATTTTCCTACTGAGCTATCCTCATTTTATTACTCTTTATATCCTTAATTAACGTTTAATTAAGCAGTTGTTCCCTGACCCTCGCCTACGCCGTCTCTGCTTCGAATACCCTGGATCAGCTGGGGCTGGACCCCGGCAGTTCACTAGAGATCTCCTACAGAGCATAGACCTGTCCATTTGGTTTTGCCTTCCCCTGTGAGTTGGGTCCCCGAGGTCCGCCCCAACTCTGGGGAAACAGCCCCTGAGAAAAGATCTCCAGGAACTGCTTTCTGCCCAGGCTGGGAAACGCTGTTCACAGGAAGTAAGGCAAGCGAGCCTCCTGAAGGGAAATAGAGGCCTTACTGTCCCTGGAGGAGCAGGCTGCCAGAGTGTGTGACACCTGACTGGTGCCTTACTGGCCTCAGCTCCGCTATTGCATGTTCATCTGAACTTGAACCCAGGCCTACTTGGAGAAGTCTTTGTGTGCCGATTTCCAGAAACTGCGAAGGGCTACAGCAATGATAACTCTCTCAGTGGTAAGGGAGAGCATTGTGTGGATTCTCAATTTGTTGTTTGAACGACAGCGTCAAAGCTGCACAGAGAGAATCAGGTCTCTGTGTCTCTATGTTGGCAATGCAGCTTCCCACACAGAGATGTCCCCGTTGGAGCCAAGAACTTTCTCCATAGAGTGAGGTTCACTAGAGCACTCCTAGAGAGCAAAGACTTATCCATGCGGTTTTCCCTTCCCCTGTGCGTGTGGGTCTCTGGGATCAGCCCCTGCTCCTTGGAAACAGCCTCTGAGAAAAGATCTCCAAGAACCTCTTATCACCCAGGCTAGGAAGTGGAGTTCACAGGAGGTGGGATAAGCAAGCTTCCTTCGGCAAGAAGAGACAGCCAACCGGCCTGTGTTTGGAAGCCTATATTTGCAAGGAATGGGTTAGTTTCTCCTGACCGAGACCGCCAGATGTGCTGAGAAGATAGAAATTCCAGAGGCAGGGTCGAGGTTCCTGACTGCCCTTTGCCAGCCTTGCAAAGACATTCCCAGATTCTAACGTTATTTTCCATGAAGGAGCAGGCATCGGGAATATGTCAGACTTGACTGGCGCCTTACTGGCCTCAGCTCAGCTACTGCCTTTCCATTCAAACAGGGACAAGGGCCTACTTGGTGAAGGGTAAGGGTCTGCTTCTTTCCAAACTGCCAAGGACTACAGCAATGAGACCTCTGTCAAGGTGAGGGAAGCCTATGCGGATGGATTCTTAGCAGGTGCTTTGCCACAAAGCATCAGCACCCACGGAGAGAATCAGACTCCCTTTGCCACTATGTTGGGTGTGTAGCTTCATGCACAGAGGTGTCTCTGTAGAAGCCAATAATGTTCCTGAGAGATGAGGTTCACTAGAGCTCTCCTACAGAGCATAGACCTGTCCATGTGGTTTTGTCTTCCCCTGTGAGTTGGGCCCCCGAGGTCCGACCCAGCTCCAGGGAAACAGCCCCTGAGAAAAAATCTCCAGGAACAGCTTTGCGCCCAGGCTGGGAAATGCAGTTCACAGGAGGCAAGGCAAGCGAGCCTCCTACAGGGAAAAAGAGGCCTTACTGCTCCTGGACGATCAGGCTGCAAGAGTGTGTGAGACCTCACTTGTGCCTTACTGGCCTCAGCTCCGCCGTTGCCTGTTATTCCGAGCTAGGACCCAGGCCTACTTGGAGAAGGGTTAGGGTGCGGATTTCTACAAACTGTCAAGGACTACAGCAATGAGAATTCTCTTAGCAGTAAGGGAGAGCATTGTATGGATTCTCAAGCTGTTGTTTGAAAGACAGCTTCAAAGCTACACAGAGAGAATCAGGCTCTCTGTTCCCCTATTTTGGCTGTGCAGCTTCACACACAGAATTTGACTCTGTTGGAGCCAGAAATATTCCTGAAAGACTTAGGCTCACCAAAGCTGTCCTCCAGAGCAAAGACATTGGATGTGGTTTTGCCTTCCCTTGTCAGTATGTGTCCCCTAGCTTGGCCCCAGCTCCGGGGATACAGCCTCTGAAAAAAATCTTCCAAGAAGCGATTTTCCTCCAGGCTGTTAAGCGGAATTTGCAGTTTGCAAGTTAAGGAAGCCTGCTTCGTGGAAGAGCAAGCAGCCAACTGGCCCTGTGTTAGGAAGCCTGTATTTGAAAGGAATGGGTTAGCTTCTACAGCGGGAGAACTTCAGATCTGCGCAGGGGACTGAAATACTAGAGTCAGGGTCGAGGTTCTCCCTTGTCCTTTGCGCACCTTGCAAAGACATTCCTAGCTTCTAGCGTTAGTGTCCCTGTAGTAGCAGGCTGCAGGAGCGTGTGATAAATGACTGCCGCGTTCCTGTCCTCAGCTCCGCTATTGACTTTCTATTCGAACTAGAACCCAGGCCTACTTTGAGAGGGGTTAGGGTCCAGTGTTTTCAAACTGCCAAGGGCTACGGCAATGCGAGCTCTGTCAGAGATAAGAAAAGAGCAATTGGTTGGATTCTTCAGCTGCTGCGTGGCTGCACAGCTTCCGCGCCGCATGGAGAGCATGAGGCTCCTTGTGGCCCTATTTTGGGTATGCAGCAACATGCACACAGAATGTCTGTGTTCACTTATGTACAGGCTTATGAACACTAGAGCTCTCCTACAGAGCAAAGACCACTCAGTGGGCTCTAAGAGATACCTGTCGCGGCTCGAGAAGAGAGTGGAGTCCTTTGCTTCCCCTCGAGATGAGGCCTGACTTCCGGGTGAGTATGGAATGCAACCCCAAATCCCTGTCGCCTATGGAGAGGAACATTAAGTCCTGGATACAAGCCTAGATGAGGTCTAGTTTGCCCTTCAGTGAATGGAGCCCAATCCCCAGCTCTCCCTGGCAACTCGAATGGAAGATTAGACTTCCTGGGCCAACACAAGAGGAAGCCTGAATTCCCCGTCGTAACTCGAGAATCCCACCGCAACTCGAGAAAAACCACGTGCTTCCCTCGTCATCGCAAGATGAGGCCCTTTGTCCGCTACAGCATCTCAAGAGAAGTCCCACGTTCCATCCTGAAGTGCGAAACGGTACTTGGCACCCTTGATGCGACCCCAAAAGTTCCGCGACATACCAGACTCACTCAAGGGGAACACCGAGGTTCCCGGCACCACTTCATCTGAGCCCCTTCTCCTCTCCTGATTGCGACAGGAGGGTCGACTCCCCTTCTCTGTCTGCAAGGGGTTCCCGACCTTCCGGGCGCACCTAAGGATGAGGCCGGTCTCATGAGGAAGTTCGAGACGTATCCTCGTGGGTGGTACCACATGTCGAAAGACTCCAATTTCACGGTCCACTCTTGAAAAGAACCCGATGCCAGCACACCTCTTTGAAGGAAAACCTGTGGATGAAGGCACAACACGAAGGGGCACTGACACCCGCGTGCATCGTCCAGAAAAACCCGCAGGTCCCACAGACATTTCGACAAGTGGCCTGTCACCCTGTAAACAACTCGAAAGGCAAACGAAGGTCCATTCCTCAACAGAAGACTAGGTGTGACTCTCTTGTCCCTACTCTGCAGGGACCATGGGATCCGAGTCAGAAACGGAGAGGAAGCCTGAGGTTCCTGCGTCCACTCGAGATAAAGCCCTCTTCCATTGCACCACAACCAGTGGAGTCCCGAGAGGCCCCTACCAACTCCACAGTATCCCTGAGTTCTCAGAGGCACAATGAGAAGCTCCCTGAGGTCACAGGCACAAGTCGAGGGAACCCTGGGTTTTCTGCCGTGACTCGAGAAAGACCTCGAGAGTGCTTCAACATGTGTTGAGTCGCGATTCCCCTACCATGACTCGAGAGCCATGATGCGCTCCCCCTCGCCACGCGCATGGAGACCTGACTAACCTGGCACTGCACGAGAGGCTCCATGAGTTCCTCATCGTACCTCGTGAGGAAACCCACACTGGCGCGGCAGCTCGAGGAAACACATGAGACACCCCGGTCATCGCGAGATGAGGGCCTTATTTTCCTGCATGGCCGGGAGACCAATCACGAGTCCTCTCTCCAAACTGAAGAGGAGGGTAGACTACCTTGAAGCCGCTCAGGGGGCACCAAGAGATCCGCGTCGCGACTCGAGAGGAGAGCGGAGTCCTTGGCTTCCCCATTAGACGAGGCCTGACTCCCCGGGGGAGCCTAGAATGGAACACCGAGATCCCCGCCTTCCCTGGAGAGGAATATTAGGTCCCGGACACACGCCTACGTGAGGTCTCTTGGCCCCTGCAGTGACTCGAGCGCAACCCCCAGCTTTCCCTCGCAACTCGAGGGGAAGATTGGGCTTCCCAGGGCCAACCCAAGAGGAAGGCTGAGATCCCCGTCGTAACTCGAGAATCCCGCCGCAACTCGAGAAAAACCACGTGGTTCCCACCTCTTGGCAAGATGAGGCCCTTGCCCTCGACGGCGTCACAAGGGAAGTCCCCTGTTCCGCCCTGAAGGGTAAAACGGTCCCTGACAGCCTACCTGCGACCACCAAAAGTTCCCCAATACGCCGTGTTCCCTCGAGGGGAACACCGAGTGTCCCGGCACTGCTTCATCTGAGACCATTCTCCCCTCCGGAACGCGACAGGAGAGTCGATTCCCCTGCGTGGTCTGGAAGGGGTTCACGGCCTTCCCGGCGCACCTCAGGATGAGGCTGTGCTCACGAAGAAATTCGAGACCAGCCACGTGGGTGGTGACACATGCCGAACGCCCCCGATTCCCCGGTCCGCTCTTGAGAATGACCCGAGACCCAGACCCCTCTTCGAAGGCAACCCTGTGGGTGAAGGCACAACACGAAGGGGCACTGCCACCCCCGTGCATCGTCCGCAAAGACCCGCGGGTTCCACACACAGCTCGACGAGGGGCCTGAGACCCCCTGAGCAACTCGAGAGGCCAGCGGGGTTCCCTTCCTCAGACAAGACGAGGCCTGACTCTCCTGTCCCAACTCTGCAGGGACCCTGCGGTCGGAGTCCGAAACGGAGAGGAAGCCTGAGGTTCCTGCCTCCCCTCGAGGTGAGGCCCTCTTCCGTTGCGCCAGACCCAGCGGAGTCCCGAGGGGCCCCGCCACCTCCACAGGATCCCTCGCCTATCAGAGGCACCCTGGCAAGTTCCCTAAGGTCCCCGGCAGAAGGCGAGGGACACGAGGGTTTCCCGCCGCCCCCCGAGAAAGACCTCGAGAGTCCTTCAACGCGACTCGAGGCCCTAGTCCCCTCCCGTGACTCGAGAGCAATGAAGCGCTTCCCCTCGCCACGCGCATGGAGACCTGACTTCCCTGGCACCACACGAGAGGCTCCCTGAGATCCTCGTCGTGCCTCGGGAGAAAACCCCCACGGGCGCTGCAGCTCGAGGAAACCCCTGATACGCCCCCAACCTCGCGAGCTGAGGGCCTTCTTTTCGTGCATGGCCTAGAGAGAAATCCCGGGTCCTCTCTCCAAACGGAAGAGGAGGCTGGACTCCCTTGAGGCCTCTCAGGGGGCTCCAAGAGACCCGCGTCGCGACTCGAGAGGAGAGCGGAGTCCTTGGCTTCCCCTCGAGACGAGGCCTGACTCCCCGGGGGAGCCTGGAATGCAACCCCGAGATCCCTGAATTCCTTGGAGAGGAATATTAGGTCCCGGACACACGCCTAGGTGAGGTCTCTTCGGCCCTGCAGTGACTCGAGCGCAACCCCCAGCTTTCCCTCGCAACCCGAGGGGAAGATTGGGCTTCCCAGGGCCAACCCAAGGGGAAGGCTGAGATCCCCGTCGTAACTCGAGAATCCCGCCGCAACTCGAGAAAAACCACGTGGTTCCCACCTCTTGGCAAGATGAGGCCCTTGCCCGCCACGGCGTCTCAAGGGAAGTCCCCTGTTCCGCCCTGAAGGGCGAAATGGTCCCTGACAGCCTTGCTGCGACCCCCAAAAGTTCCCCGACACGCCGGGTTCCCCGAGGGGAACACCGAGGGTCCCGGCACCGCTTCCTCTGAGCCCGTTCTCCCCTCCTGATCGCGACAGGAGAGGCGATTCCCCTGCGTGGTCTGGAAGGAGTTCCCGGCCTTCCCGGCGCACCTCAGGATGAGGCCGGTCTCACGAGGAAATTCGAGACGAGCCACGTGGGTGGGGCCACATGCCGAACGCCCCCGATTCCCCGGTCCGCCCTTGAGAAGGACCCGAGGCCCGGACCCCTCTTCGAAGGCAACCCTGTGGGTGAAGGCACAACACGAAGGGGCACTGCCAACCCCGTGCATCGTCCGCAAAGACCCGCGGGTTCCACACACAGCTCGACGAGGGGCCTGAGACCCCCTGAGCAACTCGAGAGGCAAGCGGAGTTCCCTTCCTCAGACAAGACGAGGCCTGACTCTCCTGTCCCAACTCTGCAGGGACCCTGAGGTCGGAGGGTCGGAGTCAGAAACAGAGAGGAAGCCTGAGGTTCCTGCCTCCCCTCGAGATGAGGCCCTCTTCCATTGAGCCAACCCCAGCGGAGTCCCGAGAGGCCCCGCTAACTCCACAGCATCCCTCACCTCTCAGAGGCACCCTGGGAAGTTCCCTAAGGTCCCCGGCAGAAGGCGAGGGAAATGAGGGTTTTCCGCCGCCACTCGAGAAAGACTTCGATAGTCCTGCTGCAAAGTGTCTTGAGGCCCTTGTCCCCTCTCTGGACTAGAGAGCAATGATGCGCTCCCCCTCGCCTCGCGCATGCAGACCTGGCTTCCCTGGCGCCGCACGAGAGGCTCCCTGAGATCCTCGTCGTGCCTCGGGAGAAAACCCCCACGGCACCGCAGCTCGAGGAAACCCCTGAGACGCCCCCGTCCTCGCGAGCTGAGGGCCTTCTTTTCCTGCCTGGCCTGGAGAGCAATCCCGAGTCCTCTCTCCAAACTGAAGAGTAGGCTGGACTCCCTTGAGGCGACTCAGTGGGCTCCAAGAGATCTGCGTCACGGCTCGAGAAGAGAGCGCAGTCCTTTGCTTCCCCTCGAGGCGAGGCCTGACTCCCCGGGGGAGTCTGGAGTGCAATCCCGAGATCCTTGTCTTCCCTTGAGAGGACTATTAGGTCCTGGACACACGCCTAGATGAGGTCTCTTTGGCCTTGCAGTGATTCGAGCACAACATCCAGCTTTCCCTCGCAACTCGAAGGGAAGTTTGGGCTTCCCAGGTCCAACACAAGAGGAATCCTGAAATCCCCGTCGTAACTCGAGAATCCCGCCGCAACTCGAGAAAAACCACGTGGTTCCATCGTCTTCGCAGCATGAGGCCCTTGCCCGCCACAGCGTCTCTAAAGAAGTCCCACGTTCCTACTGAAGTGTAAAACGGTACTTAGCACCCATGATGGCACCCCCAAAGTTCCCCAACATACAGGCCTCACTCGAGGGTAACACCCATGTTCCCCGCACCACATCATTTGAGCCCCTTCCCCCCTCCTGATTGCAACAGGAGTATCGATTCTCCTGCTTTGTGTGGGAGGGGTTACCGATCTTCCCAGCGCACATCAGGATGAGGCCGGTCTCAAGAGGCAATTGGAGATGTAGCCTCGTGGGTGGTGCCACATGCGGAAAGACCCCATTTCCAGGTCAGCTATTAATAAGCACCCGATGCCCGTACACGTCTTGGAATGCATCCCGTAGGATGAAGGCACAACAAGGAGGGACCCTGAACACCCGTGCATCTTTTGGAAAATTCTGCAGGTTCCACATACAGCTCGACAAGTGACCTGTTACCTCGTGAACAACTCGAGAGGCAAGCTAAGTTTCATTTCTCCACAGAATACGAGGCCTGACTCTCCTGTCCCAACTCTGCAGGAATCCTGAGATCGGAGTCTGAAATGGAGAGGAACCCTGAGGTTCCTTCCTCAACACGAGATGAGGCCCTCTTGTATTATACCACACCCAGTGGAGTCCCGAGAGGCCACTCCCAACCCCACAGTATCAGTGTCTTCTCAGAGGCACCCTGAGCAACTCCCTGAGGTCACCGGCACAAGTCGAGGGAACACAGGGTATCCTGCCGCAACCCGAGAAAGACCTCAAGAGTCCTTCTTCAACGCGTCTTGAGGACGGATTCCCCTACCATGACTCGAGAGCAATGACACGCTCCCCCTCGCCATGCGCATGGACACCTGACTTCCCTGGCGCCACATGAGAGGCTCCCTGAGCTCCCCGTCATACCTCGTGAGAAACCCCACACTGGCGCCGCAGCTCAGGAAAACCCACCGTCATCGCGAGATGGGGGCCTTCTTTTCCTGCCTGACCTGGAGAGCAATTCCTGGTCCTCTCTCCAAACTTCACAGGAGTATTGACTCCCTTTAGGCCACTCAGTTGGGTCCAAGAAATACCCGGTGTGACTCGAGAGGAGAGCGGAGTCCTTTGCTTCCCTGGAGACGAGGCCTGACTCCCCGGGTGAGTTTGGAATGCAACCCCGAGATCCCTGTCGCCCCTGGAGTGGAACATTATGTCCTAGACACAAGCCTAGATGAGGTCTATTTTGCCCTACAGTGACTCGAGCAACCTCCATCTCTCCCTCACAATTTGAATGGAAGATTGGTCTTCCCACGGTCAACACAAGAGGAAGTCTGAATTTCCCATTGTAATTCGAGAATTCAGCCTCAAGTCTTAAAAACCATGTGGTTCCCCCTTCATCGCAATATGAGGCCCTTGCCAGCTAGAGTCTCAAGAGAAGTCCCACGTTCCATCTTAAAGTTCGAAATGCTACTTGGCACCCTTGATGCGACCCCAAAGTTCCCCAACATACCGGTCACACTCCAGGGGAACACCGAAGTTCCGGTGTCTCCAGGGAAGTCCCATGTTCCGTCCTTAAGTGCGAAACGGTACTTGACACACTTGATGCGACCGCAAAAGTTCCCCCGACACGCTGGGTTCCCTCGAGGGGAACACCGAGGGTCCCGGCACCACTTCATCTGAGCCCCTTCTCCCCTCCTGATCGCGACAGGAGAGTCGATTCCCCTGCGTGGTCTGGAAGGGGTTCCCGGCCTTCCTGGCGCACCTCAGGATGAGGCCGGTCTCAGGAGGAAATTCGAGACTAGCCACGTGTGAGGTGCCACGTGCCGAACGACCCCGATTTCCGGTCCGCTCTTGATAAGAACCCGATGCCCGGACACCTCTTCGAAGGCAACCCTGTGGGTGAAGGCACAACACGAAGGGGCACTGACACCCCCGCGCATCATCCGGAAAAACCCGCAGGGTCTACACACAGCTCGACAAGGGGCCTGAGACTCCCAGAACAACTCGAGAGGCAACCAGAATTCCATTCCTCAGACAAGACGAGGCATGACTCTCCTGTCCCAACACTGCAGGGACCGTGCAGTCGGAGTCCGAAACGGAGAGGAAGCCTGAGGTTCCTGCCTCCCCTCGAGATGAGGCCCTCTTCCATTGCGCTGAACCCAGCAGAGTCCCGAGAGGCCCTGCCACCTACACAGCATCCCTCACCTCTCAGAGGCACTGTGGGAAGTTCCCTAAGGTCCCCTGCAGAAGTCGAGGGAAACGAGGGTTTCCCGCCGCAACCCGAGAAAGACCTCGAGAGTCCTTCTTCAATGCCTCTTGAGGACCTAGCCACTTCCCATGACTCGAGAGTGATGACCAGCTCCCCCTCGCCATGCGCATGGAGACCTGACTTCCCTGGCGCTGCACGAGAGGCTCCCTGAGGTCCTCGTCGGGGCTCGTGAGAAAACCCCCATGGGCGCAGCAGCCTGAGGAAACCCATGAGACGCCCCCATCATCGCGAGATGAGGGCCTTCTTTTCCTGCCTGGCCTGGAGAGCAATCCCGAGTCCTCTCTCCAAACTGAAGAGGAGGCTCGACACCCTTGAATCCACTCAGTGGGCTCCAAGAGATCCGTGTCGCGACTTGAGAGGAAAGCGGAGTCCTTTGCTTCCCCTCCAGGCGAGTCCTGACTCCCCGGGGGAGTCTGGAATGGAAACCCGGGATCCCTGTCGTCCCTTGAGAGGAATATTAGGTCCTGGACACACGCCTCGATGAGGTCTCTTTGGCCCTGTAGTGACTCGAGCAGAACCCCCAGCTTTCCATCGCAACTCGAACTGAAGATTGGGCTTCCCAGGGCCAACCCAAGAGGAAGCCTGAAATTCCTGTCGTTTTCGAGAATCCCGATGCAACTCGAGAAAAACGACGTGGTTCCAACGTCTTCACAGGATGAGGCCCTTGCCCGCTACAGCGTCTCCAGGGAAGTCCCATGTTCCGTTCTGAAGTGGGAAACGGTACTTGGCTCCCTTGATGCGACCCCTAAAGTTCCCTGAAACGCCGGGTTCCCTCGAGGGGAACACCGAGGGTCCCGGCACCACTTCATCTGAGCCCCATCTCCCCTCCTGATCGCGACAGGAGAATCCATTCCCCTACTTTGTGTGGAAGGTGTTCCCGGCCTTCCCGGCGCACCTCAGGATGATGCTGGTCTCACGAGGAAATTCGAGATGAGCCACGTGGGTGGTGCCACATGCAGAATGACCCCGATTTCCCGGTCCGCTCTTGAAATGAACCCGATGCCCGGACACCTCTTTGAAGGCAACCCTGTGGGGGAAGGCACAAAACGAAGGGGCACTGACACCCCCATGCATCTTCTGGAAACACCCGCAGGTTCCACACACAGCTTGTCAAGGGCCCTGAGACCCCCTGAATGACTCGAGAGGCAAGCAGAGTTCCGTTACTCAGACAAGACGAGGCCTGACTCTCCTGTCCCAACTCTGCAGGGACCCTGCGGTCAGAGTCAGAAATGGAGAGGAAGCCTGAGGTTCCTGCCTCCAATCGAGATGAGGCCCTCTTTCATTTCGTCAAACCTAGTGGAGTCCCGAGAGGCCCCTCTAACTCCTCAGTATCCCTCACCTCTCAGAGGCACCTGGGAAGTTCCCTAAGGTCCCCTGTAGAGGTCGAGGGAAACGAGTGTTTCCCGCCCCAACCCAAGAAAGACCTTGAGAGTCCTTCTTAAATGCCTCTTGAGGCCCTAGTCCCTCCCATGACTCGAGAGCAATGACGCGATCTGCCTGGCCACACGCATGGAGTCATGCTTCTCTGCCACAGCACGAGAGACTCCCTGAACTCCCCATCATATCTCGTGAGAAACCCCACACTGGCGCCGCAGCTCGAGAAAACCCATGAGACGCCCCCGTCATCACGAGAGGAGGGCCATCTTTAACTGCATGGTATGCAGATCAAGCGTGAACCTTCTGTCCAAGCTACACAGGACGCTTGACTCCCTTTAGGCCACTCATTGGGCTCCAAGAGTTACGCGTCCCGACTCGAGAGGATAGTGGAGTCCTTTGCTTCTTCTCGAGACGAGGCGTGACCCACCGGGTGAGACTGGAATGCGACCCCGATATCCCTGTCGCCCCTGGAGAGGAACATTACGTCCTGGACCCAAGCCTAGATGAGGACTCTTTGCCCTGAAGTGACTCGAGAGCAACCCCCAGCTCTCTCTGACAAGTTGAATGGAAGATTGGACTTCCTGGGCCAACACAAGAGGAAGCCTGAATTCCCCATTGTAACTCAAGAATCCCGCCTCAACTCAAGAAAAACCACGTGTTTCCCTCGTCATCGCAATATGAGGCCCTTGCCCGCTACAGCATCTCCAGAGAATTCCCACGTTCCGTCTTGAAGTGCGAAACTGTACTTGGCACCCTTGATGCGACCTCAAAAGTGCCGTGACATACCGGTCTCACCCGAGGGGACCACCGAGGTTCCCGGCACCACTTCATCTGAGCCTCTTATCCCCTTCTGATCGCGAGCGGTGGGTCGATTCCCCTGCTTTGTCTGCAAGGGGTTCCCGACCTTCCCGGCGCACCTCAGGATGAGGCCGGTCTCCCGAGGAAATTCGAGACGTAGCCTCGTGGGTGGTACCACATGCTGAAAGACCCCAATTTTCCGGTACGCTCTTGAAAAGAACCCGATGCCCGGACACCTCTTTGAAGGCAACCCTGTGGATGAAGGCACAACACGAAGGGGCACTGACACCCCCGTGCATCGTCCGGAAAAACCCGCAGGTTCCACACTCAGCTCAACAAGTGGCCTGTCACTCCGTGAACAACTCGAAAGGCAAGGGGAAATCCATTCCTCCACAGAAGACGAGGCGTGACTCTCTTCTCCATACTCTGCAGGTACCCTGCGACCCGAGTCAGAAATGGAGAGGACCCCTGAGGTTCCTGCCTCCATTCGAGATGAGGCCCTCTTCGATTGCACCAAACCCAGTTGAGTAACGAAGGGCCCCTCCCAAATCCACAGTGTCCCTGACTTCTCAGAGGCACCCTTAGAAGTTGCCTGAGGTCACCGACACAAATCAAGGGAACCCAGGGTTCCCTGCCGCAACCCGAGAAAGACCTCGAGAGTCCTTCTTCAACCCGTCTTGAGGCCCGATTACCCTACTATGACTCGAGAGCAATGACGAGCTCCCCCTAGCCATCTCATGGGGACCTGACTTCCCTGGCGCCACACGAGAGGCTCCCTGAGCTCCCTCTCGTACCTCGTCAGAAACCCGGCACTAGCGCAGCAGTCTAGAAAACCCACGAGACGCCGCCGTCATCGCGAGATGAGGGCCTTCTTTTCCTGCATGGCCTGGAGAGGAATCCCGAGTCCTCTATCCAAACACCACAGGAGGCTTGACTCCCTTTAGGGCACACAGTGGGCTCCAAGAGATACCCATCGCGACTCAAAAGGACAGCGGAGTTCTTTGCTTCCCCTCGAGACGAGGCCTGATTCCCCGGGTGAGTCTGGTATGCAACCCCAAGATCCCTGTCGCCCCTAGGGACGAACATTAAGTCCTGGACACAAGCCTAGATGAGGTCTATTTTGCCCTGCAGTGACTCGAGAGCAATCCCCAGCTCTCCCTTTAAACTCGAATGGAAGATAGGACTTCCCTGGCCCAACACATGAGGAAGACTGTATTCCCCGTCGAAACTCGAGAATCCCGCCACAACTCGAGAAACGCCACGTGGTTCCCCCGTCATCCCAAGATGAGGCCCTTGCCCCCTACAGCGTCTCAAGAGAAGTCCCACGTTCCGTCGTGAAGTGCGAAACGGTATTGGCACCCTTGATGCGACCTCAAAAGTTCCTCGACACACCAGTCTGACTCGAGGAGAACACCGAGGTTCCCGGCACCACTACATCTGGGCCCCTTCTCACCTCCTGATCGCGACAGGAGGGTCGATTCCCCTTTTTTGTCTTGAAGGGGTTCCCGCCTTTCCCGGTGCATCTCAGGATGAGGCCGGTCTCACGAGGATATTCGAGACATAGCCACGTGGATGGTGACACATGCCGAAAGACCCTGATTTCCTGGTCCGCTCTTGATAAGATCCTGATGCCCGGACACCTCTTTGAAGATAACCCTTTTGATGAAGGCACAACACTTAGGGGCACTGACACCCCTGGGTATCGTCCGGAGAAACCCGCAGGTACCACACACAGCTCGAGAAGTGACCTGTCACCCCGTGAACAACTGGAGACGCAAGCAGAGTTCCATTCCTCCACACAAGACGAGGCCTGACTCTCCTGTTCGAACTCTGCAGCGAAACTGCGATCCGAGTCAGATCTGGCCCAGGGGAAGTCAGGAGAGGAAACATGAGTTTCCTGCCTCCACTCGAGATGAGGCCCTCTTCCATTGCACCGAACCCAGTGGAGTCCCGAGAGACCCCTCCCAACTGCACAGTATCCCTGACTTCTCAGAGGCACCTTTAGACCTTCCTGAGATCACCGGCACAAGTCGAGGGAACCAAGGGTTTCCTGACCCAACCCGTAAAAGACCTCGAGAGTCCTTCTTCAATGCGTCTTGAGGTGCGATTCCCCTACCATGACTCGAGAGCAATGACGCGCTCCCCCAGCCACGCGCATAGAAACCTGACTTCCCTGGCGCCACAGAAGAGGCTCCCTGAGCTCCCCATTATACCTCGTGAGCAACACCACACTGGAGCCGCAGCTCGAGAATACCCACGAGACGCCCCAGTCCTCACGAGATGAGGGCCTTCCTTTGCTGTATGGCCTGGAGAGCAATCCTGAGTCCTCTCTCCAAACTCCACAGGAGGCTTGACTCATTTTAGGCCACACAGTGAGCTCCAAGATATACCCATCGCGACTTGACAGGAGAGCGGTGTCCTTGGCTTCCCCTCGAGACGAGGCCTGACTCCCCGGGTGAGTCGAGAATGCAATGCTGAGATCGCTTTCGCCCCAGCAGAGGAACATTAGGTCCTGGACACAAGCCTAGATGAGGTCTATTTGGCCCTGCAGTGTCTCGAGAGCAATCCCCAGTTCTAACTCACAATTCGAATGAAAACTGGACTTCCCTGGGCCAGTTGAAGAGGAAGCCTGAATTCCCCGTTGTAACTCGAGAATCCCACCCCAACTCAAGAAAAACCACGTGGTTCCCCCGTCATCGAAAGATGAGGCCCTTGCCCACTACAGCGTCTCAAGAGAAGTCCCACGTTCCGTATTGAAGAGCGAAAAGTTACTTGGAACCCTTGATGCGACCCCAAAAGTTCCCCGACATACCAGTCTCACTTGAGGAGAACACCGAGGTTCCTGGCACCACTTCATCTGAGACTCTTCTCCCCTCTTGATTGCGACAGGAGGTTCGATTCCCCTGCTTTGTCTGGAAGGCGTTCCCGACCTTCCTGGCGCACATCAAGATGAGGCCAGTCTCACGACGAAATTCGAGACATAGCCTCGTGGGTGGTGCGACATGCCAAAAGACCCCGATTCCCTGGTCCGCTCTTGATAAGAACCCGATGGCAGAACCCAACTCGAAGGCAATCCTGTGGATCAAGGCACAACACGAAGGGGCAGTGACACCCCAGTGCATCGTCCAGAAAAACCCGCAAGTTCCACATACAAATCGACAAGTGGCCTGTCACCCCATGAACAACGCGAGAGTCAAGCGGAGTTCCATTCCTCCACACAAGACGAGGCCTGACTCTCCTGTCCCAACTCTGCAGGGACTCTGCGATCCGAGTCAGATCCGGCGCATTCGAAGCCAGGAGAGGAACCCTGTGGTTCCTGCCTCAACTTGTCATGAGGCCCTCTTCCATTGCACCAAACCCAGTGGAGTTCCGAGAGGCCCCTCCCAACTCCACAGTGACCCTGACTTCTCAGAGGCACGCTGAGAAGCTTCCTGAGGTCACTGGCACAAGTCGATGGAACCCAGGGTTTCCTGCTGCAACCCAAGAAAGACCTCGAGAGTCCTTCTTTAACACGTTTTCAGGCCCAATTCCCCTACCATGACTCGAGAACAATGACGGGCTCCCTCTCACCACGTGCATAGAGACCTGACTGCCCTGGCACCACATGAGAGGCTCACTGAGCTCCCAGTCTTACTTCGTGAGAAACCCCACACTAGCGCCACAGCTCGAGAAAACCTACGAGACGCCCCAGTCATCGGGAGACGAGGGCCTTCATTTCCTGCATTGCCTGGAGAGCAATCCCGTGTCCTCCCTCCAAACACCAGAGGAGGTTTGACTCCCTTTAAGCCACTCAGTGGGCTCCAAGACATACCCGTCCGACTCGAGAGGAGAGCAGAGTTGCCGGGGTCCAGCCCCGGCTGATCCAGGGTCTTCGAAGGAGAGACGGCTAGGCGGCCTATTCAAATGTTAATTAGATATAATAAAGAGGAATAGAATGAGGATAGCTCAGTAGGAAAATTCAGTGGAGAAAAGAAGCTGAGTGGCTTGGTTTACGCGGAAAATCAATATAACCCGTGACACCAGGTTAGCTCTGACCACGGAGGCCGCAGGCGCCCTCTCGAATAGCGGAAGGTGCCCCACCTTAGACACCTTCTCGAGTGGGTCTTAGAAGCCCAGGCAAATAAATGGTCGCAGAGGACATCCACGCTCCAGATGGACACTCAGCTAGAAGTTAAAGGGAAGAATGACATGGGGAGACCAAGCGTTGGTGAGCAAGGCCCATAGCTTTATTTTCAACAGGGGCTTTTATACCCTAAGTTACACATAGAGGACAATAGGGGATGCAAAATCAGCAGTCTTTGATGCTTATCAAAAACCAGGGTTTCTTTCCTGCAGATTTATCGTATACAAATGGTTTAGGTGATTTACATCATCTTCTGGCCAGAGGCCTATTAACATTTTATGACTCTTGACAAGGACTTATCAACAAAGACTTATTTTCTCTAAGAGTAATTATTTTAAGGTTTGGCGCCATCCTCCGAAGATAAGATTACGTTCCTATAGGGTGGATGTGTAATGGGTTTACAAAGGAAAGAATTTACTACCTTAAGGGTCTAAAGTTACTAACACCAGGCCACTACTTATTTTTTCTACATACCAACTATATTAATTAATGCACATTCAAGGATACAATTCAGGGGATGTGAAAACTTGGCAACAAACATTGGCTCATCAATGAAATCTTTTACTAGTTTTATTCTGACAGTTTCTAATTCTCTGAGAGGCTCTAAGCTATTTGAATATCTTAAGCTTCCCGTGCCTCTGGAGGCTGGGAGACTGTAAACAATCGTATGCATAGCTGTAGGTGTCCGGGTAAACTTGTCAGGCGAGTTAGAGAGCCATCTGAGGGGTTTGGATTTAAACACTCCTAATTGCCCAGGAACTTTATTAATTGGAGCTGTAAGTTAACTCTTTGACAGAGAGAGTGAGATGGTGGTGGGGGACAGCCCCCAGTAAAGTCAGAGGTGAGAGCACAAAGCAATAAAGTAGGCAGACTCTGGTTTTTTGGGGGTAGATGCTCGAGAATATCCGGGGGCACTCCCGAGGCTCGATCCCGCCTTTGCGTATGCCGAGCCCCCTTCCTCATGACCTTTGTCACGAGTGGAATGTCTCTCGCCGGCTCCCGGCACAGAGTCCTTTGCTTCCCCTCGAGACGAGGCCTGACTCCAGGGTGAGTCTGGAATGCAACCCCGAGATTCCTGTCGCCCCTTGACATGAACATTAGGTCCTGCACACAAGCCTTGGTGGGGTCTCTTTTGCCTTCAGTGACTAGAGCGCACCTCCAGCTCTTCCTCGAATCTCGAATGGAAGATAAGACTTTTGTGGGCCAACACAAGAGGAAGCATGAATTCCCTGTGGTAACTCAAATATCCCACCGCAACTCGAGAAAAACCAAGTGGTTCCCCAGTCATTCCAAGATGAGGCCCTTGCCCGCTGGAGCACCCCAAGAGAAGTCCCACGTTCCAATTTGAAGAGCGAAACGGTACTTGGAACGCGTTATGCGACCCCAAAAGTTACCCAACATACCTGTCTCACTTGAGGGAAACACCGAGGTTCCCAGCAGCACTTCATCTGAGCCACTTCTCTCCTCCTGATCACCACAGGAGGGTCGATTCCTCTGCTTTGTCTGGAAGGGTTTCATGACCTTCGCGGCAAACCTCAGGATGAGGCCGGTTTCATGAGGAAATTCAAGACTAGCCACGTGGGTGGTGCCAAATGATGAACGACCTCGATTTCCCAGGCTGCTCTTCATAAGAACACGATGCCCGGACACCTCTTCGAAGGCAACCCTGTGGATGAAGACACAAAACGAAGGGTCACTGACACCCCCATGCATCGTCTGGAAAAACATGCAGATTTCACACACAGTTTGACAAGGGGCCTGAAACCCCATGAACAACTCGAGAGGCAAGCGGAGTTCCATTCCTCAGAAAACACATAGCCTGACTCTCCTGTCCCAACTCTGCAGGGACACTACGATCAGAGTCAGAATTGGAGAGGAAGCCTGAGGTTCCTGCCTCCACTCGAGATGAGGCCCTCTTCCATTGCGACAAACCCAGTGGAGTCCCGAGAGGCCCCGCCAACTCCACAGCGTCCCTCACCTCTAAGAGGCACCCTGGGAAGTTCCCTCAGGTCCCCGGCAGAAGTCGGGGGAAAAGAGGGTTTCCCGCTGCAACCCGAGAAAGACATCGAGAGTCCTTCTTCAACGCGTCTTGAGGCCCTAGTCCCCTACCATGACTCGAGAACAATGACGCGCTCCTTCTCGCCACGTGCATGGAGACATGACTTCCCTGGAGCCGCACGAGAGGCTCCCTGAGATCCTCGTCGTGCCTCGGGAGGAAACCCCCACGGGTGCCGCAGCTCGAGGAAACCCCTGAGATGCCCCCGTCCTCGCGAGGTGAGGGCCTTCTTTTCCTGCCTGGCCTGGAGAGCAATCACGAGTCCTCTCTCAAAAGTGAAGAGGAGGCTGGACTCCCTTGAGGCCACTCAGGGGGCACCAAGATATACGCGCCGCGACTCGGGAGGAGAGCGGAGTCCTTTGCTTCCCCTCGAGGCGAGGCCTGACTGCCCGGGGGAGCACAGGATGCAACCCCGAGATCCTTGTCTTCCCTGGAGAGGAGCATTAGGTCCTGGACACACGCCTAGATGAGGTCTCTTTGGCCCTGCATTGACTCGAGCGCAACCCCCAGCTATCCCTCGCAACCTGAGGGGAAGATTGGGCTTCCCAGGGCCAACCCAAGGGGAAGGCTGAGATCCCCGTCGTAACTCGAGAATCCTGCCGCAACTCGAGAAAAACCACGTGGTTCCCACCTCTTGGCAAGAGGAGGCCCTTGCCCGCCACGGCGTCTCAAGGGAAGTCCCCTGTTCCGCCCTGAAGGGCGAAACGGTCCCTGACAGCCTTCCTGCGACCCCCAAAAGTCCCCCAACACGCCGGGTTCCCTCGAGGGGAACACCGAGGGTCCCGGCACCGCTTCCTCTGAGCCCCTTCTCCCCTCCTGATCGCGACAGGAGAGGCGATTCCCCTGCGTGGTCTGGAAGGGGTTCCCGGCCTTCCAGGCGCACCTCAGGATGAGGCCGGTCTCACGAGGAAATTCGAGACGAGCCACGTGGGTGGGGCCACATGCCGAACGACCCCAATTCCCCGGTCCGCCCTTGAGAAGGACCGAGGCCCGGACCCCTCTTCGAAGGCAACCCTGGGGGGGAAGGCACAACACGAAGGGGCACTGCCACCCCCGTGCATCGTCCGCAAAGACCCGCGGGTTCCACACACAGCTCGACGAGGGGCCTGAGACCCCCTGAGCAACTCGAGAGGCTAGCGGGGTTCCCTTCCTCAGACAAGACGAGGCCTGACTCTCCTGTCCCAACTCTGCAGAGACCCTGCGGTCGGAGTCCGAAACGGAGAGGAAGCCTGAGGTTGCTGCCTCCCCTCGAGGTGAGGCCCTCTTCCGTTGCGCCAGACCCAGCGGAGTCCCGAGGGGCCCCGCCACCTCCACAGGATCCCTCGCCTCTCAGAGGCACCCTGGCAAGTTCCCTAAGGTCCCCGGCAGAAGGCGAGGGACACGAGGGTTTCCCGCCGCCCCCCGAGAAAGACCTCGAGAGTCCTTCTTCAACGCGTCTCGAGGCCCTAGTCCCCTCCCGTGACTCGAGAGCCAGGACGCGCTCCCCCTCGCCACGCGCCTGGAGACCTGACTTCCCTGGCGCCGCACGAGAGGCTCCCTGAGATCCTCGTCGTGCCTCGGGAGAAAACCCCACGGGTGCCGCAGCTCGAGGAAACCCCTGAGATGCCCCCGTCCTCGCGAGGTGAGGGCCTTCTTTTCCTGCCTGGCCTGGAGAGCAATCACGAGTCCTCTCTCAAAAGTGAAGAGGAGCCTGGACTCCCTTGAGGCCACTCAGGGGGCACCAAGATATACGCGCCGCGACTCGGGAGGAGAGCGGAGTCCTTTGCTTCCCCTCGAGGCGAGGCCTGACTGCCCGGGGGAGCACAGGATGCAACCCCGAGATCCTTGTCTTCCCTGGAGAGGAGCATTAGGTCCTGGACACACGCCTAGATGAGGTCTCTTTGGCCCTGCATTGACTCGAGCGCAACCCCCAGCTATCCCTCGCAACCTGAGGGGAAGATTGGGCTTCCCAGGGCCAACCCAAGGGGAAGGCTGAGATCCCCGTCGTAACTCGAGAATCCCGCCGCAACTCGAGAAAAACCACGTGGTTCCCACCTCTTGGCAAGATGAGGCCCTTGCCCGCCACGGCGTCTCAAGGGAAGTCCCCTGTTCCGCCCTGAAGGGCGAAACGGTCCCTGACAGCCTTCCTGCGACCCCCAGAAGTCCCCCGACACGCCGGGTTCCCTCGAGGGGAACACCGAGGGTACCGGCACCGCTTCCTCTGAGCCCCTTCTCCCCTCCTGATCGCGATAGGAGAGGCGATTCCCCTGCGTGGTCTGGAAGGGGTTCCCGGCCTTCCCGGCGCACCTCAGGATGAGGCCGGTCTCACGAGGAAATTCGAGACGAGCCACGTGGGTGGGGCCACATGCCGAACGCCCCCGATTCCCCGGTCCGCCCTTGAGAAGGACCCGAGGCCCGGACCCCTCTTCGAAGGCAACCCTGAGGGGCAAGGCACAACACGAAGGGGCACTGCCACCCCCGTGCATCGTCCGCAAAGACCCGCGGGTTCCACACACAGCTCGACGAGGGGCCTGAGACCCCCTGAGCAACTCGAGAGGCCAGCGGGGTTCCCTTCCTCAGACAAGACGAGGCCTGACTCTCCTGTCCCAACTCTGCAGGGACCCTGCGGTCGGCGTCCGAAACGGAGAGGAAGCCTGAGGTTCCTGCCTCCCCTCGAGGTGAGGCCCTCTTCCGTTGCGCCAGACCCAGCGGAGTCCCGAGGGGCCCCGCCACCTCCACAGGATCCCTCGCCTCTCAGAGGCACCCTGGCAAGTTCCCTAAGGTCCCCGGCAGAAGGCGAGGGACACGAGGGTTTCCCGCCGCCCCCCGACAAAGACCTCGAGAGTCCTTCTTCAACGCGTCTCGAGGCCCTAGTCCCCTCCCGTGACTCGAGAGCCAGGACGCGCTCCCCCTCGCCACGCGCATGGAGACCTGACTTCCCTGGCGCCGCACGAGAGGCTCCCTGAGATCCTCGTCGTGCGTCGGGAGAAAACCCCCACGGGCGCCGCAGCTCGAGGAAACCCCTGAGACGCCCCCGTCCTCGCGAGCTGAGGGCCTTCTTTTCCTGCATGGCCTGGAGAGCAATCCCGGGTCCTCTCTCCAAACGGAAGAGGAGGCTGGACTCCCTTGAGGCCGCTCAGGGGGCTCCAAGAGACCCGCGTCGCGACTCGAGAGGAGAGCGGAGTCCTTGGCTTCCCCTCGAGACGAGGCCTGACTCCCCGGGGGAGCCTGGAATGCAACCCCGAGATCCCTGCCTTCCCTGGAGAGGAATATTAGGGCCCGGACACACGCCTAGGTGAGGTCTCTTCGGCCCTGCAGAGACTCGAGCACAACCCCCAGCTTTCCCTCGCAACCCGAAGGGAAGATTGGGCTTCCCAGGGCCAACCCAAGGGGAAGGCTGAGATCCCCGTCGTAACTCGAGAATCCCGCCGCAACTCGAGAAAAACCACGTGGTTCCCACCTCTTGGCAAGAGGAGGCCCTTGCCCGCCACGGCGTCTCAAGGGAAGTCCCCTGTTCCGCCCTGAAGGGCGAAACGGTCCCTGACATCCTTCCTGCGACCCCCAAAAGTCCCCCGACACGCCGGGTTCCCTCGAGGGGAACACCGAGGTTCCCGGCACCGCTTCCTCTGAGCCCCTTCTCCCCTCCTGATCGCGACAGGAGAGGCGATTCCCCTGCGTGGTCTGGAAGGGGTTGCCGGCCTTCCAGGCGCACCTCAGGATGAGGCCGGTCTTCACGAGGAAATTCGAGACGATCCACGTGGGTGGGGCCACATGCCGACGCCCCCGGTTCCGCCGTCCGCCCTTGAGAAGGACCCGAGGCCCGGACGCCTCTTCGAAGGCAACCCTGTGGGGGAAAGCACAACACGAAGGGGCACTGCCACCCCCGTGCATCGTCCGCAAAGTCCCGCGGGTTCCACACACAGCTCGACGAGGGGCCTGAGACCCCCTGAGCAACTCGAGAGGCCAGCGGGGTTCCCTTCCTCAGACAAGACGAGGCCTGACTCTCCTGTCCCAACTCTGCAGGGACCCTGCGGTCGGAGTCCGAAACGGAGAGGAAGCCTGAGGTTCCTGCCTCCCCTCGAGGTGAGGCCCTCTTCCGTTGCGCCAGACCCAGCGGAGTCCCGAGGGGCCCCGCCACCTCCACAGGATCCCTCGCCTCTCAGAGGCACCCTGGGAAGTTCCCTAAGGTCCCCGGCAGAAGGCGAGGGACACGAGGGTTTCCCGCCGCCCCCCGAGAAAGACCTCGAGAGTCCTTCTTCAACGCGTCTCGAGGCCCTAGTCCCCTCCCGTAACTCGAGAGCCAGGACGCGCTCCCCCTCGCCACGCGCATGGAGACCTGACTTCCCTGGCGCCGCACGAGAGGCTCCCTGAGATCCTCGTCGTGCCTCGGGAGAAAACCCCCACGGGCGCCGCAGCTCGAGGAAACCCCTGAGACGCCCCCGTCCTCGCGAGCTGAGGGCCTTCTTTTCCTGCATGGCCTGGAGAGCAATCCCGGGTCCTCTCTCCAAACGGAAGAGGAGGCTGGACTCCCTTGAGGCCGCTCAGGGGGCTCCAAGAGACCCGCGTCGCGACTCGAGAGGAGAGCGGAGTCCTTGGCTTCCCCTCGAGACGAGGCCTGACTCCCCGGGGGAGCCTGGAATGCAACCCCGAGATCCCTGCCTTCCCTGGAGAGGAAGAGTAGGTCCCGGACACACGCCTAGGTGAGGTCTCTTCGGCCCTGCAGTGACTCGAGCGCAACCCCCAGCTTTCCCTCACAACCCGAGGGGAAGATTGGGCCTCCCAGGGCCAACCCAAGGGGAAGGCTGAGATCCCCGTCGTAACTCGAGAATCCCGCCGCAACTCGAGAAAAACCACGTGGTTCCCACCTCTTGGCAAGACGAGGCCCTTGCCCGCCACGGCGTCTCAAGGGAAGTCCCCTGTTCCGCCCTGAAGGGCGAAACGGTCCCTGACAGCCTTCCTGCGACCCCCAAAAGTCCCCCGACACGCCGGGTTCCCTCGAGGGGAACACCGAGGGTCCCGGCACCGCTTCCTCTGAGCCCCTTCTCCCCTCCTGATCGCGACAGGAGAGGCGATTCCCCTGCGTGGTCTGGAAGGTGTTCCCGGCCTTCCCGGCGCACCTCAGGATGAGGCCGGTCTCACGAGGAAATTCGAGACGAGCCACGTGGGTGGGGCCACATGCCGAACGCCCCCGATTCCCCGGTCCGCCCTTGAGAAGGACCCGAGGCCCGGACCCCTCTTCGAAGGCATCCCTGGGGGGGAAGGCACAACACGAAGGGGCACTGCCACCCCCGTGCATTGTCCGCAAAGACCCGCGGGTTCCACACACAGCTTGACAAGGGGCCTGAGATCCCCTGAGCCACTCGAGAGGCCAGCGGGGTTCCCTTCCTCAGACAAGACGAGGCCTGACTTTCCTGTCCCAACTCTGCAGGGACCCTGCGGTCGGAGTCCGAAACGGAGAGGAAGCCTGAGGTTCCTGCCTCCCCTCGAGGTGAGGCCCTCTTCCGTTGCGCCAGACCCAGCGGAGTCCCGAGGGGCCCCGCCACCTCCACAGGATCCCTCGCCTCTCAGAGGCACCCTGGCAAGTTCCCTAAGGTCCCCGGCAGAAGGCGAGGGACACGAGGGTTTCCCGCCGCCCCCCGAGAAAGACCTCGAGAGTCCTTCTTCAACGCGTCTCGAGGCCCTAGTCCCCTCCCGTGACTCGAGAGCCAGGACGCGCTCCCCCTCGCCAT
The DNA here is from genome assembly GCF_029407905.1 of Bubalus kerabau. NCBI lineage: Eukaryota > Metazoa > Chordata > Mammalia > Artiodactyla > Bovidae > Bubalus > Bubalus kerabau. Next base: position 314,631 of record NW_026577890.1, on the reverse strand, counting down.
GCGCATGGAGACCTGACTTCCCTGGCGCCGCACGAGAGGCTCCCTGAGATCCTCGTCGTGCCTCGGGAGAAAACCCCCACGGGCGCCGCAGCTCGAGGAAACCCCTGAGACGCCCCCGTCCTCGCGAGCTGAGGGCCTTCTTTTCCTGCATGGCCTGGAGAGCAATCCCGGGTCCTCTCTCCAAACGAAGAGGAGGCTGGACTCCCTTGAGGCCGCTCAGGGGGCTCCAAGAGACCCGCGTCGCGACTCGAGAGGAGAGCGGAGTCCTTGGCTTCCCCTCGAGACGAGGCCTGACTCCCCGGGGGAGCCTGGAATGCAACCCCGAGATCCCTGCCTTCCCTCGAGAGGAATATTAGGGCCCGGACACACGCCTAGGTGAGGTCTCTTCGGCCCTGCAGTGACTCGAGCGCAACCCCCAGCTTTCCCTCGCAACCCGAGGGGAAGTTTGGGCTTCCCAGGGCCAACCCAAGGGGAAGGCTGAGATCCCCGTCGTAACTCGAGAATCCCGCCGCAACTCGAGAAAACCCACGTGGATCCCACCTCTTGGCAAGATGAGGCCCTTGCCCGCCACGGCGTCTCAAGGGAAGTCCCCTGTTCCGCCCTGAAGGGCGAAACGGTCCCTGACAGCCTTCCTGCGACCCCCAAAAGTCCCCCGACACGCCGGGTTCCCTCGAGGGGAACACCGAGGGTCCCGGCACCGCTTCCTCTGAGCCCCTTCTCCCCTCCTGATCGCGACAGGAGAGGCGATTCCCCTGCGTGGTCTGGAAGGGGTTCCCGGCCTTCCCGGCGCACCTCAGGATGAGGCCGGTCTCACGAGGAAATTCGAGACGAGCCACGTGGGTGGGGCCACATGCCGAACGCCCCCGATTCCCCGGTCCGCCCTTGAGAAGGCCCCGAGGCCCGGACCCCTCTTCGAAGGCAACCCTGGGGGGGAAGGCACAACACGAAGGGGCACTGCCACCCCCGTGCATCGTCCGCAAAGACCCGCGGGTTCCACACACAGCTCGACGAGGGGCCTGAGACCCCCTGAGCAACTCGAGAGGCCAGCGGGGTTCCCTTCCTCAGACAAGACGAGGCCTGACTCTCCTGTCCCAACTCTGCAGGGACCCTGCGGTCGGAGTCCGAAACGGAGAGGAAGCCTGAGGTTCCTGCCTCCCCTCGAGGTGAGGCCCTCTTCCGTTGCGCCAGACCCAGCGGAGTCCCGAGGGGCCCCGCCACCTCCACAGGATCCCTCGCCTCTCAGAGGCACCCTGGGAAGTTCCCTAAGGTCCCCGGCAGAAGGCGAGGGACACGAGGGTTTCCCGCCGCCCCCCGACAAAGACCTCGAGAGTCCTTCTTCAACGCGTCTCGAGGCCCTAGTCCCCTCCCGTGACTCGAGAGCCAGGACGCGCTCCCCCTCGCCACGCGCATGGAGACCTGACTTCCCTGGCGCCGCACGAGAGGCTCCCTGAGATCCTCGTCGTGCCTCGGGAGAAAACCCCCACGGGCGCCGCAGCTCGAGGAAACCCCTGAGACGCCCCCGTCCTCGCGAGCTGAGGGCCTTCTTTTCCTGCATGGCCTGGAGAGCAATCCCGGGTCCTCTCTCCAAACGGAAGAGGAGGCTGGACTCCCTTGAGGCCGCTCAGGGGGCTCCAAGAGACCCGCGTCGCGACTCGAGAGGAGAGCGGAGTCCTTGGCTTCCCCTCGAGACGAGGCCTGACTCCCCGGGGGAGCCTGGAATGCAACCCCGAGATCCCTGCCTTCCCTGGAGAGGAAGAGTAGGTCCCGGACACACGCCTTGGTGAGGTCTCTTCGGCCCTGCAGTGACTTGAGCGCAACCCCCAGCTTTTCCTCACAACCCGAGGGGAAGATTGGGCTTCCCAGGGCCAACCAAAGGGGAAGGCTGAGATCCCCGTCGTAACTCGAGAATCCCGCCGCAACTCGAGAAAAACCACGTGGTTCCCACCTCTTGGCAAGACGAGGGCCTTGCCCGCCACGGCGTCTCAAGGGAAGTCCCCTGTTCCGCCCTGAAGGGCGAAACGGTCCCTGACAGCCTTCCTGCGACCCCCAAAAGTCCCCCGACACACCGGGTTCCCTCGAGGGGAACACCGAGGGTCCCGGCACCGCTTTCTCTGAGCCCCTTCTCCCCTCCTGATCGCGACAGGAGAGGCGATTCCCCTGCGTGGTCTGGAAGGGGTTCCCGGCCTTCCCGGCGCACCTCAGGATGAGGCCGGTCTCACGAGGAAATTCGAGACAAGCCACGTGGGTGGGGCCACATGCCGAACGCCCCCGATTCCCCGATCCGCCCTTGAGAACGACCCGAGGCCCGGACCCCTCTTCGAAGGCAACCCTGGGGGGGAAGGCACAACACGAAGGGGCACTGCCACCCCCGTGCATCGTCCGCAAAGACCCGCGGGTTCCACACACAGCTCGACGAGGGGCCTGAGATCCCCTGAGCAACTCGAGAGGCCAGCGGGGTTCCCTTCCTCAGACAAGACGAGGCCTGACTCTCCTGTCCCAACTCTGCAGGGACCCTGCGGTCGGAGTCCGAAACGGAGAGGAAGCCTGAGGTTCCTGCCTCCCCTCGAGGTGAGGCCCTCTTCCGTTGCGCCAGACCCAGCGGAGTCCCGAGGGGCCCCGCCACCTCCACAGGATCCCTCGCCTCTCAGAGGCACCCTGGCAAGTTCCCTAAGGTCCCCGGCAGAAGGCGAGGGACACGAGGGTTTCCCGCCGCCCCCCGAGAAAGACCTCGAGAGTCCTTCTTCAACGCGTCTCGAGGCCCTAGTCCCCTCCCGTGACTCGAGAGCCAGGACGCGCTCCCCCTCGCCACGCGCATGGAGACCTGACTTCCCTGGCGCCGCACGAGAGGCTCCCTGAGATCCTCGTCGTGCCTCGGGAGAAAACCCCCACGGGCGCCGCAGCTCGAGGAAACCCCTGAGACGCCCCCGTCCTCGCGAGCTGAGGGCCTTCTTTTCCTGCATGGCCTGGAGAGCAATCCCGGGTCCTCTCTCCAAACGGAAGAGGAGGCTGGACTCCCTTGAGGCCGCTCAGGGGGCTCCAAGAGACCCGCGTCGCGACTCGAGAGGAGAGCGGAGTCCTTGGCTTCCCCTCGAGACGAGGCCTGACTCCCCGGGGGAGCCTGGAATGCAACCCCGAGATCCCTGCCTTCCCTGGAGAGGAAGAGTAGGTCCCGGACACACGCCTAGGTGAGGTCTCTTCGGCCCTGCAGTGACTCGAGCGCAACCCGCAGCTTTCCCTCGCAACCCGAGGGGAAGATTGGGCTTCCCAGGGCCAACCCAAGGGGAAGGCTGAGTCCCCGTCGTAACTCGAGAATCCCGCCGCAACTCGAGAAAAACCACGTGGTTCCCACCTCTTGGCAAGATGAGGCCCTTGCCCGCCACGGCGTCTCAAGGGAAGTCCCCTGTTCCGCCCTGAAGGGCGAAACGGTCCCTGACAGCCTTCCTGCGACCCCCAAAAGTCCCCCGACACGCCGGGTTCCCTCGAGGGGAACACCGAGGGTCCCGGCACCGCTTCCTCTGAGCCCCTTCTCCCCTCCTGATCGCGACAGGAGAGGCGATTCCCCTGCGTGGTCTGGAAGGGGTTCCCGGCCTTCCCGGCGCACCTCAGGATGAGGCCGGTCTCACGAGGAAATTCGAGACGAGCCACGTGGGTGGGGCCACATGCCGAACGCCCCCGATTCCCCGGTCCGCCCTTGAGAAGGACCCGAGGCCCGGACCCCTCTTCGAAGGCAACCCTGGGGGGGAAGGCACAACACGAAGGGGCACTGCCACCCCCGTGCATCGTCCGCAAAGACCCGCGGGTTCCACACACAGCTCGACGAGGGGCCTGAGACCCCCTGAGCAACTCGAGAGGCCAGCGGGGTTCCCTTCCTCAGACAAGACGAGGCCTGACTCTCCTGTCCCAACTCTGCAGGGACCCTGCGGTCGGAGTCCGAAACGGAGAGGAAGCCTGAGGTTCCTGCCTCCCCTCGAGGTGAGGCCCTCTTCCGTTGCGCCAGACCCAGCGGAGTCCCGAGGGGCCCCGCCACCTCCACAGGATCCCTCGCCCCTCAGAGGCACCCTGGGAAGTTCCCTAAGGTCCCCGGGAGAAGGCGAGGGACACGAGGGTTTCCCGCCGCCCCCCGAGAAAGACCTCGAGAGTCCTTCTTCAACGCGTCTCGAGGCCCTAGTCCCCTCCCGTGCCTCGAGAGCCAGGACGCGCTCCCCCTCGCCACGCGCATGGAGACCTGACTTCCCTGGCGCCGCACGAGAGGCTCCCTGAGATCCTCGTCGTGCCTCGGGAGAAAACCCCCACGGGCGCCGCAGCTTGAGGAAACACCTGAGACGCCCCCGTCCTCGCGAGCTGAGGGCCTTCTTTTCCTGCATGGCCTGGAGAGCAATCCCGGGTCCTCTCTCCAAACGGAAGAGGAGGCTGGACTCCCTTGAGGCCGCTCAGGGGGCTCCAAGAGACCCGTGTCGCGACTCGAGAGGAGAGCGGAGTCCTTGGCTTCCCCTCGAGACGAGGCCTGACTCCCCGGGGGAGCCTGGAATGCAACCCCGAGATCCCTGCCTTCCCTGGAGAGGAATATTAGGTCCCGGACACACGCCTAGGTGAGGTCTCTTCGGCCCTGCAGTGACTCGAGCGCAACCCCCAGCTTTCCCTCGCAACCCGAGGGGAAGATTGGGCTTCCCAGGGCCAACCCAAGGGGAAGGCTGAGATCCCCGTCGTAACTCGAGAATCCCGCCGCAACTCGAGAAAAACCACGTGGTTCCCACCTCTTGGCAAGACGAGGCCCTTGCCCGCCACGACGTCTCAAGGGAAGTCCCCTGTTCCGCCCTGAAGGGAGAAACGTTCCCTGACAGCCTTCCTGCGACCCCCAAAAGTCCCCCGACACGCCGGGTTCCCTCGAGGGGAAAACCCAGGGTCCCGGCACCACTTCCTCTGAGCCCCTTCTCCCCTCCTGATCGCGACAGGAGAGGCGATTCCCCTGCGTGGTCTGGAAGGGGTTCCCGGCCTTCCCGGCGCACCTCAGGATGAGGCCGGTCTCACGAGGAAATTCGAGACGAGCCACGTGGGTGGGGCCACATGCCGAACGCCCCCGATTCCCCGGTCCTCCCTTGAGAAGGACCCGAGGCCCGGACCCCTCTTCGAAGGCAACCCTGTGGGGGAAGGCACAACACGAAGGGGCACTGCCACCCCCGTGCATCGTCCGCAAAGACCCGCGGGTTCCACACACAGCTCGACGAGGGGCCTGAGACCCCCTGAGCACCTCGAGAGGCCAGCGGGGTTCCCTTCCTCAGACAAGACGAGGCCTGACTTTCCTGTCCCAACTCTGCAGGGACCCTGCGGTCGGAGTCCGAAACGGAGAGGAAGCCTGAGGTTCCTGCCTCCCCTCGAGGTGAGGCCCTCTTCCGTTGCGCCAGACCCAGCGGAGTCCCGAGGGGCCCCGCCACCTCCACAGGATCCCTCGCCTCTCAGAGGCACCCTGGCAAGTTCCCTAAGGTCCCCGGCAGAAGGCGAGGGACACGAGGGTTTCCCGCCGCCCCCCGAGAAAGACCTCGAGAGTCCTTCTTCAACGCGTCTCGAGGCCCTAGTCCCCTCCCGTGACTCGAGAGCCAGGACGCGCTCCCCCTCGCCACGCGCATGGAGACCTGACTTCCCTGGCGCCGCACGAGAGGCTCCCTGAGATCCTCGTCGTGCCTCGGGAGAAAACCCCCACGGGCGCCGCAGCTCGAGGAAACCCCTGAGACGCCCCCGTCCTCGCGAGCTGAGGGCCTTCTTTTCCTGCATGGCCTGGAGAGCAATCCCGGGTCCTCTCTCCAAACGGAAGAGGAGGCTGGACTCCCTTGAGGCCGCTCAGGGGGCTCCAAGAGACCCGCGTCGAGACTCGAGAGGAGAGCGGAGTCCTTGGCTTCCCCTCGAGACGAGGCCTGACTCCCCGGGGAACCTGGAATGCAACCCCGAGATCCCTGCCTTCCCTGGAGAGGAAGAGTAGGTCCCGGACACACGCCTTGGTGAGGTCTCTTCGGCCCTGCAGTGACTCGAGCGCAACCCGCAGCTTTCCCTCGCAACCCGAGGGGAAGATTGGGCTTCCCAGGGCCAACCCAAGGGGAAGGCTGAGTCCCCGTCGTAACTCGAGAATCCCGCCGCAACTCGAGAAAAACCACGTGGTTCCCACCTCTTGGCAAGATGAGGCCCTTGCCCGCCACGGCGTCTCAAGGGAAGTCCCCTGTTCCACCCTGAAGGGCGAAACGGTCCCTGACAGCCTTCCTGCGACCCCCAAAAGTCCCCCGACACGCCGGGTTCCCTCGAGGGGAACACCGAGGGTCCCGGCACCGCTTCCTCTGAGCCCCTTCTCCCCTCCTGATCGCGATAGGAGAGGCGATTCCCCTGCGTGGTCTGGAAGGGGTTCCCGGCCTTCCCGGCGCACCTCAGGATGAGGCCGGTCTCACGAGGAAATTCGAGACGAGCCACGTGGGTGGGGCCACATGCCGAACGCCCCCGATTCCCCGGTCCGCCCTTGAGAAGGACCCGAGGCCCGGACCCCTCTTCGAAGGCAACCCTGGGGGGGAAGGCACAAGACGAAGGGGCACTGCCACCCCCGTGCATCGTCCGCAAAGACCCGCGGGTTCCACACACAGCTCGACGAGGGGCCTGAGACCCCCTGAGCAACTCGAGAGGCCAGCGGGGTTCCCTTCCTCAGACAAGACGAGGCCTGACTCTCCTGTCCCAACTCTGCAGGGACCCTGCGGTCGGAGTCCGAAACGGAGAGGAAGCCTGAGGTTCCTGCCTCCCCTCGAGGTGAGGCCCTCTTCCGTTGCGCCAGACCCAGCGAAGTTCCGAGGGGCCCCGCCACCTCCACAGGATCCCTCGCCTCTCAGAGGCACCCTGGGAAGTTCCCTAAGGTCCCCGGCAGAAGGCGAGGGACACGAGGGTTTCCCGCCGCCCCCCGAGGAAGACCTCGAGAGTCCTTCTTCAACGCGTCTCGAGGCCCTAGTCCCCTCCCGTGACTCGAGAGCCAGGACGCGCTCCCCCTCGCCACGCGCATGGAGACCTGACTTCCCTGGCGCCGCACGAGAGGCTCCCTGAGATCCTCGTCGTGCGTCGGGAGAAAACCCCCACGGGCGCCGCAGCTCGAGGAAACCCCTGAGACGCCCCCGTCCTCGCGAGCTGAGGGCCTTCTTTTCCTGCATGGCCTGGAGAGCAATCCCGGGTCCTCTCTCCAAACGGAAGAGGAGGCTGGACTCCCTTGAGGCCGCTCAGGGGGCTCCAAGAGACCCGCGTCGCGACTCGAGAGGAGAGCGCAGTCCTTGGCTTCCCCTCGAGACGAGGCCTGACTCCCCGAGGGAGCCTGGAATGCAACCCCGAGATCCCTGCCTTCCCTGGAGAGGAATATTAGGTCCCGGACACACGCCTAGGTGAGGTCTCTTCGGCCCTGCAGAGACTCGAGCGCAACCCCCAGCTTTCCCTCGCAACCCGAGGGGAAGATTGGGCTTCCCAGGGCCAACCCAAGGGGAAGGCTGAGATCCCCGTCGTAACTCGAGAATCCTGCCGCAACTCGAGAAAAACCACGTGGTTCCAACCTCTTGGCAAGATGAGGCCCTTGCCCGCCACGGCGTCTCAAGGGAAGTCCCCTGTTCCGCCCTGAAGGGCGAAACGGTCCCTGACAGCCTTCCTGCGACCCCCAAATGTCCCCCGACACGCCGGGTTCCCTCGAGGGGAACACCGAGGGTCCCGGCACCGCTTCTTCTGAGCCCCTTCTCCCCTCCTGATCGCGACAGGAGAGGCGATTCCCCTGCGTGGTCTGGAAGGGGTTCCCGGCCTTCCCGGCGCACCTCAGGATGAGGCCGGTCTCACGAGGAAATTCGAGACGAGCCACGTGGGTGGGGCCACATGCCAAATGCCCCCGATTCCCCGGTCCGCCCTTGAGAAGGACCCGAGGCCCGGACACCTCTTCGAAGGCAATCCTGGGGGGGAAGGCACAAGACGAAGGGGCACTGCCACCCCCGTGCATCGTCCGCAAAGACCCGCGGGTTCCACACACAGCTCGACGAGGGGCCTGAGACCCCCTGAGCAACTCGAGAGGCCAGCGGGGTTCCCTTCCTCAGACAAGACGAGGCCTGACTCTCCTGTCCCAACTCTGCAGGGACCCTGCGGTCGGAGTCCGAAACGGAGAGGAAGCCTGAGGTTCCTGCCTCCCCTCGAGGTGAGGCCCTCTTCCGTTGCGCCAGACCCAGCGGAGTCCCGAGGGGCCCCGCCACCTCCACAGGATCCCTCGCCTCTCAGAGGCACCCTGGGAAGTTCCCTAAGGTCCCCGGCAGAAGGCGAGGGACACGAGGGTTTCCCGCCGCCCCCCGAGAAAGACCTCGAGAGTCCTTCTTCAACGCGTCTCGAGGCCCTAGTCCCCTCCCGTGACTCGAGAGCCAGGACGCGCTCCCCCTCGCCACGCGCATGGAGACCTGACTTCCCTGGCGCCGCACGAGAGGCTCCCTGAGATCCTCGTCGTGCCTCGGGAGAAAACCCCCACGGGCGCCGCAGCTCGAGGAAACCCCTGAGACGCCCGCGTCCTCGCGAGCTGAGGGCCTTCTTTTCCTGCATGGCCTGGAGAGCAATCCCGGGTCCTCTCTCCAAACGGAAGAGGAGGCTGGACTCCCTTGATGCCGCTCAGGGGGCTCCAAGAGACCCACGTCGCGACTCGAGAGGAGAGCGGAGTCCTTGGCTTCCCCTCGAGACGAGGCCTGACTCCCCGGGGGAGCCTGGAATGCAACCCCGAGATCCCTGCCTTCCCTGGAGAGGAAGAGTAGGTCCCGGACACACGCCTAGTTGAGGTCTCTTCGGCCCTGCAGTGACTCGAGCGCAACCCCCAGCTTTCCCTCACAACCCGAGGGGAAGATTGGGCTTCCCAGGGCCAACCCAAGGGGAAGGCTGAGATCCCCGTCGTAACTCGAGAATCCCGCCGCAACTCGAGAAAAACCACGTGGTTCCCACCTCTTGGCAAGACGAGGCCCTTGCCCGCCACGGCGTCTCAAGGGAAGTCCCCTGTTCCGCCCTGAAGGGCGAAACGGTCTCTGACAGCCTTCCTGCGACCCCCAAAAGTCCCCCGACACGCCGGGTTCCCTCGAGGGGAACACCGAGGGTCCCGGCACCGCTTCCTCTGAGCCCCTTCTCCCCTCCTGATCGCGACAGGAGAGGCGATTCCCCTGCGTGGTCTGGAAGGGGTTCCCGGCCTTCCCGGCGCACCTCAGGATGAGGCCGGTCTCACGAGGAAATTCGAGACGAGCCACGTGGGTGGGGCCACATGCCGAACGCCCCCGATTCCCCGGTCCGCCCTTGAGAAGGACCCGAGGCCCGGACCCTTCTTCGAAGGCAACCCTGGGGGGGAAGGCACAAGACGAAGGGGCACTGCCACCCCCGTGCATCGTCCGCAAAGACCCGCGGGTTCCACACACAGCTCGACGAGGGGCCTGAGACCCCCTGAGCAACTCGAGAGGCCAGCGGGGTTCCCTTCCTCAGACAAGACGAGGCCTGACTCTCCTGTCCCAACTCTGCAGGGACCCTGCGGTCGGAGTCCGAAACGGAGAGGAAGCCTGAGGTTCCTGCCTCCCCTCGAGGTGAGGCCCTCTTCCGTTGCGCCAGACCCAGCGAAGTCCCGAGGGGCCCCGCCACCTCCACAGGATCCCTCGCCTCTCAGAGGCACCCTGGGAAGTTCCCTAAGGTCCCCGGCAGAAGGCGAGGGACACGAGGGTTTCCCGCCGCCCCCCGAGGAAGACCTCGAGAGGCCTTCTTCAAAGCGTCTCGCGGCCCTAGTCCCCTCCCGTGACTCGAGAGCCAGGACGCGCTCCCCCTCGCCACGCGCATGGAGACCTCTCTTCCCTGGCGCCGCACGAGAGGCTCCCTGAGATCCTCGTCGTGCGTCGGGAGAAAACCCCCACGGGCGCCGCAGCTCGAGGAAACCCCGGAGACGCCCCCGTCCTCGCGAGCTGAGGGCCTTCTTTTCCTGCATGGCCTGGAGAGCAATCCCGGGTCCTCTCTCCAAACGGAAGAGGAGGCTGGACTCCCTTGAGGCCACTCAGGGGGCTCCAAGAGACCCGCGTCGCGACTCGAGAGGAGAGCGCAGTCCTTGGCTTCCCCACGAGACGAGGCCTGACTCCCCGGGGGAGCCTGGAATGCAACCCCGACATCCCTGCCTTCCCTGGAGAGGAATATTAGGTCCTGGACTCACGCCTAGGTGAGGTCTCTTCGGCCCTGCAGTGACTCGAGCGCAAACCCCAGCTTTCCCTCGCAACCCGAGGGTAAGATTGGGCTTCCAAGGGCCAACCCAAGGGGAAGGCTGAGATCCCCGTCGTAACTCGAGAATCCCGCCGCAACTCGAGAAAAACCACGTGGTTCCCACCTCTTGGCAAGATGAGGCCCTTGCCCGCCACGGCGTCTCAAGGGAAGTCCCCTGTTCCGCCCTGAAGGGCGAAACGGTCCCTGACAGCCTTCCTGCGACCCCCAAAAGTCCCCCGACACGCCGGGTTCCCTCGAGGGTAACACCGAGGGTCCCGGCACCGCTTCCTCTGAGCCCCTTCTCCCCTCCTGATCGCGACAGGAGAGGCGATTCCCCTGCGTGGTCTGGAAGGGGTTCCCGGCCTTCCCGGCGCAACTCAGGATGAGGCCGGTCTCATGAGGAAATTCGAGACGAGCCACGTGGGTGGGGCCACATGCCAAACGGCCCCGATTCCCCGGTCCGCCCTTGAGAAGGACCGAGGCCCGGACCCCTCTTCGAAGGCAACCCTGGGGGGGAAGGCACAACACGAAGGGGCACTGCCACCCCCGTGCATCGTCCACAAAGACCCGCGGGTTCCACACACAGCTCGACGAGGGGCCTGAGACCCCCTGAGCAGCTCGAGAGGCCAGCGGGGTTCCCTTCCTCAGACAAGACGAGGCCTGACTCTCCTGTGCCAACTCTGCAGGGACCCTGCGGTCGGAGTCCGAAACGGAGAGGAAGCCTGAGGTTCCTGCCTCCCCTCGAGGTGAGGCCCTCTTCCGTTGCGCCAGACCCAGCGGAGTCCCGAGGGGCCCCGCCACCTCCACAGGATCCCTCGCCTCTCAGAGGCACCCTGGGAAGTTCCCTAAGGTCCCCGGCAGAAGGCGAGGGACACGAGGGTTTCCCGCCGCCCCCCGAGAAAGACCTCGAGAGTCCTTCTTCAACGCGTCTCGAGGCCCTAGTCCCCTCCCGTGACTCGAGAGCCAGGACGCGCTCCCCCTCGCCACGCGCATGGAGACCTCTCTTCCCTGGCGCCGCACGAGAGGCTCCCTGAGATCCTCGTCGTGCCTCGGGAGAAAACCCCCACGGGCGCCGCAGCTCGAGGAAACCCCTGAGACGCCCCCGTCCTCGCGAGCTGAGGGCCTTCTTTTCCTGCATGGCCTGGAGAGCAATCCCTGGTCCTCTCTCCAAACGGAAGAGGAGGCTGGACTCCCTTGAGGCCGCTCAGGGGGCTCCAAGAGACCCGCGTCGCGACTCGAGAGGAGAGCGCAGTCCTTGGCTTCCCCTCGAGACGAGGCCTGACTCCCCGGGGGAGCCTGGAATGCAACCCCGAGATCCCTGCCTTCCCTGGAGAGGAATATTAGGTCCCGGACACACGCCTAGGTGAGGTCTCTTCGGCCCTGCAGTGACTCGAGCGCAACCCCCAGCTTTCCCTCGCAACCCGAGGGGAAGATTGGGCTTCCAAGGGCCAACCCAAGGGGAAGGCTGAAATCCCCGTCGTAACTCGAGAATCCCGCCGCAACTCGAGAAAAACCACGTGGTTCCCACCTCTTGGCAAGATGAGGGCCTTGCCCGCCACGGCGTCTCAAGGAAAGTCCCCTGTTCCGCCCTGAAGGGCGAAACGGTCCCTGACAGCCTTCCTGCGACCCCCAAAAGTCCCCCGACACGCCGGGTTCCCTCGAGGGGAACACCGAGGGTCCTGGCACCGCTTCCTCTGAGCCCCTTCTCCCCTCCTGATCGCGACAGGAGAGGCGATTCCCCTGCGTGGTCTGGAAGGGGTTCCCGGCCTTCCCGGCGCACCTCAGGATGAGGCCGGTCTCACGAGGAAATTCGAGACGAGCCACGTGGGTGGGGCCACATGCCGAACGCCCCCGATTCCCCGGTCCGCCCTTGAGAAGGACCCGAGGCCCGGACCCCTCTTCGAAGGCAACCCTGTGGGGGAAGGCACAACACGAAGGGGCACTGCCATCCCCGTGCATCGTCCGCAAAGACCCGCGGGTTCCACACACAGCTCGACGAGGGGCCTGAGACCCCCTGAGCACCTCGAGAGGCCAGCGGGGTTCCCTTCCTCAGACAAGACGAGGCCTGACTCTCCTGTCCCAACTCTGCAGGGACCCTGCGGTCGGAGTCCGAAACGGAGAGGAAGCCTGAGGTTCCTGCCTCCCCTCGAGGTGAGGCCCTCTTCCGTTGCGCCAGACCCAGCGGAGTCCCGAGGGGCCCCGCCACCTCCACAGGATCCCTCGCCTCTCAGAGGCACCCTGGCAAGTTCCCTAAGGTCCCCGGCAGAAGGCGAGGGACACGAGGGTTTCCCGCCGCCCCTCGAGAAAGACCTCGAGAGTCCTTCTTCAACGCGTCTCGAGGCCCTAGTCCCCTCCCGTGACTCGAGAGCCAGGACGCGCTCCCCCTCGCCACGCGCATGGAGACCTGACTTCCCTGGCGCCGCACGAGAGGCTCCCTGAGATCCTCGTCGTGCCTCGGGAGAAAACCCCCACGGGCGCCGCAGCTCGAGGAAACCCCTGAGACGCCCCCGTCCTCGCGAGCTGAGGGCCTTCTTTTCCTGCATGGCCTGGAGAGCAATCCCGGGTCCTCTCTCCAAACGGAAGAGGAGGCTGGACTCCCTTGAGGCCGCTCAGGGGGCTCCAAGAGACCCGCGTCGCGACTCTAGAGGAGAGCGGAGTCCATGGCTTCCCCTCGAGACGAGGCCTGACTCCCCGGGGGAGCCTGGAATGCAACCCCGAGATCCCTGCCTTCCCTGGAGAGAAATAGTAGGTCCCGGACACACGCCTAGGTGAGGTCTCTTCGGCCCTGCAGTGACTCGAGCGCAACCCCCAGCTTTCCCTCGCAACCCGAGGGGAAGATTGGGCTTCCCAGGGCCAACCCAAGGGGAAGGCTGAGATCCCCGTCGTAACTCGAGAATCCCGCCGCAACTCGAGAAAAACCACGTGGTTCCCACCTCTTGGCAAGACGAGGGCCTTGCCCGCCACGGCACCTCAAGGGAAGTCCCCTGTTCCGCCCTGAAGGGCGAAACGGTCCCTGACAGCCTTCCTGCGACCCCCAAAAGTCCCCCGACACGCCGGGTTCCCTCGAGGGGAACACCGAGGGTCCCGGCACCGCTTCCTCTGAGCCCCTTCTCCCATCCTGATCGCGACAGGAGAGGCGATTCCCCTGCGTGGTCTGGAAGGGGTTCCCGGCCTTCCCGGCGCACCTCAGGATGAGGCCGGTCTCACGAGGAAATTCGAGACGAGCCACGTGGGTGGGGCCACATGCCGAACGCCCCCGATTCCCCGGTCCGCCCTTGAGAAGGACCCGAGGCCCGGACCCCTCTTCGAAGGCAACCCTGGGGGGGAAGGCACAACACGAAGGGGCACTGCCACCCCCGTGCATCGTCCGCAAAGACCCGTGGGTTCCACACACAGCTCGACGAGGGGCCTGAGACCCCCTGAGCAACTCGAGAGGCCAGCGGGGTTCCCTTCCTCAGACAAGACGAGGCCTGACTCTCCTGTCCCAACTCTGCAGGGACCCTGCGGTCGGAGTCCGAAACAGAGAGGAAGCCTGAGGTTCCTGCCTCCCCTCGAGGTGAGGCCCTCTTCCGTTGCGCCAGACCCAGTGGAGTCCCGAGGGGCCCCGCCACCTCCACAGGATCCCTCGCCTCTCAGAGGCACCCTGGCAAGTTCCCTAAGGTCCCCGGCTGAAGTCGAGGGACACGAGGGTTTCCCGCCGCCCCCCGAGAAAGACCTCGAGAGTCCTTCTTCAACGCGTCTCGAGGCCCTAGTCCCCTCCCGTGACTCGAGAGCCAGGACGCGCTCCCCCTCGCCACGTGCATGGAGACTCCCTTCCCTGGCGCCGCACGAGAGGCTCCTTGAGATCCTCGTCGTGCGTCGGGAGAAAACCCCCACGGGCGCCGCAGCTCGAGGAAACCCCTGAGACGCCCCTGTCCTCGCGAGCTGAGGGCCTTCTTTTCCTGCATGGCCTGGAGAGCAATCCCGGGTCCTCTCTCCAAACGGAAGAGGAGGCTGGACTCCCTTGAGGCCGCTCAGGGGGCTCCAAGAGACCCGCGTTGCGACTCGAGAGGAGAGCGCAGTCCTTGGCTTCCCCACGAGACAAGGCCTGACTCCCCGGGGGAGCCTGGAATGCAACCCCGAGATCCCTGCCTTCCCTGGAGAGGAATATTAGGTCCTGGACACACGCCTAGGTGAGGTCTCTTCGGCCCTGCAGTGACTCGAGCGCAACCCCCAGCTTTCCCTCGCAACCCGAGGGGAAGATTGGGCTTCCAAGGGCCAACCCAAGGGGAAGGCTGAGATCCCCGTCGTAACTCGAGAATCCCGCCGCAACTCGAGAAAAACCACGTGGTTCCCACCTCTTGGCAAGATGAGGCCCTTGCCCGCCACGGCGTCTCAAGGGAAGTCCCCTGTTCCGCCCTGAAGGGCGAAACGGTCCCTGACAGCCTTCCTGCGACCCCCAAAAGTCCCCCGACACGCCGGGTTCCCTCGAGGGGAACACCGAGGGTCCCGGCACCGCTTCCTCTGAGCCCCTTCTCCCCTCCTGATCGCGACAGGAGAGGCGATTCCCCTGCGTGGTCTGGAAGGGGTTCCCGGCCTTCCCGGCACACCTCAGGATGAGGCCGGTCTCACGAGGAAATTCGAGACGAGCCACGTGGGTGGGGCCACATGCCGAACGCCCCCGATTCCCCAGTCCGCCCTTGAGAAGGACCCGAGGCCCGGACCCCTCTTCTAAGGCAACCCTGGGGGGGAAGGCACAACACGAAGGGGCACTGCCACCCCCGTGCATCGTCCGAAAAGACCCGCGGGTTCCACACACAGCTCGACGAGGGGCCTGAGACCCCCTGAGCAACTCGAGAGGCCAGCGGGGTTCCCTTCCTCAGACAAGACGAGGCCTGACTCTCCTGTCCCAACTCTGCAGGGACCCTGCGGTCGGAGTCCGAAACGGAGAGGAAGCCTGAGGTTCCTGCCTCCCCTCGAGGTGAGGCCCTCTTCCGTTGCGCCAGACCCAGTGGAGTCCCGAGGGGCCCCGCCACCTCCACAGGATCCCTCGCCTATCAGAGGCACCCTGGCAAGTTCCCTAAGGTCCCCGGCAGAAGGCGAGGGACACGAGGGTTTCCCGCCGCCCCCCGAGAAAGACCTCGAGAGTCCTTCTTCAACGCGTCTCGAGGCCCTAGTCCCCTCCCGTGACTCGAGAGCCAGGACGCGCTCCCCCTCGCCACGCGCATGGAGACCTGACTTCCCTGGCCCCGCACGAGAGGCTCCCTGAGATCCTCGTCGTGCCTCGGGAGAAAACCCCCACGGGCGCCGCAGCTCGAGGAAACCCCTGAGACGCCCCCGTCCTCGCGAGCTGAGGGCCTTCTTTTCCTGCATGGCCTGGAGAGCAATCCCGGGTCCTCTCTCCAAACGGAAGAGGAGGCTGGACTCCCTTGAGGCCGCTCAGGGGGCTCCAAGAGCCCCGCGTCGCGACTCGAGAGGAGAGCGGAGTCCTTGGCTTCCCCTCGAGACGAGGCCTGACTCCCCGGGGGAGCCTGGAATGCAACCCCGAGATCCCTGCCTTCCCTGGAGAGGAATAGTAGGTCCCGGACACACGCCTAGGTGAGGTCTCTTCGGCCCTGCAGTGACTCGAGCACAACCCCCAGCTTTCCCTCGCAACCCGAGGGGAAGATTGGGCTTCCCAGGGCCAACCCAAGGGGAAGGCTGAGATCCCCGTCGTAACTCGAGAATCCCGCCGCAACTCGAGAAAAACCACGTGGTTCCCACCTCTTGGCAAGACGAGGCCCTTGCCCGCCACGGCGTCTCAAGGGAAGTCCCCTGTTCCGCCCTGAAGGGCGAAACGGTCCCTGACAGCCTTCCTGCGACCCCCAAAAGTCCCCCGACACGCCGGGTTCCCTCGAGGGGAACACCGAGGGTCCCGGCACCGCTTCCTCTGAGCCCCTTCTCCCCTCCTGATCGCGACAGGAGAGGCGATTCCCCTGCGTGGTCTGGAAGGGGTTCCCGGCCTTCCCGGCGCACCTCAGGATGAGGCCGGTCTCACGAGGAAATTCGAGACGAGCCACGTGGGTGGGGCCACATGCCGAACGCCCCCGATTCCCCGGTCCGCCCTTGAGAAGGACCCGAGGCCCGGACCCCTCTTCGAAGGCAACCCTGGGGGGGAAGGCACAACACGAAGGGGCACTGCCACCCCCGTGCATCGTCCGCAAAGACCCGCGGGTTCCACACACAGCTCGACGAGGGGCCTGAGACCCCCTGAGCAGCTCGAGAGGCCAGCGGGGTTCCCTTCCTCAGACAAGACGAGGCCTGACTCTCCTCTCCCAACTCTGCAGGGACCCTGCGGTCGGAGTCTGAAACGGAGAGGAAGCCTGAGGTTCCTGCCTCCCCTCGAGGTGAGGCCCTCTTCCGTTGCGCCAGACCCAGCGGAGTCCCGAGGGGCCCCGCCACCTCCACAGGATCCCTCGCCTCTCAGAAGCACCCTGGGAAGTTCCCTAAGGTCCCCGGCAGAAGGCGAGGGACACGAGGGTTTCCCGCCGCCCCCCGAGAAAGACCTCGAGAGTCCTTCTTCAACGCGTCTCGAGGCCCTAGTCCCCTCCCGTGACTCGAGAGCCAGGACGCGCTCCCCCTCGCCACGCGCATGGAGACCTGACTTCCCTGGCGCCGCACGAGAGGCTCCCTGAGATCCTCGTCGTGCCTCGGGAGAAAACCCCCACGGGCGCCGCAGCTCGAGGAAACCCCTGAGACGCCCCCGTCCTCGCGAGCTGAGGGCCTTCTTTTCCTGCATGGCCTGGAGAGCAATCCCGGGTCCTCTCTCCAAACGGAAGAGGAGGCTGGACTCCCTTGAGGCCGCTCAGGGGGCTCCAAGAGACCCGCGTCGCGACTCGAGAGGGAGCGGAGTCCTTGGCTTCCCCTCGAGACGAGGCCTGACTCCCCGGGGGAGCCTGGAATGCAACCCCGAGATCCCTGCCTTCCCTGGAGAGGAATAGTAGGTCCCGGACACACGCCTAGGTGAGGTCTCTTCGGCCCTGCAGTGACTCGAGCGCAACCCCCAGCTTTCCCTCGCAACCCGAGGGGAAGATTGGGCTTCCCAGGGCCAACCCAAGGGGAAGGCTGAGATCCCCGTCGTAACTCGAGAATCCCGCCGCAACTCGAGAAAAACCACGTGGTTCCCACCTCTTGGCAAGACGAGGCCCTTGCCCGCCACGGCGTCTCAAGGGAAGTCCCCTGTTCCGCCCTGAAGGGCGAAACGGTCCCTGACAGCCTTCCTGCGACCCCCAAAAGTCCCCCGACACGCCGGGTTCCCTCGAGGGGAACACCGAGGGTCCCGGCACGGCTTCCTCTGAGCCCCTTTTCCCCTCCTGATCGCGACAGGAGAGGCGATTCCCCTGCGTGGTCTGGAAGGGGTTCCCGGCCTTCCCGGCGCACCTCAGGATGAGGCCAGTCTCACGAGGAAATTCGAGACGAGCCACGTGGGTGGGGCCACATGCCGAACGCCCCCGATTCCCCGGTCCGCCCTTGAGAAGGACCCGAGGCCCGGACCCCTCTTCGAAGGCAACCCTGGGGGGGAAGGCACAACACGAAGGGGCACTGCCACCCCCGTGCATCGTCCGCAAAGACCCGCGGGTTCCACACACAGCTCGACGAGGGGCCTGAGACCCCCTGAGCAACTCAAGAGGCCAGCGGGGTTCCCTTCCTCAGACAAGACGAGGCCTGACTCTCCTGTCCCAACTCTGCAGGGACCCTGCGGTCGGAGTCCGAAACGGAGAGGAAGCCTGAGGTTCCTGCCTCCCCTCGAGGTGAGGCCCTCTTCCGTTGCGCCAGACCCAGCGGAGTCCCGAGGGGCCCCGCCACCTCCACAGGATCCCTCGCCTCTCAGAGGCACCCTGGCAAGTTCCCTAAGGTCCCCGGCAGAAGGCGAGGGACACGAGGGTTTCCCGCCGCCCCCCGAGAAAGACCTCGAGAGTCCTTCTTCAACGCGTCTCGAGGCCCTAGTCCCCTCCCGTGACTCGAGAGCCAGGACGCGCTCCCCCTCGCCACGCGCATGGAGACCTGACTTCCCTGGCGCCGCACGAGAGGCTCCCTGAGATCCTCGTCGTGCCTCGGGAGAAAACCCCCACGGGCGCCGCAGCTCGAGGAAACCCCTGAGACGCCCCCGTCCTCGCGAGCTGAGGGCCTTCTTTTCCTGCATGGCCTGGAGAGCAATCCCGGGTCCTCTCTCCAAACGGAAGAGGAGGCTGGACTCCCTTGAGGCCGCTCAGGGGGCTCCAAGAGACCCGCGTCGCGACTCGAGAGGAGAGCGGAGTCCTTGGCTTCCCCTCGAGACGAGGCCTGACTCCCCGGGGGAGCCTGGAATGCAACCCCGAGATCCCTGCCTTCCCTGGAGAGGAATAGTAGGTCCCGGACACACGCCTAGGTGAGGTCTCTTCGGCCCTGCAGTGACTCGAGCGCAACCCCCAGCTTTCCCTCGCAACCCGAGGGGAAGATTGGGCTTCCCAGGGCCAACCCAAGGGGAAGGCTGAGATCCCCGTCGTAACTCGAGAATCCCGCCGCAACTCGAGAAAAACCACGTGGTTCCCACCTCTTGGCAAGACGAGGCCCTTGCCCGCCACGGCGTCTCAAGGGAAGTCCCCTGTTCCGCCCTGAAGGGCGAAACGGTCCCTGACAGCCTTCCTGCGACCCCCAAAAGTCCCCCGACACGCCGGGTTCCCTCGAGGGGAACACCGAGGTTCCCGGCACCGCTTCCTCTGAGCCCCTTCTCCCCTCCTGATCGCGACAGGAGAGGCGATTCCCCTGCGTGGTCTGGAAGGGGTTCCCGGCCTTCCCGGCGCACCTCAGGATGAGGCCGGTCTCACGAGGAAATTCGAGACGAGCCACGTGGGTGGGGCCACATGCCGAACGCCCCCGATTCCCCAGTCCGCCCTTGAGAAGGACCCGAGGCCCGGACCCCTCTTCTAAGGCAACCCTGGGGGGGAAGGCACAACACGAAGGGGCACTGCCACCCCCGTGCATCGTCCGCAAAGACCCGCGGGTTCCACACACAGCTCGACGAGGGGCCTGAGACCCCCTGAGCAACTCGAGAGGCCAGCGGGGTTCCCTTCCTCAGACAAGACGAGGCCTGACTCTCCTGTCCCAACTCTGCAGGGACCCTGCGGTCGGAGTCCGAAACGGAGAGGAAGCCTGAGGTTCCTGCCTCCCCTCGAGGTGAGGCCCTCTTCCGTTGCGCCAGACCCAGTGGAGTCCCGAGGGGCCCCGCCACCTCCACAGGATCCCTCGCCTATCAGAGGCACCCTGGCAAGTTCCCTAAGGTCCCCGGCAGAAGGCGAGGGACACGAGGGTTTCCCGCCGCCCCCCGAGAAAGACCTCGAGAGTCCTTCTTCAACGCGTCTCGAGGCCCTAGTCCCCTCCCGTGACTCGAGAGCCAGGACGCGCTCCCCCTCGCCACGCGCATGGAGACCTGACTTCCCTGGCCCCGCACGAGAGGCTCCCTGAGATCCTCGTCGTGCCTCGGGAGAAAACCCCCACGGGCGCCGCAGCTCGAGGAAACCCCTGAGACGCCCCCGTCCTCGCGAGCTGAGGGCCTTCTTTTCCTGCATGGCCTGGAGAGCAATCCCGGGTCCTCTCTCCAAACGGAAGAGGAGGCTGGACTCCCTTGAGGCCGCTCAGGGGGCTCCAAGAGCCCCGCGTCGCGACTCGAGAGGAGAGCGGAGTCCTTGGCTTCCCCTCGAGACGAGGCCTGACTCCCCGGGGGAGCCTGGAATGCAACCCCGAGATCCCTGCCTTCCCTGGAGAGGAATAGTAGGTCCCGGACACACGCCTAGGTGAGGTCTCTTCGGCCCTGCAGTGACTCGAGCGCAACCCCCAGCTTTCCCTCGCAACCCGAGGGGAAGATTGGGCTTCCCAGGGCCAACCCAAGGGGAAGGCTGAGATCCCCGTCGTAACTCGAGAATCCCGCCGCAACTCGAGAAAAACCACGTGGTTCCCACCTCTTGGCAAGACGAGGCCCTTGCCCGCCACGGCGTCTCAAGGGAAGTCCCCTGTTCCGCCCTGAAGGGCGAAACGGTCCCTGACAGCCTTCCTGCGACCCCCAAAAGTCCCCCGACACGCCGGGTTCCCTCGAGGGGAACACCGAGGGTCCCGGCACCGCTTCCTCTGAGCCCCTTCTCCCCTCCTGATCGCGACAGGAGAGGCGATTCCCCTGCGTGGTCTGGAAGGGGTTCCCGGCCTTCCCGGCACACCTCAGGATGAGGCCGGTCTCACGAGGAAATTCGAGACGAGCCACGTGGGTGGGGCCACATGCCGAACGCCCCCGATTCCCCGGTCCGCCCTTGAGAAGGACCCGAGGCCCGGACCCCTCTTCGAAGGCAACCCTGGGGGGGAGGGCACAACACGAAGGGGCACTGCCACCCCCGTGCATCGTCCGCAAAGACCCGCGGGTTCCACACACAGCTCGACGAGGGGCCTGAGACCCCCTGAGCAACTCGAGAGGAGAGCGGGGTTCCCTTCCTCAGACAAGACGAGGCCTGACTCTCCTGTCCCAACTCTGCAGGGACCCTGCGGTCGGAGTCCGAAACGGAGAGGAAGCCTGAGGTTCCTGCCTCCCCTCGAGGTGAGGCCCTCTTCCGTTGCGCCAGACCCAGTGGAGTCCCGAGGGGCCCCGCCACCTCCACAGGATCCCTCGCCTCTCAGAGGCACCCTGGGAAGTTCCCTAAGGTCCCCGGCAGAAGGCGAGGGACACGAGGGTTTCCCGCCGCCCCCCGAGAAAGACCTCGAGAGTCCTTCTTCAACGCGTCTCGAGGCCCTAGTCCCCTCCCGTGACTCGAGAGCCAGGACGCGCTACCCCTCGCCACGCGCATGGAGACCTGACTTCCCTGGCGCCGCACGAGAGGCTCCCTGAGATCCTCGTCGTGCCTCGGGAGAAAACCCCCACGGGCGCCGCAGCTCGAGGAAACCCCTGAGACGCCCCCGTCCTCGCGAGCTGAGGGCCTTCTTTTCCTGCATGGCCTGGAGAGCAATCCCGGGTCCTGTCTCCAAACGGAAGAGGAGGCTGGACTCCCTTGAGGCCGCTCAGGGGGCTCCAAGAGACCCGCGTCGCGACTCGAGAGGAGAGCGGAGTCCTTGGCTTCCCCTCGAGACGAGGCCTGACTCCCCGGGGGAGCCTGGAATGCAACCCCGAGATCCCTGCCTTCCCTGGAGAGGAATAGTAGGTCCCGGACACACGCCTAGGTGAGGTCTCTTCGGCCCTGCAGTGACTCGAGCGCAACCCCCAGCTTTCCCTCGCAACCCGAGGGGAAGATTGGGCTTCCCAGGGCCAACCCAAGGGGAAGGCTGAGATCCCCGTCGTAACTCGAGAATCCCGCCGCAACTCGAGAAAAACCACGTGGTTCCCACCTCTTGGCAAGACGAGGCCCTTGCCCGCCACGGCGTCTCAAGGGAAGTCCCCTGTTCCGCCCTGAAGGGCGAAACGGTCCCTGACAGCCTTCCTGCGACCCCCAAAAGTCCCCCGACACGCCGGGTTCCCTCGAGGGGAACACCGAGGGTCCCGGCACCGCTTCCTCTGAGCCCCTTCTCCCCTCCTGATCGCGACAGGAGAGGCGATTCCCCTGCGTGGTCTGGAAGGGGTTCCCGGCCTTCCCGGCGCACCTCAGGATGAGGCCGGTCTCACGAGGAAATTCGAGACGAGCCACGTGGGTGGGGCCACATGCCGAACGCCCCCGATTCCCCGGTCCGCCCTTGAGAAGGACCCGAGGCCCGGACCCCTCTTCGAAGGCAACCCTGGGGGGGAAGGCACAACACGAAGGGGCACTGCCACCCCCGTGCATCGTCCGCAAAGACCCGCGGGTTCCACACACAGCTCGACGAGGGGCCTGAGACCCCCTGAGCAGCTCGAGAGGCCAGCGGGGTTCCCTTCCTCAGACAAGACGAGGCCTGACTCTCCTCTCCCAACTCTGCAGGGACCCTGCGGTCGGAGTCTGAAACGGAGAGGAAGCCTGAGGTTCCTGCCTCCCCTCGAGGTGAGGCCCTCTTCCGTTGCGCCAGACCCAGCGGAGTCCCGAGGGGCCCCGCCACCTCCACAGGATCCCTCGCCTCTCAGAAGCACCCTGGGAAGTTCCCTAAGGTCCCCGGCAGAAGGCGAGGGACACGAGGGTTTCCCGCCGCCCCCCGAGAAAGACCTCGAGAGTCCTTCTTCAACGCGTCTCGAGGCCCTAGTCCCCTCCCGTGACTCGAGAGCCAGGACGCGCTCCCCCTCGCCACGCGCATGGAGACCTGACTTCCCTGGCGCCGCACGAGAGGCTCCCTGAGATCCTCGTCGTGCCTCGGGAGAAAACCCCCACGGGCGCCGCAGCTCGAGGAAACCCCTGAGACGCCCCCGTCCTCGCGAGCTGAGGGCCTTCTTTTCCTGCATGGCCTGGAGAGCAATCCCGGGTCCTCTCTCCAAACGGAAGAGGAGGCTGGACTCCCTTGAGGCCGCTCAGGGGGCTCCAAGAGACCCGCGTCGCGACTCGAGAGGGAGCGGAGTCCTTGGCTTCCCCTCGAGACGAGGCCTGACTCCCCGGGGGAGCCTGGAATGCAACCCCGAGATCCCTGCCTTCCCTGGAGAGGAATAGTAGGTCCCGGACACACGCCTAGGTGAGGTCTCTTCGGCCCTGCAGTGACTCGAGCGCAACCCCCAGCTTTCCCTCGCAACCCGAGGGGAAGATTGGGCTTCCCAGGGCCAACCCAAGGGGAAGGCTGAGATCCCCGTCGTAACTCGAGAATCCCGCCGCAACTCGAGAAAAACCACGTGGTTCCCACCTCTTGGCAAGACGAGGCCCTTGCCCGCCACGGCGTCTCAAGGGAAGTCCCCTGTTCCGCCCTGAAGGGCGAAACGGTCCCTGACAGCCTTCCTGCGACCCCCAAAAGTCCCCCGACACGCCGGGTTCCCTCGAGGGGAACACCGAGGGTCCCGGCACGGCTTCCTCTGAGCCCCTTTTCCCCTCCTGATCGCGACAGGAGAGGCGATTCCCCTGCGTGGTCTGGAAGGGGTTCCCGGCCTTCCCGGCGCACCTCAGGATGAGGCCAGTCTCACGAGGAAATTCGAGACGAGCCACGTGGGTGGGGCCACATGCCGAACGCCCCCGATTCCCCGGTCCGCCCTTGAGAAGGACCCGAGGCCCGGACCCCTCTTCGAAGGCAACCCTGGGGGGGAAGGCACAACACGAAGGGGCACTGCCACCCCCGTGCATCGTCCGCAAAGACCCGCGGGTTCCACACACAGCTCGACGAGGGGCCTGAGACCCCCTGAGCAACTCAAGAGGCCAGCGGGGTTCCCTTCCTCAGACAAGACGAGGCCTGACTCTCCTGTCCCAACTCTGCAGGGACCCTGCGGTCGGAGTCCGAAACGGAGAGGAAGCCTGAGGTTCCTGCCTCCCCTCGAGGTGAGGCCCTCTTCCGTTGCGCCAGACCCAGCGGAGTCCCGAGGGGCCCCGCCACCTCCACAGGATCCCTCGCCTCTCAGAGGCACCCTGGCAAGTTCCCTAAGGTCCCCGGCAGAAGGC
Organism: Bubalus kerabau; assembly: GCF_029407905.1. Lineage (NCBI taxonomy): Eukaryota > Metazoa > Chordata > Mammalia > Artiodactyla > Bovidae > Bubalus > Bubalus kerabau. The sequence continues at coordinate 290,875 of NW_026577890.1, read as the reverse complement.
GAGGGACACGAGGGTTTCCCGCCGCCCCCCGAGAAAGACCTCGAGAGTCCTTCTTCAACGCGTCTCGAGGCCCTAGTCCCCTCCCGTGACTCGAGAGCCAGGACGCGCTCCCCCTCGCCACGCGCATGGAGACCTGACTTCCCTGGCGCCGCACGAGAGGCTCCCTGAGATCCTCGTCGTGCCTCGGGAGAAAACCCCCACGGGCGCCGCAGCTCGAGGAAACCCCTGAGACGCCCCCGTCCTCGCGAGCTGAGGGCCTTCTTTTCCTGCATGGCCTGGAGAGCAATCCCGGGTCCTGTCTCCAAACGGAAGAGGAGGCTGGACTCCCTTGAGGCCGCTCAGGGGGCTCCAAGAGACCCGCGTCGCGACTCGAGAGGAGAGCGGAGTCCTTGGCTTCCCCTCGAGACGAGGCCTGACTCCCCGGGGGAGCCTGGAATGCAACCCCGAGATCCCTGCCTTCCCTGGAGAGGAAGAGTAGGTCCCGGACACACGCCTAGGTGAGGTCTCTTCGGCCCTGCAGTGACTCGAGCGCATCCCCCAGCTTTCCCTCGCAACCCGAGGGGAAGATTGGGCTTCCCAGGGCCAACCCAAGGGGAAGGCTGAGATCCCCGTCGTAACTCGAGAATACCGCCGCAACTCGAGAAAAACCACGTGGTTCCCACCTCTTGGCAAGACGAGGACCTTGCCCGCCACGGCGTCTCAAGGGAAGTCCCCTGTTCCGCCCTGAAGGGCGAAACGGTCCCTGACAGCCTTCCTGCGACCCCCAAAAGTCCCCCGACACGCCGGGTTCCCTCGAGGGGAACACCGAGGGTCCCGGCACCGCTTCCTCTGAGCCCCTTCTCCCCTCCTGATCGCGACAGGAGAGGCGATTCCCCTGCGTGGTCTGGAAGGGGTTCCCGGCCTTCCCGGCGCACCTCAGGATGAGGCCGGTCTCACGAGGAAATTCGAGACGAGCCACGTGGGTGGGGCCACATGGCGAACGCCCCCGATTCCCCGGTCCGCCCTTGAGAAGGACCCGAGGCCCGGACCCCTCTTCGAAGGCAACCCTGGGGGGGAAGGCACAACACGAAGGGGCACTGCCACCCCCGTGCATCGTCCGCAAAGACCCGCGGGTTCCACACACAGCTCGACGAGGGGCCTGAGACCCCCTGAGCAACTCGAGAGGCCAGCGGGGTTCCCTTCCTCAGACAAGACGAGGCCTGACTCTCCTGTCCCAACTCTGCAGGGACCCTGCGGTCGGAGTCCGAAACGGAGAGGAAGCCTGAGGTTCCTGCCTCCCCTCGAGGTGAGGCCCTCTTCCGTTGCGCCAGACCCAGCGGAGTCCCGAGGGGCCCCGCCACCTCCACAGGATCCCTCGCCTCTCAGAGGCACCCTGGCAAGTTCCCTAAGGTCCCCGGCAGAAGGCGAGGGACACGAGGGTTTCCCGCCGCCCCCCGAGGAAGACCTCGAGAGTCCTTCTTCAACGCGTCTCGAGGCCCTAGTCCCCTCCCGTGATTCGAGAGCCAGGACGCGCTCCCCCTCGCCACGGGCATGGAGCCCTGACTTCCCTGGCGCCGCACGAGAGGCTCCCTGAGATCCTCGTCGTGCCTCGGGAGAAAACCCCCACGGGCACCGCAGCTCGAGGAAACCCCTGAGACGCCCCCGTCCTCGCGAGCTGAGGGCCTTCTTTTCCTGCATGGCCTGGAGAGCAATCCCGGGTCCTGTCTCCAAACGGAAGAGGAGGCTGGACTCCCTTGAGGCCGCTCAGGGGGCTCCAAGAGACCCGCGTCGCGACTCGAGAGGAGAGCGGAGTCCTTGGCTTCCCCTCGAGACGAGGCCTGACTCCCCGGGGGAGCCTGGAATGCAACCCCGAGATCCCTGCCTTCCCTGGAGAGGAATAGTAGGTCCCGGACACACGCCTAGGTGAGGTCTCTTCGGCCCTGCAGTGACTCGAGCGCAACCCCCAGCTTTCCCTCGCAACCCGAGGGGAAGATTGGGCTTCCCAGGGCCAACCCAAGGGGAAGGCTGAGATCCCTGTCGTAACTCGAGAATCCCGCCGCAACTCGAGAAAAACCACGTGGTTCCCACCTCTTGGCAAGACGAGGCCCTTGCCCGCCACGGCGTCTCAAGGGAAGTCCCCTGTTCCGCCCTGAAGGGCGAAACGGTCCCTGACAGCCTTCCTGCGACCCCCAAAAGTCCCCCGACACGCCGGGTTCCCTCGAGGGGAACACCGAGGGTCCCGGCACCGCTTCCTCTGAGCCCCTTCTCCCCTCCTGATCGCGACAGCAGAGGCGATTCCCCTGCGTGGTCTGGAAGGGGTTCCCGGCCTTCCCGGCGCACCTCAGGATGAGGCCGGTCTCACGAGGAAATTCGAGACGAGCCACGTGGGTGGGGCCACATGCCGAACGCCCCCGATTCCCCGGTCCGCCCTGGAGAAGGACCCGAGGCCCGGACCCCTCTTCGAAGGCAACCCTGTAGGGGAAGGCACAACACGAAGGGGCACTGCCACCCCCGTGCATCGTCCGCAAAGACCCGCGGGTTCCACACACAGCTCGACGAGGGGCCTGAGACCCCCTGAGCAACTCGAGAGGCCAGCGGGGTTCCCTTCCTCAGACAAGACGAGGCCTGACTCTCCTGTCCCAACTCTGCAGGGACCCTGCGGTCGGAGTCCGAAACGGAGAGGAAGCCTGAGGTTCCTGCCTCCCCTCGAGGTGAGGCCCTCTTCCGTTGCGCCAGACCCAGCGGAGTCCCGAGGGGCCCCGCCACCTCCACAGGATCCCTCGCCTCTCAGAGGCACCCTGGCAAGTTCCCTAAGGTCCCCGGCAGAAGGCGAGGGACACGAGGGTTTCCCGCCGCCCCCCGAGAAAGACCTCGAGAGTCCTTCTTCAACGCGTCTCGAGGCCCTAGTCCCCTCCCGTGACTCGAGAGCCAGGACGCGCTCCCCCTCGCCACGCGCATGGAGACCTGACTTCCCTGGCGCCGCACGAGAGGCTCCCTGAGATCCTCGTCGTGCCTCGGGAGAAAACCCCCACGGGCGCCGCAGCTCGAGGAAACCCCGGAGACGCCCCCGTCCTCGCGAGCTGAGGGCCTTCTTTTCCTGCATGGCCTGGAGAGCAATCCCGGGTCCTCTCTCCAAACGGAAGAGGAGGCTGGACTCCCTTGAGGCCGCTCAGGGGGCTCCAAGAGACCCGCGTCGCGACTCGAGAGGAGAGCGGAGTCGTTGGCTTCCCCTCGAGACGAGGCCTGACTCCCCGGGGGAGCCTGGAATGCAACCCCGAGATCCCTGCCTTCCCTGGAGAGGAATATGAGGTCCCGGACACACGCCTAGGTGAGGTCTCTTCGGCCCTGCGGTGACTCGAGCGCAACCCCCAGCTTTCCCTCGCAACCCGAGGGGAAGATTGGGCTTCCCAGGGCCAACCCAAGGGGAAGGCTGAGATCCCCGTCGTAACTCGAGAATCCCGCCGCAACTCGAGAAAAACCACGTGGTTCCCACCTCTTGGCAAGATGAGGCCCTTGCCCGCCACGGCGTCTCAAGGGAAGTCCCCTGTTCCGCCCTGAAGGGCGAAACGGTCCCTGACAGCCTTCCTGCGACCCCCAAAAGTCCCCCGACACGCCGGGTTCCCTCGAGGGGAACACCGAGGGTCCCGGCACCGCTTCCTCTGAGCCCCTTCTCCCCTCCTGATCGCGACAGGAGTTGCGATTCCCCTGCGTGGTCTGGAAGGGGTTCCCGGCCTTCCCGGCGCACCTCAAGATGAGGCCGGTCTCACGAGGAAATTCGAGACGAGCCACGTGGGTGGGGCCACATGCCGAACGCCCCCGATTCCCCGGTCCGCCCTTGAGAAGGACCCGAGGCCCGGACCCCTCTTCGAAGGCAACCCTGTGGGTGAAGGCACAACACGAAGGGGCACTGCCACCCCCGTGCATCGTCCACAAAGACCCGCGGGTTCCACACACAGCTCGACGAGGGACCGGAGACCCCCTGAGCAACTCGAGAGGCCAGCGGGGTTCCCTTCCTCAGACAAGACGAGGCCTGACTCTCCTGTCCCAACTCTGCAGGGACCCTGCGGTCGGAGTCCGAAACGGAGAGGAAGCCTGAGGTTTCTGCCTCCCCTCGAGGTGAGGCCCTCTTCCGTTGCGCCAGACCCAGCGGAGTCCCGAGGGGCCCCCCACCTCCACAGGATCCCTCGCCTCTCAGAGGCACCCTGGGAAGTTCCCTAAGGTCCCCGGCAGAAGGCGAGGGACACGAGGGTTTCCCGCCGACCCCGAGAAAGACCTCGAGAGTCCTTCTTCAACGCGTCTCGAGGCCCTAGTCCCCTCCCGTGACTCGAGAGCCAGGACGCGCTCCCCCTCGCCACGCGCATGGAGACCTGACTTCCCTGGCGCCGCACGAGAGGCTCCCTGAGATCCTCGTCGTGCCTCGGGAGAAAACCCCCACGGGCGCCGCAGCTCGAGGAAACCCCTGAGACGCCCCCGTCCTCGCGAGCTGAGGGCCTTCTCTTCCTGCATGGCCTGGAGAGCAATCCCGGGTCCTCTCTCCAAACGGAAGAGGAGGCTGGACTCCCTTGAGGCCGCTCAGGGGGCTCCAAGAGACCCGCGTCGCGACTCGAGAGGAGAGCGGAGTCCTTGGCTTCCCCTCGAGACGAGGCCTGACTCCCCGGGGGAGCCTGGAATGCAACCCCGAGATCCCTGCCTTCCCTGGAGAGGAATATTAGGTCCCGGACACACGCCTACGTGAGGTCTCTTCGGCCCTGCGGTGACTCGAGCGCAACCCCCAGCTTTCCCTCGCAACCCGAGGGGAAGATTGGGCTTCCCAGGGCCAACCCAAGGGGAAGGCTGAGATCCCCGTCGTAACTCGAGAATCCCGCCGCAACTCGAGAAAAACCACGTGGTTCCCACCTCTTGGCAAGATGAGGCCCTTGCCCGCCACGGAGTCTCAAGGGAAGTCCCCTGTTCCGCCCTGAAGGGCGAAACGGTCCCTGACAGCCTTCCTGCGACCCCCAAAAGTCCCCCGACACGCCGGGTTCCCTCGAGGGGAACACCGAGGGTCCCGGCACCGCTTCCTCTGAGCCCCTTCTCCCCTCCTGATCGCGACAGGAGAGGCGATTCCCCTGCGTGGTCTGGAAGGGGTTCCCGGCCTTCCTGGCGCACCTCAGGAGGAGGCCGGTCTCACGAGGAAATTCGAGAGGAGCCACGTGGGTGGGGCCACATGCCGAATGCCCCCGATTCCCCGGTCCGACCTTGAGAAGGACCCGAAGCCCGGACCCCTCTTCGAAGACAACCCTGTGGGTGAAGGCACAACACGAAGGGGCACTGCCACCCCCGTGCATCGTCCGCAAAGACCCGCGGGTTCCACACACAGCTTGACGAGGGGCCTGAGACCCCCTGAGCAACTCGAGAGGCCAGCGGGGTTCCCTTCCTCAGACAAGACGAGGCCTGACTCTCCTGTCCCAACTCTGCAGGGACCCTGCGGTCGGAGTCCGAAACGGAGAGGAAGCCTGAGGTTCCTGCCTCCCCTCGAGGTGAGGCCCTCTTCCGTTGCGCCAGACCCAGCGGAGTCCCGAGGGGCCCCGCCACCTCCACAGGATCCCTCGCCTCTCAGAGGCACCCTGGCAAGTTCCCTAAGGTCCCCGGCAGAAGGCGAGGGACACGAGGGTTTCCCGCCGCCCCCCGAGAAAGACCTCGAGAGTCCTTCTTCAACGCGTCTCGAGGCCCTAGTCCCCTCCCGTGACTCGAGAGCCAGGACGCGCTCCCCCTCGCCACGCGCATGGAGACCTGACTTCCCTGGCGCCGCACGAGAGGCTCCCTGAGATCCTCGTCGTGCCTCGGGAGAAAACCCCCACGGGCGCCGCAGCTCGAGGAAACCCCTGAGACGCCCCCGTCCTCGCGAGCTGAGGGCCTTCTCTTCCTGCATGGCCTGGAGAGCAATCCCGGGTCCTCTCTCCAAACGGAAGAGGAGGCTGGACTCCCTTGAGGCCGCTCAGGGGGCTCCAAGAGACCCGCGTCGCGACTCGAGAGGAGAGCGGAGTCCTTGGCTTCCCCTCGAGACGAGGCCTGACTCCCCGAGGGAGCCTGGAATGCAACCCCGAGATCCCTGCCTTCCCTGGAGAGGAATATTAGGTCCCGGACACACGCCTAGGTGAGGTCTCTTCGGCCCTGCGGTGACTCGAGCGCAACCCCCAGCTTTCCCTCGCAACCCGAGGGGAAGATTGGGCTTCCCAGGGCCAACCCAAGGGGAAGGCTGAGATCCCCGTCGTAACTCGAGAATCCCGCCGCAACTCGAGAAAAACCACGTGGTTCCCACCTCTTGGCAAGATGAGGCCCTTGCCCGCCACGGCGTCTCAAGGGAAGTCCCCTGTTCCGCCCTGAAGGGCGAAACGGTCCCTGACAGCCTTCCTGCGACCCCCAAAAGTACCCCGACACGCCGGGTTCCCTCGAGGGGAACACCGAGGGTCCCGGCACCGCTTCCTCTGAGCCCCTTCTCCCCTCCTGCTCGCGACAGGAGAGGCGATTCCCCTGCGTGGTCTGGAAGGGGTTCCCGGCCTTCCCGGCGCACCTCAGGATGAGGCCGGTCTCACGAGGAAATTCGAGACGAGCCACGTGGGTGGGGCCACATGCCGAACGCCCCCGATTCCCCGGTCCGCCCTGGAGAAGGACCCGAGGCCCGGACCCCTCTTCGAAGGCAACCCTGTGGGTGAAGGCACAACACGAAGGGGCACTGCCACCCCCGTGCATCGTCCGCAAAGACCCGCGGGTTCCACACACAGCTCGACGAGGGGCCTGAGACCCCCTGAGCAACTCGAGAGGCCAGCGGGGTTCCCTTCCTCAGACAAGACGAGGCCTGACTCTCCTGTCCCAACTCTGCAGGGACCCTGCGGTCGGAGTCCGAAACGGAGAGGAAGCCTGAGGTTCCTGCCTCCCCTCGAGGTGAGGCCCTCTTCCGTTGCGCCAGACCCAGCGGAGTCCCGAGGGGCCCCCCACCTCCACAGGATCCCTCGCCTCTCAGAGGCACCCTGGGAAGTTCCCTAAGGTCCCCGGCAGAAGGCGAGGGACACGAGGGTTTCCCGCCGACCCCGAGAAAGACCTCGAGAGTCCTTCTTCAACGCGTCTCGAGGCCCTAGTCCCCTCCCGTGACTCGAGAGCCAGGACGCGCTCCCCCTCGCCACGCGCATGGAGACCTGACTTCCCTGGCGCCGCACGAGAGGCTCCCTGAGATCCTCGTCGTGCCTAGGGAGAAAACCCCCACGGGCGCCGCAGCTCGATGAAACCCCTGAGACGCCCCCGTCCTCGCGAGCTGAGGGCCTTCTCTTCCTGCATGGCCTGGAGAGCAATCCCGGGTCCTCTCTCCAAACGGAAGAGGAGGCTGGACTCCCTTGAGGCCGCTCAGGGGGCTCCAAGAGACCCGCGTCGCGACTCGAGAGGAGAGCGGAGTCCTTGGCTTCCCCTCGAGACGAGGCCTGACTCCCCGGGGGAGCCTGGAATGCAACCCCGAGATCCCTGCCTTCCCTGGAGAGGAATATTAGGTCCCGGACACACGCCTACGTGAGGTCTCTTCGGCCCTGCGGTGACTCGAGCGCAACCCCCAGCTTTCCCTCGCAACCCGAGGGGAAGATTGGGCTTCCCAGGCCCAACCCAAGGGGAAGGCTGAGATCCCCGTCGTAACTCGAGAATCCCGCCGCAACTCGAGAAAAACCACGTGGTTCCCACCTCTTGGCAAGATGAGGCCCTTGCCCGCCACGGCGTCTCAAGGGAAGTCCCCTGTTCCGCCCTGAAGGGCGAAACGGTCCCTGACAGCCTTCCTGCGACCCCCAAAAGTCCCCCGACACGCCGGGTTCCCTCGAGGGGAACACCGAGGGTCCCGGCACCGCTTCCTCTGAGCCCCTTCTCCCCTCCTGATCGCGACAGGAGAGGCGATTCCCCTGCGTGGTCTGGAAGGGGTTCCCGGCCTTCCCGGCGCACCTCAGGATGAGGCCGGTCTCACGAGGAAATTCGAGACGAGCCACGTGGGTGGGGCCACATGCCGAACGCCCCCGATTCCCCGGTCCGCCCTGGAGAAGGACCCGAGGCCCGGACCCCTCTTCGAAGGCAACCCTGTGGGTGAAGGCACAACACGAAGGGGCACTGCCACCCCCGTGCATCGTCCGCAAACACCCACGGGTTCCACACACAGCTCGACGAGGGGCCTGAGACCCCCTGAGCAACTCGAGAGGCCAGCGGGGTTCCCTTCCTCAGACAAGACGAGGCCTGACTCTCCTGGCCCAACTCTGCAGGGACCCTGCGGTCGGAGTCCGAAACGGAGAGGAAGCCTGAGGTTCCTGCCTCCCCTCGAGGTGAGGCCCTCTTCCGTTGCGCCAGACCCAGCGGAGTCCCGAGGGGCCCCCCACCTCCACAGGATCCCTCGCCTCTCAGAGGCACCCTGGCAAGTTCCCTAAGGTCCCCGGCAGAAGGCGAGGGACACGAGGGTTTCCCGCCGCCCCCCGAGAAAGACCTCGAGAGTCCTTCTTCAACGCGTCTCGAGGCCCTAGTCCCCTCCCGTGACTCGAGAGCCAGGACGCGCTCCCCCTCGCCACGCGCATGGAGACCTGACTTCCCTGGCGCCGCACGAGAGGCTCCCTGAGATCCTAGTCGTGCCTCGGGAGAAAACCCCCACGGGCGCCGCAGCTCAAGGAAACCCCTGAGACGCCCACGTCCTCGCGAGTTGAGGGCCTTCTCTTCCTGCATGGCCTGGAGAGCAATCCCGGGTCCTCTCTCCAAACAGAAGAGGAGGCTGGACTCCCTTGAGGCCGCTCAGGGGGCTCCAAGAGACCGCGTCGCGACTCGAGAGGAGAGCGGAGTCCTTGGCTTCCCCTCGAGACGAGGCCTGACTCCCCGGGGGAGCCTGGAATGCAACCCCGAGATCCCTGCCTTCCCTGGAGAGGAATATTAGGTCCCGGACACACGCCTAGGTGAGGTCTCTTCGGCCCTGCGGTGACTCGAGCGCAACCCCCAGCTTTCCCTCGCAACCCGAGGGGAAGATTGGGCTTCCCAGGGCCAACCCAAGGGGAAGGCTGAGATCCCCGTCGTAACTCGAGAATCCCGCCGCAACTCGAGAAAAACCACGTGGTTCCCACCTCTTGGCAAGATGAGGCCCTTGCCCGCCACGGCGTCTCAAGGGAAGTCCCCTGTTCCGCCCTGAAGGGCGAAACGGTCCCTGACAGCATTCCTGCGACCCCCAAAAGTCCCCCGACACGCCGGGTTCCCTCGAGGGGAACACCGAGGGTCCCGGCACCGCTTCCTCTGAGCCCCTTCTCCCCTCCTGATCGCGACAGGAGAGGCGATTCCCCTGCGTGGTCTGGAAGGGGTTCCCGGCCTTCCCGGCGCACCTCAGGATGAGGCCGGTCTCACGAGGAAATTCGAGACGAGCCACCTGGGTGGGGCCACATGCCGATCGCCCCCGATTCCCCGGTCCGCCCTGGAGAAGGACCCGAGGCCCGTATCCCTCTTCGAAGGCAACTCTGTGGGTGAAGGCACAACACGAAGGGGCACTGCCAACCCCGTGCATCGTCCGCAAAGACCCGCGGGTTCCACACACAGCTCGACGAGGGGCCTGAGACCCCCTGAGCAACTCGAGAGGCCAGCGGGGTTCCCTTCCTCAGACAAGACGAGGCCTGACTCTCCTGTCCCAACTCTGCAGGGACCCTGCGGTCGGAGTCCGAAACGGAGAGGAAGCCTGAGGTTCCTGCCTCCCCTCGAGGTGAGGCCCTCTTCCGTTGCGCCAGACCCAGCGTAGTCCCGAGGGGCCCCGTCTCCTCCACAGGATCCCTCGCCTCTCAGAGGCACCCTGGCAAGTTCCCTAAGGTCCGCGGCAGAAGGCGAGGGACACGATGGTTTCCCGCCGCCCCCCAAGAAAGACCTCGAGAGTCCTTCTTCAACGCGTCTCGAGGCCCTAGTCCCCTCCCGTGACTCGAGAGCCAGGACGCGCTCCCCCTCGCCACGCGCATGGAGACCTGACTTCCCTGGCGCCGCACGAGAGGCTCCCTGAGATCCTCGTCGTGCCTCGGGAGAAAACCCCCACGGTCGCCGCAGCTCGAGGAAACCCCTGAGACGCCCCCGTCCTCGCGAGCTGAGGGCCTTCTCTTCCTGCATGGCCTGGAGAGCAATCCCGGGTCCTCTCTCCAAACGGAAGAGGAGGCTGGACTCCCTTGAGGCCGCTCAGGGGGCTCCAAGAGACCCGCGTCGCGACTCGAGAGGAGAGCGGAGTCCTTGGCTTCCCCTCGAGACGAGGCCTGACTCCCCGGGGGAGCCTGGAATGCAACCCCGAGATCCCTGCCTTCCCTGGAGAGGAATATTAGGTCCCGGACACACGCCTAGGTGAGGTCACTTCGGCCCTGCGGTGACTCGAGCGCAACCCCCAGCTTTCCCTCGCAACCCGAGGGGAAGATTGGGCTTCCCAGGGCCAACCCAAGGGGAAGGCTGAGATCCCCGTCGTAACTCGAGAATCCCGCCGCAACTCGAGAAAAACCACGTGGTTCCCACCTCTTGGCAAGATGAGGCCCTTGCCCGCGACGGCGTCTCAAGGGAAGTCCCCTGTTCCGCCCTGAAGGGCGAAACGGTCCCTGACAGCCTTCCTGCGACCCCCAAAAGTCCCCCGACACGCCGAATTCCCTCGAGGGGAACACTGAGGGTCCCGGCACCGCTTCCTCTGAGCCCCTTCTCCCCTCCTGATCGCGAAAGGAGAGGCGATTCCCCTGCGTGGTCTGGAAGGGGTTCCCGGACTTCCCGGCGCAACTCAGGATGAGGCCGGTCTCACGAGGAAATTCGAGACGAGCCACGTGGGTGGGGCCACATGCCGATCGCCCCCGATTCCCCGGTCCACCCTGGAGAAGGACCCGAGGCCCGGACCCCTCTTCGAAGGCAACCCTGTGGGTGAAGGCACAACACGAAGGGGCACTGCCACCCCCGTGCATCGTCCACAAAGACCCGCGGGTTCCACACACAGCTCGACGAGGGGCCTGAGACCCCCTGAACAACTCGAGAGGCCAGCGGGGTTCCCTTCCTCAGACAAGACGAGGCCTGACTCTCGTGTCCCAACTCTGCAGGGACCCTGCGGTCGGAGTCCGAAACGGAGAGGAAGCCTGAGGTTCCTGCCTCCCCTCGAGGTGAGGCCCTCTTCCGTTGCGCCAGACCCAGCGGAGTCCCGAGGGGCCCCGCCACCTCCACAGGATCCCTCGCCTCTCAGAGGCACCCTGGCAAGTTCCCTAAGGTCCCCGGCAGAAGGCGAGGGACACGAGGGTTTCCCGCCGCCCCCCGAGAAAGACCTCGAGAGTCCTTCTTCAACGCGTCTCGAGGCCCTAGTCCCCTCCCGTGACTCGAGAGCCAGGACGCGCTCCCCCTCGCCACGCGCATGGAGACCTGGCTTCCCTGGCGCCGCACGAGAGGCTCCCTGAGATCCTCGTCGTGCCTCGGGAGAAAACCCCCACGGGCGCCGCAGCTCGAGGAAACCCCTGAGACGCCCCCATCCTCGCGAGCTGAGGGCCTTCTCTTCCTGCATGGCCTGGAGAGCAATCCTGGGTCCTCTCTCCAAACGGAAGAGGAGGCTGGACTCCCTTGAGGCCGCTCAGGGGGCTCCAAGAGACCCGCGTCGCGACTCGAGAGGAGAGCGGAGTCCTTGGCTTCCCCTCGAGACGAGGCCTGACTCCCCGGGGGAGCCTGGAATGCAACCCCGAGATCCCTGCCTTCCCTGGAGAGGAATATTAGGTCCCGGACACACGCCTAGGTGAGGTCTCTTCGGCCCTGCGGTGACTCGAGCGCAACCCCCAGCTTTCCCTCGCAACCCGAGGGGAAGATTGGGCTTCCCAGGGCCAACCCAAGGGGAAGGCTGAGATCCCCGTCGTAACTCGAGAATCCCGCCGCAACTCGAGAAAAACCACGTGGTTCCCACCTCTTGGCAAGATGAGGCCCTTGCCCGCCACGGCGTCTCAAGGGAAGTCCCCTGTTCCGCCCTGAAGGGCGAAACGGTCCCTGACAGCCTTCCTGCGACCCCCAAAAGTCCCCCGACAAGCCGGGTTCCCTCGAGGGGAACACCGAGGGTCCCGGCACCGCTTCCTCTGAGCCCCTTCTCCCCTCCTGATCGCGACAGGTGAGGCGATTCCCCTGCGTGGTCTGGAAGGGGTTCCCGGCCTTCCCGGCGCACCTCAGGATGAGGCCGGTCTCACGAGGAAATTCGAGACGAGCCACGTGGGTGTGGCCACATGCCGATCGCCCCCGATTCCCCGGTCCGCCCTGGAGAAGGACCCGAGGCCCGGACCCCTCTTCGAAGGCAACCCTGTGGGTGAAGGCACAACACGAAGGGGCACTGCCACCCCCGTGCATCGTCCGCAAAGACCCGCGGGTTCCACACACAGCTCGACGAGGGTCCTGAGACCCCCTGAGCAACTCGAGAGGCCATCGGGGTTCCCTTCCTCAGACAAGACGAGGCCTGACTCTCCTGTCCGAACTCTGCAGGGATCCTGGGGTCGGAGTCCGAAACGGAGAGGAAGCCTGAGGTTCCTGCCTCCCCTCGAGGTGAGGCCCTCTTCCGTTGCGCCAAACCCAGCGGAGTCCGAGGGGCCCCGCCACCTCCACAGGATCCCTCGCCTCTCAGAGGCACCCTGGCAAGTTCCCTAAGGTCCCCGGCAGAAGGCGAGGGACACGAGGGTTTCCCGCCGCCCCCCGACGAAGACCTCGAGAGTCCTTCTTCAACGCGTCTCGAGGCCCTAGTCCCCTCCCGTGACTCGAGAGCCAGGACGCGCTCCCCCTCGCCACGCGCATGGAGACCTGGCTTCCCTGGCGCCGCACGAGTGGCTCCCTGAGATCCTCATCGTGCCTCGGGAGAAAACCCCCACGGGCGCCGCAGCTCGAGGAAACCCCTGAGACGCCCCCGTCCTCGCGAGCTGAGGGCCTTCTCTTCCTGCATGGCCTGGAGAGCAGTCCCGGGTCCTCTCTCCAAACGGAAGAGGAGGCTGGACTCCCTTGAGGCCGCTCAGGGGGCTCCAAGTGACCCGCGTCGCGACTCGAGAGGAGAGCGGAGTCCTTGGCTTCCCCTCCAGACGAGGCCTGACTTCCCGGGGGAGCCTGGAATGCAACCCCGAGATCCCTGCCTTCCCTGGAGAGGAATATTAGGTCCCGGACACACGCCTAGGTGAGGTCACTTCGGCCCTGCGGTGACTCGAGCGCAACCCCCAGCTTTCCCTCGCAACCCGAGGGGAAGATTGGGCTTCCCAGGGCCAACCCAAGGGGAAGGCTGAGATTCCAGTCGTAACTCGAGAATCCCGCCGCAACTCGAGAAAAACCACGTGGTTCCCACCTCTTGGCAAGATGAGGCCCTTGCCCGCCACGGCGTCTCAAAGGAAGTCCCCTGTTCCGCCCTGAAGTGCTAAATTGTCCCTGACAGCCTTCCTGCGACCCCCAAAAGTCCCCCGACACGCCAGGTTCCCTCGAGGGGAACACCGAGGGTCCCGGCACCGCTTCCTCTGAGCCCCTTCTCCCCTCCTGATCGCGACAGGAGAGGCGATTCCCCTGCGTGGTCTGGAAGGGGTTCCCGGCCTTCCCGGCGCACCTCAGGATGAGGCCGGTCTCACGAGGAAATTCGAGACGAGCCACGTGGGTGGGGCCACATGCCCAACGCCCCCGATTCTCCGGTTCGCCCTGGAGAAGTACCCGAAGCCCGGACCCCTCTTCGAAGGCAACCCTGTGGGTGAAGGCACAACACGAAGGGGCACTGCCACCCCCGTGCATCGTCCGCAAAGACCCGCGGGTTCCACACACAGCTCGACGAGGGGCCTGAGACCCCCTGAGCACCTCGAGAGGCCAGCGGGCTTCCCTTCCTCAGACAAGACGAGGCGTGACTCTCCTGTCCCAACACTGCAGGGACCCAGCGGTCGGAGTCCGAAACGGAGAGGAAGCCTGAGGTTCCTGCCTCCCCTCGAGGTGAGGCCCTCTTCCGTTGCGCCAGACCCAGCGGAGTCCCGAGGGGCCCCGCCACCTCCACAGGATCCCTCGCCTCTCAGAAGCACCCTGGGAAGTTCCCTAAGGTCCCCGGCAGAAGGCGATGGACAGGAGGGTTTCACGCCGCCCCCCGAGAAAGACCTCGAGAGTCCTCCTTCAACGCGTCTCGAGGCCCTAGTCCCCTCCCGTGACTCGAGAGCCAGGACGCGCTCCCCCTCGACACGCGCATGGAGACCTGACTTCCCTGGCGCCGCACGAGAGGCTCCCGGAGATCCTCGTCGTGCCTCGGGAGAAAACCCCCACGGGCGCCGCAGCTCGAGGAAACCCCTGAGACGCCCCCGTCCTCGCGAGCTGAGGGCCTTCTTTTCCTGCATGGCCTGGAGAGCAATCCCGGGTCCTCTCTGCAAACGGAAGAGGAGGCTGGACTCCCTTGAGGCCGCTCAGGGGGCTCCAAGAGACCCGCGTCGCGACTCGAGAGGAGAGCGGAGTCCTTGGCTTCCCCTCGAGACGAGGCCTGACTCCCCGGGGGAGCCTGGAATGCAACCCCGAGATCCCTGCCTTCCCTGGAGAGGAATATAAGGTCCCGGACACACGCCTAGGTGAGGTCTCTTCGGCCCTGCAGTGACTCGAGCGCAACCCCCAGCTTTCCCTCGCAACCCGAGGGGAAGATTGGGCTTCCCAGGGCCAACCCAAGGGGAAGGCTGAGATCCCCGCCGAAACTCGAGAATCCCACCGCAACTCGAGAAAAACCACGTGGTTCCCACCTCTTGGCAAGATGAGGCCCTTGCCTGCCACGGCGTCTCAAGGGAAGTCCCCTGTTCCGCCCTGAAGGGCGAAACGGTCCCTGACAGCCTTCCTGCGACCCCCAAAAGTCCCCCGACACGCCGGGTTCCCTCGAGGGGAACACCGAGGGTCCCGGCACCGCTTCCTCTGAGCCCCTTCTCCCCTCGTGATCGCGACAGGAGAGGCGATTCCCCTGCGTGGTCTGGAAGGGGTTCCCGGCCTTCCCGGCGCACCTCAGGATGAGGCCGGTCTCACGAGGAAATTCGAGACGAGCCACGTGGGTGGGGCCACATGCCCAACGCCCCCGATTCCCAGGTCCGCCCTTGAGAAGGACCCGAGGCCCGGACCCCTCTTTGAAGGCAACCCTGTGGGTGAAGGCACAACACGAAGGGGCACTGCCACCCCCGTGCATCGTCCGCAAAGACCCGCGGGTTCCACACACAGCTCGACGAGGGGCCTGAGACCCCCTGAGCAACTCGAGAGGCCAGCGGGTTTCCCTTCCTCAGACAAGACGAGGCCTGACTCTCCTGTCCCAACTCTGCAGGGACCCTGCGGTCGTAGTCCGAAACGGAGAGGAAGCCTGAGGTTCCTGCCTCCCCTCGAGGTGAGGCCCTCCTCCGTTGCGCCAGACCCAGCGGAGTCCCGAGGGGCCCCGCCACCTCCACAGGATCCCTCGCCTCTCAGAGGCACCCTGGGAAGTTCCCTAAGGTCCCCGTCAGAAGGCGAGGGACACGAGGGTTTCCCGCCACCCCCCGAGGAAGACCTCGAGAGTCCTCCTTCAACGCGTCTCGAGGCCCTAGTCCCCTCCCGTGACTCGAGAGCCAGGACGCGCACCCCCTCGCCACGCGCATGCAGACCTGACTTCCCTGGCGCCGCACGAGAGGCTCCCTGAGATCCTCGTCGTGCCTCGGGAGAAAACCCCCACGGGCGCCGCAGCTCGAGGAAACCCCTGAGACGCCCCCGTCCTCGCGAGCTGAGGGCCTTCTTTTCCTGCATGGCCTGGAGAGCAATCCCGGGTCCTCTCTGCAAACGGAAGAGGAGGCTGGACTCCCTTGAGGCCGCTCAGGGGGCTCCAAGAGACCCGCGTCGCGACTCGAGAGGAGAGCGGTGTCCTTGGCTTCCCCTCGAGACGAGGCGTGACTCCCCGGGGGAGCCTGGAATGCAACCCCGAGATCCCTGCCTTCCCTGGAGAGGAATATTAGGTCCCGGACACACGCCTACGTGAGGTCTCTTCGGCCCTGCGGTGAGTCGAGCGCAACCCCCAGCTTTCCCTCGCAACCCGAGGGGAAGATTGGGCTTCCCAGGGCCAACCCAAGGGGAAGGCTGAGATCCCCGCCGTAACGCGAGAATCCCGCCGCTACTCGAGAAAAACCACGTGGTTCCCACCTCTTGGCAAGATGAGGCCCTTGCCCGCCACGGCGTCTCAAGGGAAGTCCCCTGTTCCGCCCTGAAGGGCGAAACGGTCGCTGACAGCCTTCCTGCGACCCCCAAAAGTCCCCCGACACGCCGGGTTCCCTCGAGGGGAACACCGAGGATCCCGGCACCGCTTCCTCTGAGCCCCTTCTCCCCTCCTGATCGCGACAGGAGAGGCGATTCCCCTGCGTGGTCTGGAAGGGGTTCCCGGCCTTCCCGGCGCATCTCAGGATGAGGCCGGTCTCACGAGGAAATTCGAGACGAGCCACGTGGGTGGGGCCACATGCCCAACGCCCCCGATTCCCCGGTCCGCCCTTGAGAAGGACCCGAGGCCCGGACCCCTCTTCGAAGGCAACCCTGTGGGTGAAGGCACAACACGAAGGGGCACTGCCACCCCCGTGCAGCGTCCGCAAAGACCCGCGGGTTCCACACACAGCTCGACGAGGGGCCTGAGACCCCCTGAGCACCTCGAGAGGCCAGCGGGGTTCCCTTCCTCAGACAAGACGAGGCGTGACTCTCCTGTCCCAACTCTGCAGGGACCCAGCGGTCGGAGTCCGAAACGGAGAGGAAGCCTGAGGTTCCTGCCTCCCCTCGAGGTGAGGCCCTCCTCCGTTGCCCCAGACCCAGCGGAGTCCCGAGGGGCCCCGCCACCTCCACAGGATCCCTCGCCTCTCAGAGGCACCCTGGGAAGTTCCCTAAGGTCCCCGGCTGAAGGCGAGGGACACGAGGGTTTCCCGCCGCCCCCCGAGAAAGACCTCGAGAGTCCTCCTTCAACGCGTCTCGAGGCCCTACTCCCCTCCCGTGACTCGAGAGCCAGGACGCGCTCCCCCTCGCCACGCGCATGGAGACCTGACTTCCCTGGCGCCGCACGAGAGGCTCCCTGAGATCCTCGTCGTGCCTCGGGAGAAAACCCCCACGGGCGCCGCAGCTCGAGGAAAGCCCTGAGACGCCCCCGTCCTCGCGAGCTGAGGGCCTTCTTTTCCTGCATGGCCTGGAGAGCAATCCGGGGTCCTCTCTCCAAACGGAAGAGGAGGCTGGACTCCCTTGAGGCCGCTCAGGGGGCTCCAAGAGACCCGCGTCGCGACTCGAGAGGAGAGCGGAGTCCTTGGCTTCCCCTCGAGACGAGGCCTGACTCCCCGGGGGAGACTGGAATGCAACCCCGAGATCCCTGCCTTCCCTGGAGAGGAATATGAGGTCCCGGACACACGCCTAGGTGAGGTCTCTTCGGCCCTGCAGTGACTCGAGCGCAACCCCCAGCTTTCCCTCGCAACCCGAGGGGAAGATTGGGCTTCCCAGGGCCAACCCAAGGGGAAGGCTGAGATCCCCGTCGTAACTCGAGAATCCCGCCGCAACTCGAGAAAACCCACGTGGTTCCCACCTCTTGGCAAGATGAGGCCCTTGCCCGCCACGGCGTCTCAAGGGAAGTCCCCTGTTCTGCCCTGAAGGGCGAAACGGTCCCTGACAGCCTTCCTGCGACCCCCAAAAGTCCCCCGACACGCCGGGTTCCCTCGAGGGGAACACCGAGGGTCCCGGCACCGCTTCCTCTGAGCCCCTTCTCCCCTCCTGATCGCGACAGGAGAGGTGATTCCCCTGCGTGGTCTGGAAGGGGTTCCCGGCCTTCCCGGCGCACCTCAGGAGGAGGCCGGTCTCACGAGGAAATTCGAGATGAGCCACGTGGGTGGGGCCACATGCCGAACGCCCCCGATTCCCCGGTCCGCCCTGGAGAAGGACCCGAGGCCCGGACCCCTCTTCGAAGGCAACCCCTGTGGGTGAAGGCACAACACGAAGGGGCACTGCCACCCCCGTGCATCGTCCGCAAAGACCCGCGGGTTCCACACACAGCTCGACGAGGGGCCTGAGACCCCCGGAGCAACTCGAGAGGCCAGCGGGGTTCCCTTCCTCAGACAAGACGAGGCCTGACTCTCCTGTCCCAACTCTGCAGGGACCCTGCGGTCGGAGTCCGAAACGGAGAGGAAGCCTGAGCTTCCTGCCTCCCCTCGAGGTGAGGCCCTCTTCCGTTGCGCCAGACCCAGCGGAGTCCCGAGGGGCCCCGCCACCTCCACAGGATCCCTCGCCTCTCAGAGGCACCCTGGGAAGTTCCCTAAGGTCCCCGGCAGAAGGTGAGGGACACGAGGGTTTCCCGCCGCCCCCCGAGGAAGACCTCGAGAGTCCTTCTTCAACGCGTCTCGAGGCCCTAGTCCCCTCCCGTGACTCGAGAGCCAGGACGCGCTCCCCCTCGCCACGCGCATGGAGACCTGACTTCCCTGGCGCCGCACGAGAGGCTCCCTGAGATCCTCGTCGTGCCTCGGGAGAAAACCCCCACGGGCGCCGCAGCTCGAAGAAAGCCCTGAGACGCCCCCGTCCTCGCGAGCTGAGGGCCTTCTTTTCCTGCATGGCCTGGAGAGCAATCCCGGGTCCTCTCTCCAAACGGAAGAGGAGGCTGGACTCCCTTGAGGCCGCTCAGGGGGCTCCAAGAGCCCCGCGTCGCGACTCGAGAGGAGAGCGGAGTCCTTGGCTTCCCCTCGAGACGAGGCCTGACTCCCCGGGGGAGCCTGGAATGCAACCCCGAGATCCCTGCCTTCCCTGGAGAGGAATATGAGGTCCCGGACACACGCCTAGGTGAGGTCTCTTCGGCCCTGCAGTGACTCGAGCGCAACCCCCAGCTTTCCCTCGCAACCCGAGGGGAAGATTGGGCTTCCCAGGGCCAACCCAAGGGGAAGGCTGAGATCCCCGTCGTAACTCGAGAATCCCGCCGCAACTCGAGAAAACCCACGTGGTTCCCACCTCTTGGCAAGATGAGGCCCTTGCCCGCCACGGCGTCTCAAGGGAAGTCCCCTGTTCCGCCCTGAAGGGCGAAACGGTCCCTGACAGCCTTCCTGCGACCCCCAAAAGTCCCCCGACACGCCGGGTTCCCTCGAGGGGAACACCGAGGGTCCCGGCACCGCTTCCTCTGAGCCCCTTCTCCCCTCCTGATCGCGACAGGAGAGGCGATTCCCCTGCGTGGTCTGGAAGGGGTTCCCGGCCTTCCCGGCGCACCTCAGGAGGAGGCCGGTCTCACGAGGAAATTCGAGACGAGCCACGTGGGTGGGGCCACATGCCGAACGCCCCCGATTCCCCGGTCCGCCCTTGAGAAGGACCCGAGGCCCGGACCCCTCTTCGAAGGCAACCCTGTGGGTGAAGGCACAACACGAAGGGGCACTGCCACCCCCGTGCATCGTCCGCAAAGACCCGCGGGTTCCACACACAGCTCGACGAGGGGCCTGAGACCCCCTGAGCAACTCGAGAGGCAAGCGGGGTTCCCTTCCTCAGACAAGACGAGGTCTGACTCTCCTGTCCCAACTCTGCAGGGACCCTGCGGTCGGAGTCCGAAACGGAGAGGAAGCCTGAGGTTCCTGCCTCCCCTCGAGGTGAGGCCCTCTTCCGTTGCGCCAGACCCAGCGGAGTCCCGAGGGGCCCCGCCACCTCCACAGGATCCCTCGCCTCTCAGAGGCACCCTGGGAAGTTCCCTAAGGTCCCCGGCAGAAGGTGAGGGACACGAGGGTTTCCCGCCGCCCCCCGACGAAGACCTCGAGAGTCCTTCTTCAACGCGTCTCGAGGCCCTAGTCCCCTCCCGTGACTCGAGAGCCAGGACGCGCTCCCCCTCGCCACGCGCATGGAGACCTGACTTCCCTGGCGCCGCACGAGAGGCTCCCTGAGATCCTCGTCGTGCCTCGGGAGAAAACCCCCACGGGCGCCGCAGCTCGAGGAAACCCCTGAGACGCCCCCGTCCTCGCGAGCTGAGGGCCTTCTTTTCCTGCATGGCCTGGAGAGCAATCCCGGGTCCTCTCTCCAAACGGAAGAGGAGGCTGGACTCCCTTGAGGCCGCTCAGGGGGCTCCAAGAGCCCCGCGTCGCGACTCGAGAGGAGAGCGGAGTCCTTGGCTTCCCCTCGAGACGAGGCCTGACTCCCCGGGGGAGCCTGGAATGCAACCCCGAGATCCCTGCCTTCCCTGGAGAGGAATATGAGGTCCCGGACACACGCCTAGGTGAGGTCTCTTCGGCCCTGCAGTGACTCGAGCGCAACCCCCAGCTTTCCCTCGCAACCCGAGGGGAAGATTGGGCTTCCCAGGGCCAACCCAAGGGGAAGGCTGAGATCCCCGTCGTAACTCGAGAATCCCGCCGCAACTCGAGAAAACAAACGTGGTTCCCACCTCTTGGCAAGATGAGGCCCTTGCCCGCCACGGCGTCTCAAGGGAAGTCCCGTTCCGCCCTGAAGGGCGAAACGGTCCCTGACAGCCTTCCTGCGACCCCCAAAAGTCCCCCGACACGCCGGGTTCCCTCGAGGGGAACACCGAGGGTCCCGGCACCGCTTCCTCTGAGCCCCTTCTCCCCTCCTGATCGCGACAGGAGAGGCGATTCCCCTGCGTGGTCTGGAAGGGGTTCCCGGCCTTCCCGGCGCACCTCAGGAGGAGGCCGGTCTCACGAGGAAATTCGAGACGAGCCACGTGGGTGGGGCCACATGCCGAACGCCCCCGATTCCCCGGTCCGCCCTTGAGAAGGACCCGAGGCCCGGACCCCTCTTCGAAGGCAACCCTGTGGGTGAAGGCACAACACGAAGGGGCACTGCCACCCCCGTGCATCGTCCGCAAAGACCCGCGGGTTCCACACACAGCTCGACGAGGGGCCTGAGACCCCCGGAGCAACTCGAGAGGCCAGTGGGGTTCCCTTCCTCAGACAAGACGAGGCCTGACTCTCCTGTCCCAACTCTGCAGGGACCCTGCGGTCGGAGTCCGAAACGGAGAGGAAGCCTGAGGTTCCTGCCTCCCCTCGAGGTGAGGCCCTCTTCCGTTGCGCCAGACCCAGCGGAGTCCCGAGGGGCCCCGCCACCTCCACAGGATCCCTCGCCTCTCAGAGGCACCCTGGGAAGTTCCCTAAGGTCCCCGGCAGAAGGCGAGGGACACGAGGGTTTCCCGCCGCCCCCCGAGGAAGACCTCGAGAGTCCTTCTTCAACGCGTCTCGAGGCCCTAGTCCCCTCCCGTGACTCGAGAGCCAGGACGCGCTCCCCCTCGCCACGCGCATGGAGACCTGACTTCCCTGGCGCCGCACGAGAGGCTCCCTGAGATCCTCGTCGTGCCTCGGGAGAAAACCCCCACGGGCGCCGCAGCTCGAGGAAAGCCCTGAGACGCCCCCGTCCTCGCGAGCTGAGGGCCTTCTTTTCCTGCATGGCCTGGAGAGCAATCCGGGGTCCTCTCTCCAAACGGAAGAGGAGGCTGGACTCCCTTGAGGCCGCTCAGGGGGCTCCAAGAGACCCGCGTCGCGACTCGAGAGGAGAGCGGAGTCCTTGGCTTCCCCTCGAGACGAGGCCTGACTCCCCGGGGGAGACTGGAATGCAACCCCGAGATCCCTGCCTTCCCTGGAGAGGAATATGAGGTCCCGGACACACGCCTAGGTGAGGTCTCTTCGGCCCTGCAGTGACTCGAGCGCAACCCCCAGCTTTCCCTCGCAACCCGAGGGGAAGATTGGGCTTCCCAGGGCCAACCCAAGGGGAAGGCTGAGATCCCCGTCGTAACTCGAGAATCCCGCCGCAACTCGAGAAAACCCACGTGGTTCCCACCTCTTGGCAAGATGAGGCCCTTGCCCGCCACGGCGTCTCAAGGGAAGTCCCCTGTTCTGCCCTGAAGGGCGAAACGGTCCCTGACAGCCTTCCTGCGACCCCCAAAAGTCCCCCGACACGCCGGGTTCCCTCGAGGGGAACACCGAGGGTCCCGGCACCGCTTCCTCTGAGCCCCTTCTCCCCTCCTGATCGCGACAGGAGAGGTGATTCCCCTGCGTGGTCTGGAAGGGGTTCCCGGCCTTCCCGGCGCACCTCAGGAGGAGGCCGGTCTCACGAGGAAATTCGAGATGAGCCACGTGGGTGGGGCCACATGCCGAACGCCCCCGATTCCCCGGTCCGCCCTGGAGAAGGACCCGAGGCCCGGACCCCTCTTCGAAGGCAACCCTGTGGGTGAAGGCACAACACGAAGGGGCACTGCCACCCCCGTGCATCGTCCGCAAAGACCCGCGGGTTCCACACACAGCTCGACGAGGGGCCTGAGACCCCCGGAGCAACTCGAGAGGCCAGCGGGGTTCCCTTCCTCAGACAAGACGAGGCCTGACTCTCCTGTCCCAACTCTGCAGGGACCCTGCGGTCGGAGTCCGAAACGGAGAGGAAGCCTGAGCTTCCTGCCTCCCCTCGAGGTGAGGCCCTCTTCCGTTGCGCCAGACCCAGCGGAGTCCCGAGGGGCCCCGCCACCTCCACAGGATCCCTCGCCTCTCAGAGGCACCCTGGGAAGTTCCCTAAGGTCCCCGGCAGAAGGTGAGGGACACGAGGGTTTCCCGCCGCCCCCCGAGGAAGACCTCGAGAGTCCTTCTTCAACGCGTCTCGAGGCCCTAGTCCCCTCCCGTGACTCGAGAGCCAGGACGCGCTCCCCCTCGCCACGCGCATGGAGACCTGACTTCCCTGGCGCCGCACGAGAGGCTCCCTGAGATCCTCGTCGTGCCTCGGGAGAAAACCCCCACGGGCGCCGCAGCTCGAAGAAAGCCCTGAGACGCCCCCGTCCTCGCGAGCTGAGGGCCTTCTTTTCCTGCATGGCCTGGAGAGCAATCCCGGGTCCTCTCTCCAAACGGAAGAGGAGGCTGGACTCCCTTGAGGCCGCTCAGGGGGCTCCAAGAGCCCCGCGTCGCGACTCGAGAGGAGAGCGGAGTCCTTGGCTTCCCCTCGAGACGAGGCCTGACTCCCCGGGGGAGCCTGGAATGCAACCCCGAGATCCCTGCCTTCCCTGGAGAGGAATATGAGGTCCCGGACACACGCCTAGGTGAGGTCTCTTCGGCCCTGCAGTGACTCGAGCGCAACCCCCAGCTTTCCCTCGCAACCCGAGGGGAAGATTGGGCTTCCCAGGGCCAACCCAAGGGGAAGGCTGAGATCCCCGTCGTAACTCGAGAATCCCGCCGCAACTCGAGAAAACCCACGTGGTTCCCACCTCTTGGCAAGATGAGGCCCTTGCCCGCCACGGCGTCTCAAGGGAAGTCCCCTGTTCCGCCCTGAAGGGCGAAACGGTCCCTGACAGCCTTCCTGCGACCCCCAAAAGTCCCCCGACACGCCGGGTTCCCTCGAGGGGAACACCGAGGGTCCCGGCACCGCTTCCTCTGAGCCCCTTCTCCCCTCCTGATCGCGACAGGAGAGGCGATTCCCCTGCGTGGTCTGGAAGGGGTTCCCGGCCTTCCCGGCGCACCTCAGGAGGAGGCCGGTCTCACGAGGAAATTCGAGACGAGCCACGTGGGTGGGGCCACATGCCGAACGCCCCCGATTCCCCGGTCCGCCCTTGAGAAGGACCCGAGGCCCGGACCCCTCTTCGAAGGCAACCCTGTGGGTGAAGGCACAACACGAAGGGGCACTGCCACCCCCGTGCATCGTCCGCAAAGACCCGCGGGTTCCACACACAGCTCGACGAGGGGCCTGAGACCCCCTGAGCAACTCGAGAGGCAAGCGGGGTTCCCTTCCTCAGACAAGACGAGGTCTGACTCTCCTGTCCCAACTCTGCAGGGACCCTGCGGTCGGAGTCCGAAACGGAGAGGAAGCCTGAGGTTCCTGCCTCCCCTCGAGGTGAGGCCCTCTTCCGTTGCGCCAGACCCAGCGGAGTCCCGAGGGGCCCCGCCACCTCCACAGGATCCCTCGCCTCTCAGAGGCACCCTGGGAAGTTCCCTAAGGTCCCCGGCAGAAGGTGAGGGACACGAGGGTTTCCCGCCGCCCCCCGACGAAGACCTCGAGAGTCCTTCTTCAACGCGTCTCGAGGCCCTAGTCCCCTCCCGTGACTCGAGAGCCAGGACGCGCTCCCCCTCGCCACGCGCATGGAGACCTGACTTCCCTGGCGCCGCACGAGAGGCTCCCTGAGATCCTCGTCGTGCCTCGGGAGAAAACCCCCACGGGCGCCGCAGCTCGAGGAAACCCCTGAGACGCCCCCGTCCTCGCGAGCTGAGGGCCTTCTTTTCCTGCATGGCCTGGAGAGCAATCCCGGGTCCTCTCTCCAAACGGAAGAGGAGGCTGGACTCCCTTGAGGCCGCTCAGGGGGCTCCAAGAGCCCCGCGTCGCGACTCGAGAGGAGAGCGGAGTCCTTGGCTTCCCCTCGAGACGAGGCCTGACTCCCCGGGGGAGCCTGGAATGCAACCCCGAGATCCCTGCCTTCCCTGGAGAGGAATATGAGGTCCCGGACACACGCCTAGGTGAGGTCTCTTCGGCCCTGCAGTGACTCGAGCGCAACCCCCAGCTTTCCCTCGCAACCCGAGGGGAAGATTGGGCTTCCCAGGGCCAACCCAAGGGGAAGGCTGAGATCCCCGTCGTAACTCGAGAATCCCGCCGCAACTCGAGAAAACAAACGTGGTTCCCACCTCTTGGCAAGATGAGGCCCTTGCCCGCCACGGCGTCTCAAGGGAAGTCCCGTTCCGCCCTGAAGGGCGAAACGGTCCCTGACAGCCTTCCTGCGACCCCCAAAAGTCCCCCGACACGCCGGGTTCCCTCGAGGGGAACACCGAGGGTCCCGGCACCGCTTCCTCTGAGCCCCTTCTCCCCTCCTGATCGCGACAGGAGAGGCGATTCCCCTGCGTGGTCTGGAAGGGGTTCCCGGCCTTCCCGGCGCACCTCAGGAGGAGGCCGGTCTCACGAGGAAATTCGAGACGAGCCACGTGGGTGGGGCCACATGCCGAACGCCCCCGATTCCCCGGTCCGCCCTTGAGAAGGACCCGAGGCCCGGACCCCTCTTCGAAGGCAACCCTGTGGGTGAAGGCACAACACGAAGGGGCACTGCCACCCCCGTGCATCGTCCGCAAAGACCCGCGGGTTCCACACACAGCTCGACGAGGGGCCTGAGACCCCCGGAGCAACTCGAGAGGCCAGTGGGGTTCCCTTCCTCAGACAAGACGAGGCCTGACTCTCCTGTCCCAACTCTGCAGGGACCCTGCGGTCGGAGTCCGAAACGGAGAGGAAGCCTGAGGTTCCTGCCTCCCCTCGAGGTGAGGCCCTCTTCCGTTGCGCCAGACCCAGCGGAGTCCCGAGGGGCCCCGCCACCTCCACAGGATCCCTCGCCTCTCAGAGGCACCCTGGGAAGTTCCCTAAGGTCCCCGGCAGAAGGCGAGGGACACGAGGGTTTCCCGCCGCCCCCCGAGGAAGACCTCGAGAGTCCTTCTTCAACGCGTCTCGAGGCCCTAGTCCCCTCCCGTGACTCGAGAGCCAGGACGCGCTCCCCCTCGCCACGCGCATGGAGACCTGACTTCCCTGGCGCCGCACGAGAGGCTCCCTGAGATCCTCGTCGTGCCTCGGGAGAAAACCCCCACGGGCGCCGCAGCTCGAGGAAAGCCCTGAGACGCCCCCGCCCTCGCGAGCTGAGGGCCTTCTTTTCCTGCATGGCCTGGAGAGCAATCCCGGGTCCTCTCTCCAAACGGAAGAGGAGGCTGGACTCCCTTGAGGCCGCTCAGGGGGCTCCAAGAGCCCCGCGTCGCGACTCGAGAGGAGAGCGGAGTCCTTGGCTTCCCCTCGAGACGAGGCCTGACTCCCCGGGGGAGCCTGGAATGCAACCCCGAGATCCCTGCCTTCCCTGGAGAGGAATATGAGGTCCCGGACACACGCCTAGGTGAGGTCTCTTCGGCCCTGCAGTGACTCGAGCGCAACCCCCAGCTTTCCCTCGCAACCCGAGGGGAAGATTGGGCTTCCCAGGGCCAACCCAAGGGGAAGGCTGAGATCCCCGTCGTAACTCGAGAATCCCGCCGCAACTCGAGAAAACCCACGTGGTTCCCACCTCTTGGCAAGATGAGGCCCTTGCCCGCCACGGCGTCTCAAGGGAAGTCCCCTGTTCCACCCTGAAGTGCGAAACGGTCCCTGACAGCCTTCCTGCGACCCCCAAAAGTCCCCGACACGGCGGGTTCCCTCAAGGGGAACACCGACGGTCCCGGCACCGCTTCCTCTGAGCCCCTTCTCCCCTCCTGATCGCGACAGGAGAGGCGATTCCCCTGCGTGGTCTGGAAGGGGTTCCCGGCCTTCCCGGCGCACCTCAGGAGGAGGCCGGTCTCACGAGGAAATTCGAGACGAGCCACGTGGGTGGGGCCACATGCCGAACGCCCCCGATTCCCCGGTCCGCCCTTGAGAAGGACCCGAGGCCCGGACCCCTCTTCGAAGGCAACCCTGTGGGTGAAGGCACAACACGAAGGGGCACTGCCACCCCCGTGCATCGTCCGCAAAGACCCGCGGGTTCCACACACAGCTCGACGAGGGGCCTGAGACCCCCTGAGCAACTCGAGAGGCAAGCGGGGTTCCCTTCCTCAGACAAGACGAGGTCTGACTCTCCTGTCCCAACTCTGCAGGGACCCTGCGGTCGGAGTCCGAAACGGAGAGGAAGCCTGAGGTTCCTGCCTCCCCTCGAGGTGAGGCCCTCTTCCGTTGCGCCAGACCCAGCGGAGTCCCGAGGGGCCCCGCCACCTCCACAGGATCCCTCGCCTCTCAGAGGCACCCTGGGAAGTTCCCTAAGGTCCCCGGCAGAAGGTGAGGGACACGAGGGTTTCCCGCCGCCCCCCGACGAAGACCTCGAGAGTCCTTCTTCAACGCGTCTCGAGGCCCTAGTCCCCTCCCGTGACTCGAGAGCCAGGACGCGCTCCCCCTCGCCACGCGCATGGAGACCTGACTTCCCTGGCGCCGCACGAGAGGCTCCCTGAGATCCTCGTCGTGCCTCGGGAGAAAACCCCCACGGGCGCCGCAGCTCGAGGAAACCCCTGAGACGCCCCCGTCCTCGCGAGCTGAGGGCCTTCTTTTCCTGCATGGCCTGGAGAGCAATCCCGGGTCCTCTCTCCAAACGGAAGAGGAGGCTGGACTCCCTTGAGGCCGCTCAGGGGGCTCCAAGAGCCCCGCGTCGCGACTCGAGAGGAGAGCGGAGTCCTTGGCTTCCCCTCGAGACGAGGCCTGACTCCCCGGGGGAGCCTGGAATGCAACCCCGAGATCCCTGCCTTCCCTGGAGAGGAATATGAGGTCCCGGACACACGCCTAGGTGAGGTCTCTTCGGCCCTGCAGTGACTCGAGCGCAACCCCCAGCTTTCCCTCGCAACCCGAGGGGAAGATTGGGCTTCCCAGGGCCAACCCAAGGGGAAGGCTGAGATCCCCGTCGTAACTCGAGAATCCCGCCGCAACTCGAGAAAACAAACGTGGTTCCCACCTCTTGGCAAGATGAGGCCCTTGCCCGCCACGGCGTCTCAAGGGAAGTCCCGTTCCGCCCTGAAGGGCGAAACGGTCCCTGACAGCCTTCCTGCGACCCCCAAAAGTCCCCCGACACGCCGGGTTCCCTCGAGGGGAACACCGAGGGTCCCGGCACCGCTTCCTCTGAGCCCCTTCTCCCCTCCTGATCGCGACAGGAGAGGCGATTCCCCTGCGTGGTCTGGAAGGGGTTCCCGGCCTTCCCGGCGCACCTCAGGAGGAGGCCGGTCTCACGAGGAAATTCGAGACGAGCCACGTGGGTGGGGCCACATGCCGAACGCCCCCGATTCCCCGGTCCGCCCTTGAGAAGGACCCGAGGCCCGGACCCCTCTTCGAAGGCAACCCTGTGGGTGAAGGCACAACACGAAGGGGCACTGCCACCCCCGTGCATCGTCCGCAAAGACCCGCGGGTTCCACACACAGCTCGACGAGGGGCCTGAGACCCCCGGAGCAACTCGAGAGGCCAGTGGGGTTCCCTTCCTCAGACAAGACGAGGCCTGACTCTCCTGTCCCAACTCTGCAGGGACCCTGCGGTCGGAGTCCGAAACGGAGAGGAAGCCTGAGGTTCCTGCCTCCCCTCGAGGTGAGGCCCTCTTCCGTTGCGCCAGACCCAGCGGAGTCCCGAGGGGCCCCGCCACCTCCACAGGATCCCTCGCCTCTCAGAGGCACCCTGGGAAGTTCCCTAAGGTCCCCGGCAGAAGGCGAGGGACACGAGGGTTTCCCGCCGCCCCCCGAGGAAGACCTCGAGAGTCCTTCTTCAACGCGTCTCGAGGCCCTAGTCCCCTCCCGTGACTCGAGAGCCAGGACGCGCTCCCCCTCGCCACGCGCATGGAGACCTGACTTCCCTGGCGCCGCACGAGAGGCTCCCTGAGATCCTCGTCGTGCCTCGGGAGAAAACCCCCACGGGCGCCGCAGCTCGAGGAAAGCCCTGAGACGCCCCCGCCCTCGCGAGCTGAGGGCCTTCTTTTCCTGCATGGCCTGGAGAGCAATCCCGGGTCCTCTCTCCAAACGGAAGAGGAGGCTGGACTCCCTTGAGGCCGCTCAGGGGGCTCCAAGAGCCCCGCGTCGCGACTCGAGAGGAGAGCGGAGTCCTTGGCTTCCCCTCGAGACGAGGCCTGACTCCCCGGGGGAGCCTGGAATGCAACCCCGAGATCCCTGCCTTCCCTGGAGAGGAATATGAGGTCCCGGACACACGCCTAGGTGAGGTCTCTTCGGCCCTGCAGTGACTCGAGCGCAACCCCCAGCTTTCCCTCGCAACCCGAGGGGAAGATTGGGCTTCCCAGGGCCAACCCAAGGGGAAGGCTGAGATCCCCGTCGTAACTCGAGAATCCCGCCGCAACTCGAGAAAACCCACGTGGTTCCCACCTCTTGGCAAGATGAGGCCCTTGCCCGCCACGGCGTCTCAAGGGAAGTCCCCTGTTCCACCCTGAAGTGCGAAACGGTCCCTGACAGCCTTCCTGCGACCCCCAAAAGTCCCCGACACGGCGGGTTCCCTCAAGGGGAACACCGACGGTCCCGGCACCGCTTCCTCTGAGCCCCTTCTCCCCTCCTGATCGCGACAGGAGAGGCGATTCCCCTGCGTGATCTGGAAGGGGTTCCCGGCCTTCCCGGCGCACTTCAGGAGGAGGCCGGTCTCACGAGGAAATTCGAGACGAGCCACGTGGGTGGGGCCACATGCCGAACGCCCCCGATTCCCCGGTCCGCCCTTGAGAAGGACCCGAGGCCCGGACCCCTCTTCGAAGGCAACCCTGTGGGTGAAGGCACAACACGAAGGGGCACTGCCACCCCCGTGCATCGTCCGCAAAGACCCGCGGGTTCCACACACAGCTCGACGAGGGGCCTGAGACCCCCGGAGCAACTCGAGAGGCCAGCGGGGTTCCCTTCCTCAGACAAGACGAGGCCTGACTCTCCTGTCCCAACTCTGCAGGGACTCTGCGGTCGGAGTCCGAAACGGAGAGGAAGCCTGAGGTTCCTGCCTCCCCTCGAGGTGAGGCCCTCTTCCGTTGCGCCAGACCCAGCGGAGTCCCGAGGGGCCCCGCCACCTCCACAGGATCCCTCGCCTCTCAGAGGCACCCTGGGAAGTTCCCTAAGGTCCCCGGCAGAAGGCGAGGGACACGAGGGTTTCCCGCCGCCCCCGGAGGAAGACCTCGAGAGTCCTTCTTCAACGCGTCTCGAGGCCCTAGTCCCTTCCCGTGACTCGAGAGCCAGGACGCGCTCCCCCTCGCCACGCGCATGGAGACCTGACTTCCCTGGCGCCGCACGAGAGGCTCCCTGAGATCCTCGTCGTGCCTCGGGAGAAAACCCCCACGGGCGCCGCAGCTCGAGGAAAGCCCTGAGACGCCCCCGTCCTCGCGAGCTGAGGGCCTTCTTTTCCTGCATGGCCTGGAGAGCAATCCCGGGTCCTCTCTCCAAACGGAAGAGGAGGCTGGACTCCCTTGAGGCCGCTCAGGGGGCTCCAAGAGACCCGCGTCGCGACTCGAGAGGAGAGCGGAGTCCTTGGCTTCCCCTCGAGACGAGGCCTGACTCCCCGGGGGAGCCTGGAATGCAACCCCGAGATCCCTGCCTTCCCTGGAGAGGAATATTAGGTCCCGGACACACGCCTAGGTGAGGTCTCTTCGGCCCTGCAGTGACTCGAGCGCAACCCCCAGCTTTCCCTCGCAACCCGAGGGGAAGATTGGGCTTCCCAGGGCCAACCCAAGGGGAAGGCTGAGATCCCCGTCGTAACTCGAGAATCCCGCCGCAACTCGAGAAAACCCACGTGGTTCCCACCTCTTGGCAAGATGAGGCCCTTGCCCGCCACGGCGTCTCAAGGGAAGTCCCCTGTTCCGCCCTGAAGGGCGAAACGGTCCCTGACAGCCTTCCTGCGACCCCCAAAAGTCCCCCGACACGCCGGGTTCCCTCGAGGGGAACACCGAGGGTCCCGGCACCGCTTCCTCTGAGCCCCTTCTCCCCTCCTGATCGCGACAGGAGAGGTGATTCCCCTGCGTGGTCTGGAAGGGGTTCCCGGCCTTCCCGGCGCACCTCAGGAGGAGGCCGGTCTCACGAGGAAATTCGAGACGAGCCACGTGGGTGGGGCCACATGCCGAACGCCCCCGATTCCCCGGTCCGCCCTGGAGAAGGACCCGAGGCCCGGACCCCTCTTCGAAGGCAACCCTGTGGGTGAAGGCACAACACGAAGGGGCACTGCCACCCCCGTGCATCGTCCGCAAAGACCCGCGGGTTCCACACACAGCTCGACGAGGGGCCTGAGACCCCCGGAGCAACTCGAGAGGCCAGCGGGGTTCCCTTCCTCAGACAAGACGAGGCCTGACTCTCCTGTCCCAACTCTGCAGGGACCCTGCGGTCGGAGTCCGAAACGGAGAGGAAGCCTGAGGTTCCTGCCTCCCCTCGAGGTGAGACCCTCTTCCATTGCGACAAACCCAGTGGAGTCCCGAGAGGCCCCACCAACTCCACAGCCTCCCTCACCTCTCAGAGGCACCCTGGGAAGTTCCCTCAGGTCCCCGGCAGAAGTCGGGGGAAACGAGGGTTTCCCGCTGCAACCCGAGAAAGACATCGAGAGTCCTTCTTCAGCGCGTCTTGAGGCCCTAGTCCCCTCCCATTACTCGAGAACAATGACGCGCTCCTTCTCGCCACGTGCATGGAGACATGACTTCCCTGGCGCCGCACGAGAGGCTCCCTGAGATCCTCGTCGTGCCTCGGGAGGAAACCCCCACGGGTGCCGCAGCTCGAGGAAACCCCTGAGATGCCCCCGTCCTCGCGAGGTGAGGGCCTTCTTTTTCTGCCTGGCCTGGAGAGCAATCACGAGTCCTCTCTCAAAAGTGAAGAGGAGGCTGGACTCCCTTGAGGCCACTCAGGGGGCACCAAGATATCAGCGTCGCGACTCGGGAGGAGAGCGGAGTCCTTTGCTTCCCCTCGAGGCTAGGCCTAACTCCCCGGGGGAGCATGGGATGCAAGCCCGAGATCCTTGTCTTCCCTGGAGAGGAGCATTAGGTCCTGGACACACGCCTAGATGAGGTCTCTTTGGCCCTGCAGTGACTCGAGCGCAACCCCCAGCTTTCGCTCGCCACTAGAATAGAAGATTGGGCTACCCAGGGTCGACACAAGAGGAAGCCTGTAATCCCCTGTCGTAACACGAGAATCCCGCCGCAACTCGAGAAAAACCACGTGGTTCCCACCTCTTCGCAAGATGAGGCCCTTGCCCGTAACGGCGTCTCAAGGGAAGTCCCCTGTTCCGCCCTGAAGTGCGAAACGGGACCTGACAGCCTTCATGCGACCCCCAAAAGTTCCCCGATACGCCGGGTTCCCTCGAGTGGAACACCGAGGGTCCCGGCACCGCTTCACCTGAGCCCCTTCTCCCCTCCTGATCGCGACAGGAGAGTCGATTCCCCTGCGTGGTTTGGAAGGGGTTCCCGGACTTGCCGGTGCACATCAAGAGGAGGCCGGTCTCACGAGGACATTCGAAACGAGCCACGTGGGTGGTGCCACATGCCGAACGAGCCCGATTCCCCGGTCCGCTCTTGAGAAGAACCCGATGACGGACCCCTCTTCGAAGGCAACCCTGTGGGTGAAGGCACAGCCCGAAGCGGCACTGACACCCCCGTGCATCGTCCGGAAACATCCGCAGGTTCCACACACAGCTCGACGAGGGGCCTGAGACCCCCTGAGCAACTCGAGAGGCAAGCGGGGTACCCTTCCTCAGACAAGACGAGGCCTGACTCTCCTGTCCCAACTCTGCAGGGACCCTGCGGTCGGAGTCCGAAACGGAGAGGAAGCCTGAGGTTCTTGCCTCCCCACGATATGTGGACCTCTTCCGTTGCGCCAGACCCAGCGGAGTCCCGAGGGGCCCCGCCACCTCCACAGGATCCCTCGCCTCTCAGAGGCACCCTGGGAAGTTCCCTAAGGTCCCCGGCAGAAGGCGAG
Source organism: Bubalus kerabau (assembly GCF_029407905.1). Lineage (NCBI taxonomy): Eukaryota > Metazoa > Chordata > Mammalia > Artiodactyla > Bovidae > Bubalus > Bubalus kerabau. Next base: position 258,571 of record NW_026577890.1, on the reverse strand, counting down.
GGAAACGAGGGTTTCCCGCCGCCCCCCGAGAAAGACCTCGAGAGTCCTTCTTCAACGCGTCTCAAGGGCCTTGTCCCCTCCCGTGACTCGAGAGCCAGGATGCGCTCCCCCTCGCCACGCGCATAGAGACCTGACTTCCCTGGCGCCGCACGAGAGGCTCCCTGAGATCCTCGTCGTGCCTCGGGAGAAAACCCCCACGGGCGCCGCAGCTCGAGGAAACCCCTGAGACGCCCCCGTACTCGCGAGCTGAGGGCCTTCTTTTCCTGCATGGCCTGGAGAGCAATCCCGGGTCCTCTCTCCAAACGGAAGAGGAGGCTGGACTCCCTTGACGCCGCTCAGGGGGCTCCCAGAGACCCGCGTCGCGACTCGAGAGGAGGGCGGAGTCCTTGGCTTCCCCTCGAGACGAGGCCTGACTCCCCGGGGGAGCCTGGAATGCAACCCCGAGATCCCTGCCTTCCCTGGAGAGGAATATGAGGTCCCGGACACACGCCTAGGTGAGGTCTCTTCGGCCCTGCAGTGACTCGAGCGCAACCCCCAGCTTTCCCTGGCAACTCGAGGGGAAGATTGGGCTTCCCAGGGCCAACCCAAGAGGAAGCCTAAGATCCCCGTCGTAACTCGAGAATCCCGCCGCATCTCGAGAAACACCACGAGGTTCCCACCTCATCGCAAGATGAGGCCCTTGCCCGCTACGGCGTCTCAAGGGAAGTCCCAGGTTCTGTCCTGAAGTGCGAAATGGTACCTGACTCCTTTCATGCATCCCCCAAAAGTCCCTCACACGCCGGTTTCTCTCGAGGGTAACACCGAGGGTTCCGGCCCCACTTCATCCGAGCCCCTTCTCCCCTCCTGACCGCGATAGGAGAGTCGATCCCCCTGCGTTGTCTTGAAGGGTCCCCGGCCTTCCCGGCACACCTCAGGATGAAGCCGGCCTCACTAGGAAATTTGAGACTAGCCCCGTGGGTGGTCCCACATGCCGAAAGACCCCAATTTCCCTGTCTGCTCTTGAAAAGAACCCGAGGCCCGGACACCTCTTCGAAGGCAAGCCAGTGGGTGAAGGCACAACACGAAGGGGCACTGTCACTGTCGTGCATCGTCCGGAAACACCCGCAGGTTCCACACACAGCTCAACAAGGGGCCTGAGACCCCCTGAGCACCTCGAGAGGCAAGCGGAGTTCCCTTCCTCAGACAAGACGATTCCTGACTCTCTTGTCCCAACTCTGCAGGGACCCTGCGGTCGGAGTCCGAAACGGAGAGGAAGCCTGAGGTTCCTGCCTTCCCTGGAGATGAGGCCCTCTTCCAGTGCGCCAAACCCAGCGGAGTCCTGAGAGGCCCCGCCAACTCCACAGCATCCCTCAACTGTCAGAAGCACACTGGGAAGTTCCCTAAGGTCACCGGTAAACTTTTATTGCACAAGGTCCCCATGAAATGGCCCACGCAGCAGGACATCCACAGATTCTGTCTGCCATTAAAGGGGAGTAAGGTGCCCTCCCCACTTCTTTGCTGCCTCGGCGGCCACCAGGGTGCAATTCGCGTACCCTTCCCTTTCCCATCCTAGCAGGTGCTCCAGGGCCCGCTGGCCTACAAAGTACCAGAAGCAGGGCTGGGCCAGCCGGCCAGAATTCAGGGTTCTGTCCCTTGGAGTTCCAGCGGACACTAGGCTGCTTGGGAAAACCGCGCAGACTCTGAGGTTTTTCAGCAGAGGGGTGGAGCGGTAAAGGCCTTGACCCCAAAGACGAGGCCTTTCTGCGACCGCCAGGTTGGGGAGCTCTGAGACTGTGCCAACACAGGGCGGAATACATGGTTCCCTGCTCCAGGCAGTCCCCGTTCCCTTACCTGTGTTCTGCACCCCTCCGCTGTGGCCAATGGATGCCGATCCTTGGGGATCCAGGAGTTCACGAAATGGGCATTCCCAGCCGCAATGGCGACCCCCAACAGCACATCTGGAAAGCCCTCCCCACCCCCGCCAGGAGCCGACCCCCGCTGCGAACGGACCCCCCACCCCGCCCCGCGCCGCCAGGTTTCGCCCCGGCCCTGCCGGGCTCCCGGCGGGTTCCCAGCCACATTGGCGACCCCCGGGAGCACAACAGGGACCGACCACCCACCCACAGCGAGCGGAATCTCGACCTGTGCAGCCCAGGTTTACCCCGCCCTGGGTGCGCTCCCAGAGCGTTTCCAGCCGCAGTGGCCATCTCCGAGAGCACAACTGGGAAGCCCTCCCCTACCCCCGCCAGGAGCCGACACCCGACCCGCGCCGCCCGGGATCGCCCCGCCCCTGGCGCACTCCCGGCGAGTTGCCCACTTCCACCAGGGGCTCCTGGTGAGCCCCGTCCCCACGCCCGGTTCCAGGAGAGGCTCTCGGACCTCGCTACTGCCGCCAGGTCAAACACGAGGACAATACATCCACCCCACAGAGACAATCCAAGCTGTCTATGATTTAGGGATAAAACGAGGACTACAGAAAGGAAAGATGTCCTGACCTAGGAGGGCCATGAGAGTCTATAGATCCAAACAAAATTGGGTACCAAGGAAACTTTTTTCCTTGGAACCCGGAAAGCTGGTTCTTTGCATATGCAATGACCAACAATTAGCTTGTTACCCAAGCCTGCCTCGCTGCCACCCCCACTCCCCCCCCCCCACTCCCCAGGAAAACGGCTCAAAGAAATGTTTTAAATCTCAGGCAGAAAACTGGAAGATGTCTTGTCTGTCTGTCTGGATTAAGGTATGTGTCAGTGTGAGCCTTGTGTTTTTTGATAATATTGCTCAAGTTCTGAGTTCTGATTTCAATGGTCTCAAGACAAGGCAGCCCTTCCAAATCAAACTGCTGGAAATACAAGAAGACATTGACCTAAATGAATGTCAGAGTCCCGTGAACTGGGAACTAGTCAATATTAAATATCTAGTATTTTTGGTTTTGCTCCTCCACTATAGACATGTCTAAGAGTCAACAACATTAAGCACAACATGTTCATAGTGCCTAGGTTTATTCTAAGGTAAAAATTGCTCTATTGTTATATGTGTCACAAGCTTGTCAGCAAGAAAGTACCTGGAAACAGCAACAACCAATGTAAAAAATGTAAATGTGATATGAGCTTTTAGATAAACTCTTAACAATAATTATACTCTAAAATATCCGCCTCTCATAGTCTTGATTGAAGGCAGAGGAGAAGGGGATGACAGAGGATAAGATGGTTGGATGGCATCACTGACTCGATGGACATGAGTTTGAGCAAGCCCCTGGAGTTGGTGATGGACACGGAAGCCTGGCGTCCTGCAGGCCACGGGGTCCCAAAGAGTCAGACTCGACTGAGCAACTGAACTGAACTGAACTTACAATCGTTCCTCCAGGTGTTTTGGTTACCTGAGTTTCTATCCTGGTGCTAAACTAAGTGACGACAGTGTATTGAATAGCTAGGTCACTTCCAAATAAATGAAACTTCTGAAACATTCACGACTTGAAAGGACCTCCCTTTTACACAGAAACAAAAGAGATTTTTGACTCTGCATGAATAGTGACTGGCACCATCCGAACATATTAAATGTAAGAAAGCAATTTTTTTGTTTTGTTTTGTTTTGTTCTGTTCTTGCAGGAAGCGGGGAGGGCGCTATTATCACTGATAGGTATGCTCACCAATCTATCAAATGCCAATAAAAGAGTCAGTTCTTGGTTGCTGAAGGGAAATGTATGACTTGTTATTACAAGAATGTATGGAATGCAATCACACTTTAAGAAGGAAAACGAAGTAGTTCTGTCTTACAGGTGGCATTATCAGGACGGGAGAAGCAAAGGAATGGGTACAGAATGGGATAAGGAGGTTGTAGGGAAAGTAGGCCCCCAGAAAAGAGTTTTGTGCCTAGCACAAGTTTTCTTGAGATGTTGAACTGCCTTTGCTAATGGAGTTTAAGTTTCTTTACCTCTTAAGTGATCTCTTCTAGGTTGACCTAGAACAGAAATCTTTTGTTAGCTTTGGCTAAGAGGAGAAGTATTGTTTCACGGTGACATATGTGATCCTACCTGACTGTTCTCATCCCCTTTGATATCTATGCACTGCTGCTGCTGCTGCTGCAGCTGCTAAGTGGTTCAGTTGAGGCCGACCCTGTGCCACGCCATAGATGGCAGCCCACCAGGCCCCGCAGTCCCTGGGGTTCTCTAGGCAAGAACACTGGAGTGGGTTGCCATTTCCTCCTCCTATGCATGGAAGTGAAAAGTGAAAATGAAGTCACTCAGTGGTGTCCGACTCTTAGCCACCCCATGGACTGCAGCCTACCAGGCTCCTCCGTCCTTGGGATTTTCCAGGAGTGGGGTGCCATTGCCTTCTCCCATATCTATGCACAAGCCTGCCTAAATAATTGACTTCTAGCCAACTTTGGGATGCCCATGACCACCCACCCTTACCAGGCAACAGAGAAGAGAAAAACACTTACCACAGGAGGTTCTGATAAGGAACAAGGAACTAACAAGCTCCCACCTACCAGGATTCTGCAGAGGTCAACAAGAGGTCAGCAAGAGATGAGAGACTGCAGTCCAGAGGTCCTAGCTACTTCCATCTAGCAACAAACACCCAGCATAGTCAAAACGATTTCAATGTTAAAGAATAAATAAATAAATAAAAGGACAGAAGTTCTTTGAACACATGTCTGAATTTAGGGGTGAGGCATTACATATGTGTCCCAGGATAATCTTAAAGTGTCAGAAAGTAAAGAAATTAAAGAGAACTATCAAGCTGTCCAAACTGATAAAAATGAATGATTACACAGTTTTATCTGTATACATTAGCAGATAATAATCTGAAAAGGAATTTTAAAAAATTCCCTTTCAATAATATCAACATGAATAAAACACTTTGCCATGGATGTAACGAGGATGACAAGACTGGCACACTGGAAATTATACACCCTGGCTGAAACTATCCTGAATACATGGACAGATATTCCATAACGATGGAAAGACTTAAGATGGCAATACCATGGAATGCATCTTCAATCTGAAATGAAGATTTGATATGATTTGATCGCTCAGAGCTTTTGTGTCATCAAGTGTTATTAAAGTATTAAAGAGATAGAGAAAGCTGCTGACTTAGACTCGAGGCGGGGTGGGGGTGGGTAGTAAGAGTACCCCCTGCTGGTCTTTAGCCAGATATTCTACAGGCACTAGCAGTCAGCTAAGGAAAGAAAGGAACTGTTTCAGGGAATGGCACCAGGCCCTTCCTCCACGACATGCATTGAGATAATATTGGCAGCAGGTGAGTCATCCCGGGCCAAAACTTGATTGACATGAATCTTGTAGAAAGGCAGTATTGCAGGCAAATATATCATTTCCTTAACATAGATAAGGAGAACAAGCTAGGAGGAAAACATGCTGTTTTGTTCAAATCGCTTCTGAGCCTTTTGGGGGAACCGACCTGAAGCCAGAGTCTAGCGGAAATACATAGGATATTTACATCGCTTAAGACAAACATTTTCTTAGGAAAAAATGCATTGCTTAGCTCAAGGTTTGTCTGCGAAATTCTTACACATCAGGAGATGGCTCCGAGCTGGGTTTCCACACACAAGAACATCCATGCAAAGGACAAGCCTGCACAGCCCATCTGCCCTGCTCCCGCACAGCCAGCAGCATTTCCAAGTGACCTCCTAAGGCCTTCCCCAAAATACAGGGGCACCTCTGGGTTTCCTGTTTCCCTCACTTCGAACACTTTTCTTAAAAAAAAAAAAAATCCTGCACACTTCTTGATAGAATGCCACAGGGCAAGGAATACAGTCCTTCAATATTTAAACCTCCATTTGCAAAACACTTGGAGCTTGGTTTTGTTTTGTTTTGTTTTTTAATTACACCACCACATAATTTAAAGCTTTTACACGTTCTAATTATTCAGTTCCAAAACACCAAACTTTTATTGCACAGGGTCCTCATGAAAAGGCCCAAGCAGCTGGACAACCACAGATTCTGCCATGAAAGGACAGCAAGGTGCCCACCCCCTTCTTTGCTGCCTGGGCGGCCACCAGGGTTTGAAATCCATGCACCCTACTAAGTTTCTAGGGTGCAATCCGTGGACCCTTCCCTTTCCCATCCCAGCAGGTGCTCAAGGGCCCGCTGGCTTACAAAGTGCCAGAAGCAGGGCTGGGCCAGCCGGCCAGAGTTCAGTGTTCTGTCCCTTGGACTTCCAGCGGACACTAGGCTGCTTGGAAGAACCGCACAGACTCTGAGATTTTTCAGCAGAGGGGTGGAGCGGTAAAGGCCTTGACCCCAAAGGCAAGGCTTTTCTGCGACCGCCAGGTTGGGGAGCTCCGAGAATGTGCCAACAGACGGCGGAATACTTGGTTCCCTGCTCCACGCAGTCCCAGTTCCCTTACCTGTGGTCCGCAGCCCTCCGCTGCACCCACGGGATGGCGATCCTTGGGGACCCAGGAGCGGACGAAATGGGCGTTCCCAGCCGCAGTTGCAACCCCCGAGAGCACAACTGGGAACCCCTCCCCATCCCCCCCATGAGCCGACCCCCTCCCCGTGCCGCCAGTGTTAGCCCCGCCCCTGCCGCGCTCCCGGCGCGTTCCCAGCCGCAGTGGCGACCCCCGGGAGCACAACTGGGACCGACCCCCACCTAAAGCCATCGGAATCTCGACCCGCGCAGCCCGGGTTTACCCAGTCCCGGGTGCGCTCCCGGCGCGTTTTCAGCCTCAGTGTCCACCTCCGAGAGCACAACTGGGAAGCCCGCCCCCACCCCCGCCAGAAGCGGACCCCCGCCCCACGCCGCCCACGTTCGCCCCGCCCCTGCACGGTCCAGGTACCTTCCCAGCTTCTAGCGTTCACGCCCGGGTAGGAGCAGGATGTAGGAGTATGGGAGATGTGTCTGGAGCCTGACAGCCTCAGCTCCGCTCTGGCCTGCCCTTTGGACCTAGGAGCCAGGGCAACTTGCAGAGGGCTTAGGGCCCCATTGTATGCAAACTACCAAGGCCTACCGCAAGGAGAGCTCTGTCCGAGGGAAGGGAAGTGCCCCAGGCTGCGTTCCCAAGCTGTTGCTTGGCAATGCAGACTCAGCGGTAAACGGAGGGAATCAGGGTCCTAGTGCCCCTGTCTTGGGGAGGAAGCTCCACAGCCAGAGTGTTCCTCCCTTTGTGCCCAGAAAGCGCCTGCCAGACTGGGCTTCCCCGGAGATCTGTTGCAGAGCAGAGACGTGTGGATGTGTTTTGGGGCCTTGACATGTGCGTTTGGGCTCCCTAGCACAGCCCCAGCGTAGGGGAACCAGCCCCTGAGCAAAGAGCTCCAGGCAGTGCTTTGTGCCCAGGCCTGGATGCCCAGTCCCAGCACGCGGGAGAGATGAGTTAGGCTGCCGGCGGGTCCTTGCAAGCCTGTATTGGAAAGGACCGAGTGAGCTTCCACACCGGCGGAGCTGCAGACCTGCGCCCAGGTGCGATAGGACAGAGCCCCTGTCGAGAGGCTGCTCTGCCTGGGCGAGCCTCGCCAAGCCCTTCCCAGCTTCTAGCGTTTGCACCTGCAAAGGAGCAGGCTGTGGGAGTGTGGGCGACATGACTGGCTCCTGACTGGCCTCAGCTCCGCTCTTGCCTTCCCTTTGGACCTAGGAGCCAGGCCTCCTTGCAGATGGCTTAGGGCACGGGGGTGTGCAAACTGCGAAAGCCTCCCGCAGGGAGACCTCTCTCTGAGGGAAGGGAAATGCCCCAGGTTGCATTCCCAAGCTGTTGCTTGGTAGCCCAGACTCAGCGCTGAACGGAGGGAATCAGGGTCCCAGTGCCCCTGTCATGGGGAGGGAGCTCCACAGCCAGAGTGTTCCTCCGTTTGTGTTCAGAAACCGCCTTACAGACTGGGCTTCCCCGGAGCTCAGCTCCAGAGCAGAGTCGTGCGCATGGGGTTTGGGGCCTTCCCCTGTGCCTTTGGGCTCCCTAGCACAGTCCCAGTGCAGGGGAACCAGCCCCTGAGCAGAGAGCTCCAGGCAGTGCTCTGTGCCCTGGATTGGAAGCCCACTCCCAGCACACGGGAGAATAGAGTCAGGCCGCCGTCGGGTGCTTGCAAGCCTGTATTGGGAAGGACCGAATGAGCTTCCACTCCGGCGGAGCTCCAGATCTGCGCCCAGGCGCGATATCGCAGAGCCCCGGCCTAGAGGCTGCTCTGCCTGGGCGAGCCTCGCCAAGCCCTTCCCAGCTTCTAGCTTTCGCGCAGGGGAAGGAACAGACTGCGGAAGTGGGGGAGACGTGACTGGCGGGCGCCTTACTGGCCTCAATCCGCTCTTCCCTTCGCTTTGCACCTATGATCCATGCCTACTTGCAGAGGGCTTAGGGACCGAAGGAGAGCTCTGTCAGAGGGAAGGGAAGCGCCCCAGGCTGCATTCCCAAGCTGTTTTTTAGCCGCCCAGACTCAGCGCTGCACAGGGTTAATCAGGCTCTCTGTGGCCGCAGCTTCACACACAGGTGTGTCTCCGAAGGAATCAAGAAAGATCCTGACAGAGTGAGGTTCATTAGAGCTATACTAAAGAGCAAAGGCTTGTCCATGTGGTCTTGCCTTCCTCTGTGCCTTTGGGTCTCCAGGCTCGGCCCCAGCTCCGTGGAAACAACCCCTGAGAAAAGATCTTCGAGATCCGCTTTTCCCAGAGGCTGGGATGTGGGGTTCATAGGAGGCGGGCAAAGCAGGCCTCCTTCAGAGAGCAAGAGGCAGCCAAGCGGCCTGCGTTTGGAAGCCTCAATTTGGAAGAATGGGTTAGCTTCCCCTAAGGGAGATCTCCAGATCTGTTCAGAAGTCAGTAATTCCAGAGGCAGTGTGCAGGGTGCTGACTGTCCTTTGCCAGCCTTGCAAAGACATTCCTAGATTCTACAGTTACCTTCCTGAAGAAGCAGTCTTTGGGAATATGTCAGACTTCACTGGAGCCTTATTGGCCTCAGCTCAGCTATTGCTTTTCCATTCAAAGTAGGACAAGGCCCTACTTTATGAAGGGTAAGGGTCTTCTTCTTTCCAAACTGCCGAGGGCTACAGCAATGAGACCTCCGTAAATGCGAGGGAAGCATAAGCGGATGGATTATCAGGAAGGTTCTTTGCCACCAAGCATCAGCACCCCACGGAGGGAATCAGGCTCCCTTTGCCCCTATGTGGGGTGTGTAGATTCACACACAGTGGTGTCTGTACAGGAGCCAAGAATGTTCCTGAGAGATGAGGCTCACAAGAGCTCTCCTACAGAGTGCTCACCTGTACATGTGGTTTTGCCTTCCCCTGTATGTGTGGGTCTCTGGGCACAACCCCAGCTCCGTGGAAACAACCCCTGAGCAAAGATCTCCAAGAATCTGCTTTTCCCCCATGCTGGAAAACAGGGATCATAGGAGGCAGGAAAAGCAAGCCTCCTTCAGGCAAGAAGAGGCAGCCAACCGGCCTGTGTTTGGAAGCCTCTATTTGCAAGGAATGGGTTAGCTTCTCCAGAAGGAGACCTCCAGATCTGCTCAGAAGATAGATATTCCAGAGGCAGGGTCGAGGTTCCTGACTGCCCTTTGCCAGCCTTGCAAAGACATTCCTAGATTCTAGCAATATTTTCCATGAAGGAGCAGGCATCGGGAATATGTCAGAGTTGACAGGTGCCTTACTGGCCTCAGCTCAGCTATTGCCTTTCCTTTCAAACTAGGATCAGGGCCTACTTGGTGAAGGGTAAGGGTCTGCTTCTTTCCAAAGTGCCAAGAGACACAGCAATGAGACCTCTGTCAAGGCGAGGGAAGCGTAAGCGGATGGATTCTCTAACAGGTGCTTTGCCACAAAGCATCAGAACCCCACAGAGAGAATCAGGCTCCCTGTGCCCCTATGTTCGGTGTGTAGCTTTACACACAGAGGTGTCTCTGTACGAGCCAAGAATGTTCCTAAGAGATGAGACACACTAACGTCTCCTACAGAGCATAGACCTGTCCATGTGGTTTTTCCTTCCCCTGTGAGATGGGTCCCCGAGGTCCACCCCAGCTCTGGGGATAGAGCCCCTGAGAAAAGATCTCCAGGAACCGCTTTTTGCCCAGGCTGGGAAACGCACTTCACAGGAGGCAAGGCAAGCGAGCCTCCCGCAGGGAAAAATAGGCCTTACTGTCCCTGGAGGAGCAGGCTGCCAGAGTGTGTGGCACCTGACTGGTGCCTTACTGACCTCAGCTCCGCCATTGCATGGCCATCCAAACTAGGACCCAGGCCTACTTGGAGAAGGGTTTGGGTGCGGATTTGTAAAAACTGCCAAGGGCTACTGCAATGAGAAGTCTCTTAGAGGTAAGGGAGAGTATTGTATGGATTCTCAAGCTGTTGTTTGAACGACAGCTTCAAAGCTGCAAAGAGAGAATCAGGCCCTGTGTGCCCCCTTGTTGGGTATGCAGCTCCACACACAGAGGTATCCCCGTAGAATGCAAGACTTTCCTCACATACTGAGGTTAACTAGAGTTCTCCTACAGAGCAAAGACTTGTCCATGTGGTTTTGCCTTCCTCTGGGCGTTTGGGTCTCCGGGCTCAGCTCCAACTCCGTTGAAATAGCCCCTGAAAAAAGATCTCCAAGAACCACTTTTCCCCCAGGCGGGAAGCAGAGTTCACAGGAAGCGGAACAAGCAAGCCTCCTTCGGGCAAGTAGAGGCAGCCAACTAGCCTGTGTTTGGAAGCCTCTCTTTGGAAGGAATGGTTAGCTTCTCCAAAAGAAGACCTCCAGATCTGCTCAGAAGACGGAAATTCCAGAGGCAGGGTCGAGGTTCCTGACTGTCCTTTGCCAGCCTTGCAAAGACATTTCTAGATTCTAGCGTTATTTTCCATGAAGAAGCAGGCTTCAGGAATATGTCAGACTTGACTGGCGCCTTACTGGCCTCAGCTCAGCTATCGCCTTTCCGTTCAAACTAGGACAAGGGCCTACTTGGTGAAGGGTAAGGGTCCTCTTCTTTCCAAACTGCCAAAGGCTACAGCAAAGACACCTCTGTCAAAGAGAGGGAAGTGGAAGCGGATGGATTCTCAAACAGGTGCTTTGCCACAAAGCATCTGCACCCCACGGAGAGAATCAGGCTGCATTTGCCCCTATGTTGGGTGTGTAGCTTCAAACACAGAGGTGTCTCTATAGGAGCCAAGAATGTTCCTGGGAGATGAGGTTCACTAGAGCTCTGCTACAGAGCATAGACCTGTCCATATGGTTTTGCCTTCCCCTGTGAGTTGGGTTCCCGATGTTCGCCCCAGCTCCGAGGAAGAAACCCCTGAGAAAACACCTCCAGGAACTGCTTTTCGTCCAGACTGGGAAACGCAGTTCACAGAAGGCAAGGCAAGCGAGCCTCCTGCAGAGAAAAAGAGGCCTTACTGCCCCTGGAGGAGCAGGCTGCAAGAGTGTGTGAGACCTGACTGGTGCCTTACTGGCCTCAGCTCCGCCATTGCATGTTCCTCCGAACTAGGACCCAGGACTACTTGGAGAAGGGTTTGGGTGCGGATTTCTAAAAACTGCCAAGGGCTACAGCAATGAGAACTCTGTCACGGGTAAGGAAGAGCATTGTATGGATTTTCAAGGTGTTTTTTGAACGACATCTTTAAAGCTACACAGAGAGAATCAGGCTCTCTGTGCCCCCATGTTGGGTACGCAGCTTCACACATAGGGGTGTCTCCATATGAATCAAGAATGTTCGTGACAGAGTGAAGTTCACTAGAGCTCTCCTAGAGAGCAAAGACTTGTCCATGTGGTTTTTCTTGCCCTGTGCGTTTGGGGCTACAGGCTCGGCCCCAGCTCAGTGGAAACAACCCCTGAGAAAAGATCTTCAAGATCCGCTTTTCCCAGAGTCTGGGATGTGGGGTTCATAGGAGGCGGGAAAAGCAGGCCTCCTTCAGAGAGCAAGAGGCAGCCAAGCGGCCTGCGTTTGGAAGCCTCTATTTGGAAGAATGGGTTAGCTTCCCCTAAGGGAGACCTCCAGATCTGTTCAGAAGTCGGTAATTCCAGAGGCAGGGTGCAGGCTCCTGACTGCCCTTTGCCAGCCTTGCAGAGACATTCCTAGATTACAGCGTTATTTTCCATGAAGGAGCAGGCTTCGGGAATATGTCAGACTTGACTGGTGCCTTATTGGCCTCAGCTCAGCTCTTGCCTTTCCTTTCAAACTAGGACAAGGGCCCACTTTATGAAAGGTAAGGGTCCTCTTCTTTCCAAACTGCCAAGGGCTACAGCAATGAGACCTCTGTCAAGGCGAGGGAAGCGTAAGCTGATGGATTCTCAAGCAGGTGCTTTGCCACAAAGCATCAGCACCCCACGGAAAGAATCTGGCTCCCTTTGCCCCTACGTTGCATGTGTAGCTACACGCACAGAGGTGTCTCGATAGGAGCCAAGAATGTTCCTGAGAGAGGAGGTTCACTGTTGGGGGCCAGAGTGAGGCACTTCGCCCATGGCAAAGGTCATGAGGAAGGAGGCTCGACATACGCAAAGGCGGGTCGAGCCTCAGGAGTCCCCCTGGAAATCCTCGAGCATCTACCCCCATAACCAGAGCCTGCCTACCTTACTACTTTGTGCTCTCACCTACACCTCTGACTTTACGGGGGGCTGTCCCCCACCACCTCTTTCGGAGAAGGAGTTAACCTAGAGCTCCAGTTGATAAAAACCCCTGGGTGTGACAAGAGTGTTTTAACCTACAAACTCCTCTGAAGGTTCTCTAGCCTGCCTGACAGGCTTGTCCGGCCACATGTGATTGCTCACAGCCTCTCAACCATGAGAGGCACGAGATGCTTTAAACCTTCTAAAAACAGGTTCCTTAGAAAAGTTAGAAAATTATTAGTATAAGTATAATGGGCTGATTAGAAATCATATTGGTGAAGGGTTTTTCATTTGTTGAGCTGATGTTTACTGCTAAGTCTCCACATCCCCTGCCCTTATACACATTAATGAATATATAGAAGAAATAAGTATTAACCTTTGATATAAATCACGTTAGACCTTAGGCTAAGTAAATTCTTTCCTTAACTAAAACCCACTACACCCTCACCCTATAGGAATGTAACTTTATTTGGGTGGCGTCTGTTTTAAGAATAATCACCCCTGGAGAAATAAGTGTCCTGGTTGACTGACCGCTGTCACAAGGAGAGGGTCGTAAATTGTCAGCAGGCCCCCCGGCCAGAAGATGATGTAACACCCCTAAGACCTCTGTATACTTTTGTATGAAGCACCTGACTTTGATAAAAGTCAGGACTGCTGACCCCACGTGACTTTTGCATAACATCTCAGTGTATAAAAGTAGACCATGGGAAATAAAGAATTGGGATCAGTTTCTCGAAAGACTGGTCTCCCCATGTCTCTCTCTCTCTCTCTCACTCTGGTTGAGTCTCCATCTGGAGCGCGGAACCCACCAAGCTTACTAATTTTGCCTGGGCTTCTAAGATCCGACCGGGGAGGCCTCAGTGTCTCCTCTCCTTCGGGAGAACGGAAGGACGCCTGCGGCCTACGTAAGTGGTGCAAGCTTCTTGTCTTGAAGTTTTTTTGGTCCCCCGCGTAAACCAAGCTACTCAGCCTCTTTTCTCCACTGAATTTTCCTACTGAGCTATCCTCATTTTATTACTCTTTATATCCTTAATTAACGTTTAATTAAGCAGTTGTTCCCTGACCCTCGCCTACGCCGTCTCTGCTTCGAATACCCTGGATCAGCTGGGGCTGGACCCCGGCAGTTCACTAGAGATCTCCTACAGAGCATAGACCTGTCCATTTGGTTTTGCCTTCCCCTGTGAGTTGGGTCCCCGAGGTCCGCCCCAACTCCGGGGAAACAGCTCCTGAGAAAAGATCTCCAGGAACTGCTTTCCGCCCAGGCTGGGAAACGCTGTTCACAGGAAGTAAGGCAAGCGAGCCTCCTAAAGGGAAATAGAGGCCTTACTGTCCCTGGAGGAGCAGGCTGCCAGAGTGTGTGACACCTGACTGGTGCCTTACTGGCCTCAGCTCCGCTATTGCATGTTCATCTGAACTTGAACCCAGGCCTACTTGGAGAAGTGTTTGTGTGCCAATTTCCAGAAACTGCGAAGGGCTACAGCAATGATAACTCTCTCAGTGGTAAGGGAGAGCATTGTGTGGATTCTCAATTTGTTGTTTGAACGACAGCGTCAAAGCTGCACAGAGAGAATCAGGTCTCTGTGTCTCTATGATGGCTATGCAGCTTCCCACACAGAGATGTCCCCATTGGAGCCAAGAACATTCCCCATAGAGTGAGGTTCACTGGAGCACTCCTAGAGAGCAAAGACTTATCCATGCGGTTTTTCCTTCCCCTGTGCATGTGGGTCTCCGGGATCGGCCCCTGCTCCGTGGAAACATCATCTGAGAAAAGATCTCCAAGAACCTCTTATCCCCCAGGCTGGGAAGCGGAGTTCGCAGGAGGTGGAATAAGCAAGCTTCCTTCTGCAAGAAGAGACAGCCAACCGGCCTGTGTTTGGAAGCCTATATTTGCAAGGAATGGGTTAGTTTCTCCTGACCGAGACCACCAGATGTGCTGAGAAGATAGAAATTCCAGAGGCAGGGTCGAGGTTCCTGACTGCCCTTTGCCAGCCTTGCAAAGACATTCCCAGATTCTAACGTTATTTTCCATGAAGGAGCAGGCATCGGGAATATGTCAGACTTGACTGGCGCCTTACTGGCCTCAGCTCAGCTACTGCCTTTCCATTCAAACAAGGACAAGGGCCTACTTGGTGAAGGGTAAGGGTCTGCTTCTTTCCAAACTGCCAAGGACTACAGCAATGAGACCTCTGTCAAGGTGAGGGAAGCCTATGCGGATGGATTCTTAGCAGGTGCTTTGCCACAAAGCATCAGCACCCACGGAGAGAATCAGACTCCCTTTGCCACTATGTTGGGTGTGTAGCTTCATGCACAGAGGTGTCTCTGTAGAAGCCAAGAATGTTCCTGAGAGATGAGGTTCACTAGAGCTCTCCTACAGAGCATAGCCCTGTCCATGTGGTTTTGTCTTCCCCTGTGAGTTGGGCCCCCGAGGTCCGACCCAGCTCCAGGGAAACAGCCCCTGAGAAAAAATCTCCAGGAACAGCTTTGCGCCCAGGCTGGGAAATGCAGTTCACAGGAGGCAAGGCAAGCGAGCCTCCTGCAGGGAAAAAGAGGCCTTACTGCTCCTGGACGATCAGGCTGCAAGAGTGTGTGAGACCTTACTTGTGCCTTACTTGCCTCTGCTCCGCCGTTGCCTGTTATTCCGAGCTAGGACCCAGGCCTACTTGGAGAAGGGTTAGGGTGCGGATTTCTACAAACTGTCAAGGACGACAGCAATGAGAATTCTCTTAGCAGAAAGGGAAAGCATTGTATGGATTCTCAAGCTGTTGTTTGAATGACAGCTTCAAAGCTACACAGAGAGAATCAGGCTCTCTGTTCCCCTATTTTGGCTGTGCAGCTTCACACACAGAATTTGACTCTGTTGGAGCCAGAAATATTCCTGAAAGACTTAGGCTCACCAAAGCTGTCCTCCAGAGCAAAGACATTGGATGTGGTTTTGCCTTCCCTTGTCAGTATGGGTCCCCTAGCTTGGCCCCAGCTCCGGGGATACAGCCTCTGAAAAAAATCTTCCAAGAAGCGATTTTCCTCCAGGCTGTTAAGCGGAATTCGCAGTTTGCAAGTTAAGGAAGCCTGCTTCGTGGAAGAGCAAACAGCCAACTGGCCCTGTGTTAGGAAGCCTGTATTTGAAAGGAATGGGTTAGCTTCTACAGTGGGAGAACCTCAGATCTGCTCAGGGGACTGAAATACTAGAGTCAGGGTCGAGGTTCTCCCTTGTCCTTTGCGCACCTTGCAAAGACATTCCTAGCTTCTAGCGTTAGTGTCCCTGTAGTAGCAGGCTGCAGGAGCGTGTGATAAATGACTGCCGCGTTCCTGTCCTCAGCTCCGCTATTGACTTTCTATTCGAACTAGAACCCAGGCCTACTTTGAGAGGGGTTAGGGTCCAGTGTTTCCAAACTGCCAAGGGCTACGGCAATGCGAGCTCTGTCAGAGGTAAGAAAAGAGCAATTGGTTGGATTCTTCAGCTGCTGCGTGGCTGCACAGCTTCCGCGCCGCATGGAGAGCATGAGGCTCCTTGTGGCCCTATTTTGGGTATGCACCAACATGCACACAGAATGTCTGTGTTCACTTATGTACAGGCTTATGAACACTAGAGCTCTCCTACAGAGCAAAGACCACTCAGTGGGCTCCAAGAGATACCTGTCGCGACTCGAGAAGAGAGTGGAGTCCTTTGCTTCCCCTCGAGATGAGGCCTGACTCCCCGGGTGAGTATGGAATGCAACCCCAAATCCCTGTCGCCTATGGAGAGGAACATTAAGTCCTGGATACAAGCCTAGATGAGGTCTAGTTTGCCCTTCAGTGAATGGAGCCCAATCCACAGCTCTCCCTGGCAACTCGAATGGAAGATTAGACTTCCTGGGCCAACACAAGAGGAAGCCTGAATTCCCCGTCGTAACTCGAGAATCCCACCGCAACTCGAGAAAAACCACGTGCTTCCCTCGTCATCGCAAGATGAGGCCCTTTGTCCGCTACAGCATCTCAAGAGAAATCCCACGTTCCATCCTGAAGTGCGAAACGGTACTTGGCACCCTTGATGCGACCCCAAAAGTTCCGCGACATACCAGACTCACTCAAGGGGAACACCGAGGTTCCCGGCACCACTTCATCTGAGCCCCTTCTCCTCTCCTGATTGCGACAGGAGGGTCGACTCCCCTTCTCTGTCTGCAACGGGTTCCCGACATTCCGGGCGCACCTCAGGATGAGGCCGGTCTCATGAGGAAGTTCGAGACGTAGCCTCGTGGGTGGTGCCACATGTCGAAAGACCCCAATTTCACGGTCCACTCTTGAAAAGAACCCGATGCCAGCACACTTCTTTGAAGGAAAACCTGTGGATGAAGGCACAACACGAAGGGGCACTGACACCCGCGTGCATCGTCCAGAAAAACCCGCAGGTCCCACAGACATTTCGACAAGTGGCCTGTCACCCTGTAAACCACTCGAAAGGCAAACGAAGGTCCATTCCTCAACAGAAGACTAGGTGTGACTCTCTTGTCCCTACTCTGCAGGGACCATGGGATCCGAGTCAGAAACGGAGAGGAAGCCTGAGGTTCCTGCGTCCACTCGAGATGAAGCCCTCTTCCATTGCACCACAACCAGTGGAGTCCCGAGTGGCGCCTACAAACTCCACAGTATCCCTGAGTTCTCAGAGGCACAATGAGAAGCTCCCTGAGGTCACAGGCACAAGTCGAGGGAACCCTGGGTTTTCTACCGTGACTCGAGAAAGACCTCGAGAGTGCTTCAAAATGTGTTGAGTCACGATTCCCCTACCATGACTCGACAGCCATGACACGCTCCCCCTCGCCACGCGCATGGAGACCTGACTAACCTGGCACTGCACGAGAGGCTCCATGAGCTCCTCATCGTACCTCGTGAGGAAACCCACACTGGCGCGGCAGCTCGAGTAAACACATGAGACACTCCAGTCATCGCGAGATGAGGGCCTGATTTTCCTGCATGGTCTGGAGACCAATCACGAGTCCTCTCTCCAAACTGAAGAGGAGGCTGGACTCCCTTGAAGCCGCTCAGGGAGCTCCAAGAGATCCGCGTCGCGACTCGAGAGGAGAGCGGAGTCCTTGGCTTCCCCTCGAGACGAGGCCTGACTCCCCGGGGGAGCCTGGAATGCAACCCCGAGATCCCTGCCTTCCCTGGAGAGGAATATTAGGTCCCGGACACACGCCTAGGTGAGGTCTCTTTGGCCCTGCAGTGACTCGAGTGCAACCCCCAGCTTTCCCTCGCAACCCGAGGGGAAGATTGGGCTTCCCAGGGCCAACCCAAGGGGAAGGCTGAGATCCCCGTCGTAACTCGAGAATGCCGCCGCAACTCGAGAAAAACCACGTGGTTCCCACCTCTTGGCAAGATGAGGCCCTTGCCCGCCACGGCGTCTCAAGGGAAGTCCCCTGTTCCGCACTGAAGGGCGAAACGGCCCCTGACAGCCTTCCTGCGACCCCCAAAAGTCCCCCAACACGCCGGGTTCCCTCGAGGGGAACACCGAGGGTCCCGGCACCGCTTCCTCTGAGCCCCTTCTCCCCTCCTGATCGCGACAGGAGAGGCGATTCCCATGCGTGGTCTGGAAGGGGTTCCTGGCCTTCCCGGCGCACCTCAGGATGAGGCTGGTCTCACGAGGTAATTCGAGATGAGCCACGTGGGTGGTGCCACATGCCGAACGTCCCCTATTCCCCAGGTCCACTCTTGAAAAGGACCCGAGGCCCGGACCCCTCTTCGAAGGCAACCCTGTGGGTGAAGGCACTACACGAAGAGGCACTGCCAACCTCGTGCATCGTCCGCAAAGACCCGCGGGTTCCACACACAGCTCGACGAGGGGCCTGAGACCCCTGAGCAACTCGAGAGGCAAGCGGGGTTCCCTTCCTCAGACAAGACGAGGCCTGACTCTCCTGTCCCAACTCTGCAGGGACCCTGCGGTCGGAGTCCGAAACGGAGAGGAAGCCTGAGGTTCCTGCCTCCCCTCGAGGTGAGGCCCTCTTCCGTTGCGCCAGACCCAGCGGAGTCCCGAGGGGCCCCGCCACCTCCACAGGATCCCTCGCCTCTCAGAGGCACCCTGGGAAGTTCCCTAAGGTCCCCGGCAGAAGGCGAGGGAAACGAGGGTTTCCCGCCGCCCCCCGAGAAAGAGCTCGAGAGTCCTTCTTCAACGCGTCTCGGGGCCCTAGGCCCCTCCCGTGACTCGAGAGCCAGGACGCGCTCCCCCTCGCCACGCGCATGGAGACCTGACTTCCCTGGCGCCACACGAGAGGCTCCCTGAGATCCTCGTCGTGCCTCGGGAGAAAACCCCCACGGGCGCCGCAGCTCGAGGAAACCCCTGAGAGGCCCCGGTCCTCGCGAGCTGAGGGCCTTCTTTTCCTGCATGGCCTGGAGAGCAATCCCGGGTCCTCTCTCCAAACGGAAGAGGAGGCTGGACACCCTTGAGGCCGCTCAGGGGGCTCCCAGAGACCCGCGTCGCGACTCGAGAGGAGGGCGGAGTCCTTGGCTTCCCCTCGAGACGAGGCCTGACTCCCCGGGGGAGCCTGGAATGCAACCCTGAGATCCCTGCCTTCCCTGGAGAGGAATATTAGGTCCCGGACACACGCCTAGGTGAGGTCTCTTCGGCCCTGCAGTGACTCGAGCGCAACCCCCAGCTTTCCCTCGCACTAGAGGGGAAGATTGGGCTTCCCAGGACCAACCCAAAAGGAAGTCTGAGATCCCTGTCATAACTCGAAAATCCCGCCGCAACTCGAGAAAAACCACGTGGTTCCAACGTCTTTGCAAGATGAGCCTCTTGTCCGCTATGGCGTCTCAAGGGAAGTCCCAGTTTCCGTACTTAAGTGCGAAACAGTACCTGACACCTTTCTTGCGACCCCCAGAAATTCCCCGACACACCGGGTTCCCTCGAGGGAAACACCGAGGGTCCCGACACCACTTCATCTGAGCCCCTTCTCCCCTCCTGATCGCGACAGGAGTGTCGATTCCCCTGCATGGTCTGGAAGGGATTCCCGGCCTTCCCGGCGCATCTCAGGATGAGGCCGTCCACACGAGGAAATTCGAGGTGAGCCACGGGGGTGGTGCCACATGCCGATCGACCTTGATTTCCCGGTCCACTCTTGAGAAGAATCCGTTGCACGGACAGCTCTTCAAAGGCAACCCTGTGGGTGAAGGCACAACACGAAGGGGCACTGACACTCCCGTGCATCGTCCAGAAACACCCGTGGGTTCCACACAGCTCGAAGAGGGGCCTGAGACCCCCTGAGCAACTCGAGAGGCAAGTGGAGTTCCCTTCCTCAGACAAGAAGAGGCCTAACTCTCCGCTCCCAACTCTGCAGGGACCCTGAGGTCGGAGGGTCGGAGTCAGAAACAGAGAGGAAGCCTGAGGTTCCTGCCTCCACTTGAGATGAGGCCCTCTTCCATTGCGCCAACCCCAGTGGAATCCCGAGAGGCCCCGCTAACTCCACAGCATCCCTCACCTCTCAGAGGCACCCTGGGAAGTTCCCTCAGGTCCCCGGCAGAAGTCGAGGGACATGAGGGTTTCCCGCCGCCACTCGAGAAAGACCTCGATAGTGCTTCTTCAAAGTGTCTTGAGGCCCTTGTCCCCTCTCTGGACTAGAGAGCAATGATGCGCTCCCCCTCGCCTCGCGCATGCAGACCTGGCTTCCCTGGCGCCGCACGAGAGGCTCCCTGAGATCCTCGTCGTGCCTCGGGAGAAAACCCCCATGGGCGTCGCAGCTCGAGGAAACCCCTGAGACGCCCCCGTCCTCGAGAGCTGAGGGCCTTCTTTTCCTGCCTGGCCTGGAGAGCAATCCCGAGTCCTCTCTCCAAACTGAAGAGTAGGCTGGACTCCCTTGAGGCGACTCAGTGGGCTCCAAGAGATTCGCGTCGGGGCTCGAGAGGAGAGCGCAGTCCTTTGCTTCCCCTCGAGGCGAGGCCTGACTCCCCGGGGGAGTCTGGAGTGCAATCCCGAGATCCTTGTCTTCCCTTGAGAGGACTCTTAGGTCCTGGACACATGCCTAGATGAGGTCTCTTTGGCCTTGCAGTGATTCGAGCACAACATCCAGCTTTCCCTCGCAACTCGAAGGGAAGTTTGGGCTTCCCAGGGCCAACACAAGAGGAAGCCTGAAATCCACATCGTAACTCGAGAATCCCGCCGCAACTCGAGAAAAACCACGTGGTTCCATCGTCTTCTCAGCATGAGGCCCTTGCCCGCCACAGCGTCTCAAAAGAAGTCCCACGTTCCTACTGAAGTGCAAAACGGTACTTGGCACCCATGATGGCACCCCCAAAGTTCCCCAACATACAGCCCTCACTCGAGGGTAACACCCATGTTCCCCGCACCACATCATTTGAGCCCCTTCTCCCCTCCTGATTGCAACAGGAGTGTCGATTCTCCTGCTTTGTGTGGAAGGGGTTAACGATCTTCCCAGCGCACATCAGGATGAGGCCGGTCTCACGAGGAAATTGCAGATGTAGCCTCGTGGGTGGTGCCACATGCGGAAAGACCCCATTTCCCGGTCAGCTATTAATAAGAACCCGATGCCCGTACACTTCTTGGAATGCATCCCGTAGGATGAATGCACAACAAGGAGGGACCCTGAACACCCGTGCATCTTTTGGAAAATTCTGCAGGTTCCACATACAGCTCGACAAGTGACCTGTTACCTCGTGAACAACTCGAGAGGCAAGCTAAGTTTCATTTCTCCACAGAATACGAGGCCTGACTCTCCTGTCCCAACTCTGCAGGAATCCTGAGATCGGAGTCTGAAATGGAGAGGAACCCTGAGGTTCCTTCCTCAACACGAGATGAGGCCCTCTTGTATTATACCACACCCAGTGGAGTCCCGAGAGGCCCCTCCCAACTCCACAGTATCAGTGTCTTCTCAGAGGCACCCTGAGCAACTCCCTGAGGTCACAGGCACAAGTCGAGGGAACACAGGGTATCCTGCCGCAACCCGAGAAAGACCTCAAGAGTCCGTCTTCAACGCGTCTTGAGGCCGGATTCCCCTACCATGACTCGAGAGCAATGACACGCTCCCCCTCGCCATGCGCATGGACACCTGACTTCCCTGGCGCCACATGAGAGGCTCCCTGAGCTCCCCGTCATACCTCGTGAGAAACCCCACACTGGCGCCGCAGCTCGGGAAAACTCACCGTCATCGCGAGATTGGGGACTTCTTTTCCTGCCTGACCTGGAGAGCAATCCCTGGTCTTTTCTCCAAACTTCACAGGAGGCTTTACTCCATTTAGGCCACTCAATGGGCTCCAAGAGATACCTGTCGCGTCTTGAGAGGAGAGCAGAGTACTTTGTTTCCCCTCGAGACGAGGCCTTACCTCGGGTGAGTCTGGAATGCAACCCCGAGATCCCTGTTGCCCCTGGAGAGGAACATTATGTCCTGGACAAAAGCCTAGATGAGGTCTATTTTGCCCTACAGTGACTCGAGAGCAACACCCATCTCTCCCTCGCAATTCGAATGGAAGATTGGTCTTCACTGGGCCAACACAAGAGGAAGTCTGAATTTCCCGTTGTAACTCGAGAATCCTGCCGCAACTCTTAAAAACCACGTGGTTCCCCATTCACCGCAATATGAGGCCTTTGCCCGCTACAGAGAGTCAAGAGAAGTCCCATGTTTCGTCATAAAGTTCGAAATGCTACTTGGCACCCTTGATGCGACCCCAAAAGTTCCCCAATATACCGGTCTCACTCCAAGGGAACACCAAAGTTCCTGGCACCACTTCATTTGAGCCCCTTCTCCCCTCCTGATCACGGCAGGAAGGTCGATCCCCCTGCTTTGTCTAGAAGGGGTTCCCGACCTTCATGGCGCACCTCAGGATGAGGCCAGTCTCACGAAGAAATTCGAGACGTAGCCTCGTGTTGGTGCCACGTGCCAAAAGACCCCGATTTCTCGGTCTTGCTCTTGATAAGAACCCGATGCCCGGACACCTCTTCTAAGGCAACCCTGTGGATGAAGGCACTACACAAGGGGGCACTGGCAACCCTGTTCATCGTCCGGAAAACCCCGCAGGATCCACATACAGCTCCACAACTGGCCTGTCACCCCTTAAACAATGAGAGAGGCAAGCGGAGTTCCCTTCCTCAGACAAGACGAGGCCTGAGTATCCAATCCCAACTCTGCAGGCACGCTTCGATCTGAGTCAGAAATGGAGAGGAAACCTGAGGTTCCTGCCTCAACCCGAGATGAGGCCCTCTTCCATTAAAACAAACCCAGTGGAGTCCCGAGAGGCCCCTCCCATCTCCACAGTATCCCTGACTTCTCATAGGCATTCTGAGAAGCTCCTTGAGGCCACCGGCAAAAGTTGAGGGAAATAAGGGTTTCCTGCCACAACTGAAGAAAGACCTCGAGAGTCCTTCTTCAATGTGTCTTGAGGTCAGATTCCCCTACCATAGCTCGAGAGCAATAATGCGCTCCCCCTCGCCACGCACATGGAGACCTGACTTCCCTGGCGCCTCACGAGAGGCTCCCTGAGCTCCCCGTCGTACCTCGTGTGAAACCCCACACTGGCGCCGCAGCTCGAGAAAACCCACAAGATCCCTCCGTCATCGCGAGATGAGGGCCATCTTTTCCTGCATGGCCTGGAGAGCAGTCCCAAGTCCTCTCTCCAAACTGAAGAGGAGGCTTGACTCCATTGAGGCCATTCAGTGGGCTCCAAAGATCCGCGTCGTGGCTCGAGAGGAGAGCGCAGTCCTTTGCTTCCCCTCGAGGCGAAGCCTGACTCCCCGGTGGAGTCTGGAGTGCGACCCCGAGATCCTTGTCTTCCCATGAGAGGACTATTAGGTCCTGGACACACGTCTAGATGAGGTCTCTTTGGCCCTGCAGTGACTCGAGCACAACCCCCAGCTTTTGCTCGCAACTCGAAGGGAAGTTTGGGCTTCCCAGGGCCAACACAAGAGGAAGCCTGAAATCCCCGTCCTAACTCAAGAATCCCGCCGCAACTCGAGAAAAACCACGTGGTTCCATCGTCTTCGCAGCATGAGCCCCTTGCCCGCCACGGCGTCTCAAAAGAAGTCCCACGTACCTACTGAAGTGCAAAATGGTACTCTGCACCCATGATGGCACCCGCAAAGTTCCGCAACGTACATGCCTCACTCGAGCGGAACACCCATGTTCCCCGCACCACATCATTTGAGCCCCTTCTCCCCTCCTGATTGCAACAGGAGTGTCGATTCTCCTGCTTTGTCTGGAAGGTGTTACCGATCTTCCCAGCGCACCTCAGAATGAGGCCGGTCTCACGAGGAAATTGGAGATGTAGCCTCGTGGGTGGTGCCACATGCGGAAAGACCCCATTTCCTGGTCCGCTATTAATAAGAACCCGATGCTCGTACACTTCTTCGAATGTATCCCGTTGGATGAAGGCACAATAAGGAGGGGCCCTGCACACCCATGCATCTTTTGGAAAATTCTGCAGGTTCCACATACAGCTCGACAAGTGATCTGTTACCTCGTGAACAACTCGAGAGGCAAGCTAAGTTTCATTTCTCCACAGAATACGAGGCCTGACTCTCCTGTCCCAACTCTGCAGGAATCCTGAGATCGGAGTCTGAAATGGAGAGGAACCCTGAGGTTCCTTCCTCAACACGAGATGAGGCCCTCTTGCATTATACCACACCCAGTGGTGTCCCGAGTGGCCCCTCCCAACTCCACAGAATCCCTGACTTCTCAGAGGCACCATGTTAAGCTCCCTGAGGTCACCGGCACAAGTCGAGAAAAACCAGGGTTTCCTGCCGCAACCGGAGAAAGACCTTGAGAGTCGTTCTTCAACGCCTCTTGAGGCCCGATGCCCCTACCATGACTCGAGAGCAATGACGCGCTCCCCCTCCACACGTGCATGGAGACCTGACTTTCCTGTCACCACACGAGAGACTCCCTGAGCTCCCCATCGTATCTTGTGAGAAACCCCATCCTGGCACCGCACCTCGAGAAAATGCACAAGACGCCCCTGTCATCACGATATGCGGGCCTTCTTTTCCTGCATGGCCTGGAGAGCAATCCCGAGTCCTCTCTCCAATCTCCACAGGAGGCTTGACTCCCTTTAGGCCACACAATGGGCTCTAAGAGATACCCGTCGCGACTCAAGAGGAGAGGGGAGTCCATTCATTACCCTCTTGAAGAGGCCTGACTCCTCGGGAGGATCTGGAATGCAACTCCGAGATCCCTGTTGCCCCTTGAAAGGAACATTAGGTCCTAGACACAAGCCTAGATGAGGTCTCTTTTGCCCTGCAATAACTCGAACCAACCCCCAGCTCTAGCTCTCAACTCGTATGGAAATTTGGACTTCCCTGGGCCAACACAAGAGGAAGCCTGAATTCCCTGCCGCAACTCGAGAAAAACCACGTGGTTCCCCCGTCATCACAAGATGGGGCCCGTGCTCACTACAGCGTCTCAAGAGAAGTCCCACGTTCCGTGTGGAAGTGCGAAACGTTACTTGGCACCCTTAATGCGACCCCAAATGTTCCCCGACACACCGGTTTCATTTGAGGGGAACACCGAGGTTCCCGGCACCACTTCTTTTGAGCCCCTTCTCCCCTCCTGATAGCGACAAGAGGGTCGATTCCCATGCTTTGACTTAAAGGGGTTCCCAACATTCACGGCGCACCTCAGGATGAAGCCGGACTCATGGGAAATTTCGAGACGTGGCCTCGTGGGGGGTGCCACATGCCGAAAGACCCCAATTTCCCAGTACACTCTTGAGAAGAACCCGATGACCAGACACCTCTTTGAAGACAACCCTGTGGATGAAGGTACAACAAAAAGGGCACTGACACCCCTGTGCATCGTCCAGAAAAACCCACAGGTTCCACATACAGCTCTACAAGAGGCCTGTCACCCCGTGAACAACTCGAGATGCAAGCGGATTTCCATTCCTCCACACAAGATGAGTCCTGACTCTCCTCTCCCAACTCTGCAGGAACATGCGATCCGAGGCAGAAATGAAGAGGAAACCTGATGTTCCTGCTTTATCTAAAGATGATGCCTTTTTCCATTTCACCAAACCCAGTGGAGTTCCGAGAGGTCACTCCCAACTCCACAGTATCCCTGATTTCACAGAGGCACCTGAGAAGCTCCCTGACGTAACATGCATGAGTCGAGGGAACCCATGGTTTCCTGCCACAACCTGAGAAAGACCTTGAGAGTCCTTCTTCAATGCGTCTTGAGGTCCAAATCCCCTATCATGACAAGAGAGCAATGACGCACTCCCCCTCGCCACGCGCATGGAGACCTGACTTCCCTGGCGCCGCACAAGATGCTCCCTGAGCTCCCAGCCTTACCACGTGGGAAACACCACACTTGTGCCTCAGCTCGAGAAAACCCACGAGATGCCCCTGTCATCGCGAGATGAGGGCCTTCTTTTTCTGCATGGCCTGGAGAGCAATACCGAGTCCTCTCTCCAAAATCCACAGGAAGCTTGGCTCCCTGTAGGCCACTCAGTGGGCTCCAAGAGATATCCGTCGTGACTTGAGAGGAGAGTGGAGTCATTTGCTTCCCCTCGAGACGAGGCCTGACTCCCCGGGTGAGTCTGGAATGCAACCCCGAGATCCCTGTCGCCCCTGGAGAGGAACATTAGATCCTGGACACAAGCCAAGATGAGGTCTCTTTTTCCCTACGGTGACTCGTGTGCAATCCCCAGCTCTCCCTCGCAACTCGAATTGAAGATTGGACTTCCCTGGGACAACACAAGAGGAAGCCTGAAATCCCCGTCGTAACTCGAGAATCCCGCCGTAACTCGAGAAAAACCAAGTGGTTGCCCCACCATCGCAATATGAGGCACTTTCCCGCTACAGCGTCTCAAGAGTAGTCCCACGTTCCATCTTGAAGTGCGAAACAGTACTTGGCACCCTTGATGCGACCCCAAAAGTTCCCCAACATACCGGTCTCACTTGAGGGGAACACCGAAGTTCCCGGCACCATTTCTTTTGAACGCCTTCTCCCCTCCTGATCACGACAGGAGGGTCGATTCCCCTGCTTTGTCTGCAAGGGTTTCCCGACCTTAACGGCGCACCTCAGGATGATGCCGGTCTCACGAGGAAGTTCGAGACGTAGCCTCGTGGGTGGTGCCACATGCCGAAAGACTCCGATTGCCCGGCCCGCTGTTGATAAGAACCCGATGCCTGGACACCCCTTAGAAGGCAACCCTGTGGATGAAGGCACAACACGAAGGGGCACAGACACACCCGTGCACCGTCCGGAAAACCTACAGGTTCCACACACAGCTCGACACGTGGTCTGTCACCCCGTGCACAACTCGAGAGGCAAGCTGAGTTCCATTCTCCACACAGGACGAGGCCTGACTCTCCTGTCCCAAATCTGCTGGGACCCTTCAATCCGAATCAGAAATGGAGAGGAACCCTGAGGTTCCTGCCTCAACTCAAGATGAGGCCCTCTTCCATAGCACCAAAACCACTGGAGTCCCGAGAGGTCCCTCCAACCCACAGTGTCCCTGACTTCTCAGAGGCACCCTGACAAGCTCCCTGAGGTCTCCAGCACAAGTTGATGGAACCCAGGGTTTCCTGCCACAACCCGAGAAAGATTGGATAGTCCTTCTTTGATGCATCTTGAGGCCCGATTCCCCTACCATGTCTCAAGAGCAATGAAGCGCTCCCAGTACCCATGCGCATGGAGACTTAACTTCCCTGGCACCTCACGAGAGGCTCCCTGAGGTCCCCGTCGTACCTCGTGAGAAACCCCACACTGGCGCCGCAGCTCGAGAAAACCCACGAGACGCCCCCGTTATAGTGAGATGAGGGCCATCATTAACTGCATGGCCTGGAGGGCAATCCCGAGTCGTCTCTCCAAACTCCA
This sequence comes from Bubalus kerabau, assembly GCF_029407905.1. Taxonomy (NCBI): domain Eukaryota; kingdom Metazoa; phylum Chordata; class Mammalia; order Artiodactyla; family Bovidae; genus Bubalus; species Bubalus kerabau. The sequence goes on along the minus strand of NW_026577890.1, from coordinate 231,291 downwards.
CGGGAGGCTTGACTCACTAAGGCTACTCAGTGCGCTCAATAGGTACCCGTCGCGACTCGAGAGGAAACAGGAGTACTTTGCTTCCCCTAGAAACAAGGCCGGACTTCCCGGGTGAGTCTGGAATGCAACCCCGAGATCCCTGTCACCCCTGGAGAGGAATATTCGGTCCTGGACACAAGCCTAGATATGGTCTATTTTGCCCCGCAGTGACTCGAGTGGGATCCCAGCTCACCCTCGAAACTCGAATGAAAGATTGGACTTCCATGGGCCAACACAGGAGGAAATCTGAATCACCCGTCGAAACTCGAGACTCCCGCCGCAATGCGAGAAAAACCACGTGGTTCACTCGTCATCCCAAGATGAGGCCCTGGCCCGCTACAGCGTCTCAAGTGAAGTCCCACGTTCCGTCTTGAAGTGCGAAATGCTACTTTTCACCCTTGATGTAACCCCAAAAGTTCCCCGACACACCGTTCTCACCGAGGGTAACACCGAAGTTCCCGGCACCACTTCATCTGATCACTTTCTCCCCTCCTGATCACGACAGGAGGGTAAATTCCCCTGCTTTGCCTGGAAGGAGTTCCCGCCCATCCCGGCGCACCTAAGGATGAGGCCTTTCTCAGGAGGAAATTCGAGACGTAGCCTCGTGGGTGGTGCCACATGCCAAAAGACCCCGATTGTTCGGTCCGCTCTGGATAAGAACCCGATGCCCGGACACCACTTCGAAGGCAACCCTGTGGATGAAGGCACAACAGAAGGGTTACTAAAACTCCCGTGCATCGTACAGAAAAACACGCAGGTTCTACACACAGCTCGACAAGTGGAATGTCACCCCATGAACAACTCGATAGGAAAGCAGAGTTCGTTTCCTCCACACAAGACGAGGCCTGACTCTCCTGTCCCAACTCTTCAGGGACCCTGCCATCCGAGTCAGAAATGGAGAGGAAACCTGAGGTTCCTGCCTCAACTCGAGATGAGGCCCTCTTCCATTGCACCAAACCCAGATGAGTCGCGAGAGGCCCCTCCCAACTCCACAGTATCCCTGAATTCTCAGAGGCACCTTGAGAATCTACCTGAGGTCACCGGCACAAGTCGAGGGAACACAGGGTTTCCTGCTGCGACCCGAGAAAGACCTTGAGAGTCCTTCGGCGCGTCTTGAGGCCCGATTCCCCTACCATGACTCGAGAGCAAAGACCCGCTCCCCATCGCCATGCGCATGGAGACCTGACTTCCCTGACGCCTGAAGAGAGTCTCCCTGAGCTCCCCGTCGTACCTCTTCGGAAACCCCATTCAGGCACCGCTGCTCGAGAAAACCCACGATACGCCCCCGTCATCACGAGATGAGAGACTTCTTTCCTGCCTGGCATGGAGAGCAAAACCGAGTCCTCTCTCCAGACTCCACAGGAGGCTTGACTCTCTTTAGGCCTCTCAGTTGGCTCCAAGAGATACCTGTCAGGACTTGAAGGGAGAGCGGAGTCCTTTGCTTCCCCTCGAGACGAGGCCTGACTCCCCGTGTGAGTCTGGAATGCAACCCCGAGTTCCTGTCGCACCTGGAGAGGAAAATTCGGTCCTGGACACAAGCCTAGATGAGGTCTATTTTGCACTGCAGTTACTAGAGAGCAATCGCCAGCTCTACCTTGCAAATCGAATGGAAGATTGGACTTCCCTGGGCCAATACAATTGGAAGCCTGAATTCGAAACCGTAACTCGAGAATCCCACCGAAACTCGAGAAAATCCACGTGGTTCCCCCATCAGCGCTAGATGAGGCCCTTGCCCGCTACAGCGACTCAAGAGAAGTCCCACGTTCTGTCTTGAAGTGCGAAACGGTACTTGGCACCCTTGATGCAATCTCAAAATTCCCCGACATACCGGTCTCACTGGAAAGGAACACCGAGGTTCCCGGAACCACTTCATTTGAGCTCCTTCTCCCCTCGTGATCGCGACAGCAGTGTCGATTCCCCTGCTATGTCTGGAAGGGGTTCCCGACCTTTCCGGCGCGCCTAAGGATGAGGCAGGTCTCACGAGGAAATTCGAGACATAGCCTCGTGGGTGGTGCCACAAGCCGAAAGACCCCGATTTCCCGGTCTGCTCTTGATAAGAACGTGATGCCCTGACACCTTTACGAAGGAAAATCTGTGGATGAAAGCACAACACGAAGGGGCACTGACACCCCCATGCATCGTCCAGAAAAACCCGCAGGTTACAAACACAGTTCGACAAGTGGTCTGTCAGCCCATGAACAACTCGAGAGGCAAGTGGAGTTCCATTCCTCCACACAAGACGAGACCTGATTTTCTGTACCAACTCTGCAGGGAAACTGCGATCCGAGTCAGTACCAGCGACAGGAAACCCAGGAGAGGAAACATGAGGTTCCTGCCTCCACTCGAGATGAGGCTCTCATCCATTGCACCAAACCCAGTGGAGTCCAGAGAGGCCCCTCCCAACTCCACAGTACCCCTGACTTCTCAGAGGCACCCGGAGAAGCTCCATGAGGTCACCGGCACATGTCGAGGGAACCCAGGGTTTCCTGCCACAATGGGAAAAAGACCTCGAGAGTCCTACTTCAACGTGTCTTGAAGCCCGAATCTGCTTCCATGGCTCTATAGAAATGACACGCACCCTCTCGCCACACACATGGAGACCTGACTTCCCTGGCGCCATAAGAGAGGCTCCCTGAGCTCCCTGTCGTACCTCGTGAGAAACCCCACACTGATGCCGCAGCTCGAGAAAACCCACCATACGCCCCTGTCATCGCGAGATGAGGGCCTTCTTTTCCTGCATGGCCTGGAGAGGAATCCCGAATCCTCTTTCCAAACTCCACAGGAGGCTTGACTCCCTTTAGGCCACTTAGTGGGCTCCAAGAGATACCCGTCGCGACTCGAGAGGAGAATGGAGTCCTTTGCTTCTCCTCGAGACAAGGCCTGACTCACCAGGTGGGTCTGGGATGCAACCCCGAGATCCCTATCTCCCCTGGAGAGGAACATTAGGTCCTGGAAACAAGCCTAGATGAGGTCTCTTTTGCCCTTCTGTAACTCGAGAGCAATCCCCCGCTCTCCCTAACAACTCGAATGGAAGATTGGACTTCCCTGGGCCAACACAAGAGGAAGCCTGAATTCCCCTTCGTAACTCGAGAATCCCGCCGCAACTCGAGAAAAAGCACTTGGTTCCCTCGTCATCGCAAGATGAGGCCCTTGCCCGCTACAGCTTCTCAAGAAAAGTCCCACGTTCCGTCTTGAAGTGCGAAACGATACTTGACACCCTTGATGTGACCCCAAAAGTTTCCCGAAATATCAGTCTCACTCGAGGTGAACACCGATGTTCCCGGCACCAGTTTATCTGAGCCCCTTCTCCCCTCCTGTTCGTGATAGGAGAGTCACTTCCCCTGCTTTGTTTGTAAGGGGTTCCCGACCTTCACGGGGCACTTCAGGATGAGGCCAGTCTCACGAGGAAATTCGAGACGTAGCTCGCGGGTGGTACCACATGCCAAAAGACTATGATTTCCCGGTATGCTCTTGATAAGAACCCGATGCCTGGACACCTCTTCGAAGGCAACCCTGTGGATGAAGGCACAACACAAAGGGGCACTGACACCCTCGTGCATCGTCCGGAAAAACCCGCAGGTTCCACATACAGCTCAACAAGTGGCTTGTCACCCCTGAAGAACTCGAGAGGCAAGTGGGGTTTCATTCCTCTACACAAGACGATGCCTGACTCTCCTGTCCCAACTCTGCAGGGACTTTGCGATCCGAATCAGACCAGCGCCAGTGAAGTCACGGGAGGAACGCTGAGGTTCCTGCCTCCACTCGAGATTAGGACCTCTTCCATTGCACGAAACCCAGTGGAGTCCCGAGAGACGCGTCCCAGCTCCACAGTATCCCTGACTTCTCAGAGGCACCCTGAGAAGCTCCCTGAGGTCACCAGCACAATTCGAGTGAGCCCAGGGTTTACTGCCGCCACCATAGAAAGAACTCAAGAGTCCTTCTTCAACGCATTTTGAGGCCTGATTCCCCTACCATGACTCGAGGGCAATGACGCACTCCCTCTGCTACACTCATGAAGCCCTGACTTCCCTGGCGCCACACGAGAGGCTCCCTGAGCTCCCCGTCATACCTCGTGAGAAACCAAACACTGGCGCCACAGATAGAGAAAACCCACGAGACGCCCCCATTTTCGCGACATGGCGGCCTTCTTTTCTAGCATGGCCTGGAGAGCAATCCCGAGTCCTCTCTCCAAATTCCACAGTAGGCTTGACTCCCTTTTGGTCACTCAGTGGACTCCAAGACATACCCGTCGCGACTCGAGAGGAGAGCGGAGTCTTTTCCTTCCCCTCGAGGCGAGGCCTGACTCCTCGGGTGAGTCTGATATGTGAACCGGAGATCCCTGTCGCCCCTGGAGAGAAACATTAGGTCCTGGACACAAGCCTAGATGAGGTCTCTGTTTTCCTGCAGTGACTCGAGAGCAATCCCCAACTCTCCCTCGCAACTCGAATGGAAGACTGGACTTCCCTGGGCCAACAGAAGAGGAAGCCTGAATTTCCCGTTGTAACTCAAGAATCCCGCCACAACTCGAGAAAAACCACGTCGTTCCCTCTTCATCGCAAGATGCGGCCATTGCCGCTACAGCGTCTCAAAAGAAGTCTTACGTTCCATCTTGAAGTGCGATACAGTACTTGGCACCTTTGATGTGACCCCAAAAGTTCCCCAACACACTGGTCTCACTGGAAGGGAACACCGAGGTTCCCGGCATCACCTCATCTGTGCCCCTTCTCCCCTCCTGATCGAGACAGGAGGGTCGATTCCCCTGCTTTGTCTGCAAGGGGTTCCGACCTTCCCGGCGCACCTCAGGATGAGGCCGGTCTCACTAGGAAATTCGAGACGTAGCCTGGTGGGTGGTGCCACATGCGGAAAGACCCCGATTTCCCGGTCCGCTCTTAATAAGAACCCGATGCCCGGACACCTCTTCGAAAGCAAACCTGTGGATGAATGCACAACACGAAGGGGTACTGACATCCCCATGCATAGTACGGAAAAACACGCAGATTCCAAACACAGATCGACAAGTGTCCTGTCATCCCTTGAAGAACTAGAGAGGCATGCGGAGTTCCGTTCCTCCACACAAGAGAAGGCCTGACTCTCCTTTCCCAACTCTGCAGGGACCGTGCGATCGGAGTCAGAAATGTAGATGAAACCTGACGTTCCTGCATCAACTCGAAATGAGGCCCTCTTCCATTGCGCCATACCCAGTGGAGTCCCGAGAGGCCCCTAAAACTCCACAGTATCCCTGATTCTCAGAGGCACCCTCAGAAGCTCTCTGCGGTCACTGGCACAAGTCGAGTGAACCCAGGGTTTCCTGCTGCATTCTGAGAAAGACCTTGAGAGTCCTTCTTTACCGCGTCTTGAGGCCCGATACCCTACCATGACTGGAGAGCAATGACGCATTCCCCTCGCCACGCCCATTGAAACCTAACTTCCCTGGCGCCACACGACAGGCTCCCTGCGCTCCCCATCCTACCTCATGAAAACCCCACACTGGCACCGCCACTTGAGAAAACTCACGAGACGCCCCCATCATCGTAAGATGAGGGCCTTCTTTTCCTACATGACCTAGAGAGCAATCCCGAGTCCACTATCCAAACTCCACTGGAGGCCTGACTACCTTTAGGCCACTCAGTAGCCTCCAAGAGATACACGTCGCTACTCTAGAGGAGAGCAGAGTCCGTTGCTTCCCCTCGAGCCGAGGCCTGACTACTTGGGTGAGTCTGGAATGGGATCCCGAGATCCGTGTTGCCCCTGTAGAGGAAAACTCGGTCCTGGACACAAGCCTAAATGAGGTCTTTTTTGTCCTGCATTGACTCAAGTGCAATCCCCCGCTCTCCCTCGCAACTCGAATGGATGATTGGACTTCCCTGGGCCAACACAAGAGGAAGCCTGTATTCCCCATTGTAATTCGAGAATCCCGCGGCAACTGGAGAAAAACAACGTGGCTCCTCCGTCATCGAAATATGAGGCCCCTGTCAGCTATAGCATCTCCAGGGAAGTCCCATGTTCCGTCTTGAAGTGTGAAACGGTACTTGGCACCCTTGATGCGACCCCCAAATTTCCCTGACACCCCGGTCTCACTCGAGGAGAACATGGAGGTTCCCAGCACCGCTTCAGCTGAGCCTCTTCTCCCCTCCTGATGGCGACAGGAGGGTCGATTCCCCTGCTTTGTCTGGAAGGGGTTCCCAGACTTCCCGGCGAACCTCAGGATGAGGCCAGTCTCACGAGGGAAGTCGAGACGTAGCCTCGTGGGTTGTGCCACATGCCGAAAGACCCCGATTTCCTGGTCCGCTATTGATAAGATCCCGATGCCCGGTCACCTCTTCGAAGGTAACCCTGTGGATGAAGGCACAACACGAAGGGGCACTGACACCCCTGTGCATCGTCCCCCAAAACCGCAGGTTCCACATACAACTCGACAGGTGGCCTGTCATCCCGTGAACAACTCGAGAGGCAAGCGGAGTTCCATTACTCCACACAAGATGAGGTCTGACTCTCCTGTCCCAACTCTGCAGGGACCCTGCTATCCGAGTCAGAAATGGAGAGGAACCCTGACGTTACTGCCTCAATCCGAGATTAGGTCCTCTTCAATTGCACCAGTCCCTGTGATGTCCCGAGAAGCCCCTCTCAACTCCACAGTATCCCTGACTTCTCAGAGGAACCCCGCTAAGCTCCCTGAGGTCATGGGCACAAGTCGAGGGAACCCAGGGTTTACTGCCACACCCCGAGAAAGACCTCGAGAGTTCTTCTTCGAAGCGTCTTGAGGCTTGATTCCCCTACCATGACTCGAGAGCAATGAGGCGCTCCCCCACGCCACGTCCATGGAGACCTGACTTCCGTGGCACCACAGGAGTCTCCCTGAGCTCCCCGTCCTATCTCGTGAGAAACCCCAACCAGGCACTGCACCTTGAGAAAACCCACGAGACGCCACCGTCATCGCGAGATGAGGGCCTTCTTTTCCTGCATGGCCTAGAGAGCAATCCCGAGTCCTCTCTCCAAACTCCACAGGAGGCTTAACTCCATTTAGGCCACTCTTGGGCTCCAAGGGATAACCGTCGCGACTCGAGAGGAGAGCGGAGTCCATTCATTCCCTTCGAGACGAGGCCTGACTCCCCGGGTGAGTCTGGAATGCAACCCCGAGATCCCTGTCGCCCCTGGAGAGAAAAACTCGGTCCTGGACACAAACCTAGATGAGCTCTATTTTGCCCTGCAGTGACTCGAGAGCAATCTCCAGCTCTCACTTGCAACTCGAATGGAAGATTGGACTTCCCTGGGCCAACACAAGAGGAAACCTGTATTCCCCATCGTAACTCAAGAATCCTGCCGCAACTCGAGAAAAAACACGTGGGTCCCCCGTCAGCGCTAGATGAGGCCCTTGCCCACTACAGCATCTCAAGAGAAGTCCCAGGTTCCGTCTTGAAGTGCGAAACGGTACTTGGCACCCTTGATACAACCAGAAAAGTTACCCGACTTTCACTCAAGGAGAGCACCGAGGTTCCCGGCACTACTTCATCTGAGCCCTTTCTCTCCTCCTGATCCCGAAAGTAGGGTCGATTCCCCTGCTTTGTTTGGAAAGGGTTCCCAGACTTTCCTGCGCGCCTCAGGATGAGGCCGGTCTCACGAGAAAATTCGAGACGTAGCCTAGTGGGTGGTGGAACATGCTGAAAGACCCCAATTTCCCGGTCCGCACTTGAGGAGAACACGATGCCCGGACACCTCTTCGAAGGCAACCCTGTGGATGAAGGCACAACAGGAAGGAGCACTGACGCCTCCGTGCATCTCCGAAAAACCCGCAGGTTCCACACACATCACGAAAAGTGGTGTTATCCTTGAACAACTTGAGATGTAAGCGGAGTTCCATTCCTCCGCAGAACACCAGACCTGACACTCCTGAGCAAACTCAACAGGGACCCTGCGATCTGAGTCAGATCCGGCCTCCAGGAAGTCAGGAGCAGAACCCTGAGGTTCCTGCCTCAACTCGAGATGAGGCCCACTTCCATTGCGCCAAACCCAGAGGAGTCCCGAGAGGCCTCTCCCAAATCCACAGTATCCCTGACTTCTCAGAGGCACCCTGAGACGCTCCCTGAGGTCACCGGCACAAGTCAAGGGAACCCAGGGTTTCCTGCCGCAACCCTAGAAAGACATCGAGAGTTCTTTTTCAACCCGTCATGAGGCCCGATTCCCCTACCCTGACTTGAGAGCAATGACGCGCTCCCCCTTGCCCCGCCCATGGAGACCTGACTTCCCTGTTGCCACACGAGAGGCTACCTGAACTCCCCATCGTATCTCGTGAGAAACCCCACACTGGCGCCGCAGCTCGAGAAAACCCACGAGACGCCCCCGTCATCTCGAGATGTGGGCCTTCTTTTCCTGCATGGCCTGGAGAGCAATCCCGAGTCCTCTCTCCAAACTGAAGAGGAGGGTTGACTCCCTTTAGACCACTCAGTGGGCTCCAAGAGATACGCGTCGCAACTCGAGAGGATAGCCGAGTCCTTTGCTTCCCCTCGAGACGAGGCCTAACTCCCCGGGTGAGTCTGTAATGCAAACCCGAGATCCCTGTCGCCCTTGGAGAGGATCATTGGGTCCTGAACACAAGGCTAGATGAGGTCGCTTTTGCCCTGCAGTAACTCGAGAGCACTCCCCAGCTTTCCCTCGCAACCCGAATGGAAGATTGGACCTCCCTGGGCCAACACAAGAGGAAGCCTGAATTCCCAGTAGTAATTCGAGAATTCCGCCTCAACTTGAGAAAAACCACGTGGTTCCCCCGTCATTGCAAGATGAGGCCCTTGCCCGCTCCAGCGTCTCAAGAGTAGTCCCACGTTCTGTCTTCAAGTGCGAAATGATATTTGGCACCCTTAATGCTACCCCAAAAGTTCCCCGACATACGGGTCGCACTAGAGGGGAACACCGAGGTTCCTGGCACCACTTCATCTGAGCACCTTCTCCCCTCCTGATCGCGAAAGGAGGGTCAATTCCCCTGCTTTGTCTGCAAGGGGTTCCCGACCTTCTCCACGCACCTCAGATGAGGCTGTCTCACGAGGAAATTCGAGACGTAGCCTCGATGGTGGTGCCACATGCCGAAAGACCGCGATTTCCCGATCCGCTCTTGATAAGAACGCGATGCCCAGACACCTATTCGAAGATAGTGTGGATGAAGGCAGAACACGAAGGGGCACTGACACCCCCGTGCATCGTCCGGAAAAGACCGCAGGTTACTCATACAGCTCAACAAGTGCCTGTCACCCAGTGAACAACTCGAGAGGCAAGCGGAGGTCCATTCCTGCACACAAGACAAGGCCTGACTCACCTCTCCCAACTATGCAGGGGGCTGCGATCGGAATCAGAAATGGAGAGGAACCCTGAGGTTCCTGCCTCCCCTCGAGATGAGGCCCCCTTCCATTTCACCAAACCCAGTGGAGTCCCGAGAGGTCTTTCCCAACTCCACAGTATCCCTGACTTCTCAGAGGCACCCGGAGAATCTCCCTGAGGTCACTGGCACAAGTCGAGGGAACCCAGGTATTCTTGCCAAGACCCGAGAGAGATCTTGAGAGTCCTTCAACGCGTCTAGAGGCCTGATTCCCCTACCATGACTCGAGAGCACTGACGCGCTCCCCCTTGCCACACGCATCGAGACCTAACTTCCCTGGCGCCACACAAGAGGCTCCCTGAGCTCCCCGTCGTACCTCCTGAGAAACCAACACAGGCGCTGCAGCTCGGTAAAACCACCGAGACCCCCCCCGTCATCGTGAGATGAGGGCCTTCTTTTCCTTCATGTCCTGGAGTGCAATCCCGAGTCCTCTCTCCAAACTCCAGAGGAGGCTTGACTCCCTTTAGTCCACTCAGTGGGCTCCAAGAAATACCCGTTGCGACTCGAGAAGAGAGAGAAGTCCTTTGTTTCCCCTCGAGAGGACGCCTGACTCCTGGGTGAGTCTAGAATGCAACCCCAAGATCCCAGTCATCCCTTGAGAGGAACATTAGGTCCTAGACACAAGCCTGGATGAGGTTTCTTTTGCCCTGCAGTGACTCGAGCGCAACCCCCAGCTCACCGTCGCAACTCGAATGGAAGATTGGGCTTCCCTGGGCCAACACAAGAGGAAGCCAGAAATCCCCTTCGTAACTCGAGAATCCCGCCGCAACTCGAGAAAAACCACGTGTTTCCAATGTCATCCCAAGATGAGGCCCTTGCTGCTATGGCGTCTCAAGAAAAGAACCACGTTCCGTCTTGAAGTGCGAAACGGTACTTTGCACCCTTGATGCGACACCAAATGTTCCCGGACACGCCGGTCTCACTCGACAGGAACACCGAGGTTCCCGCACCACTTCATCTGAGCACCTTCTCCCCTCCTGTTCGAGACAGGAGGGTCTATACCCCTGCTTTGTTTGGAAGGGGTTCCCCACATTCCCGGCGCACCTCAGGATGAGGCCGGTCTCACGAGGAAATTCGAGACATAGCGTCGTGGGTGGTGTCACATGCCGAAATACCCCGATTTCCCTGCCCACTCTTGAGAAGAACCCGATGCCCGGACACCTCTTCTAAGGCAACCGTGTGGACGAAGGCACAAAACGAAGGGTCACTGACACTCCCGTGCATCATTCGGTAAAAGCCGCAGGTTCCACACACAGCTCGACAAGAGGCCTGTCATCCCATGAACAACTCGAGAGGCAAGCAGAGTTCCATTCCTCCACTCAAGACGAGGCCTGACTCTCTGGTCCCAACGCTGAAGGGACCCTGTGATCGGAGTCCGAAATGGAGAGGAACCCTGAGGTTCCTGACTCCACTCGAGATGAGGCCCTCTTCCATTACACCAAAAACAGTGGAGGCCCGAGAGGCCCCTCCCAAATCCACAGTATCGCGACTTCTCAGAGGCACCCTTAGAAGCTCCCTGAGGTCACTGGCACAAGTCGAGGGAACACAGGGTTTCCTGACACAACCCGAGAAAGACCTCGAAAATCCTCCTTCAACGCATCTTGAATCCCGATTCCCCTACCATGACTCGAGAGCAATGACGCGTTCCCCCTCGCCACTCGCATGGAGACTTGACTTCCCTGGCGCCACACGAGAGGCTCCCTGAGCTCCCCGTCATACCTCGTGAGAAATCCCACACTGGATCCCCAGCTCCAGAAAACCCACAAGACGCCTCCGTCATCGCGAGATGAAGGCCTTCTTTTCCTGCATGGCCTGGAGAGCAATCTCGAGGCCTCTCTTCAAACTCCACAGGAGGCCTGACTCCCTTAGGCCACTCTGTGGGCTCCAAGAGATACCCGTTGGGACTCGAGAGGAGAGCGGAATTCTTTGCTTCCCCTATATACCAGGCCTGACTCCTCAGGTGAGTCTGGAATGCAACCCCGAGATCCCTGTCGCCCCTGGAGAGGAACATTAGGTCCTAGACACAAGCATAGATGAGGTCTCATTTGTCCTGAAGTGACTCGAGAGCAATCCCCTGCTCTCCCTCGCACCTCGAATGGAAGAATGGACTTCCCTGGGACAACACAAGAGGAAACCTGAATTCCCCGTCGTAATTCGAAAATCCCGCTGCAACTCGAGGAAAACCACGTGGTTCCCCCGTCATCGCAAGATGAGGCCCTTGCCAGCTACAGCCTCTCAGTAGAAGCCCTACGTTCCATCTTGAAGTTTAAAACGATAATTGGCAACCTTGATGTTAGCACAAAAGTTCCCCGACACCCTGGTCTCACTCGAGGGGAACACCAAGGTTCGGTGCACCGCTTGTTCTGAGCCCCTTATCCCCTCCTGATCGCGACTGGAGGGTCGATTACCCTGCTTTGTCTGGAAGGGGTTCCGGACCTTCCCGGCGCACCTCAGGATGAGGCCAGTCTCACGAGGAAATTCGAGACGTAGCCTTGTGGTTGGTGCCACACGCCGAAAGACCCCGATTTCCCTGTCTGTTCTTGATAAGAACCCAATGCTAGGACACCTCTTCGAAGGCAATCCTGTGGACGAAGGCACAAAACGAAGGGGTCTGACACCCTCCTGCATCGTTGGAAAAGCCCGCAAGTTCCACATACAGATCGACAAGTGGCCTGTCACCCCGTGAACAACTCGAGAGGCAAGAGGAGTTCAATTCCTCCACAGAAGACGAGGCCTGACTCTCCTGTCCCAACTCTGCATGGACACTGAGATCCGATTCAGAAATGGAGAGGAACCATGGGGTTCCTGCCTCAACTCGAGATAAGGCCCTCTTCTACTGCACCAAACCCAGTGGAGTTCGGAGCGGCCCCTCCCAACTGCACAGTATCCCTGACTTCTCAGAGGCACCCTGAAAAGCTCCCTGAGGTCACGGGCATAAGTCGACGGAACCCAGGGTTTCCTGCCGTAACCTGAGAAAAACCTCGAGAGTCCTTCTTCACGCGTCTTGAGGCCCGATTCCCCTACCATGACTGGAGAAAAATGACGCGCTCCCCCTCACCACGCGCATGAAGATCTGACTTCCCCGGCACCACATGAGAGGCTCCCTGAGCTCCCCATCGTACCTCGTGAGAAACCCCACACTGGCGCCGCAGCTCGAGAAAACCCACGAGACGCCCCTGTCATGGTGAAATGAGGGCCTTCTTTCCTGCATGACCTGAAGAGCAATCCCGAATCCTCTCTCCAAACTCCAAAGGAGGCTTGACTCCCTTTAGGTCACTCAGTGGGCTCCAAGAGATACCCGTCGATACTCAGGAGGAGAGCGGTGTCCTTTGCTTCCCCTCGAGATGAGGCCTGACTACGAGGGTGAGTCTGGAATGCAACCCTGGATCCCTGTCGCCCCTGGAGAGGAACCTTAGGTCCTGGACAAAAGCCTAGATGAGGTCTCTTTGGCCCTGCAGTGACTCAAGCGCAACCCCTAGCTTTCCCTTGCAACTCGAATGGAAGATTGGCCTTTCTGAGCCAACACAAGAGGAAGCCTGAATTTCCAGTTGTAATTTGAGAAACCCGCCGCAACTCGAGAAAAATCACGTGGTTCCCTGTATTGCAAGATGAGGCCCTTGCCCCCTACAGCGTCTCAAGAGAAGTCTCACATTCCGTCTTGAAGTGCAAAACAGTACTTGGCACCCTTGATGCGACCCCAAAAGTTCCCCTATATACCGATCTCACTAGAGGGGACACTGAAGTTTCCAGCACCACTTCATCTGAGGCCTTTCTCCTCTCCTGATCGCGATAGGAGGGTCGATTCCACTGCTTTGTCTCGAAGGGATTCCCGACCTTCCCGGCACACCTCAGGATGAGGCCGGTCTCACGAAGAAATTCGAGAGGTAGCCTCGAGGGCCATACTACATGCCGAAAGACCCCGATTCCATGGTCCACTTTTGATCAAAACCAGACTCCTGGACACCTCTTCGAAGGCAAGCCTGTGGATGAAGGCACAACACGTAGGGGCACTGACACCCCGTGAATCTTCCAGAAAAACCCGCAGGTTCCTCACACAGCTCCACAAGTGGTCTGTCACCTCGTGAACAACTCGAGAAGCAAGCGGAGTTCCATTCCTCCACACAAGACGATGCCTGACTCTCCTGTCACAACTCTAGGGACCTTGCGCACCGAGTCAGAAATGGAGAGGAAGCCTGAGGTTCCTGCCTCCACTCAAGATGAGGCCCTTTTCCATTGCCACAAAACCAGTGGAGTCCCGAGAGGCCCGTCCCAAATCCACAGTATGCCTGACTTCTCAGAGGCACCCTGAGAAGCTCCCTAAGGTCACCGGCAGAAGTCGACGGAACCCAGGGTTTCCTGCCGCAACCCGAGAAAGACCTTGAGAGTCCTGCTTTAACGTGTCTTGAGGCCCGATTCCCGTATCATATCTCGAGAGCAATGACGCGCTCCCCCTTGCCATGCCCATGGAGACCTGAATTCCCTGGTGTCACACGAAAGGCTCCCTGAGCTTCCCGTCGCACCTCGTCAGAAACCGCACACTGGCACCGCAGCTCGAGAAAACCAACAAGACGCCCCTGTCATCGCGAGATGAGGGTCTTCTTTTCCTGCATGGCCTGGAGAGCAATCCTGAGTCTCTCTCCAAACTCCACAGGGGGCTTGACTCCCTTTAGGCCACTCAGTGGGCTCCAAGAGACAGCTGTGGTGACTCAAGAGGAGAGCGGAGTCCTTTGCTTCCCCTCGAGTCGAGCTCTGACTCCCAGGATGCGTCTGGAATGCAACCCCGAGATCGCTGTCGGCCCTGGAGAGGAATATTAGGTCCTGGACACAAGCCTAGATGAGGTCTCTTTTGCCCTGCAGTGACTCAAGAGCAAACCCCAGCTCTCCCTCGAAACTCGAATGGAAGATTGGACTTCCCTGGGCCAACACAAGAGGAAGCCTGAATTCCCCGTCGTAACTCGAGAATCCCGCCGCACCTTGAGAAAAACCACGTGATTCCCCCGTCATCCCAAGATGAGGCCCTTGCCCTCTACAGCGTGTCAAGAGAAGCCCCAAGTCCGTATTGAAGTGCAAAACGGTACTTGGCACCCTTGAAGTGACCCCAAAAGTTTCCCGACACACCGGTCCCACTCGAGGGGAACACCGAGGTTCCCGGCACGACTTCATCTGAGCCCTTTCACTCCTCCTGATCGCGACAAGATGGTCGATTCCCCTGCTTTGTCTGGAAGGGTTTCCCGATCTTCATGGCGCACCTCAGGATGACACCAGTCTAACGAAGAAATTCGAGACGTAGCCTCATGGATGGTGCCACGTTCTGAAAGACCCCGATTTCCTGCTCTGCTATTGATAAGAACCCGATGTCCGGACACCTCTTTGAAGGCAACCCTGTGGATGAAGGCACAACACGAAGGGGCACTGACCCCCTCATGCATCTTACGGAAAAAAACGAAGGTTCCACTCACAGCTCGACAAATGGTCTGTTATCCTGTGAACAACTCGAGAGGCAAGTGGAGTTCCATTCCTCCACACAAGACGAGGCCTGACTCTCCTGTCCCAACTCTTCAGGGACCCTGTGGTCGGAGTTTTAAATGGAGAGGAACCCTTAGGTTCCTGCCTCAACTCGAGATGAGAACCTTTGCCATTGCACCAAACCCAGTGGAGTTCCGAGAGCGCCTCCCAAGTCCACAGTATGCCTGACTTCTCAGAGGCACCCTGAGAAGCTCCCTGAGGTCACCGGTACAAGTCGAGGGAACCCAGGGTTTCCTGCTGCAACCTGAGAAAGACCTCGAGACTCCTTCTTCAACGCGTCTTGAGTCCCGATTTCCCTACCATGACTCGAGAGCATTTATGGGCTCCTCCTCATCACACGCATAGACACCTGACTTTCCTGGCGCCACACGAGAGGCTCCCTGAGCTCCCCGTCGTACCTCGTGAGAAAACTCATACTTGCGCTCCAACTCGAGAAAACCCACAAGACGCCCCCGTCATTGCGAGCTGAGGGCCTTCTTTCCTGTATGGCCTGGAGAGCAATCCCGAGTCCTCTCTCCAACTCCACAGGAGGCTTGACTCCCTGGAGGCCACTCAGTGGGCTCCAAGAGATACCTATCGTGACCCAGGAGGATATCAGAATCCTTTGCTTCCCCTCGAGCCGAGGCCTGACTCACTGGGTGAGTCTGGAATGCATCCCCGTGATCCCTATCGCCCTTGGAGAGGAACATTAGGTCCTGGACACAAGCCTAGATGAGGTCTATTTTGACCTGCCGTGACTCGAGAGCAATTCCCACCCAGCTCTCCCTGCCAACTCGAATGGAAGAATGGACTTCCCTGGGCCAACAGAAGAGGAAGCCTGAATTCCCCGTCGTAAGTCAACAATCCCATCGCAACTCGAAAAAAACCACGTGGTTTCCCCTTCATCACAAGATGAGGCCCTTGCCCGCCACAGCGTCTCAAGAGAAGTCCCACGTTTCATCTTGAAGTTTGAAACAGTATTTGGCAAGCTTCGTGAGACCCCAAAAGTTCCCTGACATACTGGTCTCACTCAAGGGGAACACCGAGGTTCCCGGCACCACTTCATCTCAGCCCCTTCTCCCTTCCTGATCGCGACAGTAGGGTCGATTAACCTGCTTTGTCTGGAAGGCTTTCCCGACCTTCCAGGAGCACCTCAGCATGAGGCCCGTCTCACGAGGAAATTCGAGACGTAGCCTCGTGTGTGGTGCCGCATTCCAAAAGACCCCGATTTCCTGGTCCGCTCTTGAAAAGAACCCGATGCCCGCACACCACTTCGAAGGCAACCCTGTGGATGAAAGCACATCACGAAGGGGCACTGACACCCCCGTGCATTGTCTGGAAAAAACCGCAGGTTTCACACACAGCTCGACAAGTGGCCTGTCACTCCTTGAACAACTCGAGAGGCAAGCGGAGTTCCATTCCTCCACACAAGACGAGGCCTGACTCTCCTGTCCCAACTCTGCAGGGACCCTGCAATCTGAGTCAGAAATGGAGAGGAACCCTGAGGTTCCTTCCTGATCTCGAGATTAGGCCCTCTTCCATTGCAGCAAACCCAGTGGAGTCCCGAGAGGCCTCTCCCAGCTCCATAGTATCCCTGACTTCTCAGAGGCACTCTGAGAAGCTACCTGAGGTCACAGGCACAAGTCGAGGGAACCCAGGGTCTCCTGCCGCAACCCGAGAAAGACCTCAAGCGTCCTTTTTCATTGCGTTGAGCCCTGATTCCACTGCCATGACTCGAGAGCAATGACGTGCGCCCCCTCGCCACTCGTATGGAGACTTGACTTCCCTGACACCACACGAGAGGCTCCCTGAGCTCCTGGTCGTACCTTGTGAGAAACCCCACACTGGCACCGCAGCTCCAGAAAAACCACGAGACTCCCCCGACATCGCGAGATGAGGGCCTTCTTTTCCTGCATGGCCTGGAGAGCAATCCCGCGTGCTCTCTCCAAACTCCACAAGAGAGGAGCCAAGATTGCTGAGGAGTAGGACGGGGAGAACTCTTTCCCCCCCAAACAATTTCATCAAAAGAGCATTTAAACGTCGAGTAAATTCCACAATACAACTTATGAATGCTGCCAGAGGACATCAGGCACCCAGAAAAGAACCCAACTCTTGGAAAGTAGGTAGGAAAAAGTATAAAAGACAAAAAAAGAGACAAAAGAGGGAGGGAGGGATTTCCGTCCCGGGAAGATAGTCTTAAAAAGAGAAAAGTTTCCAAACACCAGGAAAGCTTTTCACTGCCAAATCTTTGCCAAGCTTTGGAAGCACAAAGGGCAACATAAGGGGGATAAAAATAAATAAACAATTAAAACTCGCAGATTGCAAGCCCTACGGTAACTCCCCCAGCCGCGAAGCAGTGCAGACGCCTGCTCACACCATTAGCAAGCAGGGGCTGGGCAGGGAGGCGCGGCGCGGGCTGCATCGCTTAGAGTAAGAATCTGGCCTGAATACCCTGAGCGCTATCTGAAAGAAATAACTTGGGCTAGCAAACCAGACTCTGGGATATCTACCACGCAAAAAGCCAGCCCTAACCTAAGACACCGCCAGGCCCGCGCACGGAACAAAGGACTGAACAGAGATAGCCGGCTGCAGACCTTCCCCCTACGGTGACAGGCAGCCAGAGCCGGAAGGGGGCAATCGCAGCCCCAGAGAGACATTATCTATAAAACTGTAAGCAGGCTTCTTTGCTAACTAAAACTTCTTGGGGATCTGGACGGTCAACATCTGCCTGAGAAGGTGCGCCTGTTTTACACCCAGATAACCGAGTGGCGGGGAGGCGATAAGTCACAACATTGGCGCTCGCCAAACACCTCATCACCTGAGCTGCTCGGACCTGGGAAGAGCACAAAACGCAGGCCCAACCGAGCCTGTGCCTCTGAGGACTACCCGAGTGCCTGAACCTGAGCGGCTTGGACCTGGGAGGTGCATGCAGCCCAGGGCCAGCCTCGGATTGTTCCCAGTGGAACAACCTAGAGCCCGAGCAGTGTGGGCAGGGAGGCTACACGCGCCGTGAGCGGGGGCAGACCCAGTGTGGCTGAGGCACTGCGAGCGCACGCCAGTGTTATTTGTTTGCAGCATCCCTCCCTCCCTCCCCACAGCACAACTGAACAAGTGAGTCTAAAAAAAAAAAGTGTCCTCCACCGTCCCCTTTGTGTCAGGGCGTAAACAAGACACTGAAGAGACCAGCAAACAAAAGAAGCTATAACAGAGGGAAACGCCTTGGAAGCTACAGGCAATAGATTAAAACCCTGTGGTTACTAGGACTACATAGAAAGGCGCCTATAGATCTTGGGAAATATAAGTTGGACCAAGGAACTAGCCAAAAATGAACTGAACACACGATACTCACAACAAAACCAGAGAAAGTCCTAGATATATTTTTATGATCATTCGTTCTTTTTTTTAATTTTTTAATTTTAAGTCCTCTATTGTTCCTTTAATTTTCACTTTTATAACCTATTACTTTGCAAAAAAAAGACCCTATTTTTTTCTTCTTCAGCAAACTTCATATATATATATATATATATATATATATATATATATATATATATATATTAATTTTTTGACTTTGTTTTTTTGTTTTGTTTTTTTTTTCTTCTTTTCTTTAACATTGTATTTTTGAAATTCCAAACTGTACTCTAGATTTTTAATTTATGCTTTTTGGTATTTGATATCAATTTTGTACCTGTAGTTTCTTTATAATTTTTGCGACATTGCTTGTTTTTGTTTGTTTGTTTTCTCTTTAGTTTTCTTCTTCCTTTTTTTTAACATTGTATTTTTGAAATTCCAAACTCTACTCTAGATTTTTAATTTTTGCTTTTTGGTATTAGTTATCAATTTTGTACCTGTATTTTCTTAATATTTTTTGCGAGCTTGTTTGTTTTTCTTTGTTCGTTTTTTTCTCTCTTTCTTTTCCTTCTTCTTTTCTTTAACATCGTATTTTTGAAAGTCCAAACTCTACTCTAGATTTTTAATTTTTGCTTTTATGTATTCGTTACCAATTTTGTACCTTTAAGAACCCAATCTTCAGTACCCATTTTTCACTAGGGAGCAAGATTACTGGCTTGACTGCTCTCTCTCCCTTTGGACTCTCCTTTTTCTCCACCAGGTCGCCTGTGTCTCCTCCCTAACCCCTCTCTACTCTACCCAACTCTGTGAATTTCTGTGTATTCCAGATGGTGGAGAACACTTAGGGAACTGATTACTGGCTGGATCTGTCTCCCTCCTTTTCATTCCCCCCTTTTATCCTTCTGGCCACCTCTGTCTCCTTCCTCCTTCTTCTCGTCTCTGTATAACTCTGTGAACATCTCTGAGCGGTCCAGTTGTGGAGTGCACATAAGGAAGTGACTACTGGCCAGCCCACTCTCTCCACTATTGATTCCACCTGATCTCATTTGGGTCACCTCTAACTCCCTCCTCCCTCTTCTCTTCTCCATGTAACACTGTGAACCTTTCTGAGTGACCCTCACAGTAGAGAAACTTTTCTTCTTTAACGTAGATGTTTTATCAATGGTGCTGTATAGAAGGAGAAGTGTTGAAACTACTGTAAAAGTAAGACAGATAACTGGAAGCAGGAGGCTTAAGTCCAAACCCTGACTCCAGGGAACTCCTGACTCCGAGGAACATTAATTGACAGGAGCTCATCAAATGCCTCCATACCGACACTGAAATCAAGCACCACACAAGGGCCAACAAGTTCCAGGGCAAGACATACCAAGCAAATTCTCCAGCAACAAAGGAACGCAGCCCTGAGCTTCAAGATACAGGCTGCCCAAAGTCACCCCAAAACCACAGACATCTCATAACTCATTACTGGACACTTCATTGCACTCCAGAGAGAAGAAATACAGCTCCACCCACCAGAACACGGACACAAGCTTCCCTAACCAGGAAACCTTGACAAGACACCTGTACAAACCCACACACAGCGAGGAAATGCCACAGTAAAGAACTCCACAAACTGCCAGAATACAGAAAGGACACCCCAAACTCAGCAATTTAAACAAGATGAGACAGAGGAATACCCAGCAGATAAAGGAACAGGATAAATGCCCACCAAACCAAACAAAAGAGGAAGAGATAGGGAATCTACCTGATAAAGAATTCCGAGTAAGGATAGTGAAATGGATCTAAAATCTTGAAATTAAAATGGAATCACAGATAAATAGCCTGGAGACAAGGATTGAGAAGATGCAAGAAAGGTTTAACAAGGACCTAGAAGAAATAAAAAGAGTCAATATATAATGAATAATGCAATAAATGAAATTAAAAACACTCTGGAGGCAACAAATAGTAGAATAACAGAGGCAGAAGATAGGATTAGTGAATTCGAAGATAGAATGGTAGAAATAAATGAATCAGAGAGGATAAATGAAAAACGAATTAAAAGAAATGAGCACAATCTCAGACACCTCCAGGACAATATTAAACGCTACAACATTCGAATCATAGGGGTCCCAGAAGAAGAAGACAAAAAGAAAGACCGTGAGAAAATACTTGAGGAGATAATAGTTGAAAACTTCCCTAAAATGGGGAAGGAAATACTCACTCAAGTCCAAGAAACCCAGAGAGTCCCAAACAGGATAAAGCCAAGGCGAAACCCCCCAAGACACATATTAATCACATTAATAAAAATCAAACACAAAGAACAAATATGAAAAGCAGCAAGGGAAAAACAACAAATAACACACAAGGGAATTGCCATAAGGATAACAGCTGATCTTTCAATAGAAACTCTTCAAGCAAGGAGGGAATGGCAAGACATACTTAAAATGATGAAAGAAAATAACCTACAGCCCAGATTTTTGTACCCAGCAAGGATCTCATTCAAGTATGAATGAGAAATCAAAAGCTTTTCAGACAAGCAAAAGCTGAGAGAATTCTGCACCACCAAACCAGCTCTCCAACAAATACTAAACAGGAAACACAAAAACGGTGTATAAATTCAAACCCCAAACAATAAAGTAAATGGCAATGGGATCATACTTATCAGTAATTACCTTAAACGTAAATGGGTTGAATGCTCCAACCAAAAGACAAAGACTGGCTGAATGGATACAAAAACAAGACCCCTACATATGTTGTCTACAAGAGACCCACCTCAAAACAGGGGATACATACAGACTGAAAGTGAAGGGCTGGAAAAAGATTTTCCATGCAAATAGGGACCAAAAGAAAGCAGGAGTAGCGATACTCATATCAGATAAAATAGACTTTAAAACAAAGGCTGTGAAAAGAGACAAAGAAGGTCACTACATAATGATCAAAGGATCAATCCAAGAAGAAGATATAACAATTATAAATATATATGCACCCAACGTGGGAGCACCACAGTATGTAAGACAAATGCTAACAAGTATGAAAGGAGAAATTAACACTAACACAATAATAGTTGGAGATTTTAATACCCCACTCACACCTATTGATAGATCAACTAAACAGAAATTTAACAAGGAAACACAAACTTTAAATGATACAATAGACCAGTTAGACCTAATTGATATCTATAGGACATTTCATCCCAAAACAATGAATTTCAACTTTTTCTAAAGTGCACATGGAACCTTCTCCAGGATAGATCACATCCTGGGCCATAAAGCTAGCCTTGGTAAATTCAAAAAAATAGAAATCATTCCAAGCATCTTTTCTGACCACAATGCAGTAAGATTAGATCTCAATTACAGGAGAAAAACTATTATAAATTCCAACATATGGAGGCTGAACAACACGCTGCTGAATAACCAACAAATCACAGAAGAAATCAAAAAAGAAATCAAAATTTGCATAGAAACGGATGAAAATGAAAACACAACAACCCAAAACTTGTGGGACACGGTAAAAGCAGTCCTAAGGGGAAAGTTCATAGCAATACAGGCACACCTCAAGAAACAAGAAAAAAGTCAAATAAATAAACTAACTCTACACCTAAAGCAACTAGAAAAGGAAGAAATGAAGAACCCCAGGGTTAGTAGAAGGAAAGAAATCTTAAAAATTAGAGCAGAAATAAATGCAAAAGAAACAAAAGAGACCATAGCAAAAATCAACAAAACCAAAAGCTGGTTCTTTGAAACGATAAATAAAATTGACAAACCATTAGCCAGACTCATCAAGAAACAAAGGGAGAAAAATCAAATCAATAAAATTAGAAATGAAAATGGAGAGATCACAACAGAAAACACAGAAATACAAAGGATCATAAGAGACTACTATCAACAATTATATGCCAATAAAATGGACAACGTGGAAGAAATGGACAAATTCTTAGAAAAGTACAACTTTCCAAAACTGGACCAGGGAAGAACTAGAAAATCTTAACAGACCCATCACAAGCACGGAAATGGAAACTGTAACCAAAAATCTTCCAGCCAACAAAAGCCCAGGTCCAGACGGCTTCACAGCTGAATTCTACGAAAAATTTAGAGAAGAGCTAACACCTATCCTGCTCAAACTCTTCCAGAAAATTGCAGAGGAAGGTAAACTTCCAAACTCATTCTATGAGGCCACCATCAGCCTAATACCAAAACCTGCCAAAGATCCCACAAAAAAAGAAAACTACAGGCCAATATCACTGATGACATAGATGCAAAAATCCTTAACAAAATTCTAGCAATCAGAATCCAACAACACATTAAAAAGATCATACACCATGACCAAGTGGGCTTTATCCCAGGGATGCAAGGATTCTTCAATATCCGCAAATCAATCAATGTAATACACCACCTTAACAAATTGAAAAATAAAAACCATATGATTTTCTCAATAGATGCAGAGAAAGCCTTTGACAAAATTCAACATCCATTTATGATTAAAAACTCTCCAGAAAGCAGGAATAGAAGGAACATACCTCAACATAATAAAAGCTATATATGACAAACCCACAGCAAACATTATCCTCAATGGTGAAAAATTGAAAGCATTTCCTCTAAAGTCAGGAACTAGACAAGGGTGCCCACTTTCACCATTACTATTCAACATAGCTTTGGAAGTTTTGGCCACAGCAATCAGAGCAGAAAAAGAAACAAAAGGAATCCAAATTGCAAAAGAAGAAGTAAAACTCTCACTGTTTGCAGATGACATGATCCTCTACATAGAAAACCCTAAAGATTCCACCAGAAAATTACTAGAAGTAGCCAATGACTATAGTAAAGTTGCAGGATATAAAATCAACACACAGAAATTCCTTGCATTCCTATACACTAATAATGAGAAAACAGAAAGAGAAATTAAGGAAACAATTTCATTCACCATTGCAACGGAAAGAATAAAATACTTAGGAATATACCTACCTAAAGAAACTAAAGACCTATACATAGAAAACTATAAAACACTGGTGAAAGAAATCAAAGAGGACACTAATAGGTGGAGAAATATACCATGTTCATGGATTGGAAGAATCAATATAGTGAAAATGAGTATACTACCCAAGGCAATTTATAGATTCAATGCAATCCCTATCAAGCTACCAACAGTATTCTTCACAGAGCTAGAACAAATAATTTCACAATTTGTATGGAAATACAAAAAACCTCGAATAGCCAAAGCGATCTTGAGAAAGAAGAATGGAACTGGAGGAATCAACCTACCTGATTTCAGGCTCCGCTACAAAGCCACAGTTATCAAGACAGTATGGTACTGGCACAAAGACAGAAATATAGATTAGTGGAACGAAATAGAAAGCCCAGAGATAAATCCACACACATATGGACACCTTATCTTTGACAAAGGAGGCAAAAATATACAATGGATTAAAGACAATCTCTTTAACAAGTGGTGCTGGGAAATCTGGTCAACCACTTGTAAAAGAATGAAACTAGAACACTTTCTAACACAATACACAAAAATAAACTCAAAATGGATTAAAGATCTAAACGTAAGACCAGAAACTATAAAACTCCTAGAGGAGAACATAGGCAAAACACTCTCTGAAATACATCACAGCAGGATCCTCTATGACCCACCTCCCAGAATATTGGAAATAAAAACAAAAATAAACAAATGGGACCTAATTAACCTTAAAAGCTTCTGCACATCAAAGCAAACTATTAGCAAGGTGAAAAGACAGCCTTCGGAATGGGAGAAAATAAGAGGAAATGAAGCAACTGACAAACAACTAATCTCAAAAATATACAAGCAACACCTACAGCTCAACTCCAGAAAAATAGATGACCCAATCAAAAAATGGGCCAAAGAACTAAATAGACATTTCTCCAAAGAAGACATACAGATGGCTAACAAACACATGAAAAGATGCTCAAAATCACTCATTATCATAGAAATGCAAATCAAAACCACTATGAGGTACCATTTCACGCCAGTCAGAATGGCTGCAATCCAAAAGTCTACAAATAATAAATGCTGGAGAGGGTGTGGAGAAAAGGGAACCCTCTTACACTGTTGGTGGGAATGCAAACTAGTACAGCCACTATAGAGAACAGTGTGGAGATTCCTTAAAAAACTGGAAATAGAACTGCCTTATGATCCAGCAATCCCACTGCTGGGCATACACACTGAGGAAACCAGAAGGGAAAGAGACACGTGTACCCCAATGTTCATCGCAGCACTGTTTCTAATAGCCAGGACATGGAAGCAACCTAGATGTCCATCAGCAGATGAATGGATAAGAAAGCTGTGGTACATATACACAATGGAGTATTACTCCGCCATTAAAAAGAATAGAATGAATCAGTTCTAATGAGGTGGATGAAACTGGAGCCTATTATACAGAGTGAAGTAAGCCAGAAAGAAAAACACCAATACAGTATACTAACGCATATATATGGAACTTTGAAAGACGGTAACAATAACCCTGAGTACGAGACAGTAAAAGAGACACTGATGTATAGAAGAGTCTTATGGACTCTGTGGGAGAGGGAGAAGGTGGGAAGATTTGGGAGAATGGCATTGAAACATGTAAAATATCATGTATGAAAAGAGTTGCCAGTCCAGGTTTGATGCATGACACTGGATGCTTGGGGCTAGTGCACTGGGACGACCCAGAGGGATGCTATGGGAGGGAGGAGGGAGGAGGGTTCAGGATGGGGAGCACATGTATACCTGAGGCGGATTCATTTTGATATTTGGAAAAACTAATACAATTATGTAAAGTTTAAAAATAAAATAAAATTAAAAAAAAATCCACAGGAGGCTTGACTCCTTTTAGGCCACTCAGTGGTCTCCAAGAAATACCCGTCGGGACTCGAGAGCAGAGCAGAGTCCTTTCCTTCCTCTCGAGATGAGGTCTGACTCCTCGGGTGCATCTAAAATGCAACCCCGAGATCTCTGTTGCCCCTGGAGAGGAACATTATGTCCTGGACACAAGCTTAGATGAGGTCTCTTTTGCCCTGAAGTGACTCGAGAGCAATCCCTAGCTCTCTCTCGCAACTCCAATGGAAGATTGGACTTCCCTGGGCCAACACAAGAGGAAGCCTGAATTCCCCATCGTAACTCGAGAATCCCGCCGAAACTCGAGAAAAACCACATGGTTACCCTGTCATCGCAAGATGAGGCCCTTGCCCGCTACAGCGTCTAAAGAGAAGTCCCAGGTTTCTTCTTGAAGTGTTTTCACACTTCAAGTGTGAAAACTTGGCACCCTTGATGCGATTCCAAAAGTTCCCCGACACCCTGGTCTCTCTCGAGGGGAACACCGAGGTTCCCGGTACGACTTCATCTGAGCCACTTCTCCCCTCCTGATTGCGACTGGAGGGTCGACTCCCGTGCTTTGTCTGGAAGGGGTTCCCAACCTTCCCGGCGCACCTCAGGATGAGGCCGGTCTAACGAGAATATTTGAGACGTAGCTTCATGGGTGGTAACACATGCTGAAAGACCCCGATTCCCCGGTCCACTCTTGATAAGAACCCGATGCCCGGACACCTCTTGAAAGGCAACCCTGTGGAAGAAGGCACAACACGAAGGGGCACTGACACCCTCGTGCATCGTCCGGAAAAACCCGCAGATTCCAAACACAGTTCGACAAGTTGCCTGTCACCCCGTGAATAACTCGAGAGGCAAGCGGAGTTCCATTCCTCCTTACAAGACGAGGCCTGACTCTCCTGTCCCAACTCTGCAGGGACCCTGCGATCAGAGTCAGAAATGGAGACGAACCCTGAGGTTCCTGCCTCCACTCGAGATGAGGCCCTCTTCTATTGCACCAAACCCAGTGGAGTCCCGAGAGGGCCCTCCCAACTCCAGGGTATCCTTGACTTCTCAGAGGCACACTGAGAAGCTCCCTGAGGCCACCGGCACTAGTCGAGGGAACCCAGGGTTTACTGCCGTGACCCAAGAAACACCTTGAAAGTCCTTCTTTAATGGTTTTTGAGGCCCGATACACCTTCCATGACTCTAGAGCAATGACGCACTCCCCCTCGCAATGCGCATGGAGACCTGACTTCCCAAGCGCCACATGAGAGGCTCCCTGAGCTCCCCGTAGTACCTCATGAGAAACCCCACACTGGCGCTGCAGCTCGAGAAAACCCACGAGACGCCCCCTTCATCGCGAGATGATGGCCTTCTTTTCCTGCATGGCCTGGAGAGCAATCACGAGTCCTCTCTCCAAACTCCACAGGAGGCTTGACTCCCTTTAGGCCACTCAGTGTGCTCCAAGAGATACCCGTTGCAACTCGAGAGGAGAGCAGAGTCCTTCGCTTCCCCTCGAGACAAGGACTGACTCCCCGGGTGCATCAGGAAAGCAACCCCGAGATCCCTGTCCCCCCTGGAGACGAACATTATGTCCTGGAAACAAGCCTAGATAAGGTCTCTTTTGCCCTGCAGTAACTCAAGCGCAATCCCTAGCTCTCCCTCGCAACTCGAATGGAAGACTGGACTTCCCTGGGCCAACACAAGAGGAAGCCTGAATTTCCTGACCTAACTCGAGAATCCCGCCACAACTCGAGAAAAACAACGTGGTTAACCCGTCACCACAAGATGAGGCCCTTGCCAGCTACAGCGTCTCAAGAGAAGTCTCACGTTCCGTCTTGAAGTTTGAAACGGTACTTAGCACCTTTGATGTGACTCCAAAAGTTCCCCGACATCCCAGTTTTACTCGAGGGGAACATCGAGGTTCCCGGCACCACTTCATCTGAGCCCCTTCTCCCCTCCTGATCGGGACAAGAGGGTCGATTCACTTGCTTTGTCTGAAAGGGTTACCGATCTTCCTGGTGCACCTCAGGTTGAGGTCCGTCTCAAGAAGAAATTCGAGACGTAGGCTTGTGGGTGGTGCCACATGCCGAAAGACACTGATTTCCTGGTCTGCTCTTGATAAGAATCTGAAGGCTGGATACCTCTTCGAAGGCAACCCTGTGTATGAAGGCAAAAAACGAAGGGGAACTGACACCCCCATGCATCGTCCGGATAAAACCACAGGTTCCACACACAGCTCGACAAGTGGCCTGTTATCCGGTGAACAACTCGAGAGTCCAGTGGAGTTCCATTCCTCCACACAAGACGAGGCCTGACTCTCCTGTCCTAACTCTGTAGGGACTCTTTGTTCAGAGTCAGAAATGGAGAGCAACCCTGAGGTTCCTGCTTCAAATCGAGATGAGGCCCTCTTCTGACAAGGTCCAGCCTCGGCTGGTCCAGGGTTTTCAAAGGGGAGACAGAGTAGGCGACCTATTGATTTATTTATCGAAGATATAAAGAGTAATAGAATGAGGATAGCTCAGTAGGAAAATTTAGTGGAGAAAAGAAGCTGAGTAGCTTGGTTTATGCGGAAAATCAGTATAACCCGTGACACCAGGTTAGCTCTGACCACGGAGGCCGCAGGCTCCCTCTCGAATAGCGAAAAGTGCCCCACCTTAGACACCTTCTCAAGTGGTCTTCGAAGCCCAGGCAAATAAATGGTCGCAGAGGATATCCGCGCTCCAGATGGACACTCAATTTTCAGATGAAAATTGAGGGGAAGAATGACATTAGGAGACTAAGCGTTGGCAATCAAGGCCCGTAGCTTTATTTTCAACAGGGGTTTTTATACCCTAAGTTACACATAGAGGATAATAGGGATGCAAAGACAGCAGCCTTTGATCCTTATCAAAAACCAGAGTTTCTGTCCTGCAAATGTATCGTATACAAATGGTTTAGGTGATTTACATCATCTTCTAGCCAGAAGACCTATTAACATTTTATGACTCTTGACAAAGACTTATCAACCGTAAGACTTATTTTCTCTAAGAGTAATTATTTTAAGGTTTGGCCCCATCTTTCGAAGATAAAATTGCATTCCTATAGGGCAGATGTGTAATGGGCTTACAACAAAGGAAATAATTTATTACCTTAAGGGTCTAAAGTTAGTAACACCAAGGCCACTACTTATTTCTTCTACATACCAACTATATTAATTAATACACATTCAAGGATACAATTCAGGGGATGTGGAAACTTGGCAACAAGCATTGGTTCATCAATGAAATCTTTTACTAGTTTTATTCTGACAGTTTCTAACTCTCTGAGAGGCTCTAAGCTATTTGAATATCTTAAGCTTCCCGTGCCTCTCGAGGCTCGGAGACTGTAAACAATTGTATGCATTGCTGTAGGAGACCGGGTAAACTTGTCAGGCGAGTTAGAGAGCCATCTGACGTGTTTGGATTTAAACACTCCTAATTGCCCAGGAACTTTATTAATTGGAGCTGTAAGTTAGCTCTTTGACAGAGAGAGTGAGACGGTAGTGGGGGACAGCCCCCAGGAAAGTCAGAGGTGAGAGCACAAAGCAATAAAGTAGGCAGACTCTGGTTTTGGGGGGTAGATGCTCAAGAATATCCGGGAGGACTCCCGAGGCTCGATCCCGCCTTTGTGTATGCCCAGCCTCCTTCCTCATGACCTTTGTCACGAGTGGAATGCCTCTCGCCGGCTCCCGGCATCTCCCCGTTTTTTATTTCTTAAAACAGCCAGATGTAGCTCAGTCGCGAGCCTCTGAATACTCTGCCGAAGAATCCTGACAATACAAGGAAGAATGATTATGAGAAGCAGAATTAAAGCAGCCACTGCAGCATAGCTAAAGACATTAGACAGAATATTCTTTCCTGAGATGTAGTTAGGGAAAGTTTGGAAGAAATCATTTGCTGTTCCAGCAGCAGTAAAATCTAATCGGGAGTGCTCCATGGTTGCTATTTGATAGTGAAGTTTCCCTACGTCTCAACCAATGTCAGAGCTGTTCCAGATACCTGAAATATGGTTTTTAATCTTTTCCCATTCAAAATCTGTCTCATTTACTTTCAGGGGTGTTACACATATCCACCGATAGTCAGCATGACAAGACAATGCCATTTTCACCTTTAAAGCCTGCAATTCAGTCCCAATATGTATTACTGCTTCCTCTAGGGCGTCTACCCTCATTTCTAATTTTCTCTCTATAGCTTCCTGTGTTGCCAATGTTAAAGAAACATTTTTGGACATAGAATCAACATATTGAGCAGTATGTACTTGTTGAGTCAATGATACTGCTACCACAGTAACAGAAGTGATTGCACTTATCAAAGCTGCTGTTCCCAAGATAATTAAGCCCACAAACCGTCGTGTTTGCATTAAATCCTGTAGATGTTGTAATACAGCAAGACCATAATTCAATAAGTGGTTACATCATAAGATAAGGTGGATGTTGTAGCATTACAAAGGAGCAAACATTATATTGAGGGTTTAAACAAGATGAACCAGGGAGCAGCTGTAGGCGTCAGCCCGGGGGAGCAGTGTCCCCAGCATCAGGAGGCAGAACGCGAGCGGCAGGCTGTGGGCCAAGGCGCCTATGGTGGCCGGAGGGGCAGGGTTCGTGGTTTAGGGCTAGCCGCCACCGCTTGGGCTCAGGGCGGTCCCCTCTCGCCGGTAGGGCCACGCTGGTCTGGACGGCACTCCGCGGGCGCGCTTTCCTCTCTGGCCCTCACTCGCTGCACAGACTTCTTTGCTCTAGGTCACGGGGTGCAGAGAGGTGGGTGCGAGGCGCTGCTGGTGGCGCGGAGGCGAGAGCTGGCTGGGGGAGGGGGAGCGAGCGAGTGCGCGCGCCGCGAACCTGGTCTTTGGGGAATGTGACATGACGAATTTGTCTGAGATCCAAACCGGAGAATCTGCATTCTGTAGAAATATACAAGCATACCCTCTCCCACAAGTTAGCAACACATCTGGCCTTTTTCACTCTCCCGTAAGGAGGCCTTTTTACTTGACCAGGGGCCGAGTCGTAGCCTGTAATTCAGGCATCTAGTGTCTCATCATTGTAGTCTGCCCCTGTGTGTTTACGTTTAAGTGATTAATTACAATTGGAACATAACTTCACTATTTGTCTAGCTGTTTCCCTATGGATATGTTAATTTAGGTCTAATGTTTAGTTTAGGTCTCTGTATAAATTTAAGTAATAAATGTATAACCTCCTTATCTCATTTTGGTATACAGGTATACAGATATACCTAAATGCAAAATGCATTTATATATGTATTTATATATGGCAACAAGTATAAAGTTATTGACATATAATATATATAAATCAATATACTTGAATTAATCTTTATAATTAATATATTAATTAATATATATTACAACAATACAACACATACACAGCTAATACCAACCAACACAAACCAATATACTGTAATAATACATGTCACACATTTATAATTATACAGTATATAGAACATTTATCATCACAGCACATCAATCCATACCAATTAATATCAGCCACACACACATTATATTCTGCCATATATATTTAATTATACAGTATATATATATATGTGTGTGTATATAGTATACATATTAATTTATATACAAATTAATTAAGTATAGATCTATAAATAGAATTAGGTATACCTTTATTATATTTTATTTATACCCATACCTAATTAGGCAAACTAATTAGGCAAATACATTTATATTATGTATTTATAACAATATATAAAGTATTGTTAAATGTACCACCTGTACAGCATCTCCACCCCACATACCACTTTCTCTAATCCCACCAACTCATTTTCAGTATTATGTGTTGGCCAGGAGCTGGGCCAGTCTTTCCCAGCAATGTTAAGAGACGTCTGTTCCTGTGTCTAATAGCCCTGGCGTTTTATTCTCTTGAATTAAAAGATCTTTTAAAGGCCTTGGAACTGTAATTTCCTGCACCCAAAAGGCTAGATCACTAGATCCAAATGTTTTGTGGCTCTTAGCTTGAGAAGTCAAGTTTTTCCTTGTCTGATAGTAAGGTAAAAGTAAAAGCTGTGTTACTCTTTGACCTTTATTAATTTGTACAGTTTTGATAGGCAGTGAGATCAAGACTTTAATTTCTCAATATCATCAGAATCTACTACACCATGCACCAGCGAAATTTCTTTTCTTTCTTTTTTTTTTTATTTAATTTTTTTTTAAAAGAAAGCGAGCTACGCCCCAGGACAAATCTTACAATGTCCTCAGATAGGGGGCCAGCCACTCCGGTTGGAATTGGAGTAAGTGGCACATCAGGGGTTAATATTGTTATTAAATCTCCTTGCCTTTTCGCTTTTCTCCTAGCCTGGGTGAGACCCCCCTGAGGGAGTTTTCTCCAAGGAGCACGCTCTGAATATTGTGTACTAAAAGCTCCTTTGTTTAAAAAACTTTTTATCTTCCTCAGTCTTAGGCAACACTTTGGGAGGCTTTGGGGGCAAAGTGGGGAACTCCTGGGTCCTGGGAGGCACAATCGAAGGCGGTGGTGGTCTCCTTAAATCAGAAAGTGGTGGATAAGTTTTTTAAAGGTTTGTGCAGAGGGGGAGGGAGCTCGCCAGGGCTCTCGGCCGCAGCGTCCTGTAAGCCCTCTCCTTCCTCGGGAGGTAGACCACTTTCTCCCTCCTTTTTTTTTTTTCAATGGCAGAAAATATGAACTGTGCAGTAAATGGAGACTCACCACCATCCACCTCTATAGCCTCCCCCATAGGCTATTTAACAGCCTCGTGACGGAGGTCCAGGACATTTCTAATCATATTCCACAGTCAATAAATATTTGTCTATTCTTAGATGCAGAGAAATCCATTTTTAATTTTTTTTTTAATTTTAGAGAATATTTTTATTTATTTTGTAACCTCTTTACCCTGGCTAAACTTCAGAGGGGACTAGAAAAGAAGCCTCAAGGTGAGGATCGAGTTCATCCTTGGGACTAGAGAAAATCCTTCTCCGGGAAACTCCTAGCGGTGGCCCTTTACCCCGACATGGAGGAGGAGGCATAGGGGGATGGGAGCGTCCCGAAGTTTTCCTCTTCTGTTCCGGAGATCCTTTAACTGTTTGGTAACTAAATCTTACGAACTGTCTGATCGGGGATGTTTCCCTCAACCTCCTAGGAGCGGATGGTCTGATTAGGGATGTTTTCTTAAACTTTTAGGAGCATCTTTAGCTAAAAAAAAAAAACAAAAAACAACAATCCTCATCAGAATGGCATCGATCTGCTGTTTCCTCTAAACCTTTTTCAAATTGAGGGGAGAGCTGATCTTTCTTTTCATCCCTATCTTTTACATGCTCATTGGCAGTCATAGCGGCTAGCCATTCATTTAGCTGTCGATAGCTAGGTATAGCCTCTTCATTTTCACTTTTCTTTATAACAGGTACCTTTTCAGATTTGCTTTTTTGTTTAACAGGTACTTTTCCAACTTTACTTTCCACTTTAACAGGTACCTTTTCAAATTCATGAGCTGGATCTAAAACATCTCTAGTCATATTCCACAGAGGAAAGGTGTAAGTAGGGATTTTTTCCAAACCTTGCTGAGCACAATAAGCTCTTAGCTGTTTCCCTAGTTTTTTTCAAGATATCTAGGTTAACAGTGCCTTGTTGTAGAAACCAAGGGCAGTGGTCTTGTACAAATGTAAAAAAATGATTGAATGGAAGATGTTTTAACCTTGATTCTTCTTTTACTTAATAACTGTAAAATTACTCCTATAAAGAGTTGTCTTTCATTTGATTCAGTGTTGCCCATGTCAGAAAATTAAGGATAGTAAAAGATTTTGCTTTTAGCTATCTAAAGATTAGGCCCTTTTTGTCAGCCTTTTTAGAAACCGTTTTTTCTCTCTAACTCTTCAACACTTCCCACTCCTCTCGCCCTGTCTATTCTACAGGGGGATCTGCAGCCCCCTAAGTGGGATCCTATCTGTCCCGAAAACTGAACACTGGGGGAATGGGGTTGGGGATTTACCTTCGAAATGCCTGTCTCGGGCGCCACCTGCAGAGGTCCAGCCCCAGCTGATCCAGGGTATTTGAAGGGAAGATGGAGTAGGCGACCTATTTATATATTTATTTATTCATCAAAGATATACAGAGTAATAGAATGAGGATAGCTCAGTAGGAAAATTCAGTGGAGAAAAGCAGCTGAGTAGCTTGGTTTACGCGGAAAATCAATATAACCCATGACACCAGGTTAGCTCTGACCACGGAGGCTGCAAGTGCCCTCTAGAATAGAGGAAGTTGCCCCACCTTAGACACCTTATCGAGTAGGTCTTCGAAGCCCAGGCAAATAAATGGTCGCAGAGGATATCCGCGCTCCAGATGGACACTCATCTGAAAATTGAGGGGAATAATGACATGGGGAGACCAAGCGTTGGCGAGCAAGGCCCGTAGCTTTATTTTCAACACAGGTTTTAATACCCTAAGTTACACATAGAGGATAATAGGGGATGCAAAGTCAGCAGTCTTTAATCCTTATCAAAAACCAGGGTTTCTTTTCTGCAGATTTATCGTATTAAAATGGTTTAGATGATTTACATCATCTTCTGGCCAGAAGACCTATTAACATTTTATGACTCTTGACAAAGACTTATCAACCATAAGAGTTATTTTCTCTAAGAGTAATTGTTTAAGGTTTGGCGCCATCTTTCGAAGATAAAATTGCATTCCTATAGGTAGGATGTGTAATGGGTTTACAACAAAGAAAAGAATTTATTACCTTAAGGGTCTAAAGTTACTAACATCAAGGCCACTACTTATTTTTTCTACATACCAACTATATTAATTAACACACATTCAAGGATACAATTCAGGGGATGTGGAAACTTGGCAAAAAGGGTTGGTTCATCAATGAAATCTTTTACTAGTTTTATTCTGACAGTTTCTAACTCTCTGAGAGGCTCTAAGCTATTTGAATATCTTAAACTTCCCGTGCGTCTCGAGGCTGGGAGACTGTACACAATCGTATGCATAGCTGTAGGAGACCGGGTAAACTTGTCAGGCGAGTTAGAAAACCATCTGAGGGGTTTGGATTTAAACACTACTAATTGCCCAGGAACATTATTAGTTGGAGCTGTAAGTTAGCTCTTTGACAGAGAGAGTGAGATGGTGGTAGGGGACATCCCCAGTAATGTCAGAGGTGAGAGAACAAAGCCATAAAAAAGGCAGACTTTGGTTTTTGGGGGTAGATGCTCAAGAATATACGGGGGAACTCCCGGAGGCTCGATCCCGCCTTTGCGTATGCCGAGACTCTTTCCTCATGACATTTGTCACGAGTGGAATGTCTCTCGCTGGCTCCCGGCAATCTTCCATTGCACCAAACGCAGTGGAGTCCCGAGAGGCCCCTCCCAACACCACAGTATCAGTGTCTTCTCAGAGGAACCCTGAGCAACTCCCTGAGGTCACCGGCACAAGTCGAGGGAACACAGGGTCTCCTGCCGCAACCCGAGAAAGACCTCAAGAGTCTGTCTTCAACGCGTCTTGAGGCCGGATTCCCCTACCATGACTCGAGAGCAATGACACGCTCCCCCTCGCCATGCGCATGGACACCTGACTTCACTGGCGCCACATGAGAGGCTCCCTGAGCTCCCCGTCATACCTCGTGAGAAACCCCACACTGGCGCCGCAGCTCGGGAAAACCCACGAGATGCCACCGTCATCGCGAGATTGGGGACTTCTTTTCCTGCCTGACCTGGAGAGCAATCCCTGGTCCTTTCTCCAAACTTCACAGGAGGCTTTACTCCCTTTAGGCCACTCAATGGGCTCCAAGAGATACCTGTCGCGACTTGAGAGGACAGCAGAGTACTTTGTTTCCCCTCGAGACGAGGCCTTACCTCGGGTGAGTCTGGAATGCAACCCCGAGATCCCTGTTGCCCCTGGAGAGGAACATTATGTCCTGGACAAAAGCCTAGATGAGGTCTATTTTGCCCTACAGTGACTCGAGAGCAACACCCATCTCTCCCTCGCAATTCGAATGGAAGATTGGTCTTCACTGGGCCAACACAAGAGGAAGTCTGAATTTCCCGTTGTAACTCGAGAATCCCGCCGCAACTCTTAAAAACCACGTGGTTCTCCATTCATCGCAATATGAGGCCTTTGCCCGCTACAGAGTCTCAAGAGAAGTCCCATGTTTCGTCATAAAGTTCGAAATGCTACTTGGCACCCTTGATGCGACCCCAAAAGTTCCCCAATATACCGGTCTCACTCCAAGGGAACACCGAAGTTCCTGGCACCACTTCATTTGAGCCCCTTATCCGCTCCTGATCACGGCAGGAAGGTCGATCCCCCTGCTTTGTCTAGAAGGGGTTCCCGACCTTCATGGCGCACCTCAGGATGAGGCCAGTCTCACAAAGAAATTCGAGACGTAGCCTCGTGTTGGTGCCACGTGCCGAAAGACCACGATTTCTCGGTCTTGCTCTTGATAAGAACCCGATGCCCGGACACCTCTTCTAAGGCAACCCTGTGGATGAAGGCACTACACGAGGGGGCACTGGCAACCCTGTTCATCGTCCGGAAAATCCCACAGGATCCACATACAGCTCCACAACTGGCCTGTCACCCCTTAAACAACGAGAGAGGCAAGCGGAGTTCCCTTCCTCAGACAAGACGAGGCCTGAGTATCCAATCCCAACTCTGCAGGCACGCTTCGATCTGAGTCAGAAATGGAGAGGAAACCTGAGGTTCCTGCCTCAACCCGAGATGAGGCCCTCTTCCATTAAAACAAACCCAGTAGAGTCCCGAGAGGCCACTCCCATCTCCACAGTATCCCTGACTTCTCATAGGGATTCTGAGAAGCTCCTTGAGGCCACCGGCAAACGTCGAGGGAAATAAGGGTTTCCTGCCACAATCGAAGAAAGACCTCGAGAGTCCTTCTTCAATGCGTCTTGAGGTCAGATTCCCCTACCATGGCTCGAGAGCAATAACCCGCTCCCCCTCGCCACGCACATGGAGACCTGACTTCCCTGGCGCGACATGAGAGGCTCCCTGAGCTCCCTGACGTACCTCGTGTGAAACCCCACACTGGCTCCGCAGCTCGAGAAAACCCACAAGACCCCTCCGTCATCGCGAGATGAGGGCCATCTTTTCCTGCATGGCCTGGAGAGCAGTCCCAAGTCCTCTCTCCAAACTTCACAGGAGGCTTGACTCCCTTTAGGCCACAAAGTGGGCTCCAAGAGGTACCCGTCGCGACTCGAAAGGAGAGCGGAGTCCTTTGCTTCCCTTCGACACGAGGCCTGACTCCCTGGGTGAGTCTGGAATGCAAACCTGAGATCCCTGTGGCCCTTGGAGAGGAACATTAGGTCCTGGACACAAGCCTAGATGAGGTCTCCTTTGCCCTGCAGTGACTCGAGCGCAACCCCCAGCTCTCGGTTGCAACTCGAATGGATGATTGGACTTCCCTGGCCCAACACAAGAGGAAGCCTGAAATCCCCGTCGTAACTCGAGAATCCCGCCGCAACTCGAGAAAAACCACGTGGCTCCCCCGTCATCGCAAGATGAGGCCCTTGGCCGCTACAGCGTATCAAGAGAAGTCCCACGTTCCATCCTGAAGTACAAAACGGTACTTGGCACCCTTGATGCGAACCCCAAAGTTCCCTGACATACCGGTCTCACTCGAGGGAAACACCAAAGTTCACGGCACCACTTCCTGTGAGCCCCTTCACCCCTCCTGATCGCGACAGGAGGGTCGACTCCCATGCTTTGTCTGCAAGGGGTTCCCGACGTTCCCCGCGAACCTCTGGATGAGGCCGGTCTCATGAGGAAATTCGAAAAGTAGCCTCATGGTTGGTGCCACATGCTGAAAGATCCCGAATTCCCGGTCCACTCTAGATAAGAACCTGACGCCCGGACATCTCTTCGAAGGCAACCCTGTGGATGAAGGCACAACACGAAGGGACACTGACATCCCCATGCATCATCTGGAAAAACCCGCCGATTCCACTCACAGCTCCAAATGTGGACTGTCACCCCGTGAACAACTCGAGAGGCAAGTGAAGTTGCATTCCTTCACACAAGACGAGGCCTTACCCTCCTGGCCCAACTCTTCAGGGACCCTGCGATCGGAGTCAGAAATGGAGAGGAAGCCTGAGGTTCCTGCCTCAACTAGAGAAGAGGCCCTCTTCCATTGAACCAAACTCAGTGGTGTCCCGAAAGGCCCCTCCCAACACCACAGTATCCCTGAATTCTCAGAGGCTCCCTGAGAAGCTACCTGAGGTCACTGGCACAAGTCGAGGGAACCCAGAGTTTCCTGAAGTAACCCGAGAAAGACTTGGAGAGTCCTTTTTCAACGTCTCTTGATGCCCGATTCCCCTACCATGACTCCAGAGCAAGGACGCGCTCCCCTCGCCACAAGCAGGAAAACTGACTTCCCTAGTACCACACAAGAGGCTCCCTGAGTACCCCATCGTACCTCGTGAGAAAACCCACAGTGGCGCCGCAGTTCGAGAAAAACCACAAGATGCCCCCGTCAAGGAGAGATGGGGGCCTTCTTTTCCTGCCTGACCTGGAGAGCAATTCCTGGTCCTCTCTCCAAACTTCACAGGAGGATTGACTCCCTTTAGGCCACTCAGTTGGGTCCAAGAAATACCCGGTGCGACTCGAGAGGAGAGCGGAGTCCTTTGCTTCCCTCGAGACGAGGCCTGACTCCCCGGGTGAGTTTGGAATGCAACCCCGAGATCCCTGTCGCCCCTGGAGTGGAACATTATGTCCTAGACACAAGCCTAGATGAGGTCTATTTTGCCCTACAGTGACTCGAGAGCAACCTCCATCTCTCCCTCACAATTTGAATGGAAGATTGGTCTTCCCACGGTCAACACAAGAGGAAGTCTGAATATCCCATCGTAATTCGAGAATTCAGCCTCAAGTCTTAAAAACCATGTGGTTCCCCCTTCATCGCAATATGAGGCCCTTGCCAGCTAGAGTCTCAAGAGAAGTCCCACGTTCCATCTTAAAGTTCGAAATGCTACTTGGCACCCTTGATGCGACCCCAAAGTTCCCCAACATACCGGTCTCACTCCAGGGGAAGACCGAAATTCCCGGCGTCTCCAGGGAAGTCCCATGTTCCGTCCTTAAGTGTGAAACGGTACTTGACACCCTTGATGAGACCGCAAAAGTTCGCCGACACGCTGGGTGCCTCGAGGGGAACACCGAGGGTCCCGGCACCACTTCATCTGAGCCCCTTCTCCCCTCCTGATCGCGACAGGAGAGTCGATTCCCCTGCTTTCTCTGGAAGGGGTTCCCGGCCTTCCTGGTGCACCTCAGGATGAGGCCGGTCTCAGGAGGAAATTCGAGACTAGCCATGTGTGAGGTGCCACGTGCCGAACGACCCCGATTATCCGGTCCGCTCTTGATAAGAACCCGATGCCCGGACACCTCTTCGAAGGCAACCCTGTGAGTGAAGGCACAACACGAAGGGGCACTGACACCCCCGTGCATCATCCGGAAAAACCCGCAGGGTCTACACACAGCTCGACAAGGGGCCTGAGACTCCCGGAACAACTCGAGAGGCAACCAGAATTCCATTCCTCAGACAAGACGAGGCATGACTCTCCTGTCCCAACACTGCAGGGACCGTGCAGTCGGAGTCAGAATCGGAGAGGAAGCCTGAGGTTCCTGCCTCCCCTCGAGATGAGGCCCTCTTCCATTGCGCCGAACCCAGCAGAGTCCCGAGAGGCCCTGCCAACTCCACAGCATCCCTCACCTCTCAGAGTCACCATGGGAAGTTCCCTATAGTCCCCTGCAGAAGTCGAGGGAAACGAGGGTTTCCCGCCGCCACCCGAGAAAGACCTCGAGAGTCCTTCTTCAACGCGTCTTGAGGCCCTAGTCACTTCCCATGACTCGAGAGTGATGACCAGCTCCCCCTCGCCGTGCGCATGGAGACATGAGTTCCCTGGCACCGCACGAGAGGCTCCCTGAGGTCCTCGTCGTGCCTCGTGAGAAAACCCCCATGGGAGCCGCAGCCTGAGGAAATCCATGAGACGCCCCCGTCATCGCTAGATGAGGGCCTTCTTTTCCTGCCTGGCCTGGAGAGCAATCCCGAGTCCTCTCTCCAAACTGAAGAGGAGGCTCGACACCCTTGAGTCCACTCATTGGGCTCCAAGAGATCCGTGTCGCGACTTGAGAGGAAAGCGGAGTCCTCTGCTTCCCCTCGAGGCGAGGCCTGACTCCCCGGGGGAGTCTGGAATGGAAACCCGAGATCCCTGTCTTCCCTTGAGAGGAATATTAGGTCCTGGACACACGCCTCGATGAGGTCTCTTTGGCCCTGTAGTGACTCGAGCAGAACCCCCAGCTTTCCCTCGCAACTCCAGGGGAAGATTGGGCTTCCCAGGGCCAACCCAAGAGGAAGCCTGTAATCCCCGTCGTTTTCGAGAATCCAGACTCAACTCGAGAAAAACCACGTGGTTCCAACGTCTTCACAGAATGAGGCCCTTGCCCGCTACAGCGTCCCCAGGGAAGTCACATGTTCCGTCCTGAAGTGGGAAACGGTACTTGGCTCCCTTGTTGCGACCCCTAAAGTTCCCTGAAATGCCGGGTTCCCTCGAGTGGAACACCTAGAGTCCCGGCCCCACTTCATCTGAGCCCCATCTCCCCACCTGATCACGACAGGAGAGTCGATTCCCCTTCTTTGTGTGGAAGGTGTTCCCGGCCTTCCCGGCGCACCTCAGGATGATGCTGGTCTCACGAGGAAATTCGAGATGAGACACGTTGGTGCTGCCACATGCCGAACGACCCCGATTTCCTGGTCCGCTCTTGAAATGAACCCGATGCCCGGACACCTCTTTGAAGGCAACCCTGTGGGGGAAGGCACAAAATGAAGGGGCAATGACACCCCTGTGCATCTTCTGGAAACACCCGCAGGTTCCACACACAGCTCGACAAGGGGCCTGAAACCCACTGAACGACTCAAGAGGCAAGCAGAGTTCCATTACTCAGACAAGACGAGGCCTGACTCTCCTGTCCCAACCCTGCAGGGACCCTGCAGTCGGAGTCAGAAATGGAGAGGAAGCCTGAGGTTCCTGCCTCCAATCGAGATGAGGCCCTCTTTCATTTCGTCAAACCTAGTCGAGTCCCGAGAGGCCCCTCTAACTCCTCAGTATCCCTCACCTCTCAGAGGCACCTGGGAAGTTCCCTAAGGTCCCCTGTAGAGGTCGAGGGAAACGAGTGTTTCCCGCCCCAACCCAAGAAAGACCTTGAGAGTCCTTCTTAAATGCCTCTTGAGGCCCTAGTCCCTCCCATGACTCGAGAGCAATGACGCGATCTGCCTGGCCACACGCATGGAGTCAGGCTTCTCTGGCGCCGCACAAGAGGATCCCTGAACTCCCCATCATATCTCGTGAGAAACCCCACACTGGCGCCGCAGCTCGAGAAAACCCATGAGACGCCCCCGTCATCACGAGAGGAGGGCCATCTTTAACTGCATGGTATGCAGATCAAGCGTGAGCCTTCTGTCCAAGCTACACAGGACGCTTGACTCCCTTTAGGCCACTCATTGGGCTCCAAGAGTTACGCGTCCCGTCTCGAGAGGATAGTGGAGTCCTTTGCTTCCACTCGAGACGAGGCGTGACCCACCGGGTGAGACTGGAATGCGACCCCGATATCCCTGTCGCCCCTGGAGAGGAACATTACGTCCTGGACCCAAGCCTAGATGAGGACTCTTTGCCCTGAAGTGACTCGAGAGCAACCCCCAGCTCTCTCTGACAAGTTGAATGGAAGATTGGACTTCCTGGGCCAACACAAGAGGGAGCCTGAATTCCCCGTTGTAACTCGAGAATCCCGCCTCAACTCGAGAAAAACCACGTGTTTCCCTCGTCATCGCAATATGAGGCCCTTGCCCGCTACAGCATCTCCAGAGAATTCCCACGTTCCGTCTTGAAGTGCGAAACTGTACTTGGCACCCTTGATGCGAACTCAAAAGTGCCGTGACATACCGGTCTCACTCGAGGGGACCACCGAAGTTCCCGGCACCACTTCATCTGAGCCCCTTCTCCCCTTCTGATCGCGAGCGGTGGGTCGATTCCCCTGCTTTGTCTGCAAGGGGTTCCCGAGCTTCCCAGCGCACCTAAGGATGAGGCTGGTATCCCGAGGAAATTCGAGACGTAGCCTCGTGGGTTGTACCACATGCTGAAAGACCCCAATTTTCCGGTACGCTCTTGAAAAGAAACCGATGCCCGGAAACCTCTTTGAAGGCAACCCTGCGGATGAAGGCACAACACGAAGGGGCACTGACACCCCCGTGCATCGTCCGGAAAAACCCACAGGTTCCACACTCAGCTCAACAAGTGGCCTGTCACTCCGTGAACAACTCGAAAGGCAAGGGGAAATCCATTCCTCCACAGAAGACGAGGCGTGACTCTCTTCTCCATACTCTGCAGGTACCCTGCTACCCGAGTCAGAAATGGAGAGGACCCCTGACGTTCCTGCCTCCATTCGAGATGAGGCCCTCTTCGATTGCACCAAACCCAGTTGAGTAACGAAGGGCCCCTCCCAAATTCACAGTGTCCCTGACTTCTCAGAGGCACCCTTAGAAGTTTCCTGAGGTCACCGACACAAATCAGGGAACCCAGGGTTCCCTGCCGCAACCCGAGAAAGACCTCGAGAGTCCTTCTTCAATGCGTCTTGAGGCCCGATTCGCCTACAATTACTCGAGAGAAATCACGCACTCCCCTTCACCACACGCACGGAGACCTGACATCCCTAGCACCACACGAGAGGCTCTCTGAGCTCCCCGTTGTACCTCGTGAGAAATCTGATACTGGCGCCGCAGCTGGAGAAAACCCACGAGATGCCCCCGTCATCGCGAGATGAGGGCCTTTATTCCTGCATGGCCAGGAAAACAATCCCGAGAAATCTCTCCAAACTCCATAGGTGGCTTCACTCCCTTTACGCCACGCAGTGGGCTCCAAGAGATACCCGTCGCGACTCGACAGGAGAGCGGAGTCCTTTTTTTCCCCTCAAGACGAGGCCTGACTCTCCGGGTGAGTCGAGAATGCAACCCTGAGATCCCTGTTGGCCCAGTAGTGGAACACTAGGTCCTGGACACAAGCGTAGATGAGGTCTATTTTGCCCTGCAGTGACTGGAGAGCAATCCCCAGTTCTAACTTGCAACTCGAATGGAATACTGGATTTTCCTGGCGCCACACAAGAGGCTCCGTGAGATCCCCGTGGTACTTCATGAGACACCCCACACTGGCTCCGCAGCTCGAGAAAACCCATGAGACGCCACCGTCATCTCGAGATGAGGGCCTTCTTTTCCTGCATGGCCTGGAGTACAATCCCGAGTCCTCTCTCCAAACTCCACAGGAGGCTTGACTCCCTTTAGTACACACATTGGTCTCCAAGAGATACCCATCGCGACTCGAGACGAGAGCGGAATTCTTTGCTTACCCTCGAGGTGAGAACTGACTCCCCAGATGAGTCTGGAATGAAAACCCGGGATCCCTGTCGCCCCTGGAGAGCAACGTTAGATCCTGGACACAAGCCTAGATTAGGTCTCTTTTGCCCTGCAGTGACTCTAGCGCAATCCCCAGCTCCCCCTCGCAACCCGAATGGAAGATTGGATTTCAAAGCCAAAAGAGGAAGCCTAAATTCCCGGTCATAACTCGAGAATCCCGCTGCAACTCGAGCAAATCCACGTGGTTCTCCCGTCATCGCAAGATGAGGCCCTTGCCCGCTACAGCGTTTCAAAAGATGTCCCAGGTTCCGTCTTGAAATGCGAAACGGTACTTGGCACCCTTGATGCGACCCCAAAAGTCCCCCAACACGCTGGTCTCACTCAAGGGGAACACCGAGGTTCCCGGCACCACTTCATTTAAGCTCCTTCTCCCCTCCTGATCGTGACCGGTGGGTCGATTCCCCTGCTTTGTCTGCAAGGGGGCCCGACCTTCCCTGCACAACTCAGGATGAGGCCGGTCTCATGGGGAAATTCGATACGTAGCTTTGTGGGTGGTGCCACTTGCTGAAAGACTCCAATTTCCCGGTCCGCTCTTGATAAGAATCCGATGCTCGGACACCTCTTGGAAGGCAGCCTTGAATATGAAGGTACAACACGAAGGGGCACTAACACACCTGTGCATCATCCGGAAAAACGGGCAGGTTACACACACAGCTCGACAAGTGGCCTGTCACCTCGAGAACAACTCGAGAGGCAAGAGCAGTCCCATCCTCCAGAAAAGACGAGGCCTGACTCTCCTGTACCAACATGCAGGGACCTTGCGATCTGAGTTAGAAATGGAGAGGAACACTGAGGTCCTGCTTCAACTCGAGATGAGTCCCTCTTACATTCCACCAAATGCAGAGGAGTCTCGAGAGGCCCCTCCAAACTGCACAGTATCCCTGACTTCTCAGAGGCACTCTGAGAAGCTCCCTGAGGTCGCAGGCACAAGTCAAGGGAACCCCGGGTTTTATGCAGTGACCCGAGAAAGACCTTGAGAGTCCTTCTTCAACCCGTCTTGAGGCCCGATTACCCTACCATGACTTGAGAGCAATGACGAGCTCCCCCTAGCCATCTCATGGGGACCTGACTTCCCTGGCGCCACACGAGAGGCTCCCTGAGCTCCCTCTCGTACCTCGTCAGAAACCTGGCACTAGTGCAGCAGTCTAGAAAACCCACAAGACGCCGCCATCATCGCGAGATGAGGGCCTTCTTTTCCTGCATGGCCTGGAGAGGAATCCCGAGTCCTCTATCCAAACAGCACAGGAGGCTTGACTCCCTTTAGGGCACACAGTGGGCTCCAAGAGATACCCATCGCGACTCAAAAGGACAGCGGAGTTCTTTGCTTCCCCTCGAGACGAGGCCTGATTCCCCGGGTGAGTCTGGTATGCAACCCCAAGATCCCTGTCGCCCCTAGGGACGAGCATTAAGTCCTGGACACAAGCCTAGATGAGGTCTATTTTGCCCTGCAGTGACTCGAGAGCAATCCCCAGCTCTCCCTTTAAACTCGAATGGAAGATAGGACTTCCCTGGCCCAACACATGAGGAAGACTGTATTCCCCGTCGAAACTCGAGAATGCCGCCACAACTCGAGAAACGCCACGTGGTTCCCCCGTCATCCCAAGATGAGGCCCTTGCCCCCTACAGCGTCTCAAGAGAAGTCCCACGTTCCGTCTTGAAGTGCGAAACGGTATTGGCACCCTTGATGTGCCCTCAAAAGTTCCTCGACACACCAGTCTGACTCGAGGAGAACACCG
Source organism: Bubalus kerabau (assembly GCF_029407905.1). Classification (NCBI taxonomy): domain Eukaryota; kingdom Metazoa; phylum Chordata; class Mammalia; order Artiodactyla; family Bovidae; genus Bubalus; species Bubalus kerabau. The sequence continues at coordinate 187,057 of NW_026577890.1, read as the reverse complement.
AGGTTCCCGGCACCACTACATCTGGGCCCCTTCTCCCCTCCTGATCGCGACAGGAGGGTCGATTCCCCTGTTTTGTCTTGAAGGGGTTCCCGCCTTTCCCGGTGCATCTCAGGATGAGGCCGGTCTCACGAGGATATTCGAGACATAGCCACGTGGTTGGTGACACATGCCGAAAGACCCCGATTTCCCGGTCAGCTCTTGATAAGATCCTGAAGCCCGGACACCTTTTTGAAGATAACCCTTTTGATGAAGGCACAACACTTAGGGGCACTGACACCCCTGGGTATCGTCCGGAGAAAGCCGCAGGTACCACACACAGCTCGAGAAGTGACCTGTCACCCCGTGAACAACTGGAGAGGCAAGCAGAGTTCCATTCCTCCACACAAGACGAGGCCTGACTCTCCTGTTCGAACTCTGCAGCGAAACTGCGATCCAAGTCAGATCTGGCCCAGGGGAAGTCAGGAGAGGAAACATGAGTTTCCTGCCTCCACTCGAGATGAGGCCCTCTTCCATTGCACCGAACCCAGTGGAGTCCCGAGAGACCAGTCCCAACTGCACAGTATCCCTGACTTCTCAGAGGCACCCTTAGACCTTCCTGAGATCACCGGCACAAGTCGAGGGAACCAAGTGTTTCCTGCCCCAACCCGTAAAAGACCTCGAGAGTCCTTCTTCAACGCGTCTTGAGGTGCGATTCCCCTACCATGACTCGAGAGCAATGACGCGCTCCCCCTAGCCACGAGCATAGAAACCTGACTTCCCTGGCACCACAGGAGAGGCTCCCTGAGCTCCCCATTATACCTCGTGAGCAACACCACACTGGAGCCGCAGCTCGAGAATACCCACGAGACGCCCCAGTCCTCACGAGATGAGGGCCTTCTTTTGCTGTATGGCCTGGAGAGCAATCCTGAGTCCTCTCTCCAAACTCCACAGGAGGCTTGACTCATTTTAGGCCACACAGTGAGCTCCAAGATATACCCGTCGCGACTTGACAGGAGAGCGGTGTCCTTGGCTTCCCCTCGAGATGAGGCCTGACTCCCCGGGTGAGTTGAGAATGCAATGCTGAGATCGCTTTCGCCCCAGCAGAGGAACATTAGGTCCTGGACACAAGCCTAGATGAGGTCTATTTGGCCCTGCAGTGTCTCGAGAGCAATCCCCAGTTCTAACTCACAATTCGAATGAAAACTGGACTTCCCTGGGCCAGTTGAAGAGGAAGCCTGAATTCCCGGTTGTAACTCGAGAATCCCGCCCCAACTCAAGAAAAACCACGTGGTTCCCCCGTCATCGAAAGATGAGGCCCTTGCCCGCTACAGCGTCTCAAGAGAAGTCCCACGTTCCGTATTGAAGAGCGAAAAGTTACTTGGAACCCTTGATGCGACCCCAAAAGTTCCCCGACATACCAGTCTCACTTGAGGAGAACACCGAGGTTCCCGGCACCACTTCATCTGAGACTCTTCTCCCCTCTTGATTGCGACAGGAGGTTCGATTCCCCTGCTTTGTCTGGAAGGCGTTCCCGACCTTCCTGGCGCACATCAAGATGAGGCCAGTCTCAGGAGGAAATTCGAGACATAGCCTCGTGGGTGGTGCGGCATGCCAAAAGACCCCGATTCCCTGGTCCGCTCTTGATAAGAACCCGATGGCAGAACCCAACTCGAAGGCAATCCTGTGGAACAAGGCACAACACGAAGGGTCAGTGACACCCCGGTGCATCGTCCAGAAAAACCCGCAAGTTCCACATACAAATCGACAAGTGGCCTGTCACCCCATGAGCAACGCGAGAGTCAAGCGGAGTTCGATTCCTCCACACAAGACGAGGTCTGACTCTCCTGTCCCAACTCTGCAGGGACTCTGCGATCCGAGTCAGATCCGGCGCATTCGAAGCCAGGAGAGGAACCCTGTGGTTCCTGCCTCAACTTGTCATGAGGCCCTCTTCCATTGCACCAAACCCAGTGGAGTTCCGAGAGGCCCCTCCCAACTCCACAGTGACCCTGACTTCTCAGAGGCACGCTGAGAAGCTTCCTGAGGTCACTGGCACAAGTCGATGGAACCCAGGGTTTCCTGCTGCAACCCAAGAAAGACCTCGAGAGTCCTTCTTTAACACGTTTTCAGGCCCAATTCCCCTACCATGACTCGAGAACAATGACGGGCTCCCTCTCACCACGTGCATAGAGACCTGACTGCCCTGGCACCACATGAGAGGCTCACTGAGTTCCCAGTCTTACTTCGTGAGAAACCCCACACTAGCGCCACAGCTCGAGAAAACCTACGAGACGCCCCAGTCATCGGGAGATGAGGGCCTTCATTTCCTGCATTGCCTGGAGAGCAATCCCGTGTCCTCCCTCCAAACACCAGAGGAGGTTTGACTCCCTTTAAGCCACTCAGTGGGCTGCAAGACATACCCGTCCGACTCGAGAGGAGAGCAGAGTCCTTTGCTTCCCCTCGAGACTAGGCCTGACTCCAGGGTGAGTCTGGAATGCAACCCCGAGATTCCTGTCGCCCCTTGACATGAACATTAGGTCCTGAACACAAGCCTTGGTGGGGTCTCTTTTGCCTTCAGTGACTAGAGCGCACCTCCAGCTCTTCCTCGAATCTCGAATGGAAGATAAGACATCGTCTGGAAAAACCTGCAGATTCCACACACAGTTTGACAAGGGGCCTGAAACCCCATGAACAACTCGAGAGGCAAGAGGAGTTCCATTCCTCAGAAAAGACATAGCCTGACTCTCCTGTCCCAACTCTGCAGGGACACTACGATCAGAGTCAGAATTGGAGAGGAAGCCTGAGGTTCCTGCCTCCACTCGAGATGAGGCCCTCTTCCATTGCGACCATCCCAGTGGAGTCCCGAGAGGCCCCACCAACTCCACAGCGTCCCTCACCTCTCAGAGGCACCCTGGGAAGTTCCCGAAGGTCCCCGGCAGAAGGCGAGGGAAACGAGGTTTTCCCGCTGCAACCCGAGAAAGACATCGAGAGTCCTTCTTCAACGCGTCTTGAGGCCCTAGTCCCCTCCCATGACTCGAGAACAATGAGGCGCTCCTTCTCGACACGTGCATGGAGACATGACTTCCCTGGCGCCGCACGAGTGGCTCCCTGAGATCCTCGTCGTGCCTTGGGAGAAAACCCCCTCGGGTGCCGCAGCTCGAGGAAACCCCTGAGATGCCCCTGTCCTCGCGAGGTGAGGGCCTTCTTTTCCTGCCTGGCCTGGAGAGCAATCACGAGTCCTCTCTCAAAAGTGAAGAGGAGGCTGGACTCCATTGAGGCCACTCAGGGGGCACCAAGATATCAGTGTCGCGACTCGGGAGGAGAGCGGAGTCCATTGATTCCCCTCGAGGCGAGGCCTGACTCCCCGGGGGAGCATGGGATGCAACCCCGAGATCCTTGTCTTCCCTGGAGAGGAGCATTAGGTCCTGGACACACGCCTAGATGAGGTCTCTTTGGCCCTGCAGTGACTCGAGCGCAACCCCCAGCTTTCCCTCGCACTAGAATAGAAGGTTGGGCTACCCAGGGCTGACAAAAGAGGAAGCCTGTAATCCCCTGTCGTAAGACGAGAATCCCGCTGCAACTCGAGAAAAACCACGTGGTTCCCACCTTTTTGCAAGATGAGGTCCTTGCCCGTGACGGCGTCTCAAGGGAAGTCCCCTGTTCCGCCCTGAAGTGCGAAACGGGACCTGAGAGCCTTCATGCGACCCCCAAAAGTTCCCCGATACGCCGGGTTCCCTCGAGTGGAACACCGAGGGTCCCGGCACCGCTTCAACTGAGCCCCTTCTCCCCTCCTGATCGCGACAGGAGAGGCGATTCCCCTGCGTGGTCTGGAAGGGGTTCCCGGCCTTCCCGGCGCACCTCAGGATGAGGCCGGTCTCACGAGGAAATTCGAGACGAGCCACGTGGGTGGGGCCACATGCCGAACGCCACCGATTCCCCGGTCCGCCCTTGAGAAGGACCCGAGGCCCGGACCCCTCTTCGAAGGCAACCCTGTGGGTGAAGGCACAACACGAAGGGGCACTGCCACCCCCGGGCATCGTCCGCAAAGACCCGCGGGTTCCACACACAGCTCGACGAGGGGCCTGAGACCCCCTGAGCAACTCGAGAGGCCAGCGGGGTTCCCTTCCTCAGACAAGACGAGGCCTGACTCTCCTGTCCCAACTCTGCAGGGACCCTGCGGTCGGAGTCCGAAACGGAGAGGAAGCCTGAGGTTCCTGCCTCCCCTCGAGGTGAGGCCCTCTTCCGTTGCGCCAGACCCAGCGGAGTCCCGAGGGGCCCCGCCACCTCCACAGGATCCCTAACCTCTCAGAGGCACCCTGGGAAGTTCCCTCAGGTCTCCGGCAGAAGTCGAGAGAAACGAGGGTTTCCTGCCGCCATCCGAGAAAGACCTCGAGAGTCCTTCTTCAAAGTGTCTTGAGGCCCTTGTCCCCTCCCTGGACTAGAGAGCAAAGACACGCTCCCCCTCGCCTCGCCCATGGAGACCTGGCTTCCCTGGTGCCGCACGAGAGGCTCCTGAGATCCTCGTCGTTCCTTGTGAGAAAGCCCCCACTGGCGCCGCAGCTCAAGGAAACCCCTGAGATGCCCCCGTCCTCTCGAGGTGAGTGCCTTCTTTTCCTGCCTGACCTGGAGAGCAATCCCGAGTCCTCTCTCCAAACTGAAGAGGAAGCTTGACTCCCTTTAGGCCAATCAGTGGGCTCCAAGAGATCCGCGTTGCGGCTCGAGAGGAGAGCGCAGTCCTTTGCTTCCCCTCGAGGTGAGGCCTGACTCCCCGGGGGAGTCTGGAGTGCGACCCCGAGATCCTTTTCTTCCCATGAGAGGACTATTAGGTCCTGGACACACGCCTAGATGAGGTCTCTTTGGCCCTGCATTGACTCGAGCACAACCCCCAGCTTTCCCTCGCAACTCGAAGGGAAGTTTGGGCTTCCCAGGGCGAACACAAGAGGAAGCCTGAAATCCCCTTCGTAACTCGAGAATTCCGCCGCAACTCAAGAAAAACCACGTGGTTCCATCGTCTTCGCAGCATGAGCCCCTTGCCCGCCACAGCATCTCAAAAGAAGTCCCACGTTCCCACTGAAGTGCAAAACGGTACTTGGCACCCATGATGGCACTCCCAAAGTTCCCCAACATACATGCCTCACTCGAGGGGAACACCCATGTCCCCACACCACATCATTTGAGCCCCTTCTCCCCTCCTGATTGCAACAGGAGTGTCGATTCTCCTGCTTTGTCTGGAAGGGGTTACCGATCTTCCCATTGCACCTCAGGATGAGGCCGGTCTCACGAGGAAATTGGAGATGTAGCCTCGTGGTGGTGCCACATGCGGAAAGACCCCATTTCCTGGTCCGCTATTAATAAGAACCCGATGCCCGTACACTTCTTCGAATGCATCCCGTTGGATGAAGGCACAACAAGGAGGGGCCCTGCACACCCGTGCATCTTTTGGAAAATTCTGCAGGTTCCACATACAGCTCGACAAGTGACCTGTTACCTCGTGAACAACTCGAGAGGCAAGCTAAGTTTCATTTCTCCACAGAATACGAGGCCTGACTCTCCTGTCCCAACTCTGCAGGAATCCTGAGATCGGAGTCTGAAATGGAGAGGAACCCTGAGGTTCCTTCCTCAACACGAGATGAGGCCCTCTTGCATTATACCACACCCAGTGGTGTCCCGAGTGGCCCCTCCCAACTCCACAGAATCCATGACTTCTCAGAGGCACCATGTTAAGCTCCCTGAGGTCACCAGCACAAGTCGAGAAAAACCAGGGTTTCCTGCCGCAACCGGAGAAAGACCTTGAGAGTCGTTCTTCAACGCCTCTTGAGGCCCGATTCCCCTACCATGACTCGAGAGCAATGACGCGCTCCCCCTCCACACGTGCATGGAGACCTGACTTTCCTGTCACCACACGAGAGACTCCCTGAGCTCCCCATCATATCTTGTGAGAAACCCCATCCTGGCACCGCACCTCAAGAAAATGCACAAGACGCCTCCGTCATCACGATATGAGGGCCTTCTTTTCCTGCATGGCCTGGAGAGCAATCCCGAGTCCTCTCTCCAATCTCCACAGGAGGCTTGACTCCCTTTAGGCCACACAATGGGCTCTAAGAGATACCCGTCGCGACTCAAGAGGAGAGGGGAGTCCATTCATTACCCTCTTTAAGAGGCCTGACTCCTCGGGAGGATCTGGAATGCAACTCCGAGATCCCTGTTGCCCCTTGAAAGGAACATTAGGTCCTAGACACAAGCCTAGATGAGGTCTCTTTTGCCCTGCAGTAACTCGAGCCAACCCCCAGCTCTAGCTCTCAACTCGTATGGAAATTTGGACTTCCCTGGGCCAACACAAGAGGAAGCCTGAATTCCCTGCCGCAACTCGAGAAAAACCACGTGGTTCCCCCGTCATCACAAGATGGGGCCCGTGCTCACTACAGCATCTCAAGAGAAGTCCCACGTTCCGTGTGGAAGTGCGAAACGTTACTTGGCACCCTTAATGCGACCCCAAATGTTCCCCGACACACCGGTTTCATTTGAGGGGAACACCGAGGTTCCCGGCACCACTTCTTTTGAGCCCCTTCTCCCCTCCTGATAGCGACAAGAGGGTCGATTCCCATGCTTTGACTTAAAGGGGTTCCCGACATTCACAGTGCACCTCAGGATGAAGCCGGACTCATGGGAAATTTCGAGACGTGGCCTCATGGGGGGTGCCACATGCTGAAAGACCCCGATTTCCCAGTACACTCTTGAGAAGAACCCGATGACCAGACACCTCTTTGAAGACAACCCTGTGGATGAAGGTACAACAAAAGGGGCACTGACACCCCTGTGCATCGTCTGGAAAAACCCGCAGGTTCCACATACTGCTCTACAAGAGGCCTGTCACCCCGTGAACAACTCGAGATGCAAGCGGATTTCCATTCCTCCACACAAGATGAGTCCTGACTCTCCTCTCCCATCTCTGTAGGAACATGCGATCCGAGTCAGAAATGAAGAGGAAACCTGATGTTCCTGCTTTATCTAAAGATGATGCCTTTTTCCATTTCACCAAACCCAGTGGAGTTCCGAGAGTTCACTCCCAACTCCACAGTATCCCTGATTTCTCAGAGGCACCTGAGAAGCTCCCTGACGTAACATGCATGAGTCGAGGGAACCCATGGTTTCCTGCCACAACCTGAGAAAGACCTTGAGAGTCCTTCTTCAATGCGTCTTGAGGTCCAAATCCCCTATCATGACAAGAGAGCAATGACGCACTCCCCCTCGCCACGCGCATGGAGACCTGACTTCCCTGGCGCCACACAAGATGCTCCCTGAGCTCCCAGCATACCACGTGGGAAACACCACACTTGTGCCTCAGCTCGAGAAAACCCACGAGATGCCCCTGTCATCGCGAGATGAGGGCCTTCTTTTTCTGCATGGCCTGGAGAGCAATACCGAGTCCTCTCTCCAAAATCCACAGGAAGCTTGGCTCCCTGTAGGCCACTCAGTGGGCTCCAAGAGATAGGTGTCGCGAATTGAGAGGAGAGTGGAGTCATTTGCTTCCCCTCGAGATGAGGCCTGACTCCCCGGGTGAGTCTGGAATGCAACCCCGAGATCCCTGTCGCCCCTGGAGAGGAACATTAGATCCTGGACACAAGCCAAGATGAGGTCTCTTTTTCCGTACAGTGACTCGTGCGCAATCCCCAGCTCTCCCTCGCAGCTCGAATTGAAGATTGGACTTCCCTGGGCCAACACAAGAGGAAGCCTGAAATCCCCGTCGTAACTCTAGAATCCCGCCGTAACTCGAGAAAAACCAAGTGGTTCCCCCATCATCCCAATATGAGGCACTTTCCCGCTACAGCGTCTCAAGAGTAGTCCCACGTTCCATCTTGAAGTGCGAAACAGTACTTGGCACCCTTGATGCGACCCCAAAAGTTCCCCAACATACCAGTCTCACTTGAGGGGAACACCGAAGTTCCCGGCACCATTTCTTTTGAGCGCCTTCTCCCCTCCTGATCACGACAGGAGGGTCGATTCCCCTGCTTTGTCTGCAAGGGTTTCCCGACCTTAACGGCGCACCTCAGGATGATGCCGGTCTCACGAGGAAGTTCGAGACGTAGCCTCGTGGGTGGTGCCACATGCCAAAAGACTCCGATTGCCCGGTCCGCTCTTGATAAGAACCCGATGCCTGGACACCCCTTAGAAGGCAACCCTGTGGATGAAGGCACAACACGAAGGGGCACAGACACACCCGTGCATCATCCGGAAAAACCTACAGGTTCCACACACAGCTCGACACGTGGCCTGTCACCCCGTGCACAACTCGAGAGGCAAGCTGAGTTCCATCCTCCACACAGGACGAGGCCTGACTCTCCTGTCCCAAATCTGCTGGGACCCTGCAATCCGAATCAGAAATGGAGAGGAACCCTGAGGTTCCTGCCTCAACTCGAGATGAGGCCCTCTTCCATAGCACCAAAACCACTGGAGTCCCGAGAGGTCCCTCCAACCCACAGTGTCCCTGACTTCTCAGAGGCACCCTGACAAGCTCCCTGAGATCTCCAGCACAAGTCGATGGAACCCAGGGTTTCCTGCCGCAACCCGAGAAAGACTGGATAGTCCTTCTTTGATGCGTCTTGAGGCCCGATTCCCCTACCATGTCTCAAGAGCAATGAAGCGCTCCCAGTACCCACACGCATGGAGACTTAACTTCCCTGGCACCTCATGAGAGGCTCCCTGAGGTCCCCGTCGTACCTCGTGAGAAACCCCACACTGGTGCCGCAGCTCGAGAAAACCCACGAGACGCCCCCGTTATCGTGAGATGAGGGCCATCATTCACTGCATGGCCTGGAGGGCAATCCCGAGTCATCTCTCCAAACTCCACGGGAGGCTTGACTCACAAAGGCTACTCAGTGCACTCAATAGGTACCCGTCGCGACTCGAGAGGAAAGCGGAGTACTTTGCTTCCTCTAGAAACAAGGCCGGACTTCCCGGGTGAGTCTGGAATGCCTCCCCGAGATCCCTGTCACCCCTGGAGAGGAATATTCGGTCCTGGACACAAGCCTAGATATGGTCTATTTTGACCCAAAGTGACTCGAGTGGGATCCCAGCTCACCCTCGCAACTCGAATGGAAGATTGGACTTCCATGGGCCAACACAGGAGGAAATCTGAATTCCCCGTCGAAACTCGAGACTCCCGCCGCAATGCGAGCAAAAGCACGTGGTTCACTCGTCATCCCAAGATGAGGCCCTGGCCCGCTACAGCGTCTCAAGTGAAGTCCCACGTTCCGTCTTGAAGTGCGAAATGCTACTTTTCACCCTTGATGTAACCCCAAAAGTTCCCCGACACACCGTTCTCACCGAGGGGAACACCGAAGTTCCCGGCACCACTTCATCTGATGACTTTCTCCCCTCCTGATCACGACAGGAGGGTAAATTCCCCTGCTTTGTCTAGAAGGAGTTCCCGCCCATCCCGGCGCACCTAAGGATGAGGCCTTTCTCAGGAGGAAATTCGAGACGTAGCCTCGTGGGTGGTGCCACATGCCGAAAGACCCCGATTGTGCGGTCCGCTCTGGATAAGAACCCGATGCCCGGACACCACTTCGAAGGCAACCCTGTGGATGAAGGCACAACAGAAGGGTTACTAAAACTCCTGTGCATCGTCCAGAAAAACCCACAGGTTCTACACACAGCTCGACAAGTGGAATGTCACCCCGTGAACAACTCGATAGGCAAGCGGAGTTCAATTCCTCCACACAAGATGAGGCCTGACTCTCCTGTCCCAACTCTTCAGGGACCCTGCCATCCGAGTTAGAAATGGAGAGGAAACCTGAGGTTCCTGCCTCAATTCTAGATGAGGCCCTCTTCCATTGCACCAAACCCAGATGAGTCGCGAGAGGCCCTTCCCAACTCCACAGTATCCTTGAATTCTCAGAGGCACCTTGAGAATCTACCTGAGGTCACCGGCACAAGTCAAGGGAACCCAGGGTTTCCTGCTGCGACCCGAGAAAGACCTTGAGAGTCCTTCGGCGCGTCTTGAGGCCCGATTCCCCTACCATGACTCGAGAGCAAAGACCCGCTCCCCATCGCCATGCGCATGGAGACCTGACTTCCCTGACGCCTGAAGAGAGTCTCCCTGAGCTCCCCGTCGTACCTCTTCGGAAACCCCATTCAGGCACCGCAGCTCGAGAAAACCCACGATACGCCCCCGTCATCACGAGATGAGGGACTTCTTTCCTTCCTGGCATGGAGCGCAAAACCGAGTCCTCTCTCCAGACTCCACAGGAGGCTTGACTCTCTTTAGGCCTCTCAGTTGGCTCCAAGAGATACCTGTCAGGACTTGAAGGGAGAGCGGAGTCCTTTGCTTCCCCTCAAGACGAGGCCTGACTCCCCGTGTGAGTCTGGAATGCAACCCCGAGTTCCTGTCGCACCTGGAGAGGAAAACTCGGTCCTGGACACAAGTCTAGATGAGGTCTATTTTGCACTGCAGTTACTAGAGAGCAATCGCCAGCTCTCCCTCGCAAATCGAATGGAAGATTGGACTTCCCTGGGCCAATACAATTGGAAGCCTGAATTCGACATCGTAACTCGAGAATCCCACCGAAACTCGAGAAAATCCACGTGGTTCCCTCATCAGCGCTAGATGAGGCCCTTGCCCTCTACAGCGACTCAAGAGAAGTCCCACTTTCTGTCTTGAAGTGCGAAACAGTACTTGGCACCCTTGATGCAATCTCAAAATTCCCCGACATACCGGTCTCACTCGAAAGGAACACCGAGGTTCCCGGAACCACTTCATTTGAGCTCCTTCTCCCCTCGTGATCGCGACAGGAGTGTCGATTCCCCTGCTATGTCTGGAAGGGGTTCCCGACCTTTCCAGCACGCCTAAGGATGAGGCAGGTCTCACGAGGAAATTCGAGACGTAGCCTCGTGGGTGGTGCCACAAGCCGAAAGACCCCGATTTCCCGGTCTACTCTTGATAAGAACGCGATGCCCTGACACCTTTACGAAGGAAAGCCTGTGGATGAAAGCACAACAAGAAGGGGCACTGACACCCCCGTTTATCGTCCAGAAAAACCCGCAGGTTACAAACACAGTTCAACAAGTGGTCTGTCACCCCGTGAACAACTCGAGAGGCAAGTGGAGTTCCATTCCTCCACACAAGACGAGACCTGATTTTCTGTACCAACTCTGCAGGGAAACTGCGATCCGAGTCAGTACCGGCGCCAGGAAACCCAGGAGAAGAAACATGAGGTTCCTGCCTCCACTCGAGATGAGGCTCTCATCCATTGCACCAAACCCAGTGGAGTCCCGAGAGGCCCCTCCCAACTCCACAGTACTCCTGACTTCTCAGAGGCACCTGGAGAAGCTCCATGAGGTCACCGGCACATGCCGAGGGAACACAGGGTTTCCTGCCACAATGCGAAAAAGACCTCGAGAGTCCTACTTCAACGTGTCTTGAAGCCCGAATCTGCTTCCATGGCTCTATAGAAATGACACGCACCCCCTCGCCACGCACATGGAGACCTGACTTCCCTGGCGCCATAAGAGAGGCTCCCTGAGCTCCCCGTCGTACCTCGTGAGAAACCCCACAATGACGCCGCAGCTCGAGAAAACCCACCATATGCCCCTGTCATCGCGAGATGAGGGCCTTCTTTTCCTGCATGGCCTGGAGAGGAATCCCGAATCCTCTTTTCAAACTCCACAGGAGGCTTGACTCCCTTTAGGCCACTTAGTGGGCTCCAAGAGATACCCGTCGCGACTCGAGAGGAGAATGGAGTCCTTTGCTTCCCCTCGAGACAAGGCCTGACTCACCAGGTGGGTCTGGAATGCAACCCCGAGATCCCTGTCTCCCCTGGAGAGGAACATTAGGTCCTGGAAACAAGCCTAGATGAGGTCTCTTTTGCCCTTCTGTAACTCGAGAGCAATCCCCCGCTCTCCCTAACAACTCGAATGGAAGATTGGACTTCCCTGGGCCAACACAAGAGGAAGCCTGAATTCCCCTTCGTAACTCGAGAATCCCGCCGCAACTCGAGAAAAAGCACTTGGTTCCCTCGTCATCGCAAGATGAGGCCCGTGCCCGCTACAGCTTCTCAAGAAAAGCCCCACGTTCCGTCTTGAAGTGCGAAACGATACTTGACACCCTTCATGTGACCCCAAAAGTTCCCCGAAATATCGGTCTCACTCGAGGTGAACACCGAGGTTCCCGGCACCAGTTTATCTGAGCCCCTTCTCCCTTCCTGTTCGTGATAGGAGGGTCACTTTCCCTGCTTTGTTTGTAAGGGGTTCCCGACCTTCACGGGGCACTTCAGGATGAGGCCGGTCTCACGAGGAAATTCGAGACGTAGCTCGCGGGTGGTGCCACATGCCAAAAGACTATGATTTCTCGGTACGCTCTTGATAAGAACCCGATGCCTGGAAACCTCTTCGAAGGCAACCCTGTGGATGAAGGCACAACACAAAGGGGCACTGACACCCTCGTGCATCGTCTGGAAAAACCCGCAGGTTCCACATACAGCTCAACAAGTGGCTTGTCACCACTGAAGAACTCGAGAGGCAAGTGGGGTTTCATTCCTCTACACAAGACGAGGCCTGACTCTCCTGTCCCAACTCTGCAGGGACTTTGCGATCCGAATCAGACCAGCGCCAGTGAAGTCACGAGAGGAACACTGAGGTTCCTGCCTCCACTCGAGATTAGGACCTCTTCCATTGCACGAAACCCAGTGGAGTCCCGAGAGACGTGTCCCAGCTCCACAGTATCCCTGACTTCTCAGAGGCACCCTGAGAAGCTCCCTGAGGTCACCAGCGCAATTCGAGTGAACCCAGGGTTTACTGCCGCCACCATAGAAAGAACTCAAGAGTCCTTCTTCAACGCGCTTTGAGGCCTGATTCCCCTACCATGACTCGAGGGCAATGACGCGCTCCCTCTGCTACACTCATGAAGCCCTGACTTCCCTGGCGCCACACGAGAGGCTCCTTGAGCTCCCCGTCATACCTCGTGAGAAACCCCACACTGGCGCCGCAGATAGAGAAAACCCACGAGACGCCCCCGTTTTCGCGACATGACGGCCTTCTTTTATAGCATGGCCTGGAGAGCAATCCCGAGTCCTCTCTCCAAACTCCACAGTAGGCTTGACTCCCTTTTGGTCACTCAGTGGACTCCAAGACATACCCGTCGCGACTCGAGAGGAGAGCGGAGTCTTTTCCTTCCCCTCGAGGCGAGGCCTGACTCCTCGGGTGAGTCTGATATGCGAACCGGAGATCCCTGTCGCCCCTGGAGAGAAACATTAGGTCCTGGACACAAGCCTAGATGAGGTCTCCTTTTTCCTGCAGTGACTCGAGAGCAATCCCCAACTCTCCCTCGCAACTCGAATGGAAGACTGGACTTCCCTGGGCCAACAGAAGAGGAAGCCTGAATTTCCCGTTGTAACTCAAGAATCCCGCCAAAACTCGAGAAAAACCACGTCGTTCCCTCTTCATCGCAAGATGCGGCCATTGCCGCTACAGCGTCTCAAAAGAAGTCTTACGTTCCATCTTGAAGTGCGATACGGTACTTGGCACCTTTGATGCGACCCCAAAAGTTCCCCAACACACTGGTCTCACTGGAGGGGAACACCGAGGTTCCCGGCATCACCTCATCTGTGCCCCTTCTCCCCTCCTGATCGAGACAGGAGGGTCGATTCCCCTGCTTTGTCTGCAAGGGCTTCCGACCTTCCCGGCGCACCTAAGGATGAGGCCGGTCTCACTAGGAAATTCGAGATGTAGCCTGGTGGGTGGTGCCACATGCGGAAAGACCCCGATTTCCCGGTCCGCTCTTAATAAGAACCCGATGCCCGGGCACCTCTTCGAAAGCAAACCTGTGGATGAATGCACAACACGAAGGGGTACTGACATCCCCATGCATAGTACGGAAAAACACGCAGATTCCAAACACAGATCGACAAGTGTCCTGTCATCCCTGGAAGAACTAGAGAGGCATGCGGAGTTCCGTTCCTCCACACAAGAGAAGGCCTGACTCTCCTTTCCCAACTCTGCAGGGACCGTGCGATCGGAGTCAGAAATGTAGATGAAACCTGATGTTCCTGCATCAACTCGAAATGAGGCCCTCTTCCATTGCGCCATACCCAGTGGAGTCCCGAGAGTCCCCTCCCAACTCCACAGTATCCCTGACTTCTCAGCGGCACCCTCAGAAGCTCTCTGTGGTCACTGGCACAAGTTGAGTGAACCCAGGGTTTCCTGCTGCATTCTGAGAAAGACCTCGAGAGTCCTTCTTTACTGCGTCTTGAGGCCCGATACCCTACCATGACTGGAGAGCAATGACGCATTCCCCTCGCGACGCCCATTGAAACCTAACTTCCCTGGCGCCACACGAGAGGCTCCCTGCGCTCCCCGTCCTACCTCATGAAAACCCCACACTGGCACCTCCGCTCGAGAAAACACATGAGACGCCCCCGTCATCGTAAGATGAGGGCCTTCTTTTCCTACATGACCTAGAGAGCAATCCCGAGTCCACTCTCCAAACTCCACTGGAGGCCTGTCTCCCTTTAGGACACTCAGTAGCCTCCAAGAGATACACGTCGCTACTCTAGAGGAGAGCGGAGTCCGTTGCTTCCCCTTGAGCCGAGGCCTGACTACTTGGGTGAGTCTGGAATGGGATCCCGAGATCCGTGTCGCCCCTGTAGAGGAAAACTCGGTCCTGGACACAAGCCTAAATGAGGTCTTTTTTGTCCTGCATTGACTCAAGTGCAATCCCCCGCTCTCCCTCGCAACTCGAATGGATGATTGGACTTCCCTGGGCCAACACAAGAGGAAGACTGTATTTCCCGTTGTAATTCGAGAATCCCGCGGCAACTGGAGAAAAACACCGTGGCTCCTCCGTCATCGAAATATGAGGCCCCTGTCAGCTATAGCGTCTCCAGCGAAGTCCCATGTTCTGTCTTGAAGTGTGAAACGGTACTTGACACCCTTGATGCGACCCCCAAATTTCCCTGACACCCCGGTCTCACTCGAGGAGAACATGGAGGTTCCCAGCACTGCTTCAGCTGAGCCTCTTCTCCCCTCCTGATGGCGACAGGAGGGTCGATTCCCCTGCTTTGTCTGGAAGGGGTTCCCAGACTTCCCGGCGAACCTCAGGATGACGCCAGTCTCACGAGGGAATTCGAGACGTAGCCTCGTGTGTTGTGCCACATGCTGAAAGACCCCGATTTCCTAGACCGCTATTGATAAGATCCCGATGCCTGGTCACCTCTTCGAAGGTAACCCTGTGGATGAAGGCACAACACGAATGGGCACTGACACCCCTGTGCATCGTCCCCCAAAACCGCAGGTTCCACATACAACTCGACAGGTGGCCTGTCATCCCGTGAACAACTCGAGAGGCAAGCGGAGTTCCATTACTCCACACAAGACGAGGTCTGACTCTCCTGTCCCAACTCTGCAGGGACCCTGCTATCCGAGTCAGAAATGGAGAGGAACCCTGACGTTACTGCCTCAATCCGAGATTAGGTCCTCTTCAATTGCACCAGTCCCTGTGAATTTCCGAGAAGCCCCTCTCAACTCCACAGTATCCCTGACTTCTCAGAGGAACCCCGCTAAGCTCCCTGAGGTTATGGGCACAAGTCGAGGGAACCCAGGGTTTCCTGCCACACCCCGAGAAAGACCTCGAGAGTTCTTCTTCGAAGCGTCTTGAGGCTCGATTCCCCTACCATGACTCGAGAGCAATGAGGCGCTCCCCCTCGTCACGTCCATGGAGACCTGACTTCCGTGGCACCACAGGAGTCTCCCTGAGCTCCCCGTCCTATCTTGTGAGAAACCCCAACCAGGCACTGCACCTTGAGAAAACCCACGAGACGCCCCCGTCATCGCGAGATGAGGGCCTTCTTTTCCTGCATGGCCTAGAGAGCAATCCCGAGTCCTCTATCCAAACTCCACAGGAGGCTTAACTCCATTTAGGCCATTCTTGGGCTCCAAGGGATACCCGTCGTGACTCGAGAGGAGAGCGGAGTCTATTCATTCCCTTCGAGACGAGGCCTGACTCCCCGGGTGAGTCTGGAATGCAACCCAGAGATCCCTGTCGCCCCTGGAGAGAAAAACTCGGTCCTGGACACAAACCTAGATGAGCTCTAGTTTGCCCTGCAGTGACTCAAGAGCAATCTCCAGCTCTCACTTGCAACTCGAATGGAAGATTGGACTTCCCTGGGCCAACACAAGAGGAAACCTGTATTCCCCGTCGTAACTCAAGAATCCTGCCGCAACTCGAGAAAAAACACGTGGGTCCCCCGTCAGCGCTAGATGAGGCCCTTGCCCACTACAGCGTCTCAAGAGAAGTCCCAGGTTCCGTCTTGAAGTGCGAAACGGTACTTGGCACCCTTGATGCAACCCGAAAAGTTACCCGACTTACCAGTTTCACTCAAGGGGAGCACCGAGGTTCCCGGCACTACTTCATCTGAGCCCTTTCTCTCCTCCTGATCCCGAAAGGAGGGTCGATTCCCCTGCTTTGTCTGGAAAGGGTTCCCGGATTTTCCTGCGCGCCTCAGGATGAGGCCGATCTCACGAGGAAATTCGAGACGTAGCCTCGTGGGTGGTGCAACATGCTGAAAGACCCTGATTTTCCGGTCCGCACTTGAGGAGAACCCGATGCCCGGACACCTCTTCGAAGGCAACCCTGTGGATGAAGGCACAACAGGAAGGAGCACTGACACCCCCGTGCATCTCCAAAAAACCCGCAGGTTCCACACACATCACGAAAAGTGGTGTCATCATTGAACAACTTGAGATGTAAGCGGAGTTCCATTCCTCCGCAGAACACGAGACCTGACACTCCTGAGCAAACTCAGCAGGGACCCTGCGATCTGAGTCAGATCCAGCTCCAGGAAGTCAGGAGCAGAACCCTGAGGTTCCTGCCTCAACTCGAGATGAGGCCCTCTTCCATTGCACCAAACCCAGAGGAGTCCCGAGAGGCCTCTCCCAAATCCACAGTATCCCTGATTTCTCAGAGGCACCCTGAGAAGCTCCCTGAGGCCACCGGCACAAGTCAAGGGAACCCAGGGTTTCCTGCTGCAACCCTAGAAAGACATCGAGAGTCCTTTTTCAACCCGTCATGAGGCCCGATTCCCCTACCCTGACTGGAGAGCAATGACGCGCTCCCCCTTGCCCCGCCCATGGAGACCTGACTTCCCTGTTGCCACACGAGAGGCTACCTGAACTCCCCGTCGTACCTCGTGAGAAACCCCACACTGGCGCCACAGCTCGAGAAAACCCACGAGACGCCCCCGTCATCTCGAGATGTGGGCCTTCTCTTCCTGCATGGCCTGGAGAGCAATCCCGAGTCCTCTCTCCAAACTGAAAAGGAGGGTTGACTCCCTTTAGACCACTCAGTGGGCTCCAAGAGATATGCGTCGCAACTCGAGAGGAGAGCCGAGTCCTTTGCTTCCCCTCGAGACGAGGCCTAACTCCCCGGGTGAGTCTGTAATGCAAACCCGAGATCCCTGTCGCCCTTGGAGAGGATCATTGGGTCCTGAACACAAGGCTAGATGAGGTCGCTTTTGCCCTGCAGTAACTCGAGAGCACTCCCCAGCTTTCCCTCGCAACCCGAATGGAAGATGGACCTCCCTGGGCCAACACAAGAGGAAGCCTGAATTCCCAGTAGTAATTCGAGAATTCCGCCTCAACTCGAGAAAAACCACGTGATTCCCCCGTCATTGCAAGATGAGGCCCTTGCCTGCTCCAGCGTCTCAAGAGTAGTCCCACGTTCTGTCTTGAAGTGCGAAATGATATTTGGCACCCTTAATGCTACCCCAAAAGTACCCCGACATAAGGGTCGCATTCGAGGGGAACACCAAGTTTCCTGGCACCACTTCATCTGAGCCCCTTCTCCCCTCCTGATCGCGAAAGGAGGGTCGATTCCCCTGCTTTGTCTGCAAGGGGTTCCCGACCTTCTCCACGCACCTCAGATGAGGCTGTCTCACGAGGAAATTCGAGACGTAGCCTCGATGGTGGTGCCACATGCCGAAAGACCGCGATTTCCCGATCCGCTCTTGAAAAGAACGCGATGCCCAGACACCTATTCGAAGATAGTGTGGATGAAGGCACAACACGAAGGGGCACTGACAACCCCGTGCATCATCCGGAAAAGACCACAGGTTACTCTTACAGCTCAACAAGTGCCTGTCACCCAGTGAACAACTCGAGAGGCAAGCGGAGATCCATTCCTGCACACAAGACGAGGCCTGACTCACCTCTCCCAACTATGCAGGGGGCTGCGATCAGAATCAGAAATGGAGAGGAACCCTGAGGTTCCTGCCTCCCCTCGAGATGAGGCCCCCTTCCATTTCACCAAACCCAGTGGAGTCCCGAGAGGTCTTTCCCAACTCCACAGTATCCCTGACTTCTCAGAGGCACCCGGAGAATCTCCCTGAGGTCACCGGCACAAGTCGAGGGAACCCAGGTATTCTTGCCAAGACCCGAGAGAGATCTTGAGAGTCCTTCTTCAACGCGTCTAGAGGCCTGATTCCCCTACCATGACTCGAGAGCAATGACGCACTCCCCCTCGCCACACGCATCGAGACCTAACTTCCCTGGCGCCACATAAGAGGCTCCCTGAGCTCCCCGTCGTACCTCCTGAGAAACCAACACAGGCGCTGCAGCTAGGTAAAACCACCGAGACCCCCCGTCATCGTGAGATGAGGGCCTTCTTTTCCTGCATGTCCTGGAGTGCAATCCCGAGTCCTCTCTCCAAACTCCAGAGGAGGCTTGACTCCCTTTAGTCCACTCAGTGGGCTCCAAGAAATACCCGTCGCGACTCGAGAAGAGAGAGAAGTCCTTTGTTTCCCCTCGAGATGACGCCTGACTCCCGGGTGAGTCTGGAATGCAACCCCAAGATCCCAGTCATCCCTTGAGAGGAACATTAGGTCCTAGACACAAGCCTGGATGAGGTCTCTTTTGCCCTGCAGTGACTCGAGCGCAACCCCCAGCTCTCCCTCGCAACTCGAATGGAAGATTGGGCTTCCCTGGGCCAACACAAGAGGAAGCCAGAAATCCCCTTCGTAACTCGAGAATCCCGCCGCAACTCGAGAAAAACCACGTGTTTCCAACGTCATCCCAAGATGAGGCCCTTGCCTGCTATGGCGTCTCAAGAAAAGAACCACGTTCCGTCTTGAAGTGTGAAACGGTACTTTGCACCCTTGATGCGACACCAAATGTTCCCGGACACGCCGGTCTCACTCGACAGGAACACCGAGGTTCCCGCACCACTTCATCTGAGCACCTTCTCCCCTCCTGTTTGCGACAGGAGGGTCTATTCCCCTGCTTTGTTTGGAAGGGGTTCCCCACATTCCCGGCGCACCTCAGGATGAGGCCGGTCTCACAAGGAAATTCGAGACATAGCGTCGTGGGTGGTGTCACATGCCGAAATACCCCGATTTCCCGGCCCACTCTTGAGAAGAACCCGATGCCCGGACACCTCTTCGAAGGCAACCCTGTGGACGAAGGCACAAAACGAAGGGTCACTGACACTCCCGTGCATCATTCGGTAAAAGCCGCAGGTTCCACACACAGCTCAACAAGAGGCCTGTCATCCCATGAACAACACGAGAGGCAAGCAGAGTTCCATTCCTCCACTCAAGACGAGGCCTGACTCTCCGGTCCCAACTCTGAAGGGACCCTGCGATCGGAGTCCGAAATGGAGAGGAACCCTGAGGTTCCTGACTCCACTCGAGATGAGGCCCTCTTCCATTACACCAAAAACAGTGGAGGCCCGAGAGGCCCCTCCCAAATCCACAGTATCCCGACTTCTCAGAGGCACCCTTAGAAGCTCCCTGAGGTCACTGGCACAAGTCGAGGGAACACAGGGTTTCCTGACGCAACCCGAGAAAGACCTAGAAAATCCTCCTTCAATGCGTCTTGAATCCCGATTCCCCTACATGACTCAAGAGCAATGACGCGTTCCCCCTCGCCACTCGCATGGAGACTTGACTTCCCTGGCGCCACACGAGAGGCTCCCTGAGCTCCCCGTCATACCTCGTGAGAAATCCCACACTGGCTCCCCAGCTCGAGAAAACCCACGAGACGCCTCCGTCGTCGCGAGATGAAGGCCTTCTTTTCCTGCATGGCCTGGAGAGCATCTCGAGGCCTCTCTTCAAACTCCACAGGAGGCCTGACTCCCTTTAGGCCACTCTGTGGGCTCAAGAGATACCCGTTGGGACTCGAGAGGAGAGCGGAATTCTTTGCTTCCCCTATATACCAGGCCTGACTCCTCAGGTGAGTCTGGAATGCAACCCCGAGATCCCTGCCGCCCCTGGAGAGGAACATTAGGTCCTAGACACAAGCATAGATGAGGTCTCATTTGCCCTGAAGTGACTCGAGAGCAATCCCCTGCTCTCCCTCACACCTCGAATGGAAGAATGGACTTCCCTGGGACAACACAAGGGGAAGCCTGAATTCCCCGTCGTAATTCGAAAATCCCGCTGCAACTCGAGAAAAACCACGTGGTTCCCCCGTCATCGCTAGATGAGGCCCTTGCCAGCTACAGCGTCTCAGGAGAAGCCCCACGTTCCATCTTGAAGTTTAAAATGATAATTGGCAACCTTGATGTTATCACAAAAGTTCCCCGACACCCTGGTCTCACTCGAGGGGAACACCAAGGTTCGGTGCACCGCTTGTTCTGAGCCCCTTATCCCCTCCTGATCGCGACAGGAGGGTCGATTACCCTGCTTTGTCTGGAAGGGGTTCCGGACCTTCCCGGCGCACCTCAGGATGAAGCCGGTCTCACGAGGAAATTCGAGACGTAGCCTTGTGGTTGGTGCCACACGCCGAAAGACCCCGATTTCCGTGTCTGCTCTTGATAAGAACCCAATGCTAGGACACCTCTTTGAAGGCAATCCTGTGGATGAAGGCACAAAACAAAGGGGTCTGACACCCTCGTGTATCGTTGGAAAAGCCCGCAAGTTCCACATACAGATCGACAAGTGGCTTGTCACCCCATGAACAACTCGAGAGGCAAGAGGAGTTCAATTCCTCCACACAAGACGAGGCCTGACTCTCCTGTCCCAACTCTGCATGGACACTGAGATCCGATTCAGAAATGGAGAGGAACCCTGAGGTTCCTGCCTCAACTCGAGATAAGGCCCTCTTCTACTGCACCAAACCCAGTGGAGTTCGGAGCGGCCCCTCCCAACTGCACAGTATCCCTGACTTCTCAGAGGCACCCTGAGAAGCTCGCTGAGGTCACGGGCATAAGTCGAGGGAACCCAGGGTTTCCTGCCATAACCTGAGAAAAACCTTGAGAGTCCTTCTTCACGCATCTTGATGCCCGATTCCTCTACCATGCCTGGAGAAAAATGACGCGCTCCCCCTCACCACGCGCATGAAGATCTGACTTCCCCGGCACCACATGAGAGGCTCCCTGAGCTCCCCATCGTACCTCGTGAGAAACCCCACACTGGCGCCGCAGCTCGAGAAAACCCACGAGACGCCCCTGTCATGGTGAAATGAGGGCCTTCTTTCCTGCATGACCTGAAGAGCAATCCCGAATCCTCTCTCCAAACTCCAAAGGAGGCTTGACTCCCTTTAGGTCACTCAGTGGGCTCCAAGAGATACCCGTCGATACTCAGGAGGAGAGCGGTGTCCTTTGCTTCCCCTCGAGATGAGGCCTGACTACGAGGGTGAGTCTGGAATGCAACCCTGGATCCCTGTCGCCCCTGGAGAGGAACCTTAGGTCCTGGACAAAAGCCTAGATGAGGTCTCTTTGGCCCTGCAGTGACTCAAGCGCAACCCCTAGCTTTCCCTTGCAACTCGAATGGAAGATTGGCCTTTCTGAGCCAACACAAGAGGAAGCCTGAATTTCCAGTTGTAATTTGAGAAACCCGCCGCAACTCGAGAAAAATCACGTGGTTCCCTGTATTGCAAGATGAGGCCCTTGCCCCCTACAGCGTCTCAAGAGAAGTCTCACATTCCGTCTTGAAGTGCAAAACAGTACTTGGCACCCTTGATGCGACCCCAAAAGTTCCCCTATATACCGATCTCACTAGAGGGGACACTGAAGTTCCCGGCACCACTTCAACCGAGGCCTTTCTCCTCTCCTGATCGCGACAGGAGGGTCGATTCCCATGCTTTGTCTGCAAGGGGTTCCCGACGTTCCCCGCGAACCTCCGGATGAGGCCGGTCTCATGAGGAAATTCGAAAAGTAGCCTCATGGTTGGTGCCACATGCTGAAAGATCCCGAATTCCCGGTCCACTCTAGATAAGAAACTGACGCCCGGACATCTCTTCGAAGGCAACCCTGTGGATGAAGGCACAACACGAAGGGACACTGACATCCCCATGCATCGTCTGGAAAAACCCGCAGATTCCACTCACAGCTCCAAATGTGGACTGTCACCCTGTGAACAACTCGAGAGGCAAGTGAAGTTGCATTCCTTCACACATGACGAGGCCTTACTCTCCTGTCCCAACTCTTCAGGGACCCTGCAATTGGAGTCAGAAATGGAGAGGAACCCTGAGGTTCCTGCCTCAACTAGAGAAGAGGCCCTCTTCCATTGAACCAAACTCAGTGGTGTCCCGAGAGGCCCCTCCCAACACCACAGTATCCCTGAATTCTCAGAGGCTCCCTGAGAAGCTACCTGAGGTCACTGGCACAAGTCGAGGGAACCCAGAGTTTCCTGAAGTAACCCGAGAAAGACTTGGAGAGTCCTTTTTCAACGTCTCTTGATGCCCGATTCCCCTACCATGTCTCCAGAGCAAGGACGTGCTCCCCTCGCCACAAGCAGGAAAACTGACTTCCCTAGTACCACACAAGAGGCTCCCTGAGTACCCCATCGTACCTCGTGAGAAAACCCACAGTGGCGCCGCAGTTCGAGAAAAACCACAAGATGCCCCCGTCAAGGAGAGATGGGGGCCTTCTTTTCCTGCCTGACCTGGAGAGCAATCCCTGGTCCTCTCTCCAAACTTCACAGGAGGATTGACTCCCTTTAGGCCACTCAGTTGGGTCCAAGAAATACCCGGTGCGACTCGAGAGGAGAGCGGAGTCCTTTGCTTCCCTGGACACGAGGCCTGACTCCCCGGGTGAGTTTGGAATGCAACCCCGAGATCCCTGTCGCCCCTGGAGTGGAACATTATGTCCTAGACACAAGCCTAGATGAGGTCTATTTTGCCCTACAGTGACTCGAGAGCAACCTCCATCTCTCCCTCACAATTTGAATGGAAGATTGGTCTTCCCAAGGTCACCACAAGAGAAAGTCTGATTTTCCCATCGTAATTCGAGAATTCAGCCTCAAGTCTTAAAAACCATGTGGTTCCCCCTTCATCGCAATATGAGGCCCTTGCCAGCTAGAGTCTCAAGAGAAGTCCCACGTTCCATCTTAAAGTTCGAAATGCTACTATGCACCCTTGATGCGACCCCAAAGTTCCCCAACATACCGGTCTCACTCCAGGGGAACACCGAAGTTCCCGGCGTCTCCAGGGAAGTCCCATGTTCCGTCCTTAAGTGCGAAATGGTAATTGACACCCTTGATGCGACCGCAAAAGTTCGCCGACACGCTGGGTTCCCTCGAGGGGAACACCGAGGGTCCCGGCACCACTTCATCTGAGCCCCTTCTCCCATCCTGATCGCGACAGGAGAGTCGATTCCCCTGCTTTCTCTGGAAGGGGTTCCCGGCCTTCCCGGTGCACCTCAGGATGATGCTGGTCTCACGAGGAAATTCGAGATGAGCCACGTGGGTGGTGCCACATGCCGAACGACCCCGATTTCCCGGTCCGCTCTTGAAATGAACCCGATGCCCGGACACCTCTTCGAAGGAAACCCTGTGGGGGAAGGCACCAAACGAAGGGGCACTGACACCCCCGTGCATCATCCGGAAAAACCCGCAGGGTCTACACACAGCTCGACAAGGGGCCTGAGACTCCCGGAACAACTCGAGAGGCAACCAGAATTCCATTCCTCAGACAAGACGAGGCATGACTCTCCTGTCCCAACACTGCAGGGACCGTGCAGTCGGAGTCAGAATCGGAGAGGAAGCCTGAGGTTCCTGCCTCCCCTCGAGATGAGGCCCTCTTCCATTGCGCCGAACCCAGCAGAGTCCCGAGAGGCCCTGCCAACTCCACAGCATCCCTCACCTCTCAGAGGCACCGTGGGAAGTTCCCTATAGTCCCCTGCAGAAGTCGAGGGAAACGAGGGTTTCCCGCCGCCACCCGAGAAAGACCTCGAGAGTCCTTCTTCAACGCGTCTTGAGGCCCTAGTCACTTCCCATGACTCGAGAGTGATGACCAGCTTCCCCTCGCCATGCGCATGGAGACATGAGTTCCCTGGCACCGCACGAGAGGCTCCCTGAGGTCCTCGTCGTGCCTCGTGAGAAAACCCCCATGGGAGCCTCAGCCTGAGGAAACCCATGAGACGCCCCCGTCATCGCTAGATGAGGGCCTTCTTTTCCTGCCTGGCCTGGAGAGCAATCCCGAGTCCTCTCTCCAAACTGAGGAGGAGGCTCGACACCCTTGAGTCCACTCATTGGGCTCCAAGAGATCCGTGTCGCGACTTGAGAGGAAAGCGGAGTCCTCTGCTTCCCCTCGAGGCGAGGCCTGACTCCCCGGGGGAGTCTGGAATGGAAACCCGAGATCCCTGTCTTCCCTTGAGAGGAATATTAGGTCCTGGACACACGCCTCGATGAGGTCTCTTTGGCCCTGTAGTGACTCGCGCAGAACCCCCAGCTTTCCCTCGCAACTCCAGGGGAAGATTGGGCTTCCCAGGGCCAACCCAAGAGGAAGCCTGAAATCCCCGTCGTTTTCGAGAATCCAGACTCAACTCGAGAAAAACGACGTGGTTCCAACGTCTTCACAGAATGAGGCCCTTGCCCGCTACAGCGTCCCCAGGGAAGTCACATGTTCCGTCCTGAAGTGGGAAACGGTACTTGGCTCTCTTGTTGCGACCCCTAAAGTTCCCTGAAATGCCGGGTTCCCTCGAGTGGAACACCTAGAGTCCCGGCCCCACTTCATCTGAGCCCCATCTCCCCACCTGATCACAACAGGAGAGTCGATTCCCCTTCTTTGTGTGGAAGGTGTTCCCGGCCTTCCCAGCGCACCTCAGGATGATGCTGGTCTCACGAGGAAATTCGAGATGAGCCACGTTGGTGCTGCCACATGCCGAACGACCCCGATTTCCTGGTCCGCTCTTGAAATGAACCCGATGCCCGGACACCTCTTTGAAGGCAACCCTGTGGGGGAAGGCACAAAATGAAGGGGCAATGACACCCCTGTGCATCTTCTGGAAACACCCGCAGGTTCCACACACAGCTCGACAAGGGGCCTGAAACCCACTGAACGACTCAAGAGGCAAGCAGAGTTCCATTACTCAGACAAGACGAGGCCTGACTCTCCTGTACCAACCCTGCAGGGACACTGCGGTCGGAGTCAGAAATGGAGAGGAAGCCTGAGGTTCCTGCCTCCAATCGAGATGAGGCCCTCTTTCATTTCGTCAAACCTAGTCGAGTCCCGAGAGGCCCCTCTAACTCCTCAGTATCCCTCACCTCTCAGAGGCACCTGGGAAGTTCCCTAAGGTCCCCGGTAGAGGTCGAGGGAAATAAGTGTTTCCCGCCCCTACCCAACAAAGACCTCGAGAGTCCTTCTTAAATGCGTCTTGAGGCCCTAGTCCCTCCCATGACTCCAGAGCAATGACGCGATCTGCCTGGCCACACGCATGGAGGCCGGACTTCTCTGGCGCCACACGAGAGGCTCCCTGAGCTCCCCATCATATCTCGTGAGAAACACCACACTGACGCCGCCGCTCGAGAAAACCCATGAGATGCTCCCGTCATCAAGAGAGGAGGGCCATCTTTAACTGAATGGTATGCAGATCAAGCGTGAACCTTCTGTCCAAGCTACACAGGATGCTTGACTCCCTTTAGGCCACTCATTGGGCTCCAAGAGTTACACGTCGTGACTCGAGAGGACAGTGGAGTCCTTTGCTTCCACTCGAGACGAGGCGTGACCCACCAGGTGAGACTGGAATGCGACCCCGATATCCCTGTTGCCCCTGGAGAGGAACACTACGTCCTGGACCCAAGCCTAGATGAGGACTCTTTGCCCTGAAGTGACTCGAGAGCAACCCACAGCTCTCTGTGACAAGTTGAATGGAAGATTGGACTTCCTGGGCCAACACAAGAGGAAGCCTGAATTGCCCGTCGTAACTCGAGAATCCCGCCGCATCTCGAGAAAAACCACGTGTTTCCCTCGTCATCGCAATATGAGGCCCTTGCCCGCTACAGCATCTCCAGAGAATTCCCACTTTCCATCTTGAAGTGCGAAACTGTACTTGGCACCCTTGATGCGACCTCAAAAGTGCCGTGACATACCGGTCTCACTCGAGGGGACCACCGAGGTTCCCGGCACCACTTCATCTGAGCCCCTTCTCCCCTTCTGATCGTGACCGGTGGATCGATTCCCCTGCTTTGTCTGCAAGGGGTTCCCTACCTTCCCGGCGAACCTCAGGATGAGGCCGGTCTCCCGAGGAAATTCGAGACATAGCCTCGTGGGTGGTACCACATGCTGAAAGACCCCAATTTTCTGGTACGCTCTTGAAAAGAACCCGATGCCCGGACACCTCTTTGAAGGCAACCCTTTGGATGAAGGCACAACACGAAGGGGCACTGACACCCCTGTGCATCATCCGGAAAAACCCACAGGTTCCACACACAGCTCAACAAGTGGCCTGTCACTCCATGAACAACTCGCAAGGCAAGCGGAGATCCATTCCTCCACAGAAGACGAGGCGTGACTCTCTTGTCCATACTCGGCAGGTACTCTGCGACCCGAGTCAGAAATGGAGAGGACCCCTGAGGTTCTTGCCTCCATTCGAGATGAGGCCCTCTTCGATTGCACCAAACCCAGTTGAGTAACGAAAGGCCCCTCCCAAATCCACAGTGTCCCTGACTTCTCAGAGGCACCCTGAGAAGTTGCCTGAGGTCACCGACACAAGTCGAGGGAACCCAGGGTTCCCTGCCGCAACCTGAGAAAGACCTCGAGAGTCCTTCTTCAATGCGTCTTGAGGCCCAATTCGCCTACTATGACTCGAGAGCAATCACGCACTCCCCTTCACCACATGCACGGAGACCTGACGTCCCTAGCACCACACGAGAGGCTCTCTGAGTTCCCCGTCGTACCTCGTGAGAAATCTGATACTGGCGCCGCAGCTGGAGAAAACCCACGAGACGCCCCCGTCATCGCGAGATGAGGGCCTTTTTTCCTGCATGGCCAGGAAAACAATCCCGAGTCATCTCTCCAAACTCCATAGGAGGCTTCACTCCCTTTACGCCACGCAGTGGGCTCCAAGAGATACCCGTCGCGAATCGACAGGAGAGTGGAGTCCTTTTTTTCCCCTCAAGACGAGGCCTGAATCTCCGGGTGAGTCGAGAATGCAACCCTGAGATCCCTGTCGGCCCAGTAGTGGAACACTAGGTCCTGGACACAAGCGTAGATGATGTCTATTTTGCCCTGCAGTGACTGGAGAGCAATCCCCAGTTCTAACTCGCAACTCGAAAGGAATACTGGATTTTCCTGGCGCCACACAAGAGGCTCCCTGAGATCCCCGTGGTACTTCATGAGACACCCCACACTGGCGCCGCAGCTCGAGAAAACCCACGAGACGCCACCGTCATCTCGAGATGAAGGCCTCCTTTTCCTGCATGGCCTGGAGTCCAATCCCGAGTCCTCTCTCCAAACTCCACAGGAGGCTTGACTCCCTTTAGTACACACATTGGTCTCCAAGAGATACCCATCGCGACTCGAGATGAGAGCGGAATTCTTTGCTTACCCTCGAGGTGAGAACTGACTCCCCGGATGAGTCTGGAATGCAAACCCGAGATCCCTGTCGCCACTGGAGAGCAACGTTAGATCCTGGACACAAGCCCAGATTAGGTCTCTTTTGCCCTGCAGTGACTCTAGTGCAATCCCCAGCTCCCCCTCGCAACCCGAATGGAAGATTGGATTTCAAGGCCAAAAGAGGAAGCCTAAATTCCCGGTCATAACTCGAGAATCCCGCCGCAACTCGAGCAAAACCACGTGGTTCTCCCGTCATCGCAAGATGAGGCCCTTGCCCACTACAGCGTTTCAAAAGATGTCCCAGGTTCCGTCTTGAAATGCGAAACGGTACTTGGCACCCTTGATGCGACCCCAAAAGTCCCCCAACACGCCGGTCTCACTCAAGGGGAACACCGAGGTTCCCGGCACCACTTCATTTAAGCCCCTTCTCCCCTCCTGATCGTGACCGGTGGGTCGATTCCCCTACTTTGTCTGCAAGGGGGCCCGACCTTCCCTGCACAACTCAGGATGAGGCCGGTCTCATGGTTAAATTCGATACGTAGCTTTGTGGGTGGTGCCACTTGCCGAAAGACTCCAATTTCCCGGTCCGCTCTTGATAAGAATCCGATGCTCGGACACCTCTTGGAAGGCAGCCTTGAGTATGAAGGTACAACACGAAGGGGCACTAACACACCTGTGCATCATCCGGAAAAACGGGCAGGTTACATACACAGCTCGACAAGTGGCCTGTCACCTCGAGAACAACTCGAGAGGCAAGAGGAGTCCCATCCTCCAGAAAAGACGAGGCCTGACTCTCCTGTACCAACATGCAGGGACCTTGCGATCTGAGTCAGAAATGGAGAGGAACACTGAGGTTCCTGCTTCAACTCGAGATGAGTCCCTCTTACATTCCACCAAATGCAGAGGAGTCTCGAGAGGACCCTCCAAACTGCACAGTATCCCTGACTTCTCAGAGGCACTCTGAGAAGCTCCCTGAGGTCGCAGGCACAAGTCAAGGGAACCCTGGGTTTTATGCAGTAACCCGAGAAAGACCTCGAGAGTCCTTCTTCAACCCGTCTTGAGGCCTGATTACCCTACCATGACTCGAGAGCAATGACGAACTCCCCCTAGCCATCTCATGGGGACCTGACTTCCCTGGAGCCACACGAGAGGCTCCCTGAGCTCCCTCTCGTACCTCGTCAGAAACCCGGCACTAGCGCGGCAGTCTAGAAAACCCACGAGATGCCACCGTCATCACGAGATGAGGGCCTTCTTTTCCTGCATGGCCTGGAGAGGAATCCCGAGTCCTCTATCCAAACAGCACAGGAGGCTTGACTCCCTTTAGGGCACACAGTGGGCTCCAAGAGATACCCATCGCGACTCAAAAGGACAGCGGAGTTCTTTGCTTCCCCTCGAGACAAGGCCTGATTCCCCGGGTGAGTCTGGTATGCAACCCCCAGATCCCTGTCGCCCCTAGGGACGAACATTAAGTCCTGGACACAAGCCTAGATGAGGTCTATTTTGCCCTGCAGTGACTCGAGAGCAATCCCCAGCTCTCCCTTTAAACTCGAATGGAAGATAGGACTTCCCTGGCCCAACACATGAGGAAGACTGTATTCCCCGTCGAAACTCGAGAATCCCGCCACAACTCGAGAAACGCCACGTGGTTCCCCCGTCATCGCAAGATGAGGCCCTTGCCCCCTACAGCGTCTCAAGAGAAGTCCCACGTTCCGTCTTGAAGTGCGAAACGGTATTGGCACCCTTGATGCGACCTCAAAAGTTCCTCGACACACCGGTCTGACTCGAGGAGAACACCGAGGTTCCCGGCACCACTACATCTGGGCCCCTTCTCCCCTCCTGATCGTGACAGGAGGGTTGATTCCCCTGTTTTGTCTTGAAGGGGTTCCCACCTTTCCCGGTGCATCTCAGGATGAGGCCGGTCTCACGAGGATATTCGAGACATAGCCTCGTGGATGGTGACACATGCCGAAAGACCCCAATTTCCCGGTTCACTCTTGATAAGATCCCAATGCCCGGACACCTCTTTGAAGATAACCCTTTTGATGAAGGCACAACACGAAGGGGCACTGACACCCCTGGGTATCGTCCGGAGAAACCCGCAGGTACCATACACAGCTCGAGAAGTGACCTGTCACCCCGTGAACAACTGGAGAGGCAAGCAGAGTTCCATTCCTCCACACAAGACGAGGCCTGACTCTCCTGTTCGAACTCTGCAGCGAAACTGCGATCCGAGTCAGATCTGGCCCAGGGGAAGTCAGGAGAGGAAACATGAGTTTCCTGCCTCCACTCGAGATGAGGCCCTCTTCCATTGCACCGAACCCAGTGGAGTCCTGAGAGGCCCCTCCCAACTGCACAGTATCCCTGACTTCTCAGAGGCACCCTTAGACCTTCCTGAGATCACCGGCACAAGTCGAGGGAACCAAGGGTTTCCTGCCCCAACCCGTAAAAGACCTCGAGAGTCCTTCTTCAACGCGTCTTGAGGTGCGATTCCCCTACCATGACTCGAGAGCAATGACGCGTTCCCCCTAGCCACGTGCATAGAAACCTGACTTCCCTGGCGCCACAGGAGAGGCTCCCTGAGCTCCCCATTATACCTCGTGAGCAACACCACACTGGAGCCGCAGCTCGAGAATACACACGAGACGCCCCAGTCCTCACGAGATCAGGGCCATCTTTTCCTGTATGGCCTGGAGAGCAATCCTGAGTCCTCTCTCCAAACTCCACAGGAGGCTTGACTCATTTTAGGCCACACAGTGAGCTCCAAGATATACCCGTCGCGACTCGAGAGGAGAGCGGTGTCCTTGGCTTCCCCTCGAGACGAGGCCTGATTCCCAGGGTGAGTCGAGAATGCAATGCCGAGATCGCTGTCGCCCCAGCAGAGGAACATTAGATCCTGGACACAAGCCTAGATGAGGTCTATTTGGCCCTGCAGTGTCTCGAGAGCAATCCCCAGTTCTAACTCGCAATTCGAATGAAAACTGGACTTCCCTGGGCCAGTTGAAGAGGAAGCCTGAATTCCCCGTCATAACTCGAGAATCCCGCCACAACTCAAGAAAAACCACGTGGTTCCCCCGTCATCGAAAGATGAGGCCCTTGCCCGCTACAGCGTCTGAAGAGAAGTCCCACGTTCCGTATTGAAGAGCGAAAAGTTACTTGGAACCCTTGATGCGACCCCAAAAGTTCCCCGACATACCAGTCTCACTTGAGGAGAACACCGAGGTTCCCGGCACCACTTCATCTGAGACTCTTCTCCCCTCTTGATCGCGACAGGAGGTTCGATTCCCCTGCTTTGTCTGGAAGGCGTTCCCGACCTTCCTGGCGCACATCAAGATGAGGCCAGTCTCACGAGGAAATTTGAGACATAGCCTCGTGGGTGGTGCGACATGCCAAAAGACCCCGATTCCCTGGTCCGCTCTTGATAAGAACCCGATGGCAGAACCCAACTCGAAGGCAATCCTGTGGATCAAGGCACAACACGAAGGGGCAGTGACACCCCGGTGCATCGTCCAGAAAAACCCGCAAGTTCCACATACAAATCGACAAGTGGCCTGTCACCCCATGAACAACGCGAGAGTCAAGCGGAGTTCCATTCCTCCACATAAGACGAGGCCTGACTCTCCTGTCCCAACTCTGCAGGGACTCTGGGATCCGAGTCAGATCCGGCGCATTCGAAGCCAGGAGAGGAACCCTGAGGTTCCTGCCTCAACTTGTCATGAGGCCCTCTTCCATTGCACCAAACCCAGTGGAGTTCCGAGAGGCCCCTCCCAACTCCACAGTGACCCTGACTTCTCAGAGGCACGCTGAGAAGCTTCCTGAGGTCACTGGCACAAGTCAATGGAACCCAGGGTTTCCTGCTTCAACCCAAGAAAGACCTCGAGAGTCCTTCTTTAACACGTCTTCAGGCCCAATTCCCCTACCATGACTCGAGAACAATGACGGGCTCCCTCTCACCACGTGCATAGAGACCTGACTGCCCTGGCACCACGTGAGAGGCTCACTGAGCTCCCAGTCTTACTTCGTGAGAAACCCCACACTAGCGCCACAGCTCGAGAAAACCTACGAGACGCCCCAGTCATTGGGAGATGAGGGCCTTCATTTCATGCATTGCCTGGAGAGCAATCCCGTGTCCTCCCTCCAAACACCAGAGGAGGTTTGACTCCCTTTAAGCCACTCAGTGGGCTCCAAGACATACCCGTCCGACTCGAGAGGAGAGCAGAGTCCTTTGCTTCCCCTCGAGACGAGGCCTGACTCCAAGGTGAGTCTGGAATGCAACCCCGAGATTTCTGTCGAGTCTTGAGATGAACATTAGGTCCTGCACACAAGCCTTGGTGGGGTCTCTTTTGCCTTCAGTGACTAGAGCGCACCTCCAGCTCTTCCTCGAATCTCGAATGGAAGATAAGACTTTTGTGGGCCAACACAAGAGAAAGCATGAATTCCCTGTGGTAACTCAAATATCCCACCGCAACTCGAGAAAAACCAAGTGGTTCCGCAGTCATTCCAAGATGAGGCCCTTGCCCGCTGGAGCACCCCAAGAGAAGTCCAACGTTCCATTTTGAAGAGTGAAACGGTACTTGGAACGCTTTATGCGTCCCCAAAAGTTACCCGACATACCTGTCTCACTTGAGGGAAACACCGAGGTTCCCAGCAGCACTTCATCTGAGCCACTTCTCCCCTCCTGATCGCCACAGGAGGGTCGATTCCTCTGCTTTGTCTGGAAGAGTTTCATGACCTTCGCGGCACACCTCAGGATGAGGCCGGTTTCATGAGGAAATTCGAGACAACCCACGTGGGTGCTGCCAAATGCTGAACGACCCCGATTTCCCAGTCCGCTCTTCATAAGAACCCGATGCCCGGACACCTCTTCGAAGGCAACCCTGTGGATGAAGGCACAAATCGAAGGATCACTGACACCCCCGTGCATCGTCTGGAAAAACCTGCAGATTCCACACACAGTTTGACAAGGGGCCTGAAACCCGATGAACAACTCGAGAGGCAAGCGGAGTTCCATTCCTCAGAAAAGACGTAGCCTGACTCTCCTGTCCCAACTCTGCAGGGACCCTGCGGTCTGAGTCCGAAACAGAGAAGAAGTCTGAGGTTCCTGCCTCCCCTCGAGATGAGGCCCTCTTCCATTGCGACAAACCCAGCGGAGTCCCGAGAGGCCCCACCAACTCCACAGTATCCATCAACTCTCAGAGACACCCTGGGAAGTTCCCTAAGGTCCCCGGCAGAAGTCGAGGGAAATGACTTTTCCCGACACAACCCGAGAAAGACCTCGATAGTCCCTCTTCAACGCGTCTCGAGGCCCTAGTCCCCTCCCGTGACTCGAGAGCCAGGACGCGCTCCCCCTCGCCACGCGCAGGGAGACCTGACTTCCCTGGCGCCGCACGAGAGGCTCCCTGAGATCCTCGTCGTGCCTCGCGAGAAAACCCCCAAGGGCGCCGCTGCTCGAGGAAACCCCTGAGACGCCCCCGTCCTCACGAGGTGAAGGGCCTTCTTTTCCTACATGGCCTGGAGAACAATCCCGAGCCCTCTCTCCAAAATGAAGAGGAGGCTTGACTCCACTGAGGCCACTAGGGGGCTCCAAGAGATCTGCGTCGCGACTCGGGAGGACAGCGGAGTCCTTGGCTTCCCCTCGAGACGAGGCCTGGCACCCCGGGGGATCCTGGAATGCAACCCCGAGATCCCTGCCTTCCCTGGATAGGAACATTAGGTCCTGGACACACGCCTAGATGAGGTCTCTTTGGCCCTGCAGTGACTCAAGGCAGCCCCCAGCTTTCCCTCGCCACTCGAATGGAAGACGGGGCTTCCCAGGGCCAACAGAGGAGGAAGCCTGTAATCCCCGTCGTCACTCGAGAATCCCACCGCAAATCGAGAAAAAACACGTGGTTTCAACGTCTTCGCAAGATGAGGCCCTTGCCCACTACGGCGTCTCAAGGGAAGTCCCATGTTCCACCCTGAAGTGCGAAACGGTACCTGACACCCTTCGTACGACACCCAAAAGTTCCCTGACACGCCGGGTTCCCTCGAGGGGAACACCGAGAGTCCCGGCACAGCTTCATCTGAGCCCCTTCTCCCCTCCTGATCACGACAGGAGAGGCGATTCCCCTGCGTGGTCCAGAAGGGGTTCCCGGCCTTCCCGGCGCACCTCAGGATGAGGCCGGTCTCACGGGGAAATTCGAGACGAGCCACGTGGGTGGTGCCACATGCCGAACGCCCCCGATTCCCCGGTCCGCTCTTGAGAAGGACCCGAGGCCCGGACCCCTCTTCGAAGGCAACCCTGTGGGTGAAGGTACCACTCGAAGGGGCACTGACACCCCCGTGAGTCGTCCGGAAAAACCCGCGGTTTCCACACACAGCTCGACGAGGTACGTGAGACACCCTGAGCAATTCGAGAGGCAAGCGGAGTTCCCTTCCTCAGACAAGACGAGGCCTGACTCTCCTGTCCCAACTCTGCAGGGACCCTGTGGTTGGAGTCCGAAAAGGAGAGGAAGCCTAAGTTTCCTGTCTCCCCTCGAGATGAGGCCCTCTTCCATTGCGCCAAGCCCAGCGGAGTCCCGAGAGGCCCCGCCAACTCCACAGCATCCCTCACCTATCAGAGGCACCCTGGGAAGTTCCCTCAGGTCCCTGGCAGAAGTCGAGGGAAATGAGGCTTTCCCGCCGCAACCCCAGAAAGACCTCGAGTGTCCTTCTTCAACGCGTCTGGAGGCCCTAGTCCTCTCCCATGACTCGAGAGCCATGACGCGCTCCCCCTCGCCACGCGCACAGAGACCTGACTTCCCTGGCACCGCACGAGAGGCTCCCTGAGATCCTCGTCTTGCCTCGTGAAAAACCCCCAGGGGCGCCGCAGCTCGAGGAAACCCCTGAGAAGCCCCCATCCTCGCGAGGTGAGGGCCTTCTTTTCCTGCCTGACCCAGACCGCAATCCTGAGTCCTCTCTCCAAACTGAAGAGAAGGCCTGACTCCCTTGAGGCCACTCAGTGGGCTCCAAGAGATCTGCGTCGCGACTTGAGAGGAGAGCGGCATCCTTTGCTTGCCCTCGAGGCTAGGCCTGACTCCCCGGGGGAGTCTGGAACGCCACCCTGAGATCCCTGTCTTCCCTTGAGAGGAACGTTAAGTCCCGGACACAGGCCTAGATGAGGTCTCTTTGGCCCTGCAGTGACTCGAGTGCAACCCCAAGCTTTCCCTCGCAACTCGAATGGAAGATTAGGCTTCCCGGGGCCAACACAAGAGGAAGCCTGAAATCCCCGTCGTAACTCTAGAATCCCGCCGCAACTCGAGAAAATCCACATGGTTCCAACGTCTTCGCAAAATGAGGCCCTTGCCCGCTACGGCGTCTCAAGGGAAGTCCCAGGTTCTGTCCTGAAGTGCGAAACGGTACCTGACTCCTTTCATGCAACCCCCAAAAGTCCCCCACACGCCGGTTTCTCTCGAGGGTAACACCGAGGGTTCCGGCCCCACTTCATCTGAGCCCCTTCTCCCCTCCTGATGGCGACAGGAGAGTCGATCCCCCTGCGTTGTCTGGAAGGGTCCCCGGCCTTCCCGGCACACGTCAGGATGAAGCCGGCCTCACTAGGAAATTTGAGACTAGCCCCGTGGGTGGTCCCACATGCCGAAAGACCCCGATTTCCCGGTCCGCTCTTAAAAAGAACCCGAGGCCCAGACACCTCTTCGAAGGCAACCCAGTGGGTGAAGGCACAACACGAAGGGGCACTGTCACCGTCGTGCATTTCCGGAAATACCCGCAGGTTCCACACACAGCTCAACAAGGGGCCTGAGACCCCCTGAGCACCTCGAGAGGCAAGCGGAGTTCCCTTCCTCAGACAAGACGATTCCTGACTCTCCTGTCCCAACTCTGCAGGGACCCTGCGGTCGGAGTCCGAAACGGAGAGGAAGCCTGAGGTTCCTGCCTTCCCTGGAGACGAGGCCCTCTTCCATTGCGCCAAACCCAGCAGAGTCCTGAGAGGCCCCGCCAACTCCACAGCATCCCTCATCTGTCAGAAGCACACTGGGAAGTTCCCTAAGTTCACCGGTAAACTTTTATTGCACAAGGTCCCCATGAAAAGGCCCACGCAGCAGGACAGCCACAGATTCTGTCTGCCATTAAAGGGCAGTAAGGTGCCCTCCCCTCTTCTTTGCTGCCTCGGCGGCCACCAGGGTGCAATTCGCATACCCTTCCCTTTCCCATCCTAGCAGGTGCTCCAGGGCCCGCTGGCCTACAAAGTGCCAGAAGCAGGGCTGGGCCAGCCGGCCAGAATTCAGGGTTCTGTCCCTTGGACTTCCAGCAGACACTAGGCTGCTTGGGAAAACCGCGCAGACTCTGAGGATTTTCAGCAGAGGGGTGGAGTGGTAAAGGCCTTGACCCCAAAGACGAGGCCTTCCTGCGACTGCCAGGTTGGGGAGCTCTGAGACTGTGCCAACACAGGGCGGAATACATGGTTCCCTGCTCCACGCAGTCCCCGTTCCCTTACCTGTGTTCTGCACCCCTCCGCTGTGGCCAATGGATGCCGATCCTTGGGGATCCAGGAGTTCACGAAATGGGCATTCCCAGCCGCAATGGCGACCCCCAACAGCACATCTGGAAAGCCCTCCCCCACCCCTGCCAGGAGCCGACCCCTGCTGCGAACGGACCCCCCACCCCGCCCCGCGCCGCCAGGTTTCGCCCCGGCCCTGCCGGGCTCCCGGCGGGTTCCCAGCCACATTGGCGACCCCCGGGAGCACAACAGGGACCGACCCCCCACCCACAGCGAGCGGAATCACGACCTGTGCAGCCCAGGTTTACCCCACCCTGGCTGCGCTCCCGGCGCGTTTCCAGCCGCAGTGGCCATCTCCGAGAGCACAACTGGGAAGCCCTCCCCTACCCCCGCCAGGAGCCGACACCCGCCCTGCGCCTCCCGGGGCGCCCCACCCCTGCCGCGCTCCAGGGGCGCTGCCCACCTTCACCAGCGGCTCTCGGTGAGCCCCGTCCCCACGCCCGGTTCCAGGAGAGGCTCTCGGACCTCGCTGCTGCCGCCAGGTCAAACATGAGGACAATACATACACCCCACAGAGACAATCCAAGCTGTCTATGATTTAGGGATAAAACGAGGACTACAGAAAGGCAAGATGACCTGACCTAGGAGGGCCATGATATTCTATAGAACCAGACAAAGTTGGTTACCAAGGAAACTTTTTCCTTGGAACCCGGAAAGCTGGTTCTTTGCATATGCAATGACCAACAATTAGCTTGTTACCCAAGCCTGCCTTACTGCCACCTCCTTCCCCCCACTCCCCAGAAGACTGGCTCAAAGAAATATTTTAAATCTCAGGCGGAAACCTGGAAGATGTCTTGTCTGTCTGTTTGGATTAAGGTATGTGTCAGTGTGAGCCTTGTGTTTTTTGATAATATTGCTCAAGTTCTGTGTTCTGATTTCAATGGTCTCAAGACAAGGCAGCCCTTCCAAATCAAACTGCTGGAAATACAAGAAAACATTGACCTAAATGAATGTCAGAGTCCCGTGAACTGGGAACTAGTCAATATTAAATATCTAGTATTTTTGGTTTTGCTCCTCCATTATAGACATGTCTAAGAGTCAACAACATTAAGCACAACATGTTCATAGTGCCTAGGTTTATTCTAAGGTAAAAATTGCTCTATTGTTATATCTGTCACAAGCTTGTCAGCAAGAAAGTACCTG
Organism: Bubalus kerabau; assembly: GCF_029407905.1. Lineage (NCBI taxonomy): Eukaryota > Metazoa > Chordata > Mammalia > Artiodactyla > Bovidae > Bubalus > Bubalus kerabau. Next base: position 149,646 of record NW_026577890.1, on the reverse strand, counting down.
GAAACGACAACAACAAAAGTAAAAAATGTAAATGTGATATGAGCTTTTAGACAAACTCTTTACAATAATTATACTCTAAAATATCTGCCTCTCATAGTCTTGATTGAAGGCAGAGGAGAAGGGGATGACAAGGGTACGATGGTTGGATGGCAACACTGACTCGATGGACATGAGTTTGAGCAAGCCCCTGGAGCTGGTGACAGACACGGAAGCCTGGCGTCCTTCAGGCCACGGGGTCCCAAAGAGTCAGACACGACTGAGCAACTGAACTGAACTGAACTAACAAACGTTTCTCCAGGTGTTTTGGTTACCCGAGTTTCTATCCTTGTGACGACAGTGTATTGAATAGCTAGGTCATTTCCAAATAAATGAAAGTTCTGAAACATTCACGACTTGAAAGGACCTCCCTTTTACACAGAAACAAAAGAGATTTTTGACTCTCCATGAATAGTGTCTGGCACCATCCTGACATGTTAAATGTAAGAAAGCAATTGTTTTGTTTTGTTTTGTTCTCTTCTTGGGGGTGGGGGGAGGGGGGCGGGCTATAGGCAATGCCAATATAAAAGTCAGTTCTTGGTTGCTGAAGGGAAATGTATGACTTGTTATATCAAGAAAGTATGTGGAATGCAATGGCACTTGAGGAAGGAAAACGAAGTAGTTCTGTCTTACAGGTGGCAGTTTCAGGATGCGAGAAGCAAAGGAATGGGTACAGAATGGGATAAGGAGGTTGTAGGGAAAGTGGACCCCCAGAAAAGAGTTCTGTGCCTAGCACAAGTTTTCTTGAGGTGTCGAACTGCCTTTGCTAATGGAGTTTAAGTTTCTTTACCTCTTAAGTGATCTCTTCTAGGTTGACCTAGAACAGAAATCTTTGGTTAGCTTTGGCTACGTGGAGAAGTAGTGTTTCACGGTGACATATGTGATCCTTCCTGACTGTTTGCAGCCCTTTTGATATCGATGCACTGCTTCTGCTGCTGCTGCCGCCGCTGCTGCTGCTAAGTCGTTTCAGTCGTGTCCGACTCTGTGCGACCCCATAGACGGCAGCCCACCAGGCCCCGCAGTCCCTGGGGTTCTCTAGGCAAGAACACTGGAGTGGGTTGCCATTTCCTCCTCCCATGCATGAAAGTGAAAAGTGAACGTGAAGTCGCTCAGTGGTGTCCGACTCTTAGCGACCCCATGGACTGCAGCCTACCAGGCTCCTCCATCCATGGGATTTTCCACGCAAGAGTACTGGAGTGGGGTGCCATTGCCTTCTCCCATATCTATGCACAAGCCTGCCTAAATAATTGACTTCTAGCTAGCTTTGGGATGCCAATGACCATCCACCCTTACCAGGCAACAGAGAAGAGAAAAACACTTACCACAGGAGGTCCTGGTAAGGAACAAGGAACTAACAAGCTCCCGCCAACCAGGATTCTGCAGAGGTCAACAAGAGGTCAATAAGAGATGGAAGACTGCAGTCCAGAGGTCCTAGCAACTTCCATCTTGCAGCAGAGACCCAGCATAGTCAAAACGAATTCAATGTTGCAAAAAATAAGTAAACAAATAAAGGACAGAAGTCCTTTGAACACATGACTGAGATTAGGGGTGAGGCAGTACATGTACGGTGCCCGGAAAATCTTAAAGTATGAGAAAGGAAAGAATTTAAAGACAACTATCAAGCTGTCCGAACTGATAAAAACGAAAGATTACACAGTTTTTTCTGTATATATTAGCAGATAATAATCTGAAAAGGAATTAAAAAAAATTCCCTTTCAATAATGTCAACATGAATACAACACTTTGCGATGGATGTAACGAGGATGACAAGACTGGCACACTGGAAATTATACACCCTGGCTGAAAACTATCCTGAATACATGGACAGATATTCCATAACAATGGAAAGACTTAAGATGGCAATACCATGGAATGCATCTTCAATCTGAAATGAAGATTTGATATGATTTGATCGCTCAGAGCTTTTGTGTCATCAATTGTTATTAAAGTATAAATGAGATAGAGAAAGCTGCTGACTTAGACTTGAGGCGGGGTGTACGCCCTGCTGGTCTCTAGCCAGATATTCTACAGGCACTAGCAGTCAGCTAAGGAAAGAAAGGCACTGTCTCAGGGAATGGCACCAGGCCCCTCCCCCACGACATGCCTTGAGGTCACATTGGCAGCAGGTGAGTCATCCTGGGCCAAAAACTGATTGACATGAATCTTGAAGAAAGGCAGTATTCCAGGCAAATACATCATTTCCTTAACATAGATTAGGAGAACAAGGTACGAGGAAAACATACTGTTTTGTTCAAGTCGCTTCTGAGCCTATTGGGGGAACCGACCTGAAGCCAGAGTCCAGCAGATATACATAGGATATTTACATCGCTTAAGACAAACATTTCCTCAGGAACAAATGCATTGCTTAGCTCAAGGTTTGTCTGCAAAATTCTTACACATCAGTAGATGGCTCCGAGCTGGGTTTCTACACACAAGAACATGAATGCAAAGGACAAGCCTGCACAGCCCATCTGCCCCCCTCCCCCACAGCCAGCAGCATTTCCAAGTGACCTCCTAAGGCCTTCCCCAAAATACAGGGGCACCTCTGGGTTTCCTGTTTCAAGCTCTTCGAACACTTTTCTTAAAAAAAAAAAAAAATCCTGCACACTTCTTGATAGAATGCCACAGTGCAAGGAAAACAGGCCTTCAATACTTAAACCTCCCTGTGCCAAACACTTGGGGCTTGGTTTTGTTTTGTTTTGTTTTTTAATTACACCAACACATAATTTAAACTTTTTACAATTTCTAATTATTCAGTACCAAAACACCAAACTTTTATTGCACAAGGTCCCCATGAAAAGGCCCATGCATCAGGACAGCCACAGATTCTGCCATGAAAGGGCAGCAAGGTGCCCTCCCCCCTTCTTTGCTGCCTGGGCGGCCACCAGGGTTTGAAATCCATGCACCCTACTAACTTTCTAGGGTGCAATTCGCGGACCCTTCCCTTTCTCATCCTAGCAGGTGCTCCAGGGCCCGCTGGCCTACAAAGTGCCAGAAGCAGGGCTGGGCCAGCCGGCCAGAGTTCAGTGTTCTGTCCCTTGGACTTCCAGGGGACACTAGGCTGCTTGGGAAAACCGTGCAGACTGAGATTTTTCAGCAAAGGGATGGAGCGGTAAAGGCCTTGACACCAAGGGCGAGGCCTTTCTGCAACCACCAGGTTGGGGAGCTCCGAGAATGTGCCAACAGAGGGCGGAATACGTGGTTCCCTGCTCCAAGCAGTCCCAGTTCTCTGACCTGTGGCCCGCAGCCCTCCGCTGCACCCACTAGATGTGGATCCTTGGGGACACATTAGCATAGGAAATGGGCGTTCCTAGCCGCAGTGGCGACCCCGGAGAGCACAACTGGGACCGAACCCCCACCCACAGCCATCTAAATCTCGACCCGCGCAGCCCAGGTTTACCCCACCCCGGGTGCGCTCCCGGCGCGTTTCCAGCCTCAGTGGCCACCACCGAGAGCACAACTGGGAAGCCCTCCCCCACCCCCGCCAGGAGCCGAACCCCGCCCCGCGCCACCAGGGTTCACCCCGCCCCTGCCGCACTCCCAGCGCGTTTCCAGCTGCAGTGGGGACCCCCGAGAGCACAACTGTTACCACCCCCCACCCCCTCCCGACCGGAACCCCGACTTGCGCCGCCTGGGATCGCCCCGCCCCTGGCGCGCTCCCGGCGCATTGCCCACTTCCACCAGGGGCTCCCGGTGAGCCCTGTCCCCACGCCCGGTTCCAGGAGAGGCTCTCGGACCTCGCTACTGCCGCCAGGTCAAACACGAGGACAATACATACACCCCACAGAGACAATCCAAGCTGTCTATGATTTAGGGTTCAAACGAGGACTAGAGAAAGGAAAGATGTCCTGACCTAGGAGGGCCATGAGAGTCTATAGATCCAAACAAAATTGGGTACCAAGGAAGCTTTTTTCCTTGGAACCCGGAAAGCTGGTTCTTTGCATATGCAATGACCAACAATTAGCTTGTTACCCAAGCCTGCCTCGCTGCCACCCCCACTCCCCCCCCCCCACTTCCCAGGAAAACGGCTCAAAGAAATATTTTAAATCTCAGGCGGAAAACTGGAAGATGTCTTGTCTGTCTGTCTGGATTAAGGTATGTGTCAGTGTGAGCCTTGTGTTTTTTGATAATATTGCTCAAGTTCTGAGTTCTGATTTCAATGGTCTCAAGACAAGGCAGCCCTTCCAAATCAAACTGCTGGAAATACAAGAAAACATTGACCTAAATGAATGTCAGAGTCCCGTGAACTGGGAACTAGTCAATATTAAATATCTAGTATTTTTGGTTTTGCTCCTCCACTATAGACATGTCTAAGAGTCAAAAACATTAAGCACAACATGTTCATAGTGCCTAGGTTTCTTCTGAGGTAAAAATTGCTCTATTGTTATATGTGTCACAAGCTTGTCAGCAAGAAAGTACCTAGAAACAGCAACAACCAATGTAAAATATGTAAATGTGATATGAGCTTTTAGATAAACTCTTAACAATAATTATACTCTAAAATATCTGCCTCTCATAGTCTTGATTGAAGGCAGAGGAGAAGGGGATGACAGAGGATAAGATGGTTGGATGGCATCACTGACTCGATGGACATGAGTTTGAGCAAGCCCCTGGAGTTGGTGATGGACACGGAAGCCTGGCGTCCTGCAGGCCACGGGGTCACAAAGAGTCAGACTCGACTGAGCAACTGAACTGAACTGAACTTACAATCGTTCCTCCAGGTGTTTTGGTTACCTGAGTTTCTATCCTGGTGCTAAACTAAGTGACGACAGTGTATTGAATAGCTAGGTCACTTCCAAATAAATGAAACTTCTTAAACATTCACGACTTGAAAGGACCTCCCTTTTACACAGAAACAAAAGAGATTTTTGACTCTGCATGAATAGTGACTGGCACCATCCGAACATATTAAATGTAAGAAAGCAATTTTTTTGTTTTGTTTTGTTTTGTTCTGTTCTTGCAGGAAGCGGGGTGGGCGCTATTATCACTGATAGGTATGCTCACCAATCTATCAAATGCCAATATAAGAGTCAGTTCTTGGTTGCTGAAGGGAAATGTATGACTTGTTATTACAAGAATGTATGGAATGCAATCACACTTTAAGAAGGAAAACGAAGTAGTTCTGTCTTAGAGGTGGCATTTTCAGGACGGGAGAAGCAAAGGAATGGGTACAGAATGGGATAAGGAGGTTGTAGGGAAAGTAGGCCCCCAGAAAAGAGTTTTGTGCCTAGCACAAGTTTTCTTGAGATGTTGAACTGCCTTTGCTAATGGAGTTTAAGTTTCTTTACCTCTTAAGTGATCTCTTCTAGGTTTACCTAGAACAGAAATCTTTCGTTAGCTTTGGCTAAGAGGAGAAGTATTGTTTCACGATGACATATGTGATCCTACCTGACTGTTCTCATCCCCTTTGATATCTATGCACTGCTGCTGCAGCTGCTAAGTGGTTCAGTTGAGGCCGACCCTGTGCCACGCCATAGATGGCAGCCCACCAGGGCCCGCAGTCTCTGGGGTTCTCTAGGCAAGAACACTGGAGTGGGTTGCCATTTCCTCCTCCTATGCATGAAAGTGAAAAGTGAAAATGAAGTCACTCAGCGGTGTCCGACTCTTAGCCACCCCATGGACTGCAGCCTACCAGGCTCCTCCGTCCTTGGGATTTTCCAGGAGTGGGGTGCCATTGCCTTCTCCCATATCTGTGCACAAGCCTGCCTAAATAATTGACTTCTAGCCAACTTTGGGATGCCCATGACCACCCACCCTTACCAGGCAACAGAGAAGAGAAAAACACTTACCACAGGAGGTTCTGATAAGGAACAAGGAACTAACAAGCTCCCACCTACCAGGATTCTGCAGAGGTCAGCAAGAGGTCAGCAAGAGATGAGAGACTGCAGTCCAGAGGTCCTAGCTACTTCCATCTAGCAACAAACACCCAGCATAGTCAAAACGATTTCAATGTTAAAGAATAAATAAATAAAAGGACAGAAGTTCTTTGAACACATGTCTGAATTTAGGGGTGAGGCATTACATATGTGTCCCAGGATAATCTTAAAGTGTCAGAAAGTAAAGAAATTAAAGACAACTATCAAGCTGTCCAAACTGATAAAAATGAATGATTACACAGTTTTATCTGTATACATTAGCAGATAATAATCTGAAAAGGAATTTTAAAAAATTCCCTTTCAATAATATCAACATGAATAAAACACTTTGCCATGGATGTAACGAGGATGACAAGACTGGCACACTGGAAATTATACACCCTGGCTGAAAACTATCCTGAATACATGGACAGATATTCCATAACGATGGAAAGACTTAAGATGGCAATACCATGGAATGCATCTTCAATCTGAAATGAAGATTTGATATGATTTGATCGCTCAGAGCTTTTGTGTCATCAAGTGTTATTAAAGTATTAAAGAGATAGAGAAAGCTGCTGACTTAGACTCGAGGCGGGGTGGGGGCTGGGTAGTAAGAGTACCCCCTGCTGGTCTTTAGCCAGATATTCTACAGGCACTAGCAGTCAGCTAAGGAAAGAAAGGAACTGTTTCAAGGAATGGCACCAGGCCCCTCCCCCACGACATGCATTGAGATAATATTGGCAGCAGGTGAGTCATCCCGGGCCAAAACTTGATTGACATGAATCTTGAAGAAAGGCAGTATTGCAGGCAAATATATCATTTCCTTAACATAGATAAGGAGAACAAGCTAGGAGGAAAACATGCTGTTTTGTTCAAATCGCTTCTGAGCCTTTTGGGGGAACCGACCTGAAGCCAGAGTCTAGCGGAAATACATAGGATATTTACATCGCTTAAGACAAACATTTTCTTAGGAAAAAATGCATTGCTTAGCTCAAGGTTTGTCTGCGAAATTCTTACACATCAGGAGATGGCTCCGAGCTGGGTTTCCACACACAAGAACATCCATGCAAAGGACAAGCCTGCACAGCCCATCTGCCCCCCTCCCGCACAGCCAGCAGCATTTCCAAGTGACCTCCTAAGGCCTTCCCCAAAATACAGGGGCACCTCTGGGTTTCCTGTTTCCCTCACTTCGAACACTTTTCTTAAAAAAAAAAAAATCCTGCACACTTCTTGATAGAATGCCACAGTGCAAGGAATACAGTCCTTCAATATTTAAACCTCCATTTGCAAAACACTTGGAGCTTGGTTTTGTTTTGTTTTGTTTTTTAATTACACCACCACATAATTTAAAGCTTTTACACGTTCTAATTATTCAGTTCCAAAACACCAAACTTTTATTGCACAGGGTCCTCATGAAAAGGCCCACGCAGCTGGACAACCACAGATTCTGCCATGAAAGGGCAGCAAGGTGCCCTCCCCCCTTCTTTGCTGCCTGGGCGGCCACCAGGGTTTGAAATCCATGCACCCTACTAAGTTTCTAGGGTGCAATCCATGGACCCTTCCCTTTCCCATCCCAGCAGGTGCTCAAGGGCCCGCTGGCTTACAAAGTGCCAGAAGCAGGGCTGGGCCAGCCGGCCAGAGTTCAGTGTTCTGTCCCTTGGACTTCCAGCGGACACTAGGCTGCTTGGAAAAACCGCGCAGACTCTGAGATTTTTCAGCAGAGGGGTGGAGCGATAAAGGCCTTGACCACAAAGGCAAGGCCTTTCTGCGACCGCCAGGTTGGGGAGCTCCGAGAATGTGCCAACAGACGGCGGAATACTTGGTTCCCTGCTCCACGCAGTCCCAGTTCCCTTACCTGTGGTCCGCAGCCCTCCACTGCACCCACGGGATGGCGATCCTTGGGGACCCAGGAGCGGACGAAATGGGCGTTCCCAGCCGCAGTTGCAACCCCCGAGAGCGCAACTGGGAACCCCTCCCCATCCCCCCCGTTAGCCGACCCCGCCCCGCTCCGCCAGGGTTAGCCCCGCCCCTGCCGCGCTCCCTGCGCGTTCCCAGCCGCAGTGGCGACCCCGGGAGCACAACTGGGACCGACCCCCACCCAAAGCCATCTGAATCTCGAACCCCGCAGCCCGGGTTTACCCAGTCCCGGGTGCGCTCCCGGCGAGTTTTCAGCCTCAGTGTCCACCTCTGAGAGCACAACTGAGAAGCCCGCCCCCACCCCCGCCAGAAGCCGACCCCCGCCCCACGCCGCCCGCGTTCGCCCCGCCCCTGCACGGTCCAGGTACCTTCCCAGCTTCTAGCGTTCACGCCCGGGTAGGAGCAGGATGTAGGAGTATGGGAGATGTGTCTGGAGCCTGACATCCTCAGCTCCGCTCTGGCCTGCCCTTTGGACCTAGGAGCCAGGCCAACTTGCAGAGGGCTTAGGGCCCCATTGTATGCAAACTACCAAGGCCTACCGCAAGGAGAGCTCTGTCCGAGGGAAGGGAAGTGCCCCAGGCTGCGTTCCCAAGCTGTTGTTTGGCAATGCAGACTCAGCGGTAAACGGAGGGAATCAGGCTCTCTGTAGCCGCAGCTTCACACACAGGTGTGTCTCCGTAGGAATCAAGAAAGATCCTGACAGGGTGAGGTTCATTAGAGCTATACTAAAGAGCAAAGGCTTGTCCATGTGGTCTTGCCTTCCCCTGTGCCTTTGGGTCTCCAGGCTCGGCCCCAGCTCCGTGGAAACAACCCCTGAGAAAATATCTTCAAGATCCACTTTTCCCAGTGTCTGGGAACCGGGGTTCGTAGGAGGAGAGAAAAGCACGCCTCCATCGGGAACAAAAATGCAGCCCACCTGCCTGTGTTTTGAAGCCTCTATTTGGAAGGAATGGGTTAGCTTCTCCTAAAGGAGACCTCCAGATCTGCTCAGAAGTCGGTAATTCCAGAGGCAGGGTACTGGTTCCTGACTGCCCTTTGCTAGCCTTGCAAAGATATTCCTAGATTCTAGAGTTATTTTCCATGAAGGAGCAGGCTTCGGGAATGTGTCAGACGGGACTGGCTCCTTATTGACCTCAGCTCAGTTATTGCCTTTCCATTCAAACTAGGACAAGGCCCTAGTTTATGAAGGGTAAGGGTCTTCTTCTTTGCAAACTGCCAAGGGCTACAGCAATGAGACCTCTGTCAAGGTGAGGGAAGCCTAAGAGGATGGATTCTCAAGCAGGTGCTTTGCCATAAAGCATCAGCACCCCACGGAGAGAATCAAGCTCCCTGTGCACCAATGTTGGGAGTGTAGCTTCACATACAGAGTTGTCTCTATAGGAGCCAAGAATGTTCCTGAGAGATTAGGTTCACTAAACCTCTCCTACAGAGCATAGACCTGTCCATGTGGTTTTGCCTTCCCCTGTGAGTTGGGTCCTCGAGGTCCGCCACACCTCCGGGAAAACTGTCCCTGAGAAAAGATCTCCAGGAACCGCTTCGCCGAGGCTGGGAAATGCTGTTCACAGGAAGTAAGGCAAGCGAATCTCCTGCAGAGTAAAAGAGGCCTTACAGTCCCTGGAGGAGCAGGCTGCCAGAGTGTGTGAAACCTGACTGTTGCCTTACTGGCCTCAGCTCCGCCATTGCCTGTTCATCCGAGCTAGCACCCAGGCCTACTTGGAAAAGCGTTTGGGTGCAGATTTCTACAAAGTGCCAAGGGCTACAGCAGTGAGAATTCTCTCAGTGGTAAGGGAGAGCATTTTATGGATTCTCAAGCTGTTTTCTGAATGACAGCATCAAAATGAACAGAGAGAATCAGGCTCTCTGTGCCCCTATGTTAGGTACGCAGCTTCACACACAGAGGTGTCTCTATAGGAGCCAAGAATGCTCCTGAGAGATGAGGTTCACTAGAGGTCTGCTACAGAGCATAGACCTGTCCATGTGGTCTTGCCTTCCCCTGTGCCTTTGGGCCCCGGGCTCGGCCCCAGCTCCGTGGAAAGAACCCCTGAGAAAATATCTTCAAGATACGCTTTTCCCAGAGGCTGGGAACTGGAGTTCATAGGAGGAGAGAAAAGCAAGCCTCCTTCGGGCACGAAAGGCCGCCAACCTGCCTGTGTTTTGAAGCCTCTATTTGGAAGGAATGGGTTAGCTTCTCCTAAAGGAGACCTCCAGATCTGGTCAGAAGTCGGTAATTCCAGAGGCAGGGTGCTGGTATCTGACTGCCCTTTGCCAGCCTTGCAAAGACATTCCTAGATTCTAGAGTTATATTCCATGAAGGAGCAGGCTTCGGGAATGTGTCAGAGGGGACTGGCTCCTTATTGGCCTCAGCTCAGCTATTGCCTTTCCATTCAAACTAGGACAAGGGCCTAGTTTATGAAGTGTAAGGATCTTCTTCTTTGAAACTGCCAAGGGCTACAGCAATGAGACTTCTGTCAAGGCGAGGGAAGCCTAAGAGGACGGATTCTCAAGCAGGTGCTTTGCTACAAAGCATCAGCACCCCACGGAGAGAACCAAGATCCCTGTTCCCCAATGTTGGGAGTGTAGCTTCACACACAGAGTTGTCTCTATAGGAGCCAAGAATGTTCCTGAGAGATTAGGTTCACTAAACCTCTCCTACAGAGCATAGACCTGTCCATGTGGTTTTTCCTTCCCCTGTGAGTTGGGTCCCCGAGGTCCGCCACACCTCCGGGGAAACTGTCCCTGAGAAAAGATCTCCAGGAACCGCTTCGCTGAGGCTGGGAAACGCTGTTCACAGGAAGTAAGGCAAGCGAATCTCCTGCAGAGAAAAAGAGGCCTTACTGTCCCTGGAGGAGCAGGCTGCCAGAGTGTGTGAAACCTGACTGTTGCCTTGCTGGCCTCAGTTCCACCATTGCCTGTTCCTCCGAACTAGGACCCAGGCCTATTTGGAGAAGCGTTTGGGTGCGGATTTCTACAAAGTGCCAAGGGCTACAGCAGTGAGAATTCTCTCAGCGGTCAGGGAGAGCATTTTATGGATTCTCAAGCTGTTTTCTGAACGACAGGGTCAAAATGAACTGAGAAAATCAGGCTCTCTGTGCCCCTATGTTAGGTACGCAGCTTCACACACAGAAGTGTCTCTATAGGAGCCAAGAATGTTCCTGAGAGATGAGGTTCACTAGAAGTCTGCTACAGAGCATAGACCTGTCCATATGGTATTGCCTTGCCCTGTGAGTTGGGTCCCTGAGGTCCGCCCCAGCTCAGGGGAAGGAGCCCCTGAGAAAAGATCTCCAGAGACCGCTATTCCCCCAGGCTGGCAAATGCAGTTCACAGGAGGTAACACAAGCGAGCCTCCTGCAAGGCACAACAGGCCTTAGTGTCCCTGGACGATCAGGCTGCAAGAGTGTGTGAGACCTGACTGGTGCCTTACTGGCCTCAGCTCCGCCATTGCATGTTCCTCTGAACTAGGACCCAGGCCTACTAGAAGAAGGGTTTGGGTATGGATTTCTAAATACTGCCAAGGGGTATAGCAATGAGAACTGTGTCACGGGTAAGGAAGAGCATTGTATGGATTTTCAAGCTGTTGTTTGAACGACAGCTTCAAAGCTGCACAGAGAGAATCAGACTCTGTGTCTCCATGTTCGGTACACAGCTTCACAGACAGGGGTGTCTCCATAGGAAACAAGAACGTTCCTGACAGAGTGAGGTTCACTAGAGCTCTCCTAGAGAGCAAAGACTTGTCCATGTGGTTTTTCTTCCCCTGTGCGTTTGGGGCTCCAGGCTCGGCCCCAGCTCCGTGGAAACAACCCCTGAGAAAAGATCTTCAAAATCCGCTTTTCCCAGAGGCTGGGATGTGGGGTTCATAGGAGGCGGGAAAAGCAGGCCTCCTTCAGAGAGCAAGAGGCAGCCAAGCGGCCTGCGTTTGGAAGCCTCTATTTGGAAGAATGGGTTAGCTTCCCCTAAGGGAGACCTCCAGATCTGTTCAGAAGTCGGTAATTCCAGAGGCAGTGTGCAGGGTGCTGACTGCCCTTTGCCAGCCTTGCAAAGACATTCCTAGATTCTACAGTTATCTTCCTGAAGAAGCAGGCTTTGGGAATATGTCAGACTTGACTGGCGCCTTATTGGCCTCAGCTCAGCTATTGCCTTTCCATTCAAAGTAGGACAAGGCCCTACTTTATGAAGGGTAAGGGTCTTCTTTCCAAACTGCCGAGGGCTACAGCAATGAGACCTCCGTAAATGCGAGGGAAGCATAAGCGGATGGATTATCAGGAAGGTTCTTTGCCACAAAGCATCAGCACCCCACGGAGAGAATCAGGCTCCCTTTGCCCCTATGTGGGGTGTGTAGATTCACACACAGTGGTGTCTCTACAGGAGCCAAGAATGTTCCTGAGAGATGAGGCTCACAAGAGCTCTCCTACAGAGTGCTCACCTGTACATGTGGTTTCGCCTTCCCCTGTGAGTTGGGTGCCCGAGGTCCACCCCAGCTCCGAGAAAACAGCCTCTGAGAAAAGATCTCCAGGAACCGCTTTTCGCCCAGGCTGGGAAAAGCTGTTCACAGGAAGTAAGGCAAGTGAGCCTCCTGCAGAGAAAAAGAAGCCTTACTGTCCCTGGAGGAGCAGGCTGCCAGAGTGTGTGAAAACTGACTGGTGCCATACTGGTCTTAGCTCCGCCATTGCTTGTTCCTCCGAACTGGGACTCAGGCCTACTTGGAGAAGGGTTTAGGTGCAGATTTCTACAAACTGCCAAGGGCTACTGCAATGAGAACTCTCTCAGAGGTAAGGGCGAGAATTGTATGGATTCTCAAGCTGTTTTCTGAACGACAGCATTAAACCTGCACAGAGAGAATCAGGCTCTCTGCCGCCATGTTGGGTACGCAGTTTCACACACAGAGGTGTCCGCATAGGAGCCAAGAACGTTCGTCAAAGACTGAGGTTCACTAGAGCTCTCTTATAGAGCAAAGACTTGTTCATGTGGTTTTGCCTTCCCCTGTATGTGTGGGTCTCTGGGCACAACCCCAGCTCCGTGGAAACAACACCTGAGCAAAGATCTCCAAGATCTGCTTTTCCCCCATGCTGGGAACCAGGGATCATAGGAGGCAGGAAAAGCAAGCCTCCTTCAGGCAAGAAGAGGCAGCCAACTAGCCTGTGTTTGGAAGCCTCTATTTGCAAGGAATGGGTTAGCTTCTCCAGAAGGAGACCTCCAGATCTGCTCAGAAGATAGAAATTCCAGAGGCAGGGTCGAGGTTCCTGACTGCCCTTTGCCAGCCTTGCAAAGACATTCCTAGATTCTAGCAATATTTTCCATGAAGGAGCAGGCATCGGGAATATGTCAGAGTTGACGGGTGCCTTACTGGCCTCAGCTCAGCTATTGCCTTTCCTTTCAAACTAGGATCAGGGCCTACTTGGTGAAGGGTAAGGGTCTACCTCTTTCCCAACTGCCAAGAGACACAGCAATGAGACCTCTGTCAAGGCGAGGGAAGCGTAAGCGGATGGATTCTCAAACAGGTGCTTTGCCACAAAGCATCAGCACCCCACGGAGAGAATCAGGCTCCCTGTGCCCCTATGTTCGGTGTGTAGCTTTACACACAGAGGTGTCTCTGTACGAGCCAAGAATGTTCCTAAGAGATGAGACACACTAACGTCTCCTACAGAGCATAGACCTGTCCATGTGGTTTTTCCTTCCCCTGTGAGATGGGTCCCCGAGGTCCACCCCAGCTCTGGGGATAGAGCCCCTGAGAAAAGATCTCCAGGAACCGCTTTTTGCCCAGGCTGGGAAACGCAGTTCACAGGAGGCAAGGCAAGCGAGCCTCCCGCAGGGAAAAATAGGCCTTACTGTCCCTGGAGGAGCAGGCTGCCAGAGTGTGTGACACCTGACTGGTGCCTTACTGACCTCAGCTCCGCCATTGCATGGCCATCCAAACCAGGACCCAGGCCTACTTGGAGAAGGGTTTGGGTGCGGATTTGTAAAAACTGCCAAAGGCTACAGCAATGAGAAGTCTCTCAGAGGTAAGGGAGAGCATTCTATGGATTCTCAAGCTGTTGTTTGAACGACAGCTTCAAAGCTGCAAAGAGAGAATCAGGCCCTGTGTGCCCCCTTGTTGGGTACACAGCTTCACACACAGGGGTGTCTCCATAGGAGTCAAGAACGTTCCTGACACAGTAAGTTTCACTTAGAGGTCTCCTGGAGAGCAAAGACTTGTCCATGTGGTTTTCCTTCCCCTGTGCGATTGGGTCTCTGGTCTCGGCCCCAGCTCCATGGAAACAACCCCTGAGAAAATATCTTCAAAATCCGCTTTTCCCAGAGGCTGGGAACAGGGCTTCATAGGATGCGAGAAAAGCAGGCCTCCTTCGGGCGTGAAAAGGCAGCCAACTGGCCTGTTTGGAAGCCTCTATTTGGAAAGAATGGGTTAGCTTCTCCTAAAGGAGACCTCCAGATCTGCTCAGAAGTCGGTAATTCCAGAGGCAGGGTGCTGGTTCCTGACTGCCCTTTGCCAGCCTTGCAAAGACATTCCCAGATTCTAGAGTTATTTTCCATGAAGGTGAAGGCTACGGGAGTATGTCAGACTTGGCAGGCACCTTATTGGCCTCAGCTCAGCTATTACCTTTCCATTCAAACTAGGACAAAGGCCTACTTTATGAAGGGTAAGGGTCTTCTTCTTTCCAAACTGCCAAGGGCTACAGCAATGGGACCTCTGTCAAGGCGAGGGAAGCCTAAGTGGATGGATCATCAAGCAGGTGCTTTGCCACAAAGCATCAGCACCCCACGGGGAGAATCAGGCTCCATTTGCCCCTATGTTGGGTGTGTAGCTTCACATACAGAGGTGTCTCTATAGGAGGCCAGAATGTTCCTGAGAGATGAGGTTCACTAGAGCTCTCCTACAGAGCATAGACCTGTCCATGTTCTTTTGCCTTCCCCTGTGAGTTGGGTCCTCGAGGTCCTCCCCAGCTCCGGGGAAGGAGCCCCTGAGAAAAGATCTCCAGGGACCTCTTTTCCCCCAGGCTGGGAAATGCAGCTCACAGGAGGGAAGTCAAGTGAGCCTCCTGCAGGGAAAAAGAGGGCCAACTGTCCCTGGACGATCAGGCTGCAGAGTGTGTGAGACCTGACTGGTGCCTTACTGGCCTCAGCTCCGCCATTGCATGTTCCTCCGAACTAGGACCCAGGACTACTTGGAGAAGGGTTTGGGTGCGGATTTCTAAAAACTGCCAAGGGCTACAGCAATGAGAACTCTGTCACGGGTAAGGAAGAGCATTGTATGGATTTTCAAGGTGTTTTTTGAACGACATCTTTAAAGCTACACAGAGAGAATCAGGCTCTCTGTGCCCCCATGTTGGGTACGCAGCTTCGCACACAGGGGTGTCTCCATATGAATCAAGAATGTTCGTGACAGAGTGAAGTTCACTAGAGCTCTCCTAGAGAGCAAAGACTTGTACATGTGGTTTTTCTTCCCCTGATAGTTTGGGTCTCCAGGCTTAGCCCCAGCTCTGTGGAAACAACCCCTGAGAAAAGATCTTCAAGATCCCCTTTTCCCAGAGCCTGGGAAGCTGGGTTCATAGGAGGCAGGAAAAGCAAGCCTCCTTCGGGCACGAAGAGGCAGCCGACCGGCCTGTTTTTGGAAGTCTCAATATGGAAGGAATGAGTTAGATTCTCCTAAAGGAGACCTCCAGATCTGCTCAGAAATCGGTAATTCCAGAGGCAGGGTGCAGGGTGCTGACTGCCCTTTGCCAGCCTTGCAAAGACATTCCTAGATTCTACAGTTATCTTCCTGAAGAAGCAGGCTTTGGGAATATGTCAGACTTGACTGGCGCCTTATTGGCCTCAGCTCAGCTATTGCCTTTCCATTCAAAGTAGGACAAGGCCCTACTTTATGAAGGGTAAGGGTCTTCTTTCCAAACTGCCGAGGGCTACAGCAATGAGACCTCCGTAAATGCGAGGGAAGCATAAGCGGATGGATTATCAGGAAGGTTCTTTGCCACAAAGCATCAGCACCCCACGGAGAGAATCAGGCTCCCTTTGCCCCTATGTGGGGTGTGTAGATTCACACACAGTGGTGTCTCTACAGGAGCCAAGAATGTTCCTGAGAGATGAGGCTCACAAGAGCTCTCCTACAGAGTGCTCACCTGTACATGTGGTTTCGCCTTCCCCTGTGAGTTGGGTGCCCGAGGTCCACCCCAGCTCCGAGAAAACAGCCTCTGAGAAAAGATCTCCAGGAACCGCTTTTCGCCCAGGCTGGGAAAAGCTGTTCACAGGAAGTAAGGCAAGTGAGCCTCCTGCAGAGAAAAAGAAGCCTTACTGTCCCTGGAGGAGCAGGCTGCCAGAGTGTGTGAAAACTGACTGGTGCCATACTGGTCTTAGCTCCGCCATTGCTTGTTCCTCCGAACTGGGACTCAGGCCTACTTGGAGAAGGGTTTAGGTGCAGATTTCTACAAACTGCCAAGGGCTACTGCAATGAGAACTCTCTCAGAGGTAAGGGCGAGAATTGTATGGATTCTCAAGCTGTTTTCTGAACGACAGCATTAAACCTGCACAGAGAGAATCAGGCTCTCTGCCGCCATGTTGGGTACGCAGTTTCACACACAGAGGTGTCCGCATAGGAGCCAAGAACGTTCGTCAAAGACTGAGGTTCACTAGAGCTCTCTTATAGAGCAAAGACTTGTTCATGTGGTTTTGCCTTCCCCTGTATGTGTGGGTCTCTGGGCACAACCCCAGCTCCGTGGAAACAACACCTGAGCAAAGATCTCCAAGATCTGCTTTTCCCCCATGCTGGGAACCAGGGATCATAGGAGGCAGGAAAAGCAAGCCTCCTTCAGGCAAGAAGAGGCAGCCAACTAGCCTGTGTTTGGAAGCCTCTATTTGCAAGGAATGGGTTAGCTTCTCCAGAAGGAGACCTCCAGATCTGCTCAGAAGATAGAAATTCCAGAGGCAGGGTCGAGGTTCCTGACTGCCCTTTGCCAGCCTTGCAAAGACATTCCTAGATTCTAGCAATATTTTCCATGAAGGAGCAGGCATCGGGAATATGTCAGAGTTGACGGGTGCCTTACTGGCCTCAGCTCAGCTATTGCCTTTCCTTTCAAACTAGGATCAGGGCCTACTTGGTGAAGGGTAAGGGTCTACCTCTTTCCCAACTGCCAAGAGACACAGCAATGAGACCTCTGTCAAGGCGAGGGAAGCGTAAGCGGATGGATTCTCAAACAGGTGCTTTGCCACAAAGCATCAGCACCCCACGGAGAGAATCAGGCTCCCTGTGCCCCTATGTTCGGTGTGTAGCTTTACACACAGAGGTGTCTCTGTACGAGCCAAGAATGTTCCTAAGAGATGAGACACACTAACGTCTCCTACAGAGCATAGACCTGTCCATGTGGTTTTTCCTTCCCCTGTGAGATGGGTCCCCGAGGTCCACCCCAGCTCTGGGGATAGAGCCCCTGAGAAAAGATCTCCAGGAACCGCTTTTTGCCCAGGCTGGGAAACGCAGTTCACAGGAGGCAAGGCAAGCGAGCCTCCCGCAGGGAAAAATAGGCCTTACTGTCCCTGGAGGAGCAGGCTGCCAGAGTGTGTGACACCTGACTGGTGCCTTACTGACCTCAGCTCCGCCATTGCATGGCCATCCAAACCAGGACCCAGGCCTACTTGGAGAAGGGTTTGGGTGCGGATTTGTAAAAACTGCCAAAGGCTACAGCAATGAGAAGTCTCTCAGAGGTAAGGGAGAGCATTCTATGGATTCTCAAGCTGTTGTTTGAACGACAGCTTCAAAGCTGCAAAGAGAGAATCAGGCCCTGTGTGCCCCCTTGTTGGGTACACAGCTTCACACACAGGGGTGTCTCCATAGGAGTCAAGAACGTTCCTGACACAGTAAGTTTCACTTAGAGGTCTCCTGGAGAGCAAAGACTTGTCCATGTGGTTTTCCTTCCCCTGTGCGATTGGGTCTCTGGTCTCGGCCCCAGCTCCATGGAAACAACCCCTGAGAAAATATCTTCAAAATCCGCTTTTCCCAGAGGCTGGGAACAGGGCTTCATAGGATGCGAGAAAAGCAGGCC
Organism: Bubalus kerabau; assembly: GCF_029407905.1. Lineage (NCBI taxonomy): Eukaryota > Metazoa > Chordata > Mammalia > Artiodactyla > Bovidae > Bubalus > Bubalus kerabau. The sequence goes on along the minus strand of NW_026577890.1, from coordinate 131,813 downwards.
TCCTTCGGGCGTGAAAAGGCAGCCAACTGGCCTGTTTGGAAGCCTCTATTTGGAAAGAATGGGTTAGCTTCTCCTAAAGGAGACCTCCAGATCTGCTCAGAAGTCGGTAATTCCAGAGGCAGGGTGCTGGTTCCTGACTGCCCTTTGCCAGCCTTGCAAAGACATTCCCAGATTCTAGAGTTATTTTCCATGAAGGTGAAGGCTACGGGAGTATGTCAGACTTGGCAGGCACCTTATTGGCCTCAGCTCAGCTATTACCTTTCCATTCAAACTAGGACAAAGGCCTACTTTATGAAGGGTAAGGGTCTTCTTCTTTCCAAACTGCCAAGGGCTACAGCAATGGGACCTCTGTCAAGGCGAGGGAAGCCTAAGTGGATGGATCATCAAGCAGGTGCTTTGCCACAAAGCATCAGCACCCCACGGGGAGAATCAGGCTCCATTTGCCCCTATGTTGGGTGTGTAGCTTCACATACAGAGGTGTCTCTATAGGAGGCCAGAATGTTCCTGAGAGATGAGGTTCACTAGAGCTCTCCTACAGAGCATAGACCTGTCCATGTTCTTTTGCCTTCCCCTGTGAGTTGGGTCCTCGAGGTCCTCCCCAGCTCCGGGGAAGGAGCCCCTGAGAAAAGATCTCCAGGGACCTCTTTTCCCCCAGGCTGGGAAATGCAGCTCACAGGAGGGAAGTCAAGTGAGCCTCCTGCAGGGAAAAAGAGGGCCAACTGTCCCTGGACGATCAGGCTGCAGAGTGTGTGAGACCTGACTGGTGCCTTACTGGCCTCAGCTCCGCCATTGCATGTTCCTCCGAACTAGGACCCAGGACTACTTGGAGAAGGGTTTGGGTGCGGATTTCTAAAAACTGCCAAGGGCTACAGCAATGAGAACTCTGTCACGGGTAAGGAAGAGCATTGTATGGATTTTCAAGGTGTTTTTTGAACGACATCTTTAAAGCTACACAGAGAGAATCAGGCTCTCTGTGCCCCCATGTTGGGTACGCAGCTTCGCACACAGGGGTGTCTCCATATGAATCAAGAATGTTCGTGACAGAGTGAAGTTCACTAGAGCTCTCCTAGAGAGCAAAGACTTGTACATGTGGTTTTTCTTCCCCTGATAGTTTGGGTCTCCAGGCTTAGCCCCAGCTCTGTGGAAACAACCCCTGAGAAAAGATCTTCAAGATCCCCTTTTCCCAGAGCCTGGGAAGCTGGGTTCATAGGAGGCAGGAAAAGCAAGCCTCCTTCGGGCACGAAGAGGCAGCCGACCGGCCTGTTTTTGGAAGTCTCAATATGGAAGGAATGAGTTAGATTCTCCTAAAGGAGACCTCCAGATCTGCTCAGAAATCGGTAATTCCAGAGGCAGGGTGCAGGCTCCTGACTGCCCTTTGCCAGCCTTGCAGAGACATTCCTAGATTCCAGCGTTATTTTCCATGAAGGAGCAGGCTTCGGGAATATGTCAGACTTGACTGGCGCCTTATTGGCCTCAGCTCAGCTCTTGCCTTTCCTTTCAAACTAGGACAAGGGCCCACTTTATGAAAGGTAAGGGTCCTCTTCTTTCCAAACTGCCAAGGGCTACAGCAATGAGACCCCTGTCAAGGCGAGGGAAGCGTAAGCTGATGGATTCTCAAGCAGGTGCTTTGCCACAAAGCATCAGCACCCCACGGAAAGAATCTGGCTCCCTTTGCCCCTATGTTGCGTGTGTAGCTACACACACAGAGGTGTCTCGATAGGAGCCAAGAATGTTCCTGAGAGAGGAGGTTCACTGTTGGGGGCCAGAGTGAGGCACTCCGCCCATGGCAAAGGTCATGAGGAAGGAGGCTCGACATATGCAAAGGCGGGATCGAGCCTCAGGAGTCCCCCTGGAAATCCTCGAGCATCTACCCCCATCACCAGAGCCTGCCTACCTTACTATTTTGTGCTCTCACCTACACCTCTGACTTTACGGGGGGCTGTCCCCCACCACCTCTTTCGGAGAAGGAGTTAACCTAGAGCTCCAGTTGATAAAAACCCCTGGGTGTGACAAGAGTGTTTTAACCTACAAACTCCTCTGAAGGTTCTCTAGCCTGCCTGACAGGCTTGTCCGGCCACATGTGATTGCTCACAGCCTCCCAACCATGAGAGGCATGAGATGCTTTAAACCTTCTAAAAACAGGTTCCTTAGAAAAGTTAGAAAATTATTAGTATAAGTATAATGGGCTGATTAGAAATCATATTGGTGAAGGGTTTTTCATTTGTTGAGCTGATGTTTACTGCTAAGTCTCCACATCCCCTGCCCTTATACACATTAATGAATATATAGAAGAAATAAGTATTAACCTTTGATATAAATCACGTTAGACCTTAGGTTAAGTAAATTCTTTCCTTAACTAAAACCCACTACACCCTCACCCTATAGGAATGTAACTTTATTTGGGTGGCGTCTGTTTTAAGAATAATCACCCCTGGAGAAATAAGTGTCCTGGTTGACTGACCGCTGTCACAAGGAGAGGGTCGTAAATTGTCAGCAGGCCCCCCGGCCAGAAGATGATGTAACACCCCTAAGACCTCTGTATACTTTTGTATGAAGCACCTGACTTTGATAAAAGTCAGGACTGCTGACCCCACGTGACTTTTGCATAACATCTCAGTGTATAAAAGTAGACCATGGAAAAGAAAGAATTGGGATCAGTTTCTCGAAATACTGGTCTCCCCATGTCTCTCTCTCTCTCTCTCACTCTGGTTGAGTCTCCATCTGGAGCGCGGAACCCACCAAGCTTACTAATTTTGCCTGGGCTTCTAAGATCCGACCGGGGAGGCCTCAGTGTCTCCTCTCCTTCGGGAGAACGGAAGGACGCCTGCGGCCTACGTAAGTGGTGCAAGCTTCTTGTCTTGAAGTTTTATTGGTCCCCCGCGTAAACCAAGCTACTCAGCCTCTTTTCTCCACTGAATTTTCCTACTGAGCTATCCTCATTTTATTACTCTTTATATCCTTAATTAACGTTTAATTAAGCAGTTGTTCCCTGATCCTCGCCTACGCCGTCTCTGCTTCGAATACCCTGGATCAGCTGGGGCTGAACCCCGGCAGTTCACTAGAGATCTCCTACAGAGCATAGACCTGTCCATTTGGTTTTGCCTTCCCCTGTGAGTTGGGTCCCCGAGGTCCGCCCCAACTCCGGGGAAACAGCCCCTGAGAAAAGATCTCCAGGAACTGCTTTCCGCCCAGGCTGGGAAACGCTGTTCACAGGAAGTAAGGCAAGCGAGCCTCCTGAAGGGAAATAGAGGCCTTACTGTCCCTGGAGGAGCAGGCTGCCAGAGTGTGTGACACCTGACTGGTGCCTTACTGGCCTCAGCTCCGCTATTGCATGTTCATCTGAACTTGAACCCAGGCCTACTTGGAGAAGTGTTTGTGTGCCGATTTCCAGAAACTGCGAAGGGCTACAGCAATGATAACTCTCTCAGTGGTAAGGGAGAGCATTGTGTGGATTCTCAATTTGTTGTTTGAACGACAGCGTCAAAGCTGCACAGAGAGAATCAGGTCTCTGTGTCTCTATGTTGGGTAAGCAGCTTCCCACACAGAGATGTCCCCGTTGGAGCCAAGAACATTCCCCATAGAGTGAGGTTCACTAGAACACTCCTAGAGAGCAAAGACTTATCCATGCGGTTTTCCCTTCCCCTGTGCGTGTGGGTCTCCGGGATCGGCCCCTGCTCCGTGGAAACAGCCTCTGAGAAAAGATCTCCAAGAACCTCTTATCCCCCAGGCTGGGAAGCGGAGTTCGCAGGAGGTGGGATAAGCAAGCTTCCTTCGGCAAGAAGAGACAGCCAACTGGCCTGTGTTTGGAAGCCTATATTTGCAAGGAATGGGTTAGTTTCTCCTGACCGAGACCTCCAGATCTGCTCAGAAGATAGAAATTCCAGAGGCAGGGTCGAGGTTCCTGACTGCCCTTTGCCAGCCTTGCAAAGACATTCCCAGATTCTAACGTTATTTTCCATGAAGGAGCAGGCATCGGGAATATGTCAGACTTGACTGGCGCCTTACTGGCCTCAGCTCAGCTACTGCCTTTCCATTCAAACAAGGACAAGGGCCTACTTGGTGAAGGGTAAGGGTCTGCTTCTTTCCAAACTGCCAAGGGCTACAGCAATGAGACCTCTGTCAAGGTGAGGGAAGCCTATGCGGATGGATTCTTAGCAGGTGCTTTGCCACAAAGCATCAGCACCCACGGAGAGAATCAGACTCCCTTTGCCACTATGTTGGGTGTGTAGCTTCATGCACAGAGGTGTCTCTGTAGAAGCCAAGAATGTTCCTGAGAGATGACGTTCACTAGAGCTCTCCTACAGAGCATAGACCTGTCCATGTGGTTTTGTCTTCCCCTGTGAGTTGGGCCCCCGAGGTCCGACCCAGCTCCAGGGAAACAGCCCCTGAGAAAAAATCTCCAGGAACAGCTTTGCGCCCAGGCTGGGAAATGCAGTTCACAGGAGGCAAGGCAAGCGAGCCTCCTGCAGGGAAAAAGAGGCCTTACTGCTCCTGGAAGATCAGGCTGCAAGAGTGTGTGAGACCTCACTTGTGCCTTACTGGCCTCAGCTCCGCCATTGCCTGTTGTTCCGAGCTAGGACCCAGGCCTACTTGGAGAAGGGTTAGGGTGCGGATTTCTACAAACTGTCAAGGACTACAGCAATGAGAATTCTCATAGCAGTAAGGGAGAGCATTGTATGGATTCTCAAGCTGTTGTTTGAATGACAGCTTCAAAGCTACACAGAGAGAATCAGGCTCTCTGTTCCCCTATTTTGGCTGTGCAGCTTCACACACAGAATTTGACTCTGTTGGAGCCAGAAATATTCCTGAAAGACTTAGGCTCACCAAAGCTGTCCTCCAGAGCAAAGACATTGGATGTGGTTTTGCCTTCCCTTGCCAGTATGGGTCCCCTAGCTTGGCCCCAGCTCCGGGGATACAGCCTCTGAAAAAAATCTTCCAAGAAGCGATTTTTCCTCCAGGCTGTTAAGCGGAATTCGCAGTTTGCAAGTTAAGGAAGCCTGCTTCGTGGAAGAGCAAGCAGCCAACTGGCCCTGTGTTAGGAAGCCTGTATTTGAAAGGAATGGCTTAGCTTCTACAGCGGGAGAACCTCAGATCTGCTCAGGGGGCTGAAATACTAGAGTCAGGGTCGAGGTTCTCCCTTGTCCTTTGTGCACCTTGCAAAGACATTCCTAGCTTCTAGCGTTAGTGTCCCTGTAGTAGCAGGCTGCAGGAGCGTGTGATAAATGACTGCCGCGTTCCTGTCCTCAGCTCCGCTATTGACTTTCTATTCGAACTAGAACCCAGGCCTACTTTGAGAGGGGTTAGGGTCCAGTGTTTCCAAACTGCCAAGGGCTACGGCAATGCGAGCTCTGTCAGAGGTAAGAAAGGAGCAATTGGTTGGATTCTTCAGCTGCTGCGTGGCTGCACAGCTTCCGCGCTGCATGGAGAGCATGAGGCTCCTTGTGGCCCTATTTTGGGTACGCAGCAACATGCACACAGAATGTCTGTGTTCACTTATGTACAGGCTTATGTACACTAGAGCTCTCCTACAGAGCAAAGACCACTCAGTGGGCTCCAAGAGATACCTGTCGCGGCTCGAGAAGAGAGTGGAGTCCTTTGCTTCCCCTCGAGATGAGGCCTGACTCCCCGGGTGAGTATGGAATGCAACCCCAAATCCTTGTCGCCTATGGAGAGGAACATTAAGTCCTGGATACAAGCCTAGATGAGGTCTAGTTTGCCCTTCAGTGAATGGAGCCCAATCCACAGCTCTCCCTGGCAACTCGAATGGAAGATTAGACTTCCTGGGCCAACACAAGAGGAAGCCTGAATTCCCCGTCGTAACTCGAGAATCCCACCGCAACTCGAGAAAAACCACGTGCTTCCCTCGTCATCGCAAGATGAGGCCCTTTGTCCGCTACAGCATCTCAAGAGAAGTCCCACGTTCCATCCTGAAGTGCGAAACGGTACTTGGCACCCTTGATGCGACCCCAAAAGTTCCGCGACATACCAGACTCACTCAAGGGGAACACCGAGGTTCCCGGCACCACTTCATCTGACCCCTTCTCCTCTCCTGATTGCGACAGGAGGGTCGACTCCCCTTCTCTGTCTGCAAGGGGTTCCCGACCTTCCGGGCGCACCTCAGGATGAGGCTGGTCTCATGAGGAAGTTCGAGACGTAGCCTCGTGGGTGGTGCCACATGCCGAAAGACCCCAATTTCACGGTCCACTCTTGAAAAGAACCTGATGCCAGCACACCTCTTTGAAGGAAAACCTGTGGATGAAGGCACAACACGAAGGGGCACTGACACCCGCGTGCATCGTCCAGAAAAACCCGCAGGTCCCACAGACATTTCGACAAGTGGCCTGTCACCCTGTAAACAACTCGAAAGGCAAACGAAGGTCCATTCCTCAACAGAAGACTAGGTGTGACTCTCTTGTCCCTACTCTGCAGGGACCATGGGATCCGAGTCAGAAACGGAGAGGAAGCCTGAGGTTACTACGTCCACTCGAGATGAGGCCCTCTTCCATTGCACCACACCCAGTGGAGTCCCGAGAGGCCCCTACCAACTCCACAGTATCCCTGAGTTCTCAGAGGCACAATGAGAAGCTCCCTGAGGTCACAGGCACAAGTCGAGGGAACCCTGGGTTTTCTGCCATGACTCGAGAAAGACCTCGAGAGTGCTTCAAAATGTGTTGAGTCGCGATTCCCCTACCATGACTCGAGAGCCATGACACGCGCCCCCTCTTCACGCGCATGGAGACCTGACTAACCTGGCACTGCACGAGAGGCTCCCTGAGATCCTCATCGTACCTCGTGAGGAAACCCACACTGCCGTGGCAGCTCGAGGAAACACATGCGACACACCGGTCATCGCGAGATGAGGGCCTTATATTCCTGCATGGCCTGGAGACCAATCACGAGTCCTCTCTCCAAACTGAAGAGCAGGATGGACTCTGTTGAGGCCGTTCAGGGGGCTCCAACAGATCCTTGTCACGACTCGAGAGGAGAGCGGAGTCCTTGGCTTCCCCTCGAGACGAGGTCTGACTCCACGGGGGAGCCTGGAATGCAACCCCGAGATCCCTGCCTTCCCTGGAGAGGAATAGTAGGTCCTGGACACACGCCTAGGTGAGGTCTCTTCGGCCCTGCAGTGACTCGAGCGCAACCCCCAGATTTCCCTTGCAACTCGAGGGGAAGATTGGGCTTCCCAGGGCCAACCCAAGAGGAAGGCTGAGATCCCCATTGTTACTCGAGAATCCCGCCGCAACTCGAGAAAAACCACGTGGTTCCCAACTCTTGGCAAGATGAGACCCTTGCCCGTGACGGCGTCTCAAGGGAAGTCCCCTCTTCCGACCTGAAGGGCGGAAAGGATCTTGCCAGCCTTCATGCGACCCCCAAAAGTTCCCCGACATGCCGGGTTCCCTCGAGGGGAACACCGAGGGTCCCGCAACCGCTTCTTCTGAGCCCCTTCTCCCCTCCTGATCGCGACAGGAGAGGCGATTCCCCTGCGTGGTCTGGAAGGGGTTCCAGGCCTTCCCGGGGCACCTAAGGATGAGGCCGGTCTCACGAGGAAATTCGAGACGAGCCACGTGGGTGGGGCCACATGCCGAACGACCGCGATTCCCCGGTCTGCTCTTGAGAAGGACCCGCGGCCCGGACCCCTCTTCGAAGGCAACCCTGTGGGTGAAGGCACAACACGAAGGGGCACTGCCACCCCCGTGCATCGTCCGCAAAGACCCGCGGGTTCCACACACAGCTCGACGAGGGGCCTGAGACCCCCTGAGCAACTCGAGAGGCCAGCGGGGTTCCCTTCCTCAGACAAAACGAGGCCTGACTCTCCTGTCCCAACTCTGCAGGGACCCTGCGGTCGGGGTCCGAAACGGAGAGTAAGCCTGAGGTTCCTGCCTCCCCTCGAGGTGAGGCCCTCTTCCGTTGCGCCAGACTCAGCGGAGTCCCGAGGGGCCCCGCCACCTCCACAGGATCCCTCACCTCTCAGAGGCACCCTGGGAAGTTCCCTAAGGTCCCCGGCAGAAGGCGAGGGAAACGAGGGTTTCCCGCCGTCCCCCGAGAAAGACCTCGAGAGTCCTTCTTCAACGCGTCTCGAGGCCCTAGTCCCCTCCCGTGACTCGAGAGCCAGGACGCGCTCCCCCTCGCCAGGCGCATGGAGACCTGACTTCCCTGGCACCGCACGAGAGGCTCCCTGAGATCCTCGTCGTACCTCGGGAGAAAACCCCCACGGGCGCCGCAGCTCGAGGAAACCCATGAGACGACCCCGTCCTCGCGAGCTGAGGGCCTTCTTTTCCTGCATGGCCTGGAGAGCAATCCCGGGTCCTCTCTCCAAACGGAAGAGGAGGCTGGACTCCCTTGAGGCCGCTCAGGGGGCTCCAAGAGACCCGCGTCGCGACTCGAGAGTAGAGCGGAGTCCTTGGCTTCCCCTCGAGACGAGGCCTGACTCCCCAGGGCAGCCTGGAATGCAATCCCGAGATCCCTGCCTTCCCTGGAGAGGAATATTAGGTCCCGGACACACGCCTAGGTGAGGTCTCTTCGGCCCTGCGGTGACTCGAGCGCAACCCCCAGCTTTCCCTCGCAACCCGAGGGGAAGATTGGGCTTCCCAGGGCCAACCCAAGGGGAAGGCTGAGATCCCCGTCGTACCTCGAGAATCCCGTCGCAACTCGAGAAAAACCACGTGGTTCCAACTTCTTGGCAAGATGAGGCCCTTGCCCGCGACGGCGTCTCAAGGGAAGTCCCCTGTTCCGCCCTGAAGGGCGAAACAGTCCCTGACAGCCTTGCTGCGACCCCCAAGAGTCCCCCGACACGCCGGGTCCCCCGAGGGGAACACCGAGGGTCCCGGCACCGCTTCCTCTGAGCCCCTTCTCCCCTCCTGATCGCGACAGGAGAGGCGATTCCCCTGCGTGGTCTGGAAGGGGTTCCCGGCCTTCCTGGCGCACCTCAGGATGAGGCCGGTCTCACGAGGAAATTCGAGGCGAGCCACGTGGGTGGGGCCACATGCCGAACGCCCCCGATTCCCCGGTCCGCCCTTGAGAAGGACCCGAGGCCCGGACCCCTCTTCGAAGGCAACCCTGTGGGTGAAGGCACAACACGAAGGGGCACTGCCACCCCCGTGCATCGTCCGCAAAGACCCGCGGGTTCCACACACAGCTCGACGAGGGGCCTGAGACCCCCTGAGCAACTCGAGAGGCCAGCGGGGTTCCCTTCCTCAGACAAGACGAGGCCTGACTCTCCTGTCCCAACTCTGCAGGGACCCTGCGGTCGGAGTCCGAAACGGAGAGGAAGCCTGAGGTTCCTGCCTCCCCTCGAGGTGAGGCCCTCTTCCGTTGCGCCAGACCCAGCGGAGTCCCGAGGGGCCCCGCCACCTCCACAGGATTCGTCGCCTCTCAGAGGCACCCTGGGAAGTTCCCTAAGGTCCCCTGCAGAAGGCGAGCGAAACGAGGCTTTACCGCCGTCCCCCGAGAAAGACCTCGAGAGTCCTTCTTCAACGCGTCTCGAGGCCCTAGTCCCCTCCCGTGACTCGAGAGCCAGGACGCGCTCCCCCTCGCCACGTGCATGGAGACCTGACTTCCCTGGCGCCGCACGAGAGGCTCCCTGAGATCTTCATCGTGCTTCGGGAGAAAACCCCCACGGGCGCCGCAGCTCGAGGAAACCCCTGGGACGACCCCGTCCTCGCGAGCTGAGGGCCTTCTTTTCCTGCATGGCCTGGAGAACAATCCCGGGTCCTCTCTCCAAACGGAAGAGGAGGCTGGACTCCCTTGAGGCCGCTCAGGGGGCTCCAAGAGACCCGCGTCGCGACTCGAGACGAGAGCGGAGTCCTTGGCTTCCCCTCGAGACGAGGCCTGACTCCCCGGGGGAGCCTGGAATGCAACCCCGAGATCCCTGCCTTCCCTGGAGAGGAATATTAGGTCCCGGACACACGCCTAGGTGAGGTCTGTTCGGCCCTGCAGTGACTCGAGCGCAACCCCCAGATTTCCCTCGCCACCCGAGGGGAAGATTGGGCTTCCCAGGGCAAACCCAAGGGGAAGGCTGAGATCCCCGTCGTAACTCGAGGGTCCCGCCGCAACTCGAGAAAAACCACGTGGTTCCCACCTCTTGGCAAGATGAGGCCCTTGCCCGCGGCGGCGTCTCAAGGGAAGTCCCCTGTTCCGCCCTGAAGGGCGAAACGGTCCCTGACAGCCTTCCTGCGACCCCCAGAATTCCCCCGAAACGCCGGGGTCCCCCGAGGGGAACACCGAGGGTCCGGCACCGCTTCCTCTGAGCCCCTTCTCCCCTCCTGATCGCGACAGGAGAGGCGATTCCCCTGCGTGGTCTGGAAGGGGTTCCCGGCCTTCCCGGCGCACCTCAGGATGAGGCCGGTCTCACGAGGAAATTCGAGAAGAGCCACGTGGGTGGGGCCACCTGCCGAACGCCCCCGATTCCCCGGTCCGCTCTTGAGAAGGACCCGAGGCCCGGACCCCTCTTCGAAGGCAACCCTGTGGTTGAAGGCACAACACGAAGGGGCACTGCCACCCCCGGGCATCGTCCGCAAAGACCCGCGGGTTCCACACACAGCTCGACGAGGGGCCTGAGACCCCCTGAGCAACTCGAGAGGCCAGCGGGGTTCCCTTCCTCAGACACGACGAGGCCTGACTCTCCTGTCCCAACTCTGCAGGGACCCTGAGGTCGGAGGGTCGGAATCAGAAACAGAGAGGAAGTCTGAGGTTCCTGCCTCCCCTCGAGATGAGGCCCTCTTCCATTGCGCCAACCCCAGCGGAGTCCCAAGAGGCCCCGCTAACTCCACAGCATCCCTCACCTCTCAGAGGCACCCTGGGAAGTTCCCTCAGGTCCCCGGCAGAAGTCGAGGGAAATGAGGGTTTCCCGCGTCCACTCGAGAAAGACCTCGATAGTCCTTCTTCAAAGTGTCTTGAGGCCCTTGTCCCCTCTCTGGACTAGAGAGCAATTATGCACTCCCCCTCGCCTCGCCCATGCAGACCTGGCTTCCCTGGCGCCGCACGAGAGGCTCCCTGAGATCCTCGTCGTGCCTCGGGAGAAAACCCCCACGGGCGCCGCAGCTCGAGGAAACCCCTGAGACGCCCCCGTCCTCGCGAGCTGAGGGCCTTCTTTTCCTGCCTGGCCTGGAGAGCAATCCCGCGTCTTCTCTCCAAACTGAAGAGTAGGATGGATTCCCTTGAGGCGACTCAGTGGGCTCCAAGAGATCCGCCTCGCGGCTCGAGAGCAGAGCGCAGTCCTTTGCTTCCCCTCGAGGCGAGGCCTGAATCCCCGGGGGAGTCTGGAGTGCAATCCCGAGATCCTTGTCTTCCCTTGAGAGGACTATTAGGTCCTGGACACACGCCTAGATGAGGTCTCTTTGGCCTTGCAGTGATTCGAGCACAACATCCAGCTTTCCCTCGCAACTCGAAGGGAAGTTTGGGCTTCCCAGGGCTAACACAAGAGGAAGGCTGAAATCCCCGTCGTAACTCGAGAATCCTGCCGCAGCTCGAAAAAAACCACGTGGTTCCATCGTCTTCGCAGCATGAGGCCCTTGCCCGCCACAGCGTCTCAAAAGAAGTCCCACGTTCCTACTGAAGTGCAAAACGGTACTTGGCACCCATGATGGCACCCCCAAAGTTCCCCAACATACAGGCCTCACTGGAGAGTAACACCCATGTTCCCCGCACCACATCATTTGAGCCCCTTCTCCCCTCCTGATTGCAACAGGAGTGTCTTTTCTCCTGCTTTGTGTGGAAGGGGTTACCGATCTTCCCAGCGCACATCAGGATGAGGCCTGTCTCACGAGGAAATTGGAGATGTAGCCTCGTGGGTGGTGCCACATGCGGAAAGACCCCATTTCCCGGTCAGCTATTAATAAGAACCCGATGCCCGTACACTTCTTGAAATGCATCCCATAGGATGAAGGCACAACAAGGAGGGACCCTGAACACCCGTGCATCTTTTGGAAAATTCTGCAGGTTCCACATACAGCTCGACAAGTGACCTGTTACCTCGTTAACAACTCGAGAGGCAAGCTAAGTTTCATTTCTCCACAGAATACGAGGCCTGACTCTCCTGTCCCAACTCTGCAGGAATCCTGAGATCGGAGTCTGAAATGGAGAGGAACCCTGAGGTTCCTTCCTCAACACGAGATGAGGCCCTCTTGTATTATACCACAGCCAGTGGAGTCCCTAGAGGCCCCTCCCAACTCCACAGTATCAGTGTCTTCTCAGAGGCACCCTGAGCAACTCCCTGAGGTCACCGGCACAAGTCGAGGGAACACAGGGTATCCTGCCGCATCCCGAGAAAGACCTCAAGAGACCGTCTTCAACGCGTCTTGAGGACGGATTCCCCTACCATGACTCGAGAGCAATGACACGCTCCCCCTCGCCATGCGCATGGACACCTGACTTCCCTGGCGCCACAGGAGAGGCTCCCTGAGCTCCCCGTCATACCTCGTGAGAAACCCCACACTGGCGCCGCAGCTCGGGAAAACCCACCGTCATCGCAAGATTGGGGACTTCTTTTCCTGCCTGACCTGGAGAGCAATCCCTGGTCTTTTCTCCAAACTTCACAGGAGGCTTTACTCCCTTTAGGCCACTCAATGGGCTCCAAGAGATACCTGTCGCGACGTGAGAGGAGAGCAGAGTACTTTGTTTCCCCTCGAGACGAGGCCTTACCTCGGGTGAGTCTGGAATGCAACCCGGAGATCCCTGTTGCCCCTGGAGAGGAACATTATGTCCTGGACAAAAGCCTAGATGAGGTCTATTTTGCCCTACAGTGACTCGAGAGCAACACCCATCTCTCCCTCGCAATTCGAATGGAAGATTGGTCTTCATTGGGCCAACACAAGAGGAAGTCTGAATTTCCCGTTGTAACTCGAGAATCCCGCCGCAACTCTTAAAAACCACGTGGTTCCCCATTCATCGCAATATGAGGCCTTTGCCCGCTACAGAGTCTCAAGAAAAGTCCCATGTTTCGTCATAAAGTTCGAAATGCTACTTGGCACCCTTGATGCGACCCCAAAAGTTCCCCAATATACCGGTCTCACTCCAAGGGAACACCGAAGTTCCTGGCACCACTTCATTTGAGCCCCTTCTCCGCTCCTGATCACGGCAGGAAGGTCAATCCCCCTGCTTTGTCTAGAAGGCATTCCCGACATTCATGGCGCACCTCAGGATGAGGCCAGTCTCACGAAGAAATTCGAGACGTAGCCTCGTGTTGGTGCCACGTGCCAAAAGACCCCGATTTCTCGGTCTTGCTCTTGATAAGAACCCGATGCCCGGACACCTCTTCTAAGGAAACCCTGTGGATGAAGGCACTACACGAGGGGGCACTGGCAACCCTGTTCATTGTCCGGAAAAACCCGCAGGATCCACATACAGCTCCACAACTGGCCTGTCACCCCTTAAACAATGAGAGAGGAAAGCGGAGTTCCCTTCCTCAGACAAGACGAGGCCTGAGTATCCAATCCCAACTCTGCAGGCACGCTTCGATCTGAGTCAGAAATGGAGAGGAAACCTGAGGTTCCTGCCTCAACCCGAGATGAGGCCCTCTTCCATTAAAACAAACCCAGTGGAGTCCCGAGAGGCCCCTCCCATCTCCACAGTATCCCTGACTTCTCATAGGCATTCTGAGAAGCTCCTTGAGGCCACCGGCAAAAGTCGAGGGAAATAAGGGTTTCCTGCCACAACTGAAGAAAGACCTCGAGAGTCCTTCTTCAATGTGTCTTGAGGTCAGATTCCCCTACCATAGCTCGAGAGCAATAACGCGCTCCCTCTCGCCACGCACATGGAGACCTGACTTCCCTGGCGCCACACGAGAGGCTCCCTGAGCTCCCCGTCATACCTCGTGTGAAAACCCACACTGGCGCCGCAGCTGGAGAAAACCCACAAGATCCCTCCGTCATCGCGAGATGAGGGCCATCTTTTCCTGCATGGCCTGGAGAGCAGTCCCAAGCCCTCTCTCCAAACTTCACAGGAGGCTTGACTCCCTTTAGGCCACAAAGTGGGCTCCAAGAGGTGCCCGTCGCAACTCGAAAGGAGAGCAGAGTCCTTTGCTTCCCTTCGACATGAGGCCTGACTCCCTGGGTGAGTCTGGAATGCAAACCTGAGATCCCTGTGGCCCTTGGAGAGGAACATTAGGTCCTGGACACAAGCCTAGATGAGGTCTCCTTTGCCCTGCAGTGACTCGAGCGCAACCCCCGCTCTCGGTTGCAACTCGAATGGATGATTGGACTTCCCTGGCCCAACACAAGAGGAAGCCTGAAATCCCCGTCGTAACTCGAGAATCCCGCCGCAACTCGAGAAAAACCACGTGGCTCCCCCGTCATCGCAAGATGAGGCCCTTGGCCGCTACAGCGTATCAAGAGAAGTCCCACGTTCCATCCTGAAGTACAAAACGGTACTTGGCACCCTTGATGCGACCCCCAAAGTTCCCTGACATACCGGTCTCACTCGAGGGAAACACCAAAGTTCACGGCACCACTTCCTGTGAGCCCCTTCACCCCTCCTGATCGCGACAGAAGGGTCGATTCCCATGTTTTGTCTGCAAGGGGTTCCCGATGTTCCCCGCGAAACTCCGGATGAGGCCGGTCTCATGAGGAAATTCGAAAAGTAGCCTCATGGTTGGTGCCACATGCTGAAAGATCCCGAATTCCCGGTCCACTCTAGATAAGAACCTGACGCCCGGACATCTCTTCGAAGGCAACCCTGTGGATGAAGGCACAACACGAAGGGACACTGACATCCCCATGCATCGTCTGGAAAAACCCGCCGATTCCACTCACAGCTCCAAATGTGGTCTGTCACCTCGTGAACAACTCGAGAGGCAAGTGAAGTTGCATTCCTTCACACAAGACGAGGCCTTACTCTCCTGTCCCAACTCTTCAGGGACTCTGCAATTGGAGTCAGAAATGGAGAGGAACCCTGAGGTTCCTGCCTCAACTAGAGAAGAGGCCCTCTTCCATTGAACCAAACTCAGTGGTGTCCCGAGAGGCGCCTCCCAACACCACAGTATCCCTGAATTCTCAGAGGCTCCCTGAGAAGCTACCTGAGGTCACTGGCACAAGTCGAGGGAACCCAGAGTTTCCAGAAGTAACCCGAGAAAGACTTGGAGAGTCCTTTTTCAACGTCTCTTGATGCCCGATTCCCCTACCATGACTCCAGAGCAAGGACGCGCTCCCCTCGCCACAAGCAGGAAAACTGACTTCCCTAGTACCACACAAGAGGCTCCCTGAGTACCCCATCGTACCTCGTGAGAAAACCCACAGTGGCGCCGCAGTTCGAGAAAAACCACAAGATGCCCCCGTCAAGGAGAGATGGGGGCCTTCTTTTCCTGCCTGACCTGGAGAGCAATCCCTGGTCCTCTCTCCAAACTTCACAGGAGGATTGACTCCCTTTAGGCCACTCAGTTGGGTCCAAGAAATACCCGGTGCGACTCGAGAGGAGAGCGGAGTCCTTTGCTTCCCTGGACACGAGGCCTGACTCCCCGGGTGAGTTTGGAATGCAACCCCGAGATCCCTGTCGCCCCTGGAGTGGAACATTATGTCCTAGACACAAGCCTAGATGAGGTCTATTTTGCCCTACAGTGACTCGAGAGCAACCTCCATCTCTCCCTCACAATTTGAATGGAAGATTGGTCTTCCCACGGTCAACACAAGAGGAAGTCTAAATTTCCCATCGTAATTCGAGAATTCAGCCTCAAGTCTTAAAAACCATGTGGTTCCCCCTTCATCGCAATATGAGGCCCTTGCCAGCTAGAGTCTCAAGAGAAGTCCCACGTTCCATCTTAAAGTTCGAAATGCTACTATGCACCCTTGATGCGACCCCAAAGTTCCCCAACATACCGGTCTCACTCCAGGGGAACACCGAAGTTCCCGGCGTCTCCAGGGAAGTCCCATGTTCCGTCCTTAAGTGCGAAACGGTACTTGACACCCTTGATGCGACCGCAAAAGTTCGCCGACACGCTGGGTTCCCTCGAGGGGAACACCGAGGGTCCCGGCACCACTTAATCTGAGCCCCTTCTCCCTTCCTGATCGCGACAGGAGAGTCGATTCCCCTGTGTGGTCTGGAAGGGGTTCCCGGCCTTCCTGGCGCACCTCAGGATGAGGCCGGTCTCAGGAGGAAATTCGAGACTAGCCACGTGTGAGGTGCCACGTGCCGAACGACCCCGATTTTCCGGTCCGCTCTTGATAAGAAGCCGATGCCCGTATACCTCTTCGAAGGCAACCCTGTGGGTGAAGGCACAACACGAAGGGGCACTGACACCCCCGTGCATCATCCGGAAAAATCCGCAGGGTCTACACACAGCTCGACAAGGGGCCTGAGACTCCCGGAACAACTCGAGAGGCAACCAGAATTCCATTCCTCAGACAAGACGAGGCATGACTCTCCTGTCCCAACACTGCAGGGACCGTGCAGTCGGAGTCCGAAACCGAGAGGAAGCCTGAGGTTCCTGCCTCCCCTCGAGATGAGGCCCTCTTCCATTGCGCCGAACCCAGCAGAGTCCCAAGAGGCCCTGCCAACTGCACAGCATCCCTCACCTCTCCGAGGCACCCTGGGAAGTTCCCTAAGGTCCCCTGCAGAAGTCAAGGGAAACGAGGGTTTCCCGCCGCAACCCGAGAAAGAACTCGAGAGTCCTTCTTCAACGTCTCTTGAGGACCTAGCCGCTTCCCATGACTCGAGAGTGATGACCAGCTCCCCCTCGCCATGCGCATGGAGACCTGACTTCCCTGGCGCCGCACGAGAGGCTCCCTGAGGTCCTCGTCGTGCCTCATGAGAAAACCCCCATGGGCGCAGCAACCTGAGGAAACCCATGAGACGCCCCCGTCATCGCGAGATGAGGGCCTTCTTTTCCTGCCTGGCCTGGAGAGCAATCCCGAGTCCTCTCTCCAAACTGAAGAGGAGGCTCGACACCCTTGAGTCCACTCAGTGGGCTCCAAGAGATCCGTGTCGCGATTTGAGAGGAAAGCGGAGTCCTTTGCTTCCCCTCCAGGCGAGTCCTGGCTCCCCGGGGGAGTCTGGAATGGAAACCCGGGATCCCTGTCTTCCCTTGAGAGGAATATTAGGTCCTGGACACACGCCTCAATGAGGTCTCTTTGGCCCTGTAGTGACTCGAGCAGAACCCCCAGCTTTCCATCGCAACTCGAATTGAAGATTGGGCTTCCCAGGGCCAACCCAAGAGGAAGCCTGAAATTCCTGTCGTTTTCGAGAATCCTGATGCAACTCGAGAAAAACGACGTGGTTCCAACGTCTTCACAGGATGAGGCCCTTGCCCGCTACAGCGTCTCCAGGGAAGTCCCATGTTCCGTCCTGAAGTGGGAAACGGTACTTGGCTCCCTTGATGCGACCCCTAAAGTTCCCTGAAACGCCGGGTTCCCTCGAGTGGAACACCGAGGGTCCCGGCACCACTTCATCTGAGCCCCATCTCCCCTCCTGATCGCGACAGCAGAATCGATTCCCCTACTTTGTGTGGAAGGGGTTCCCGGCCTTCCCGGCGCACCTCAGGATGATGCTGGTCTCACGAGGAAATTCGAGACGAGCCACGTGGGTGGTGCCACATGCAGAATGACCCCGATTTCCCGGTCCGCTCTTGAAATGAACCCGATGCCCGGACACCTCTTTGAAGGCAACCCTGTGGGGGAAGGCACAAAACGAAGGGGCTCTGACACCCCCATGCATCTTCTGGAAACACCCGCAGGTTCCACACACAGCTTGTCAAGGGCCCTGAGACCCCCTGAACGACTCGAGAGGCAAGCAGAGTTCCGTTACTCAGACAAGACGAGGCCTGACTCTCCTGTCCCAACTCTGCAGGGACCCTGCGGTCGGAGTCAGAAATGGAGAGAAAGCCTGAGGTTCCTGCCTCCAATCGAGATGAGGCCCTCTTTCATTTCGTCAATCCTAGTGGAGTCCCGAGAGGCCCCTCTAACTCCTCAGTATCCCTCACCTCTCAGAGGCACCTGGGAAGTTCCCTAAGGTCCCCTGTAGAGGTCGAGGGAAACGAGTGTTTCCCGCCCCAACCCAAGAAAGACCTTGAGAGTCCTTCTTAAATGCCTCTTGAGGCCCTAGTCCCTCCCATGACTCGAGAGCAATGACGCGATCTGCCTGGCCACACGCATGGAGTCAGGCTTCTCTGGCGCTGCACAAGAGGATCCCTGAACTCCCCATCATATCTCGTGAGAAACCCCACACTGGCGCCGCAGCTCGAGAAAACCCATGAGACGCCCCCGTCATCACGAGAGGAGGGCCATCTTTAACTGCATTGTATGCAGATCAACCGTGAACCTTCTGTCCAAGCTACACAGGACGCTTGACTCCCTTTAGGCCACTCATTGGGCTCCAAGAGTTACGCGTCCCGACTCGAGAGGATAGTGGAGTCCTTTGCTTCCACTCGAGACGAGGCGTGACCCACCGGGTGAGACTGGAATGCGACCCCGATATCCCTGTCGCCCCTGGAGAGGAACATTACGTCCTGGACCCAAGCCTAGATGAGGACTCTTTGCCCTGAAGTGACTCGAGAGCAACCCCCAGCTCACTCTGACAAGTTGAATGGAAGATTGGACTTCCTGGGCCAACACAAGAGGGAGCCTGAATTCCCCGTTGTAACTCGAGAATCCCGCCTGAACTCGAGAAAAACCACGTGTTTCCCTCGTCATCGCAATATGAGGCCCTTGCCCGCTACAGCATCTCCAGAGAATTCCCACGTTCCGTCTTGAAGTGCGAAACTGTACTTGGCACCCTTGATGCGACCTCAAAAGTGCCGTGACATACCGGTCTCACTCGAGGGGACCACCGAAGTTCCCGGCACCACTTCATCTGAGCCCCTTCTCCCCTTCTGATCGCGAGAGGTGGGTCGATTCCCCTGCTTTGTCTGCAAGGGGTTCCCGAGCTTCCCAGCGCACCTCAGGATGAGGCCGGTATCCCGAGGAAATTCGAGACGTAGCCTCGTGGGTTGTACCACATGCTGAAAGACCCCAATTTTCCGGTACGCTCTTGAAAAGAAACCGATGCCCGGAAACCTCTTTGAAGGCAACCCTGCGGATGAAGGCACAACACGAAGGGGCACTGACACCCCCGTGCATCGTCCGGAAAAACCCGCAGGTTCCACACTCAGCTCAACAAGTGGCCTGTCACTCCGTGAACAACTCGAAAGGCAAGGGGAAATCCATTCCTCCACAGAAGACGAGGCGTGACTCTCTTCTCCATACTCTGCAGGTACCCTGCGACCCGAGTCAGAAATGGAGAGGACCCCTGACGTTCCTGCCTCCATTCGAGATGAGGCCCTCTTCGATTGCACCAAACCCAGTTGAGTAACGAAGGGCCCCTCCCAAATCCACAGTGTCCCTGACTTCTCAGAGGCACCCTTAGAAGTTTCCTGAGGTCACCGACACAAATCAAGGGAACCCAGGGTTCCCTGCCGCAACCCGAGAAAGACCTCAAGAGTCCTTCTTCAATGCGTCTTGAGGCCCGATTCGCCTACTATGACTCGAGAGCAATCACGCACTCCCCTTCACCACACGCACGGAGACCTGACATCCCTAGCACCACACGAGAGGCTCTCTGAGCTCCCCGTTGTACCTCGTGAGAAATCTGATACTGGCGCCGCAGCTGGAGAAAACCCACGAGATGCCCCCGTCATCGCGAGATGAGGGCCTTTATTCCTGCATGGCCAGGAAAACAATCCCGAGTCATCTCTCCAAACTCCATAGGAGGCTTCACTCCCTTTACGCCACGCAGTGGGCTCCAAGAGATACCCGTCGCGACTCGACAGGAGAGCGGAGTCCTTTTTTTCCCCTCAAGACGAGGCCTGACTCTCCGGGTGAGTCGAGAATGCAACCCTGAGATCCCTGTTGGCCCAGTAGTGGAACACTAGGTCCTGGACACAAGCGTAGATGAGGTCTATTTTGCCCTGCAGTGACTGGAGAGCAATCCCCAGTTCTAACTTGCAATTCGAATGGAATACTGGATTTTCCTGGCGCCACACAAGAGGCTCTGTGAGATCCCCGTGGTACTTCATGAGACACCCCACACTGGCTCCGCAGCTCGAGAAAACCCATGAGACGCCACCGTCATCTCGAGATGAGGGCCTTCTTTTCCTGCATGGCCTGGAGTCCAATCCCGAGACCTCTCTCCAAACTCCACAGGAGGCTTGACTCCCTTTAGTACACACATTGGTCTCCAAGAGATACCCATCGCGACTCGAGACGAGAGCGGAATTCTTTGCTTACCCTCGAGGTGAGAACTGACTCCCCGGATGAGTCTGGAATGCAAACCCGAGATCCCTGTCGCCCCTGGAGAGCAACGTTAGATCCTGGACACAAGCCTAGATTAGGTCTCTTTTGCCCTGCAGTGACTCTAGCGCAATCCCCAGCTCCCCCTCGCAACCCGAATGGAAGATTGGATTTCAAGGCCAAAAGAGGAAGCCTAAATTCCCGGTCATAACTCGAGAATCCCGCTGCAACTCGAGCAAAACCACGTGGTTCTCCCGTCATCGCAAGATGAGGCCCTTGCCCGCTACAGCGTTTCAAAAGATGTCCCAGGTTCCGTCTTGAAATGCGAAACGGTACTTGGCACCCTTGATGCGACCCCAAAAGTCCCCCAACACGCTGGTCTCACTCAAGGGGAACACCGAGGTTCCCGGCACCACTTCATTTAAGCTCCTTCTCCCCTCCTGATCGTGACCGGTGGGTCGATTCCCCTGCTTTGTCTGCAAGGGGGCCCGACCTTCCCTGCACAACTCAGGATGAGGCCGGTCTCATGGGGAAATTCGATACGTAGCTTTGTGGGTGGTGCCACTTGCTGAAAGACTCCAATTTCCCGGTCCGCTCTTGATAAGAATCCGATGCTCGGACACCTCTTGGAAGGCAGCCTTGAATATGAAGGTACAACACGAAGGGGCACTAACACACCTGTGCATCATCCGGAAAAACGGGCAGGTTACACACACAGCTCGACAAGTGGCCTGTCACCTCGAGAACAACTCGAGAGGCAAGAGCAGTCCCATCCTCCAGAAAAGACGAGGCCTGACTCTCCTGTACCAACATGCAGGGACCTTGCGATCTGAGTTAGAAATGGAGAGGAACACTGAGGTCCTGCTTCAACTCGAGATGAGTCCCTCTTACATTCCACCAAATGCAGAGGAGTCTCGAGAGGCCCCTCCAAACTGCACAGTATCCCTGACTTCTCAGAGGCACTCTGAGAAGCTCCCTGAGGTCGCAGGCACAAGTCAAGGGAACCCTGGGTTTTATGCAGTGACCCGAGAAAGACCTCGAGAGTCCTTCTTCAACCCGTCTTGAGGCCCGATTACCCTACCATGACTCGAGAGCAATGACGAGCTCCCCCTAGCCATCTCATGGGGACCTGACTTCCCTGGCGCGACACGAGAGGCTCCCTGAGCTCCCTCTCGTACCTCGTCAGAAACCTGGCACTAGCGCAGCAGTCTAGAAAACCCACAAGACGCCGCCATCATCGCGAGATGAGGGCCTTCTTTTCCTGCATGGCCTGGAGAGGAATCCCGAGTCCTCTATCCAAACACCACAGGAGGCTTGACTCCCTTTAGGGCACACAGTGGGCTCCAAGAGATACCCATCGAGACTCAAAAGGACAGCGGAGTTCTTTGCTTCCCCTCGAGACGAGGCCTGATTCCCCGGGTGAGTGTGGTATGCAACCCCAAGATCCCTGTCACCCCTAGGGACGAGCATTAAGTCCTGGACACAAGCCTAGATGAGGTCTATTTTGCCCTGCAGTGACTCGAGAGCAATCCCCAGCTCTCCCTTTAAACTCGAATGGAAGATAGGACTTCCCTGGGCCAACACATGAGGAAGACTGTATTCCCCGTCGAAACTCGGGAATCCCGCCACAACTCGAGAAACGCCACGTGGTTCCCCCGTCATCGCAAGATGAGGCCCTTGCCCCCTACAGCGTCTCAAGAGAAGTCCCATGTTCCGTCTTGAAGTGCGAAACGGTATTGGCACCCTTGATGCGCCCTCAAAAGTTCCTCGACACACCAGTCTGACTCGAGGAGAACACCGAGGTTCCCGGCACCACTACATCTGGGCCCCTTCTCCCCTCCTGATCGCGACAGGAGGGTCGATTCCCCTGTTTTGTCTTGAAGGGGTTCCCACCTTTCCCGGTGCATCTCAGGATGAGGCCGGTCTCACGAGGATATTCGAGACATAGCCACGTGGATGGTGACACATGCCGAAAGACCCCGATTTCCCGGTCTGCTCTTGATAAGATCCTGATGCCCGGACACCTCTTTGAAGATAACCCTTTTGATGAAGGCACAACACTTAGGGGCACTGACACCCCTGGGTATCGTCCGGAGAAACCCGCAGGTACCACACACAGCTCGAGAAGTGACCTGTCACCCCGTGAACAACTGGAGAGGCAAGCAGAATTCCATTCCTCCACACAAGACGAGGCCTGACTCTCCTGTTCGAACTCTGCAGCGAAACTGCGATCCGAGTCAGATCTGGCCCAGGGGAAGTCAGGAGAGGAAACATGAGTTTCCTGCCTCCACTCGAGATGAGGCCCTCTTCCATTGCACCGAACCCAGTGGAGTCCCGAGAGACCAGTCCCAACTGCACAGTATCCCTGACTTCTCAGAGGCACCCTTAGACCTTCCTGAGATCACCGGCACAAGTCGAGGGAACCAAGGGTTTCCTGCCCCAACCCGTAAAAGACCTCGAGAGTCCTTCTTCAACGCGTCTTGAGGTGCGATTCCCCTACCATGACTCGAGAGCAATGACGCGCTCCCCCTAGCCACGCGCATAGAAACCTGACTTCCCTGGCGCCACAGGAGAGGCTCCCTGAGCTCCCCATTATACCTCGTGAGCAACACCACACTGGAGCCGCGGCTCGAGAATACCCATGAGACGCCCCAGTCCTCACGAGATGAGGGCCTTCTTTTGCTGTATGGCCTGGAGAGCAATCCTGAGTCCTCTCTCCAAACTCCACAGGAGGCTTGACTCATTTTAGGCCACACAGTGAGCTCCAAGATATACCCGTCGCGACTTGACAGGAGAGCGGTGTCCTTGGCTTCCCCTCGAGACGAGGCCTGACTCCCGGGGTGAGTCAAGAATGCAATGCTGAGATCGCTTTCGCCCCAGCAGAGGAACATTAGGTCCTGGACACAAGCCTAGATGAGGTCTATTTGGCCCTGCAGTGTCTCGAGAGCAATCCCCAGTTCTAACTCACAATTCGAATGAAAACTGGACTTCCCTGGGCCAGTTGAAGAGGAAGCCTGAATTCCCCGTCGTAACTCGAGAATCCCGCCACAACTCAAGAAAAACCACGTGGTTCCCCCGTCATCGAAAGATGAGGCCCTTGCCCGCTACAGCGTCTCAAGAGAAGTCCCACGTTCCGTATTGAAGAGCGAAAAGTTACTTGGAACCCTTGATGCGACCCCAAAAGTTCCCCGACATACCAGTCTCACTTGAGGAGAACACCGAGGTTCCCGGCACCACTTCATCTGAGACTCTTCTCCCCTCTTGATTGCGACAGGAGGTTCGATTCCCCTGCTTTGTCTGGAAGGCGTTCCCGACCTTCCTGGCGCACATCAAGATGAGGGCAGTCTCAGGAGGAAATTCGAGACATAGCCTCGTGGGTGGTGCGGCATGCCAAAAGACCCCAATTCCCTGGTCCGCTCTTGATAAGAACCCGATGGCAGAACCCAACTCGAAGGCAATCCTGTGGAACAAGGCACAACACGAAGGGGCAGTGACACCCCGGTGCATCGTCCAGAAAAACCCGCAAGTTCCACATACAAATCGACAAGTGGCCTGTCACCCCATGAGCAACGCGAGAGTCAAGCGGAGTTCGATTCCTCCACACAAGACGAGGTCTGACTCTCCTGTCCCAACTCTGCAGGGACTCTGCGATCCGAGTCAGATCCAGCGCATTCGAAGCCAGGACAGGAACCCTGTGGTTCCTGCCTCAACTTGTCATGAGGCCCTCTTCCATTGCACCAAACCCAGTGGAGTTCCGAGAGGCCCCTCCCCACTCCACAGTGACCCTGACTTCTCAGAGGCACGCTGAGAAGCTTCCTGAGGTCACTGGCACAAGTCGATGGAACCCAGGGTTTCCTGCTGCAACCCAAGAAAGACCTCGAGAGTCCTTCTTTAACACGTTTTCAGGCCCAATTCCCCTACCATGACTCGAGAACAATGACGGGCTCCCTCTCACCACGTGCATAGAGACCTGACTGCCCTGGCACCACATGAGAGGCTCACTGAGTTCCCAGTCTTACTTCGTGAGAAACCCCACACTAGCGCCACAGCTCGAGAAAACCTACGAGACGCCCCAGTCATCGGGAGATGAGGGCCTTCATTTCCTGCATTGCCTGGAGAGCAATCCCGTGTCCTCCCTCCAAACACCAGAGGAGGTTTGACTCCCTTTAAGCCACTCAGTGGGCTGCAAGACATACCCGTCCGACTCGAGAGGAGAGCAGAGTCCTTTGCTTCCCCTCGAGACGAGGCCTGACTCCAGGGTGAGTCTGGAATGCAACCCCGAGATTCCTGTCGCCCCTTGACATGAACATTAGGTCCTGAACACAAGCCTTGGTGGGGTCTCTTTTGCCTTCAGTGACTAGAGCGCACCTCCAGCTCTTCCTCGAATCTCGAATGGAAGATAAGACATCGTCTGGAAAAACCTGCAGATTCCACACACAGTTTGACAAGGGGCCTGAAACCCCATGAACAACTCGAGAGGCAAGAGGAGTTCCATTCCTCAGAAAAGACATAGCCTGACTCTCCTGTCCCAACTCTGCAGGGACACTACGATCAGAGTCAGAATTGGAGAGGAAGCCTGAGGTTCCTGCCTCCACTCGAGATGAGGCCCTCTTCCATTGCGACCATCCCAGTGGAGTCCCGAGAGGCCCCACCAACTCCACAGCGTCCCTCACCTCTCAGAGGCACCCTGGGAAGTTCCCGAAGGTCCCCGGCAGAAGGCGAGGGAAACGAGGTTTTCCCGCTGCAACCCGAGAAAGACATCGAGAGTCCTTCTTCAACGCGTCTTGAGGCCCTAGTCCCCTCCCATGACTCGAGAACAATGACGCGCTCCTTCTCGACACGTGCATGGAGACATGACTTCCCTGGCGCCGCACGAGTGGCTCCCTGAGATCCTCGTCGTGCCTTGGGAGAAAACCCCCTCGGGTGCCGCAGCTCGAGGAAACCCCTGAGATGCCCCCGTCCTCGCGAGGTGAGGGCCTTCTTTTCCTGCCTGGCCTGGAGAGCAATCACGAGTCCTCTCTCAAAAGTGAAGAGGAGGCTGGACTCCATTGAGGCCACTCAGGGGGCACCAAGATATCAGTGTCGCGACTCGGGAGGAGAGCGGAGTCCATTGATTCCCCTCGAGGCGAGGCCTGACTCCCCGGGGGAGCATGGGATGCAACCCCGAGATCCTTGTCTTCCCTGGAGAGGAGCATTAGGTCCTGGACACACGCCTAGATGAGGTCTCTTTGGCCCTGCAGTGACTCGAGCGCAACCCCCAGCTTTCCCTCGCACTAGAATAGAAGGTTGGGCTACCCAGGGCTGACAAAAGAGGAAGCCTGTAATCCCCTGTCGTAAGACGAGAATCCCGCCGCAACTCGAGAAAAACCACGTGGTTCCCACCTTTTTGCAAGATGAGGCCCTTGCCCGTGACGGCGTCTCAAGGGAAGTCCCCTGTTCCGCCCTGAAGTGCAAAACGGGACCTGAGAGCCTTCATGCGACCCCCAAAAGTTCCCCGATACGCCGGGTTCCCTCGAGTGGAACACCGAGGGTCCCGGCACCGCTTCAACTGAGCCCCTTCTCCCCTCCTGATCGCGACAGGAGAGGCGATTCCCCTGCGTGGTCTGGAAGGGGTTCCCGGCCTTCCCGGCGCACCTCAGGATGAGGCCGGTCTCACGAGGAAATTCGAGACGAGCCACGTGGGTGGGGCCACATGCCGAACGCCCCCGATTCCCCGGTCCGCCCTTGAGAAGGACCCGAGGCCCGGACCCCTCTTCGAAGGCAACCCTGTGGGTGAAGGCACAACACGAAGGGGCACTGCCACTCCCGGGCATCGTCCGCAAAGACCCGCGGGTTCCACACACAGCTGGACGAGGGGCCTGAGACCCTCTGAGCAACTCGAGAGGCCAGCGGGGTTCCCTTCCTCAGACAAGACAAGGCCTGACTCTCCTGTCCCAACTCTGCAGGGACCCTGTGGTCGGAGTCCGAAACGGAGAGGAAGCCTGAGGTTCCTGCCTCCCCTCGAGGTGAGGCCCTCTTCCGTTGCGCCAGACCCAGCGGAGTCCCGAGGGGCCCCGCCACCTCCACAGGATCCTTCGCCTCTCAGAGGCACCCTGGGAAGTTCCCTAAGGTCCCCGGCAGAAGGCGAGGGAAACGAGGGTTTCCCGCCGCCCCCCGACAAAGACCTCGAGAGTCCATCTTCAACGCGTCTCGAGGCCCTAGTGCCCCCCCGTGACTCGAGAGCCAGGACGCGCTCCCCCTCGCCACGCGCATGGAGACCTGACTTCCCTGGCGCCGCACGAGAGGCTCCCTGAGATCCTTGTCGTGCCTTGGGAGAAAACCCCCACGGGCGCCGCAGCTCGAGGAAACCCCTGAGACGCCCCCGTCCTCGCGAGCTGAGGGCCTTCTTTTCCTGCATGGCCTGCATAGCAATCCTGGGTCCTCTCTCCAAACGGAAGAGGAGGCTGGACTCCCTTGAGGCCGCTCAGGGGGCTCCAAGAGACCCGCGTCGCGACTCGAGAGGAGAGCGGAGTCCTTGGCTTCCCCTCGAGACGAGGCCTGACTCCCTGGGGGAGCCTGGAATGCAACCCCGAGATCCCTGCCTTCCCTGGAGAGGAATATTAGGTCCCGGACACACGCCTAGGTCAGGTCTCTTCGGCCCTGCACTGACCCGAGCGCAACCCCCAGCTTTCCCTCGCAACTCGAGGGGAAGATTGGGCTTCCCAGGGCCAACCCAAGAGGAAGCCTGAGATCCCCGTCGTAACTCGAGAATCCCGCCGCAACTCGAGAAACACCACGTGGTTCCCACCTCTTGGCAAGATGAGGCCCTTGCCCGCGACGGCGTCTCAAGGGAAGTCCCCTGTTCTGCCCTGAAGGGCGAAACGGTCCCTGACAGCCTTCCTGCGACTCCCAAAATTCCCCGACAAGCCGGGTTCCCTCGAGGGGAACACCGAGGGTCCCGGCACCGCTTCCTCTGTGCCCCTTCTCCCCTCCTTATCGCGACAGGAGAGGCGATTCCCCTGCGTGGTCTGGAAAGGGTTCCTGGCCTTCCCGGCACACGTCAGGATGAGGCGGTCTCACGAGGAAATTCGAGACGAGCCACGTGGGTGGTGCCACATGCCGAACGACCCCGTTTCCCTGGTCCGCTCTTGAGAAGGACCCGAGGCCCGGACCCCTCTTCGTAGTCAACCCTGTGGGTGAAGGCACAACACGAAGGGGAACTGCCACCCCCGTGCATCGTCCGCAAAGACCCGCGGGTTCCACACACAGCTCGACGAGGGGCCTGAGACCCCCTGAGCAACTCGAGATGCAAGCGGGTTCCCTTCCTCAGACAAGACGAGGCCTGACTCTCCTGTCCCAACTCTGCAGGGACCCTGCGGTCGGAGTCCGAAATGGAGAGGAAGCCTCAGGTTCCTGCCTCCCCTCGAGGTGAGGCCCTCTTCCGTTGCTCCAGACCCAGCGGTGTCCCGAGGGACCCCGCCACCTCCACAGGATCCCTCACCTCTCAGAGGCACCCTGGGAAGTTCCCTCAGGTCCCCGGCAGAAGTCGAGAGAAACGAGGGTTTCCTGCCGCCATCAGAGAAAGACCTCGAGAGTCCTTCTTCAAAGTGTCTTGAGGCCCTTGTCCCCTCCCTGGACTAGAGAGCAAAGACGCGCTCCCCCTCGCCTCGCCCATGGAGACCTGGCTTCCCTGGTGCCGCACGAGAGGCTCCTGAGATCCTCGTCGTGCCTTGTGAGAAAGCCCCCACGGGCGCCGCAGCTCGAGGAAACCCCTGAGATGCCCCCGTCCTCTCGAGGTGAGCGCCTTCTTTTCCTGCCTGGCCTGGAGAGCAATCCCGAGTCCTCTCTCCAAACTGAAGAGGAAGCTTGACTCCCTTTAGGCCAATCAGTGGGCTCCAAGAGATCCGCGTCGCGGCTCGAGAGGAGAGCGCAGTCCTTTGCTTCCCCTCGAGGTGAGGCCTGACTCCCCGGGGGAGTCTGGAGTGCGACCCCGAGATCCTTTTCTTCCCATGAGAGGACTATTAGGTCCTGGACACACGCCTAGATGAGGTCTCTTTGGCCCTGCATTGACTCGAGCACAACCCCCAGCTTTCCCTCGCAACTCGAAGGGAAGTTTGGGCTTCCCAGGGCGAACACAAGAGGAAGCCTGAAATCCCCTTCGTAACTCGAGAATTCCGCCGCAACTCAAGAAAAACCACGTGGTTCCATCGTCTTCGCAGCATGAGCCCCTTGCCCGCCACAGCATCTCAAAAGAAGTCCCACGTTCCCACTGAAGTGCAAAACGGTACTTGGCACCCATGATGGCACTCCCAAAGTTCCCCAACATACATGCCTCACTCGAGGGGAACACCCATGTCCCCACACCACATCATTTGAGCCCCTTCTCCCCTCCTGATTGCAACAGGAGTGTCGATTCTCCTGCTTTGTCTGGAAGGGGTTACCGATCTTCCCATTGCACCTCAGGATGAGGCCGGTCTCACGAGGAAATTGGAGATGTAGCCTCGTGGTGGTGCCACATGCGGAAAGACCCCATTTCCTGGTCCGCTATTAATAAGAACCCGATGCCCGTACACTTCTTCGAATGCATCCCGTTGGATGAAGGCACAACAAGGAGGGGCCCTGCACACCCGTGCATCTTTTGGAAAATTCTGCAGGTTCCACATACAGCTCGACAAGTGACCTGTTACCTCGTGAACAACTCGAGAGGCAAGCTAAGTTTCATTTCTCCACAGAATACGAGGCCTGACTCTCCTGTCCCAACTCTGCAGGAATCCTGAGATCGGAGTCTGAAATGGAGAGGAACCCTGAGGTTCCTTCCTCAACACGAGATGAGGCCCTCTTGCATTATACCACACCCAGTGGTGTCCCGAGTGGCCCCTCCCAACTCCACAGAATCCATGACTTCTCAGAGGCACCATGTTAAGCTCCCTGAGGTCACCAGCACAAGTCGAGAAAAACCAGGGTTTCCTGCCGCAACCGGAGAAAGACCTTGAGAGTCGTTCTTCAACGCCTCTTGAGGCCCGATTCCCCTACCATGACTCGAGAGCAATGACGCGCTCCCCCTCCACACGTGCATGGAGACCTGACTTTCCTGTCACCACACGAGAGACTCCCTGAGCTCCCCATCATATCTTGTGAGAAACCCCATCCTGGCACCGCACCTCAAGAAAATGCACAAGACGCCTCCGTCATCACGATATGAGGGCCTTCTTTTCCTGCATGGCCTGGAGAGCAATCCCGAGTCCTCTCTCCAATCTCCACAGGAGGCTTGACTCCCTTTAGGCCACACAATGGGCTCTAAGAGATACCCGTCGCGACTCAAGAGGAGAGGGGAGTCCATTCATTACCCTCTTTAAGAGGCCTGACTCCTCGGGAGGATCTGGAATGCAACTCCGAGATCCCTGTTGCCCCTTGAAAGGAACATTAGGTCCTAGACACAAGCCTAGATGAGGTCTCTTTTGCCCTGCAATAACTCGAGCCAACCCCCAGCTCTAGCTCTCAACTCGTATGGAAATTTGGACTTCCCTGGGCCAACACAAGAGGAAGCCTGAATTCCCTGCCGCAACTCGAGAAAAACCATGTGGTTCCCCCGTCATCACAAGATGGGGCCCGTGCTCACTACAGCGTCTCAAGAGAAGTCCCACGTTCCGTGTGGAAGTGCGAAACGTTACTTGGCACCCTTAATGCGACCCCAAATGTTCCCCGACACACCGGTTTCATTTGAGGGGAACACCGAGGTTCCCGGCACCACTTCTTTTGAGCCCCTTCTCCCCTCCTGATAGCGACAAGAGGGTCGATTCCCATGCTTTGACTTAAAGGGGTTCCCGACATTCACGGCGCACCTCAGGATGAAGCTGGACTCATGGGAAATTTCGAGACGTGGCCTCGTGGGGGGTGCCACATGCTGAAAGACCCCGATTTCCCAGTACACTCTTGAGAAGAACCCGATGACCAGACACCTCTTTGAAGACAACCCTGTGGATGAAGGTACAACAAAAGGGGCACTGACACCCCTGTGCATCATCTGGAAAAACCCGCAGGTTCCACATACAGCTCTACAAGAGGCCTGTCACCCCGTGAACAACTCGAGATGCAAGCGGATTTCCATTCCTCCACACAAGATGAGTCCTGACTCTCCTCTCCCATCTCTGTAGGAACATGCGATCCGAGTCAGAAATGAAGAGGAAACCTGATGTTTCTGCTTTATCTAAAGATGATGCCTTTTTCCATTTCACCAAACCCAGTGGAGTTCAGAGAGGTCACTCCCAACTCCACAGTATCCCTGATTTCTCAGAGGCACCTGAGAAGCTCCCTGACGTAACATGCATGAGTCGAGGGAACCCATGGTTTCCTGCCACAACCTGAGAAAGACCTTGAGAGTCCTTCTTCAATGCGTCTTGAGGTCCAAATCCCCTATCATGACAAGAGAGCAATGACGCACTCCCCCTCGCCACGCGCATGGAGACCTGACTTCCCTGGCGCCACACAAGATGCTCCCTGAGCTCCCAGCATACCACGTGGGAAACACCACACTTGTGCCTCAGCTCGAGAAAACCCACGAGATGCCCCTGTCATCGCGAGATGAGGGCCTTCTTTTTCTGCATGGCCTGGAGAGCAATACCGAGTCCTCTCTCCAAAATCCACAGGAAGCTTGGCTCCCTGTAGGCCACTCAGTGGGCTCCAAGAGATATCCGTCTCGACTTGAGAGGAGAGTGGAGTCATTTGCTTCCCCTCGAGATGAGGCCTGACTCCCCGGGTGAGTCTGGAATGCAACCCCGAGATCCCTGTCGCCCCTGGAGAGGAACATTAGATCCTGGACACAAGCCAAGATGAGGTCTCTTTTTCCGTACAGTGACTCGTGCTCAATCCCCAGCTCTCCCTCGCAGCTCGAATTGAAGATTGGACTTCCCTGGGCCAACACAAGAGGAAGCCTGAAATCCCCGTCGTAACTCTAGAATCCCGCCGTAACTCGAGAAAAACCAAGTGGTTCCCCCATCATCGCAATATGAGGCACTTTCCCGCTACAGCGTCTCAAGAGTAGTCCCACGTTCCATCTTGAAGTGCGAAACAGTACTTGGCACCCTTGATGCGACCCCAAAAGTTCCCCAACATACCAGTCTCACTTGAGGGGAACACCGAAGTTCCCGGCACCATTTCTTTTGAGCGCCTTCTCCCCTCCTGATCACGACAGGAGGGTCGATTCCCCTGCTTTGTCTGCAAGGGTTTCCCGACCTTAACGGCGCACCTCAGGATGATGCCGGTCTCACGAGGAAGTTCGAGACGTAGCCTCGTGGGTGGTGCCACATGCCGAAAGACTCCGATTGCCCGGTCCGCTCTTGATAAGAACCCGATGCCTGGACACCCCTTAGAAGGCAACCCTGTGGATGAAGGCACAACACGAAGGGGCACAGACACACCCGTGCATCGTCCGGAAAAACCTACAGGTTCCACACACAGCTCGACACGTGGCCTGTCACCCCATGCACAACTCGAGAGGCAAGCTGAGTTCCATCCTCCACACAGGACGAGGCCTGACTCTCCTGTCCCAAATCTGCTGGGACCCTGCAATCCGAATCAGAAATGGAGAGGAACCCTGAGGTTCCTGCCTCAACTCGAGATGAGGCCCTCTTCCATAGCACCAAAACCACTGGAGTCCCGAGAGGTCCCTCCAACCCACAGTGTCCCTGACTTCTCAGAGGCACCCTGACAAGCTCCCTGAGATCTCCAGCACAAGTCGATGGAACCCAGGGTTTCCTGCCGCAACCCGAGAAAGACTGGATAGTCCTTCTTTGATGCGTCTTGAGGCCCGATTCCCCTACCATGTCTCAAGAGCAATGAAGCGCTCCCAGTACCCACGCGCATGGAGACTTAACTTCCCTGGCACCTCATGAGAGGCTCCCTGAGGTCCCCGTCGTACCTCGTGAGAAACCCCACACTGGTGCCGCAGCTCGAGAAAACCCACGAGACGCCCCCGTTATCGTGAGATGAGGGCCATCATTCACTGCATGGCCTGGAGGGCAATCCCGAGTCGTCTCTCCAAACTCCACGGGAGGCTTGACTCACAAAGGCTACTCAGTGCGCTCAATAGGTACCCGTCGCGACTCGAGAGGAAAGCGGAGTACTTTGCTTCCTCTAGAAACAAGGCCGGACTTCCCGGGTGAGTCTGGAATGCCACCCCGAGATCCCTGTCACCCCTGGAGAGGAATATTTGGTCCTGGACACAAGCCTAGATATGGTCTATTTTGACCCAAAGTGACTCGAGTGGGATCCCAGCTCACCCTCGCAACTCGAATGGAAGATTGGACTTCCATGGGCCAACACAGGAGGAAATCTGAATTCCCCGTCGAAACTCGAGACTCCCGCCGCAATGCGAGCAAAAGCACGTGGTTCACTCGTCATCCCAAGATGAGGCCCTGGCCCGCTACAGCGTCTCAAGTGAAGTCCCACGTTCCGTCTTGAAGTGCGAAATGGTACTTTTCACCCTTGATGTAACCCCAAAAGTTCCCCGACACACCGTTCTCACCGAGGGGAACACCGAAGTTCCCGGCACCACTTCATCTGATGACTTTCTCCCCTCCTGATCATGACAGGAGGGTAAATTCCCCTGCTTTGTCTAGAAGGAGTTCCCGCCCATCCCGGCGCACCTAAGGATGAGGCCTTTCTCAGGAGGAAATTCGAGACGTAGCCTCGTGGGTGGTGCCACATGCCGAAAGACCCCGATTGTGCGGTCCGCTCTGGATAAGAACCCGATGCCCGGACACCACTTCGAAGGCAACCCTGTGGATGAAGGCACAACAGAAGGGTTACTAAAACTCCCGTGCATCGTCCAGAAAAACCCACAGGTTCTACACACAGCTCGACAAGTGGAATGTCACCCCGTGAACAACTCGATAGGCAAGCGGAGTTCAATTCCTCCACACAAGATGAGGCCTGACTCTCCTGTCCCAACTCTTCAGGGACCCTGCCATCCGAGTTAGAAATGGAGAGGAAACCTGAGGTTCCTGCCTCAACTCGAGATGAGGCCCTCTTCCATTGCACCAAACCCAGATGAGTCGCGAGAGGCCCTTCCCAACTCCACAGTATCCTTGAATTCTCAGAGGCACCTTGAGAATCTACCTGAGGTCACCGGCACAAGTCAAGGGAACCCAGGGTTTCCTGCTGCGACCCGAGAAAGACCTTGAGAGTCCTTCGGCGCGTCTTGAGGCCCAATTCCCCTACCATGACTCGAGAGCAAAGACCCGCTCCCCATCGCCATGCGCATGGAGACCTGACTTCCCTGACGCCTGAAGAGAGTCTCCCTGAGCTCCCCGTCGTACCTCTTCGGAAACCCCATTCAGGCACCGCAGCTCGAGAAAACCCACAATACGCCCCCGTCATCACGAGATGAGGGACTTCTTTCCTGCCTGGCATGGAGAGCAAAACCGAGTCCTCTCTCCAGACTCCACAGGAGGCTTGACTCTCTTTAGGCCTCTCAGTTGGCTCCAAGAGATACCTGTCAGGACTTGAAGGGAGAGCGGAGTCCTTTGCTTCCCCTCGAGACGAGGCCTGACTCCCCGTGTGAGTCTGGAATGCAACCCCGAGTTCCTGTCGCACCTGGAGAGGAAAACTCGGTCCTGGACACAAGTCTAGATGAGGTCTATTTTGCACTGCAGTTACTAGAGAGCAATCGCCAGCTCTCCCTCGCAAATCGAATGGAAGATTGGACTTCCCTGGGCCAATACAATTGGAAGCCTGAATTCGACATCGTAACTCGAGAATCCCACCGAAACTCGAGAAAATCCACGTGGTTCCCTCATCAGCGCTAGATGAGGCCCTTGCCCTCTACAGCGACTCAAGAGAAGTCCCACGTTCTGTCTTGAAGTGCGAAACAGTACTTGGCACCCTTGATGCAATCTCAAAATTCCCCGACATACCGGTCTCACTCGAAAGGAACACCGAGGTTCCCGGAACCACTTCATTTGAGCTCCTTCTCCCCTCGTGATCGCGACAGGAGTGTCGATTCCCCTGCTATGTCTGGAAGGGGTTCCCGACCTTTCCAGCACGCCTAAGGATGAGGCAGGTCTCACGAGGAAATTCGAGACGTAGCCTCGTGGGTGGTGCCACAAGCTGAAAGACCCCGATTTCCCGGTCTACTCTTGATAAGAACGCGATGCCCTGACACCTTTACGAAGGAAAGCCTGTGGATGAAAGCACAACAAGAAGGGGCACTGACACCCCCGTTTATCGTCCAGAAAAACCCGCAGGTTACAAACACAGTTCAACAAGTGGTCTGTCACCCCGTGAACAACTCGAGAGGCAAGTGGAGTTCCATTCCTCCACACAAGACGAGACCTGATTTTCTGTACCAACTCTGCAGGGAAACTGCGATCCGAGTCAGTACCGGCGCCAGGAAACCCAGGAGAAGAAACATGAGGTTCCTGCCTCCACTCGAGATGAGGCTCTCATCCATTGCACCAAACCCAGTGGAGTCCCGAGAGGCCCCTCCCAACTCCACAGTACTCCTGACTTCTCAGAGGCACCTGGAGAAGCTCCATGAGGTCACCGGCACATGCCGAGGGAACCCAGGGTTTCCTGCCACAATGCGAAAAAGACCTCGAGAGTCCTACTTCAACGTGTCTTGAAGCCCGAATCTGCTTCCATGGCTCTATAGAAATGACACGCACCCCCTCGCCATGCACATGGAGACCTGACTTCCCTGGCGCCATAAGAGAGGCTCCCTGAGCTCCCCGTCGTACCTCGTGAGAAACCCCACAATGACGCTGCAGCTCGAGAAAACCCACCATATGCCCCTGTCATCGCGAGATGAGGGCCTTCTTTTCCTGCATGGCCTGGAGAGGAATCCCGAATCCTCTTTCCAAACTCCACAGGAGGCTTGACTCCCTTTAGGCCACTTAGTGGGCTCCAAGAGATACCCGTCGCGACTCGAGAGGAGAATGGAGTCCTTTGCTTCCCCTCGAGACAAGGCCTGACTCACCAGGTGGGTCTGGAATGCAACCCCGAGATCCCTGTCTCCCCTGGAGAGGAACATTAGGTCCTGGAAACAAGCCTAGATGAGGTCTCTTTTGCCCTTCTGTAACTCGAGAGCAATCCCCCGCTCTCCCTAACAACTCGAATGGAAGATTG
The DNA here is from genome assembly GCF_029407905.1 of Bubalus kerabau. Taxonomy (NCBI): domain Eukaryota; kingdom Metazoa; phylum Chordata; class Mammalia; order Artiodactyla; family Bovidae; genus Bubalus; species Bubalus kerabau. The sequence continues at coordinate 96,522 of NW_026577890.1, read as the reverse complement.
GACTTCCCTGGGCCAACACAAGAGGAAGCCTGAATTCCCCTTCGTAACTCGAGAATCCCGCCGCAACTCGAGAAAAAGCACTTGGTTCCCTCGTCATCGCAAGATGAGGCCCTTGCCCGCTACAGCTTCTCAAGAAAAGTCCCACGTTCCGTCTTGAAGTGCAAAACGATACTTGACACCCTTCATGTGACCCCAAAAGTTCCCCGAAATATCGGTCTCACTCGAGGTGAACACCGAGGTTCCCGGCACCAGTTTATCTGAGCCCCTTCTCCCTTCCTGTTCGTGATAGGAGGGTCACTTTCCCTGCTTTGTTTGTAAGGGGTTCCCGACCTTCACGGGGCACTTCAGGATGAGGCCGGTCTCACGAGGAAATTCGAGACGTAGCTCGCGGGTGGTGCCACATGCCAAAAGACTATGATTTCTCGGTACGCTCTTGATAAGAACCCGATGCCTGGACACCTCTTCGAAGGCAACCCTGTGGATGAAGGCACAACACAAAGGGGCACTGACACCCTCGTGCATCGTCTGGAAAAACCCGCAGGTTCCACATACAGCTCAACAAGTGGCTTGTCACCACTGAAGAACTCGAGAGGCAAGTGGGGTTTCTTTCCTCTACACAAGACGAGGCCTGACTCTCCTGTCCCAACTCTGCAGGGACTTTGCGATCCGAATCAGACCAGCGCCAGTGAAGTCACGAGAGGAACACTGAGGTTCCTGCCTCCACTCGAGATTAGGACCTCTTCCATTGCACGAAACCCAGTGGAGTCCCGAGAGACGCGTCCCAGCTCCACAGTATCCCTGAGTTCTCAGAGGCACCCTGAGAAGCTCCCTGAGGTCACCAGCGCAATTCGAGTGAACCCAGGGTTTACTGCCGCCACCATAGAAAGAACTCAAGAGTCCTTCTTCAACGCGCTTTGAGGCCTGATTCCCCTACCATTACTCGAGGGCAATGACGCGCTCCCTCTGCTACACTCATGAAGCCCTGACTTCCCTGGCGCCACACGAGAGGCTCCTTGAGCTCCCCGTCATACCTCGTGAGAAACCCCACACTGGCGCCGCAGATAGAGAAAACCCACGAGACGCCCCCGTTTTCGCGACATGACGGCCTTCTTTTATAGCATGGCCTGGAGAGCAATCCCGAGTCCTCTCTCCAAACTCCACAGTAGGCTTGACTCCCTTTTGGTCACTCAGTGGACTCCAAGACATACCCGTCGCGACTCGAGAGGAGAGCGGAGTCTTTTCCTTCCCCTCGAGGCGAGGCCTGACTCCTCGGGTGAGTCTGATATGCGAACCGGAGATCCCTGTCGCCCCTGAAGAGAAACATTAGGTCCTGGACACAAGCCTAGATGAGGTCTCCTTTTTATTGCAGTGACTCGAGAGCAATCCCCAACTCTCCCTCGCAACTCGAATGGAAGACTGGACTTCCCTGGGCCAACAGAAGAGGAAGCCTGAATTTCCCGTTGTAACTCAAGAATCCCGCCACAACTCGAGAAAAACCACGTCGTTCCCTCTTCATCGCAAGATGCGGCCATTGCCGCTACAGCGTCTCAAAAGAAGTCTTACGTTCCATCTTGAAGTGCGATACGGTACTTGGCACCTTTGATGCGACCACAAAAGTTCCCCAACAAACTGGTCTCACTGGAGGGGAACACCGAGGTTCCCGGCATCACCTCATCTGTGCCCCTTCTCCCCTCCTGATCGAGACAGGAGGGTCGATTCCCCTGCTTTGTCTGCAAGGGCTTCCGACCTTCCCGGCGCACCTAAGGATGAGGCCGGTCTCACTAGGAAATTCGAGATGTAGCCTGGTGGGTGGTGCCACATGCGGAAAGACCCCGATTTCCCGGTCCGCTCTTAATAAGAACCCGATGCCCGGGCACCTCTTCGAAAGCAAACCTGTGGATGAATGCACAACACGAAGGGGTACTGACATCCCCATGCATAGTACGGAAAAACACGCAGATTCCAAACACAGATCGACAAGTGTCCTGTCATCCCTGGAAGAACTAGAGAGGCATGCGGAGTTCCGTTCCTCCACACAAGAGAAGGCCTGACTCTCCTTTCCCAACTCTGCAGGGACCGTGCGATCGGAGTCAGAAATGTAGATGAAACCTGACGTTCCTGCATCAACTCGAAATGAGGCCCTCTTCCATTGCGCCATACCCAGTGGAGTCCCGAGAGTCCCCTCCCAACTCCACAGTATCCCTGACTTCTCAGAGGCACCCTCAGAAGCTCTCTGCGGTCACTGGCACAAGTCGAGTGAACCCAGGGTTTCCTGCTGCATTCTGAGAAAGACCTCGAGAGTCCTTCTTTACTGCGTCTTGAGGCCCGATACCCTACCATGACTGGAGAGCAATGACGCATTTCCCTCGCCACGCCCATTGAAACCTAACTTCCCTGGCGCCACACGAGAGGCTCCCTGCGCTCCCCGTCCTACCTCATGAAAACCCCACACTGGCACCTCCGCTCGAGAAAACACATGAGACGCCCCCGTCATCGTAAGATGAGGGCCTTCTTTTCCTACATGACCTAGAGAGCAATCCCGAGTCCACTCTCCAAACTCCACTGGAGGCCTGTCTCCCTTTAGGCCACTCAGTAGCCTCCAAGAGATACACGTCGCTACTCTAGAGGAGAGCGGAGTCCGTTGCTTCCCCTCGAGCCGAGGCCTGACTACTTGGGTGAGTCTGGAATGGGATCCCGAGATCCGTGTCGCCCCTGTAGAGGAAAACTCGGTCCTGGACACAAGCCTAAATGAGGTCTTTTTTGTCCTGCATTGACTCAAGTGCAATCCCCCGCTCTCCCTCGCAACTCGAATGGATGATTGGACTTCCCTGGGCCAACACAAGAGGAAGACTGTATTTCCCGTTGTAATTCGAGAATCCCGCGGCAACTGGAGAAAAACAACGTGGCTCCTCCGTCATCGAAATATGAGGCCCCTGTCAGCTATAGCGTCTCCAGCGAAGTCCCATGTTCCGTCTTGAAGTGTGAAACGGTACTTGACACCCTTGATGCGACCCCCAAATTTCCCTGACACCCCGGTCTCACTCGAGGAGAACATGGAGGTTCCCAGCACTGCTTCAGCTGAGCCTCTTCTCCCCTCCTGATGGCGACAGGAGGGTCGATTCCCCTGCTTTGTCTGGAAGGGGTTCCCAGACTTCCCGGCGAACCTCAGGATGACGCCAGTCTCACGAGGGAATTCGAGACGTAGCCTCGTGTGTTGTGCCACATGCTGAAAGACCCCGATTTCCTGGCCCGCTATTGATAAGATCCCGATGCCCGGTCACCTCTTCGAAGGTAACCCTGTGGATGAAGGCACAACACGAAGGGGCACTGACACCCCTGTGCATCGTCCCCCAAAACCGCAGGTTCCACATACAACTCGACAGGTGGCCTGTCATCCCGTGAACAACTCGAGAGGCAAGCGGAGTTCCATTACTCCACACAAGACGAGGTCTGACTCTCCTGTCCCAACTCTGCAGGGACCCTGCTATCCGAGTCAGAAATGGAGAGGAACCCTGACGTTACTGCCTCAATCCGAGATTAGGTCCTCTTCAATTGCACCAGTCCCTGTGAAGTTCCGAGAAGCCCCTCTCAACTCCACAGTATCCCTGACTTCTCAGAGGAACCCCGCTAAGCTCCCTGAGGTCATGGGCACAAGTCGAGGGAACCCAGGGTTTCCTGCCACACCCCGAGAAAGACCTCGAGAGTTCTTCTTCGAAGCGTCTTGAGGCTCGATTCCCCTACCATGACTCGAGAGCAATGAGGCGCTCCCCCTCATCACGTCCATGGAGACCTGACTTCCGTGGCACCACAGGAGTCTCCCTGAGCTCCCCGTCCTATTTTGTGAGAAACCCCAACCAGGCACTGCACCTTGAGAAAACCCACGAGACGCCCCCGTCATCGCGAGATGAGGGCCTTCTTTTCCTGCATGGCCTAGAGAGCAATCCCGAGTCCTCTCTCCAAACTCCACAGGAGGCTTAACTCCATTTAGGCCATTCTTGGGCTCCAAGGGATACCCGTCGTGACTCGAGAGGAGAGCGGAGTCTATTCATTCCCTTCGAGATGAGGCCTGACTCCCCGGGTGAGTCTGGAATGCAACCCCGAGATCCCTGTCGCCCCTGGAGAGAAAAACTCGGTCCTGGACACAAACCTAGATGAGCTCTAGTTTGCCCTGCAGTGACTCAAGAGCAATCTCCAGCTCTCACTTGCAACTCGAATGGAAGATTGGACTTCCCTGGGCCAACACAAGAGGAAACCTGTATTTCCCATCGTAACTCAAGAATCCTGCCGCAACTCGAGAAAAAACACGTGGGTCCCCCGTCAGCGCTAGATGAGGCCCTTGCCCACTACAGCGTCTCAAGAGAAGTCCCAGGTTCCGTCTTGAAGTGCGAAACGGTACTTGGCACCCTTGATGCAACCCGAAAAGTTACCCGACTTACCAGTTTCACTCAAGGGGAGCACCGAGGTTCCCGGCACTACTTCATCTGAGCCCTTTCTCTCCTCCTGATCCCGAAAGGAGGGTCGATTCCCCTGCTTTGTCTGGAAAGGGTTCCCGGATTTTCCTGCGCGCCTCAGGATGAGGCCGATCTCACGAGGAAATTCGAGACATAGCCTCGTGGGTGGTGCAACATGCTGAAAGACCCTGATTTTCCGGTCCGCACTTGAGGAGAACCCGATGCCCGGACACCTCTTCGAAGGCAACCCTGTGGATGAAGGCACAACAGGAAGGAGCACTGACACCCCCGTGCATCTCCAAAAAACCCGCAGGTTCCACACACATCACGAAAAGTGGTGTCATCATTGAACAACTTGAGATGTAAGCGGAGTTCCATTCCTCCGCAGAACATGAGACCTGACACTCCTGAGCAAACTCAGCAGGGACCCTGCGATCTGAGTCAGATCCGGCTCCAGGAAGTCAGGAGCAGAACCCTGAGGTTCCTGCCTCAACTCGAGATGAGGCCCTCTTCCATTGCACCAAACCCAGAGGAGTCCCGAGAGGCCTCTCCCAAATCCACAGTATCCCTGATTTCTCAGAGGCACCCTGAGAAGCTCCCTGAGGCCACCGGCACAAGTCAAGGGAACCCAGGGTTTCCTGCTGCAACCCTAGAAAGACATCGAGAGTCCTTTTTCAACCCGTCATGAGGCCCGATTCCCCTACCCTGACTTGAGAGCAATGACGCGCTCCCCCTTGCCCCGCCCATGGAGACCTGACTTCCCTGTTGCCACACGAGAGGCTACCTGAACTCCCCGTCGTACCTCGTGAGAAACCCCACACTGGCGCCACAGCTCGAGAAAACCCACGAGACGCCCCCGTCATCTCGAGATGTGGGCCTTCTCTTCCTGCATGGCCTGGAGAGCAATCCCGAGTCCTCTCTCCAAACTGAAAAGGAGGGTTGACTCCCTTTAGACCACTCAGTGGGCTCCAAGAGATATGCGTCGCAACTCGAGAGGAGAGCCGAGTCCTTTGCTTCCCCTCGAGACGAGGCCTAACTCCCCGGGTGAGTCTGTAATGCAAACCCGAGATCCCTGTCGCCCTTGGAGAGGATCATTGGGTCCTGAACACAAGGCTAGATGAGGTCGCTTTTGCCCTGCAGTAACTCGAGAGCACTCCCCAGCTTTCCCTCGCAACCCGAATGGAAGATGGACCTCCCTGGGCCAACACAAGAGGAAGCCTGAATTCCCAGTAGTAATTCGAGAATTCCGCCTCAACTCGAGAAAAACCACGTGATTCCCCCGTCATTGCAAGATGAGGCCCTTGCCTGCTCCAGCGTCTCAAGAGTAGTCCCACGTTCTGTCTTGAAGTGCGAAATGATATTTGGCACCCTTAATGCTACCCCAAAAGTACCCCGACATAAGGGTCGCATTCGAGGGGAACACCAAGGTTCCTGGCACCACTTCATCTGAGCCCCTTCTCCCCTCCTGATCGCGAAAGGAGGTTCGATTCCCCTGCTTTGTCTGCAAGGGGTTCCCGACGTTCTCCACGCACCTCAGATGAGGCTGTCTCACGAGGAAATTCGAGACGTAGCCTCGATGGTGGTGCCACATGCCGAAAGACTGCGATTTCCCGATCCGCTCTTGAAAAGAACGCGATGCCCAGACACCTATTCGAAGATAGTGTGGATGAAGGCACAACACGAAGGGGCACTGACAACCCCGTGCATCATCCAGAAAAGACCACAGGTTACTCTTACAGCTCAACAAGTGCCTGTCACCCAGTGAACAACTCGAGAGGCAAGCGGAGATCCCTTCCTGCACACAAGACGAGGCCTGACTCACCTCTCCCAACTATGCAGGGGGCTGCGATCGGAATCAGAAATGGAGAGGAACCCTGAGGTTCCTGCCTCCCCTCGAGATGAGGCCCCCTTCCATTTCACCAAACCCAGTGGAGTCCCGAGAGGTCTTTCCCAACTCCACAGTATCCCTGACTTCTCAGAGGCACCCGGAGAATCTCCCTGAGGTCACTGGCACAAGTCGAGGGAACCCAGGTATTCTTGCCAAGACCCGAGAGAGATCTTGAGAGTCCTTCTTCAACGCGTCTAGAGGCCTGATTCCCCTACCATGACTCGAGAGCAATGACGCACTCCCCCTCGCCACACGCATCGAGACCTAACTTCCCTGGCGCCACATAAGAGGCTCCCTGAGCTCCCCGTCGTACCTCCTGAGAAACCAGCACAGGCGCTGCAGCTCGGTAAAACCATCGAGACCCCCCGTCATCGTGAGATGAGGGCCTTCTTTTCCTGCATGTCCTGGAGTGCAATCCCGAGTCCTCTCTCCAAACTCCAGAGGAGGCTTGACTCCTTTTAGTCCACTCAGTGGGCTCCAAGAAATACCCGTCGCGACTCGAGAAGAGAGAGAAGTCCTTTGTTTCCCCTCGAGATGACGCCTGACTCCCGGGTGAGTCTGGAATGCAACCCCAAGATCCCAGTCATCCCTTGAGAGGAACATTAGGTCCTAGACACAAGCCTGGATGAGGTCTCTTTTGCCCTGCAGTGACTCGAGCGCAACCCCCAGCTCTCCCTCGCAACTCGAATGGAAGATTGGGCTTCCCTGGGCCAACACAAGAGGAAGCCAGAAATCCCCTTCGTAACTCGAGAATCCCGCCGCAACTCGAGAAAAACCACGTGTTTCCAACGTCATCCCAAGATGAGGCCCTTGCCTGCTATGGCGTCTCAAGAAAAGAACGACGTTCCATCTTGAAGTGTGAAACGGTACTTTGCACCCTTGATGCGACACCAAATGTTCCCGGACACGCCGGTCTCACTCGACAGGAACACCGAGGTTCCCGCACCACTTCATCTGAGCACCTTCTCCCCTCCTGTTTGCGACAGGAGGGTCTATTCCCCTGCTTTGTTTGGAAGGGGTTCCCCACATTCCCGGCGCACCTCAGGATGAGGCCGGTCTCACAAGGAAATTCGAGACATAGCGTCGTGGGTGGTGTCACATGCCGAAATACCCCGATTTCCCGGCCCACTCTTGAGAAGAACCCGATGCCCGGACACCTCTTCGAAGGCAACCCTGTGGACGAAGGCACAAAACGAAGGGTCACTGACACTCCCGTGCATCATTCGGTAAAAGCCGCAGGTTCCACACACAGCTCAACAAGAGGCCTGTCATCCCATGAACAACACGAGAGGCAAGCAGAGTTCCATTCCTCCACTCAAGACGAGGCCTGACTCTCCGGTCCCAACTCTGAAGGGACCCTGCGATCGGAGTCCGAAATGGAGAGGAACCCTGAGGTTCCTGACTCCACTCGAGATGAGGCCCTCTTCCATTGCACCAAAAACAGTGGAGGCCCGAGAGGCCCCTCCCAAATCCACAGTATCCCGACTTCTCAGAGGCACCCTTAGAAGCTCCCTGAGGTCACCGGCACAAGTCGAGGGAACACAGGGTTTCCTGACGCAACCCGAGAAAGACCTCGAAAATCCTCCTTCAATGCGTCTTGAATCCCGATTCCCCTACCATGACTCAAGAGCAATGACGCGTTCCCCCTCGCCACTCGCATGGAGACTTGACTTCCCTGGCGCCACACGAGAGGCTCCCTGAGCTCCCCGTCATACCTCGTGTGAAATCCCACACTGGCTCCCCAGCTCGAGAAAACCCACGAGACGCCTCCGTCGTCGCGAGATGAAGGCCTTCTTTTCCTGCAAGGCCTGGAGAGCATCTCGAGTCCTCTCTTCAAACTCCACAGGAGGCCTGACTCCCTTTAGGCCACTCTGTGGGCTCAAGAGATACCCGTTGGGACTCGAGAGGAGAGCGGAATTCTTTGCTTCCCCTATATACCAGGCCTGACTCCTCAGGTGAGTCTGGAATGCAACCCCGAGATCCCTGCCGCCCCTGGAGAGGAACATTAGGTCCTAGACACAAGCATAGATGAGGTCTCATTTGCCCTGAAGTGACTCGAGAGCAATCCCCTGCTCTCCCTCACACCTCGAATGGAAGAATGGACTTCCCTGGGACAACACAAGGGGAAGCCTGAATTCCCCGTCGTAATTCGAAAATCCCGCCGCAACTCGAGAAAAACCACGTGGTTCCCCCGTCATCGCTAGATGAGGCCCTTGCCAGCTACAGCGTCTCAGGAGAAGCCCCACGTTCCATCTTGAAGTTTAAAATGATAATTGGCAACCTTGATGTTATCACAAAAGTTCCCCGACACCCTGGTCTCACTCGAGGGGAACACCAAGGTTCGGTGCACCGCTTGTTCTGAGCCCCTTATCCCCTCCTGATCGCGATGGGAGGGTCGATTACCCTGCTTTGTCTGGAAGGGGTTCCGGACCTTCCCGGCGCACCTCAGGATGAGGCCGGTCTCACGAGGAAATTCGAGACGTAGCCTTGTGGTTGGTGCCACACGCCGAAAGACCCCGATTTCCGTGTCTGCTCTTGATAAGAACCCAATGCTAGGACACCTCTTCGAAGGCAATCCTGTGGATGAAGGCACAAAACGAAGGGGTCTGACACCCTCGTGTATCGTTGGGAAAGCCCGCAAGTTCCACATACAGATCGACAAGTGGCTTGTCACCCCATGAACAACTCGAGAGGCAAGAGGAGTTCAATTCCTCCACACAAGACGAGGCCTGACTCTCCTGTCCCAACTCTGCATGGACACTGAGATCCGATTCAGAAATGGAGAGGAACCCTGAGGTTCCTGCCTCAACTCGAGATAAGGCCCTCTTCTACTGCACCAAACCCAGTGGAGTTCAGAGCGGCCCCTCCCAACTGCACAGTATCCCTGACTTCTCAGAGGCACCCTGAGAAGCTCCCTGAGGTCACGGGCATAAGTCGAGGGAACCCAGGGTTTCCTGCCATAACCTGAGAAAAACCTTGAGAGTCCTTCTTCACGCGTCTTGATGCCCGATTCCTCTACCATGCCTGGAGAAAAATGACGCACTCCCCCTCACCACGCGCATGAAGATCTGACTTCCCCGGCACCACATGAGAGGCTCCCTGAGCTCCCCATCGTACCTCGTGAGAAACCCCACACTGGCGCCGCAGCTCGAGAAAACCCACGAGACGCCCCTGTCATGGTGAAATGAGGGCCTTCTTTCCTGCATGACCTGAAGAGCAATCCCGAATCCTCTCTCCAAACTCCAAAGGAGGCTTGACTCCCTTTAGGTCACTCAGTGGGCTCCAAGAGATACCCGTCGATACTCAGGAGGAGAGCGGTGTCCTTTGCTTCCCCTCGAGATGAGGCCTGACTACGAGGGTGAGTCTGGAATGCAACCCTGGATCCCTGTCGCCCCTGGAGAGGAACCTTAGGTCCTGGACAAAAGCCTAGATGAGGTCTCTTTGGCCCTGCAGTGACTCAAGCGCAACCCCTAGCTTTCCCTTGCAACTCGAATGGAAGATTGGCCTTTCTGAGCCAACACAAGAGGAAGCCTGAATTTCCAGTTGTAATTTGAGAAACCCGCCGCAACTCGAGAAAAATCACGTGGTTCCCTGTATTGCAAGATGAGGCCCTTGCCCCCTACAGCGTCTCAAGAGAAGTCTCACATTCCGTCTTGAAGTGCAAAACAGTACTTGGCACCCTTGATGCGACCCCAAAAGTTCCCCTATATACCGATCTCACTAGAGGGGACACTGAAGTTCCCGGCACCACTTCAACCGAGGCCTTTCTCCTCTCCTGATCGCGACAGGAGGGTCGATTCCCATGCTTTGTCTGCAAGGGGTTCCCGACGTTCCCCGCGAACCTCCGGATGAGGCCGGTCTCATGAGGAAATTCGAAAAGTAGCCTCATGGTTGGTGCCACATGCTGAAAGATCCCGAATTCCCGGTCCACTCTAGATAAGAACCTGACGCCCGGACATCTCTTCGAAGGCAACCCTGTGGATGAAGGCACAACACGAAGGGACACTGACATCCCCATGCATCGTCTGGAAAAACCCGCCGATTCCACTCACAGCTCCAAATGTGGACTGTCACCCCGTGAACAACTTGAGAGGCAAGTGAAGTTGCATTCCTTCACACAAGACGAGGCCTTACTCTCATGGCCCAACTCTTCAGGGACCCTGCGATCGGAGTCAGAAATGGAGAGGAACCCTGAGGTTCCTGCCTCAACTAGAGAAGAGGCCCTCTTCCATTGAACCAAACTCAGTGGTGTCCCGAGAGGCCCCTCCCAACACCACAGTATCCCTGAATTCTCAGAGGCTCCCTGAGAAGCTACCTGAGGTCACTGGCACAAGTCGAGGGAACCCAGAGTTTCCTGAAGTAACCCGAGAAAGACTTGGAGAGTCCTTTTTCAACGTCTCTTGATGCCCGATTCCCCTACCATGTCTCCAGAGCAAGGACGCGCTCCCCTCACCACAAGCAGGAAAACTGACTTCCCTAGTACCACACAAGAGGCTCCCTGAGTACCCCATCGTACCTCGTGAGAAAACCCACAGTGGCGCCGCAGTTCAAGAAAAACCACAAGATGCCCCCGTCAAGGAGAGATGGGGGCCTTCTTTTCCTGCCTGACCTGGAGAGCAATCCCTGGTCCTCTCTCCAAACTTCACAGGAGGATTGACTCCCTTTAGGCCACTCAGTTGGGTCCAAGAAATACCCGGTGCGACTCGAGAGGACAGCGGAGTCCTTTGCTTCCCTCGAGACGAGGCCTGACTCCCCGGGTGAGTTTGGAATGCAACCCCGAGATCCCTGTCGCCCCTGGAGTGGAACATTATGTCCTAGACACAAGCCTAGATGAGGTCTATTTTGCCCTACAGTGACTCGAGAGCAACCTCCATCTCTCCCTCACAATTTGAATGGAAGATTGGTCTTCCCAAGGTCAACACAAGAGGAAGTCTGAATTTCCCATCGTAATTCGAGAATTCAGCCTCAAGTCTTAAAAACCATGTGGTTCCCCCTTCATCGCAATATGAGGCCCTTGCCAGCTAGAGTCTCAAGAGAAGTCCCACGTTCCATCTTAAAGTTCGAAATGCTACTATGCACCCTTGATGCGACCCCAAAGTTCCCCAACATACCGGTCTCACTCCAGGGGAACACCGAAGTTCCCGGCGTCTCCAGGGAAGTCCCATGTTCCGTCCTTAAGTGCGAAATGGTAATTGACACCCTTGATGCGACCGCAAAAGTTCGCCGACACGCTGGGTTCCCTCGAGGGGAACACCGAGGGTCCCAGCACCACTTCATCTGAGCCCCTTCTCCCCTCCTGATCGCGACAGGAGAGTCGATTCCCCTGCGTGGTCTGGAAGGGGTTCCCGGCCTTCCTTGTGCACCTCAGGATGAGGCCGGTTTCAGGAGGAAATTCGAGACTAGCCATGTGTGAGGTGCCACGTGCCGAACAACCCCGATTTTCCGTTCCGCTCTTGATAAGAACCTGATGCCCGGACACCTCTTCGAAGGCAACACTGTGAGTGAAGGCACAACACGAAGGGGCACTGACACCCCCGTGCATCATCCGGAAAACCCCGCAGGGTCTACACACAGCTCGACAAGGGGCCTGAGACTCCCGGAACAACTCGAGAGGCAACCAGAATTCCATTCCTCAGACAAGACGAGGCATGACTCTCCTGTCCCAACACTGCAGGGACCGTGCAGTCGGAGTCAGAATCGGAGAGGAAGCCTGAGGTTCCTGCCTCCCCTCGAGATGAGGCCCTCTTCCATTGCGCCGAACCCAGCAGAGTCCCGAGAGGCCCCGCCAACTCCACAGCATCCCTCACCTCTCAGAGGCACCCTGGGAAGTTCCCTATAGTCTCCTGCAGAAGTCGAGGGAAACGAGGGTTTCCCGCCGCCACCCGAGAAAGACCTCGAGAGTCCTTCTTCAACGCGTCTTGAGGCCCTAGTCGCTTCCCATGACTCGAGAGTGATGACCAGCTCCCCCTCGCCATGCGCATGGAGACATGAATTCCCTGGCACCGCACGAGGGGCTCCCTGAGGTCCTCGTCATGCCTCGTGAGAAAACCCCCACGGGCGCTGCAGCCTGAGGAAACCCATGAGACGCCCCCGTCATCGCGAGCTGAGGGCCTTCTTTTCCTGCCTGGCCTGGAGAGCAATCCCGAGTCCTCTCTCCAAACTGAAGAGGAGGCTCGACACCCTTGAGTCCACTCATTGGGCTCCAAGAGATAGGTGTCGCGAATTGAGAGGAAAGCGGAGTCCTCTGCTTCCCCTCGAGGCGAGGCCTGACTCCCCGGGGGAGTCTGGAATGCAAACCCGAGATCCCTGTCTTCCCTTGAGAGGAATATTAGGTCCTGGACACATGCCTCGATGAGGTCTCTTTGGCCCTGTAGTGACTCGAGCAGAACCCCCAGCTTTCCCTCGCAACTCCAGGGGAAGATTGGGCTTCCCAGGGCCAACCCAAGAGGAAGCCTGAAATCCCCGTCGTTTTCGAGAATCCAGACGCAACTCGAGAAAAATGACGTGGTTCCAACGTCTTCACAGGATGAGGCCCTTGCCCGCTACAGCGTCTCCAGGGAAGTCCCATGTTCCGTCCTGAAGTGGGAAACGGTACTTGGCTCCCTTGATGCGACCCCTAAAGTTCCCTGAAACGCCGGGTTCCCTCGAGTGGAACACCTAGAGTCCCGGCCCCACTTCATCTGAGCCCCATCTCCCCTCCTGATCGCGACAGGAGATTCGATTCCCGTGCTTTGTGTGGAAGGTGTTCCCGGCCTTCCCGGCGCACCTCAGGATGATGCTGGTCTCACGAGGAAATTCGAGATGAGCCACGTGTGTTGTGCCACATGCCGAACGACCCCGATTTCCCCGTCCGCTCTTGAAATGAACCCGATACCCGGACACCTCTTTGAAGGCAACCCTGTGGGGGAAGGCACAAAATGAAGGGGCAATGACACCCCCGTGCATCTTCTGGAAACACCCGCAGGTTCCACACACAGCTCGACAAGGGGCCTGAGACCCACTGAACGACTCGAGAGGCAAGCAGAGTTCCATTACTCAGACAAGATGAGGCCTGACTCTCCTGTCCCAACCCTGCAGGGACCCTGCGGTCGGAGTCAGAAATGGAGAGGAAGCTGAGGTTCCTGCCTCCAATCGAGATGAGGCCCTCTTTCATTTCGTCAAACCTAGTGGAGTCCCGAGAGGCCCCTCTAATTCCTCAGTATCCCTCACCTCTCAGAGGCACCTGGGAAGTTCACTAAGGTCCCCGGTAGAGGTCGAGGGAAACGAGTGTTTCCCACCCCAACCCAAGAAAGACCTCGAGAGTCCTTCTTAAATGCGTCTTGAGGCCCTAGTCCCTCCCATGACTAAAGAGCAATGACGCGATCTGCCTGGCCACACTCATGGAGGCCTGACTTCTCTGGCGCCGCACGAGAGGCTCCCTGAGCTCCCCATCATATCTCGTGAGAAACCCCACACTGGCGCCGCAGCTCGAGAAAACCCATGAGACGCTCCCGTCATCACGAGAGGAGGGCCATCTTTAACTGCATGGTATGCAGATCAAGCGTGAACCTTCTGTCCAAGCTACACACGACGCTTAACTCCCTTTAGGCCACTCATTGGGCTCCAAGAGTTACATGTCGTGACTCGAGAGGATAGTGGAGTCCTTTGCTTCCACTCGAGATGAGGCGTGACCCACCGGGTGAGACTGGAATGCGACCCCGATATCCCTGTTGCCCCTGGAGAGCAATACTACGTCCTGGACCCAAGCCTAGATGAGGACTCTTTGCCCTGAAGTGACTCGAGAGCAACCCACAGCTCTCTCTGACAAGTTGAATGGAAGATTGGACTTCCTGGGCCAACACAAGAGGAAGCCTGAATTCCCCGTCGTAACTCGAGAATCCCGCCGCAACTCGAGAAAAACCACGTGTTTCCCTCGTCATCGCAATATGAGGCCCTTGCCCGCTAGAGCATCTCCAGAGAATTCCCACGTTCCGTCTTGAAGTGCGAAACTGTACTTGGCACCCTTGATGCGACCTCAAAAGTGCCGTGACATACCGGTCTCACTCGAGGGGACCACCGAAGTTCCCGGCACCACTTCATTTGAGCCCCTTCTCCCCTTCTGATCGCGACCGGTGGGTCGATTCCCCTGCTTTGTCTGCAAGGGGTTCCCTACCTTCATGGCGAACCTCAGGATGAGGCCGGTCTCCCGAGGAAATTCGAGACGTAGCCTCGTGGGTGGTACCACATGCTGAAAGACCCCAATTTTCTGGTACGCTCTTGAAAAGAACCCGATGCCCGGACACCTCTTTGAAGGCAACCCTGTGGATGAAGGCACAACACGAAGGGGCACTGACACCCCTGTGCATCATCCAGAAAAACCCACAGGTTCCACACACAGCTCAACAAGTGGCCTGTCACTCCATGAACAACTCGCAAGGCAAGCGGAGATCCATGCCTCCACAGAAGATGAGGCGTGACTCTCTTGTCCATACTCTGCAGATACTCTGCAACCCGAGTCAGAAATGGAGAGGACACCTGAGGTTCCTGCCTCCATACGAGATGAGGCCCTCTTCAATTGCACCAAACACAGTTGAGTAACGAAAGGCCCCTCCCAAATCCACAGTGTCCCTGACTTCTCAGAGGCACCCTGAGAAGTTGCCTGAGGTCACCGACACAAGTCGAGGGAACCCAGGGTTCCCTGCCGCAACCCGAGAAAGACCTCGAGAGTCCTTCTTCAATGCGTCTTGAGGCCCGATTTGCCTACTATGACTCGAGAGCAATCACGCACTCCCCTTCACCACACGCACGGAGACCTGACGTCCCTAGCACCACACGAGAGGCTCCCTGAGCTCCCCGTCGTACCTCGTGAGAAATCTGATACTGGTGCCACAGCTGGAGAAAACCCACGAGACGCCCCCGTCATCGCGAGATGAGGGCCTTTTTTCCTGCATGGCCAGGAAAACAATCCCGAGTCATCTCTCCAAACTCCATAGGAGGCTTCACTCCCTTTACGCCACACAGTGGGCTCCAAGAGATACCCGTCGCGACTCGCCAGGAGAACGGAGTCCTTTTTTTCCCCTCAAGACGAGGCCTGACTCTCCAGGTGAGTCGAGAATGCAACCCTGAGATCCCTGTCGGCCCAGTAGTGGAACACTAGGTCCTGGACACAAGCGTAGATGAGGTCTATTTTGCCCTGCAGTGACTGGAGAGCAATCCCCAGTTCTAACTCGCAACTCGAATGGAATACTGGATTTTCCTGGCGCCATACAAGAGGCTCCCTGAGATCCCCGTGGTACTTCATGAGACACCCCACACTGGCGCCGCAGCTCGAGAAAACCCACGAGATGCCACCGTCATCTCGAGATGAGGGCCTTCTTTTCCTGCATGGCCTGGAGTCCAATCCCGAGTCCTCTCTCCAAACTCCACAGGAGGCTTGACTCCCTTTATTACACACATTGGGCTCCAAGGGATACCCATCGCGACTCGAGACGAGAGCGGAATTCTTTGCTTACCCTCGAGCTGAGAACTGACTCCCCGGATGAGTCTGGAATGCAAACCCGAGATCCCTGTCGCCCCTGGAGAGCAACATTAGATCCTGGACACAAGCCTAGATTAGGTCTCTTTTGCCCTGCAGTGACTCTAGCGCAATCCCCAGCTCCCCCTCGCAACCCGAATGGAAGATTGGATTTCAAGGCCAACAAGAGGAAGCCTAAATTCCCGGTCATGACTCGAGAATCCCGCCGCATCTTGAGCAAAACCACGTGGTTCTCCCGTCATCGCAAGATGAGGCCCTTGCCCGTTACAGCGTTTCAAAAGATGTCCCAGGTTCCGTCTTGAAGTGTGAAACGGTACTTGGCACCCTTGATGCGACCCCAAAAGTCCCCCAACACGCCGGTCTCACTCAAGGGGAACACCGAGGTTCCCGGCACCACTTCATTTAAGCCCCTTCTCCCCTCCTGATCGTGACCGGTGGGTCGATTCCCCTGCTTTGTCTGCAAGGGGTCCCGACCTTCCCTGCACAACTCAGGATGAGGCCGGTCTCATGGGGAAATTCGATACGTAGCTTTGTGGGTGGTGCCACTTGCCGAAAGACTCCAATTTCCCGGTTCGCTCTTGATAAGAATCCGATGCTCGGACACCTCTTGGAAGGCAGCCTTGAGTATGAAGGTACAACACTAAGGGGCACAAACACACCTGTGCATCAACCGGAAAAACGGGCAGGTTACATACACAGCTCGACAAGTGGCCTGTCACCTCGAGAACAACTCGAGAGGCAAGAGGAGTCCCATCCTCCAGAAAAGACGAGGCCTGACTCTCCTGTACCAACATGCAGGGACCTTGCGATCTGAGTCAGAAA
Source organism: Bubalus kerabau (assembly GCF_029407905.1). Taxonomy (NCBI): domain Eukaryota; kingdom Metazoa; phylum Chordata; class Mammalia; order Artiodactyla; family Bovidae; genus Bubalus; species Bubalus kerabau. Next base: position 79,847 of record NW_026577890.1, on the reverse strand, counting down.
TGGAGAGGAACACTGAGGTTCCTGCTTCAACTCAAGATGAGTCCCTCTTACATTCCACCAAATGCAGAGGAGTCTCGAGAGGCCCCTCCAAACTGCACAGTATCCCTGACTTCTCAGAGGCACTCTGAGAAGCTCCCTGAGGTCGCAGGCACAAGTCAAGGGAACCCTGGGTTTTATGCAGTGACCCGAGAAAGACCTCGAGAGTCCTTCTTCAACCCGTCTTGAGGCCCGGTTACCCTACCATGACTCAAGAGCAATGACGAACTCCCCCTAGCCATCTCATGGGGACCTGACTTCCCTGGCGCCACACGAGAGGCTCCCTGAGCTCCCTCTCGTACCTCGTCAGAAACCTGGCACTAGCGCGGCAGTCTAGAAAACCCACGAGACGCCGCCGTCATCGCGAGATGAGGGCCTTCTTTTCCTGCATGGCGTGGAGAGGAATCCCGAGTCCTCTATCCAAACACCACAGGAGGCTTGACTCCCTTTAGGGCACACAGTGGGCTCCAAGAGATACCCATCGCGACCCAAAAGGACAGCAGAGTTCTTTGCTTCCCCTTGAGACGAGGCCTGATTCCCCGGGTGAGTCTGGTATGCAAGCCCGAGATCCCTGTCGCCCCTAGGGACGAACATTAAGTCCTGGACACAAGCCTAGATGAGGTCTATTTTGCTCTGCAGTGACTCGAGGGCAATCCCCAGCTCTCCCTTGAAACTCGAATGGAAAATTGGGCTTCCCTGGGCCAACACAAGAGGAAGCCAGAAATCCCCTTCGTAACTCGAGAATCCCGCCGCAACTCGAGAAAAACCACGTGTTTCCAACGTCATCCCAAGATGAGGCCCTTGCCTGCTATGGCGTCTCAAGAAAAGAACCACGTTCCGTCTTGAAGTGTGAAACGGTACTTTGCACCCTTGATGCGACACCAAATGTTCCCGGACACGCCGGTCTCACTCGACAGGAACACCGAGGTTCCCGCACCACTTCATCTGAGCACCTTCTCCCCTCCTGTTTGCGACAGGAGGGTCTATTCCCCTGCTTTGTTTGGAAGGGGTTCCCCACATTCCCGGCGCACCTTAGGATGAGGCCGGTCTCACAAGGAAATTCGAGACATAGCGTCGTGGGTGGTGTCACATGCCGAAATACCCCGATTTCCCGGCCCACTCTTGAGAAGAACCCGATGCCCGGACACCTCTTCGAAGGCAACCCTGTGGACGAAGGCACAAAACGAAGGGTCACTGACACTCCCGTGCATCATTCGGTAAAAGCCGCAGGTTCCACACACAGCTCAACAAGAGGCCTGTCATCCCATGAACAACACGAGAGGCAAGCAGAGTTCCATTCCTCCACTCAAGACGAGGCCTGACTCTCCGGTCCCAACTCTGAAGGGACCCTGCGATCGGAGTCCGAAATGGAGAGGAACCCTGAGGTTCCTGACTCCACTCGAGATGAGGCCCTCTTCCATTACACCAAAAACAGTGGAGGCCCGAGAGGCCCCTCCCAAATCCACAGTATCCCGACTTCTCAGAGGCACCCTTAGAAGCTCCCTGAGGTCACCGGCACAAGTCGAGGGAACACAGGGTTTCCTGACGCAACCCGAGAAAGACCTCGAAAATCCTCCTTCAATGCGTCTTGAATCCCGATTCCCCTACCATGACTCAAGAGCAATGACGCGTTCCCCCTCGCCACTCGCATGGAGACTTGACTTCCCTGGCGCCACACGAGAGGCTCCCTGAGCTCCCCGTCATACCTCGTGAGAAATCCCACACTGGCTCCCCAGCTCGAGAAAACCCACGAGACGCCTCCGTCGTCTCGAGATGAAGGCCTTCTTTTCCTGCATGGCCTGGAGAGCATCTCGAGGCCTCTCTTCAAACTCCACAGGAGGCCTGACTCCCTTTAGGCCACTCTGTGGGCTCAAGAGATACCCGTTGGGACTCGAGAGGAGAGCGGAATTCTTTGCTTCCCCTATATACCAGGCCTGACTCCTCAGGTGAGTCTGGAATGCAACCCCGAGATCCCTGCCGCCCCTGGAGAGGAACATTAGGTCCTAGACACAAGCATAGATGAGGTCTCATTTGCCCTGAAGTGACTCGAGAGCAATCCCCTGCTCTCCCTCACACCTCGAATGGAAGAATGGACTTCCCTGGGACAACACAAGGGGAAGCCTGAATTCCCCGTCGTAATTCGAAAATCCCGCCGCAACTCGAGAAAAACCACGTGGTTCCCTCGTCATCGCTAGATGAGGCCCTTGCCAGCTACAGCGTCTCAGGAGAAGCCCCACGTTCCATCTTGAAGTTTAAAATGATAATTGGCAACCTTGATGTTATCACAAAAGTTCCCCGACACCCTGGTCTCACTCGAGGGGAACACCAAGGTTCGGTGCACCGCTTGTTCTGAGCCCCTTATCCCCTCCTGATCGCGACGGGAGGGTCGATTACCCTGCTTTGTCTGGAAGGGGTTCCGGACCTTCCCGGCGCACCTCAGGATGAGGCCGGTCTCACGAGGAAATTCGAGACGTAGCCTTGTGGTTGGTGCCACACGCCGAAAGACCCCGATTTCCGTGTCTGCTCTTGATAAGAACCCAATGCTAGGACACCTCTTTGAAGGCAATCCTGTGGATGAAGGCACAAAACGAAGGGGTCTGACACCCTCGTGTATCGTTGGGAAAGCCCGCAAGTTCCACATACAGATCGACAAGTGGCTTGTCACCCCATGAACAACTCGAGAGGCAAGAGGAGTTCAATTCCTCCACACAAGACGAGGCCTGACTCTCCTGTCCCAACTCTGCATGGACACTGAGATCCGATTCAGAAATGGAGAGGAACCCTGAGGTTCCTGCCTCAACTCGAGATAAGGCCCTCTTCTACTGCACCAAACCCAGTGGAGTTCGGAGCGGCCCCTCCCAACTGCACAGTATCCCTGACTTCTCAGAGGCACCCTGAGAAGCTCCCTGAGGTCACGGGCATAAGTCGAGGGAACCCAGGGTTTCCTGCCATAACCTGAGAAAAACCTTGAGAGTCCTTCTTCACGCGTCTTGATGCCCGATTCCTCTACCATGCCTGGAGAAAAATGACGCGCTCCCCCTCACCACGCGCATGAAGATCTGACTTCCCCGGCACCACATGAGAGGCTCCCTGAGCTCCCCATCGTACCTCGTGAGAAACCCCACACTGGCGCCGCAGCTCGAGAAAACCCACGAGACGCCCCTGTCATGGTGAAATGAGGGCCTTCTTTCCTGCATGACCTGAAGAGCAATCCCGAATCCTCTCTCCAAACTCCAAAGGAGGCTTGACTCCCTTTAGGTCACTCAGTGGGCTCCAAGAGATACCCGTCGATACTCAGGAGGAGAGCGGTGTCCTTTGCTTCCCCTCGAGATGAGGCCTGACTACGAGGGTGAGTCTGGAATGCAACCCTGGATCCCTGTCGCCCCTGGAGAGGAACCTTAGGTCCTGGACAAAAGCCTAGATGAGGTCTCTTTGGCCCTGCAGTGACTCAAGCGCAACCCCTAGCTTTCCCTTGCAACTCGAATGGAAGATTGGCCTTTCTGAGCCAACACAAGAGGAAGCCTGAATTTCCAGTTGTAATTTGAGAAACCCGCCGCAACTCGAGAAAAATCACGTGGTTCCCTGTATTGCAAGATGAGGCCCTTGCCCCCTACAGCGTCTCAAGAGAAGTCTCACATTCCGTCTTGAAGTGCAAAACAGTACTTGGCACCCTTGATGCGACCCCAAAAGTTCCCCTATATACCGATCTCACTAGAGGGGACACTGAAGTTCCCGGCACCACTTCAACCGAGGCCTTTCTCCTCTCCTGATCGCGACAGGAGGGTCGATTCCCATGCTTTGTCTGCAAGGGGTTCCCGACGTTCCCCGCGAACCTCCGGATGAGGCCGGTCTCATGAGGAAATTCGAAAAGTAGCCTCATGGTTGGTGCCACATGCTGAAAGATCCCGAATTCCCGGTCCACTCTAGATAAGAACCTGACGCCCGGACATCTCTTCGAAGGCAACCCTGTGGATGAAGGCACAACACGAAGGGACACTGACATCCCCATGCATCGTCTGGAAAAACCCGCCGATTCCACTCACAGCTCCAAATGTGGACTGTCACCCCGTAAACAACTCGAGAGGCAAGTGAAGTTGCATTCCTTCACACAAGACGAGGCCCTACTCTCCTGGCCCAACTCTTCAGGGACCCTGCGATCGGAGTCAGAAATGGAGAGGAACCCTGAGGTTCCTGCCTCAACTAGAGAAGAGGCCCTCTTCCATTGAACCAAACTCAGTGGTGTCCCGAGAGGCCCCTCCCAACACCACAGTATCCCTGAATTCTCAGAGGCTCCCTGAGAAGCTACCTGAGGTCACTGGCACAAGTCGAGGGAACCCAGAGTTTCCTGAAGTAACCCGAGAAAGACTTGGAGAGTCCTTTTTCAACGTCTCTTGATGCCCGATTCCCCTACCATGACTCCAGAGCAAGGACGCGCTCCCCTCGCCACAAGCAGGAAAACTGACTTCCCTAGTACCACACAAGAGGCTCCCTGAGTACCCCATCGTACCTCGTGAGAAAACCCACAGTGGCGCCGCAGTTCGAGAAAAACCACAAGATGCCCCCGTCAAGGAGAGATGGGGGCCTTCTTTTCCTGCCTGACCTGGAGAGCAATCCCTGGTCCTCTCTCCAAACTTCACAGGAGGATTGACTCCCTTTAGGCCACTCAGTTGGGTCCAAGAAATACCCGGTGCGACTCGAGAGGACAGCGGAGTCCTTTGCTTCCCTCGAGACGAGGCCTGACTCCCCGGGTGAGTTTGGAATGCAACCCCGAGATCCCTGTCGCCCCTGGAGTGGAACATTATGTCCTAGACACAAGCCTAGATGAGGTCTATTTTGCCCTACAGTGACTCGAGAGCAACCTCCATCTCTCCCTCACAATTTGAATGGAAGATTGGTCTTCCCAAGGTCAACACAAGAGGAAGTCTGAATTTCCCATCGTAATTCGAGAATTCAGCCTCAAGTCTTAAAAACCATGTGGTTCCCCCTTCATCGCAATATGAGGCCCTTGCCAGCTAGAGTCTCAAGAGAAGTCCCACGTTCCATCTTAAAGTTCGAAATGCTACTATGCACCCTTGATGCGACCCCAAAGTTCCCCAACATACCGGTCTCACTCCAGGGGAACACCGAAGTTCCCGGCGTCTCCAGGGAAGTCCCATGTTCCGTCCTTAAGTGCGAAATGGTAATTGACACCCTTGATGCGACCGCAAAAGTTCGCCGACACGCTGGGTTCCCTCGAGGGGAACACCGAGGGTCCCAGCACCACTTCATCTGAGCCCCTTCTCCCCTCCTGATCGCGACAGGAGAGTCGATTCCCCTGCGTGGTCTGGAAGGGGTTCCCGGCCTTCCTGGTGCACCTCAGGATGAGGCCGGTCTCAGGAGGAAATTCGAGACTAGCCATGTGTGAGGTGCCACGTGCCGAACAACCCCGATTTTCCGGTCCGCTCTTGATAAGAACCTGATGCCCGGACACCTCTTCGAAGGCAACCCTGTGAGTGAAGGCACAACACGAAGGGGCACTGACACCCCCGTGCATCATCCGGAAAACCCCGCAGGGTCTACACACAGCTCGACAAGGGGCCTGAGACTCCCGGAACAACTCGAGAGGCAACCAGAATTCCATTCCTCAGACAAGACGAGGCATGACTCTCCTGTCCCAACACTGCAGGGACCGTGCAGTCGGAGTCAGAATCGGAGAGGAAGCCTGAGGTTCCTGCCTCCCCTCGAGATGAGGCCCTCTTCCATTGCGCCGAACCCAGCAGAGTCCCGAGAGGCCCCGCCAACTCCACAGCATCCCTCACCTCTCAGAGGCACCCTGGGAAGTTCCCTATAGTCTCCTGCAGAAGTCGAGGGAAACGAGGGTTTCCCGCCGCCACCCGAGAAAGACCTCGAGAGTCCTTCTTCAACGCGTCTTGAGGCCCTAGTCGCTTCCCATGACTCGAGAGTGATGACCAGCTCCCCCTCACCATGCGCATGGAGACATGAATTCCCTGGCACCGCACGAGAGGCTCCCTGAGGTCCTCGTCATGCCTCGTGAGAAAACCCCCACGGGCGCTGCAGCCTGAGGAAACCCATGAGACGCCCCCGTCATCGCGAGCTGAGGGCCTTCTTTTCCTGCCTGGCCTGGAGAGCAATCCCGAGTCCTCTCTCCAAACTGAAGAGGAGGCTCGACACCCTTGAGTCCACTCAGTGGGCTCCAAGAGATAGGTGTCGCGAATTGAGAGGAAAGCGGAGTCCTCTGCTTCCCCTCGAGGCGAGGCCTGACTCCCCGGGGGAGTCTGGAATGCAAACCCGAGATCCCTGTCTTCCCTTGAGAGGAATATTAGGTCCTGGACACATGCCTCGATGAGGTCTCTTTGGCCCTGTAGTGACTCGAGCAGAACCCCCAGCTTTCCCTCGCAACTCCAGGGGAAGATTGGGCTTCCCAGGGCCAACCCAAGTGGAAGCCTGTAATCCCCGTCGTTTTCGAGAATCCAGACGCAACTCGAGAAAAATGACGTGGTTCCAACGTCTTCACAGGAAGAGGCCCTTGCCCGCTACAGCGTCTCCAGGGAAGTCCCATGTTCCGTCCTGAAGTGGGAAACGGTACTTGGCTCCCTTGATGCGACCCCTAAAGTTCCCTGAAACGCCGGGTTCCCTCGAGTGGAACACCTAGATTCCCGGCCCCACTTCATCTGAGCCCCATCTCCCCTCCTGATCGCGACAGGAGATTCGATTCCTGTGCTTTGTGTGGAAGGTGTTCCCGGCCTTCCCGGCGCACCTCAGGATGATGCTGGTCTCACGAGGAAATTCGAGATGAGCCACGTGTGTTGTGCCACATGCCGAACGACCCCGATTTCCCCGTCCGCTCTTGAAATGAACCCGATACCCGGACACCTCTTTGAAGGCAACCCTGTGGGGGAAGGCACAAAATGAAGGGGCAATGACACCCCCGTGCATCTTCTGGAAACACCCGCAGGTTCCACACACAGCTCGACAAGGGGCCTGAGACCCACTGAACGACTCGAGAGGCAAGCAGAGTTCCATTACTCAGACAAGATGAGGCCTGACTCTCCTGTCCCAACCCTGCAGGGACCCTGCGGTCGGAGTCAGAAATGGAGAGGAAGCTGAGGTTCCTGCCTCCAATCGAGATGAGGCCCTCTTTCATTTCGTCAAACCTAGTGGAGTCCCGAGAGGCCCCTCTAATTCCTCAGTATCCCTCACCTCTCAGAGGCACCTGGGAAGTTCACTAAGGTCCCCGGTAGAGGTCGAGGGAAACGAGTGTTTCCCACCCCAACCCAAGAAAGACCTCGAGAGTCCTTCTTAAATGCGTCTTGAGGCCCTAGTCCCTCCCATGACTCCAGAGCAATGACGCGATCTTCCTGGCCACAGGCATGGAGGCCTGACTTCTCTGGCGCCGCACGAGAGGCTCCCTGAGCTCCCCATCATATCTCGTGAGAAACCCCACACTGGCGCCGCAGCTCGAGAAAACCCATGAGACGCTCCCGTCATCACGAGAGGAGGGCCATCTTTAACTGCATGGTATGCAGATCAAGCGTGAACCTTCTGTCCAAGCTACACACGACGCTTGACTCCCTTTAGGCCACTCATTGGGCTCCAAGAGTTACATGTCGTGACTCGAGAGGATAGTGGAGTCCTTTGCTTCCACTCGAGATGAGGCGTGACCCACCGGGTGAGACTGGAATGCGACCCCGATATCCCTGTTGCCCCTGGAGAGCAATACTACGTCCTGGACCCAAGCCTAGATGAGGACTCTTTGCCCTGAAGTGACTCGAGAGCAACCCACAGCTCTCTCTGACAAGTTGAATGGAAGATTGGACTTCCTGGGCCAACACAAGAGGAAGCCAGAAATCCCCTTCGTAACTCGAGAATCCCGCCGCAACTCGAGAAAAACCACGTGTTTCCAACGTCATCCCAAGATGAGGCCCTTGCCTGCTATGGCGTCTCAAGAAAAGAACCACGTTCCGTCTTGAAGTGTGAAACGGTACTTTGCACCCTTGATGCGACACCAAATGTTCCCGGACACGCCGGTCTCACTCGACAGGAACACCGAGGTTCCCGCACCACTTCATCTGAGCACCTTCTCCCCTCCTGTTTGCGACAGGAGGGTCTATTCCCATGCTTTGTTTGGAAGGGGTTCCCCACATTCCCGGCGCACCTCAGGATGAGGCCGGTCTCACGAGGAAATTCGAGACATAGCGTCGTGGGTGGTGTCACATGCCGAAATACCCCGATTTCCGTGTCTGCTCTTGATAAGAACCCAATGCTAGGACACCTCTTCGAAGGCAACCCTGTGGACGAAGGCACAAAATGAAGGGTCACTGACACTCCCGTGCATCATTCGGTAAAAGCCGCAGGTTCCACACACAGCTCAACAAGAGGCCTGTCATCCCATGAACAACACGAGAGGCAAGCAGAGTTCCATTCCTCCACTCAAGACGAGGCCTGACTCTCCGGTCCCAACTCTGAAGGGACCCTGCGATCGGAGTCCGAAATGGAGAGGAACCCTGAGGTTCCTGACTCCACTCGAGATGAGGCCCTCTTCCATTACACCAAAAACAGTGGAGGCCCGAGAGGCCCCTCCCAAATCCACAGTATCCCGACTTCTCAGAGGCACCCTTAGAAGCTCCCTGAGGTCACCGGCACAAGTCGAGGGAACACAGGGTTTCCTGACGCAACCCGAGAAAGACCTCGAAAATCCTCCTTCAATGCGTCTTGAATCCCGATTCCCCTACCATGACTCAAGAGCAATGACGCGTTCCCCCTCGCCACTCGCATGGAGACTTGACTTCCCTGGCGCCACACGAGAGGCTCCCTGAGCTCCCCGTCATACCTCGTGAGAAATCCCACACTGGCTCCCCAGCTCGAGAAAACCCACGAGACACCTCCGTCGTCGCGAGATGAAGGCCTTCTTTTCCTGCATGGCCTGGAGAGCATCTCGAGGCCTCTCTTCAAACTCCACAGGAGGCCTGACTCCCTTTAGGCCACTCTGTGGGCTCAAGAGATACCCGTTGGGACTCGAGAGGAGAGCGGAATTCTTTGCTTCCCCTATATACCAGGCCTGACTCCTCAGGTGAGTCTGGAATGCAACCCCGAGATCCCTGCCGCCCCTGGAGAGGAACATTAGGTCCTAGACACAAGCATAGATGAGGTCTCATTTGCCCTGAAGTGACTCGAGAGCAATCCCCTGCTCTCCCTCACACCTCGAATGGAAGAATGGACTTCCCTGGGACAACACAAGGGGAAGCCTGAATTCCCCGTCGTAATTCGAAAATCCCGCCGCAACTCGAGAAAAACCACGTGGTTCCCCCGTCATCGCTAGATGAGGCCCTTGCCAGCTACAGCGTCTCAGGAGAAGCCCCACGTTCCATCTTGAAGTTTAAAATGATAATTGGCAACCTTGATGTTATCACAAAAGTTCCCCGACACCCTGGTCTCACTCGAGGGGAACACCAAGGTTCGGTGCACCGCTTGTTCTGAGCCCCTTATCCCCTCCTGATCGCGACGGGAGGGTCGATTACCCTGCTTTGTCTGGAAGGGGTTCCGGACCTTCCCGGCGCACCTCAGGATGAGGCCGGTCTCACGAGGAAATTCGAGACGTAGCCTTGTGGTTGGTGCCACACGCCGAAAGACCCCGATTTCCGTGTCTGCTCTTGATAAGAACCCAATGCTAGGACACCTCTTCGAAGGCAATCCTGTGGATGAAGGCACAAAACGAAGGGGTCTGACACCCTCGTGTATCGTTGGGAAAGCCCGCAAGTTCCACATACAGATCGACAAGTGGCTTGTCACCCCATGAACAACTCGAGAGGCAAGAGGAGTTCAATTCCTCCACACAAGACGAGGCCTGACTCTCCTGTCCCAACTCTGCATGGACACTGAGATCCGATTCAGAAATGGAGAGGAACCCTGAGGTTCCTGCCTCAACTCGAGATAAGGCCCTCTTCTACTGCACCAAACCCAGTGGAGTTCGGAGCGGCCCCTCCCAACTGCACAGTATCCCTGACTTCTCAGAGGCACCCTGAGAAGCTCCCTGAGGTCACGGGCATAAGTCGAGGGAACCCAGGGTTTCCTGCCATAACCTGAGAAAAACCTTGAGAGTCCTTCTTCACGCGTCTTGATGCCCGATTCCTCTACCATGCCTGGAGAAAAATGACGCGCTCCCCCTCACCACGCGCATGAAGATCTGACTTCCCCGGCACCACATGAGAGGCTCCCTGAGCTCCCCATCGTACCTCGTGAGAAACCCCACACTGGCGCCGCAGCTCGAGAAAACCCACGAGACGCCCCTGTCATGGTGAAATGAGGGCCTTCTTTCCTGCATGACCTGAAGAGCAATCCCGAATCCTCTCTCCAAACTCCAAAGGAGGCTTGACTCCCTTTAGGTCACTCAGTGGGCTCCAAGAGATACCCGTCGATACTCAGGAGGAGAGCGGTGTCCTTTGCTTCCCCTCGAGATGAGGCCTGACTACGAGGGTGAGTCTGGAATGCAACCCTGGATCCCTGTCGCCCCTGGAGAGGAACCTTAGGTCCTGGACAAAAGCCTAGATGAGGTCTCTTTGGCCCTGCAGTGACTCAAGCGCAACCCCTAGCTTTCCCTTGCAACTCGAATGGAAGATTGGCCTTTCTGAGCCAACACAAGAGGAAGCCTGAATTTCCAGTTGTAATTTGAGAAACCCGCCGCAACTCGAGAAAAATCACGTGGTTCCCTGTATTGCAAGATGAGGCCCTTGCCCCCTACAGCGTCTCAAGAGAAGTCTCACATTCCGTCTTGAAGTGCAAAACAGTACTTGGCACCCTTGATGCGACCCCAAAAGTTCCCCTATATACCGATCTCACTAGAGGGGACACTGAAGTTCCCGGCACCACTTCAACCGAGGCCTTTCTCCTCTCCTGATCGCGACAGGAGGGTCGATTCCCATGCTTTGTCTGCAAGGGGTTCCCGACGTTCCCCGCGAACCTCCGGATGAGGCCAGTCTCATGAGGAAATTCGAAAAGTAGCCTCATGGTTGGTGCCACATGCTGAAAGATCCCGAATTCCCGGTCCACTCTAGATAAGAACCTGACGCCCGGACATCTCTTCGAAGGCAACCCTGTGGATGAAGGCACAACACGAAGGGACACTGACATCCCCATGCATCGTCTGGAAAAACCCGCCGATTCCACTCACAGCTCCAAATGTGGACTGTCACCCCGTGAACAACTCGAGAGGCAAGTGAAGTTGCATTCCTTCACACAAGACGAGGCCCTACTCTCCTGGCCCAACTCTTCAGGGACCCTGCGATCGGAGTCAGAAATGGAGAGGAACCCTGAGGTTCCTGCCTCAACTAGAGAAGAGGCCCTCTTCCATTGAACCAAACTCAGTGGTGTCCCGAGAGGCCCCTCCCAACACCACAGTATCCCTGAATTATCAGAGGCTCCCTGAGAAGCTACCTGAGGTCACTGGCACAAGTCGAGGGAACCCAGAGTTTCCTGAAGTAACCCGAGAAAGACTTGGAGAGTCCTTTTTCAACGTCTCTTGATGCCCGATTCCCCTACCATGTCTCCAGAGCAAGGACGCGCTCCCCTCGCCACAAGCAGGAAAACTGACTTCCCTAGTACCACACAAGAGGCTCCCTGAGTACCCCATCGTACCTCGTGAGAAAACCCACAGTGGCGCCGCAGTTCGAGAAAAACCACAAGATGCCCCCGTCAAGGAGAGATGGGGGCCTTCTTTTCCTGCCTGACCTGGAGAGCAATCCCTGGTCCTCTCTCCAAACTTCACAGGAGGATTGACTCCCTTTAGGCCACTCAGTTGGGTCCAAGAAATACCTGGTGCGACTCGAGAGGACAGCGGAGTCCTTTGCTTCCCTCGAGACGAGGCCTGACTCCCCGGGTGAGTTTGGAATGCAACCCCGAGATCCCTGTCGCCCCTGGAGTGGAACATTATGTCCTAGACACAAGCCTAGATGAGGTCTATTTTGCCCTACAGTGACTCGAGAGCAACCTCCATCTCTCCCTCACAATTTGAATGGAAGATTGGTCTTCCCAAGGTCAACACAAGAGGAAGTCTGAATTTCCCATCGTAATTCGAGAATTCAGCCTCAAGTCTTAAAAACCATGTGGTTCCCCCTTCATCGCAATATGAGGCCCTTGCCAGCTAGAGTCTCAAGAGAAGTCCCACGTTCCATCTTAAAGTTCGAAATGCTACTAGGCACCCTTGATGCGACCCCAAAGTTCCCCAACATACCGGTCTCACTCCAGGGGAACACCGAAGTTCCCGGCGTCTCCAGGGAAGTCCCATGTTCCGTCCTTAAGTGCGAAATGGTAATTGACACCCTTGATGCGACCGCAAAAGTTCGCCGACACGCTGGGTTCCCTCGAGGGGAACACCGAGGGTCCCAGCACCACTTCATCTGAGCCCCTTCTCCCCTCCTGATCACGACAGGAGAGTCGATTCCCCTGCGTGGTCTGGAAGGGGTTCCCGGCCTTCCTGGTGCACCTCAGGATGAGGCCGGTCTCAGGAGGAAATTCGAGACTAGCCATGTGTGAGGTGCCACGTGCCGAACAACCCCGATTTTCCGGTCCGCTCTTGATAAGAACCTGATGCCCGGACACCTCTTCGAAGGCAACCCTGTGAGTGAAGGCACAACACGAAGGGGCACTGACACCCCCGTGCATCATCCGGAAAACCCCGCAGGGTCTACACACAGCTCGACAAGGGGCCTGAGACTCCCGGAACAACTCGAGAGGCAACCAGAATTCCATTCCTCAGACAAGACGAGGCATGACTCTCCTGTCCCAACACTGCAGGGACCGTGCAGTCGGAGTCAGAATCGGAGAGGAAGCCTGAGGTTCCTGCCTCCCCTCGAGATGAGGCCCTCTTCCATTGCGCCGAACCCAGCAGAGTCCCGAGAGGCCCCGCCAACTCCACAGCATCCCTCACCTCTCAGAGGCACCCTGGGAAGTTCCCTATAGTCTCCTGCAGAAGTCGAGGGAAACGAGGGTTTCCCGCCGCCACCCGAGAAAGACCTCGAGAGTCCTTCTTCAACGCGTCTTGAGGCCCTAGTCGCTTCCCATGACTCGAGAGTGATGACCAGCTCCCCCTCACCATGCGCATGGAGACATGAATTCCCTGGCACCGCACGAGAGGCTCCCTGAGGTCCTCGTCATGCCTCGTGAGAAAACCCCCACGGGCGCTGCAGCCTGAGGAAACCCATGAGACGCCCCCGTCATCGCGAGCTGAGGGACTTCTTTTCCTGCCTGGCCTGGAGAGCAATCCCGAGTCCTCTCTCCAAACTGAAGAGGAGGCTCGACACCCTTGAGTCCACTCAGTGGGCTCCAAGAGATAGGTGTCGCGAATTGAGAGGAAAGCGGAGTCCTCTGCTTCCCCTCGAGGCGAGGCCTGACTCCCCGGGGGAGTCTGGAATGCAAACCCGAGATCCCTGTCTTCCCTTGAGAGGAATATTAGGTCCTGGACACATGCCTCGATGAGGTCTCTTTGGCCCTGTAGTGACTCGAGCAGAACCCCCAGCTTTCCCTCGCAACTCCAGGGGAAGATTGGGCTTCCCAGGGCCAACCCAAGAGGAAGCCTGAAATCCCCGTCGTTTTCGAGAATCCAGACGCAACTCGAGAAAAATGACGTGGTTCCAACGTCTTCACAGGATGAGGCCCTTGCCCGCTACAGCGTCTCCAGGGAAGTCCCATGTTCCGTCCTGAAGTGGGAAACGGTACTTGGCTCCCTTGATGCGACCCCTAAAGTTCCCTGAAACGCCGGGTTCCCTCGAGTGGAACACCTAGATTCCCGGCCCCACTTCATCTGAGGCCCATCTCCCCTCCTGATCGCGACAGGAGATTCGATTCCCGTGCTTTGTGTGGAAGGTGTTCCCGGCCTTCCCGGCGCACCTCAGGATGATGCTGGTCTCACGAGGAAATTCGAGATGAGCCACGTGTGTTGTGCCACATGCCGAACGACTCCGATTTCCCCGTCCGCTCTTGAAATGAACCCGATACCCGGACACCTCTTTGAAGGCAACCCTGTGGGGGAAGGCACAAAATGAAGGGGCAATGACACCCCCGTGCATCTTCTGGAAACACCCGCAGGTTCCACACACAGCTCGACAAGGGGCCTGAGACCCACTGAACGACTCGAGAGGCAAGCAGAGTTCCATTACTCAGACAAGATGAGGCCTGACTCTCCTGTCCCAACCCTGCAGGGACCCTGCGGTCGGAGTCAGAAATGGAGAGGAAGCTGAGGTTCCTGCCTCCAATCGAGATGAGGCCCTCTTTCATTTCGTCAAACCTAGTGGAGTCCCGAGAGGCCCCTCTAATTCCTCAGTATCCCTCACCTCTCAGAGGCACCTGGGAAGTTCACTAAGGTCCCCGGTAGAGGTCGAGGGAAACGAGTGTTTCCCACCCCAACCCAAGAAAGACCTCGAGAGTCCTTCTTAAATGCGTCTTGAGGCCCTAGTCCCTCCCATGACTCCAGAGCAATGACGCGATCTGCCTGGCCACACGCATGGAGGCCTGACTTCTCTGGCGCCGCACGAGAGGCTCCCTGAGCTCCCCATCATATCTCGTGAGAAACCCCACACTGGCGCCGCAGCTCGAGAAAACCCATGAGACGCTCCCGTCATCACGAGAGGAGGGCCATCTTTAACTGCATGGTATGCAGATCAAGCGTGAACCTTCTGTCCAAGCTACACACGACGCTTGACTCCCTTTAGGCCACTCATTGGGCTCCAAGAGTTACATGTCGTGACTCGAGAGGATAGTGGAGTCCTTTGCTTCCACTCGAGATGAGGCGTGACCCACCGGGTGAGACTGGAATGCGACCCCGATATCCCTGTTGCCCCTGGAGAGCAATACTACGTCCTGGACCCAAGCCTAGATGAGGACTCTTTGCCCTGAAGTGACTCGAGAGCAACCCACAGCTCTATCTGACAAGTTGAATGGAAGATTGGACTTCCTGGGCCAACACAAGAGGAAGCCTGAATTCCCCGTCGTAACTCGAGAATCCCGCCGCAACTCGAGAAAAACCACGTGTTTCCCTCGTCATCGCAATATGAGGCCCTTGCCCGCTACAGCATCTCCAGAGAATTCCCACGTTCCATCTTGAAGTCCGAAACTGTACTTGGCACCCTTGATGCGACCTCAAAAGTGCCGTGACATACCGGTCTCACTCGAGGGGACCACCGAAGTTCCCGGCACCACTTTATTTGAGCCCCTTCTCCCCTTCTGATCGCGACCGGTGGGTCGATTCCCCTGCTTTGTCTGCAAGGGGTTCCCTACCTTCACGGCGAACCTCAGGATGAGGCCGGTCTCAGGAGGAAATTCGAGACGTAGCCTCGTGGGTGGTACCACATGCTGAAAGACCCCAATTTTCTGGTACGCTCTTGAAAAGAACCCAATGCCCGGACACCTCTTTGAAGGCAACCCTGTGGATGAAGGCACAACACGAAGGGGCACTGACACCCCTGTGCATCATCCGGAAAAACCCACAGGTTCCACACACAGCTCAACAAGTGGCCTGTCACTCCATGAACAACTCGCAAGGCAAGCGGAGATCCATGCCTCCACAGAAGATGAGGCGTGACTCTCTTGTCCATACTCTGCAGGTACTCTGCGACCCGAGTCAGAAATGGAGAGGACACCTGAGGTTCCTGCCTCCATACGAGATGAGGCCCTCTTCAATTGCACCAAACACAGTTGAGTAACGAAAGGCCCCTCCCAAATCCACAGTGTCCCTGACTTCTCAGAGGCACCCTGAGAAGTTGCCTGAGGTCACCGACACAAGTCGAGGGAACCCAGGGTTCCCTGCCGCAACCCGAGAAAGACCTCGAGAGTCCTTCTTCAATGCGTCTTGAAGCCCGATTTGCCTACTATGACTCGAGAGCAATCACGCACTCCCCTTCACCACACGCACGGAGACCTGACGTCCCTAGCACCACACGAGAGGCTCTCTGAGCTCCCCGTTGTACCTCGTGAGAAATCTGATACTGGCGCCACAGCTGGAGAAAACCCACGAGACGCCCCCGTCATCGCGAGATGAGGGCCTTTTTTCCTGCATGGCCAGGAAAACAATCCCGAGTCATCTCTCCAAACTCCATAGGAGGCTTCACTCCCTTTACGCCACACAGTGGGCTCCAAGAGATACCCGTCGCGACTCGCCAGGAGAACGGAGTCCTTTTTTTCCCCTCAAGACGAGGCCTGACTCTCCAGGTGAGTCGAGAATGCAACCCTGAGATCCCTGTCGGCCCAGTAGTGGAACACTAGGTCCTGGACACAAGCGTAGATGAGGTCTATTTTGCCCTGCAGTGACTGGAGAGCAATCCCCAGTTCTAACTCGCAACTCGAATGGAATACTGGATTTTCCTCGCGCCACACAAGAGGCTCCCTGAGATCCCCGTGGTACTTCATGAGACACCCCACACTGGCGCCGCAGCTCGAGAAAACCCACGAGATGCCACCGTCATCTCGAGATGAGGGCCTTCTTTTCCTGCATGGCCTGGAGTCCAATCCCGAGTCCTCTCTCCAAACTCCACAGGAGGCTTGACTCCCTTTAGTACACACAGTGGGCTCCAAGAGATACCCATCGCGACTCGAGACGAGAGCGGAATTCTTTGCTTACCCTCGAGCTGAGAACTGACTCCCCGGATGAGTCTGGAATGCAAACCCGAGATCCCTGTCGCCCCTGGAGAGCAAAATTAGATCCTGGACACAAGCCTAGATTAGGTCTCTTTTGCCCTGCAGTGACTCTAGCGCAATCCCCAGCTCCCCCTCGCAACCCGAATGGAAGATTGGATTTCAAGGCCAACAAGAGGAAGCCTAAATTCCCGGTCATGACTCGAGAATCCCGCCGCATCTTCAGCAAAACCACGTGGTTCTCCCGTCATCGCAAGATGAGGCCCTTGCCCGTTACAGCGTTTCAAAAGATGTCCCAGGTTCCGTCTTGAAGTGCGAAACGGTACTTGGCACCCTTGATGCGACCCCAAAAGTCCCCCAACACGCCGGTCTCACTCAAGGGGAACACCGAGGTTCCCGGCACCACTTCATTTAAGCCCCTTCTCCCCTCCTGATCGTGACCGGTGGGTCGATTCCCCTGCTTTGTCTGCAAGGGGGCCCGACCTTCCCTGCACAACTCAGGATGAGGCCGGTCTCATGGGGAAATTCGATACGTAGCTTTGTGGGTGGTGCCACTTGCTGAAAGACTCCAATTTCCCGGTCCGCTCTTGATAAGAATCCGATGCTCGGACACCTATTGGAAGGCAGCCTTGAGTATGAAGGTACAACACTAAGGGGCACAAACACACCTGTGCATCAACCGGAAAAACGGGCAGGTTACATACACAGCTCGACAAGTGGCCTGTCACCTCGAGAACAACTCGAGAGGCAAGAGGAGTCCCATCCTCCAGAAAAGACGAGGCCTGACTCTCCTGTACCAACATGCAGGGACCTTGCGATCTGAGTCAGAAATGGAGAGGAACACTGAGGTTCCTGCTTCAACTCAAGATGAGTCCCTCTTACATTCCACCAAATGCAGAGGAGTCTCGAGAGGCCCCTCCAAACTGCACAGTATCCCTGACTTCTCAGAGGCACTCAGAGAAGCTCCCTGAGGTCGCAGGCACAAGTCAAGGGAACCCTGGGTTTTATGCAGTGACCCGAGAAAGACCTCGAGAGTCCTTCTTCAACCCGTCTTGAGGCCCGATTACCCTACCATGACTCAAGAGCAATGACGAACTCCCCCTAGCCATCTCATGGGGACCTGACTTCCCTGGCGCCACACGAGAGGCTCCCTGAGCTCCCTCTCGTACCTCGTCAGAAACCTGGCACTAGCGCGGCAGTCTAGAAAACCCACGAGACGCCGCCGTCATCGCGAGATGAGGGCCTTCTTTTCCTGCATGGCGTGGAGAGGAATCCCGAGTCCTCTATCCAAACACCACAGGAGGCTTGACTCCCTTTAGGGCACACAGTGGGCTCCAAGAGATACCCATCGCGACCCAAAAGGACAGCAGAGTTCTTTGCTTCCCCTTGAGACGAGGCCTGATTCCCCGGGTGAGTGTGGTATGCAAGCCCGAGATCCCTGTCGCCCCTAGGGACGAACATTAAGTCCTGGACACAAGCCTAGATGAGGTCTATTTTGCCCTGCAGTGACTCGAGGGCAATCCCCAGCTCTCCCTTGAAACTCGAATGGAAGATAGGACTTCCCTGGGCCAACACATGAGGAAGACTGTATTCCCTGTGGAAACTCGAGAATCCCGCCACAACTCCAGAAACGCCACGTGGCTCCCCCGTCATCGCAAGATGAGGCCCTTGCCCCCTACAGCATCTCAAGAGAAGTCCCACGTTCCGTCTTGAAGTGCAAATCAGTATTGGCACCCTTGATGCAACCTCAAAAGTTCCTCGACACACCAGTCTGACTCGTGGAGAACACCGAGGTTCCCGGCACCACTACATCTGGGCCCCTTCTCCCCTCCTGATCGCGACAGGAGGGTCGATTCCCCTGTTTTGTCTTGAAGGGGTTCCCGCCTTTCCCGGTGCATCTCAGGATGAGGCCGGTCTCACGATGATATTCGAGACATAGCCTCGTGGATGGTGACACATGACGAAAGACCCCAATTTCCCGGTCCGCTCTTGATAAGATCCCAATGCCCGGACACCTCTTTGAAGATAACCCTTTTGATGAAGGCACAACAGGAAGGGGCACTGACACCCCCGGGTATCGTCCGGAGAAAACCGCAGGTACCACACACAGCTAGAGAAGTGACCTGTCACCCCGTGAACAACTGGAGAGGCAAGCAGAGTTCCATTCCTCCACACAAGACGAGGCCTGACTCTCCTGTTCGAACTCTGCAGCGAAACTGCGATCCGAGTCAGATCTGGCCCAGGGGAAGTCAGGAGAGGAAACATGAGTTTCCTGCCTCCACTCGAGATGAGGCCCTCTTCCATTGCACCGAACCCAGTGGAGTCCCGAGAGGCCCCTCCCAACTGCACAGTATCCCTGACTTCTCAGAGGCACCCTTAGACCTTCCTGAGATCACCGGCACAAGTCGAGGGAACCAAGGGTTTCCTGCCCCAACCCGTAAAAGACCTCGAGAGTCCTTCTTCAACGCGTCTTGAGGTGCGATTCCCCTACCATGACTCGAGAGCAATGACGCGCTCCCCCTAGCCACGAGCATAGAAACCTGACTTCCCTGGCACCACAGGAGAGGCTCCCTGAGCTCCCCATTATACCTCGTGAGCAACACCACACTGGAGCCGCAGCTCGAGAATACCCACGAGACACCCCAGTCCTCACGAGATGAGGGCCTTCTTTTGCTGTATGGCCTGGAGAGCAATCCTGAGTCCTCTCTCCAAACTCCACAGGAGGCTTGACTCATTTTAGGCCACACAGTGAGCTCCAAGATATACCCGTCGCAACTTGACAGGAGAGCGGTGTCCTTGGCTTCCCCTCGAGACGAGGCCTGATTCCCCGGGTGAGTCGAGAATGCAATGCCGAGATAGCTGTCGCCCCAGCAGAGGAACATTAGGTCCTGGACACAAGACTAGATGAGCTCTATTTGGCCCTGCAGTGTCTCGAGAGCAATCCCCAGTTCTAACTCACAATTCGAAAGAAAACTGGACTTCCCTGGGCCAGTTGAAGAGGAAGCCTGAATTCCCCGTCGTCACTCGACAATCCCGCCGCAACTCGAGAAAAAACACGTGGTTCCAACGTCTTCGCAAGATGAGGCCCTTGCCCACTACGGCGTCTCAAGGGAAGTTCCATGTTCCACCCTGAAGTGAGAAACGGTACCTGACACCCTTCGTGAGAACCCCAAAGGTACCCCGACACCCCGGGTTCCCCCGATGGGAACACCGAGAGTCCCGGCACCGCTTCATCTGAGCCCCTTCTCCCCTCCTGATCGCGACAGGAGAGTCGATTCCCCTGCGTGGTCCGGAAGGGGTTCCCGGCCCTCCCGGCGCACCTCAGGATGAGGCCGGTCTCACGAGGAAATTCGAGACGAGCCACGTGGGTGGTGCCACATGCCGAACGCCCCCGATTCCCCGGTCCGCTTTTGAGAAGGACCCGAGGCCCGGACACCTCTTCGAAGGCAACCTTGTGGGTGAAGGCACAACACGAAGGGGCACTGACACCCCCGTGCATCATCCGGAAAGACCCGCGTGTTCCACACACAGCTCGGCGAGGGGCCTGAGTCCCCCTGAACAACTCGAGAGGCAAGCGGGGTTTCCTTCCTCAGACAAGACGAGGCCTGACTCTCCTGTCCCAACTCTGCAGGGACCCTGCGGTCGGAGTCCAAAACGGAGAGGAAGCCTGAGGTGCCTGCCTCCCCTCGAGGTGAGGCCTTCTTCCGTTGCGCCAGACCTAGCGGAGTCCCGAGAGGCCCCGCCAACTCCACAGGATCCCTCACCTCTCAGAGGCACCCTGGGAAGTTCCCTAAGGTCCCCGGCAGAAGTCGAGGTAAACGAGGGTTTCCTGCCGCCACCCGAGAAAGACCTCGAGAGTCCTTCTTCAATGCATCTCGAGGCCCTAGTCCCCTCCCGTGACTCGAGAGCCATGACGCGCTCCCCCTCGCCACGCGCATGGAGACCTGACTTCCCTGGCGCCACACGAGAGGCTCCCTGAGATCCTCGTCGTGCCTCGGGAGAAAACCCCGACGGGCGCCGCAGCTCGAGGAAACCCCTGAGACGCCCCCGTCCTCGCGAACTGAGGGCCTTCTTTTCCTGCATGGCCTGGAGAGCAATCCCGGGTCCTCTCTCCAAACTGAAGAGGAGGCTGGACTCCCTTGAGGCCACTCAGGGGGCTCCAAGAGATCCGGGTCGCGACTCAAGGGGAGAGCGGAGTCCTTGGCTTCCCCTCGAGACGAGCCCTGACTACCCGGGGTAACCTGGAATGCAAACCCGAGATCCCTGCCTTCCCTGGAGAGGAATATTAGGTCCCGGACACACGCCTAGATGAGGTGTCTTGGGCCCTGCAGTGACTCGAGCACAACCCCCAGCTTTCCCTCGCAACTCGAGGGGAAGATTGGGCTTCCCAGGGCCAACCCAAGAGGAAGCCTGAGATCCCCGTCGTAACTCGAGAATCCGCCGCAACTCGAGAAAAACCACATGGTTCCCACGTCTTCGCAAGATGAGGCCCTTGCCCGCGACGGCGTCTCAAGGGAAGTCCCCTGTTCCGCCCTGAAGGGCGAAACGGTCCCTGACAGCCTTCATGCGACCCCCAAAAGTTCCTCGACACGCCGGGTTCCCTCGAGGGTAACACCGAGGGTTCCGGCCCCACTTCATCTGAGCCCCTTCTCCCCTCCTGATGGCGACAGGAGAGTCGATCCCCCTGTGTTGTCTGGAAGGGTCCCCGGCCTTCCCGGCATACCTCAGGATGTAGCCGGCCTCACTAGGAAATTTGAGACTAGCCCCGTGGGTGGTCCCACATGCCGAAAGACCCCGATTTCCCTGTCCGCTCTTGAAAAGAACCCGAGGCCCGTACACCTCTTCGAAGGCAACCCAGTGGGTGAAGGCACAACACGAAGGGGCACTGTCACAGTCGTGCATCGTCCGGAAACACCCGCAGGTTCCACACACAGCTGAACAAGGGGCCTGAGACCCCCTGAGCACCTCGAGAGGCAATGAGTTCCCTTCCTCAGACAAGATGATTCCTGACTCTCCTGTCCCAACTCTGCAGGGACCCTGCGGGCGGAGTCCGAAACGGAGAGGAAGCCTGAGGTTCCTGCCTTCCCTGGAGATGAGGCCCTCTTCCATTGCGCCAAACACAGCTTAGTCCTGAGAGGCCCCGCCAACTCCACAGCATCCCTCATCTGTCAGAAGCACACTGGGAAGTTCCGTAAGGTCACCGGTAAACTTTTATTGCACAAGGTCCCCATGAAAAGGCCCACGCAGCAGGACAGCCACAGATTCTGTCTGCCATTAAAGGGCAGTAAGGTGCCCTCTCCCCTTCTTTGCTGCCTCGGCGGCCACCAGGGTGCAATTCGCGTACCCTTCCCTTTCCCATCCTAGCAGGTGCTTCAGGGCCCGCTGGCCTACAAAGTGCCAGAAGCAGGGCTGGGCCAGCCGGCCAGAATTCAGGGTTCTGTCCCTTGGACTTCCAGCGGACACTAGGCTGCTTGGGAAAACCGCCCAGACTCTGAGGTTTTTCAGCAGAGGGGTGGAGCGGTAAAGGCCTTGACCCCAAAGACGAGGCCTTCCTGCGACCGCCAGGTTGGGGAGCTCTGAGACTGTGCCAACACAGGGCGGAATACATGGTTCCCTACTCCAGGCAGTCCCCGTTCCCTTACCTGTGTTCCGCACCCCTCCACTGTGGCCAATGGATGCCGATCCTTGGGGATCCAGGAGTTCACGAAATGGGCATTCCCAGCCGCAATGGCGACCCCCAACAGCACATCTGGAAAGCCCTCCCCCACCCCCGCCAGGAGCCGACACCCGCTGCGAAGGGACCCCCGCCCCGCCCCGCGCCGCCAGGTTTCGCCCCGGCCCTGCCGGGCTCCGGCGGGTTCCCAGCCACATTGGTGACCCCCGGGAGCACAACAGGGACCGACCCCCCACCCACAGCAAGCGGAATCTCGACCTGTGCAGCCCAGGTTTACCCCGCCCTGGGTGCGCTCCCGGCGCCTTTCCAGCCGCAGTGGCCATCTCCGAGAGCACAACTGGGAAGCCCTCCCCCACCCCCGCCAGGAGCCGACACCCGCCCTGCGCCGCCCGGGTTCGCCCCGCCCCTGCCGCGCTCCAGGGGCGCTGCCCACCTTCACCAGTGGCTCCCGGTGAGCCCCGTCCCCACGCCCGGTTCCAGGAGAGGCTCTCGGACCTCGCTGCTGCCGCCAGGTCAAACATGAGGACAATACATACACCCCACAGAGACAATCCAAGCTGTCTATGATTTAGGGATAAAACGAGGACTACAGAAAGGCAAGATGACCTGACCTAGGAGGGCCATGATATTCTATAGAACCAGACAAAGTTGGTTACCAAGGAAACTTTTTTCCTTGGAACCCGGAAAGCTGGTTCTTTGCATATGCAATGACCAAGAATTAGCTTGTTACCCAAGCCTGCTTTACTGCCACCCCCATCCCCCCACTCCCCAGAAGACTGGCTCAAAGAAATATTTTAAATCTCAGGCGGAAACCTGGAAGATGTCTTGTCTGTCTGTTTGGATTAAGGTATGTGTCAGTGTGAGCCTTGTGTTTTTTGATAATATTGCTCAAGTTCTGTGTTCTGATTTCAATGGTCTCAAGACAAGGCAGCCCTTCCAAATCAAACTGCTGGAAATACAAGAAAACATTGACCTAAATGAATGTCAGAGTCCCGTGAACTGGGATCTAGTCAATATTAAATATCTAGTATTTTTGGTTTTGCTCCTCCATTATAGACATGTCTAAGAGTCAACAACATTAAGCACAACATGTTCATAGTGCCTAGGTTTCTTTTGAGGTAAAAATTGCTCTATTGTTATATCTGTCACAAGCTTGTCAGCAAGAAACTACCTGGAAACGACAACAACAAAAGTAAAAAATGTAAATGTGATATGAGCTTTTAGACAAACCCTTAAGAATAATTATACTCTAAAATATCTGCCTCTCATAGTCTTGATTGAAGGCAGAGGAGAAGGGGACGACAGAGGATAAGGTGGTTGGATGGCATCACTGACTCGATGGACATGAGTTTGAGCAAGCCCCTGGAGCTGGTGACGGACACGGAAGCCTAGCGTCCTTCAGGCCACGGGGTCCCAAAGACTCAGACACGACTGAGCAACTGAACTGAACTGAACTAACAAACGTTTCTCCAGGTGTTTTGGTTACCCGAGTTTCTATCCTTGTGACGACAGTGTATTGAATAGCTAGGTCATTTCCAAATAAATGAAAGTTCTGAAACATTCACGACTTGAAAGGACCTCCCTTTTACACAGAAACAAAAGAGATTTTTGACTCTCCATGAATAGTGTCTGGCACCATCCTGACATGTTAAATGTAAGAAAGAAATTGTTTTGTTTTGTTTTGTTCTGTTCTTGGGGGTGGGGGGAGGGGGGCGGGCTATAGCCAATGCCAATATAAAAGTCAGTTCTTGGTTGCTGAAGGGAAATGTATGACTTGTTATTACAAGAAAGTATGTGGAATGCAATGGCACTTGAGGAAGGAAAACGAAGTAGTTCTGTCTTACAGGTGGCAGTTTCAGGATGGGAGAAGCAAAGGAATGGGTACAGAATGGGATAAGGAGGTTGTAGGGAAAGTGGACCCCCAGAAAAGAGTTCTGTGCCTAGCACAAGTTTTCTTGAGATGTTGAACTGCCTTTGCTAATGGAGTTTAAGTTTCTTTACCTCTTAAGTGATCTCTTCTAGGTTGACCTAGAACAGAAATCTTTTGTTAGCTTTGGCTAAGTGGAGAAGTAGTGTTTCACGGTGACATATGTGATCCTTCCTGACTGTTTGCAGCCCTTTTGATATCGATGCACTGCTTCTGCTGCTGCTGCCGCCGCTGCTGCTGCTAAGTCGTTTCAGTCGTGTCCGACTCTGTGCGACCCCATAGACGGCAGCCCACGAGGCCCCGCAGTCCCTGGGGTTCTCTAGGCAAGAACACTGGAGTGGGTTGCCATTTCCTCCTCCCATGCATGAAAGTGAAAAGTGAACGTGAAGTCGCTCAGTGGTGTCCCACTCTTAACCACCCCATGGACTGCAGCCTACCAGGCTCCTCCATCCATGGGATTTTCCACGCAAGAGTACTGGAGTGGGGTGCCATTGCCTTCTCCCATATCTATGCACAAGCCTGCCTAAATAATTGACTTCTAGCTAGCTTTGGGATGCCAATGACCATCCACCCTTACCAGGCAACAGAGAAGAGAAAAACACTTACCACAGGAGGTCCTGGTAAGGAACAAGGAACTAACAAGCTCCCGCCAACCAGGATTCTGCAGAGGTCAACAAGAGGTCAATAAGAGATGGAAGACTGCAGTCCAGAGGTCCTAGCAACTTCCATCTTGCAGCAGAGACCCAGCATAGTCAAAACGAATTCAATGTTGCAAAAAATAAGTAAACAAATAAAGGACAGAAGTTCTTTGAACATATGACTGAGATTAGGGCTGAGGCAGTACATGTACGGTGCCCAGAAAATCTTAAAGTATGAGAAAGGAAAGAAATTAAAGACAACTATCAAGCTGTCCAAACTGATAAAAACGAAAGATTACACAGTTTTTTCTGTATATATTAGCAGATAATAATCTGAAAAGGAATTAAAAAAAATTCCCTTTCAATAATGTCAACATGAATACAACACTTTGCCATGGATGTAACGAGGATGACAAGACTGGCACACTGGAAATTATACACCCTGGCTGAAAACTATCCTGAATACATGGACAGATATTCCATAACAATGGAAAGACTTAAGATGGCAATACCATGGAATGCATCTTCAATCTGAAATGAAGATTTGATATGATTTGATCGCTCAGAGCTTTTGTGTCATCAATTGTTATTAAAGTATAAATGAGATAGAGAAAGCTGCTGACTTAGACTTGAGGCGGGGTGTACGCCCTGCTGGTCTCTAGCCAGATATTCTACAGGCACTAGCAGTCAGCTAAGGAAAGAAAGGCACTGTCTCAGGGAATGGCACCAGGCCCCTCCCCCACGACATGCCTTGAGGTCACATTGGCAGCAGGTGAGTCATCCTGGGCCAAAAACTGATTGACATGAATCTTGAAGAAAGGCAGTATTCCAGGCAAATACATCATTTCCTTAACATAGATTAGGAGAACAAAGTACGAGGAAAACATACTGTTTTGTTCAAGTCGCTTCTGAGCCTATTGGGGGAACCGACCTGAAGCCAGAGTCCAGCGGATATACATAGGATATTTACATCGCTTAAGACAAACATTTCCTCAGGAACAAATGCATTGCTTAGCTCAAGGTTTGTCTGCGAAATTCTTACACATCAGGAGATGGCTCTGAGCTGGGTTTCTACACACAAGAACATGAATGCAAAGGACAAGCCTGCACAGCCCATCTGCCCCCCTCCCCCACAGCCAGCAGCATTTCCAAGTGACCTCCTAAGGCCTTCCCCAAAATACAGGGGCACCTCTGGGTTTCCTGTTTCCCTCACTTTGAACACTTTTCTTAAAAAAAAAAAAAAATCCTGCACACTTCTTGATAGAATGCCACAGTGCAAGGAAAACAGGCCTTCAATACTTAAACCTCCCTGTGCCAAACACTTGGGGCTTGGTTTTGTTTTGTTTTGTTTTTTAATTACACCACCACATAATTTAAACTTTTTACAATTTCTAATTATTCAGTACCAAAACACCAAACTTTTATTGCACAGGGTCCTCATGAAAAGGCCCATGCAGCTGGACAACCACAGATTCTGCCATGAAAGGGCAGCAAGGTGCCCTCCCCACTTCTTTGCTGCCTGGGCGGCCACCAGGGTTTGAAATTCATGCACCCTACTAACTTTCTAGGGTGCAATTCGCGGACCCTTCCCTTTCTCATCCTAGCAGGTGCTCCAGGGCCCGCTGGCCTACAAAGTGCCAGAAGCAGGGCTGGGCCAACCGGCCAGAGTTCAGGGTTCTGTCCCTTGGACTTCCAGGGGACACTAGGCTGCTTGGGAAAACCGTGCAGACTGAGATTTTTCAGCAAAGGGGTGGAGCGGTAAAGGCCTTGACACCAAGGGCGAGGCCTTTCTGCAACCGCCAGGTTGGGGAGCTCCGAGAATGTGCCAACAGAGGGCGGAATACGTGGTTCCCTGCTCCAAGCAGTCCCAGTTCCCTGACCTGTGGCCCGCAGCCCTCCGCTGCACCCACTAGATGTGGATCCTTGGGGACACAGGAGCGCACGAAATGGGCGTTCCTAGCCGCAGTGGCGACCCCCGAGAGCACAACTGGGACCGAACCCCCACCCACAGCCATCTAAATCTCGACCCGCGCAGCCCAGGTTTACCCCGCCCCGGGTGCGCTCCCGGCGCGTTTCCAGCCTCAGTGGCCACCACCGAGAGCACAACTGGGAAGCCCTCCCCCACCCCCGCCAGGAGCCGATCCCCGCCCCGCGCCACCCGGGTTCACCCCGCCCCTGCCGCACTCCCAGCGCGTTTCCAGCTGCAGTGGGGACCCCCGAGAGCACAACTGTTACCGCCCCCCACCCCCTCCTGACCAGAACCCCGACCCACGCCGCCCGGGATCGCCCCGCCCCTGGCGCGCTCCCGGCGCGTTGCCCACTTCCACCAGGGGCTCCCGGTGAGCCCCGTCCCCACGCCCGGTTCCAGGAGAGGCTCTCGGACCTCGCTACTGCCGCCAGGTCAAACACGAGGACAATACATCCACCCCACAGAGACAGTCCAAGCTGTGTATGATTTAGGGTTCAAACGAGGACTACAGAAAGGAAAGATGTCCTGACCTAGGAGGGCCATGAGAGTCTATAGATCCAAACAAAATTGGGTACCAAGGAAACTTTTTTCCTTGGAACCCGGAAAGCTGGTTCTTTGCATATGCAATGACCAACAATTAGCTTGTTACCCAAGCCTGCCTCGCTGCCACCCCCACTCCCCCCCCCCCACTTCCCAGGAAAACGGCTCAAAGAAATATTTTAAATCTCAGGCGGAAAACTGGAAGATGTCTTGTCTGTCTGTTTGGATTAAGGTATATGTCAGTGTGAGCCTTGTGTTTTTTGATAATATTGCTCAAGTTCTGAGTTCTGATTTCAATGGTCTCAAGACAAGGCAGCCCTTCCAAATCAAACTGCTGGAAATACAAGAAAACATTGACCTAAATGAATGTCAGAGTCCCGTGAACTGGGAACTAGTCAATATTAAATATCTAGAATTTTTGGTTTTGTTCCTCCACTATAGACATGTCTAAGAGTCAACAACATTAAGCACAACATGTTCATAGTGCCTAGGTTTCTTTTGAGGTAAAAATTGCTCTATTGTTATATGTGTCACAAGCTTGTCAGCAAGAAAGTACCTGGAAACAGCAACAACCAATGTAAAAAATGTAAATGTGATATGAGCTTTTAGATAAACTCTTAACAATAATTATACTCTAAAATATCCGCCTCTCATAGTCTTGATTGAAGGCAGAGGAGAAGGGGATGACAGAGGATAAGATGGTTGGATGGCATCACTGACTCGATGGACATGAGTTTGAGCAAGCCCCTGGAGTTGGTGATGGACACGGAAGCCTGGCGTCCTGCAGGCCACGGGGTCACAAAGAGTCAGACTCGACTGAGCAACTGAACTGAACTGAACTTACAATCGTTCCTCCAGGTGTTTTGGTTACCTGAGTTTCTATCCTGGTGCTAAACTAAGTGACGACAGTGTATTGAATAGCTAGGTCACTTCCAAATAAATGAAACTTCTTAAACATTCACGACTTGAAAGGACCTCCCTTTTACACAGAAACAAAAGAGATTTTTGACTCTGCATGAATAGTGACTGGCACCATCCGAACATATTAAATGTAAGAAAGCAATTTTTTTGTTTTGTTTTGTTTTGTTCTGTTCTTGTAGGAAGCGGGGTGGGCGCTATTATCACTGATAGGTATGCTCACCAATCCTCAAATGCCAATATAAGAGTGAGTTCTTGGTTGCTGAAGGGAAATGTATGACTTGTTATTACAAGAATGTATGGAATGCAATCACACTTTAAGAAGGAAAACGAAGTAGTTCTGTCTTACAGGTGGCATTTTCAGGACGGGAGAAGCAAAGGAATGGGTACAGAATGGGATAAGGAGGTTGTAGGGAAAGTAGGCCCCCAGAAAAGAGTTTTGTGCCTAGCACAAGTTTTCTTGAGATGTTGAACTGCCTTTGCTAATGGAGTTTAAGTTTCTTTACCTCTTAAGTGATCTCTTCTAGGTTGACCTAGAACAGAAATCTTTCGTTAGCTTTGGCTAAGGGGAGAAGTATTGTTTCACGATGACATATGTGATCCTACCTGACTGTTCTCATCCCCTTTGATACCTATGCACTGCTGCTGCTGCTGCTGCAGCTGCTAAGTGGTTCAGTTGAGGCCGACCCTGTGCCACGCCATAGATGGCAGCCCACCAGGCCCTGCAGTCCCTGGGGTTCTCTAGGCAAGAACACTGGAGTGGGTTGCCATTTCTTCCTCCTATGCATGAAAGTGAAAAGTGAAAATGAAGTCGCTCAGTGGTGTCCGACTCTTAGCCACCCCATGGACTGCAGCCTACCAGGCTCCTCCGTCCTTGGGATTTTCCAGGAGTGGGGTGCCATTGCCTTCTCCCATATCTATGCACAAGCCTGCTTAAATAATTGACTTCTAGCCAACTTTGGGATGCCCATGACCACCCACCCTTACCAGGCAACAGAGAAGAGAAAAACACTTACCACAGGAGGTTCTGATAAGGAACAAGGAACTAACAAGCTCCCACCTACCAGGATTCTGCAGAGATCAACAAGAGGTCAGCAAGAGATGAGAGACTGCAGTCCAGAGGTCCTAGCTACTTCCATCTAGCAACAAACACCCAGCATAGTCAAAACGATTTCAATGTTAAAGAATAAATAAATAAATAAATAAAAGGACAGAAGTTCTTTGAACACATGTCTGAATTTAGGGGTGAGGCATTACATATGTGTCCCAGGATAATCTTAAAGTGTCAGAAAGTAAAGAAATTAAAGACAACTATCAAGCTGTCCAAACTGATAAAAATGAATGATTACACAGTTTTATCTGTATACATTAGCAGATAATAATCTGAAAAGGAATTTTAAAAAATTCCCTTTCAATAATATCAACATGAATAAAACACTTTGCCATGGATGTAACGAGGATGACAAGACTGGCACACTGGAAATTATACACCCTGGCTGAAAACTATCCTGAATACATGGACAGATATTCCATAACGATGGAAAGACTTAAGATGGCAATACCATGGAATGCATCTTCAATCTGAAATGAAGATTTGATATGATTTGATCGCTCAGAGCTTTTGTGTCATCAAGTGTTATTAAAGTATTAAAGAGATAGAGAAAGCTGCTGACTTAGACTCGAGGCGGGGTGGGGGGTGGGTAGTAAGAGTACCCCCTGCTGGTCTTTAGCCAGATATTCTACAGGCACTAGCAGTCAGCTAAGGAAAGAAAGGAACTGTTTCAGGGAATGGCACCAGGCCCCTCCCCCACGACATGCATTGAGATAATATTGGCAGCAGGTGAGTCATCCCGGGCCAAAACTTGATTGACATGAATCTTGAAGAAAGGCAGTATTGCAGGCAAATATATCATTTCCTTAACATAGATAAGGAGAACAAGCTAGGAGGAAAACATGCTGTTTTGTTCAAATCGCTTCTGAGCCTTTTGGGGGAACCGACCTGAAGCCAGAGTCTAGCGGAAATACATAGGATATTTACATCGCTTAAGACAAACATTTTCTTAGGAAAAAATGCATTGCTTAGCTCAAGGTTTGTCTGCGAAATTCTTACACATCAGGAGATGGCTCCGAGCTGGGTTTCCACACACAAGAACATCCATGCAAAGGACAAGCCTGCACAGCCCATCTGCCCCACTCCCGCACAGCCAGCAGCATTTCCAAGTGACCTCCTAAGGCCTTCCCCAAAATACAGGGGCACCTCTGGGTTTCCTGTTTCCCTCACTTCGAACACTTTTCTTAAAAAAAAAAAATCCTGCACACTTCTTGATAGAATGCCACAGTGAAAGGAATACAGTCCTTCAATATTTGAACCTCCATTTGCAAAACACTTGGAGCTTGGTTTTGTTTTGTTTAGTTTTTTAATTACACCACCACATAATTTAAAGCTTTTACACGTTCTAATTATTCAGTTCCAAAACACCAAACTTTTATTGCACAAGGTCCTCATGAAAAGGCCCATGCAGCTGGACAACCACAGATTCTGCCATGAAAGGGCAGCAAGGTGCCCTCCCCCCTTCTTTGCTGCCCGGGCGGCCACCAGGGTTTGAAATCCATGCACCCTACTAAGTTTCTAGGGTGCAATCCATGGACCCTTCCCTTTCCCATCCCAGCAGGTGCTCAAGGGCCCGCTGGCTTACAAAGTGCCAGAAGCAGGGCTGGGCCAGCCGGCCAGAGTTCAGTGTTCTGTCCCTTGGACTTCCAGAGGACACTAGGCTGCTTGGAAAAACCGCGCAGACTCTGAGATTTTTCAGCAGAGGGGTGGAGCGGTTAAGGCCTTGACCCCAAAGGCAAGACCTTTCTGCGACCGCCAGGTTGGGGAGCTCCGAGAATGTGCCAACAGATGGCGGAATACTTGGTTCCCTGCTCCACGCAGTCCCAGTTCCCTTACCTGTGGTCCGCAGCCCTCCGCTGCACCCACGGGATGGCGATCCTTGGGGACCCAGGAGCGGACGAAATGGGCGTTCCCAGCCGCAGTTGCAACCCCCGAGAGCGCAACTGGGAACCCCTCCCCATCCCCCCCGTGAGCCGACCCCTGCCCCGCGCCGCCAGGGTTAGCCCCGCCCCTGCCGCGCTCCCGGTGCGTTCCCAGCCGCAGTGGCGACCCCCGGGAGCACAACTGGGACCGACCCCCACCCAAAGCCATCTGAATCTCGACCCCCGCAGCCCGGGTTTACCCAGTCCCTGGTGCGCTTCCGGCGCGTTTTCAGCCTCAGTGTCCACCTCGGAGAGCACAACTGGGAAGCCCGCCCCCAACCCCGCCAGAAGCCGACTCCCGCCCCACGCCGCCCGCGTTCGCCCCGCCCCTGCACGGTCCAGGTACCTTCCCAGCTTCTAGCGTTCACGCCCGGGTAGGAGCAGGATGTAGGAGTATGGGAGATGTGTCTGGAGCCTGACAGCCTCAGCTCCGCTCTGGCCTGCCCTTTGGACCTAGGAGCCAGGCCAACTTGCAGAGGGCTTAGGGCCCCATTGTATGCAAACTACCAAGGCCTACCGCAAGGAGAGCTCTGTCCGAGGGAAGGGAAGCGCCCCAGGCTGCGTTCCCAAGCTGTTGCTTGGCAATGCAGACTCAGCGGTAAACGGAGGGAATCAGGCTCTCTGTAGCCGCAGCTTCACACACAGGTGTGTCTCCGTAGGAATCAAGAAAGATCCTGACAGAGTGAGGTTCATTAGAGCTATACTAAAGAGCAAAGGCTTGTCCATGTGGTCTTGCCTTCCCCTGTGCCTTTGGGTCCCCAGGCTCGGCCCCAGCTCCGTGGAAACAACCCCTGAGAAAATATCTTCAAGATCCACTTTTCCCAGTGTCTGGGAACCGGGGTTCGTAGGAGGAGAGAAAAGCACGCCTCCATCGGGAACGAAAAGGCAGCCCACCTGCCTGTGTTTTGAAGCCTCTATTTGGAAGGAATGGGTTAGCTTCTCCTAAAGGAGACCTCCAGATCTGCTCAGAAGTCGGTAATTCCAGAGGCAGGGTACTGGTTCCTGACTGCCCTTTGCTAGCCTTGCAAAGATATTCCTAGATTCTAGAGTTATTTTCCATGAAGGAGCAGGCTTCGGGAATGTGTCAGACGGGACTGGCTCCTTATTGACCTCAGCTCAGCTATTGCCTTTCCATTCAAACTAGGACAAGGCCCTACTTTATGAAGGGTAAGGGTCTTCTTCTTTGCAAACTGCCAAGGGCTACAGCAATGAGACCTCTGTCAAGGCGAGGGAAGCCTAAGAGGATGGATTCTCAAGCAGGTGCTTTGCCACAAAGCATCAGCACCCCACGGAGAGAATCAAGCTCCCTGTGCACCAATGTTGGGAGTGTAGCTTCACACACAGAGTTGTCTCTATAGGAGCCAAGAATGTTCCTGAGAGATTAGGTTCACTAAACCTCTCCTACAGAGCATAGACCTGTCCATGTGGTTTTTCCTTCCCCTGTGAGTTGGGACCCGAGGTCCGCCACACCTCCGGGGAAACTGTCCCTGAGAAAAGATCTCCAGGAACCGCTTCGCTGAGGCTGGGAAACGCTGTTCACAGGAAGTAAGGCAAGCGAATCTCCTGCAGAGAAAAAGAGGCCTTACTGTCCCTGGAGGAGCAGGCTGCCAGAGTGTGTGAAACCTGACTGTTGCCTTACTGGCCTCAGCTCCGCCATTGCCTGTTCATCCGAGCTAGCACCCAGGCCTCCTTGGAAAAGCGTTTGGGTGCAGATTTCTACAAAGTGCCAAGGGCTACAGCAGTGAGAATTCTCTCGGTGGTAAGGGAGAGCATTTTATGGATTCTCAAGCTGTTTTCTGAATGACAGCGTCAAAATGAACAGAGAGAATCAGGCTCTCTGTGCCCCTATGTTAGGTACGCAGCTTCACACACAGAGGTGTCTCTATAGGAGCCAAGAATGCTCCTGAGAGATGAGGTTCACTAGAGGTCTGCTACAGAGCATAGACCTGTCCATGAGGTCTTGCCTTCCCCTGTGCCTTTGGGCCCCGGGCTCGGCCCCAGGTCCGTGGAAACAACCCCTGAGAAAATATCTTCAAGATACGCTTTTCCCAGAGGCTGGGAACTGGAGTTCATAGGAGGAGAGAAAAGCAAGCCTCCTTCGGGCACGAAAAGCCGCCAACCTGCCTGTGTTTTGAAGCCTCTATTTGGAAGGAATGGGTTAGCTTCTCCTAAAGGAGACCTCCAGATCTGCTCAGAAGTCGGTAATTCCAGAGGCAGGGTGCTGGTTCCTGACTGCCCTTTGCCAGCCTTGCAAAGACATTCCAACATTCTAGAGTTATATTCCATGAAGGAGCAGGCTTCGGGAATGTGTCAGAGGGGACTGGCTCCTTATTGGCCTCAGCTCAGCTATTGCCTTTCCATTCAAACTAGGACAAGGGCCTACTTTATGAAGGGTAAGGGTCTTCTTCTTTGAAACTGCCAAGGGCTACAGCAATGAGACCTCTGTCAAGGCGAGGGAAGCCTTAGAGGACGGATTCTCAAGCAGGTGCTTTACTACAAAGGATCAGAACCCCACGGAGAGAACCAAGATCCCTGTTCCCCAATGTTGGGAGTGTAGCTTCACACACAGAGTTGTCTCTATAGGAGCCAAGAATGTTCCTGAGAGATTAGGTTCACTAAACCTCTCCTACAGAGCATAGACCTGTCCATGTGGTTTTTCCTTCCCCTGTGAGTTGGGTCCCCGAGGTCCGCCATACCTCCGGGGAAACTGTCCCTGAGAAAAGATCTCCAGGAACCGCTTCACTGAGGCTGGGAAACGCTGTTCACAGGAAGTAAGGCAAGCGAATCTCCTGCAGAGAAAAAGAGGCCTTACTGTCCCTGGAGGAGCAGGCTGCCAGAGTGTGTGAAACCTGACTGTTGCCTTGCTGGCCTCAGTTCCACCATTGCCTGTTCCTCCGAACTAGGACCCAGGCCTATTTGGAGAAGCGTTTGGGTGCGGATTTCTACAAAGTGCCAAGGGCTACAGCAGTGAGAATTCTCTCAGCGGTAAGGGAGAGCATTTTATGGATTCTCAAGCTGTTTTCTGAACGACAGGGTCAAAATGAACTGAGAGAATCAGGCTCTCTGTGCCCCTATGTTAGGTACGCAGCTTCACACACAGAAGTGTCTCTATAGGAGCCAAGAATGTTCCTGAGAGATGAGGTTCACTAGAAGTCTGCTACAGAGCATAGACCTGTCCATATGGTTTTGCCTTGCCCTGTGAGTTGGGTCCCTGAGGTCCGCCCCAGCTCAGGGGAAGGAGCCCCTGAGAAAAGATCTCCAGGGACCGCTATTCCCCCAGGCTGGCAAATGCAGTTCACAGGAGGTAACACAAGCGAGCCTCCTGCAAGGCACAACAGGCCTTAGTGTCCCTGGACGATCAGGCTGCAAGAGTGTGTGAGACCTGACTGGTGCCTTACTGGCCTCAGCTCCGCCATTGCATGTTCCTCTGAACTAGGACCCAGGCCTACTAGGAGAAGGGCTTGGGTATGGATTTCTAAATACTGCCAAGGGGTATAGCAATGAGAACTGTGTCACGGGTAAGGAAGAGCATTGTATGGATTTTCAAGCTGTTGTTTGAACGACAGCTTCAAAGCTGCACAGAGAGAATCAGACTCTGTGTCTCCATGTTCGGTACACAGCTTCACAGACAGGGGTGTCTCCATAGGAAACAAGAACGTTCCTGACAGAGTGAGGTTCACTAGAGCTCTCCTAGAGAGCAAAGACTTGTCCATGTGGTTTTTCTTCCCCTGTGCGTTTGGGGCTCCAGGCTCGGCCCCAGCTCCGTGGAAACAACCCCTGAGAAAAGATCTTCAAGATCCGCTTTTCCCAGAGGCTGGGATGTGGGGTTCATAGGAGGCGGGAAAAGCAGGCCTCCTTCAGAGAGCAAGAGGCAGCCAAGCGGCCTGCGTTTGGAAGCCTCTATTTGGAAGAATGGGTTAGCTTCCCCTAAGGGAGACCTCCAGATCTGTTCAGAAGTCGGTAATTCCGGAGGCAGTGTGCAGGGTGCTGACTGCCCTTTGCCAGCCTTGCAAAGACATTCCTAGATTCTACAGTTATCTTCCTGAAGAAGCAGGCTTTGGGAATATGTCAGACTTGACTGGCGCCTTATTGGCCTCAGCTCAGCTATTGCCTTTCCATTCAAAGTAGGACAAGGCCCTACTTTATGAAGGGTAAGGGTCTTCTTCTTTCCAAACTGCCGAGGGCTACAGCAATGAGACCTCCGTAAATGCGAGGGAAGCATAAGCAGATGGATTATCAGGAAGGTTCTTTGCCACCAAGCATCAGCACCCCACGGAGGGAATCAGGCTCCCTTTGCCCCTATGTGGGGTGTGTAGATTCACACACAGTGGTGTCTCTACAGGAGCCAAGAATGTTCCTGAGAGATGAGGCTCACAAGAGCTCTCCTACAGAGTGCTCACCTGTACATGTGGTTTCGCCTTCCCCTGTGAGTTGGGTCCCCGAGGTCCGCCCCAGCTCCGAGAAAACAGCCTCTGAGAAAAGATCTCCAGGAACCGCTTTTCGCCCAGGCTGGGAAAAGCTGTTCACAGGAAGTAAGGCAAGTGAGCCTCCTGCAGAGAAAAAGAAGCCTTACTGTCCCTGGAGGAGCAGGCTGCCAGAGTGTGTGAAAACTGACTGGTGCCATACTGGTCTTAGCTCCGCCATTGCTTGTTCCTCCGAACTGGGACTCAGGCCTACTTGGAGAAGGGTTTAGGTGCAGATTTCTACAAACTGCCAAGGGCTACTGCAATGAGAACTCTCTCAGAGGTAAGGGCGAGAATTGTATGGATTCTCAAGCTGTTTTCTGAACGACAGCATTAAACCTGCACAGAGAGAATCAGGCTCTCTGCCGCCATGTTGGGTACGCAGTTTCACACACAGAGGTGTCCGCATAGGAGCCAAGGACGTTCGTCAAAGACTGAGGTTCACTAGAGCTCTCTTAGAGAGCAAAGACTTGTTCATGTGGTTTTGCCTTCCCCTGTATGTGTGGGTCTCTGGGCACAACCCCAGCTCCGTGGAAACAACCCCTGAGCAAAGATCTCCAAGATCTGTTTTTCCCCCATGCTGGGAACCAGGGATCATAGGAGGCAGGAAAAGCAAGCCTCCTTCAGGCAAGAAGAGGCAGCCAACCGGCCTGTGTTTGGAAGCCTCTATTTGCAAGGAATGGGTTAGCTTCTCCAGAAGGAGACCTCCAGATCTGCTCAGAAGATAGAAATTCCAGAGGCAGGGTCGAGGTTCCTGACTGCCCTTTGCCAGCCTTGCAAAGACATTCCTAGATTCTAGCAATATTTTCCATGAAGCAGCAGGCATCGGGAATATGTCAGAGTTGACGGGTGCCTTACTGGCCTCAGCTCAGCTATTGCCTTTCCTTTCAAACTAGGATCAGGGCCTACTTGGTGAAGGGTAAGGGTCTACTTCTTTCCCAACTGCCAAGAGACACAGCAATGAGACCTCTGTCAAGGCGAGGGAAGTGTAAGCGGATGGATTCTCAAACAGGTGCTTTGCCACAAAGCATCAGCACCCCACGGAGAGAATCAGGCTCCCTGTGCCCCTATGTTCGGTGTGTAGCTTTACACACAGAGGTGTCTCTGTACGAGCCAAGAATGTTCCTAAGACTTGAGATTCACTAAGGTCTCCTACAGAGCATAGACCTGTCCATGTGGTTTTTCCTTCCCCTGTGAGATGGGTCCCCGAGGTCCACCCCAGCTCTGGGGATAGAGCCCCTGAGAAAAGATCTCCAGGAACCGCTTTTTGCCCAGGCTGGGAAACGCAGTTCACAGGAGGCAAGGCAAGCGAGCCTCCTGCAGGGAAAAATAGGCCTTACTGTCCCTGGAGGAGCAGGCTGCCAGAGTGTGTGACACCTGACTGGTGCCTTACTGACCTCAGCTCCGCCATTGCATGGCCATCCAAACCAGGACCCAGGCCTACTTGGAGAAGGGTTTGGGTGCGGATTTGTAAAAACTGCCAAAGGCTACAGCAATGAGAAGTCTCTCAGAGGTAAGGGAGAGCATTCTATGGATTCTCAAGCTGTTGTTTGAACGACAGCTTCAAAGCTGCAAAGAGAGAATCAGGCCCTGTGTGCCCCCTTGTTGGGTACGCAGCTTCACACACAGGGGTGTCTCCATAGGTGTCAAGAACGTTCCTGACACAGTAAGTTTCACTTAGAGGTCTCCTGGAGAGCAAAGACTTGTCCATGTGGTTTTCCTTCCCCTGTGCGATTGGGTCTCTGGTCTCGGCCCCAGCTCCATGGAAACAAACCCTGAGAAAATATCTTCAAGATCCGCTTTTCCCAGAGGCTGGGAACAGGGCTTCATAGGATGCGAGAAAAACAGGCCTCCTTCGGGCGCGAAGAGGCAGCCAACCGGCCTGTTTGGAAGCCTCTATTTGGAAAGAATGGGTTAGCTTCTCCTAAAGGAGACCTCCAGATCTGCTCAGAAGTCGGTAATTCCAGAGGCAGGGTGCTGGTTCCTGACTGTCCTTTGCCAGCCTTGCAAAGACATTCCCAGATTCTAGAGTTATTTTCCATGAAGATGAAGGCTACGGGAGTATGTCAGACTTGGCAGGCACCTTAGTGGCCTCAGCTCAGCTATTACCTTTCCATTCAAACTAGGACAAAGGCCTACTTTATGAAGGGTAAGGGTCTTCTTCTTTCCAAACTGCCAAGGGCTACAGCAATGGGACCTCTGTCAAGGCGAGGGAAGCCTAAGTGGATGGATTATCAAGCAGGTGCTTTGCCACAAAGCATCAGCACCCCACGGGGAGAATCAGGCTCCATTTGTCCCTATGTTGGGTGTGTAGCTTCACATACAGAGGTGTCTCTATAGGAGGCCAGAATGTTCCTGAGAGATGAGGTTCACTAGAGCTCTCCTACAGAGCATAGACCTGTCCATGTGCTTTTGCCTTCCCCTGTGAGTTGGGTCCTCGAGGTCCTCCCCAGCTCCGGGGAAGGAGCCCCTGAGAAAAGATCTCCAGGGACCTCTTTTCCCCCAGGCTGGGAAATGCAGCTCACAGGAGGGAAGTCAAGTGAGCCTCCTGCAGGGAAAAAGAGGGCTTACTGTCCCTGGACGATCAGGCTGCCAGAGTGTGTGAGACCTGACTGGTGCCTTACTGGCCTCAGCTCCGCCATTGCATGTTCCTCCGAACTAGGACCCAGGACTACTTGGAGAAGGGTTTGGGTGCGGATTTCTAAAAACTGCCAAGGGCTACAGCAATGAGAACTCTGTCACGGGTAAGGAAGAGCATTGTATGGATTTTCAAGGTGTTTTTTGAACGACATCTTTAAAGCTACACAGAGAGAATCAGGCTCTCTGTGCCCCCATGTTGGGTACGCACCTTCGCACACAGGGGTGTCTCCATATGAATCAAGAATGTTCGTGACAGAGTGAAGTTCACTAGAGCTCTCCTAGAGAGCAAAGACTTGTCCATGTGGTTTTTCTTCCCCTGTTAGTTTGGGTCTCCAGGTTTAGCCCCAGCTCCGTGGAAACAACCCCCGAGAAAAGATCTTCAAGATCCGCTTTTCCCAGAGCCTGGGAAGCTGGGTTCATAGGAGGCAGGAAAAGCAAGCCTCCTTCGGGCACGAAGAGGCAGCTGACCGGCCTGTTTTTGGAAGTCTCAATATGGAAGGAATGAGTTAGATTCTCCTAAAGGAGACCTCCAGATCTGCTCAGAAATCGGTAATTCCAGAGGCAGGGTGCAGGCTCCTGACTGCCCTTTGCCAGCCTTGCAGAGACATTCCTAGATTCCAGCGTTATTTTCCATGAAGGAGCAGGCTTCGGGAATATGTCAGACTTGACTGGCGCCTTATTGGCCTCAGCTCAGCTCTTGCCTTTCCTTTCAAACTAGGACAAGGGCCCACTTTATGAAAGGTAAGGGTCCTCTTCTTTCCAAACTGCCAAGGGCTACAGCAATGAGACCTCTGTCAAGGCGAGGGAAGCGTAAGCTGATGGATTCTCAAGCAGGTGCTTTGCCACAAAGCATCAGCACCCCACGGAAAGAATCTGGCTCCCTTTGCCCCTACGTTGCATGTGTAGCTACACACACAGAGGTGTCTCGATAGGAGCCAAGAATGTTCCTGAGAGAGGAGGTTCACTGTTGGGGGCCAGAGTGAGGCACTCCGCCCATGGCAAAGGTCATGAGGAAGGAGGCTCGACATACGCAAAGGTGGGATCGAGCCTCAGGAGTCCCCCTGGAAATCCTCGAGCATCTACCCCCATAACCAGAGCCTGCCTACCTTACTACTTTGTGCTCTCACCTACACCTCTGACTTTACGGGGGGCTGTCCCCCACCACCTCTTTCGGAGAAGGAGTTAACCTAGAGCTCCAGTTGATAAAAACCCCTGGGTGTGACAAGAGTGTTTTAACCTACAAACTCCTCTGAAGGTTCCCTAGCCTGCCTGACAGGCTTGTCCGGCCACATGTGATTGCTCACAGCCTCTCAACCATGAGAGGCACGAGATGCTTTAAACCTTCTAAAAACAGGTTCCTTAGAAAAGTTAGAAAATTATTAGTATAAGTATAATGGGCTGATTAGAAATCATATTGGTGAAGGGTTTTTCATTTGTTGAGCTGATGTTTACTGCTAAGTCTCCACATCCCCTGCCCTTATACACATTAATGAATATATAGAAGAAATAAGTATTAACCTTTGATAGAAATCACGTTAGACCTTAGGCTAAGTAAATTCTTTCCTTAACTAAAACCCACTACACCCTCACCCTATAGGAATGTAACTTTATTTGGGTGGCGTCTGTTTTAAGAATAATCACCCCTGGAGAAATAAGTGTCCTGGTTGACTGACCGCTGTCACAAGGAGAGGGTCGTAAATTGTCAGCAGGCGCTGCGGCCAGAAGATGATGTAACACCCCTAAGACCTCTGTATACTTTTGTATGAAGCACCTGACTTTGATAAAAGTCAGGACTGCTGAC
Organism: Bubalus kerabau; assembly: GCF_029407905.1. Lineage (NCBI taxonomy): Eukaryota > Metazoa > Chordata > Mammalia > Artiodactyla > Bovidae > Bubalus > Bubalus kerabau. The sequence goes on along the minus strand of NW_026577890.1, from coordinate 39,588 downwards.
CCCACGTGACTTTTGCATAACATCTCAGTGTATAAAAGTAGACCATGGAAAATAAAGAATTGGGATCAGTTTCTCGAAATACTGGTCTCCCCATGTCTCTCTCTCTCTCTCACTCTGGTTGAGTCTCCATCTGGAGCGCGGAACCCACCAAGCTTACTAATTTTGCCTGGGCTTCTAAGATCCGACCGGGGAGGCCTCAGTGTCTCCTCTCCTTCGGGAGAACGGAAGGACGCCTGCGGCCTACGTAAGTGGTGCAAGCTTCTTGTCTTGAAGTTTTATTGGTCCCCCGCGTAAACCAAGCTACTCAGCCTCTTTTCTCCACTGAATTTTCCTACTGAGCTATCCTCATTTTATTACTCTTTATATCCTTAATTAACGTTTAATTAAGCAGTTGTTCCCTGACCCTCGCCTACGCCGTCTCTGCTTCGAATACACTGGATCAGCTGGGGCTGGACCCCGGCAGTTCACTAGAGATCTCCTACAGAGCATAGACCTGTCCATTTGGTTTTGCCTTCCCCTGTGAGTTGGGTCCCCGAGGTCCGCCCCAACTCCGGGGAAGCAGCCCCTGAGAAAAGATCTCCAGGAACTGCTTTCCGCCCAGGCTGGGAAACGCTGTTCACAGGAAGTAAGGCAAGCGAGCCTCCTGAAGGGAAATAGAGGCCTTACTGTCCCTGGAGGAGCAGGCTGCCAGAGTGTGTGACACCTGACTGGTGCCTTACTGGCCTCAGCTCCGCTATTGCATGTTCATCTGAACTTGAACCCAGGCCTACTTGGAGAAGTGTTTGTGTGCCGATTTCCAGAAACTGCGAAGGGCTACAGCAATGATAACTCTCTCAGTGGTAAGGGAGAGCATTGTGTGGATTCTCAATTTGTTGTTTGAACGACAGCGTCAAAGCTGCACAGAGAGAATCAGGTCTCTGTGTCTCTATGTTGGGTAAGCAGCTTCCCACACAGAGATGTCCCCGTTGGAGCCAAGAACATTCCGCATAGACTGAGGTTCACTAGAGCACTCCTAGAGAGCAAAGACTTATCCATGCGGTTTTCCCTTCCCCTGTGCGTGTGGGTCTCCGGGATCGGCCCCTGCTCCGTGGAAACAGCCTCTGAGAAAAGATCTCCAAGAACCTCTTATCCCCCAGGCTGGGAAGCGGAGTTCGCAGGAGGTGGGATAAGCAAGCTTCCTTCGGCAAGAAGAGACAGCCAACCGGCCTGTGTTTGGAAGCCTATATTTGCAAGGAATGGGTTAGTTTCTCCTGACCGAGACCGCCAGATGTGCTGAGAAGATAGAAATTCCAGAGGCAGGGTCGAGTTTCCTGACTGCCCTTTGCCAGCCTTGCATAGATATTCCCAGATTCTAACGTTATTTTCCATGAAGGAGCAGGCATCGGGAATATGTCAGACTTGACTGGCGCCTTACTGGCCTCAGCTCAGCTACTGCCTTTCCATTCAAACAAGGACAAGGGCCTACTTGGTGAAGGGTAAGGGTCTGCTTCTTTCCAAACTGCCAAGGACTACAGCAATGAGACCTCTGTCAAGGTGAGGGAAGCCTATGCGGATGGATTCTTAGCAGGTGCTTTGCCACAAAGCATCAGCACCCACGGAGAGAATCAGACTCCCTTTGCCACTATGTTGGGTGTGTAGCTTCATGCACAGAGGTGTCTCTGTAGAAGCCAAGAATGTTCCTGAGAGATGAGGTTCACTAGAGCTCTCCTACAGAGCATAGACCTGTCCATGTGGTTTTGTCTTCCCCTGTGAGTTGGGCCCCCGAGGTCCGACCCAGCTCCAGGGAAACAGCCCCTGAGAAAAAATCTCCAGGAACAGCTTTGCGCCCAGGCTGGGAAATGCAGTTCACAGGAGGCAAGGCAAGCGAGCCTCCTGCAGGGAAAAAGAGGCCTTACTGCTCCTGGACGATCAGGCTGCAAGAGTGTGTGAGACCTCACTTGTGCCTTACTGGCCTCAGCTCCGCCGTTGCCTGTTGTTCCGAGCTAGGACCCAGGCCTACTTGGAGAAGGGTTAGGGTGCGGATTTCTACAAACTGTCAAGGACTACAGCAATGAGAATTCTCTTAGCAGTAAGGGAGAGCATTGTATGGATTCTCAAGCTGTTGTTTGAATGACAGCTTCAAAGCTACACAGAGAGAATCAGGCTCTCGGTTCCCCTATTTTGGCTGTGCAGCTTCACACACAGAATTTGACTCTGTTGGAGCCAGAAATATTCCTGAAAGACTTAGGCTCACCAAAGCTGTCCTCCAGAGCAAAGACATTGGATGTGGTTTTGCCTTCCCTTGTCAGTATGTGTCCCCTAGCTTGGCCCCAGCTCCGGGGATACAGCCTCTGAAAAAAATCTTCCAAGAAGCGATTTTTCCTCCAGGCTGTTAAGCGGAATTCGCAGTTTGCAAGTTAAGGAAGCCTGCTTCGTGGAAGAGCAAGCAGCCAACTGGCCCTGTGTTAGGAAGCCTGTATTTGAAAGGAATGGCTTAGCTTCTACAGCGGGAAAACCGCAGATCTGCTCAGGGGGCTGAAATACTAGAGTCAGGGTCGAGGTTCTCCCTTGTCCTTTGCGCACCTTGCAAAGACATTCCTAGCTTCTAGCGTTAGTGTCCCTGTAGTAGCAGGCTGCAGGAGCGTGTGATAAATGACTGCCGCGTTCCTGTCCTCAGCTCCGCTATTGACTTTCTATTCGAACTAGAACCCAGGCCTACTTTGAGAGGGGTTAGGGTCCAGTGTTTCCAAACTGCCAAGGGCTACGGCAATGCGAGCTCTGTCAGAGGTAAGAAAAGAGCAATTGGTTGGATTCTTCAGCTGCTGCGTGGCTGCACAGCTTCCGCGCCGCATGGAGAGCATGAGGCTCCTTGTGGCCCTATTTTGGGTACGCAGCAACATGCACACAGAATGTCTGTGTTCACTTATGTACAGGCTTATGTACACTAGAGCTCTCCTACAGAGCAAAGACCACTCAGTGGGCTCCAAGAGATACCTGTCGCGGCTCGAGAAAAGAGTGGAGTCCTTTGCTTCGCCTCGAGATGAGGCCTGACTCCCCGGGTGAGTATGGAATGCAACCCCGAGATCCCTGCTTTCCCTGGAGAGGAATAGTATGTCCCGGACACACGCCTAGGTGAGGTCTCTTCGGCCCTGCAGTGACTCTGGCGCAACGCCCAGCTTTCCCTCGCAACTCGAGGGGAAGATTGGGCTTCCCAGGGCCAACCCAAGGGGAAGGCTGAGATCCCCGTCGTAACTCGAGAATCCCGCCTCAACTCGAGAAAAACCACGTGGTTCCCACCTCTTGGCAAGATGAGGCCCTTGCCCGCGAGGGCGTCTCAAGGGAAGTCCCCTGTTCCACCCTGAGGGGCGAAACGGTCCCTGACAGCCTTCCTGCGACCCCCAAAAGTACCCCGACACGCCGGGTTCCCCCGAGGGGAACACCGAGTGTCCCGGCACCGCTTCCTCTGAGCCCCTTCTCCCCTCCGGATTGCGACAGGAGAGTCGATTCCCCTGCGTGGTCTGGAAGGGGTTCCCGGCCTTCCCGGCGCACCTCAGGAGGAGGCCGGTCTCACGAGGAAATTCGAGACGAGCCACGTGGGTGGGGCCACATGCCAAACGCCCCCGATTGCCCGGTCCGCTCTTGAGAAGGACCCGAGGCCCGGACCCCTCTTCGAAGGAAACCCTGTGGGTGAAGGCACAACACGAAGTGGCACTGCCACCCCCGTGCATCGTCCGCAAAGACCCGCGGGTTCCACACACAGCTCGACGAGGGGCCTGAGACCCCCTGAGCAACTCGAGAGGCCAGCGGGGTTCCCTTCCTCAGACAAGACGAGGCCTGACTCTCCTGGCCCAACTCTGCAGGGACCCTGCGGTCGGAGTCCGAAACGGAGAGGAAGCCTGAGGTTCCTGCCTCCCCTCGAGGTGAGGCCCTCTTCCGTTGCGCCAGACCCAGCGGAGTCCCGAGGGGCCCCGCCACCTCCACAGGATCCCTCGCCTCTCAGAGGCACCCTGGCAAGTTCCCTAAGGTCCCCGGCAGAAGGCGAGGGACACGAGGGTTTCCCGCCGCCCCCCGAGAAAGACCTCGAGAGTCCTTCTTCAACGCGTCTCGAGGCCCTAGTCCCCTCCCGTGACTCGAGAGCCAGGACGCGCTCCCCCTCGCCACGCGCATGGAGACCTGAATTCCCTGGCGCCGCACGAGAGGCTCCCTGAGATCCTCGTCGTGCCTCGGGAGAAAACTCCCAAGGGCGCCGCAGCCCGAGGAAACCCCTGAGACGCCCCCGTCCTCGCGATCTGAGGGCCTTCTTTTCCTGCATGGCCTGGGGAGCAATCCCGGGTCCTCTCTCCAAACGGAAGAGGAGGCTGGACTCCCTTGAGGCCGCTCAGGGGGCTCCAAGAGACCCGCGTCGCGACTCGAGAGGAGAGCGGAGTCCTTGGCTTCCCCTCGAGACGAGGCCTGACTCCCCGGGGGAGCCTGGAATGCAACCCCGAGATCCCTGCCTTCCCTGGAGAGGAATAGTAGGTCCCGGACACACGCCTAGGTGAGGTCTCTTCGGCCCTGCGGTGACTCGAGCGCAACCCCCAGCTTTCCCTCGCAACCCGAGGGGAAGACTGGGCTTCCCAGGGCCAACCCAAGGGGAAGGCTGAGATCCCCGTCGTAACTCGAGAATCCCGCCGCAACTCGAGTAAAACCACGTGGTTCCCACCTCTTGGCAAGATGAGGCCCTTGCCCGCCACGGCGTCTCAAGGGAAGTCCCCTGTTCCGCCCTGAAGGGCGAAACGGTCCCTGACAGCCTTCCTGCGACCCGCAAAAGTCCCCCGACACGCCGGGTTCCCTCGAGGGGAACACCGAGGGTCCCGGCACCGCTTCCTCTGAGCCCCTTCTCCCCTCCTGATGGCGACAGGAGAGGCGATTCCCCTGCGTGGTCTGGAAGGGGTTCCCGGCCTTCCCGGCGCACCTCAGGATGAGGCCGGTCTCACGAGGAAATTCGAGACGAGCCACGTGGGTGGGGCCACATGCCGAACGCCCCCGATTCCCCGGTCCGCCCTTGAGAAGGACCCGAGGCCCGGACCCCTCTTCGAAGGCAACCCTGTGGGGGAAGGCCCAACACGAAGGGGCACTGCCACCCCCGTGCATCGTCCGCAAAGACCCGCGGGTTCCACACACAGCTCGACGAGGGGCCTGAGACCCCCTGAGCAACTCGAGAGGCCAGCGGGGTTCCCTTCCTCAGACAAGACGAGGCCTGACTCTCCTGTCCCAACTCTGCAGGGACCCTGCGGTCGGAGTCCGAAACTGAGAGGACACCTGAGGTTCCTGCCTCCCCTCGAGGTGAGGCCCTCTTCCGTTGCGCCAGACCCAGCGGAGTCCCGAGGGGCCCCGCCACCTCCACAGGATCCCTCGCCTCTCAGAGGCACCCTGGCAAGTTCCCTAAGGTCCCCGGCAGAAGGCGAGGGACACGAGGGTTTCCCGCCGCCCCCCGAGAAAGACCTCGAGAGTCCTTCTTCAACGCGTCTCGAGGCCCTAGTCCCCTCCCGTGACTCGAGAGCCAGGACGCGCTCCCCCTCGCCACGCGCATGGAGACCTGACTTCCCTGGCGCCGCACGAGAGGCTCCCTGAGATCCTCGTCGTGCCTCGGGAGAAAACCCCCACGGGCGCCGCAGCTCGAGGAAACCCCTGAGACGCCCCCGTCCTCGCGAGCTGAGGGCCTTCTTTTCCTGCATGGCCTGGGGAGCAATCCCGGGTCCTCTCTCCAAACGGAAGAGGAGGCTGGACTCCCTTGAGGCCGCTCAGGGGGCTCCAAGAGACCCGCGTCGCGACTCGAGAGGAGATCGGAGTCCTTGGCTTCCCCTCGAGACGAGGCCTGACTCCCCGGGGGAGCCTGGAATGCAACCCCGAGATCCCTGCCTTCCCCTGAGAGGAATATTAGGTCCCGGACACACGCCTAGGTGAGGTCTCTTCGGTCCTGCGGTGACTCGAGCGCAAGCCCCAGCTTTCCCTCGCAACCCGAGGGGAAGACTGGGCTTCCCAGGGCCAACCCAAGGGGAAGGCTGAGATCCCCGTCGTAACTCGAGAATCCCGCCGCAACTCGAGAAAAACCACGTGGTTCCCACCTCTTGGCAAGATGAGGCCCTTGCCCGCCACGGCGTCTCAAGGGAAGTCCCCTGTTCCGCCCTGAAGGGCGAAACGGTCCCTGACAGCCTTCATGCGACCCCCAAAAGTCCCCCGACACGCCGGGTTCCCTCGAGGGGAACACCGAGGGTCCCGGCACCGCTTCCTCTGAGCCCCTTCTCCCCTCCTGATCGCGACAGGAGAGGCGATTCCCCTGCGTGGTCTGGAAGGGGTTCCCGGCCTTCCCGGCGCACCTCAGGATGAGGCCGGTCTCACGAGGAAATTCGAGACGAGCCACGTGGGTGGGGCCACATGCCGAACGCCCCCGATTCCCCGGTCCGCCCTTGAGAAGGACCCGAGGCCCGGACCCCTCTTCGAAGGCAACCCTGTGGGGGAAGGCCCAACACGAAGGGGCACTGCCACCCCCGTGCATCGTCCGCAAAGACCCGCGGGTTCCACACACAGCTCGACGAGGGGCCTGAGACCCCCTGAGCAACTCGAGAGGCCAGCGGGGTTCCCTTCCTCAGACAAGACGAGGCCTGACTCTCCTGGCCCAACTCTGCAGGGACCCTGCGGTCGGAGTCCGAAACGGAGAGGAAGCCTGAGGTTCCTGCCTCCCCTCGAGGTGAGGCCCTCTTCCGTTGCGCCAGACCCAGCGGAGTCCCGAGGGGCCCCGCCACCTCCACAGGATCCCTCGCCTCTCAGAGGCACCCTGGCAAGTTCCCTAAGGTCCCCGGCAGAAGGCGAGGGACACGAGGGTTTCCCGCCGCCCCCCGAGAAAGACCTCGAGAGTCCTTCTTCAACGCGTCTCGAGGCCCTAGTCCCCTCCCGTGACTCGAGAGCCAGGACGCGCTCCCCCTCGCCACGCGCATGGAGACCTGACTTCCCTGGCGCCGCACGAGAGGCTCCCTGAGATCCTCGTCGTGCCTCGGGAGAAAACCCCCACGGGCGCTGCAGCTCGAGGAAACCCCTGAGACGCCCCCGTCCTCGCGAGCTGAGGGCCTTCTTTTCCTGCATGGCCTGGGGAGCAATCCCGGGTCCTCTCTCCAAACGGAAGAGGAGGCTGGACTCCCTTGAGGCCGCTCAGGGGGCTCCAAGAGACCCGCGTCGCGACTCGAGAGGAGAGCGGAGTCCTTGGCTTCCCCTCGAGACGAGGCCTGACTCCCCGGGGGAGCCTGGAATGCAACCCCGAGATCCCTGCCTTCCCCTGAGAGGAATATTAGGTCCCGGACACACGCCTAGGTGAGGTCTCTTCGGTCCTGCGGTGACTCGAGCGCAAGCCCCAGCTTTCCCTCGCAACCCGAGGGGAAGACTGGGCTTCCCAGGGCCAACCCAAGGGGAAGGCTGAGATCCCCGTCGTAACTCGAGAATCCCGCCGCAACTCGAGAAAAACCACGTGGTTCCCACCTCTTGGCAAGATGAGGCCCTTGCCCGCCACGGCGTCTCAAGGGAAGTCCCCTGTTCCGCCCTGAAGGGCGAAACGGTCCCTGACAGCCTTCCTGCGACCCCCAAAAGTCCCCCGACACGCCGGGTTCCCTCGAGGGGAACACCGAGGGTCCCGGCACCGCTTCCTCTGAGCCCCTTCTCCCCTCCTGATGGCGACAGGAGAGGCGATTCCCCTGCGTGGTCTGGAAGGGGTTCCCGGCCTTCCCGGCACACCTCAGGATGAGGCCGGTCTCACGAGGAAATTCGAGACGAGCCACGTGGGTGGGGCCACATGCCGAACGCCCCCGATTCCCCGGTCCGCCCTTGAGAAGGACCCGAGGCCCGGACCCCTCTTCGAAGGCAACCCAGTGGGGGAAGGCACAACACGAAGGGGCACTGCCACCCCCGTGCATCGTCCGCAAAGACCCGCGGGTTCCACACACAGCTCGACGAGGGGCCTGAGACGCCCTGAGCAACTCGAGAGGCCAGCGGGGTTCCCTTCCTCAGACAAGACGAGGCCTGACTCTCCTGTCCCAACTCTGCAGGGACCCTGCGGTCGGAGTCCGAAACGGAGAGGAAGCCTGAGGTTCCTGCCTCCCCTCGAGGTGAGGCCCTCTTCCGTTGCGCCAGACCCAGCGGAGTCCCGAGGGGCCCCGCCACCTCCACAGGATCCCTCGCCTCTCAGAGGCACCCTGGCAAGTTCCCTAAGGTCCCCGGCAGAAGGCGAGGGACACGAGGGTTTCCCGCCGCCCCCCGAGAAAGACCTCGAGAGTCCTTCTTCAACGCGTCTCGAGGCCCTAGTCCCCTCCCGTGACTCGAGAGCCAGGACGCGCTCCCCCTCGCCACGCGCATGGAGACCTGACTTCCCTGGCGCCGCACGAGAGGCTCCCTGAGATCCTCGTCGTGCCTCGGGAGAAAACCCCCAAGGGCGCCGCAGCTCGAGGAAACCCCTGAGACGCCCCCGTCCTCGCGAGCTGAGGGCCTTCTTTTCCTGCATGGCCTGGGGAGCAATCCCGGGTCCTCTCTCCAAACGGAAGAGGAGGCTGGACTCCCTTGAGGCCGCTCAAGGGGCTCCAAGAGACCCGCGTCGCGACTCGAGAGGAGAGCGGAGTCCTTGGCTTCCCCTCGAGACGAGGCCTGACTCCCCGGGGGAGCCTGGAATGCAACCCCGAGATCCCTGCCTTCCCTGGAGAGGAATAGTAGGTCCCGGACACACGCCTAGGTGAGGTCTCTTCGGCCCTGCGGTGACTCGAGCGCAACCCCCAGCTTTCCCTCGCAACCCGAGGGGAAGACTGGGCTTCCCAGGGCCAACCCAAGGGGAAGGCTGAGATCCCCGTCGTAACTCGAGAATCCCGCCGCAACTCGAGAAAAACCACGTGGTTCCCACCTCTTGGCAAGATGAGGCCCTTGCCCGCCACGGCGTCTCAAGGGAAGTCCCCTGTTCCGCCCTGAAGGGCGAAACGGTCCCTGACAGCCTTCATGCGACCCCCAAAAGTCCCCCGACACGCCGGGTTCCCTCGAGGGGAACACCGAGGGTCCCGGCACCGCTTCCTCTGAGCCCCTTCTCCCCTCCTGATGGCGACAGGAGAGGCGATTCCCCTGCGTGGTCTGGAAGGGGTTCCCGGCCTTCCCGGCGCACCTCAGGATGAGGCCGGTCTCACGAGGAAATTCGAGACGAGCCACGTGGGTGGGGCCACATGCCGAACGCCCCCGATTCCCCGGTCCGCCCTTGAGAAGGACCCGAGGCCCGGACCCCTCTTCGAAGGCAACCCTGTGGGGGAAGGCCCAACACGAAGGGGCACTGCCACCCCCGTGCATCGTCCGCAAAGACCCGCGGGTTCCACACACAGCTCGACGAGGGGCCTGAGACCCCCTGAGCAACTCGAGAGGCCAGCGGGGTTCCCTTCCTCAGACAAGACGAGGCCTGACTCTCCTGGCCCAACTCTGCAGGGACCCTGCGGTCGGAGTCCGAAACGGAGAGGAAGCCTGAGGTTCCTGCCTCCCCTCGAGGTGAGGCCCTCTTCCGTTGCGCCAGACCCAGCGGAGTCCCGAGGGGCCCCGCCACCTCCACAGGATCCCTCGCCTCTCAGAGGCACCCTGGCAAGTTCCCTAAGGTCCCCGGCAGAAGGCGAGGGACACGAGGGTTTCCCGCCGCCCCCCGAGAAAGACCTCGAGAGTCCTTCTTCAACGCGTCTCGAGGCCCTAGTCCCCTCCCGTGACTCGAGAGCCAGGACGCGCTCCCCCTCGCCACGCGCATGGAGACCTGACTTCCCTGGCGCCGCACGAGAGGCTCCCTGAGATCCTCGTCGTGCCTCGGGAGAAAACCCCCACGGGCGCTGCAGCTCGAGGAAACCCCTGAGACGCCCCCGTCCTCGCGAGCTGAGGGCCTTCTTTTCCTGCATGGCCTGGGGAGCAATCCCGGGTCCTCTCTCCAAACGGAAGAGGAGGCTGGACTCCCTTGAGGCCGCTCAGGGGGCTCCAAGAGACCCGCGTCGCGACTCGAGAGGAGAGCGGAGTCCTTGGCTTCCCCTCGAGACGAGGCCTGACTCCCCGGGGGAGCCTGGAATGCAACCCCGAGATCCCTGCCTTCCCTGGAGAGGAATATTAGGTCCCGGACACACGCCTAGGTGAGGTCTCTTCGGCCCTGCGGTGACTCGAGCGCAACCCCCAGGTTTCCCTCGCAACCCGAGGGGAAGACTGGGCTTCCCAGGGCCAACCCAAGGGGAAGGCTGAGATCCCCGTCGTAACTCGAGAATCCCGCCGCAACTCGAGAAAAACCACGTGGTTCCCACCTCTTGGCAAGATGAGGCCCTTGCCCGCCACGGCGTCTGAAGGGAAGTCCCCTGTTCCGCCATGAAGGGCGAAACGGTCCCTGACAGCCTTCCTGCGACCCCCAAAAGTCCCCCGACACGCTGGGTTCCCTCGAGGGGAACACCGAGGGTCCCGGCAGCGCTTCCTCTGAGCCCCTTCTCCCCTCCTGATCGCGACAGGAGAGGCGATTCCCCTGCGTGGTCTGGAAGGGGTTCCCGGCCTTCCCGGCGCACCTCAGGATGAGGCCGGTCTCACGAGGAAATTCGAGACGAGCCACGTGGGTGGGGCCACATGCCGAACGCCCCCGATTCCCCGGTCTGCCCTTGAGAAGGACCCGAGGCCCGGACCCCTCTTCGAAGGCAACCCTGTGGGGGAAAGCACAACACGAAGGGGCACTGCCACCCACGTGCATCGTCGGCAAAGACCCGCGGGTTCCACACACAGCTCGACGAGGGGCCTGAGACCCCCTGAGCAACTCGAGAGGCCAGCGGGGTTCCCTTCCTCAGACAAGACGAGGCCTGACTCTCCTGGCCCAACTCTGCAGGGACCCTGCGGTCGGAGTCCGAAACGGAGAGGAAGCCTGAGGTTCCTGCCTCCCCTCGAGGTGAGGCCCTCTTCCGTTGCGCCAGACCCAGCGGAGTCCCGAGGGGCCCCGCCACCTCCACAGGATCCCTCGCCTCTCAGAGGCACCCTGGCAAGTTCCCTAAGGTCCCCGGCAGAAGGCGAGGGACACGAGGGTTTCCTGCCGCCCCCCGAGAAAGACCTCGAGAGTCCTTCTTCAACGCGTCTCGAGGCCCTAGTCCCCTCCCGTGACTCGAGAGCCAGGACGCGCTCCCCCTCGCCACGCGCATGGAGACCTGACTTCCCTGGCGCCGCACGAGAGGCTCCCTGAGATCCTCGTCGTGCCTCGGGAGAAAACCCCCACGGGCGCCGCAGCTCGAGGAAACCCCTGAGACGCCCCCGTCCTCGCGAGCTGAGGGCCTTCTTTTCCTGCATGGCCTGGGGAGCAATCCCGGGTCCTCTCTCCAAACGGAAGAGGAGGCTGGACTCCCTTGAGGCCGCTCAGGGGGCTCCAAGAGACCCGCGTCGCGACTAGAGAGGAGAGCGGAGTCCTTGGCTTCCCCTCGAGACGAGGCCTGACTCCCCGGGGGAGCCTGGAATGCAACCCCGAGATCCCTGCCTTCCCTGGAGAGGAATATTAGGTCCCGGACACACGCCTAGGTGAGGTCTCTTCGGCCCTGCGGTGACTCGAGCGCAACCCCCAGCTTTCCCTCTCAACCCGAGGGGAAGATTGGGCTTCCCAGGGCCAACCCAAGGGGAAGGCTGAGATCCCCGTCGTAACTCGAGAATCCCGCCGCAACTCGAGAAAAACCACGTGGTTCCCACCTCTTGGCAAGATGAGGCCCTTGCCCGCCACGGCGTCTGAAGGGAAGTCCCCTGTTCCGCCCTGAAGGGCGAAACGGTCCCTGACAGCCTTCCTGCGACCCCCAAAAGTCCCCCGACACGCCGGGTTCCCTCGAGGGGAACACCGAGGGTCCCGGCAGCGCTTCCTCTGAGCCCCTTCTCCCCTCCTGATCGCGACAGGAGAGGCGATTCCCCTGCGTGGTCTGGAAGGGGTTCCCGGCCTTCCCGGCGCACCTCAGGATGAGGCCGGTCTCACGAGGAAATTCGAGACGAGCCACGTGGGTGGGGCCACATGCCGAACGCCCCCGATTCCCCGGTCCGCCCTTGAGAAGGACCCAAGGCCCGGACCCCTTTTGAAGGCAACCCTGTGGGGGAAGGCCCAACACGAAAGGGCACTGCCACCCCCGTGCATCGTCCGCAAAGACCCGCGGGTTCCACACACAGCTCGACGAGGGGCCTGAGACCCCCTGAGCAACTCGAGAGGCCAGCGGGGTTCCCTTCCTCAGACAAGACGAGGCCTGACTCTCCTGTCCCAACTCTGCAGGGACCCTGCGGTCGGAGTCCGAAACGGAGAGGAAGCCTGAGGTTCCTGCCTCCCCTCGAGGTGAGGCCCTCTTCCGTTGCGCCAGACCCAGCGGAGTCCCGAGGGGCCCCGCCACCTCCACAGGATCCCTCGCCTCTCAGAGGCACCCTGGCAAGTTCCCTAAGGTCCCCGGCAGAAGGCGAGGGACACGAGGGTTTCCCGCCGCCCCCCGAGAAAGACCTCGAGAGTCCTTCTTCAACGCGTCTCGAGGCCCTAGTCCCCTCCCGTGACTCGAGAGCCAGGACGCGCTCCCCCTCGCCACGCGCATGGGACCTGACTTCCCTGGCGCCGCACGAGAGGCTCCCTGAGATCCTCGTCGTGCCTCGGGAGAAAACCCCCACGGGCGCCGCAGCTCGAGGAAACCCCTGAGACGCCCCCTTCCTCGCGAGCTGAGGGCCTTCTTTTCCTGCATGTCCTGGAGAGCAATCCCGGGTCCTCTCTCCAAACGGAAGAGGAGGCTACACTCCCTTGAGGCCGCTCAGGGGGCTCCAAGAGACCCGCGTCGCGACTCGAGAGGAGAGCGGAGTCCTTGGCTTCCCCTCGAGACGAGGCCTGACTCCCCGGGGGAGCCTGGAATGCAACCCCGAGATCCCTGCCTTCCCCTGAGAGGAATAGTAGGTCCCGGACCCACGCCTAGGTGAGGTCTCTTCGGTCCTGCGGTGACTCGAGCGCAACCCCCAGCTTTCCCTCGCAACCCGAGGGGAAGACTGGGCTTCCCAGGGCCAACCCAAGGGGAAGGCTGAGATCCCCGTCGTAACTCGAGAATCCCGCCGCAACTCGAGAAAAACCACGTGGTTCCCACCTCTTGGCAAGATGAGGCCCTTGCCCGCCACGGCGTCTCAAGGGAAGTCCCCTGTTCCGCCCTGAAGGGCGAAACGGTCCCTGACAGCCTTCCTGCGACTCCCAAAAGTCCCCCGACATGCCGGGTTCCCTCGAGGGGAACACCGAGGGTCCCGGCACCGCTTCCTCTGAGCACCTTCTCCCCTCCTGATGGCGACAGGAGAGGCGATTCCCCTGCGTGGTCTGGAAGGGGTTCCCGGCCTTCCCGGCGCACCTCAGAATGAGGCCGGTCTCACGAGGAAATTCGAGACGAGCCACGTGGGTGGGGCCACATGCCGAACGCCCCCGATTCCCCGGTCCGCACTTGAGAAGGACCCGAGGCCCGGACCCCTCTTCGAAGGCAACCCTGTGGGGGAAGGCACAACACGAAGGGGCACTGCCACCCCCGTGCATCGTCCGCAAAGACCCGCGGGTTCCACACACAGCTCGACGAGGGGCCTGAGACCCCCTGAGCAACTCGAGAGGCCAGCGGGGTTCCCTTCCTCAGACAAGACGAGGCCTGACTCTCCTGTCCCAACTCTGCAGGGACCCTGCGGTCGGAGTCCGAAACGGAGAGGAAGCCTGAGGTTCCTGCCTCCCCTCGAGGTGAGGCCCTCTTCCGTTGCGCCAGACCCAGCGGAGTCCCGAGGGGCCCCGCCACCTCCACAGGATCCCTCGCCTCTCAGAGGCACCCTGGCAAGTTCCCTAAGGTCCCCGGCAGAAGGCGAGGGACACGAGGGTTTCCCGCCGCCCCCCGAGAAAGACCTCGAGAGTCCTTCTTCAACGCGTCTCGAGGCCCTAGTCCCCTCCCGTGACTCGAGAGCCAGGACGCGCTCCCCCTCGCCACGCGCATGGAGACCTGACTTCCCTGGCGCCGCACGAGAGGCTCCCTGAGATCCTCGACGTGCCTCGGGAGAAAACCCCCATGGGCGCCGCAGCTCGAGGAAACCCCTGAGACGCCCCCGTCCTCGCGAGCTGAGGGCCTTATTTTCCTGCATGTCCTGGAGAGCAATCCCGGGTCCTCTCTCCAAACGGAAGAGGAGGCTGGACTCCCTTGAGGCCGCTCAGGGGGCTCCAAGAGACCCGCGTCGCGACTCGAGAGGAGAGCGGAGTCCTTGGCTTCCCCTCGAGACGAGGCCTGACTCCCCGGGGGAGCCTGGAATGCAACCCCGAGATCCCTGCCTTCCCCTGAGAGGAATATTAGGTCCCGGACACACGCCTAGGTGAGGTCTCTTCGGTCCTGCGGTGACTCGAGCGCAAGCCCCAGCTTTCCCTCGCAACCCGAGGGGAAGACTGGGCTTCCCAGGGCCAACCCAAGGGGAAGGCTGAGATCCCCGTCGTAACTCGAGAATCCCGCCGCAACTCGAGAAAAACCACGTGGTTCCCACCTCTTGGCAAGATGAGGCCCTTGCCCGCCACGGCGTCTCAAGGGAAGTCCCCTGTTCCGCCCTGAAGGGCGAAACGGTCCCTGACAGCCTTCCTGCGACCCCCAAAAGTCCCTCGACACGCCGGGATCCCTCGAGGGGAACACCGAGGGTCCCGGCACCGCTTCTTCTGAGCCCCTTCTCCCCTCCTGATGGCGACAGGAGAGGCGATTCCCCTGCGTGGTCTGGAAGGGGTTCCCGGCCTTCCCGGCGCACCTCAGGATGAGGCCGGTCTCACGAGGAAATTCGAGACGAGCCACGTGGGTGGGGCCACATGCCGAACGCCCCCGATTCCCCGGTCCGCCCTTGAGAAGGACCCGAGGCCCGGACCCCTCTTCGAAGGCAACCCAGTGGGGGAAGGCACAACACGAAGGGGCACTGCCACCCCCGTGCATCGTCCGCAAAGACCCGCGGGTTCCACACACAGCTCGACGAGGGGCCTGAGACCCCCTGAGCAACTCGAGAGGCCAGCGGGGTTCCCTTCCTCAGACAAGACGAGGCCTGACTCTCCTGTCCCAACTCTGCAGGGACCCTGCGGTCGGAGTCCGAAACGGAGAGGAAGCCTGAGGTTCCTGCCTCCCCTCGAGGTGAGGCCCTCTTCCGTTGCGCCAGACCCAGCGGAGTCCCGAGGGGCCCCGCCACCTCCACAGGATCCCTCGCCTCTCAGAGGCACCCTGGCAAGTTCCCTAAGGTCCCCGGCAGAAGGCGAGGGACACGAGGGTTTCCCGCCGCCCCCCGAGAAAGACCTCGAGAGTCCTTCTTCAATGCGTCTCGAGGCCCTAGTCCCCTCCCGTGACTCGAGAGCCAGGACGCGCTCCCCCTCGCCACGCGCATGGAGACCTGACTTCCCTGGCGCCGCACGAGAGGCTCCCTGAGATCCTCGTCGTGCCTCGGGAGAAAACCCCCAAGGGCGCCGCAGCTCGAGGAAACCCCTGAGACGCCCCCGTCCTCGCGAGCTGAGGGCCTTCTTTTCCTGCATGGCCTGGGGAGCAATCCCGGGTCCTCTCTCCAAACGGAAGAGGAGGCTGGACTCCCTTGAGGCCGCTCAGGGGGCTCCAAGAGACCCGCGTCGCGACTCGAGAGGAGAGCGGAGTCCTTGGCTTCCCCTCGAGACGAGGCCTGACTCCCCGGGGGAGCCTGGAATGCAACCCCGAGATCCCTGCCTTCCCTGGAGAGGAATAGTAGGTCCCGGACACACGCCTAGGTGAGGTCTCTTCGGCCCTGCGGTGACTCGAGCGCAACCCCCAGCTTTCCCTCGCAACCCGAGGGGAAGACTGGGCTTCCCAGGGCCAACCCAAGGGGAAGGCTGAGATCCCCGTCGTAACTCGAGAATCCCGCCGCAACTCGAGAAAAACCACGTGGTTCCCACCTCTTGGCAAGATGAGGCCCTTGCCCGCCACGGCGTCTCAAGGGAAGTCCCCTGTTCCGCCCTGAAGGGCGAAACGGTCCCTGACAGCCTTCATGCGACCCCCAAAAGTCCCCCGACACGCCGGGTTCCCTCGAGGGGAACACCGAGGGTCCCGGCACCGCTTCCTCTGAGCCCCTTCTCCCCTCCTGATGGCGACAGGAGAGGCGATTCCCCTGCGTGGTCTGGAAGGGGTTCCCGGCCTTCCCGGCGCACCTCAGGATGAGGCCGGTCTCACGAGGAAATTCGAGACGAGCCACGTGGGTGGGGCCACATGCCGAACGCCCCTGATTCCCCGGTCCGCCCTTGAGAAGGACCCGAGGCCCGGACCCCTCTTCGAAGGCAACCCTGTGGGGGAAGGCCCAACACGAAGGGGCACTGCCACCCCCGTGCATCGTCCGCAAAGACCCGCGGGTTCCACACACAGCTCGACGAGGGGCCTGAGACCCCCTGAGCAACTCGAGAGGCCAGCGGGGTTCCCTTCCTCAGACAAGACGAGGCCTGACTCTCCTGGCCCAACTCTGCAGGGACCCTGCGGTCGGAGTCCGAAACGGAGAGGAAGCCTGAGGTTCCTGCCTCCCCTCGAGGTGAGGCCCTCTTCCGTTGCGCCAGACCCAGCGGAGTCCCGAGGGGCCCCGCCACCTCCACAGGATCCCTCGCCTCTCAGAGGCACCCTGGCAAGTTCCCTAAGGTCCCCGGCAGAAGGCGAGGGACACGAGGGTTTCCCGCCGCCCCCCGAGAAAGACCTCGAGAGTCCTTCTTCAACGCGTCTCGAGGCCCTAGTCCCCTCCCGTGACTCGAGAGCCAGGACGCGCTCCCCCTCGCCACGCGCATGGAGACCTGACTTCCCTGGCGCCGCACGAGAGGCTCCCTGAGATCCTCGTCGTGCCTCGGGAGAAAACCCCCACGGGCGCTGCAGCTCGAGGAAACCCCTGAGACGCCCCCGTCCTCGCGATCTGAGGGCCTTCTTTTCCTGCATGGCCTGGGGAGCAATCCCGGGTCCTCTCTCCAAACGGAAGAGGAGGCTGGACTCCCTTGAGGCCGCTCAGGGGGCTCCAAGAGACCCGCGTCGCGACTCGAGAGGAGAGCGGAGTCCTTGGCTTCCCCTCGAGACGAGGCCTGACTCCCCGGGGGAGCCTGGAATGCAACCCCGAGATCCCTGCCTTCCCCTGAGAGGAATATTAGGTCCCGGACACACGCCTAGGTGAGGTCTCTTCGGTCCTGCGGTGACTCGAGCGCAACCCCCAGCTTTCCCTCGCAACCCGAGGGGAAGACTGGGCTTCCCAGGGCCAACCCAAGGGGAAGGCTGAGATCCCCGTCGTAACTCGAGAATCCCGCCGCAACTCGAGAAAAACCACGTGGTTCCCACCTCTTGGCAAGATGAGGCCCTTGCCCGCCACGGCGTCTCAAGGGAAGTCCCCTGTTCCGCCCTGAAGGGCGAAACGGTCCCTGACAGCCTTCCTGCGACCCCCAAAAGTCCCCCGACACGCCGGGTTCCCTCGAGGGGAACACCGAGGGTCCCGGCACCGCTTCCTCTGAGCCCCTTCTCCCCTCCTGATGGCGACAGGAGAGGCGATTCCCCTGCGTGGTCTGGAAGGGGTTCCCGGCCTTCCCGGCGCACCTCAGGATGAGGCCGGTCTCACGAGGAAATTCGAGACGAGCCACGTGGGTGGGGCCACATGCCGAACGCCCCCGATTCCCCGGTCCGCCCTTGAGAAGGACCCGAGGCCCGGACCCCTCTTCGAAGGCAACCCAGTGGGGGAAGGCACAACACGAAGGGGCACTGCCACCCCCGTGCATCGTCCGCAAAGACCCGCGGGTTCCACACACAGCTCGACGAGGGGCCTGAGACCCCCTGAGCAACTCGAGAGGCCAGCGGGGTTCCCTTCCTCAGACAAGACGAGGCCTGACTCTCCTGGCCCAACTCTGCAGGGACCCTGCGGTCGGAGTCCGAAACGGAGAGGAAGCCTGAGGTTCCTGCCTCCCCTCGAGGTGAGGCCCTCTTCCGTTGCGCCAGACCCAGCGGAGTCCCGAGGGGCCCCGCCACCTCCACAGGATCCCTCGCCTCTCAGAGGCACCCTCGCAAGTTCCCTAAGGTCCCCGGCAGAAGGCGAGGGACACGAGGGTTTCCCGCCGCCCCCCGAGAAAGACCTCGAGAGTCCTTCTTCAATGCGTCTCGAGGCCCTAGTCCCGACCCGTGACTCGAGAGCCAGGACGCGCTCCCCCTCGCCACGCGCATGGAGACCTGACTTCCCTGGCGCCGCACGAGAGGCTCCCTGAGATCCTCGTCGTGCCTCGGGAGAAAACCCCCAAGGGCGCCGCAGCTCGAGGAAACCCCTGAGACGCCCCCGTCCTCGCGAGCTGAGGGCCTTCTTTTCCTGCATGGCCTGGGGAGCAATCCCGGGTCCTCTCTCCAAACGGAAGAGGAGGCTGGACTCCCTTGAGGCCGCTCAGGGGGCTCCAAGAGACCCGCGTCGCGACTCGAGAGGAGAGCGGAGTCCTTGGCTTCCCCTCGAGACGAGGCCTGACTCCCCGGGGGAGCCTGGAATGCAACCCCGAGATCCCTGCCTTCCCTGGAGAGGAATAGTAGGTCCCGGACACACGCCTAGGTGAGGTCTCTTCGGCCCTGCGGTGACTCGAGCGCAACCCCCAGCTTTCCCTCGCAACCCGAGGGGAAGACTGGGCTTCCCAGGGCCAACCCAAGGGGAAGGCTGAGATCCCCGTCGTAACTCGAGAATCCCGCCGCAACTCGAGAAAAACCACGTGGTTCCCACCTCTTGGCAAGATGAGGCCCTTGCCCGCCACGGCGTCTGAAGGGAAGTCCCCTGTTCCGCCCTGAAGGGCGAAACGGTCCCTGACAGCCTTCCTGCGACCCCCAAAAGTCCCCCGACACGCCGGGTTCCCTCGAGGGGAACACCGAGGGTCCCGGCACCGCTTCCTCTGAGCCCCTTCTCCCCTCCTGATGGCGACAGGAGAGGCGATTCCCCTGCGTGGTCTGGAAGGGGTTCCCGGCCTTCCCGGCGCACCTCAGGATGAGGCCGGTCTCACGAGGAAATTCGAGACGAGCCACGTGGGTGGGGCCACATGCCGAACGCCCCCGATTCCCCGGTCCGCCCTTGAGAAGGACCCGAGGCCCGGACCCCTCTTCGAAGGCAACCCTGTGGGGGAAGGCCCAACACGAAGGGGCACTGCCACCCCCGTGCATCGTCCGCAAAGACCCGCGGGTTCCACACACAGCTCGACGAGGGGCCTGAGACCCCCTGAGCAACTCGAGAGGCCAGCGGGGTTCCCTTCCTCAGACAAGACGAGGCCTGACTCTCCTGGCCCAACTCTGCAGGGACCCTGCGGTCGGAGTCCGAAACGGAGAGGAAGCCTGAGGTTCCTGCCTCCCCTCGAGGTGAGGCCCTCTTCCGTTGCGCCAGACCCAGCGGAGTCCCGAGGGGCCCCGCCACCTCCACAGGATCCCTCGCCTCTCAGAGGCACCCTGGCAAGTTCCCTAAGGTCCCCGGCAGAAGGCGAGGGACACGAGGGTTTCCCGCCGCCCCCCGAGAAAGACCTCGAGAGTCCTTCTTCAACGCGTCTCGAGGCCCTAGTCCCCTCCCGTGACTCGAGAGCCAGGACGCGCTCCCCCTCGCCACGCGCATGGAGACCTGACTTCCCTGGCGCCGCACGAGAGGCTCCCTGAGATCCTCGTCGTGCCTCGGGAGAAAACCCCCACGGGCGCTGCAGCTCGAGGAAACCCCTGAGACGCCCCCGTCCTCGCGAGCTGAGGGCCTTCTTTTCCTGCATGGCCTGGGGAGCAATCCCGGGTCCTCTCTCCAAACGGAAGAGGAGGCTGGACTCCCTTGAGGCCGCTCAGGGGGCTCCAAGAGACCCGCGTCGCGACTCGAGAGGAGAGCGGAGTCCTTGGCTTCCCCTCGAGACGAGGCCTGACTCCCCGGGGGAGCCTGGAATGCAACCCCGAGATCCCTGCCTTCCCTGGAGAGGAATATTAGGTCCCGGACACACGCCTAGGTGAGGTCTCTTCGGCCCTGCGGTGACTCGAGCGCAACCCCCAGGTTTCCCTCGCAACCCGAGGGGAAGACTGGGCTTCCCAGGGCCAACCCAAGGGGAAGGCTGAGATCCCCGTCGTAACTCGAGAATCCCGCCGCAACTCGAGAAAAACCACGTGGTTCCCACCTCTTGGCAAGATGAGGCCCTTGCCCGCCACGGCGTCTCAAGGGAAGTCCCCTGTTCCGCCCTGAAGGGCGAAACGGTCCCTGACAGCCTTCCTGCGACCCCCAAAAGTCCCCCGACACGCTGGGTTCCCTCGAGGGGAACACCGAGGGTCCCGGCACCGCTTCCTCTGAGCCCCTTCTCCCCTCCTGATGGCGACAGGAGAGGCGATTCCCCTGCGTGGTCTGGAAGGGGTTCCCGGCCTTCCCGGCGCACCTCAGGATGAGGCCGGTCTCACGAGGAAATTCGAGACGAGCCACGTGGGTGGGGCCACATGCCGAACGCCCCCGATTCCCCGGTCTGCCCTTGAGAAGGACCCGAGGCCCGGACCCCTCTTCGAAGGCAACCCTGTGGGGGAAGGCACAACACGAAGGGGCACTGCCACCCCCGTGCATCGTCGGCAAAGACCCGCGGGTTCCACACACAGCTCGACGAGGGGCCTGAGACCCCCTGAGCAACTCGAGAGGCCAGCGGGGTTCCCTTCCTCAGACAAGACGAGGCCTGACTCTCCTGGCCCAACTCTGCAGGGACCCTGCGGTCGGAGTCCGAAACGGAGAGGAAGCCTGAGGTTCCTGCCTCCCCTCGAGGTGAGGCCCTCTTCCGTTGCGCCAGACCCAGCGGAGTCCCGAGGGGCCCTGCCACCTCCACAGGATCCCTCGCCTCTCAGAGGCACCCTGGCAAGTTCCCTAAGGTCCCCGGCAGAAGGCGAGGGTCACGAGGGTTTCCTGCCGCCCCCCGAGAAAGACCTCGAGAGTCCTTCTTCAACGCGTCTCGAGGCCCTAGTCCCCTCCCGTGACTCGAGAGCCAGGACGCGCTCCCCCTCGCCACGCGCATGGAGACCTGACTTCCCTGGCGCCGCACGAGAGGCTCCCTGAGATCCTCGTCGTGCCTCGGGAGAAAACCCCCACGGGCGCCGCAGCTCGAGGAAACCTCTGAGACGCCCCCGTCCTCGCGAGCTGAGGGCCTTCTTTTCCTGCATGTCCTGGGGAGCAATCCCGGGTCCTCTCTCCAAACGGAAGAGGAGGCTGGACTCCCTTGAGGCCGCTCAGGTGGCTCCAAGAGACCCGCGTCGCGACTAGAGAGGAGAGCGGAGTCCTTGGCTTCCCCTCGAGACGAGGCCTGACTCCCCGGGGGAGCCTGGAATGCAACCCCGAGATCCCTGCCTTCCCTGGAGAGGAATATTAGGTCCCGGACACACGCCTAGGTGAGGTCTCTTCGGCCCTGCGGTGACTCGAGCGCAACCCCCAGCTTTCCCTCTCAACCCGAGGGGAAGATTGGGCTTCTCAGGGCCAACCCAAGGGGAAGGCTGAGATCCCCGTCGTAACTCGAGAATCCCGCCGCAACTCGAGAAAAACCACGTGGTTCCCACCTCTTGGCAAGATGAGGCCCTTGCCCGCCACGGCGTCTGAAGGGAAGTCCCCTGTTCCGCCCTGAAGGGCGAAACGGTCCCTGACAGCCTTCCTGCGACCCCCAAAAGTCCCCCGACACGCCGGGTTCCCTCGAGGGGAACACCGAGGGTCCCGGCACCGCTTCCTCTGAGCCCCTTCTCCCCTCCTGATCGCGACAGGAGAGGCGATTCCCCTGCGTGGTCTGGAAGGGGTTCCCGGCCTTCCCGGCGCACCTCAGGATGAGGCCGGTCTCACGAGGAAATTCGAGACGAGCCACGTGGGTGGGGCCACATGCCGAACGCCCCCGATTCCCCGGTCCGCCCTTGAGAAGGACCCAAGGCCCGGACCCCTCTTCGAAGGCAACCCTGTGGGGGAAGGCCCAACACGAAAGGGCACTGCCACCCCCGTGCATCGTCCGCAAAGACCCGCTGGTTCCACACACAGCTCGACGAGGGGCCTGAGACCCCCTGAGCAACTCGAGAGGCCAGCGGGGTTCCCTTCCTCAGACAAGACGAGGCCTGACTCTCCTGTCCCAACTCTGCAGGGACCCTGCGGTCGGAGTCCGAAACGGAGAGGAAGCCTGAGGTTCCTGCCTCCCCTCGAGGTGAGGCCCTCTTCCGTTGCGCCAGACCCAGCGGAGTCCCGAGGGGCCCCGCCACCTCCACAGGATCCCTCGCCTCTCAGAGGCACCCTGGCAAGTTCCCTAAGGTCCCCGGCAGAAGGCGAGGGACACGAGGGTTTCCCGCCGCCCCCCGAGAAAGACCTCGAGAGTCCTTCTTCAACGCGTCTCGAGGCCCTAGTCCCCTCCCGTGACTCGAGAGCCAGGACGCGCTCCCCCTCGCCACGCGCATGGGACCTGACTTCCCTGGCGCCGCACGAGAGGCTCCCTGAGATCCTCGTCGTGCCTCGGGAGAAAACCCCCACGGGCGCCGCAGCTCGAGGAAACCCCTGAGACGCCCCCGTCCTCGCGAGCTGAGGGCCTTCTTTTCCTGCATGTCCTGGAGAGCAATCCCGGGTCCTCTCTCCAAACGGAAGAGGAGGCTACACTCCCTTGAGGCCGCTCAGGGGGCTCCAAGAGACCCGCGTCGCGACTCGAGAGGACAGCGGAGTCCTTGGCTTCCCCTCGAGACGAGGCCTGACTCCCCGGGGGAGCCTGGAATGCAACCCCGAGATCCCTGCCTTCCCCTGAGAGGAATAGTAGGTCCCGGACCCACGCCTAGGTGAGGTCTCTTCGGTCCTGCGGTGACTCGAGCGCAACCCCCAGCTTTCCCTCGCAACCCGAGGGGAAGACTGGGCTTCCCAGGGCCAACCCAAGGGGAAGGGTGAGATCCCCGTCGTAACTCGAGAATCCCGCCGCAACTCGAGAAAAACCACGTGGTTCCCACCTCTTGGCAAGATGAGGCCCTTGCCCGCCACGGCGTCTCAAGGGAAGTCCCCTGTTCCGCCCTGAAGGGCGAAACGGTCCCTGACAGCCTTCCTGCGACCCCCAAAAGTCCCCCGACACGCCGGGTTCCCTCGAGGGGAACACCGAGGGTCCCGGCACCGCTTCCTCTGAGCCTCTTCTCCCCTCCTGATGGCGACAGGAGAGGCGATTCCCCTGCGTGGTCTTTAAGGGGTTCCCGGCCTTCCCGGCGCACCTCAGGATGAGGCCGGTCTCACGAGGAAATTCGAGACGAGCCACGTGGGTGGGGCCACATGCCGAACGCCCCCGATTCCCCGGTCCGCCCTTGAGAAGGACCCGAGGCCCGGACCCCTCTTCGAAGGCAACCCAGTGGGGGAAGGCACAACACGAAGGGGCACTGCCACCCCCGTGCATCGTCCGCAAAGACCCGCGGGTT
Organism: Bubalus kerabau; assembly: GCF_029407905.1. NCBI lineage: Eukaryota > Metazoa > Chordata > Mammalia > Artiodactyla > Bovidae > Bubalus > Bubalus kerabau. Next base: position 16,192 of record NW_026577890.1, on the reverse strand, counting down.
CCACACACAGCTCGACGAGGGGCCTGAGACCCCCTGAGCAACTCGAGAGGCCAGCGGGGTTCCCTTCTTCAGACAAGACGAGGCCTGACTCTCCTGTCCCAACTCTGCAGGGACCCTGCGGTCGGAGTCCGAAACGGAGAGGAAGCCTGAGGTTCCTGCCTCCCCTCGAGGTGAGGCCCTCTTCCGTTGCGCCAGACCCAGCGGAGTCCCGAGGGGCCCCGCCACCTCCACAGGATCCCTCGCCTCTCAGAGGCACCCTCGCAAGTTCCCTAAGGTCCCCGGCAGAAGGCGAGGGACACGAGGGTTTCCCGCCGCCCCCCGAGAAAGACCTCGAGAGTCCTTCTTCAACGCGTCTCGAGGCCCTAGTCCCCTCCCGTGACTCGAGAGCCAGGACGCGCTCCCCCTCGCCACGCGCATGGAGACCTGACTTCCCTGGCGCCGCACGAGAGGCTCCCTGAGATCCTCGTCGTGCCTCGGGAGAAAACCCCCACGGGCGCCTCAGCTCGAGGAAACCCCTGAGACGCCCCCGTCCTCGCGAGCTGAGGGCCTTCTTTTCCTGCATGGCCTGGGGAGCAATCCCGGGTCCTCTCTGCAAACGGAAGAGGAGGCTGGACTCCCTTGAGGCCGCTCAGGGGGCTCCAAGAGACCCGCGTCGCGACTCGAGAGGAGAGCGGAGTCCTTGGCTTCCCCTCGAGACGAGGCCTGACTCCCCGGGGGAGCCTGGAATGCAACCCCGAGATCCCTGCCTTCCCTGGAGAGGAATAGTAGGTCCCGGACACACGCCTAGGTGAGGTCTCTTCGGCCCTGCGGTGACTCGAGCGCAACCCCCAGCTTTCCCTCGCAACCCGAGGGGAAGATTGGGCTTCCCAGGGCCAACCCAAGGGGAAGGCTGAGATCCCCGTCGTAACTCGAGAATCCCGCCGCAACTCGAGAAAAACCACGTGGTTCCCACCTCTTGGCAAGATGAGGCCCTTGCCCGCCACGGCGTCTCAAGGGAAGTCCCCTGTTCCGCCCTGAAGGGCGAAACGGTCCCTGACAGCCTTCCTGCGACCCCCAAAAGTCCCCCGACACGCCGGGTTCCCTCGAGGGGAACACCGAGGGTCCCGGCACCGCTTCCTCTGAGCCCCTTCTCCCCTCCTGATGGCGACAGGAGAGGCGATTCCCCTGCGTGGTCTGGAAGGGGTTCCCGGCCTTCCCGGCGCACCTCAGAATGAGGCCGGTCTCACGAGGAAATTCGAGACGAGCCACGTGGGTGGGGCCACATGCCGAACGCCCCCGATTCCCCGGTCCGCCCTTGAGAAGGACCCGAGGCCCGGACCCCTCTTCGAAGGCAACCCTGTGGGGGAAGGCCCAACACGAAGGGGCACTGCCACCCCCGTGCATCGTCCGCAAAGACCCGCGGGTTCCACACACAGCTCGACGAGGGGCCTGAGACCCCCTGAGCAACTCGAGAGGCCAGCGGGGTTCCCTTCCTCAGACAAGACGAGGCCTGACTCTCCTGGCCCAACTCTGCAGGGACCCTGCGGTCGGAGTCCGAAACGGAGAGGAAGCCTGAGGTTCCTGCCTCCCCTCGAGGTGAGGCCCTCTTCCGTTGCGCCAGACCCAGCGGAGTCCCGAGGGGCCCCGCCACCTCCACAGGATCCCTCGCCTCTCAGAGGCACCCTGGGAAGTTCCCTAAGGTCCCCGGCAGAAGGCGAGGGACACGAGGGTTTCTTGCTGCCCCCCGAGAAAGACCTCGAGAGTCCTTCTTCAACGCGACTCGAGGCCCTAGTCCCCTCCCGTGACTCGAGAGCCAGGACGCGCTCCCCCTCGCCACGCGCATGGAGACCTGACTTCCCTGGCGCCGCACGAGAGGCTCCCTGAGATCCTCGTCGTGCCTCGGGAGAAAACCCCCACGGGCGCCGCAGCTCGAGGAAACCCCTGAGACGCCCCCGTCCTCGCGAGCTGAGGGCCTTCTTTTCCTGCATGGCCTGGAGAGCAATCCCGGGTCCTCTCTCCAAACGGAAGAGGAGGCTGGACTCCCTTGAGGCCGCTCAGGGGGCTCCAAGAGCCCCGCGTCGCGACTCGAGAGGAGAACGGAGTCCTTGGCTTCCCCTCGAGACGAGGCCTGACTCCCCGGGGAAGCCTGGAATGCAACCCCGAGATCCCTGCCTTCCCTGGAGAGGAATATTAGGTCCCGGACACACGCCTAGGTGAGGTCTCTTCGGCCCTGCGGTGACTCGAGCGCAACCCCCAGCTTTCCCTCGCAACCCGAGGGGAAGATTGGGCTTCCCAGGGCCAACCCAAGGGGAAGGCTGAGATCCCCGTCGTAACTCGAGAATCCCGCCGCAACTCGAGAAAAACCACGTGGTTCCCACCTCTTGGCAAGATGAGGCCCTTGCCCGCCACGGCGTCTCAAGGGAAGTCCCCTGTTCCGCCCTGAAGGGCGAAACGGTCCCTGACAGCCTTCCTGCGACCCCCAAAAGTCCCCCGACACGCCGGGTTCCCTCGAGGGGAACACCGAGGGTCCCGGCACCGCTTCCTCTGAGCCCCTTCTCCCCTCCTGATGGCGACAGGAGAGGCGATTCCCCTGCGTGGTCTGGAAGGGGTTCCCGGCCTTCCCGGCGCACCTCAGAATGAGGCCGGTCTCACGAGGAAATTCGAGACGAGCCACGTGGGTGGGGCCACATGCCGAACGCCCCCGATTCCCCGGTCCGCCCTTGAGAAGGACCCGAGGCCCGGACCCCTCTTCGAAGGCAACCCTGTGGGGGAAGGCACAACAAGAAGGGGCACTGCCACCCCCGTGCATCGTCCGCAAAGACCCGCGGGTTCCACACACAGCTCGACGAGGGGCCTGAGACCCCCTGAGCAACTCGAGAGGCCAGCGGGGTTCCCTTCCTCAGACAAGACGAGGCCTGACTCTCCTGTCCCAACTCTGCAGGGACCCTGCGGTCGGAGTCCGAAACGGAGAGGAAGCCTGAGGTTCCTGCCTCCCCTCGAGGTGAGGCCCTCTTCCGTTGCGCCAGACCCAGCGGAGTCCCGAGGGGCCCCGCCACCTCCACAGGATCCCTCGCCTCTCAGAGGCACCCTGGGAAGTTCCCTAAGGTCCCCGGCAGAAGGCGAGGGACACGAGGGTTTCCCGCCGCCCCCCGAGAAAGACCTCGAGAGTCCTTCTTCAACGCGTCTCGAGGCCCTAGTCCCCTCCCGTGACTCGAGAGCCAGGACGCGCTCCCCCTCGCCACGCGCATGGAGACCTGACTTCCCTGGCGCCGCACGAGAGGCTCCCTGAAATCCTCGTCGTTCCTCGGGAGAAAACCCCCACGGGCGCCGCAGCTCGAGGAAACCCCTGAGACGCCCCCGTCCTCGAGAGCTGAGGGCCTTCTTTTCCTGCATGGCCTGGAGAGCAATCCCGGGTCCTCTCTCCAAACGGAAGAGGAGGCTGGACTCCCTTGAGGCCGGTCACGGGGCTCCAAGAGACCCGCGTCGCGACTCGAGAGGAGAGCGGAGTCCTTGGCTTCCCCTCGAGACGAGGCCTGACTCCCCGGGGGAGCCTGGAATGCAACCCCGAGATCCCTGCCTTCCCTGGAGAGGAATATTAGGTCCCGGACACACGCCTAGGTGAGGTCTCTTCGGCCCTGCGCTGATCGAGCGCAACCCCCAGCTTTCCCTCGCAACCCGAGGGGAAGATTGGGCTTCCCAGGGCCCACCCAAGGGGAAGGCTGAGATCCCCGTCGTAACTCGAGAATCCCGCCGCAACTCGAGAAAAACCACGTGGTTCCCACCTCTTGGCAAGATGAGGCCCTTGCCCGCCACGGCGTCTCAAGGGAAGTCCCCTGTTCCGCCCTGAAGGGCGAAACGGTCCCTGACATCCTTCCTGCGACTCCCAAAAGTCCCCCGACATGCCGGGTTCCCTCGAGGGGAACACCGAGGGTCCCGGCACCGCTTCCTCTGAGCACCTTCTCCCCTCCTGATGGCGACAGGAGAGGCGATTCCCCTGCGTGGTCTGGAAGGGGTTCCCGGCCTTCCCGTCGCACCTCAGGATGAGGCCGGTCTCACGAGGAAATTCGAGACGAGCCACGTGGGTGGGGCCACATGCCGAACGCCCCCGATTCCCCGGTCCGCACTTGAGAAGGACCCGAGGCCCGGACCCCTCTTCGAAGGCAACCCTGTGGGGGAAGGCAAAACACGAAGGGGCACTGCCACCCCCGTGCATCGTCCGCAAAGACCCGCGGGTTCCACACACAGCTCGACGAGGGGCCTGAGACCCCCTGAGCAACTCGAGAGGCCAGCGGGGTTCCCTTCCTCAGACAAGACGAGGCCTGACTCTCCTGTCCCAACTCTGCAGGGACCCTGCGGTCGGAGTCCGAAACGGAGAGGAAGCCTGAGGTTCCTGCCTCCCCTCGAGGTGAGGCCCTCTTCTGTTGCGCCAGACCCAGCGGAGTCCCGAGGGGCCCCGCCACCTCCACAGGATCCCTCGCCTCTCAGAGGCACCCTGGCAAGTTCCCTAAGGTCCCAGGCAGAAGGCGAGGGACACGAGGGTTTCCCGCCGCCCCCCGAGAAAGACCTCGAGAGTCCTTCTTCAACGCGTCTCGAGGCCCTAGTCCCCTCCCGTGACTCGAGAGCCAGGACGCGCTCCCCCTCGCCACGCGCATGGAGACCTGACTTCCCTGGCGCCGCACGAGAGGCTCCCTGAGATCCTCGACGTGCCTCGGGAGAAAACCCCCACGGGCGCCGCAGCTCGAGGAAACCCCTGAGACGCCCCCGTCCTCGCGAGCTGAGGGCCTTATTTTCCTGCATGTCCTGGAGAGCAATCCCGGGTCCTCTCTCCAAACGGAAGAGGAGGCTGGACTCCCTTGAGGCCGCTCAGGGGGCTCCAAGAGACCCGCGTCGCGACTCGAGAGGAGAGCGGAGTCCTTGGCTTCCCCTCGAGACGAGGCCTGACTCCCCGGGGGAGCCTGGAATGCAACCCCGAGATCCCTGCCTTCCCTGGAGAGGAATAGTAGGTCCCGGACACACGCCTAGGTGAGGTCTCTTCGGCCCTGCGGTGACTCGAGCGCAACCCCCAGCTTTCCCTCGCAACCCGAGGGGAAGACTGGGCTTCCCAGGGCCAACCCAAGGGGAAGGCTGAGATCCCCGTCGTAACTCGAGAATCCCGCCGCAACTCGAGAAAAACCACGTGGTTCCCACCTCTTGGCAAGATGAGGCCCTTGCCCGCCACGGCGTCTCAAGGGAAGTCCCCTGTTCCGCCCTGAAGGGCGAAACGGTCCCTGACAGCCTTCCTGCGACCCCCAAAAGTCCCCCGACACGCCGGGTTCCCTCGAGGGGAACACCGAGGGTCCCGGCACCGCTTCCTCTGAGCCCCTTCTCCCCTCCTGATCGCGACAGGAGAGGCGATTCCCCTGCGTGGTCTGGAAGGGGTTCCCGGCCTTCCCGGCGCACCTCAGGATGAGGCCGGTCTCACGAGGAAATTCGAGACGAGCCACGTGGGTGGGGCCACATGCCGAACGCCCCCGATTCCCCGGTCCGCCCTTGAGAAGGACCCGAGGCCCGGACCCCTCTTCGAAGGCAACCCTGTGGGGGAAGGCCCAACACGAAGGGGCACTGCCACCCCCGTGCATCGTCCGCAAAGACCCGCGGGTTCCACACACAGCTCGACGAGGGGCCTGAGACCCCCTGAGCAACTCGAGAGGCCAGCGGGGTTCCCTTCCTCAGACAAGACGAGGCCTGACTCTCCTGGCCCAACTCTGCAGGGACCCTGCGGTCGGAGTCCGAAACGGAGAGGAAGCCTGAGGTTCCTGCCTCCCCTCGAGGTGAGGCCCTCTTCCGTTGCGCCAGACCCAGCGGAGTCCCGAGGGGCCCCGCCACCTCCACAGGATCCCTCGCCTCTCAGAGGCACCCTCGCAAGTTCCCTAAGGTCCCCGGCAGAAGGCGAGGGACACGAGGGTTTCCCGCCGCCCCCCGAGAAAGACCTCGAGAGTCCTTCTTCAACGCGTCTCGAGGCCCTAGTCCCCTCCCGTGACTCGAGAGCCAGGACTCGCTCCCCCTCGCCACGCGCATGGAGACCTGACTTCCCTGGCGCCGCACGAGAGGCTCCCTGAGATCCTCGTCGTGCCTCGGGAGAAAACCCCCACGGGCGCCGCAGCTCGAGGAAACCCCTGAGACGCCCCCGTCCTCGCGAGCTGAGGGCCTTCTTTTCCTGCATGGCCTGGAGAGCAATCCCGGGTCCTCTCTCCAAACGGAAGAGGAGGCTACACTCCCTTGAGGCCGCTCAGGGGGCTCCAAGAGACCCGCGTCGCGACTCGAGAGGAGAGCGGAGTCCTTGGCTTCCCCTCGAGACGAGGCCTGACTCCCCGGGGGAGCCTGGAATGCAACCCCGAGACCCCTTCCTTCCCTGGAGAGGAATAGTAGGTCCCGGACACACGCCTAGGTGAGGTCTCTTCGGCCCTGCGGTGACTCGAGCGCAACCCCCAGCTTTCCCTCGCAACCCGAGGGGAAGATTGGGCTTCCCAGGGCCAACCCAAGGGGAAGGCTGAGATCCCCGTCGTAACTCGAGAATCCCGCCGCAACTCGAGAAAAACCACGTGGTTCCCACCTCTTGGCAAGATGAGGCCTTTGCCCGCCACGGCGTCTCAAGGGAAGTCCCCTGTTCCGCCCTGAAGGGCGAAACGGTCCCTGACAGCCTTCCTGCGACCCCCAAAAGTCCCCCGACACGCTGGGTTCCCTCGAGGGGAACACCGAGGGTCCCGGCACCGCTTCCTCTGAGCCCCTTCTCCCCTCCTGATGGCGACAGGAGAGGCGATTCCCCTGCGTGGTCTGGAAGGGGTTCCCGGCCTTCCCGGCGCACCTCAGGATGAGGCCGGTCTCACGAGGAAATTCGAGACGAGCCACGTGGGTGGGGCCACATGCCGAACGCCCCCGATTCCCCGGTCCGCCCTTGAGAAGGACCCGAGGCCCGGACCCCTCTTCGAAGGCAACCCTGTGGGGGAAGGCCCAACACGAAGGGGCACTGCCACCCCCGTGCATCGTCCGCAAAGACCCGCGGGTTCCACACACAGCTCGACGAGGGGCCTGAGACCCCCTGAGCAACTCGAGAGGCCAGCGGGGTTCCCTTCCTCAGACAAGACGAGGCCTGACTCTCCTGGCCCAACTCTGCAGGGACCCTGCGGTCGGAGTCCGAAACGGAGAGGAAGCCTGAGGTTCCTGCCTCCCCTCGAGGTGAGGCCCTCTTCCGTTGCGCCAGACCCAGCGGAGTCCCGAGGGGCCCCGCCACCTCCACAGGATCCCTCGCCTCTCAGAGGCACCCTGGCAAGTTCCCTAAGGTCCCCGGCAGAAGGCGAGGGACACGAGGGTTTCCCGCCGCCCCCCGAGAAAGACCTCGAGAGTCCTTCTTCAACGCGTCTCGAGGCCCTAGTCCCCTCCCGTGACTCGAGAGCCAGGACGCGCTCCCCCTCGCCACGCGCATGGAGACCTGACTTCCCTGGCGCCGCACGAGAGGCTCCCTGAGATCCTCGTCGTGCCTCGGGAGAAAACCCCCACGGGCGCCGCAGCTCGAGGAAACCCCTGAGACGCCCCCGTCCTCGCGAGCTGAGGGCCTTCTTTTCCTGCATGGCCTGGAGAGCAATCCCGGGTCCTCTCTCCAAACGGAAGAGGAGGCTGGACTCCCTTGAGGCCGCTCAGGGGGCTCCAAGAGACCCGCGTCGCGACTCGAGAGGAGAGCGGAGTCCTTGGCTTCCCCTCGAGACGAGGCCTGACTCCCCGGGGGAGCCTGGAATGCAACCCCGAGATCCCTGCCTTCCCTGGAGAGGAATAGTAGGTCCCGGACACACGCCTAGGTGAGGTCTCTTCGGCCCTGCGGTGACTCGAGCGCAACCCCCAGCTTTCCCTCGCAACCCGAGGGGAAGAATGGGCTTCCCAGGGCCAACCCAAGGGGAAGGCTGAGATCCCCGTCGTAACTCGAGAATCCCGCCGCAACTCGAGAAAAACCACGTGGTTCCCACCTCTTGGCAAGATGAGGCCCTTGCCCGCCACGGCGTCTCAAGGGAAGTCCCCTGTTCCGCCCTGAAGGGCGAAACGGTCCCTGACAGCCTTCCTGCGACCCCTAAAAGTCCCTCGACACGCCGGTTTCCCTCGAGGGGAACACCGAGGGTCCCGGCACCGCTTCCTCTGAGCCCCTTCTCCCCTCCTGATCGCGACAGGAGAGGCGATTCCCCTGCGTGGTCTGGAAGGGGTTCCCGGCCTTCCCGGCGCACCTCAGGATGAGGCCGGTCTCACGAGGAAATTCGAGACGAGCCACGTGGGTGGGGCCACATGCCGAACGCCCCCGATTCCCCGGTCCGCCCTTGAGAAGGACCCGAGGCCCGGACCCCTCTTCGAAGGCAACCCTGTGGGGGAAGGCCCAACACGAGGGGGCACTGCCACCCCCGTGCATCGTCCGCAAAGACCCGCGGGTTCCACACACAGCTCGACGAGGGGCCTGAGACCCCCTGAGCAACTCGAGAGGCCAGCGGGGTTCCCTTCCTCAGACAAGACGAGGCCTGACTCTCCTGGCCCAACTCTGCAGGGACCCTGCGGTCGGAGTCCGAAACGGAGAGGAAGCCTGAGGTTCCTGCCTCCCCTCGAGGTGAGGCCCTCTTCCGTTGCGCCAGACCCAGCGGAGTCCCGAGGGGCCCCGCCACCTCCACAGGATCCCTCGCCTCTCAGAGGCACCCTGGCAAGTTCCCTAAGGTCCCCGGCAGAAGGCGAGGGACACGAGGGTTTCCCGCCGCCCCCCGAGAAAGACCTCGAGAGTCCTTCTTCAACGCGTCTCGAGGCCCTAGTCCCCTCCCGTGACTCGAGAGCCAGGACGCGCTCCCCCTCGCCACGCGCATGGAGACCTGACTTCCCTGGCGCCGCACGAGAGGCTCCCTGAGATCCTCGTCGTGCCTCGGGAGAAAACCCCCACGGGCGCCGCAGCTCGAGGAAACCCCTGAGACGCCCCCGTCCTCGCGAGCTGAGGGCCTTCTTTTCCTGCATGGCCTGGAGAGCAATCCCGGGTCCTCTCTCCAAACGGAAGAGGAGGCTGGACTCCCTTGAGGCCGCTCAGGGGGCTCCAAGAGACCCGCGTCGCGACTCGAGAGGAGAGCGGAGTCCTTGGCTTCCCCTCGAGACGAGGCCTGACTCCCCGGGGGAGCCTGGAATGCAACCCCGAGATCCCTGCCTTCCCTGGAGAGGAATAGTAGGTCCCGGACACACGCCTAGGTGAGGTCTCTTCGGCCCTGCGGTGACTCGAGCGCAACCCCCAGCTTTCCCTCGCAACCCGAGGGGAAGACTGGGCTTCCCAGGGCCAACCCAAGGGGAAGGCTGAGATCCCCGTCGTAACTCGAGAATCCCGCCGCAACTCGAGAAAAACCACGTGGTTCCCACCTCTTGGCAAGATGAGGCCCTTGCCCGCCACGGCGTCTCAAGGGAAGTCCCCTGTTCCGCCCTGAAGGGCGAAACGGTCCCTGACAGCCTTCCTGCGACCCCTAAAAGTCCCTCGACACGCCGGTTTCCCTCGAGGGGAACACCGAGGGTCCCGGCACCGCTTCCTCTGAGCCCCTTCTCCCCTCCTGATGGCGACAGGAGAGGCGATTCCCCTGCGTGGTCTGGAAGGGGTTCCCGGCCTTCCCGGCGCACCTCAGGATGAGGCCGGTCTCACGAGGAAATTCGAGACGAGCCACGTGGGTGGGGCCACATGCCGAACGCCCCCGATTCCCCGGTCCGCCCTTGAGAAGGACCCGAGGCCCGGACCCCTCTTCGAAGGCAACCCTGTGGGGGAAGGCCCAACACGAAGGGGCACTGCCACCCCCGTGCATCGTCCGCAAAGACCCGCGGGTTCCACACACAGCTCGACGAGGGGCCTGAGACCCCCTGAGCAACTCGAGAGGCCAGCGGGGTTCCCTTCCTCAGACAAGACGAGGCCTGACTCTCCTGTCCCAACTCTGCAGGGACCCTGCGGTCGGAGTCCGAAACGGAGAGGAAGCCTGAGGTTCCTGCCTCCCCTCGAGGTGAGGCCCTCTTCCGTTGCGCCAGACCCAGCGGAGTCCCGAGGGGCCCCGCCACCTCCACAGGATCCCTCGCCTCTCAGAGGCACCCTGGCAAGTTCCCTAAGGTCCCCGGCAGAAGGCGAGGGACACGAGGGTTTCCCGCCGCCCCCCGAGAAAGACCTCGAGAGTCCTTCTTCAACGCGTCTCGAGGCCCTAGTCCCCTCCCGTGACTCGAGAGCCAGGACGCGCTCCCCCTCGCCACGCGCATGGAGACCTGACTTCCCTGGCGCCGCACGAGAGGCTCCCTGAGATCCTCGTCGTGCCTCGGGAGAAAACCCCCACGGGTGCCGCAGCTCGAGGAAACCCCTGAGACGCCCCCGTCCTCGCGAGCTGAGGGCCTTCTTTTCCTGCATGGCCTGGAGAGCAATCCCGGGTCCTCTCTCCAAACGGAAGAGGAGGCTACACTCCCTTGAGGCCGCTCAGGGGGCTCCAAGAGACCCGCGTCGCGACTCGAGAGGAGAGCGGAGTCCTTGGCTTCCCCTCGAGACGAGGCCTGACTCCCCGGGGGAGCCTGGAATGCAACCCCGAGACCCCTTCCTTCCCTGGAGAGGAATAGTAGGTCCCGGACACACGCCTAGGTGAGGTCTCTTCGGCCCTGCGGTGACTCGAGCGCAACCCCCAGCTTTCCCTCGCAACCCGAGGGGAAGATTGGGCTTCCCAGGGCCAACCCAAGGGGAAGGCTGAGATCCCCGTCGTAACTCGAGAATCCCGCCGCAACTCGAGAAAAACCACGTGGTTCCCACCTCTTGGCAAGATGAGGCCTTTGCCCGCCACGGCGTCTCAAGGGAAGTCCCCTGTTCCGCCCTGAAGGGCGAAACGGTCCCTGACAGCCTTCCTGCGACCCCCAAAAGTCCCCCGACACGCTGGGTTCCCTCGAGGGGAACACCGAGGGTCCCGGCACCGCTTCCTCTGAGCCCCTTCTCCCCTCCTGATCGCGACAGGAGAGGCGATTCCCCTGCGTGGTCTGGAAGGGGTTCCCGGCCTTCCCGGCGCACCTCAGGATGAGGCCGGTCTCACGAGGAAATTCGAGACGAGCCACGTGGGTGGGGCCACATGCCGAACGCCCCCGATTCCCCGGTCCGCCCTTGAGAAGGACCCGAGGCCCGGACCCCTCTTCGAAGGCAACCCTGTGGGGGAAGGCCCAACACGAAGGGGCACTGCCACCCCCGTGCATCGTCCGCAAAGACCCGCGGGTTCCACACACAGCTCGACGAGGGGCCTGAGACCCCCTGAGCAACTCGAGAGGCCAGCGGGGTTCCCTTCCTCAGACAAGACGAGGCCTGACTCTCCTGGCCCAACTCTGCAGGGACCCTGCGGTCGGAGTCCGAAACGGAGAGGAAGCCTGAGGTTCCTGCCTCCCCTCGAGGTGAGGCCCTCTTCCGTTGCGCCAGACCCAGCGGAGTCCCGAGGGGCCCCGCCACCTCCACAGGATCCCTCGCCTCTCAGAGGCACCCTGGCAAGTTCCCTAAGGTCCCCGGCAGAAGGCGAGGGACACGAGGGTTTCCCGCCGCCCCCCGAGAAAGACCTCGAGAGTCCTTCTTCAACGCGTCTCGAGGCCCTAGTCCCCTCCCGTGACTCGAGAGCCAGGACGCGCTCCCCCTCGCCACGCGCATGGGACCTGACTTCCCTGGCGCCGCACGAGAGGCTCCCTGAGATCCTCGTCGTGCCTCGGGAGAAAACCCCCACGGGCGCCGCAGCTCGAGGAAACCCCTGAGACGCCCCCGTCCTCGCGAGCTGAGGGCCTTCTTTTCCTGCATGTCCTGGAGAGCAATCCCGGGTCCTCTCTCCAAACGGAAGAGGAGGCTACACCTCCCTTGAGGCCGCTCAGGGGGCTCCAAGAGACCCGCGTCGCGACTCGAGAGGACAGCGGAGTCCTTGGCTTCCCCTCGAGACGAGGCCTGACTCCCCGGGGGAGCCTGGAATGCAACCCCGAGATCCCTGCCTTCCCCTGAGAGGAATAGTAGGTCCCGGACCCACGCCTAGGTGAGGTCTCTTCGGTCCTGCGGTGACTCGAGCGCAACCCCCAGCTTTCCCTCGCAACCCGAGGGGAAGATTGGGCTTCCCAGGGCCAACCCAAGGGGAAGGCTGAGATCCCCGTCGTAACTCGAGAATCCCGCCGCAACTCGAGAAAAACCACGTGGTTCCCACCTCTTGGCAAGATGAGGCCCTTGCCCGCCACGGCGTCTCAAGGGAAGTCCCCTGTTCCGCCCTGAAGGGCGAAACGGTCCCTGACAGCCTTCCTGCGACCCCCAAAAGTCCCCCGACACGCCGGGTTCCCTCGAGGGGAACACCGAGGGTCCCGGCACCGCTTCCTCTGAGCCCCTTCTCCCCTCCTGATGGCGACAGGAGAGGCGATTCCCCTGCGTGGTCTGGAAGGGGTTCCCGGCCTTCCCGGCGCACCTCAGAATGAGGCCGGTCTCACGAGGAAATTCGAGACGAGCCACGTGGGTGGGGCCACATGCCGAACGCCCCCGATTCCCCGGTCCGCCCTTGAGAAGGACCCGAGGCCCGGACCCCTCTTCGAAGGCAACCCTGTGGGGGAAGGCCCAACACGAAGGGGCACTGCCACCCCCGTGCATCGTCCGCAAAGACCCGCGGGTTCCACACACAGCTCGACGAGGGGCCTGAGACCCCCTGAGCAACTCGAGAGGCCAGCGGGGTTCCCTTCCTCAGACAAGACGAGGCCTGACTCTCCTGGCCCAACTCTGCAGGGACCCTGCGGTCGGAGTCCGAAACGGAGAGGAAGCCTGAGGTTCCTGCCTCCCCTCGAGGTGAGGCCCTCTTCCGTTGCGCCAGACCCAGCGGAGTCCCGAGGGGCCCCGCCACCTCCACAGGATCCCTCGCCTCTCAGAGGCACCCTGGGAAGTTCCCTAAGGTCCCCGGCAGAAGGCGAGGGACACGAGGGTTTCTTGCTGCCCCCCGAGAAAGACCTCGAGAGTCCTTCTTCAACGCGACTCGAGGCCCTAGTCCCCTCCCGTGACTCGAGAGCCAGGACGCGCTCCCCCTCGCCACGCGCATGGAGACCTGACTTCCCTGGCGCCGCACGAGAGGCTCCCTGAGATCCTCGTCGTGCCTCGGGAGAAAACCCCCACGGGCGCCGCAGCTCGAGGAAACCCCTGAGACGCCCCCGTCCTCGCGAGCTGAGGGCCTTCTTTTCCTGCATGGCCTGGAGAGCAATCCCGGGTCCTCTCTCCAAACGGAAGAGGAGGCTGGACTCCCTTGAGGCCGCTCAGGGGGCTCCAAGAGCCCCGCGTCGCGACTCGAGAGGAGAACGGAGTCCTTGGCTTCCCCTCGAGACGAGGCCTGACTCCCCGGGGAAGCCTGGAATGCAACCCCGAGATCCCTGCCTTCCCTGGAGAGGAATATTAGGTCCCGGACACACGCCTAGGTGAGGTCTCTTCGGCCCTGCGGTGACTCGAGCGCAACCCCCAGCTTTCCCTCGCAACCCGAGGGGAAGATTGGGCTTCCCAGGGCCAACCCAAGGGGAAGGCTGAGATCCCGTCGTAACTCGAGAATCCCGCCGCAACTCGAGAAAAACCACGTGGTTCCCACCTCTTGGCAAGATGAGGCCCTTGCCCGCCACGGCGTCTCAAGGGAAGTCCCCTGTTCCGCCCTGAAGGGCGAAACGGTCCCTGACAGCCTTCCTGCGACCCCCAAAAGTCCCCCGACACGCCGGGTTCCCTCGAGGGGAACACCGAGGGTCCCGGCACCGCTTCCTCTGAGCCCCTTCTCCCCTCCTGATGGCGACAGGAGAGGCGATTCCCCTGCGTGGTCTGGAAGGGGTTCCCGGCCTTCCCGGCGCACCTCAGAATGAGGCCGGTCTCACGAGGAAATTCGAGACGAGCCACGTGGGTGGGGCCACATGCCGAACGCCCCCGATTCCCCGGTCCGCCCTTGAGAAGGACCCGAGGCCCGGACCCCTCTTCGAAGGCAACCCTGTGGGGGAAGGCACAACAAGAAGGGGCACTGCCACCCCCGTGCATCGTCTGCAAAGACCCGCGGGTTCCACACACAGCTCGACGAGGGGCCTGAGACCCCCTGAGCAACTCGAGAGGCCAGCGGGGTTCCCTTCCTCAGACAAGACGAGGCCTGACTCTCCTGTCCCAACTCTGCAGGGACCCTGCGGTCGGAGTCCGAAACGGAGAGGAAGCCTGAGGTTCCTGCCTCCCCTCGAGGTGAGGCCCTCTTCCGTTGCGCCAGACCCAGCGGAGTCCCGAGGGGCCCCGCCACCTCCACAGGATCCCTCGCCTCTCAGAGGCACCCTGGGAAGTTCCCTAAGGTCCCCGGCAGAAGGCGAGGGACACGAGGGTTTCCCGCCGCCCCCCGAGAAAGACCTCGAGAGTCCTTCTTCAACGCGTCTCGAGGCCCTAGTCCCCTCCCGTGACTCGAGAGCCAGGACGCGCTCCCCCTCGCCACGCGCATGGAGACCTGACTTCCCTGGCGCCGCACGAGAGGCTCCCTGAAATCCTCGTCGTTCCTCGGGAGAAAACCCCCACGGGCGCCGCAGCTCGAGGAAACCCCTGAGACGCCCCCGTCCTCGAGAGCTGAGGGCCTTCTTTTCCTGCATGGCCTGGAGAGCAATCCCGGGTCCTCTCTCCAAACGGAAGAGGAGGCTGGACTCCCTTGAGGCCGGTCACGGGGCTCCAAGAGACCCGCGTCGCGACTCGAGAGGAGAGCGGAGTCCTTGGCTTCCCCTCGAGACGAGGCCTGACTCCCCGGGGGAGCCTGGAATGCAACCCCGAGATCCCTGCCTTCCCTGGAGAGGAATATTAGGTCCCGGACACACGCCTAGGTGAGGTCTCTTCGGCCCTGCGCTGATCGAGCGCAACCCCCAGCTTTCCCTCGCAACCCGAGGGGAAGATTGGGCTTCCCAGGGCCCACCCAAGGGGAAGGCTGAGATCCCCGTCGTAACTCGAGAATCCCGCCGCAACTCGAGAAAAACCACGTGGTTCCCACCTCTTGGCAAGATGAGGCCCTTGCCCGCCACGGCGTCTCAAGGGAAGTCCCCTGTTCCGCCCTGAAGGGCGAAACGGTCCCTGACATCCTTCCTGCGACTCCCAAAAGTCCCCCGACATGCCGGGTTCCCTCGAGGGGAACACCGAGGGTCCCGGCACAGCTTCCTCTGAGCACCTTCTCCCCTCCTGATGGCGACAGGAGAGGCGATTCCCCTGCGTGGTCTGGAAGGGGTTCCCGGCCTTCCCGTCGCACCTCAGGATGAGGCCGGTCTCACGAGGAAATTCGAGACGAGCCACGTGGGTGGGGCCACATGCCGAACGCCCCCGATTCCCCGGTCCGCACTTGAGAAGGACCCGAGGCCCGGACCCCTCTTCGAAGGCAACCCTGTGGGGGAAGGCAAAACACGAAGGGGCACTGCCACCCCCGTGCATCGTCCGCAAAGACCCGCGGGTTCCACACACAGCTCGACGAGGGGCCTGAGACCCCCTGAGCAACTCGAGAGGCCAGCGGGGTTCCCTTCCTCAGACAAGACGAGGCCTGACTCTCCTGTCCCAACTCTGCAGGGACCCTGCGGTCGGAGTCCGAAACGGAGAGGAAGCCTGAGGTTCCTGCCTCCCCTCGAGGTGAGGCCCTCTTCTGTTGCGCCAGACCCAGCGGAGTCCCGAGGGGCCCCGCCACCTCCACAGGATACCTCGCCTCTCAGAGGCACCCTGGCAAGTTCCCTAAGGTCCCAGGCAGAAGGCGAGGGACACGAGGGTTTCCCGCCGCCCCCCGAGAAAGACCTCGAGAGTCCTTCTTCAACGCGTCTCGAGGCCCTAGTCCCCTCCCGTGACTCGAGAGCCAGGACGCGCTCCCCCTCGCCACGCCCATGGAGACCTGACTTCCCTGGCGCCGCACGAGAGGCTCCCTGAGATCCTCGACGTGCCTCGGGAGAAAACCCCCACGGGCGCCGCAGCTCGAGGAAACCCCTGAGACGCCCCCGTCCTCGCGAGCTGAGGGCCTTATTTTCCTGCATGTCCTGGAGAGCAATCCCGGGTCCTCTCTCCAAACGGAAGAGGAGGCTGGACTCCCTTGAGGCCGCTCAGGGGGCTCCAAGAGACCCGCGTCGCGACTCGAGAGGAGAGCGGAGTCCTTGGCTTCCCCTCGAGACGAGGCCTGACTCCCCGGGGGAGCCTGGAATGCAACCCCGAGAT